>NW_024870985.1:0-1435000 GCF_019054845.1 Dipodomys spectabilis
CAGAAGTTAATGGTCTAGGAAATTTGTTTAACAGGATCCTAGCAGAGAACTTCCCAAACATACAAAAAGATAGGCCTATTCAGATACAAGAAGCTTTTAGAACCCCAAATAGACCAGACCAGAATAGGACATCCCACTGTCACATTATAATCCATACAGGATCAACTCAGACCAAGGAAAAGATCCTTAAAGCTGTCAAGGAGAAAAGGGTAATCACCTATAAAGAGAAACCAATTAGAATCACCTCAGATTTCTCAGCAGAGACAATCAAAGCAAGAAGAGCCTGGAATCATGTATGCCATGCCCTAAAAACAAACAACTATCAACCAAGAATACTGTACCCAGCTAAACTCTCCTTCATAACTGAAGGCCAAATAAAAACCTTCCATAGCAAAGAAAAATTGAAACAATACATCTCCACCAAACCAGCCCTACAAAAGATTCTTAAAGATGTCCTACACATAGAAAACCAACAAGACCACAATAAAGGCCAAGAAGCTGCACCCAAACTGAGAATCCAAGAACCATAGGAAGAACCCAGTTTTCGCAGCCCCCAAGAAGGTGGATAACATGGCGGGAACTCCCAAATACCTCTCAGTCCTATCTCTTAACGTTAACGGACTGAACTCTCCAATTAAGCGACATAGATTGTCTAGTTGGATTAAAAAACAAGACCCTTCTATCTGCTGCCTGCAGGAGTCACATCTTGCCCGTAAAAACAAACACGTTTTCAATGTTAAAGGCTGGAACAAAATCTACCAAGCAAACGGCCCCCATAAACAGGTGGGAGTTGCAATCCTAATATCAGATAAAATAGACTTCAAATTAAAATTTGTGAGAAGAGATAAAGAAGGTCACTACATACTAATTAAAGGATCTCTCCTTCAGGAGGATATTACAATTCTAAATATCTATTCACCAAACAATGGAGCACCCAAATTTATCAAAGAAATACTACTTTCCCTCAAATCCCATATAGATCCAAAGACATTAATTGTTGGGGATTTTAACACACCACTCTCCCCACTAGATAGATCAACTCAGCAAAAACTCAACAGAGAAACCGCAGATCTAAACAGCTGCATAGATCAACTAGTCTTAACAGACATCTACCGAACATTTCACCCAGCAGCATCAGAATACATGTTTTTCTCAGCAGCACATGGAACGTTTTCTAAAATAGACCACATTTTAGGCCACAAAGCAAACTTGTCTAAATTCAGAAACATTTAAGTTAGGGGGAAGGAGAAGGATTGGGATTCGGGGGGAGGGGGGAGGCTGGGAAGGGATGTGAAGGGTAAACCAAAGGAGGAGGCTGCAATGCTTGGTAAGAAATGTACGCATTATCCTGCCCATGTAATTGTAACCCCTCTGTACAGTATGTTCACAAATAAAATAAAATAAAATTAAAAAAAAAGAAACATTGAAGTTATACCTTGCATTCTCTCTGACCACAAGGGAATAAAATTAGAACTCAACACCAAAAGCCATCAAAGAAAGTCCAGTATCACATGGAGGCTGAACAACACACTGCTGAATCATGAGTGGGTCATGGAAGAGATTAGAAAGGAAATTCAAATGTTCATACTATTCAACAAAAATGGACACACAAATTACCAGCTCCTCTGGGACACAGCAAAGGCAGTACTCAGAGGCAAGTTTATAGCTCTGAGCTCCTACATCAACAAATTGGAGAAATCTGAAACTAACAATTTAATGACACATCTAAACCTCCTTGAAAAAGAGCAGCAAGATAAACCCCAATCCAGTAGCCGGAAAGAAATAATCAAAATTAAATCAGAATTAAATGAATTAGAATCCAAAAAAACTATAGAAAGAATGAACAAAACAAAGAGTTGGTTCTTCGAAAAACTTAACAAAATTGACAGACCCTTAGCAAATCTTATCAGAAAAAGAAGAGAACACACCCAAATTAATAAATTCAGAGATGAGAATGGAAACATCACCACGGAAACAACCAAGATTCAGAACATTATAAGGGAATACTTCTCAAAACTTTATGCTAATAAGTTTGACAACTTGACAGAAATGGACCTCTTCCTAGCAAATATTGACATGCCAAAACTAAACCAAGGTGAGTTAAACCAGCTTAACAGGCCCATATCAAGCATTGAAATAGAAACAGCAATAAGAGACCTCCCAGCTAAGTAAAGTCCAGGACCAGATGGCTTTACAGCGGAATTCTACAAGGCCTTCAAAGCAGAGCTCACACCAATACTCCTCCAACTCTTCAATGAAATTGAAAGAGAAAGCTCATTACCAAACACATTCTATGAAGCCATCATAACCCTCATCCCAAAACCAGGAAGGGACTCATCAAAGAAAGAGAACTATAGACCCATTTCTTTGATGAACATTGATGCAAAACTTCTCAACAAAATTTTGCCCAATTGACTTCAACAATTCATCCAAAAAATCATACACCATGATCAAACAGGATTCATTTCAGGGATGCAAAGCTGGTTCAATATACGCAAATCAATTAATATTATTCATCACATCAACAGCAGCAAGAATAAGAACCACATGGTTATCTCAATAGATGCAGAAAAAGCAGTCGACAGGATCCAACACCCCTTTATGATGAAAGTTTTTGAAAAATTAGGAATCCATGGAACATTCCTCAATACAATAAAGGCTGTATATGCCAAACCTACAGCCAGCATTGTACTCAATGGTGAAAAACTAAAGCCATTTCCTCTTAACTCAGGCACAAGACAAGGATGCCCATTCTCTCCACTTCTCTTCAATCTAGTATTACAATGCCTAGCTACAGCAGTAAGACAAGATGCAGACATAAAGGGGATCCAAATTGGGAAAGAAGAAATAAAACTATCCCTCTTTGCAGATGACATGATCTTGTATTTAAAGAATCCCATAGACTCCACTCCCAAACTACTCAAGCTGATTCAAAACTTTGGCAAAGTAGCAGGTTATAAAATTAACCCCCAAAAATCAATGTCTTTTCTATATGCCAACAATGAGAAAAGTGTGGCTGAAATTAGGAAAGCAACTCCATTTGTAATAGCTCCACAAAAAATAAAATACCTAGGAATTAACTTAACCAAAGAAGTGAAGGACCTCTATGATGAAAACTTTAAAATCTTGAAAAAGGAAATCAACACAGAACTTAAAAAATGGCAAAACCTCCCATGCTCCTGGATTGGAAAGATTAACATCGTGAAAATGGCAATACTTCCTAAGGCTATCTACAAATTCAACGCAATACCTATCAAAATTCCACCCTCATTCTTCAAGGAAATAGAAGAGGCAATCCAAAAATTCATATGGAACAATAAAAGACCCCGAATAGCAAAAAGGCTCCTCAACGGAAAGAACACTGCTGGAGGAATATCAATACCAAATTTCAAACTCTACTATAAAGCCATAGTAATCAAAACAGCTTGGTATTGGCATAAGAACAGACCTCAGGACCAATGGAATAGAATTGAAAACCCAGAAATGAACCTACAGACCTATAGCCATCTAATCTTCGATAAGGGAGCTAAAACAATAGAATGGAAGAAAGACAGCCTCTTCAGTAAATGGTGCTGGAAAAATTGGTTAACTACATGTAGAAAACTAAAGCTAGATCCTTATATATCACCCTGCACCAGAATCAACTCAAAATGGATCAAAGACCTTGAAGTCAAAGCAGACACTCTGAAAACATTACAGGATGGAATAGGAGAAATCCTAGGTCTCCTTGGCTCAGGCCGAAATTTTCTGAATAGAGACCCGGAAACACAACAAATCAAAAAAGGTTGGACAAATGGGATTGCATAAAGTTGCAGAGCTTCTGCAGGGCAAATGATATATATAGCTAGCAAGATCAATAGAAAGCCCACGGATTGGGAGAAGATCTTTACTAGCCATACAACGGACAAGGGTCTCATATCTAAAATATACTTGGAACTCAAAAAATTAAACCACCCAACAACAAATCCTCAAAGAAACAACTGCCCAATAAATAAGTGGGCGAAAGACTTAAAGAGAAGCTTCTCTGAAGAAGAAAGAAGGATGGCCAATAGACACATGAAGAAATGTTCAACATCTCTAGCCATAAAAGAAATGCAAATCAAAACAACATTGAGATATCACCTCACTCCAGTTAGAATGGCAAAAATCAAGAACTCTAACAACAACAGATGCTGGAGGGGATGTGGAAAGAAAGGAACCTTACTTCATTGTTGGTGGGAAGGTAAACTTGTTCAACCACTTTGGAAAGCAGTATGGAGGTTCCTCAAAAGACTTCACATAGAACTCCCCTATGACCCAGCAATCCAACTTTTGGGCATTTACCCAAATGTTTACAAACAAGACCACACTAAAGATACCAGCACAACTATGTTTATTGCAGCATTATTTACCATAGCTAAGATATGGAACCAACCCAGATGCCCCTCAGTAGATGAATGGATCAAGAAAATGTGGCATATATACACAATGGAATTCTATGCCTCCATCAGAAAGAATGACATTGCCCCATTTGTTAGGAAATGGAAAGGCTTGGAAAAAATTATATTAAGTGAAGTAAGCCAGGCCCAAAGAAACACAGGTCCCATGGTTTCCCTTATTTGCAATATCTAGTATATGTATGAGTCAAGCGGAAAAGGTCACATAATGTGATGTCAAGAAAATGAATCCTTAGATATGTATTTTAATGTTTTTTCTTTCATGCATGTGTTTCTAATGCATTTATAAGATTGTCTCTTTGTTGCTTTGTATGTCCCTCCCCCACAGTATAACCCCTGCTTTCTCTATATTTGATGTCAGTATAACTTGTGGAGGAGATGGAGAAAAACCAGTTGTTTAGGGACACAGGTGGACCTGTTGCAACAATGAGAAGTACAAGTTGTCATGTCCAAAACGAGCTTTACAATGTCGTTGCCGGGGGGAGGGAGGGGGAGGAAGGAGAAGGAGTGGGATTGGGGGGTGGGGGGAGGCTCGGAAGGGATGTGAAGGGTAAACAAAGGAGGAGGCTGCAATGCTTGGTAAGAAATGTACGCATTATCCTGCCCATGTAATTGTAACCCCTCTGTACAGTATGTTTACAAATAAAATTAAATTAAATTTAAAAAAACATTAAAAAAGTGCTCTCACATAAGCAAGCACAACAAATTCAGGATATTATATTGAATATATACCATATTCATCAACCTACGAAAAGCAGTATTCATGTGAATGTAAAAGAGAGTTAACAGTACTCAAGAAAGTAGCTAATGAATGATTTGGAAATTTTAAGATTTGACTTAGCACATAAAAATATTTTTGTTAACTGTTTTTGTTATTAACATTTTTTACAGTAGCATTGACTTTTATTTATTCATGTTAAGTCACCTGAAATGATATCTGCTGCATTTAATGCTCATTAATGTAAATGGCTGAACAAACCCACGGATGCCCAATATCTCATGGTTATATTCAACACAGCCTCATTACAACTCCCACAACAGTACTTTATTTTGTAAACTCTAATCCACTATTACTCCCTTTTCCCCTTCCCCCCGCCCCCAGCTTCAAATGCACATGATAAAGAGGTTTAGTTAGGGAATATACATGGAAAATAATAAAAACAGCTTTCCATTTACAAAATATATTCCCCATACTGATTAATTCAGGCAGCTAACTGGTTTATGAAACTTTATTGAAGAAAAATAAATCAATTACTAGCAGAGCTATCAATCACTTCTCCAGTAATACCTTGCATCATTTATTCAGTGCTGTATTAAGCAGTGTATTGGAAGACAGTTTAACTAATAGTTCCAAGCCTCCTAAGAATTTAAATGAAAATTACAAAATGTTTGACACCCTATTTTGAAATACAAAGGGTGTTTGACTTCTAATTTCCGTTCTCTGGAGAAGAACAGCTCACTTCTTTATTGACCTGTATAAAATACACCACATTTTCTGTTCTGCTGATACTATAAATTCAATTCTCCAGCAACATCAGTTAGGAGCATAAAGTACATGTAACCTCAAATCTCTAACAGTGGAAGGCTTCAACAAGAATGGATGCTGCTAGAATGTTGTTTCCTTTGATGTGACAACTGAGAATCCAGCTCCCGCCCCGTCAGGTGGCTTCTTCATCATTTTAGAGTAGTGAGGAATGGTTTGGTTTCATAATCAAGTTAAGAGTGAATATAGGATGGGTGGGGGTTGGGGGGAGGATGGGAAGGGATGGGAAGGGGAAACAAAGGAGGAGGCTACAATGCTTGATAAGAAATGTACTCCTCATCTTGCCCATGTAATTGTAACCCCTCTGTACAGTATTTTCCCAATAAAAAAAAGAAAAGCACGAAAAAAGAAAAAAAAGAGTGAATATAGGAAGTGGAACTGTAGCTCAAGTGGTAGAGCGCTAGCCTTAAGCTGGAGAGCTGAGGGACAGCGCTTAGGCCCAGAGTTCAAGCCCCATGACCGACAAAAAAAAAGTGAACATACTGGCTGTATAATACAAATGCTGAACTTTAAAAATATTTTGAGTCTTGGGCAACTGCTTTCTTGTAACTACAGTTTCTAAAAGCAGTTGTTGTCTAAAGCTGGAAAAACTTAAGTCTACTCAGATGAGAATGTAAATGAATGGAGGGAGGGAGCTAAGTGAAAAATAAAATTTAAAAGAAAAGATGACGTCTGATAGGGGAGCAGCCAGATAAGAAATCAAAAAAGGAACAGTAGTTTCAAGTTCATTCCAGCTATAATGCAGGTTATTCTGACTTTTAGGTAGCATCACATGACATACTTTTGATTCTATTCCTGAGATACTCTGTTGTACTTGTCTCTGTCTGTTTTATTGTCCGTGCAATCTCTGGCACTAGGAGGTCATCTAGGATCGGATCACATAGCAGTGAATAAATGGATAAACAAACTTTAGAACTGCTTAAGGCAGGAGACCACTGTGATTGATCTTAGAATATCAAGACAAATACTGTCAATATTGTTAATATTTGGATGATAAATTCTTGTTGTAAATGCAACCTCAGGTGGTTTGATGGGGTAGTCTGTAGGAAAATGAATTGTTAAAAAAAATACACCTCCGTGATATGTGCTGTCATTACATAACAGAATATAACAGAAAATTATTCCTTATTAATCCACTTCAACACCATTCTCTGTGCTTTTCTCCTTGCTCCTCATATCAAAGGATCTGTCCCAAACTCTTGATTATCCAGGTGGCTGGGGAAAGACTATCTTCATCTTACACTGGCTTTCCCAGACACAGGCACAGAGGGGCCAGGGGCCCATGGAGCAGTGGCCTCAGCCTCCTCCAAATGCAGCAGCTGATGCTTCCCCAGGTTGAAGAAATTCTAATGATTGAAATGTGGTCATAGATACCCTGATACTTCCTTCCTCTCTAAGAACTGCTACATGAACTTTTATGAACACTGGGTACCTCCTACAATAAGAAATTTAGGTGGCAGAGGAATAAAATGTTTCTTGACTACAATTGCATTTTATCAGTCCTTTATTGAAGGATGGAGGCAAAGGGCAAGAGCCTTATGAAACATTAAAAAATGACAAAAAAATTGTGAAATATGACCACAAGCACAACAGAAGATAAAAAGGATAAAAAGTGATGGTACCTAAAAACAATAGAAGGAAATTTTAAAAGTTGGAATGAAATATGGTACTAATTTGTTTTGCAGAGGCTAAAAGGAAAGTCTTTTGATTCCCATTTTGAACCCCATTACAAAGGAAGAATGGCCGACAATCATCCTACCAATCCAGCTATGCGTGACAATACCAGTGGTGAATGCTGACTAGCACACAAAAAGGAAATATATGTGTAAAGTGTTGAAAGAAAATAATCTTCAGTAGATAATCCATGGGGTAGAGGAACTCTTCAGAAAATGTAGATTGGAGATATTTAAATGGAAAGATAATTCATTAATAACACATCTGCATTTTAAGACTGTTACAAAATATTATCCTGCTTCAAAAGAATAAGATGCCAACTTGCATGTACACATAGGACAAGGTCATTAAAAGGAAATCTGTATAACATATTTTAGGTTTTAGGTAATCTTTCTGAAATGATTCATGGAAGAAAAACTAATTTATTAAGATTCAATATACAAAAGCACAAGTGTATTATACACAGAGTATATGCACTAGGCATATGGATCAATACTTTATTTGCTTGGTAAATATGAAGGCCTGAGACCAACGAATTAATTCTACCAAAAGAAAGTAAAAAGGCAATAAAGTTAAGGCTGGGAACATAGCTTATAAAGAGTGCTTGCTTAGCATGCATGAAGTAATAGTTTTGATTCCTCAGTACCACATGAACAAAAAAAGCTGAATGTGGTACTGTGGCTCAAGCAGTGAAGGCTAGACTTCAGGGAAAGAAGCTCAGAGAGAATGAATGCCCAGTCACCGAGATCAAGGAACTGTGCAAAAAAGGCCACAGAATTATAATTTTTTTTTGTCGGTCATGGGGCTTGAACTCTGGGCCTGGGCGCTGTCCCTCAGCTCTTCAGCTCAAGGCAAGCGCTCTACCACTTGAGCTACAGCGCCACTTCCGGTTTTCTAGTGGTTTATTGGAGATAGGAGTCTCACGGTCTTTCCTGCCCGGGCTGGCTTTGAACTGCAATTCTCACATCTCAGCCTCCTGAGTAGCTAGGATTACAGGCATGAGCCACCAGTGCCCGGCTAGAATTATAATTTTTTAATCTTCCATTACTATTGGAAAAGTAATACTCCTCTAATTTATAAACATCAGGACAAAACATCAGTAGTAACATACATATCACTGGCATTATTTCAAACTAAATGCTGTTTATAAAGTATTGCAGTATTAATTTTACGAAGACCAAAACAATGAGAGTAATTCTCAAGACAAACCTCCTAGAAAAAAATGAGATATAAAGCTAGGTTATAAACACATTACAGTTAATATATATATATATTAGTAATATATATAATAGTTATATATATATTAGTAATATATATAATAATTAGTAATATATAAGTAATATATTTCTAAAATCTATGAGTGAAATAAACACAGGGAAATTAGCATGGATATGGGAGAAATGTACATTATCACTATGTTTACATTATCACTCCTTTGATAGAACACCAAAAGTGTTTGACACTAAACAAAATCAAATCTAGTGCATATAATTAAAACATTGTATATCAGAAGGTGTGATCAACAAGGAAGAGAAAGCATGGTATTAGTTTTTCTCTAAATAGATTACTAACCACAGTGAATTAAAAACATAAAACAACGGGGCTGGGAAGGTGGCTCAGCGGTAGAGTGCTTGCCTTGCATGCCTGAGGCCCTGGGTTTGATTCCTGAGTACCATATAAGCAGAAAAAGCCAGAGGTGGTGCTGTGGCTCAAGTGGTAGAGTGCTAGCCTTGAGCTGAAGAGCTGAGGGACAGCACCCAGACCCAGAGTTCACATAAAACAAAATCCCATAATTAACCACCCCCCATGACACAAAATCTAATTTAGAAATGGAAAAAACTGAAGAGACTTTTCTAAAAAGTATACAGGTAGCTCATTAAATATAAAAATGTTCAATGTCAATAGTTATTAGAAAAATTCAAATCAAAATAAATATCTACTTCTTCATACACACTTTTAAACAAAAACAAAAAGTTTCCAAAGTCTAACAACTGTTGGGAAAGATGTGAAAACAAAGTGAATTTTGATGCATTTCTGGCAGGAATGTAAAACAATCAACGATGGTATGGAGACTTCTAAAAGAACTAAATATAGAATTACATAGGAATATGGTCTAGCACTTCTATTTCTAGATTTAAACCAATGGAAGTGAAAGCAGGGATTAGAACAAATATTTGGAGAATCACTACACAACAACTACTCACAATAACCAAAAGACAGAAGCCTGGAAAGAATAGATAAATGTGTTTAACAGGAAGAAAACTTTAATACATTTTACAGCAGGGATAAATCTTGAATACAATAAGCTAAATAAAATACACTAGGCATCAAGTATCAGCCATGGTATGATTTCCCTTACTGCTCTTCCATGGATCAACAAACTCATAGACCCAGTAACTATAATGGTTCCAAAGACTGGTAGGAACTGTGTATTTAATGATTTTTACAGCTTCATTTATGGAAGGTAAAAAATGCTGTAGATGGATGAAAGGCATGACCATAAAACAATGTGGCCATATGTAATGGTTAATATAGCCAAAAAGGATGGAATATACCTATACTCCCTGAATTTGGGATTACCAGATACCCTAGGCTACATAAAATTTCAAGAGCAAGCTAGACTACATAGCAAGACCTGTGTTCAAATGGAATACGGAAAAATCAAACCATAAGAAAAATGTCAATTCTAAGAGCCCATGCAACAAAGGAAAATTTGTAAGAAAAACTAGTTCCCAGACACAGCATTCGAAGAAAAGTAAAAAGTGAGAGACAGATGGAGGGAAGACAGGCTGGGAGAAAAAAAATACAGAGAGAAAAAATATATACATAAAGAAAGATACAAATAAACAAAGCTAGAGAGCAAAAACAAAGATTGAAACAGAAAATAGTGTGTGGGGGGGAATCTTGTGAGGACACCTTAGAAAAAATAGAGGGATTTCTAGAACAATCATAGACCATATCATCATCTATAGCCTAAGTTTCAAGTAAGAAAATGACCATGAACCAGTCCAATAAGGTATGAAGAGTTAAGTACATATTGCCTACTCAGTCCTCTAAAACATTCAAAGGTGTGTGTGACCAAAGACTTCATTAAGATAGTTCAATGTTACTCATGAGGTTGGGATCTCTGAGAAGTTGCTAGGGAACCTTCATCTTCCATGAGATGTCACCTCCTCAAGGTTATTGAATCACATAACAGTGTGACTACTTTTTCCTCACACAAGAAAAACTAGAAACAAGCTGAAACAAATCTGCACTTAACATAGACAGAATGTCAGATTTTATAATATGCTAAACCTAATAGCCATCTTTATGTGATTTATGAACATGTTCCTGAAGCTGGATCTGTTTTTCTGTTTTTAAATCTTGGACACCTTTAAGTTCATAAGATGGAATGTAACACAAAATGAGAAATAAAATGCAACTCACCAGAGAGTCTTTCATTCTTTCTTGCTGTTGACAATGAACAGAAGATTCAGGAAGCATGGCTGGGAGAGAAGGCAAATGAGTTAGTCAGGAAAGAACCTGTGTAATTTTACTGAAATTTTCCTGCTCAAAACATTATACATGGGAGGAAAGGCCTTCTTATGGGAGAAGAATCTTTTATGTCTCAAGAAAATCATCAAACTCTCCACTTAAGACAAATCCACAGTCCTTAGTTGCTAGATACTGTTAGCCCAATAAGCTTCTTTCCCATAGCTAAGCATGCTCCTTCCCCTTTCCACAGCTTGGCATGCTCCCTTCCTGGTCAACACTAGGCAGTTAATAATCAGCCTCCCTCCAAGCCCCCTTTATCTTGAGATGGCACTCTTCTGGGGTCGCTACTACGATATAGGGCAGCAAGAACTCCCTAGAGTGACCTTAAGGTCTGGGCAGCTGCAGAGCCCCTTATCTACTTTTTGGGCAGCAGCCATAAACCCTAGTCCACCATGATGGATCTCTTGGTCCACATGTCCACACTGGGGTCTCACCTCCTAGTCCCTAGTTATATAGGTCACCACAAACAATAGCTGGTACTTCTTCTCACTCCTCATTTGTGAGAAGGGGTCTTGCCAGTTCCACTGCTGTCAATAAACCTTTCTTTGTTCTTTGTACCTGGATGTTTGCATGGTTCTCTGGCAAAGTCTAATATAACCTAACAGATAGTACAAAAGCAATTCATTTCTCCCTTAATGTACATACAGAATTCATAAAAACTGATGTTCCAACAAAAAAATCATTGAATAATCAAAAAGTCACATCTTCACTAAATTAGCTATTACTCAAGTACACTTAGAGATGTATGATCTATTATTCTACTAATGCAAAGATATCCTAGGACTCCACTGAGCATTTGTATTCTAACATTCATTTACATATTTAAACACCATGAAGAACACGAATATTGTAACTCAGTATTTTTCACCTAAATTTTTAGAGGGAAAATATATACAACACATATTTTTTGTGTTATACTGTTTCAATGATGATTGTCAAATGGCACATTTCCTTGTATCCAAATACTCAGAGCGCCTTCATGAGAGCAGAGAATCAAGGACAGTTATGATTCCTGGAGAGTTGTCAGATTGTCTGAAGAACTCTTGGGCTTTCAGTGACCTTGAAGGTAAATTAAAAAGGCTTAGGGACAGGCACTGGTGGCTCATGCATGTAAACCTAGCTGAATCAGGAGGCTGAGATCTAAGGATCATGGTTCAAAGACAGCTTGGGAAGGAAAGCAAGTGGAATCTTATCTACAATCGACTACCAAAAACCTGGACATGGAGCTGTGGCTCAAGTGGTAGAGCACGAGTTTTGAGCCAAAAAGCTCAGGGGCATCACCCAGATTTGAGTTCAAACCCTAGGAATCACACACACACACACACACACACACACACACACACACACACACACACACACACACACACACGATAGATCTGTCAGACAGTGACTCTCATTTACATGCCTATGTCCCTTCAATGCACTTCCATGGAGACTGAAGGAATGCTGGGGAAAAGGGATATACTCAGTGAAGACAGTATGTGGACAGAGAAGAATAGACAGCAATGAAGGAGTGATGCTTCCTCAAGGTTTCCAGGGAATCCATGAAATGAGTATACGTAAGGTGTATGATGTTCCAGGGGATCAGCAGCAGAAGAAAAGGATAACGGGGTGATATGGGGTTCTGTGCAAGCCTGAACTTGGAGAGCCTTGAGTTGCAGTGAACAATCTCCTCCTGCTGCCCTAATCCATTTGGTCATCCCTCTAGCTAGCTTTCTCCTCTGAAGAAAGCCACAGGTGTTGAGTGCTGAGGAGCAGAGCCATGGAAATGGTAAAAGGGTCAGAGGGCATTGCTCAATGGGCATCATTGGCACCCACCAAGGCAGCAGTGGTCCTGAATCTACACCAGCCATGCTTCATGGCCTGCATGCAGAAGCCAAAGAGAACAGAGAGACCATAGGAAAAAATTGTGCATGTGTGCCAATTCTGGGGCTTGAACTCAAGGTCTGGGCCCCCTCCTTGATCTTTTGTTTAAAGCTAGTGATTTACCACTTGAGTGACACCTCCATTTCTGGCTTTTCAAAAGGTGGTTAATTGGAGATAAGGGCCTCACAGACCTTCCAGCCCAGGCTGGCTTTAAACCTTGATTATCATATCTCAGCTGCCTGAGTAGCTAGGATTATAGACGTGAACCACTGGTCCCTGGCTTAGGAAGGAATTTAAATCACACTCAATCCTCTGAGTATTGATTAGTGGTATGTACTGTCACTTCTGCACAATGCAAGAATTTTTTTTCTAGTTCTGGGGCTTAAACTCTTGATCTGGGTGCTATCCATGAGTTTTGTTCTCAAGGCTACCACTGTACCACTCCACTTCCAGTTTTTCAGTGGTTCATTGGAACTAAGAGTCTCACAGGGACTTTCCTGCCCAGGCTGGCTTTGAACTGTGATCCTCAGATCTCAGCCTCCTGAGTAGTGAGGATTACAGGCATGAGCAACTGGTGCCCAGCTAATGAAATAATTCTGGAGACAGTAAGTAAGTGAGGAAAAATGACTGCTGTTAAAAGGTAGAGCCTGTCACAGGGCTCATACAGTAGCTACGATTACATACATGAGCCATGGGCACCTGACATGACATGTGTATTCTTGCTTTGGATGTAGGCATATTTGTTTTGATAAAATGTACCTTTCTCATTGGTGGCTTAGGCCTGTTTCTTAGCTACTCAACTAATTACCAAAAAGGCCAGCAATGGAGCTTAGACTCAAGTGGTAGAGCATTAACTTTGAGCAAAAAAACAAAACAAAAACAAACAAACAAAAAAAAGCTTAGGGAGAGTACTCAGGCCCTGAATTCAAGCCCCAGGACCATTAGACACAGACACAGACACACAGAAACACAAAATAACAATATTGAAAATGTACTCAGAACACCACTATTCTACAAACAGAAAAACTTGGGCTCAAAAAAAATGGCTGGGAGCTGGTACCTCATACCTGTGATCCTAGCTACCCAGCAATCTGAGATCTGAAGATTACAATTCAAAGACAACCTAGGCAGGAAAGTCCATAAGACTCTTATCTTCAATTAACCACCAGAAAACTAGAAATGGAGCTATGGATCTAGTGGTAGAGTAGCAGTCTGGAGCCTAAGAGCCCAGGAACAGTGTTCAGATACAGAGTTCAAGCTTGGCCAGTGGTGAGCAGAAGAGCCACAAGCAGGCACATCTCCTTCAGTGAAAGGCCCTCTGGCAGTCCATAAATCCAGCTAGGTCCTGCTGATCCTGTTTACTGGATTAGTTGACTGAATAACTCAATATACAAAATCCCCCCTCTCCCCCCGTGACTTAACGAGGTGCTCTGGAAGGCCCCAAGGTCTGACTGATGTGGACACCAGGGGAGGGTTAACAACTGTTGTCTGAGCCACTCAGCTTGTAGAGATGATCAGTTCTGCCCTTTCCATTGGGCAGAGCCACTGTATACCCAGCATTGACCCTGTTCTGCATCTTGTAGGCTCCATTCAAGGCAAAAAGTTCTGGCAATTTTAGGAACATCAATTATCTCAGAATCTAAAAGCTGGGTGCCAGTGGCTCACACACACCTGTAATCCTAGCTATTCAGGAGCCTGAGATCTAAGGATCACGTTTCAAAGTCAGCTCAGGTGAGGCAAGAAAGTTCATGAGAGTTTTCTGGTTTTTTTTTTTGTTGTTGTTGTTGTTGTTGTTTGTGGAGTTTGAACTTAGGGCCTGGTTGCTGAACCCACCAGAACTCCTATTCCTTAGGGCAAGTGTTCTACAACTTTAAATCACAGCAGGTTGCTAATTGGAGATAAGAGCCCTGCTCTGGCTGGCTTTGAACCTCAACATCAGATATCAAGCCTTTTGAGTAGCTAGGATTACAGTGTGAGCCACTTGAGCCTGGCCTAAAAAAAACAAAATGGAGGCATGGCTCAAGGGGTAGCACCCGCCTTATCTTGAATACAAAAGGTAAGGGAGAACTCACAGAGGCTGAGTTCCAGCCACAGTATCAGCATGTGTACACATGCATGCAGGTGCATACATATACACACACACAATAGTTTAAGAGTGCTTAAAAAAAACCAACAATGAAGCTGGGTGCTGCTGGCTCATGCCTGTAATCCTAGCTACTCAGGAGGCTGAAATCTGAGATCATAGTTCAAAGCCAGCCCAGGCAGGAAAGTCTGTGAGACTCCTATCTCCAATAAACCACTCAGAAAACTCGAAGTGGCACTGTGGCTCAGGTGGTAGATTGCTAGCCTTAAGCTGAAGAGCTCAGGGACAGAACCCAGGCCCAGAGTTCAAGCCCCATAACCGACAAAACAAAGCAAAACAAAACCCAACAATGACAAATTATAGGTGAATTGTGAGAGAACAAGTAAGGTAAATCTGGAGGCAAATGAAGCTGACATCTATGATGGTTAAATCTTGAGGATGAACTTAATTGAGATCGATTGGTTTAGATGCATCCAGCTGATGAGTAAAGCACACCTTTGTGAGTGGGGGGGGGCTGGTTATCAGATTAACTGAACTAGAAATCTCTCCTGCATATAGGTCTCACCATTCCATAGGCAGGCTTTCCATATGAAATTAAAATGGGGTGGGGGAGAGAATACTGCAGTGCAGGCATTCTCTTTCCCACTCTTACCTCTTCCCCTAACTCCTTGGCTACCATGAGTTGTTCTGCTTTGCCAAGATTGCCTGAAATCTGTGACATGAAGCAAAATAAATCCTTTTTCCCTTAGGTTATTTCTGTCAAGTATTTTGTCGCAGCAACAACAAACTATATTACTAACAAAAAACCCTATCTTTTCTACTTCTGTCTCTTGTTTTATTTTTTCACTAGTCTTGGGGCTTGAACTCAGAGCCTGAGCACTGTCCGTGAGCCTCTTTGTGTTCAATCCAGGCTAGTTCTTTGAGGCTGGGAAGGTTGTTCAGTGGTACAGCAGTTGCCTTGCATGCATGAGGCCCTGGGTTCGATTCCTCAGCACCACATCAGCAAAAAAGAAAAAATCTGGAAGTGGCGCTGTGACCCAAGTGGTAGAGTGCTAGCCTTGAGCTGAAGAGCTGAGGGACAGCGCCCAGGCCCCAGGACCAGACCACCCACACACAAAAAAAGGCTAGTGCTTTACCACTTGAGCCACAGTTCCACTTCCAGTCTTTCTGAGTAGTTTGAGATAGAAATCTTGGCGGGGGGTTGGTGGCTCACGCCTGTAATTCTATCTACTCAGGAGGCTGAGATCTGAGGATCATGGTTCAAAGCCAGCCCAGGTAGGAAAGTCCTTGAGACTCTTATCTCCAATAAGCCAGTAGAAAACTGGAAGTGGCGCTTGTGGCTCAAGCGGTAGAGCACTCAGCCTTGAGCTGAAGAGTGCAGGGACAGCACCCAAGCGCAGAGTTCAAGCCCCACGACCAACAACAACAAAAAATTTTACAGACTTTCCTGTACTGGCTGGTTTGAACTATCATCTTCAGATGTTAGCCGCCTGAGTAACTAGGATTACAGGCTCCAGACACTGATACCTGTCCAACTTCCACCTCTACCTCTACCCCTTCCTCTTGGTTCTTCTTCCTCCACCCTTATCTCCCTCCTCCTTCCCACCATGCTTAAAATGTATAGAAAGAAACTGAATGAGACACTCAGCCCAAGGTTGCCATCTTCACTCAAATGAAATATGAAGTTGACTTCAATGGGTAAACTTGGTAATAAATTATCCTAGTCTTACAGACCTGGCCACTGGAACACAGAACAAATGATTGGCCAGAGACAAGATCACAAAACTTGAATCTTGGCCATACAAACAATCCAAATTCAATAGTGAACATGAGACTCAAACCCAGGCACTCTGCTCACCAGACAGAGCCATGTTCTTAATCACACCTGTGGGTGTTGTTGATTCCTTGGTATAGGAATATGATGGGATGACAAAGTCTGCACACAAATGGAGTATTATTTGAGGGTGAGCTTTGCAATTGGAAAGATAAAAGATAAAAGCCCCAGCACTGGCATTTACTAACTTGTGACATCATAGACAAGTCATTTTAATTTTTTTGCCTCTGTTTCTACATCTGTGAAATGGAGATCATCAGAGCCCCTTCCCTCATAGAAGAGCAGGTCTCCAGCAAGGTGCAGGGGCTCCTGCCTGTAATCCTAACTACTCAGGAGGCTGAGATTGGAGGATTGAGGTTCAAGGCTAATGAGCAGCAAAGTCTGTGAGACTCTCATCTCTAATTAATCACCAGAAAACCAAAAGTAGTGCAGTGGATCGAAGTGGTAGAGAACTAGCCTTAAGCAGAAGAGCTCAGGGTCAGTGCCCGGGCACTGAGTTAAAGCCTGATAACCAAAAACAACAAAAAAGGTTCCACTCATGAGTTTAAGATAGTATATTAAGTTCAAAGCCAGCCTAGGCAGCTAAATCTGAGAGATTTATCTCCAATTAACCTGCAAAAAGCCAGAAGTATAAGTGTGGCTCAAGTAATAGAGGACCAGTTCCAAGCAACCACCCACTGCGTTTGTTCCAACTTGGCACAGGCCCAGCACAAATGGTCCAACAACAGATATTTGGTGGTGAGAAATTGAACGAGTGAACTTTACAAGGGCCTCACCTCCTGCCAACCTTTCTTGTCCAGCCCTTCTCTGGCAGCAATGTTAATTATTCTCTCATTGTGTGAAAATAAGTATAGCATAAAACATGCTATACGAACCAAGTATAAGTATACACTTCAGTGGCTTTAAGTACAGTCATGTTTCAAGCAACCTCACTGATATCAACTTCTAGAATTTTCTCAGTACCCCAAGCTGAAATTGGGTACCTATTAATTAGCAGTACCCATCCATGCCTTTTCCCAGCCTCTGGAAACCCACCATTCTACTTCCTGAGGTTTAGATGAGAGGATTGCAGTTCAAAGCCAGCCTGGGCAGGCAAGTCTGACACTCTTACCTCCAATTAACAAGAAAAAAAATCGAAAACATAAAACAGAAATAGAGATGGAGCTCATCTTGTAGAGCACCAATTGTGAGGGGAAAAAACAAAATATGAGGTGGGGCTGGAGATTTAGCTCTAAGAGAAGCCTATCCTGACAAGTACAATGTCCTGAGGTCCATCCCCACCTCTGACATGACAACAAAAATAACAACAACAAGTAGTACACAAACCTATTTATGCCCAAAGGCAAGCTTTAAGATAAAAGATCATCACTACCTCATCCTTTACAAATATGAGCTGGGTGCTGTTGGCTCATACCTGTAATCCTTGCTGCTGCTACTCAGGATGCTAAGGATCACAGTTCAAAGGCAGCCTGGGCACAAAACTCCATGAAATTCTATCTTCAGTAAATTACTCAGAAAAAGCTGTAAATAGAGCTGTGGCTCAGTGGTAGCCTTGAGAAAAAGACTCTCATGGATATTTCCCTAGCCCTGAGTTCAAGCCCCAGCATAAACAACAACAAAATAGAATATGAGGTCCTGTGTTTAGGCAACTGCACAAGTACGTGTAGACACACAGACACAGAGCATAGTGCCAGCCCCAACCTGACTAACTAAATCCAAGTCTCTGGGGCTGCCTCCAGGCGGTTAGCATTTTAGCCAGCTAAGCCAGGTGCTGGTGGCCCACATCTGTTATCCTAGCTATTCAGGAGAGGCCGAGATCTGAAAATCATGGTTCAAACCAGTCTGGGCAGGAAAGATCATGAGAGACTCTTATCTCCAATGAGCCACAAAAAAACCTAGAATTAGAGCTATAGCTCAAGTGGTAGAACTGAGCAATAAAGCTCAGTTTATAGTACCCAGGCCATGATTTCAAGCCAGAGCTGGCACCATAAAGTACAGAAAGACCCACCAATTAGTAAGCAAAAGAGCACAACTGCCTTCACTCCAACACCAGTCTCTCCATGGCTCATATAGGTGGAAAAGAGAGTGTGTTTATTTGTGCCAGTGCTGGAGCTTGAAGTCTGGGTCTGTGTGCTATCTCATAACCTTTTCTCTCTAGGCTGATGCTCTACCACTTTAGCCGTAGCTCACTTCCAAGGGAATGAAAGTTAAATTAAAAGGCTGTACATGCCCAATAATTAGATAGCCTTGGGCACAATTCTAGGAAGGCCAATGGTAATCTAGCTCATGGTGGGGATCTTAAACAAGTTCAAGCACCACAGAACCCTAGTTTCCTTATAGGGTTCTGGAATGAGAGTCCTACTAGCACCTAGAATTGCCAGCCATAGCACAGTACTCTTAAAGTCAACAAGAGTAACTTTGTATTTCAGTTTTGTTTTATTTTGGGGACTGGTCCTAGGGCTTAAACTCAGGGCCTTGATCCTGTCCCTGAGCTTCTGTCCTCCTATCACTTGAGCCATAGATCCACTTTGTGGCTTTTTGGTAGTTAATTGGAGAACAAAGTTTCAGACTTTTCTGCCAAGGCTGTTTTTGAATCATGAGCTTAGCTCTCAGCCTCCTCAGTAGCTAGGATTACAGGCATGAGCTACTGGTGCCCAGCTAACTAACTATATTCCTTTATTAACTAGCGCTCTGGTAATCCATAAGGCCAGGGCACACTGAGAGATCCTGGAGCTAGGCTCATACCTAGGACCCATCACCCTGAAGTGGGGTTGAGCTTCTCTAGAGGCTCCTGAACCTCCCCTGCTGCCAGCTCCATTCCTCCAGGATAAGGCCAGACCTGCTAATCATCCTTGCTGAGGAGAGCTGAACCCTGCCTGCAGGCCATGGGCTAGTGTTAGCAGCCCTGGTTACCAGCTTTCCTCCAGTTCCCATATAAAGTTGGGAAAGAAGAGAGGTCTCAAAGAGAGATCCAGGCTCAGTTATCTGTGGCTCTCCTCCTTTCCCCACTCCACTGCACATGCTACAGAGGCTCCCTCCATTCCCAGTTCCATTGTGGTTGTTAGGAAACAACAGTTTCATTTAAGTCTTTGTCTTTCTGACTCTGACACATGTATGAAATGCAGAGGGACCAGGATATGCAAAATACAGTAGACACACAACTCACTCACACAATTCAAACACTGACAAGGACAATTAACTGCTACAGGATGTACTTCTAGCTGCCAAGTTAACCTCAAAGTATTAACTAGAGCATTTGCTAATCTCCATTTGATTAGCCCTGTGGCAAAGAGCCCTCTGTACTCAACACACCAGAACGGCCAGAGACTGAGGAGAAAGGAAAAGCATCAACCTCAAAAATTCAGCCTCTTGGGCTGGATAGGTGGCTCAGTGGTAGAGCGCTTGTCTTGCATGCATGAGGCCCTGGGTTCCATTCCTCAGCACCACATAAGCAAAAAGAAAAAAGCTGGAGGTGGCCCTATGGCTCATGTGGTAGAGTGCTAGCCTTGAGCTGAAGAGCTGAGGGATGGCACCCAGGCCCAGAGTTCAGGCCCCACGACAGGACCCCCCACAAAAAAAATTCAGCCTCTTCCTTTGAGGCCAGCCAACAGTCAGTCAAGTCAGATCCTGATACACAAATTACCCACTTCTTATGGGACCAGGAAAAATCCCATAAGCAAATCTGAAATGCCCCACTATAGAAAGCAAGTTAAGTATCCATAGACTTGCTAGGAGATAAGGGAGTTGGAATGATGTGAGGGAGCAGTCAAAGCCACATGCCAATGGTTCACACATGCCATCCTAGCTACTCAGGAGGCTGAAATATGAGAATCCTTGTTCTAAGCCAGTGAAATCTGTATGATTTATCTCCAATGAACCACCAAAAATCCAGAAGTGGAGCTGTGGATCAGGCGGCAGAGCACAGGCCCTGAGTTCAAGTCCCAGGATCTGAACACACGAACACGAACACACACACACACACACACACACACACACACACACAGAGAAAAATGCAAATTTAGCCTAATGCATGTACACAGGTACATGATTAAGTTTCAAAAAGTCAATAACAAAATTGATATCAGTTTGGAATGCAAAAAATACCAAGTTCCGTTAATTCAGAGGAGAGGAGGAAGGCATGTGGCATTCTACCCTCAAGAAATTGTGCTTTGGGACATTTTGGGGGATCCCTCCACCAGGACACCTCCATACTCCTGGAGAGTTAAAGGTGGCAATTTCCTCAAGAACCAGAAACTTACTTTCCACCCTATCCAAGGCACCTGAAACTCCAAGAGGATCTCTGCACTCACTTCCCAAGGAATCCACAGGACCTGAGAAAAAAATAGGAATGGGGAAAGCCAAATAGGGGAGCAGGGAGGGCCAGGGGTCCCTGTGCAAATGGTAAAATGAAAAAGGGACTGACCTGAGCAGAAACAACAAGATCAGGTGAGGTGAGGGGGGAAGATGAGGGAGGAGAGCAGAGATGAGGAGGGAACCAGTCCTACAGAAGGCATCACACCCTGGGATACAGACATATGCAGCCAGGGTTCTCCCCAGAAAGAGAACATTGAATGAGGTCAGGGGACGGGAGAGGGCAACAGAAAGGAGGACTGACTGTAAAGCATGGAAATTTGAAATAAGAGTCCCAGACTGGGGCACCAAGGGCCCTGGGTTCTAATTCTGACTCAATTGAGTGGACACATTTTCATCCTTGGAGCCTCAATTTGCCCCATCTGGGGGAAAAAAACCGGGAAAAAGTGCAGATGTTCCCTCCTGCCGCCTCTGAGGACTCAGACAGGAGAAGGAGCAAGAAGGGGCAGCAGAAAAGTATTTGGAGGAGGGGGGAGCAGCATTCCATGCTGAACCGGACTGAGGCACTCACCTGCCCAGCCTTTAGAACCAGCACTTTTTCTGAACCCCCACGGGTGCCACCAAGCTGCCTCTTGTGGTACAAAGCCCACAGCCCCACGTTGGGCAGGAAGACCAGGGCCACCAGTACCACCGCCTGAAAAAGCCGCTTCAGAGCCCGGCAGTCCTGCACTGCACTAGCTGTGTTGTGAGTTATCCCTGAAGCCACATATTGGAATATGAAATACTGGAGTCTTTATTACAGTTAACAGGCTGCAGGTGGCCCGTTGTTACAAAGGCCCACAGCCCCTCAAATACACATAACACAGCTAGCAAACATGCTAAAGAGGAAAGAAATAAAAACAATACCAACAAGGCAATTCAGCTTCCATGGAGATCTGAATGACCATGGTGTGATGACCAGAGATGAGACAGGACCCAGCACTCGACTAGGGAGACACACGTGGCAAGACTTATGCTGGTCCTGGCCTAAAAAGATCGGAGCATGGGCAGATCCACCGGAAATTCTCATTCCAGGCCCAGGAACACCCATTATCTTGGCCTAAATAGAAAGGCTCCAGGGGCAGATCCACTGGAAATTCCCAGTCCCAGGCATTGGACTGACAGGTTCAATAACCTATCAGCCAAGTGCCCACCCCTGCATCCAGGGATCCAGGCATGCCCATCATCTGGGAGGCTGGTTTTCCTCCCCCAGCATGAAGACTAGATGCCAGACTCTACAATCACCATGTGGCCAATATGGACAGTCAGACCTGACCGCATGTCCACGTGGTGGCAGCGGCAACAACTAACCAAACCCAAGACTGCAATGGCGCTGTCCCCACTCTGACTCTATAGTATTTCCATTGCTGCCTGACTAGCAAGCTGGGCCATACCACTGAGTCACAGCTGCAAGGTAAGTTGGCGCCACCAATGCAAGTGATGGGCACTGTGAAGCCACCACCAGACCCATGATTCCCTATTCTACACTTGCTAGCAAATGCTTGTATCTGTCGCCTTCACCTTCGCATGGAGATTCAAGTCTACCCGGGTGCGAACTGTGGGTCCAACATTAGAGGTCACTCATCTGGAGCTGCGACAGTGTGTCCCGCTCCTCGGTAGCTCCCCCACCCACAGGGCAGTGAGAAAGAGGCGGAGATGGGTTGTTGGGAGCTAATTGGTGCTCCTGGGCATTGGTGCTCCTGGTGCATTTTGGTGCAGATGGAGTGCACTCCAGGATCTGATCCCTGCCTCCTCTGCTGCTGCTATGGTCACTGGAATTGAGTTCCTTGGGCTTTGTAGATAATGCTGGAGTCGCACCTTTGCTCAGCCCCCGGGGTCTGGGGCTCCCCTGAAGGCTTGGGTCGCCTTGGCTCCAGTGCACATTCCTGGGGATGACACACAAGAGTTAATGAAACCAGGGGGAAGTAGTAGCTCATGCTTGTATGCCTAGCTACTAGGGAGGCTGCAATCTGGGGATCAATCTCTGTTTGAAGCCAGCCTGGTAGGAAGTCCATGAAAGTGTTAGCTCCAATAAAGACTCAGAAAAAGCCAAAAGCAGTGCAGGGCTGTGGCTCAAGTGGTAGACCAGTAGCCTTAAGCACAACGAGGCTCAGGAACAGGACCCAGGCCCTGGGGTCAACCCACAGGACCGGCCAATAAAAGAGTAATCAAACCTTTCCTGTTTTTTGCCCTTCCTTGTCAGCCTAGGGCTGGCTTTGTGTGCTGTGCTCTGCCACAGTGCTGTTGCACCCAGAAAGCTAGCTATTTCTCACCCTCACTGACCGACTCATTCTCTACTCGAAGTTGAATTTTTTTTGCGCAAGGCTGATATTCTACTGTTGAGTCCCACCTCTGCTTCTGGCTTTTTGGTATAATTGGTTTAAGAGTCCCAGGGATTTTTCTGCCTAGCCTGGCTTCAAGCCTCCATCCTCAGTTCTCAGCCCGCTGAGAAGCTAGTATTATAAATGTGAGCCATGGGTAACCAGCAAATTTGACTTTTATTTATTTATTTTTACTATTGTTTAACTATGGATGTGGAAACATAAATTGTCGTTTTTTATTTCTGGTTTATTTCACTTACAATATTTTAAAGATTCATTCATGTAGTATGGGTCCGAATGTCATTCCTTTTTAAGACTGAATAGTATTTCATTGGATGCATAGATCACATTTTGTTTATTCATCCATGGACATTTGGGTTGCTCCTACCTTTCCACTACTGTGAATGATGCGATGACTGATATTATACTTCTTTTATATTGGGCACACTGCTGTAACAGAGTAGCCAGAGGAACAGCAGGAACCCCAGGTGAACTGTGGGGACTCACCAGTACTTTTCCTTCACATTAACAATCCACAAGAATCCTTACAGCCTGCGAGGTCCATATGATAAGACTGATTTACACCTTTTGCTTTTCTCCTAGTTAGGGTGATCTTTCTGTTTTCCTAATTAAATAAATACCCAAGAAGTTAACAAGTCAGGCAGGGCCTTTGCAAATTTGCTCTGTTCTCCTCTAGAAACTTCTTCTCTAAACCTTTGTGTGGACCTGGATACTTGAAGGCTTCTGCTTATAACCCTAGCTACTCAGGAGGCTGAGATATGAGGATATTTGTTAAAAGCCAGACTGGGCAGACAAAGCTGACAGACTCCTATCTCCAATAAAATAACAAAAAACCTCAAAGTGGAGGTTTGGCTCAAGTGGTAGAGGATCTGCCTTGAAGGAAAAGCTAAGCAAGGGCATGAGACCTGGAGTTCAAGCCCCCTGGCATGCATACACACACACACACACACACACACACACACACAAATAAACCTTTGTGTAGTTCTCTCCATTTTCTCAGGAACAGGAGCAGAAGTTCTACCTCAGCAACCCCTTCCCTTGCCTGCTGACCTAAAATATTCATTTTCGCACTAGTTCTTTGATTTCTCCACAGAGCAGGTCTCAGTTTGGGCCTCCCTCTGGAGGATGTCAGCTCCTAGGTCACACTCTATTCTATACCATCCTTATCTCTAGCAGCACCTGCTTATGTTTATTGAGAATAAACTAGAGCTCTTTCTGGGCAGATGAATTTGCAGAACAGGTCCCCCTCTTCCCTGAGCCAAGCAGCCTAAGTAAAGCTGAGACCTGAAGATTTTAGGTCATATACTTCTCCACCTTGGAATGTAAACTGAGGACCTTCCCCAGCTAGGTACATTGTAGCTATTGTATTCAGTAATTACTGCTTGAGCAAAGTATAGCAGTCAAAGTCATAAATGGAAGGAAATTATTTAGTCTCTCTCCCCTTCACCTCTCTTCAACTAGCTTCCTAGAAGACTCTGAAGGAAATTGGATTTGAGGTGTGTTTTTTTTTGGTTTTTATCTTCCCGGAGTCACTTTTTAATCAAAGTTGCAAACCAGGCCAGGTTTCCCCACAATACTTTAAGAACCCAGCTTTAATCTCATGCCCTTTCATCACTTTTGTTTTTTTTTTTTTTTTTGGGGGGGGGGGTCCAGTCGTGGGGCCTGAACTCTGGGCCTGGGCGCTGTCCCTCAGCTCTTCAGCTCAAGGCTAGCGCTCTACCACTTGAGCCACAGCGCCACTTCTGGCTTTTTTCTTTTTGCTTATGAGGTGCTGAGGAATTGAACCCAGGGCCTCGTGCATGCAAGGCAAGCACTCTACCACTGAGCCACCTTCCCAGCCCCTTTCATCACTTTTGTAATATAGGATGCACCAAAAAAGGGAAAGGGCTTTTGGGATTTTATCCTCCTCCCAGAGACAAGACTACTTTCAGTGGAAAAACAGACCTGATCATTGACTGAAAGTAAACGAGAACTGATACTTTCAGACTGAGCCCTCCTATTGGGGCAGCCATGGGCACTAAATGAGATAATATATAATAAAAGGTTGCCTGGCTGTGGTGGCACACATATGTAATCCTATCTACTCAGGAAGCTGAAGTCTGAGGATTAGGGCTTGAACTCAGGGCCTGGGCCCTGTCCTTGAGCTTAAGGCTAGTGCTCTACCACTTGAGCCACAGCTTTTTTTGAGTAGTTTATTGAAGATAAAAGTCTAATGGACGGCTTGGAAAAAATTATATTAAGTGAAGTAAGCCAAGCTCAAAGAAACAAAGGTCCCATGGTTTCCTTTATTTGCAATATCTAGTATATGTATGAGTCAAGCAGAAAAGGTCAGATAAAGTGATGTTAGGAAAATGAACCCTTAGATATGTATTTAAATGTTTTTTTCTTTCATGCATTTGTTTCTAATGCATTTATAAGATTATTTCTTTGTTGCTTTGTATGTCCCTCCCCCACAGTATAATCCCTGCTTTCACTATATTTGATGTCGGTATAATTTGTGGAGGAGAAGGGGAAAAACAAGTCATTTAAGGATACAGGTGTACCCGTTGCAACAATGAGAAATACAAGTTGTCATGTCGAAAATGAACTTTACAACTTTGGTGGGGGTGGAGGATTGGGTGGGGGGGTGGAGGGAGGCTTTGAAGGGATGTGAAGGGTAAACAAAGGAGGAGGCTGCAATGCTTGATAAGAAATATACTCATTATCTTGCCCATGTAATTGTAACCCCTCTGTACAGTATGTTCACAAAAAAAAATTTAAAAAAAAAGTCTAATGGACTTTAGTGCCTGGGCTGGCTTTGAAACAGGATCCTCAAATCTCAGCCTCCTGAGTAGTTGGGATAACAGGTGTGAGCCACCAGCACTTGACTCACAATGACCCCTTTAAAGCCCTCTCACCTGCACTGTTTATCTTGCTATGGTTGCTTCACATATTTGTTTATTTACTTGGTTGTCACTGTGCTTCCTCAAATAGATGATTGGTTGTGACTTGGGTCAGCACCTAGTCAGCTTCTAGACTATTGTATTTAATGAATGGTAAGTCTCTCCTCCCACTGACACCTTACTACTTCCCTCTTTATTAGTTTTGTATGGTCCTGTGCCTTGAACTCAAGGTCTGGGTCCTGTCCCTGAGGTTTTATTGCTTAATGCTAGCACTCAACCCCATGAACCACAGCCCCCCATTCAGCTTTCTTGGTGGTTAACTGGAGATAAGAGTCTCAGACAGCCTATTCTGGTGGCTCCCACCTGTAATCCTAGCTACTCAGGAGGCAGAGATCTGAGAATCTGGGTTTAAAGCCAGTAAAGGCAGGAATGTTAGGGAGATTCTTATCTACAGTTAATCACAGAAAGATCCAGATATGGCAATGTGGCTCAAGTGATCGAGTGCAATCCTTAAGCAAAAGTTCAGAGACAGTGCCCACACCTAGAGTTTAAGGTCCAAGACTGGCAAAAAAAAAATAAAAAGGAAAGCAAGCAAGCAAGCAAGAAACTCATAGACATTCCTGCCCAGATTTGCTTCGAATAGTGATCCTCAGATCTCTGCCCTGCAAGTAGCTAGGATTACGAGCATGAGCCACCAACATCCAGGTCCCTTTTTATTTAAGTATTTATTTTAACAAACTGTGGTCTGTGTCTTCAACCTTCCTGGTGGGATGCAAAATTTCCTACCAGGTGTCCTTACTTTGGCTTTTTTAGGGATCTTCAGTGTTGATGCTATTCATTCTGGGACCTCAAGCTGATGAAGCCAAAGCTTTAGCCAAGGGTTTTGGAAAAAGAATAGATTCACCAGTCTAGAAGTGCTGGTTTATGGGTCAGTATTTAAAACACATTTTATTGTGCGTGTGTATGTGTGTGTGTGTGTGTGTGTGTGTGTGTGTGTGTGCATGTGCGAGTGCTCTGATACTAGGGCTTGCTCTCTTGCTTAGCTTTTCTGCTCAAGTCTGGTGTTTACCACTTAAGCCACACTTCCATTTCTGGCTATTTTTTTTTGGGGGGGGGGTCAGGTCGTGGGGCTTGAACTCTGGGCCTGGGCGCTGTCCCTCAGCTCTTCAGCTAAAGGCTAGCACTCTACCGCTTGAGCCACAGCACCACTTCCGTCTTTTTTCTTTTTGCTTATGTGGTACTGAGGAATCAAACCCAGGGCCTCAGGCATGCAAGGCAAGCGCTTTACCACTGAGCCATCTTCTCAGCCCCCATTTCTGACTTTTTAAAACTTAATTGTCGGTAAGAATCTCACAAGCTTTTTTGCTCAGGCTGACTACAAACCAAGGTCTTTAGATCTCAGCCTCTTTAAGTTGCTTGAATGGCAGGCAGGTACCACCAGTGCCTGGTTTGTTCTTAATATTCTTTTTTTTTTTATCGGTCATGGCTCTTGAACTCTGGGCCTGGTACTGTCCTTGCGCTCTTCAGCTCAAGGCGAGTGCTCTACCGCTTGAGCCACAGCGCCACTTCCATGTTTTTAATATTCTTTAACAAACTCCTGATTCAAAGACTGGGTCTCCATTTTCCCATCTCATCATCACAAACCTTTAGTCCCCATTCATTCTCTTCTCTATAAAGAAAGGATGATTATAATGGTGTGATTTCCAGGCTTGCAACAGACAGATCGGCTTATCCAAAAGCAAAGCCCAAAAATTGTAAGTATGAGACTTCTGGCAAAGATCCAGGAGAAAGGAGAAGGGATTGGAATGCAAGGGTTTAAGGACAATGTCTGTGAACTATGGAGGAAATGAAGGCTCAGAAGACAGAGGTGACCCCTCACAGTCCCAGTGGTGGCAGTGGAGTAAAGGAGAAGCCTTAGTGCCCTACATCATCCCAGGACTTGGCATGCCTGCAGTGAGTAGGCATTCATCTAACTCCTTGGAGGTCTCCAAGAGGGCAGTGGCATTTATCAGAAGCCCCAAGATCACTCATACTGTGGCAGATGTAGAGGCAGCAGGCTCAGATTCCATACTGTCTATTCCTGGCTTATTCCCTTATGTTTGCCCTAGTCATCATAATAGCATTGCAGCAGATTCCTGGGACCAGAGACTGAGTGACTCAGTCAAAATAGGATAGCAAGGGAGTGAAAAGCCAGGGCAGGAAGCTAGGGAGGTTGGTGGGACTGAAAAAGGGACAAGAAGAGAGCTGTAGCCAGGTGCTCATTACTCACACCTGTAATTCTCACTACTCAGGAGGATGAGATCAGAGAATGATGGTTTAAAGTCAGCCTGGGAAGAAAAATACAACAGACTATTATGTCCAGTTACTCAAAAAAAAAAACAAAAAACTGGAAGTGGAGCTGTGTCTCAAGTAGTAGAGGGCTATCTTGAGTGAAAAGTCAAGTGAGGTAGATGATGGTGGTTCACACCTGTAATATTAGCTACTCAGGAGGCTGAAATCTGAAGATCATGGTTCAAAGCCAACCTGAGCATGAAAGTTTGTGAAACTTCTTTTTTTGAATTACTACGGGAGGGGAGGGAGTAGGAGGGAGTCAGTACCTAGGCTTGAACTCAGGACCTAAGTGCTTTTCCTGAACTCTTTTGCTCAAGGCTAGCACTCTACCACTTGGAGCCATAGCAACACTTCTAGTTTTCAGGTGGTTAATTATAGATAAGAGTCTCATGGAATTTCCTGTTTGGGCTAGCTTTGAACTATGACTCTCATATCTTAGCTCCCTGGGTAGCTAGGATTACAGGCATGAGCTATGAGACACTCATTTCCCTTTAATTACTAAAAAGCTGGAAGTACAGATGTTCCTCAAAAGGTAGCATGCTAGCCTTGAGCATAAGCAGCACAAGGTCAATGTCCAGGCTCGGAATTCAAGCCCCAGGACCTGCATACATACACACCAAGGACCTATATACAGACCAAGGGAGTCCACTAACAGCCAGAGTGATGAAGGCCATGAAGAGAACATTCATTCACCTGCTTACCACACTAGGACCTTGCAGAACAATCTAGAACTGTGTAGAGAGTTCTGTCTCCTCCCCGTTTGCTGTTCTCCCTTAGATTTGGATGCTGGCTCTTCCTGTTACTGAAGTCCCCATTCCTAGGCCTGTAGGAGACCCTTCCTCCAGTTCTGTCCCAAGGACCACACCCAAAGCACGGCTCCCAGTCAGCCACCTCCTCTATACCGCACACCCATGGTCATACTACTGTATCTTCCTCTGTGTGTGTATGTATGCATGCATGCATGTGTGCACACTCATCCTGGGAATTGAACTTAGGACCTGCACACTGTCCCTCAGCTTTTGTACTCAAGGTTATCTCTGTATCTCTTGAGCCACAGCTCTGCTTTCAGCTTTTTGATAGTTAATTGGAAATAAGTGTCTTATGGACTTTCCTGTCTGGCTGCACACCATGATTCTTGCCTCACTCCCAGTCTCCTGAGTAGCTCAGATTACAGGTGTGAAATACCAGTACACAGAAAATCTATCTATCTATCTATCTATCTATCTATCTATCTATCTATCTATCTATCTATCGCTGGTAATGAGGCTTCAACTCAGAACCTAGTCACTATCCCTTAGCTTTTTTGATCAAGGCTGGAACTCTGCCACTTTAACCACAGCCTCACTTCATAATATTTGCTGGTTCTTTGAAGGTAAGTCTAGGGACTTTTCCTACCCAAGTTGTCTTTGAACTAAGATCCTTAGTTCTCCGCCTCCAGAATCCTTTTCCTATGTTATTTTTCCATATCTGTTTGTTACTATTTATCTGCTTTTGTCCAGAGAAGCTGATCTGAGACCTTTCCCAGATCATGCTTGCTGCCATGTGCAGTGTGGTAAAGGAATGGCTTGCAGAATGAAGGAATGAAGCCTGTGTGTCCAGCCTCCATCTAGGGATGTGGCAGGTTTCAGGTTTCAGCACTAAAGGTGGCTAATTCATGATCCCTGCCCATGGAGCCCATGTTCTTCCCATAATGAGAAAGCCCTACAGCTAGACAGAAAGACATGAGATCTTCGGGGTGGCAGCCCTGAACTCCCATTCTGGTAGAAAGGATGTTCTCCCTAAGAGAGTTTTGGGAGTCTGTGATGAGAAACAAAGTAGTCACCAGGAAGGAATAGGCATAGCCCAAAAGGCAAGGAGTAACAGAACACTCTCCTCCCCTCACCCAAAATCTAAAACTACTGGACAATGGTGTGAACATTGCTCTGCCCTTTGACTGGGACTGGACAATGTCCCTGCTTCTGTGTGTGTATGTGTGTGTGTATGCATGTGTGAGGGTACACACACACACACACACATACACAAACACACAATGGATGAACATAGAAATATTATTTTATAATAAATGTACTCATTATCTTGCCCATCTAATTGTAACTCCTCTGTACAGTATTTTCACAATAAAAATAAAAAAAGAAATATTATTTTAAAAAATCATTTCTAAAACAAGTCAGTGATGGCTCACGACTATAATCCTAGCTAATCAGGAGGCTGAGCTCTGAAGATCTCAGTTCAAAGCCAGCCCCAGCAGATATAGTTGAGAGATTCTTTTCTCCCATGAACCAGCAAAATCCCAGAAGTGAACATATGGCTCCAGTGGGAAGAGTGCCAGCCTTGAGAAGAAAAGCCAAATAAAAGTGAGAGACTCTGAGTTAAAGCTCCAATGCTAGCAAAAATCAAGCAAATAACTAATTTAAAAAGTAATCTCAGAGTGGTCTTGTTTGTAAACATTTGGGTAAATGCCCAAAAGTGGGATTGCTGGGTCATAGGGGAGTTCTATGTGAAGTCTTTTGAGGAACCTCCATACTGCTTTCCAAAGTGGTTGAACAAGTTTACCTTCCCACCAACAATGAAGTAAGGTTCCTATCTGTCCACATCCCCTCCAGCATCTGTTGTTGTTAGAGTTCTTGATTTTTGCCGTTCTAACTGGAGTGAGGTGATATCTCAATGTTGTTTTGATTTGCATTTCTTTTATGGCTAGGGATGTTGAACATTTCTTCATGTGTCTATTGGCTATCCTTCTTTCTTCTTCAGAGAAGTTTCTCTAAAGCTACCAGCACAACTATGTTTATTGCAGCATTATTTACCATAGCTAAGATATGGAACCAACCCAGATGCCCCTCAGTAGATGAATAGATCAAGAAAATGTGGTATATATACACAATGGAATTCTATGCCTCCATCAGAAAGAATGACATTGCCCCATTTGTTAGGAAATGGAAAAACTTGGAAAAAATTATATTAAGTGAAGTAAGCCAGGCCCAAAGAAACGTAAGTCCCATGGTTTCCCTTATTTGCAATATCTAGTATATATATGAGTCAAGCGGAAAAGGTCAGATAATGTGATGTCAGGAAAATGAACCCTTAGATATGTATTTTAATGTTTTTTTCTTTCATGCATGTGTTTCTAACGCATTTATAAGATTATCTCTTTGTTGCTTTGTATGTCCCTCCCCCACAGTATAACTCCTGCTCTCACTATATTTGATGTCAGTATAACTTGTGGAGGAGATGGGGAAAACCCAGTTGTTTAAGGATACAGGTGGACCTGTTGCAACAATGAGAAGTACAAGTTGTCATGTCCAAAACGAGCTTTACAACGTTGGTGCGGGGGGGGGGGGGGGGGGGGGGCGGGGACGGGAAGGGGGGAAGGAGAAGGATTGGGATTGGGGGGGAGGGGGGAGGCTAGGAAGGGATGTGAAGGGTAAACAAAGGAGGAGGCTGCAATGCTTGGTAAGAAATGTACGCATTATCCTGCCCATGTAATTGTAACCCCTCTGTACAGTATGTTCACAAATAAAATTAAATTAAATTAAAAAAAATAAAAAGTAATCTCAGAGCTTTCCTCATCTGTAAAATGGAATGATGAACAAGATAATGGAAGAATGAAGGAATCCTGAAGGGCCTCAGTTCACCCCATTCCACCACCAAACACCTAACAAATATACAAAATCACCTGCTCATTACTTAGAGCCAACCAACTAGGCCAGCCTAGCCTTGTTTTAGTGCCACCTGCTGGTACAGATGCAAAATGTTGCATGTTGCCATCCTATGAGACACTTGGGCAAGTGTCTTACTTGCTTCAAAGACCTCTAGCCTCATTGGGTCTCGCTTTGTCTATCTGCTACATAAACACAGTAGACTCCTTCTGCTCCATATCCTGCATCTTCCTGGCTTGTGATTTTCAGATTTTTTTTTTCTATTACTTCTGCTGATCCTGGGGCTTGATCTCAAGCCAGGGTGCTGTCCCTTAATATTTATGCTCCACACCTCCACTTCTGGCTTTTTGTGATTACTTGGAGATAAGAGTTTCATAAGAGCTAGGTGTCAATTGCTCAGGCCTTTAATTCTAGCTTCTCAGGAGGCTGGTATCTGAGGATGTCAGTTCAAAGCCAGCCTGGACAGGAAAATCTGTTAGTTTCCTATCTCCAATTATTTACAGAAAAATCTAGAAGTGGTGCTGTGGCACAGAGTGCTACCTTTGAGCAAAAGAGCTCATGGATAGCTCCCAGATGCTGAGTTCAAGCCATAGGATTAGCAAAAAAAAGTTTTATAGATTTTTTTTTTGCCTGGGCTAGCTTTGAACCCTGATCCTCAGATCTCATCCTCCTGAGTAACTAGGATTACATACAAAGGACCCCTCTTATAGAGATTCTGCCTCCTATCACCTTGACCTTCAGCCTTCCTGTATGCAGGCCCCCAGACTTCATCTCATCCTGCTTCGTGCAGTTAAGCATGTGGGCCCCTGGGCATCACACTGTGGCCCATCACCCGTGGAAGACTTATACATGAACACTGGACTGATTGGACCTCAGAGGTGTTTCCTTTCTAGTCCCCTTCTTTGTAGAGATCTTCATTTCTTTGATTTTCAATCCCAAATAATTTAATAATCTTACTGATATCCATCCCTTCTTTCAAAACTGATCACACCTCTTTTGTGGGCCTATTTCTAAGGCTCTGATAATACATCTTGTGTCCTGTTGTGGCTTCTCCTGGCATGAGCTAACTCAGGAGGACTAATGCTTGTGCAAAAGATCTGATAAGTTTACAGGTGTTATGAAGGAGTCTGGATGGATTCAATTGACTGGATGAGTTTGTACTGATTTATACAAAACACTGATTTAATATTTCATATTAATGAAATGTAATCTTACTGATTACTCCAAAGCATTGTATGTGTGCTCATATACACATATGTGTCTATGTTTGTCTTTGAAAGAATGGCAGTTTTTATTTTAGAACTATATCAAACTCAAGAATAGTAATTGGTATAGTTGATATTTCCAATGACAGCAGATTTTTTTTGCCTCCAATCATCAATATTTATTGTGCATTTACAGTGTACTGGACACAATAGAACATAGAGAAAATATTGTCCCTGCTCTGAAGGATCTTAGATTCTGAAAGAAAAAAAATATTTTTTTTCTTGGTTGTGGGGCCTGGGCACTGTCCCTCAGCTCTTCAGCTTGAGGTGAGCACTCTACCACTTGAGCCACAGCACCACTTCTGACTTTTTCTGTGTATGTGGTGCTGAAGAATAGAAACTAGGGCCTTATACATGTGAGGCAAGCACTCTATGACTGAGCCACCTTCTCAGCCCCACCTGTCTTTTAAAATGGCACTTTTATTTGGTGTCTTCTGTAACATTCTGGGGAAATATTGTGTAGGTATCCTGGTTCTAATCCAGCCTGGGCAGGAAAAGTTTGTGAGACTCTTATCTCCAATGAACCACTAGAAAATCGGAAGTGGCAACATATACGTGTGTGTATGTGTGTGTGTGTGTTTGTGTGTGTGTGTGTGTGTGTGTGTGTGTGTGTGTGTAAAATTCAAAGTGGTAGAGGACCAGCCTTGAGCTGAAGAGCTCAGGAACAGCACCCATGCCTAGAGTTCAAACCCATGACTGACAAAAAAAAATTCAGAATATAACCAGACTCCTGCCACTAATCCTAGCTACTCAGTATAGAAGAGTTTGAACTCAGCTCCAAGAGACTGGGATCACCCATTAATCACCCAAAACCCAGGAGTGGTGCTGTGGTTTACATAGTAGTGTGGTTCTAGCCTTCAATGCAGAGCCTTTGGGAGAATTCCCAGACCCTGAGTACAAGCTCAGGACTGGAAAAACCCACAAAGAAAAAAGAACAGAATACTTGAGTGTTTCAGCATTAGGGCAAAAAAAGGTAACCTTCAAAACTGTAAGGATACCTTCATTTCTGTAGATTCCACATGAAATGTGAGGCCAGGTGGCTCTTTTTAAACTTTATTTTTAAATTTTCCTGTAACCACCATGAGATTTCCAGACCCATCAGATCCTACGGAAGTGGAGTATTGGGTGTATGACTTATTTGGTTTAAGAATTTTGGTGAACTCAACCTCCAGCCCAGGGTTGGGCTGGAATAGCAATTATTTCATATTAAAGTATGCACACTCCTTATGCATATATACTGAGCTATGTCCTGTTAATTGTGGGTTGGGAGATGTTTAGAGGTAAACAGATGAAGTCTCCCCACTGTGGAGTTGTATGTTCTAGGCATCTGGTGTTCCTAAGGCCTTTTTTATGTCATTCAAGAGGCTCCAGCCTCTACATTCCTGAACTTACCATGTCCATCCTTCCTATAGTTACCAGCAGTAGGGGAAAATATTTTTGCTTTTTGTCAGTCATGGGTTCGAACTCTGGGCCTGTGCACAATGCCTGAGCTCTTCAGCTCAAGGCTAGAGTTCTAGCCAAATATATAGCACCATTTCTGGTTTTTCTGGTGGTTTCACTGGAGATCAAAGCCTCATGGACATTCCTGCCTGGGCTGGCTTTGAACCTTTGAGATCCTCCAGATCTCAGCCTCCTGAGTAGCTAGGATGAGAGGCATGAGCCACTGGTGCCAGGCTGGCATTCTTTATTCTTGACACAGGACAGGGCTCAGTTCTGCTGAAAGGAAACCACCACATGGTTCAGGCAGAAGAGAGTTTATTGGGGGGGGGGGCAATCCAACCACTAGCCTGCACCAGATGTAAGCCATGCTGAGAGGTGGAGCTAATAGAGGAGACAGACTATATCTGGGAAAGAGGAAGAAGAGGTGTGGCCAAAACCAGATGTGGAAGAGATATGAGAAAGGAAGTAACCTCAGAGGAAGTGGAAGTAAGCCTAGAACCTGGAAATCCTTTGCTGATTCAGTCAGGTGACTGATAGCTACTGGTAATTACTGGGCAGGTGAATTCTGGGGAGCCTCCATTCTGTACAAAGACAAGTAGGGGAATAGAGAGGTTCTGTGGGCAGAACTAACAGTACCTTTACTTTGCCTTCCTGTATCACAACCTGCGACCAAAGCTACATTCTTGGGAAATGTGGGGTACGACATCAGTCACGGTCTTCAAGATTATTTTCTTTCCTAATGTTGAAACACTCAAGGACTCTGTAGTTGTCTCTGTGTGTTTTCAGGTCCTGAGTTGGTACCCAGGATATGCGCATCCTCCCTCAGGTTTTGTGTTCAAGGCTAGCACTCTACTACTTCTGGGTTTGGGGATGATTCATTGGAGATGAGAATCTCATGGACTTTCCTGCCCCCAGGCTGACTTCAAACCATGATATTTAGATCTTTGCCTTCTGTGTAGCTAGGACCAGAAGTGTGAGTGAGCCTGGAGTTATTCTAAATAATAATAATAATTATTATTATTTTATAATTAGTAGTATAGTTCTCTTATAGATTTAGTTTTCCATGATTCAATTGAAGTGGCTAATTCTGAGCCAGGGGACATTGATTTGAGTCTTCACAGTCAGAATTGGATTCTGGGGAACTGTTATTGGATCACTGAGTTAAGTCACAATAGCACAAATTTCCGAAGAAAAGGAAGAAGACAATGAAAAACCTCAAATCCAGATAACGACTTTCCAGGAAAGAGGAAAAGATGTATCAAAGTTTAGGATGGATTGTTGTCTTAGAGCTGATTCCATTTGAATGAGGAAGATGGATGTGCATGCATTTTTGAAGATGCTACTACCTATTGGGAGGGAGCAGAGGGCAATCAAATGCACCTGAGACCCTGTGAATGGCTTCATAGTGCAGATTGCACATGGAAAACACAGCGCCTACAGAAGGAGAACATGAGGCCCACATGGCCAAAGGGCAAATTTATTTCTAACAGGACCAAATCTGTGCCTGGGGCCTGGTCTTCCTAGGACAAGGAGATGGTTTCCTCAAACCTCTATCCAAGATGCATTTTTGGGTGGTAATGGCTGATGGGTAGTTTGTACTGGAAATTCTGTGTGTATCTTCCATGCCCAAATGATTTCTGAGGATCTGCCCTATGGCTAAGAGAGTGCGCCAATATGACCTCCTCCACTAACTCTGAGAGTCCCCCGAAGTTCATCATCTTCCATGCTTCAGATCAAACATGACTGACTGTGTCCTTCTCCTCGCAATTATGTGGAGGCCGAAGTCATCAGGGAAGATTTCTGTGATAAATGTTTTTTTTTTCTTTCATGCAATTGTTTCTAATATATTTATAAGATGATTTCTATGCTGCTGTGTATGTCCCTCCCACACGGTATAACCCCTGCTTTCACTTGATGTTGGTATAATTTGTGGAGGGGAAGAGCAAAAACAAATCATTTGACTAGGGATACAGGTGGACCCATTGCAACAATGAGATGTACAAGTCGTTATGTCAAAAAAAGAATTTTACCACTTTGGTGCGGGGGGGGGGGGGGGGGGGGGGGGGGGGGGGGGGGGGGGGGAAGGATCGGGTGGGGAGACGTGGGGGGAGTATGGGAATGGATGGGAAGGGGAAAAAAGAGGAGGCAACAATGCTTGATAAGAAATGTACTCGTTATCTTGCCCATGTAATTGTAACTTCTCTGTACGGTATTCTCACCAAAAAAAAAAAAAAAAACATAGACTAAGCCAGGCACCGAATGGCTCAGGCCTGTCATCCTAGCTACTCTGCAGGCTGATATCTGAGGATCACATGTTCAAAGCCAGGCCAGGCTTATCTCCAGTGAACCACCAGAAAACCAAAATGGTGCCATGGCTCAAGTGGTAGAGCACCAACCTTGAGTTGACAGTTCCCAGGCCCAGAGTTCAAACCCCATGACCACCACCACCACCACCACCAACAAAAATCAAAACAAAAAAAAGAGACTACGATAGTCCCCTTCAAGAGAGGCTCTGTTAACCATGGAACTCCACTTATCCAATGAAAAATATAGTAGAATTAAAGTAGCAAATGGGTTGGGCCAGGTTTGTGTCTACTCACTCCAGGAAAGCTCAGTACTCATCTGTGAAAAAGTACAAGGAAGGAAAAAACACAACAAGATCAAGGGAGATGTTCAATATGACAAAGTTTATGCACTCACACTTGAGTACAGTGCAACTGTAGACAAAGAACATACTGAGTCAGGATCTTAGATAGTGATTTCATTTCATGTTTTATTTGGTGGGGGGTATTCTATAGGAAACAGCCCTGGGCCTCACCTGGAAATGGAATAATTTGGATGCTAGAAAATAGGATGTTGTTCTCCTTGGCGAGCTCCTCCACCTTCTTTAACTACCCTGGTCTCAGGGCCTCTAATCTCCCTGCATGCCATAGAGAGGAAATGAGAAAGGGTGTGCACTGGAACGTGACCTAGATTTCCATGTGTCCCCGAGCCACATGGGGCTGTCTCCCCACCCACTGCATGTCCCCAGCTGGCCCTCCGAGGATCAAGCTGGGTTCCCTATGGAGTGAAGGTGTGGTGACATTGATGGAAGTGAACGTTTTGGGGATACACACCCTTTTAGGGTCTTTAGGATCACTCATCTGTGGCACCCCAACAAAGTTACTTGTGGGAACTTTGCTCAAGTTCCCCACCCGGTGCCCCCAGGGGGCTCAGAGAGAGGGGGCTCCCGTGCTGCGCCCCCTTGTCCCTGGACCACAGCCATCTCCAGAGTTGCCAACCCCGCGGGCGTTCATGTGGCCGATTGCTACCAGAGCCCTTGCGGGCTGTCCTAGTCCTCCCCGGAGGTTCCCCAGTACTAGATAGGAAATGTACTCATTACCTCACCCATGTAACTTTAACCCCTCTGTACAGTATCTTTACAACAACAAAAAATTAAAAAGAAAAGAGAAAAAGAAATCACAGATACTTTCAGGCCAGGGCATTTACCAGCTTGAATATTTATTAATTAAGCCCATGTCTTTGCCAGTCCTTGTTAGCCTTCTTCTATCTCAATAGAACTTTATAATGCAAAGACATTACCCATATCCCAAGCAAGATTAAAGCATTAAAGAATTAAAGTCACTTAGACACAAGATTCGGCCAGTATAGACTTTGAAACAAGAGAACCCAATATCACTTGCTCAACCAGTAAAAATGATTTATTTTTTACAAAAAAACAGTATTAATAGGAAACTAGCTAAATAAAAGTGTGCATATCCATCATTAAAAATCTACTTTCAAAAGACAAAAAATCATACTACAAATTTAGTAAAAGGAGGAATTTGAAACTGTGTACAAAATTAATATTGCAACTTTATTTCAAAGTATGTCTTTGAAATAGATTCATGGCTCAAATGGAAAGGCCTTCTGTTCCAAACTCAGTGCCATAAAACGAAAATAAAACATAAAACAAAAACCAAACACAGTGTCTTTCTATGAAGATTTCTTTTTAACAAAGAAGAAGTGTATTATCCCATTAGCAGTTATTGATTTCTGGATGATACGACTGTGATTTTTATTTATATAATGTTTTTCAGTATTTCCCTAGCTGTCTAAAACAAGGATAAATGCATTTCACTCTACACTGTTTTAAGAAAATCTCATACACAACAGTTGCTTAATTTTTTTAAAAGTACCCTTCAAGAATTACATATTGCCCAAAAAATAAATAAATAAATAAAAATAAAAAAAGAATCTGTTGCTACAAAACTGGATTGAAAGAAGCACTATAGTGAGAAGACTCCAAGGCAATTTTTGATATGTGATGGAAAAGGGGAAGAGGATGAGATTACTATCTCAGTAGCAGAGCACAAATACTTGGAACTATAAGCTATGAGGATACATCTACCAGTGTTCCCTTCTCATAATGAAGTGTGAAAAATTAGCCTTATGGAAATTTCTTTGAAAGCTGGTGAACAGGAATTGGGCTTAGCACATAAAAACAAGAGGTAAGAAAGAAAAGAGGTCAGTGAAAGAAAACCAACTCCTAATGTTCCAACTCCTAATGCACTCTCAGAATAACTGGAGTTCTGAAACCATCTTGAAATTAACTGAATTGTGATTATTTGCACAGAAAGCTTCAAGACATTAACAAAATGCCAGAATCATGTAACTAGGGTATTTGTGTACCATATTTATTCAGAAGCTTTTGAAATTTGAAATTTTGATTCTGGATTTGTGTTTTGGGAGAGGAAAGAATTGAATAAATGCTTAGAAAGTGTTTTTCTTTTGTTATTTCAAAGGATAACATTACAAATGGTTTCACTTTTGTGTAAAGAATCTGCGCAGTACACCTTCTAGGAATAAAGCTAAAAAGTTGACTTTTTTGGCAGGGGGAACAAATTATCTAAAGTTTTTTGTAGTGCTGTGGATATTTAACTTTTTTTAATTGCTTAGATATAAAATGTCTTAGAACTTTAGAAAAAAACGATGCGTACAATTCTTAGGCTTCGGTGAGTGACAGGAAACATTTTAGAAGAAAACTGTTTCCACTCATTTTGGAACTTTGTCAAACAAGTCTCCTGAGTACAAAGGAAGTACAAGGGAATAGTCCAGGAAGGAAAATGTCCTTGCAAGCAGTATCATGCCCAAAGAGCAGCATCATGAAAGAATTCTGCAATTATCTTAGAAGAAAACCCTGAACTGGATGAGGTCACCCTTACCTGTGCCTAGGCCAAGAACTGAACAAGGTTGAATGAAAATCTTCAGAAAAGGAAGTGAATCTCATTTGGGAACCTAATGGTAAGAGGGCCTGCTCACTTCCCCTGGTAAAGACACATTGCTATGGAAACCTCTTAACCCTTCAGATTCAGTACCTGACATCAGAGGATTATCCCCTTGTCTGGGGTGAAACTAACAGAGAAGCTGGGAAGGTTAAGGGAGGAGTTGATGGAGGGTTAAAAGGAGAAATTGTTTGGCTTGTATCAAAGAGTTAAAGAAGGAAGGCTAGTAACAGAAATTCAAAACACCATGTCCTGGGAGCTAGTCAAACTTTTTAGCTAAAGTTTAAACCATCAGAGATCCCAGCCTCCCTCCCTGTTGTGAAAGAAACTACCCTTTGTAAGCTCTTGTCTCAGAGAAAAGAACTAGCTTCATCCCATTACTAGCAACAAAATGCTTTTATTTTGTGAATCTAAAGTCCTGACTTTAGCTTTATATATTAAATCAGCCGTCTCCAAACTGTGCAGCACCATGGAAGTGCTTAATATATTATATACATTATATATTATATAGAGATATAGATATAGTGTCTTCATGGGTCTGGGGTGTGATTTGGCTAAAATAAGTGCTAAAACTCCCGTGTAGCCAAGTTTGGGAATTACTGAACTTCAGCAGTGAGGCGAGGTGGCACGGGATATGTTTAAAAGAAAATGCAGTATTACCTGTCTGGACCTTTTTAAAACTAAGAATGAGCTAGTTTGCTCCAAGCAAAACTAAGACAATAGGCTGCTGGGTACACAAAAACAGCCAGCACGTCGTGACAACACCTTCTTTGAGCTTAATTAAAAAGAAAGATCGCACCAATGGGAGCCTTTTCTCCCCCAGGGAACAAACATTTTTCTCACCCCAAACACCAAAACTTCAACATCGACTGTAGGAGAAAAGGAGCCACGAATGCCAGGACTCCCAACTTGGAAGAAAGGAGCCAGCAGCTCCAGAAAGAAACCAATCCTCGCAATCGCCCATCATCCATTTATACGGGTCCCGGGTAGGGGTCAGGGGTGGGGGTAGCAACAGGGGTCCCCATGGCTTTTGTCCGGAGAGCCCACACCTGCTCCTTCTCCCGTCCCAACCCCACACATTATCTGTGGCGCCCCAACAAAGTTACCTGGGGGAACTTTGCTCAGGTTACCCACCTGGTGCCCCTACAGTCTCAGGGGGAGAGGGGCGAGGCCGCTGCTGCTAGTGAGGTGCCCTGGCTCCCAGGCCGTGCCCCTGGGTCCCTGGACCACTGCCACCTCCCAGGTCGCCAACCCCTTGGGCGTTCATGGGGCCAATCCAGACCTGATCCCTGGCGGGCTGCCCTCCTCCTCCCCAGAGGTTCCCCAGGCTTGGGGCCGGCCGGGCTCCCCTGCCTCGGCCCCCCGGCGTGCCCCACCTGGATCCCTTTCAGCAATTCAGCCCACAAGGCCAGTGCCGACCAAACAGGGTGGTCACCGGAGCCCCGGCCTCCCTGACCCCAAGGCCGACCACCTACCCACCCGATGGGTGCCAGGCCCGGTCCCACAGCGCGCGGCCACTCCGGCCAGCGGCCGGGCACATGTGCCCTAGCCCAATATGTCTGGCACAGCGCACGCACAGCAGAGCCCTCCCTGCTAGCCCCCAACACCAGCACTCACCGCCTGCGCTCCTTGTCGCTTAGGCACCGCCTTTGACTAGCCGCCTCAGCCCTGTGCCCCCTCCTCAGACCGCGGCCGGGAGCACTCAAGAAACCTGCGCCCGGTGGGCTTGGAGAGCACCCGCACGCAGGGCATGCTCGCGTCCCGGGACCTAACGCCTGCACCTGAGCGGCGGGAGAGGCTGGGCTGTGCGCACAGAGGCAGCCCTGGAGATAGAGCATGCGCAGTATGTGCCCCATGCCTGTGGGCCAATCCCCCTACCCTCCTTGAGCAGTGGGCGGGATCCTGCTGGAGGCAGGGAGCTGGATGGAGCTGGGCAAGCGCCAGCCTTCACTGAGAGGCACCTTTGCCCAGGTACCACACCTGTAGTTTTCTTCCCTGGTTCCTATGTCAATGAATGTGTTATACTTTTATGGAGTACATTGAAAGGGATACAGAGTGTTCTCTGAGAATAGGGGGCCCATTACATTTGGATTTGGGACTTCTTTGGGCACATTTTATCTGCCCTGTGTTCTAATAGGTTAATAGATTACGTATGTATAAAAATCATGCAGTACCTAAAACCGTAAACCCTAATAAGGCAAGGAATAATAGGTAATATACTTATTTCTAACTCCGCCCATTTTAGATCTCCGTCCAGTACTGTGAGGAAGGAGAAAATACATGCTTACTGGGGAGATCGTGAATACTTTACAAAGGCTGAAGTGGCACAGCATCAAAGAAAATGTCAGCCTCTGAAAGGAGCAAGTCTAACCTGATTATTATTTACAGCAAAGGGTTAAAATGGTGGCTGCAAAGACAGTTAAAGCTCATCTGGAAGTAAACTTTAACACTTATCCCAAGATTTGAGCAATAGTTCATGAATAACTTAAGAGCATTTAAAATGGTGGTCAGAGAAATCGAAAGTGCCTTAATTACAGAAAATATAAAGACTAGACTTGAACGCGATAGTACATATTTTAGGTGAGAAGCAATAGAATCTGAAATTCAAGTATGGTTATCAGGAATGGATAACAGTACAAAGTTTCTGGAGATAATAAAGCACAAGATGACGTCTAGCTCTTTCGGGGAACTTATTGTGAGAGACACCTACCTCATTAGATTATTATCCTTGTAAATATTTATCAGTACATTAATGAAACTTACAAAGTATATACCACTACCAATTTGAAAGAAATGTATAGGGAAAGATGCCTGGACTGTATTAAACGAACTCCTTTTGTAGAATGCAAATGCTCCATTAATAAACTTTCTGTTAGTGTTATCATCAATGTTTCTGACCCTTAACATGCCCATCTATAACATGGGATCATAATATTTACCTGTACAATGGTTCACTTTATGGTCAACTTTGGCTACAAATGGCACCCAGATAACCAAATATTATTAATTCTACAGGTTTCAATGAAGACGTATTTAAATAGGTAGCATTGTGAGCATATAGCACATTACCTTGGAAGGAAGGCCTAATATAAAAAAGACTTCCCCTAAGCAAGATAAGAAGGAACTCTGTCAGTTATAGATTACAGATCTTCCTTAGTTTTCAGGGCCCAGATGTTGGATTTGTTAAGGCTTCACAATCATAATGGATAGTGATGATGTATATTTTTAACATACACATGTATAACATATATCTGTTAAAATTATATTTGATATAATTGTATCACATAACTATATCATATGTGCATGTACATATGGGTATGTATATGTGTTTGCATATTGAAAAATATAGCAGATTCAAATTAGAGTCGTTCTTACTGAGGTTCCACATCACCAAAGTAAAACCTGAATTATTTACTGAACTTCCAAAAAATATGAATAGAAATAATAGCTAAAGCTTTTTTTTTTTTTTGGTCAGCTGGGGGCTTGAACTCTGGGCCTGGGCACTGTGCCTGAGCTCTTCGGCTCAAGGCAAACGTTCCCCACTTGAGCCACAGCACCACTTCTGGTTTTCTGGTAGTTTATTGGAGATAAGAGTCTCATGGGCTTTCTTGCCTTGGCTCACTCTGAACCAAGATCCTCAGATCACAGCCTCCTGAGTAGCTAGGATTACAGGCATGAGCCACTGGTACCTGGCTAATATCCAAATCTTAAGCCAACAAGATTTGATTATAAAGAGGGTCACAAGCTTGTCAGCAGGCAGGTCATTCCCACCTTGGCCTAAATGAAAATCCCCTCACCCCAGGCAGAGCATCTGATCATTTGCATTTTCAGTACTCACCAATTACAAAGCTATGATGGAATTGAGTTGTGTGTGTGTGTGTGTGTGTGTGTGTGTGTGTGTGTGTGTGTGTGTGTTTGTGCATGCGTGCATGCGTGTTGCCAGTACTGCACTGGGTAACTTCCCTGAGCGTTTTTCTTTTTGCCTAAGGTGAGCATTCTACCCACTTGAGCTTCACAGCTCCATTTTTGGCTTTTTGGTGATTCACTGGAGAACAGAGACTCATGCACTTTCTTGCCCTGGGCTGGCTTTGAACCAAAATCTTCATATCTCAGCCTCCTGATAAGCTGGGATGACAGGCATGAGCCACTGGTGTCCACCTGAAAGTTCTTATTTCCTCCAAGCTCTGGGGTATCCTTTACCTTATGTGCATTTCAGCCTACATTTTCTGTTTTTTTTAGCCTCCCTCAAATGAAAGGATGAAATGAATGAACTTTTCCTTTACCACATTATCCCTGGTTACTTATGAGAAAAACCCACCTCAAAAAGCTAAATCCCATCTTTGCAAATGGTTCAACCAAGGCTCAATATTCTACCACCCCCCTGTGTATGACAGACACTCCAGTATAAAACTCAGGAGCTTGGTGCTAGGTGTTTAGTCAAAGCTCCAGTTATTTTCATGTTGGAGAACTTTACATTTGAGAGGCTCAATTCCCACCAGTCTGTGAGGAAATTTAGATTTATTTTCATGCCTTGAGAACGTGGTGGGAGAGTTCAACACAGAAATGAGCTCACTCCACATCATGGAAAGAAGTGTGCATAAATCAAATTTAATAAGAATTTCCAATGGGGGTTCCTATCTGACAGCCGCAATATCACTGTGTGAGTGGCACAGGCCACTGCCTAGCGAGCTGTAGCAATAGGTGTGTGCCACAGAGCCAGGTATCTTGAAAAAGACCCACGGAGGAGGTGTTTCTGGTCTACAGAAACCTGATTCTGCACCCATTGTGCACCCTGAGGCCTCCTGCATGCACAGAATTCTGTAAAGTGAGGCACTGTCCGCTCTTCTCCATCCCCAGCACAGCCTCTGATTCACCTGCCACCAGGATTATGAATGTGATATTTCCTTCCTTGTCCACATTCCTGTTGTAGAAGACGATGACATTTGCAGCAGAACTTGGCAATAGTTTTCACCAAAGTCTGCCATGGAAGAAGTAATCATGGTCCGTGCACTAGAGTTCCACCATCTCATTTCATAGTCCCCTGCCCGGTGTGGAGTGAACCATTCTCCACTCCTTCTGGATGAATCCTGGGTTAAGGAACCTGGTTTCTAATCAATCCCATGAACTTTCTTGCAGTTCAATCACTTGGAGTTTGGGTGAAGAATTCCACCCGCTCCATAAAGTGCACAGAAAACCAATTCCTGAATTCTCTCCTATCCCCAAACCATCATAGAAAAGTATTTCCACGAATCTTCACATTCATTTGTTCTAGGTCTAATTGAGTGCATGTCAATATGTGAACGTTTGCTCTTCTATTGATATTTTGTCTTCTATAGCTAAGGTTTCAGAAAATGAGACCAGTTTCCCTCGAAAGTTGAACTGTTGAGTACAAATGTACTCTTTAAAAAACATACATTTTTATTATTTTTTTTCTTTTTCTTTCCACCCCCCAACAATATAACCCTTGTTTTCACTGTATTTGATTCTGGTGTCCTGCATCTTGTATACACATTTTTGTAATTTGGGAAGGGGAAGGGATATAACTAAATGCTTAAATAAGGATACATGTTGACTCATTATGACAATGAGATATACAAGACACTATACTGAAAACGAACTTTATTATCTTTAAAAAATGTATTTCTCTCATTTTAAATGTATTTTTATCTTTTTAGAAAACATATGATCTTTAAAAATATTTTACTATCTTTTAAAATATATTTTCATTATCTTTTTATATATTTTAAATTATCTTTTATCTTTATATTTTATTATCTTTAAATGTATCTTCAATTATCTTTTCTACGTTACAATATTTTAATTTATTTTTACTATAGAGTTGAGGGGTAACCATTTCATACATCAGATAATCAGAACTATATTTCTTTATCTTTTAATTTTTAAATATATTGTGTTATTTTTAAGTGGTTTGATAGAGGAGTGGCCATTCAATAAAGCAATTTGTGAATATAATACAACTAGATCCACATGAAAAATACATGCTCTTTTTTTGGGCTGCCCTGGGGCTTGAATTCAGGGCCTGGGCACTGTCCCTGAACTTCTTTAGCTCAAGACTAGCACACTATCACTTGAGCCACGGTGCCACTTCTGGTTTTTTCTGTGTATGTAGTATACTGAGGAATCAAACCTAGGGCTTCATGTATGCAAGGAAAGCACTCTACCACTGACCCACATTCCCTCCCTGAAAACATATGCTTTTAATTTTTTTCCAATTATTCCAAAGCACAACAATACCTGACATCCTAGATTCAGCATGTTGCACAGATTTTATTTTCCAATTCAATCCATATAAATTCCTTTTGGATGTCTATAAAATACTTGTGTTCATAAGCCACTTTTGTAGAATGGCAACTGTTTGGTACAACCACTGAATGTTCATAAAATATTATTTTTTTAAAAATTCAGGTATTCCCCAGAGGAATTGGGATTATAGATTGCCAGACTCTCATCTGTCTGTCCTGTTCAGACAATATTAAAGTAAATTATTAAAACAAGTATTACACTGTGATTATAAATTAATTAAGTAATTAGTTAATTAATTAACCCAAGATCGAGTTTGAGTGCTAGGAACTGCTTCTAACCACTAAAGCCATTCCCACCCCACACCCCAATGAAGTGACATTGATCAGGAAAGATCTTTTGTATTGGTCAACTGCGTGGATAAATCCCAACTCTTGTGTGCCACCAACCACTGACAGATCATTTTTTAATGCAATAATAAAAATAAAATACACTGAAGACTTTTTTTAATGTGTAATTTCTGAATTTCCTAGGAAGAAGCAAGCACCTACAGAGTGGACATGAATAACCTACATCACCACTGTCCTGACTTGTGGATGATTCTAGATTTCAAAGCCATGTTTTGAAAGATCTGAAGAATCTCCCCCACTGAGTGCATGGCCCGTGTTTTGACTCATGTCCTCTTTGCACACCACAGTGTACTTACAGTTAGTTATGAAGACTCCATTCTCATTCTTCATGTTCATAACAGTGTATTTTTGCCACTCTCTCTTTTGCCTGAAAATCAATAACACAAAGCAACCAGGAAGTCCTTATTCCAATCAAAACATTCCAGTAACTTTCTCCAATCTGGCTGAGTGGCAGAGGATATCAACACAGGAGATGCTTTTCTAAAAACTCATGTTCCCATTCTTGTCATTCTTATTCTGTTAATTCTATAATAATAATAATGATGATTATTATTATTATTATGTGCATGTCTTGGAGCTTCAACTCAGGGCCTCAGCACTGTCCCTGAGCTTCTTTTTGCTCAAGGATGGTGCTCTACCACTTTAGCCACAGCCCCACTTCTGGTCTTTTCTGTCTATGTAGTACTGAGGAATTGAACCCAGGGAATCATGCATGCTAGACGAGCACTCTACCACTGAGCCTCCCTCCCAGTCTATTATTACTATTTTTGTACAAGTCCTGGGACTTGAACTCAAAACCAGAGTGCTGTTTCTTAGGCTTTGTTTTGTGCTTAAGACTCATGCTCTACCAATTTAAGCCAAAGCTGCACTTTCTGTTTTGTTTTGTTTTAGGGGTTAGAGGTAAGAGTCTCATAGACTGTTCCTGCCCCAGGCTGGCTTTGAACCACACGATCCTCCAGATCTCAGCTTCTTGAGTAGCTGGGATGACAGACATGAGCTACCAGGACCTGGTTGTGGGTTGAATATTTTTATGTTCATGTTGAGACAAGAGGATTCATCCAGAGGGCTTTCCATGGAAGCTGTTTGTCAATCTAACTAAGTCAAATTCATTTGCCACACACATGGAGCTAGCGAAGGATCAAACTAGATGCTGGCATTAAAAACACCATAAGCACACAGTGTCCCCGTGGATGGAGGGTCTGTGGTCATGGTCCACTCCATGATGAGCTATGTATTCAGTGGAGGAATGAACACAGGAGGGCTTGTGTAGAATTTCTGGGTCTGTGATCTCAACATAGCCAGTAATCATCAATCGATGAATGGAAACCATTCATCATGTTCTTTTATAAACATTTAGATGGGTGCTTCCAGACCAAAGTCTCCATGGCTGTGAGAAGCCCATGGTTCTGTGTTATCTTGAGGGTCAGAGGTAGGGGAGGGAGTTTTTCTTACATGATATAAAAGGTATCAGTTAGGACTTGACCATCTTCATAGCTATGAGATGTCACATGAGGAGTCTCAGGGTCCTCCTTTCTGGATCTTCACCAGTTTGTCTGTGAGAAGGACCAGGGTGTGCCACTCCTCATCCACCTAGAGGACTATTGCACGCCTCAACATCTTTCTCATCTTTTGCGTGAAAACTATTGCATCTTCAGACTTAGTAGGAAGGAAATGCAGTGCTGACATGACCCATGATGCAGTTAGTTGCCTTTAGCTTTTGCGCTGAATAGGAAGCAATCAGGACCTGACAGGGAGTTCAAAGGTGCAAGGGTATTTTCCTGCTTAACAAGGCATGCAAATCTACGTTTTATTAAAAATAAACACACATGCACACACCCGACTCTGTCTCTCTCTCTGTTTTGTCTGTCTTTCTCTCTCTCTCTCTCTCTCACACACACACACACACACACACATACACAAACACACACACACACACATACACAAACACACACACACATACACCCACAAGTCATGCAAGAGGAACATGCCAGCAAAACTTGTTCATGGTACCTCAGCCCGCTGCACCTTGGGACCAGCACAGACCATGCAGAATAGCAGGACAATGAACAGAGCCTTCATCCGGCATGTGCCACTGCTGCTGCTTCTCCCTGTACTGCAGATGCTCGGAGCAAGGACAGCTATGGTGAGTAGGATCCAAGTGGATCCTTCCTTTTATGTTATGTCTAGGTGGCCTGGTGCATAATGAAGCCACTGTTGCAAGTCTGAAGTCCTTTTGTCATCTGAGTGTCTTCAGACATCTTGGGTTGTGGGTGATGGGTGGTGTCTGACATCTGGTACCTTTGACAAGGGGATTAGTTATTCAGGGGAAATAAGGTGGATCTGAGTGACCTTCCTACTGGCATTGCAAGCACAAATGTGGAATTCTGGGCCAAAGCCTGCAGTAGCTCTGTCCCTTCCATCCCCAGTCACTGCAGGAGGAGATGGGCGCCAAATCCATATTTCCAGAATTCCACCTCAGTGGGGGCTATGACAAATCACAGATTTCAGGACTTCTGTCAGATGCAGTTCTGTTTAAGAAATTATTATTAAAAAATACACAAAATCACTTCTTACCTGATATATATATATATATATATACTATATTTACTAGATAAATATATATACATGTATGCATATTTAGAAAATCTAACATATATATATATATATATATACGTGCACACACATACATATATATATATATATATATGTATATATTATTGTTGATTCAAATGCTCATTCTCCCAGGCAATCCATTGTGCATCTGCAGGTCATTTCACAGGAGAAATGACACCAGAATTCCAAATAGAAAACAAAACAAAATACATGAAAGAAAACAATGTGTTGTTGGTAGTTTTGTTTTGGGGAGGGGTTAGAGGTATTCGTGTTTTTGTTTTATTTTGTATGGTTTGTTTTGTTTTCTATTTGGAATTCTGGTGTCATTTCTCCTGTGAAATCACACAGAGTGGATTGCCAGAGAGAATGAGGATGTCAATGAATATATACATATACATATGAATATATATGCATATACATATATGAATATATAAATACATATTCATATATATAATAGATTTACTAGATATACATATATGTGCATACATATATGTATAATCTAGTAAATATGAAGTATATTTACATTAGATAGATAGATAGATAAATAGACAGACAGACAGACATACAGATAGATAGATCTTTAGGTGTAGCCACAGGCCACCATTTTTTTTAATTTAATTTAATTTTTTTTGTGAACATACTGTACAGAGGGGTTAAAATTACATGGGCAGGATAATGCGTTCATTTCTTATCAAGCATTGCAGCCTCCTCCTTTGTTTACCCTTCATATCCCTTCGCAGCCTCCCCCGCCCACCCACCCACCCAATCCTCCCCCGCCCCCAGCACCAACGTTGTAAAGGTCTTTTTTGACATGACAACTTGTACTTCTCATTGCTGCAACAGGTCCACCTGTATCCTTAAACGACTTGTTTTTCCCCATCTCCTCCACAAGTTATACTGACATCAAATATAGTGAAAGCAGGGGTTATACTGTGGGGGAGGGACATACAAAGCAACAAAGAGATAATCTTATAAATGCGTTAGAAACAAATGCATGAAAGAAAAAAACATTAAAATACATATCTAAGGGTTCATTTTCCTAACATCACATAATCTGACCTTTTCCGCTTGACTCATACATATACTAGATATTGCAAATAAGGGAAACCATGGGACCTATGTTTCATTGGGCCTGGCTTACTTCACTTAATATAATTTTTTCCAAGTTTTTCCATTTCCTAACAAATGGGGCAATGCAATTAAGTAGGCTAAAAACTTAAAGAGAAACTTCTCTGAAGAAGAAAGAAGGATGGCCAATAGACACATGAAGAAATGCTCAACATCCCTAGCCATAAAAGAAATGCAAATCAAAACAACATTGAGATACCACCTCACTCCAGTTAGAATGGCAAAAATCAAGAACTCTAACAACAACAGATGCTGGAGGGGATGTGGACAGATAGGAACCTTACTTCATTGTTGGTGGGAATGTAAACTTGTTCAACCACTTTGGAAAGCAGTATGGAGGTTCCTGAAAAGACTTCACATAGAGCTCCCCTATGACCCAGCAATCCCACTTTTGGGCATTTACCCAAATGTAAACAAACAAGACCACACTATAGCTACCAGCACAACTATGTTTATTGCAGGCCACCATTTTTGATTACAGAATAAGAGACCACACAGACACCTACATACCCTTCCTATATAAAGAAATTCTCAGATATGGAAACAAGAGAACTCTTCTTTTTTCTTTTCTTTTTAAGGTTTTATGTTTTTATTTTTGAGTGATTCTGCCTCCTTTTCCTCATTTATTGTGTATCCACGTGGATATCCTTTGGTGGGTAGGGGGAGAGCACAGAACTCAAGGGAAAAAGGGTGAATAAGTGCAGTAGTGGACCTCACAAGCACATGTATAGGTGAAGTCTGCAACTCTCCGGTGGAGACAGGAGGGAGGGACAGGGAGAGAGTGAGGCAAGAGAAAACACTGTGCCAAAGGAAATGCATGCTTTTATTTTATTTTAATTTTTATTTATTTTTTATTGTGAAAATACTGTACAGAGGGTTTAAAATTACATAGGCAAGATAATGAGTATATTTCTTATCAAGCATTGTAGCCTCCTTTGTTTCCCTTTCCCATCCCTTCCCATCCTTCCCCCCACACCCCACCCAATCCATCCCACCCCTCCCACCAAAGTTGTAAAGTTCGTTTTCGACATAACGACTTGTACATCTCTTTATTGAAACGGGTCCACCTGTATCCTTATTTAAACGACTTGTTTTTCCCCTTCCCCTCCACAAATTATACCGACATCAAATACAGTGAAAGTAGGGGTTATACTATGGGGGAGGGACATACATAGCAAAAAAGAAATAATCTTATATATGCGTTAGAAACAATCGCATGAAAGAAAAAAAATTGAATACATATCTTAGGGTTCATTTCCCTAACATCACCTTATCTGACCTTTTCTGCTTAACTCAGACATATACTAGATATTGCAAATAAGGGAAACCATGGGACCTATGTTTCTTTGGGATTGGCTTGCTTCAATTAATATAATTTTTTCCAAGCCTTTGCATTTCCTAACAAACGGGACAATGTCATTCTTTCTGATGGAGGCATAGAATTCCATTGTGTATATATACCACATTTTCTTGATCCATTCATCTACTGAGGGGCATCTGGGTTGGTTCCATATCTTAGCTATAGTAAATAATGCTGCAATAAACATAGTTGTGCTGGTAGCTTTAGTGTGGTCTTGTTTATAAACATTTGGGTAAATGCCCAAAAGTGGGATTGCTGGGTCATACGGGATTCTATGTGAAGTTTTTTCAGGAACCTCCATACTGCTTTCCAATGTGGTTGAACAAGTTTACACTCCTACCAACAATGCAGTAAGGTTCTCTTCTGTCCACATCCCCTCTAGCATCTGTTGTTATTAGAGTTCTTGATTTTTGCCATTCTAATTGGGGAGAGGTGGTATCTAAATGTTTTGATTTGCATTTCTTTAATGACTAGGGAGGTTGAGCATTTCTTCATGTGTCTATTGGCCATCCTTCTTTCTTCTTCAGAGAAGTTTCTCTTTAAGTCTTTAGCCCACTTATTTATTGGGCAGTTGTTTCTTTGAGTATTTTTTGTTAGGGGATTTAATTTTTTGAGTTCCAAGTATATTTTAGATATGAGACCCCTGTCCATTGTATGGCTAGTGAAGATCTTCTCCCAATCCGTGGGCTTTCTATTGATCTTGCTAGCTATGTTCTTTGCCATGCAGAAGCTCTGCAACTTCATGCAATCCCATTTGTCCAACCTTTCTTTGATTTGTTGTGTTTCCGGGTCTCGATTCAGAAAATTTCGGCCTGTGCCAAGGAGACCCAGGGTTTCTCCTATTCCATCCTGTAATGTTTTCAGAGTGTTTGCTTTGTCCCCGAGGTCTTTGAACCATTTGGAGTTGATTCTGGTGCAGGATGATATATAAGGATCTAGCTTTAGTTTTCTACAAGTTGTTAACCAATTTTGCCAGTACCATTTACTGAAGAGGCTATCTTTCTTCCATTCTATTTTTTTTAGCTCCCTTATGGAAGATTAGATGGCTATAGGTCTGTAGGTTCTTTTTTGGGTTTTCAATTCTATTCCATTGGTCCTGAGGTCTGTTCTTGTGCCAGTACCAAGCTGTTTTGATTACTATGGCTTTATAGTAGAGTTTGAAATTTGGTATTGATATTCCTCCAGCAGTGTTCTTTCCATTGAGGAGCGTTTTTGCTATTTGGGGTCTTTTATTGTTCCATATGAATTTTTGGATTGCCTCTTCTATTTCCTTGAAGAATGAGGTTGGAATTTTGATAGGTATCACATTGAATTTGTAGATAGCCTTGGGATGTATTGCCATTTTCATGATGTTGATCTTTCCAATACAGGAGCATGGGATTTTTTTTTTTTTTTGCCATTTTCTAAGTTCTGTTTTGATATCCTTTTTCAAGTTTTTCAAGTTTTCATCATAGAGGTCCTTCACTTCTTTGGTTAAGTTAGGAAATGTGTTCTTTCCTGACTCAAGTCATGGGAATTGCTCTGGGCATCACCTCCATAATGACAATGGAATAAGTTAATGTAAACAAGAGAAATAGCTAGCCCTACTTTGTTAGGAAAGATCAAGGAGACAAAAGGAAAGAAGAAGGCAGATACCTCCTAGAGATGGGGTTAGGAGTTAATCATTGCTGGAGAGGAGCATCAGGCTGGAGGCACAGGCGGATCAGGGTTTAAATACAGTAGGGTATGAGACATGGGGATTTGCAATTTTGAATCAGAAGCGCCTGTATAAGCAGGTGAAATGAGGATACTGGATCTAACTTGCACTATCTTGCCTTCTTGTTGGATGAAGGTAGAGGCCACCCCCAGGTGATGGCTCTGCTTGAATCCCCAGAGGAAAGGAAATCTCACCCCCAGATGATGTGCATGCCTGAGTTCCTAGAAGAAGGAAGTCCCACCGCCATGTGATGTGTGTGCCTGAGTTCCTAGAGGAACTTGGACAATAGTTTCATCCCAGTCCTGTATCTTGAACTTGACTCTTGAGCTTCCTGTGACCCTTATCTTGACCCTATTTAGACCCCAACAAGTACACGCACCATTTTCCACCACGCTTCATGTTTCCTGCGTCTCCTCAGATCACCATGGCATCCCACTTGGGCTCTTCACTGGAGTTGGACATTGCTTTTCTGTTCTTCATTATCCTCATGGCTCAGTTTCCTGATGGTACAAAGTGCATTCAAGGCTGCAAGTTTTCTGAGGACATGTATCTGCCTGCAGTTACTGACTAATAATGAACACTCTAATAAAGACTCCTAATCTGACCTCTGAAAATATGTCCAATCTGGATCTTACAAATGAATTTCCATATAACACAGATGAGGCCAGAGGGCAGAGGGCATCTGGCTGAGAACAGCTCAAGAATGGAGATACGGATAAGATTCTGATGAGATTCCCTGGGTGGAGATAGCTGGGCAGAGACCCTGGGGGCAGCATGGCCAATGGGCCAAGAGAGCTGTGAGACCTATGCAGATTCCCCTCAGCCATAATTGTTGAAAGAATGAAAGAAGGAATATAATAGATAATAGATGTATAGATATATCTATTAGATATATAGATAATATAATAATAATAGAATTTTTACTCAAAGTGGTCATGGATTTCCTTGGACCAGCTTTGGTCACAGAGGAAGCCATGAGTTTTCAACCTCTCAGATGGGACTTGAAGGACAGATCTGAAATTATCCAGGAGACATCTGTGAGCAGGAGGGATGGATGGGCAGAATTCATACACAGATCTCCCCCCACCCTCGCCCCGTGCAAGACATGAAGTTGAGGATCGTGGGCAAATGGACCAACTAAGGTTCCTGAGACTGATTCCTTCCAGAAAATTCTTTCTTTTCCTAAGCACTCCTGAAAAATAAAATTATGCTCCTGGAGGGTAAGACTGAGACTGAGACAAAAAAATATTACCATGAGTTGAACAATGATAAAACAAAATCATTTCCATCCCTGAGGAATCCACTATTTGACATTTCCTATTCTGGGCTTGGGGTTTACTCATTTGTAGAGATTCTGTGTCCTCACCTTTAGATGTCAAAAGCCTTTCTTTGGGGATTAGTTGTTATGATGTCATAGTATTTTGAATTTTCCAGAGTTATGTACTGTGGATTTCCTTTCCCCAGTCAATTGAGAGGAAAAGGGATATGTGGAGTCGATTCCTATTTTCCTGCATTTACCACTTCAAACCACAACCCTATTTTTCCACGCAGTAGGAGTTGAGACCAAGACTGGCTGGAGATTTCACTCTACTCTACCCTTTGACTAGCTGACTGTTCTCAAGTTGCTAAAGAATATAATTATGAGACTAGGTATTGGTGGTTCCTAGTTATTATCAGGAGGAGGGGATCTCATGATCTCATTTTGAATTAACCCCCCCCCCCCCCCCCCCCGCCAAATCATCATCTCTACACTCCTCATCCAACAAATAAACATAAGATGAAAGTGAAGGTCAAGAAGTAGAGCTTCCAATAGGATTGGAAAACCTGAACATGAGTGTTGGGGTCTGTCATTTTCTGTGAATCTGAGAACATTTATTTCATGTTTAAATGCTTCGTGTTTGGTGACTATATATTAACCCATGTGATTGTTTCTTCATTGATCACTCCCTTTATCTGTAATGATCTTGTCTGTTCTAGTTGGTTTTAATCGGAACTCTGTTTTATCAGATGACAGGGTGGATACTCCTGCCTTCTCACAGGATGAATTTTCCTGGAAGATTCATTTCCATCCCTTTGCTCAGACTTGTGTTGATCTGTGACTATGATTTGAGTGTATTATAGACAACACATGAGTGGATCTTGGGTTTTTTTGCTCCAGTCTGGTCCTCTAATCTTTTATAGGACCAGACTTGGCCTCATTGACTTGTTTCTGTGAATCAATCCAGCAGTCCAATTATCTATATCTCTATTCCATCCCCACGTCCCAATTATTTTTTTGACCAGTCGTGGGACTTGAACTTAGGCCTGGACTGCATCCCTGAGTCTCTTTGTGCTCCAGGCGGGTGCTCCATCCCTTGAGACAGAACACCACTTCTGGCTTTTTCTGAGTAGTTGATGGATTCCTCCTGGAAAGGAAGAGGAGTTGCCCTTCTGTGACTTAGATCTGAAAACTCCACTCTATTTCTTCCCATCATATCACTGTGAAGCTCTTCAGTCAGAAAATCATGTGCAAAGGTCATCAGTGCATGCTGTTCTTCCTGTTGTGTCAAAAGCACACATCCATTCTGCCAGTGCCTCTGCTTCTGCCCATATAATCCATATATTGACTACAGACTCTGCTACCTGGGGTTGACTGTGAACTTCATCCCATTGTTAGAAATTTAATGTCACCAGGTGCATTTCCCTTCAACTGTTATTTGAGGAATGTGGTCAGTTCATAGGAATGTCTAATAAAGAATATCCTGTGAAACATCTATAGAAATCACTGTTTCTCTAAAGGACATAGAAAGACATTGAGTTCATGGTTTCCTTTAATTTAGGACATGTCCTGGGACTTGGATTCAGGGCTGGGATGCTGTGTCTTAGATATTATTTTTCTCCCTGCTAACACCCTACTACTTGAGCCACATCTGTACCTGTGTCCTTTGGGTGGTCAGCTGGAGGAAAGAGTCCAGAACTTTCACACGGCCTGGGCTGGTTTGGAACCTTCCATCTGATTCTGATGCTATCTGCCCCCAGGACTTCACTTCTTCCACCTGATAGCTAAATCAACCTCAGTTGCAAGGAAGCTTTGCCATTTCACCTTCAGCCAGAATGGAGACTCGGTTTCCCTTCCATCCATTTCACTAAGTGCCAAGTTGAAGAAAATAAATAATTGTGTACATGGAAGTGATAATCAGTTCACTGCTCCCAGTGAACACAAGTGTCCTCAGCTCACCATGTTCTTGCTGCTCATCTGCTTAGAGAGCTGGAATTCCCTCCAGACCACCTGTCCCAAGCAGGACTTTTTTTTGGCATGGGGTGTGGAGGGGGGAGAGTTAACACCTCTGGATGGTGAGCACTGATTGGTTCATCCAGGAGATTGACCCACAGGAGACTCTCATAAAAACCAAGGAGCCACCATCCTCCAAAACCATGAAGCTGAAGACAGAAAGCCCCACAGCATGAGAGTCCTGCTGCTGGCTCTTCTGCTCGCATGGACTCACATGCTCAACAGAAATCTTAGAACTCTTCCAGGTAACCTGAATATGTTGATGTGTCTGTGTGGGGAAATTGGTTGTCTGACAGTCAGTGTGTCTATCTCACATTGCTTCTGTGCATCGATTACAATTTATTAATAAGTTGCGCTGTATGTCCATAGTCATCCAAATCATCTTCCATTTTGAATTCTTCCTTTGCCATTCTGCAGTAAATATAAAAGATTATTAAGAACATGTGGACAGGGGCTGGGAAGGTGGCTCAGTGGTAGAGTGCTTGCTTTGCATGCATGAGGCCCTGGGTTTGATTCCTCTGCACCATAAAATAAGCAGATAAAGCTGGAAGTGATGCTATGTCTCAAGTGGTAGAGCGCTAGCTTGAACTGAAGAGCTGAGGGACAGCACCTGGCTCAGAGTTCAAGCCCCATGAGTGACAAAAGAAAAAGAAAAAGAACATGTGGACAGCATGATCTGTGATTTTTGCAGTGTTATTTCATATAGGCTTAGGTATTGAATTTTTATAATTTTGTGCATGTGTTACTTTCACTCACAGGTCTCCTTGTGATCATGCCAAAGAGGCCTAGAATCTCCCCCTGAAAATCCTCATCCTGTCTAGTTCTCTCTCTCTCTTCCAATTTATTAATGCCATGCAGCAAGAATCAGAGACTCTGAATACTTCCAGTAAATTCTCTTTTGAAAGAAGCAAAGTCTGGTAGCTCAGAGTCTGGAGAGGGAACTCTCCAGGTCATTGCAAGCAGGTTACTTGAACACCTGAGTGTTTTGGGAGCAAAACTGAAGATTCATGCTTTAACATGCCTGATGGGGTGTTTCTTATTCAGCCAGAATATTGGTACACCTAGACCCTCACAGCTGATAATGAAGAGCAAATCCTGGAGGGTGTACAACTGAGATACTTAATGCTCTATGTCTGCACTAGTAGAGAACTTGATGTCATATGCACAATTGCTTATATCAAGGAAGCTGGGCTTCCCCCACAATATATACACCCATACCCTCCCCGGTCCCCATAACTGATCCATCCCCCCAGCAAATTTACATTTTAAATTTAATAAAATAGTTAATAAATATGAAATTGACTCATTTGCTATTGATCATTCTCTTTAAATTCTAACATTTAAACAATAACAAACAAGGCCACACTAAAGCTAACAGTACATCCATTTTCATGGCAGCATTGTTTACCATAGCTAAGATATGGAATCAACCCAGATGCTTCTCAGTAGATGAGTAGACCAAGAAAATGTGATATATATATATATATGCGTGTGCGCATGCGCACACGCACACACACACACACACACACACACACACACACACAACAGAATTCAATGGTTCCATCAGAAAGAATGACACATACCCTTTTGTAAAAAAAAAAAAATGGAAAGACTTGGAAAAAAAATCACATTAAGTGAAGTAAGCCATACCCAAAGAATAGGTCCCATGGTTTCCCTCATTTGTTAGTCCTATAGTTAAATAGCTATGAATAAGATTGAAATGAACTCCAAGGTATGAGAACAAGAGGGTTTTGTTGTTGTTTTAAATGTACTGTATGAAGTTATTTCTTTTTTCTTTTACTTTGTTCCTTCGATTTATTCCTCAATCTCTCTCTCTCTCTCTCTCTCTCTCTCTCTCTCTCTCTCTCTCTCTCTCATTGTGTGTGTTCTGGAACTGGGGCTTGAACTCAGGGCTTAAAAGTCTACCTTGCCACCATTCTCCCAAAGCTGGCACTTGACCCATACCTCTGATTTTTGCTGGATAAATAAATGGTGATAAGAACCTCACAAACTTTTCTGCCCTCACTTTCCTTCCATTGTGATTTTTAGATCTCCGTCCCCTGAGTAGCTAGGAACACAGTCATGAGCCACTAATGGCCCAGTTCTACTTTCCATTAATTGGCAGTTAGTTATGATATACATAGTTCAGATTCATACTTAAATATTTTTAATTGTTACTATAAAGATACGGATTACAGTTACATAAGTCGGGTAAAGAGTACATTTCTTTTTGGACAATGGCACCCCTCCCTCTTTCTGTTAGGCTTATTTATAGTGAGTCTATTGTAACCTTCATTCTTAAAGACTAGTTTATCTTTACTTCTGATCCCTAATTTTTCTGAATTCACTCTTAGCCCTCAAGTGTTCAATGAAGTCTGTTCACTTTGGTTGCCTAGAAACCTGATGTTTCAGCCTAGCTTGAGCTCTGGGGATTGTGTCACTTACTACTCAGGTAGTTCCTCTTCCAGCTGTGTGGAATTACCTAGTGCTTGAACAGGGTATTATTCAGATAAAGACACATGGGCACATCTGTAGATTCTTGGAACATTTTACTTACATAGCTGCATCTTCTGAAGTTTTCTGACTTTCAAGTGGTAGCTGCTTCAGCCTTCCCTGACTCCAGACATTATCCCTGACTTATTTTGCCTGTGAGAGTTCTGTTGGCTTTAGGTTCTCCTCTGTGTGTTGTGGTTTGGAACTTTTCTCTAGGCAGAAAGCCCAGCTGTAGGGTTCACTTTTTTTTCTTTTCTCCTGGACCAAAGTCTTGTTCTGTCTTTTCTCCAGTGTCTGAAAATAGTTCTTTCTTCTATTGTGTCTGCTTTTCCAGTTGCTGTGTAGGAAGGCAAGTGTAATACAAGCTTATTTACAGTACTGGAAAGCAAAAGTTCTCTCCATAATAGAGTATTTGATATAATATAGTTAAATTACTTGATGTACTTGTTGATCTAGCAAGAGATGTCTCAAGGCAAAACAGAACGATTATTTTTGAAACATATTCATCTTTGTAATGTATATTGATTCCCTTACTAAGAATCAGGATAGTCTTCTAGGACAAAGTTGAGCTACAATTTGTATACTGTTTCTTTTGCAATATGACACTGTATTGAGAAATAATATTTATATTTATACTATAGAATCACAGTATATTGTAATACACAAATAAAGCATAGTTCCTGGGCTGGGAAGGTGGCTCAGTGGTAGAGCGCTTGCCTTGCATGCATGAGGCCCTGGGTTCAATTCCTCAGCACCACATATGCAAAAAGAAAAAAGTCAGAAGTGTTGCTGTGGCTCAAGTGTTAGAGCGCTAGTCTTGGGCTGAAGATCTGAGGGACAGTGCCCAGGCCCAGCATTCAGGCCCCATGACCGGACCCCCCCCCAAAAAAAAGAATAGTTTCTGTATGTATGAGGCTTACCTGAGGGTGTTCCTTCATGCCAGTTTGTAGCCACACCTTTGTGTCTGTTCACAGCCCTTGCCAGCCATTGATCTGTTTCTGACTATAGTTTCCTCTTGTTTAGAAGGTCATGTCACTGAAATTTTTTACTCTACTCTTGTGTAGATCAATACTTTTTGTGGCTTGAACTCAGGACCTGGCACCATCCCTGACCCTTTTTGTACTCAAGGCTAGAGCTCTACCACTTAAGCCACAGCACCACTTCCAGCTTTTTCTGAGTAGTTTATTCGAGACAGGAGTCTCATGGACTTTTCTGCCTGGTCTGGCTTTTGAACTGCAAATCTCCAATGTCAGCCTTTTGATTAACTACGATTACAGGCTTGAGCCACCAGTGCCCAGCTAGATCTATCAGCCTTTTGATTAACTACTATTACAGGCTTGAGCCACCAGTGCCCAGCTAGATCTATCTATCTATCTATCTATCTATCTATCTATCTATCTATCTATCTATCTATCTATCTATCTATCTATCTACCTATCTATCTATCTATCTTGTAATGGGGCTTGTACTCTGGACCTCGACACTGTCCCTCAGCTCTTCAGCTTAAGGCGAGTGCTCTACCACTTGAGCCACAGCACCACTTCCAGTTTTCTGGTCGATTATTGGAGATAAGAGTCTCATGGAGTTTCCTGCCTGGGCTGGCTTTGAATCTAGATCCTCAGATCTCAGTCTCCTGAGCAGCTAGGATTACAAGGTGAGCCACCAGCACCTGACTAGATCAATACTTTTACATTTGAAATGAAATGAAAATTTAAGACTGCTTATCTTATTAGCCTTCAAAATGGCTCAATTTTTTAAAAAATAAATCACATAATAATAAAGCAAAAATGTCAATGAACCTTTCTTTTGTGTTTATACATCTCCCTTTTGTAGGAGAAACCACTGCCAAAGCGAATGAAAACTTCTTACCAGTATCTGTGCCATTTGATGTCCTCTCCACCTTCTCCCCTGCTGTTGAGAGCACAGTGAGTAAGAAGTGCAAGCTGCTTTACTCCCTTCCATTCCTGTCGTGGGTTTCTATCTCTTTCCATTCTTTTCCTGCAAGAGTCATGGGACTGCCTATTCAAGGGTGCTAGATATTTGAGGATAAATCTCTTCTGAGTAGTACAGTAAAAGCTATATATAAACTTCCTCTAAAAATATAGGAATATACATTGTAGAGTTACAGAGAGAGCATGCACATAACATTTTATGGACCAGAAATTCTGAAGGTTTTTTGGCCTTAGAAAATGTCTGCTTTACAAAAATATTTTTTCTGATAATTTTACTTTTTTTTTTGGTCATGGGCTTACACTCTGGGCCTGGGTGCTGTCCCTGAGCTCTTCAGTTCAGGCCAGTGCTCTACCACTTGAGCTACAGCACACTTACGGTTTTCTGGTGGTTTATTGGAGATAAGAGGCTCACGGGCTTTTGTGCCTGGGCTGGCAATGACCTGTGATTCTCAGATCTCAGCCTCCTGAATAGCTAGGATTACAAGTGTGAGCCATGGACACCAGGCTCTCATAATTTCATTTTTAAGCAGAAGGGAAGAATAATCATTTAAAATGAGAGATACTTACACAACTGTACATGATTAGAAACATTTTAAGAGAGCATAGAACCTAAATATCTTTCGTACATAAAGGTAGGTAGCGTGTGTGTGTGTGTGTGTGTGTGTGTGTGTGTGTGTGTGTGTGTGTGTGTGTCCCAGTCTTGGGGCTTGAAACCAAGTCCTGGGTGCTGTATCTGGGCTTAGTTCCTCAAGGCTACTCTCTACCACATAAGCAGAAAAAACCCAGAAATGGAACCGTGGCTCAAGTGGTAGAGTGCTAGCTAGTCTTGAGCTGAAGAGTTCAGAGGCAGTGCCCAGGCCCAGAATTCAGACCCCACGATTGACAAAAAAATACAAAAAATAAATTAAAAGGCCATAAGAAAAGATGAAGTCACAAAACAAACCCTGAAAATAAAAGCAACTTGAAACCTGTGGCTGAGGCACAGGAAGTACTGCTAAAAAGGATACATTGTTGCAAATATGGCCAAGTAAGATTCAACCATGGAGGTGAAGGGGGAATCAGGAGGTAAAGCCAGTACAGGCTGCTTTTCTCTTCCTTTTGTGGATTTACCACATTTGTATGCACAATTCTTTCCTTTTATTCAGGATTCCCTGCATTAGGATCACTGGGTCACAGGGCATCTCTCCATTCTCTTTCACTTAACTTGGTGGTGAAAATAGAAGCAACTCCTGGTCAAAATCCACCTCTGGTAGGAGTTACCAGTAGTCACTACCATCGATCAGGTAAAAGAAAACATCAACATTTCCTATTAGGTCCTCATCAATTGCTTTGTAATCCAAAGTGATGAAGGGTAGGGACTAGGGGAGTCAGCTCAAGTACAAGATCCCCTGCAGAGGAAGAGGGATCTAGTTAGAAGCTAGAGGCTCTCAGTTTGAACTCTAGTACTTCTCTTTAAAAAAGTTTAACTAGGGGCTAGGAATGAGGCTTAGTGTTAGAGTGCTTGCCTAGCAGGCATGAAGCCTTGGGTTCAGTTTTTCAGTACCACCTAAAAAGAAAAAGCCAGAATTGGGGCTGTGGCTCAAGTGGTAGAGTGCTAGCTGTGAGTTAGAGATGCTCAGGGACAGTGCCCAGGGCCTGAGTTCAAGCCCCAGGATTGTTTTCTCTCTGTCTCGCACTCTCTATGTAGACAGATAGCCAGATAGATAGATAGATAGATAGATAGATAGATAGATAGATAGATAGATAGATAGATAGATAGATAAAATTTCTACAGATAATCTGTTACAGATATAGATAGATCTGTTATCTATAGCAGATAGATAATCTATAGTTTATCTATCTATATCTATATCTATTGGTATCTAGTTGTCATTTATATTCATGATTTCAGGACATCAAAGATTTACTCAACATAACCTCATTACTGCTTGTATTTCAATCTTGGAGTGTGTGTGTGTGTGTGTGTGTGTACCTACACATGCATGCTGGGGCTTGAAGTTGTAGATCTGTGCTCTTGTTTGGCTTTCTGTTTTGTTTTTGTTTTCTTTCTCTCCTTTTCTCTTTCTTTCTTTAGGTGCTAGTTTTAGGCTTGAAATCATGGCCTAGTTCCAGTCCCTGAGACTTTTACCCAAGGTAAAGCCACAGCTCTACTTTGGCTTTTATTCTTTCTTGTTGTGGTTAATAGGCAAGAAGAGTCTCATAGATTTCCCTGCCCAAGGTGGCTTTGAATTGTGATCCTCAGATCTCAGGCTTCTGACTATCTAGAATAGCAGGAATGAGCCACCAATGAATACCTAGCTTTGTTTGGCTTTCTGGGTTTCCATAGTACTCTGTCACTTGAAGAAAACCTCCAGCTCGGCATTTTGCTGCTTACTGGAGATAAGACCTCATTCATTTCTCAGTGTAGTCTAGCTTTTAGCATTGTAAATTTGCTGCACTTGTTGTGTGTTGACATCCTTGGTTTCTTACGTGAAATTGTTTATAATCTCATTGAAGAAGTCTTGTGTGTGATGAATTGTGTGATTTTGGAAGTTCTCTATCTTTGATGGTTTAATTACAATGTGTTAAGTGATCACAGTTTGTTCTACTTGAAGTCTATTGGGCTGCTAAATGCTTGAATATATAGGCTCATGCTAGAAATCAAAATTGGAAAAGTTTTGGTCATTACTCCTTCCTTTTTGTGTCGTGGGCCTTGAACTCAGAGCCTAGCTCTGTGCATGAGTCTCTCTGTGCTCCCCCCTACCACTTGTCAGAGTTGATAATTTCCATTTTGCTCTGTTCACATGTGTTCTGCTTGCCAAAATTTGCTGCTGAACACCTCTAGTCATTTATTTATTTCAGTTATTTCTTACAAGTTTTCACTTTTGTGAATTCCTGGTTTTACTGAAGATCAAAGGTTGGGCCTACATATAACCAGGAAATGATACCTGGAATTTGTGTGAGTGGCTCAGACCCCTTTAATTCTATTCTTACTGCCTTATCCTCTTTCCTGCAATCCACACCAGTGGCCAGTTGGGGCTTTCTTACAACTAGTTGACCAAAGCACAGCATTGGATCTAGTTTACTCCCAGTTCTGCAGGCTTTCTCTGAAAGATGGCCTCTGAAGTCTTAGATTTAGAACTCTCTTGGCTTTCCATGCTGTCTCCTCTCTCTGTACCACAAACACGCACACAGACACACACACACACAGACACACACACACACACCAGGCATTTAAGCCATGATTTCTTAAGTAGAACTATCTTTTGATACTTTAAATAGTCCAAAATACTTGATGTGGCACAAAGTAAATAGTTCATATTTTCTTTCTGTTGCCAGTCCTAGTGCTCCATCTCTTTCTTGGGTGCTATCCCTGAGCTTTTGTGCTCTACCACTTGAGCCACAGTTCTACTTCCAGAATTTCATGCTTATGAAGGCCCAGGTTTGATTCCTCAGTACCACATAAACAGAAAAAGCTGGAAGTGGTGCTTTGGTTCAAGTGGTAGGGTGCTAACCTTGAGCAAAAAATGCTCAGGGACATTGCCCAGGCCCAGAGTTCAAGCCCCAGGACTGGAAAGAAAAAAAGGAGGTAAAAATCTCACAGACTTTCCTGCCCAGGCTGGATTTGTACCATAAAACTCCTAAGTAGCTAGGATTTCAGGTATGAGTCATAGGTGCCCAGTTTAGGCATCCTACTTCAATAAAGCTTCCTCAGCCATTACTTGTGCAGAGCTCCTATCCCTTGTTGTTCAAGAACTTATTAAAGGCTTTGCCACATTCTTTACATTTGTTGTCATTACATTTCTATTATTATTACTTCCCCCCATCACTGCCTCACTCTCTGCCCTCTTCTTTTTTTCTTTCTCTCTCTTTCTCTCTCTCTCTCTCCTTCCTGGTGGGTTTTGAACTCAGGGTCAGGATGGGGTCTCATTGGTTTAGTTCTTTGTTTTCTCAAATCTGATGGCCTATCATTTGAACAACAACTTCAATTCTCTCTTTTTGATAGTTAACTGGAGATAAGAGTCTCATGGATTTTCCTATCTAGGCTGGCTTTGAACCACACTCCTAAGATCTCAGCTTCCTGTGTCACTAGGATCAGAGGTATGAGCCATTAGTACCCAGCTTCAAATAATATCATTTTTAGTTTTTTTTTCCTGAAGTCATTCATAGCTAAGAAACAATGATGCTAATTTTCATTAAGGAATTAAGCCTCTTCAAAGCCCCTTAAATTCCAATTGTTTTTGAGTTTTCATGTTTTCTCCAAAACCTATGGACTAGGCAAAGTATATATGTGTAAATACACATTACCCCATCTGCCTAGTCCAGCTTGGCTACTGCCAACTTGCTTATTCTCCCTAACATTTGGGAACACTGCTTTCTGTGGAGCTCAGATGTGCAAACCAAAGGATTCAAGCATACTCGGTAAGGATAAATCAGCCTTCATGAGGCCTCCTGTCCATGGAAGACCCATGCTGCAGGGAAGAGTTTGTTCCCAAGAAGAAGGGATGCAGATTGGAAAGAATGACCTGGTGTGCTGTAATTTGCACTGTGAATTTTATTGCTCTTTTGAAAACCACAACCACACAGATAATTGTTCATGAGGCCACTGCATTCACAGCCCATCTCCACTGATATTTTTTGCCAGTTGTGGGGCTTGAACTCAGCCTGGGAACTGCCCCTAAGCTTTTTTGCTCAAAGGTAGAATTCTGCAACTTAAACCCATCACTACTTCTGCCTTTTTCTGTTTATGTCACACTTCATGCATGCTAGGCAAGCACTCTACCACTAAGCCACATTCCCAGCCTTCACTGATCTTTTTATGCATTCCATTTTTCACATGTTGAGTAGAAACCTTGTATATCACCAGGAGCAGAGAGGGACTTATAGCCTGTAACAGACCAATGCAATCAAAATAGTTACCTAGAGGGTGAAATGTGTTTCAAACTTAAATTTTAAAAAGCCTAATTTAATTAGAGTTGGGAAAAGGATTTCCTAAAAAGATGACCTCTAAAACAACAGGCCTTGCTTCAGGGCTTATTAATGTTCAATGTCCTATGGTGTAGGGTGGGGCCATGGTTTTAAGTCACAGATTCTGCCCCAAAGGATTTCATAGATCCATAGAATAAAAGACATTCTCAGAGAATGATGAGAGACTGAATCATTAAGTGCCAGTGGTTTAGTACTAAGTGTTATAAATAAAATAAAGAAGGAATTACTCAGAAAAATGAATCTATGCACAGAAAATGGGCAAAGCAGTCTTAACTGGGTAATGAGATGAGACCTTGGGGGTGTGCCCTGCTTGGGATGTGAGATGATTGGGAGAGACAAAGGTATGCAGTCATGACTAGAACATGTATTGAAACATGTATTCTAAAATCTAACAAACCTGGTCCAACAGTGATGCCTAAGCCACCTTAGAGTGGCTTCATCAGTACATCCAAACCATGCCCAGCCACAACCATCCACTTTAGCATTGGTTCATCAACTTATGCATTTGTGGTTCCTTTGCTATGGACCAGGGATGGAGCGTGCAGACCCAGGGCAAAGTCAGCAGATCCTAGATGGCTGCTTCTGAACATACCCTGTGGTTTGTTGATAACTGGCTTACACTTACATCCAAGACAAGCTCCTTGGCTGTAAGCCGTGGAAAGATGACTGAGGCAGGAAAGTCAGAAGGAAAACAGTAAGTCTGATCATGGAAGTCAGGAATCTTCCATGTAGGCACAGTACCTAGGCCCTGGGTTCAAGCCTCATGACTGGCGCACCTAAAAAAAATAATACAATAGTTGTAGCTAGTTTCAGTGACTGTAGTATTTGACCACACCTAGTGATTAATGTGGAGACTAAGAACAAAGTTTGGGCAGTGTGCTTGCCTCTTTTTCCTCCTTTGGTGATATTCCACACTTTCCAGGCTTTAAATGATCCCGTCCCCCTGGTGATCACCAAATGCAATTTTTAACTCAAAATGCTCTTTCCCAGGCTTGGGGACTTAAAGGCCTGTCTACTAGACAGCTCCAGTTAGCCAGGCTATCTCTCAATGGTGAAGCAAAATTATTTGCCTAAAACAGAATTTGAGATTCCTTTCCCTGCTTGCTAGAACATTTCTCTTCCTACCATCTTCTCATTGTAATAGTTCTACCATCTATCTTATTATTTGCTTCAGCCAAAAGCCTACATCATCTTTGGAGCAAGTTGTAATGTCTCATTTTACAAAACCATTTCCACAAGCTGGGCACTAGTGGCTCACATGTGTAACCTTAGATACTTGGAAGGCTGAGATCTTAAGGTCACAGTTCAAAGCCAACCCCTACAGCATAGTCAGTGAAACTCTTATCTCCACTTAACCACCAAAATGGCCAAGAGTCCAGCTGTCACTCACATGTTCAGCATTATTAGAGTGAAAAAGCTAAGTGAGATTGCTAGGCTTTGAATTCAAGCCCCAGTACCAGCAAAAAGAAAAACAAAAAACACAACAAACACTACTTCATCTACTACTTTTCCTCCATTGTTGACATTCTAATCTACACTGACCTGTACTAAACGATGGCCACACAGGGCTCCTGGCTTTCACTCATCATTTATTCTCCACATTGCCACCATGGTGAACCTTGAAAAGCACATATCACATAGTGATACCTCCTGCTATTATCCACAGTGGAAAGTTCATTGATTGCCCTTGCTTATATGACCCTATGTGACCAGACTCTTCTCTGGGTCATATGCATCTGCCACCATCCCTCTTCACTCATTTCATTCCAGTGACATGCAACCTTGATGTTCCTCAAAAACACCAAGTCTCCCACCTCACAACCTTTGCTCCAAGTGTTCCTCTCTGCCCAAAATCATCTTTCCCCAACTCTTTCCTTCATGACTCCTTTACGGAACTCACACCTTAATTCATTATTCACCATTTCCAGGAAGCCTCTTTTGATCATCTTAAGGTAGCTGCACCCAAGGTTGTGGTTGAGGCAGAACTTAAATATCTCCATTTCTCCATTTTCTTTTGTTTCATAGTATTTGCCACTGTTTGGATTTGGGGGGGGGGGTCATGGGGCACGAAATATGGGCCTGAGCACTCTCCCTCAGCTCTTCAGCTCAAGGCTAGCACTCTACCACTTGAGCCACAGTGCCACTTCCCACTTTTTCTCCTGATGTGATGCTGAGGAATCGAACCCAGGGTCTCAAGCACTCTACCACTGAGCCACCTTCCATGCCTGTTTGGATTTTTTAACTGTTTCTTTGTCATTTAGTATCCTCATCTAGAACATCAGTTCTATGAAAATGAAGTTTTTATACATTTTATTTCCAGGCCATTCCTAGACATTGAAACAGAGCCTGGCTCCAAGTTTTCCTTCATTAAATAGTTGATGCAGGGCTGGGAAGGTGGCTCAGTGGTAGAGCACTTGCCTTGCATGAGTGAGGCCCTGGGTTCGATTCCTCAGCACCACATAAGCAAAAAGCAAAAAGCCGGAAGTGGCGCTGTGGCACAAGTGGTAGAGTGCTAGCCTTGAGCTGAAGAGCTGTGGGATAGTGCCCAGGCACAGAGTTCAGGCACAAGGACTGGACCATAAAATCAATCAATCAATAAATAAATAAATAGTTGATGCATCATTGCCAAAGATGGTGGATACCGATGGCATGAACTTTATGAAATCGTTGAGCATGCTGGCCTCAATTTACCTCTTTGTGTGAAGATGAAGTTAATATACTATCTCTTTCAGAATGTAATGGGAGTCATTATAATCAATGGAGAGGCTCAAGTCTTTACCAATCATTGTGACACAAATATTAGAATCTATGGGCAGGGAGCCATTTGAAAGTGGTAATCACAAACTAATGGAGAAAGAAATTTGTTTTATTTACGAACCTCCTGAGATCTGAGAAAGTGAGCAGAAATAAAATACTCCCATTTGCAATCTAAACATTCATAAACACAGTTCACACTAAATAAAAGCACACTAACATTTTAACTGACATCAATAGACATTTTGTTAAGTGTTTTGTTTTTTGAGCTCATTTATATATCTATGGTAAGAAGACTCTCTTCCATTTGAATATTTTAGTGGATATGCTTTTCAAATGAATGTCAGTGCTACCTTCTGTGATATCACCCTGGACAGAAGCCTTTTGTTGATAACATGGGGGTATCATTATAAGCTTACACTATTGTATCTGAGTAGGAAATAGCAATGCGCTGTGAAATTATAAAGGCAAACATTCATGTGTATCATACTGCTTTTTATCCTCCTCTCTCCTCTGTTATGAATCCCTGTGTAGGACACCCGACTGGTGCCACATTGGCTCCTAAGGATTTGACAGGACCAGAAAAAATAAGGGAATGGGTGGGGAAGCAGGGGGAAGATATTGAAGGGATGACACAGATCAAGATGCATTGTAGACATGAATTGCTTGGTTTTTGGTTTTGATTTTTTTGTTTTGTTTTGTTTTGGTCATGGGCCTTGAACTCTAGGCCTGGGTGCTGTCCCTCAGCTCTTCAGCTCAAGGCTAGCGCCCTCCCACTTAAGCCAAAGCACCACTCCTGGCTTTTTTCTGCTTATGTGGTGCTGAGGAATTGAACCCAGGGCCTCATGTGAGTGAGGCAAGCAGTCTTCCACTGAGCCACCTTCCCAGCCCCGAATTGCTTGTTCTGAATTCCAAAACATTCACTACATAATCTAAAGATTAAGAAAACTGAGGGCAGGGGTGGTGAGAATGGTGAAATGGGAGACGTGGTTCAAAAGACACTGCACCCAGGAGCTGCTCTGCTGCATGCCCGCATCTCTGTACAACTACCTAACTAAAACACACATAGACACAGACACAGACACACAGACACACAGACACACACACACACTCTCTCTCTCTCTAATAGTGAAAACGAGAATGAAAAACTTAAACCTGGGAAAAAGGGGTACAGTCACTTCGGGCTCCTGATCAGAGTAGAGGTTGATTTTAAGGGGTGCCCCTAAATTTCTGAACTGGGTGATTGCCCACCTTGAAAGAATGAACTTGTGTCTCTTGGGGTTTGGGTTTTTAATGCAGGACATGCAGTACACAGAATGGATCCCCCAGTTAACTAGGAACCACCTTCTGTTCCGCTGCCCTGTTCACCTGCTGCCAGCACCAATAAGCTGGGGAAGAGGAGGACCAGCTAGCCTGGAGGGGCCCAGGGCACTGACCTGGAAGCTAAGACTGTGTTTATGAGCTGGAGCCAGTGGCTCACCCCTGTAATTGCAGCTACTCAGGAGGCTGAGATCTGAGGATCTCAGTTCAAAACTAGCCGGGGCAGGAAAGTCCATGACATTAATCTTAAGCTAACCACCAGAAAACTGGAGTGGTGCTGTGGCTTACAGTGGTAGAACATGAGACTTGAGCAGAAGAGCTCCAGGACAGTGCCTAGGCCTTGACTTCAAGCCCCAGGACTGACAAGAAAAAAAATCATCTTTTATGTTTGTGGAACTCAAGTTTAAGGTCCCAGTTGATTGAGTGTGTCTGGTTTTACAGGGCTCCAGCAGGTAGAAGAATTACTATATTGTTCTTTTTTTGACAGTCCTAGGGTTTGAACCCAGGGCCTGGGCACTGTCTCTGAGCTTGTCTCTGCTCAAGGTTAGCATTCTACTACTTGAGACACAGTGCCACATCCTGCTTTTGCTGTTTACTGAGGAACCAAACCCAGGTCTTCATGTATGCCAGGCAAACACTCTACCACTAAGCCACATTGTGATCCCTGAAGAATAATTAGTATAATAATAAGTATATTTATAATATTTTTATACTTATATCATTATATTTCATTTACTATTATAGCATGTATATTTTATCTATTATATATAACATTTATATTTATTTGTATATTTACTAGATATTATATAATATATAATGTATGTATGTTATAGAATATAATATGTAACATTATATATATGTAATATTAATACATTTTATAAAAATGTTTTATATCATTGCGCTTATAGCAATATAGTAATTATATTTATAATTCTAATATTTTGTAATAATAATTATTATGCTGGAAGAAAAACTGGGGTGTCTCCAGAGGACAAGAGGGCTCTGAGAATTGAGAGGGGACCCACTGGGCTCCTGTGCTTCCTTCCCATGAGTGACCATCACTGCTTGTGTTGGTGTTTGTGTGTGTGTATATGTGCTTATGTTTGTGTCAGTGTCAGTACTGGGGCTTGAACTCAAGGCCCTGCCTATTGTGGCTGAGCTTTTGCTCAAGGCTGGTGCTCTACTATTTGAGCCATAGCCCCACTTCTATCTGTTTCCAGTGGGTATTTAGAGATAAGATCTCATGGACTTTCCTGCCAGGGCTAGTTTCAAACTACCATCCTCAGACCACACCCACCAGAGTCAGTAGGATTACAGGTGTGAGCCACCATTGCCTGGCCTGTGTGTTTTGTGCTGGTACTTGGGCTTGAACTTAGAGCCAGGGCTTTGAGTTTGTTGAGCTTGTTTTCTCAAAACCAGCACTTTGCTCCTTGAGCCATATCTCCACTTCAAGTTAAGTGTCTCAGACATTCTTGTCCAGAATAGCTTTGAACCAGGATCCTCAGACCTCAACCTCATGAGTATCTAGGAATAGAGGTATGAGCCACTGGCACCCACTTTGTATATTTCTTAAATTAAATCCTGTACTCTCTCACTCCCAACCTTCAAGAGCTTCTGTTTCAGAATAAATCCAAAGTCTCTACCATAGTCTATGGGACCTTATCTTGGCTAGTGGTTCTCAAATACATCTAGAGGGCTTCTTTGAAGCAGGCAACACTGGGCCCTAGCCCCTGACTAAACAGGTCTGGGCTGGACCTGCTAAAGTTCCTGGATGAGATCACTGCTTTTGGGCGGAGACCACACTTGTAACTCATTGCTCTGCACAAGCTGCCCACTGCCTGTCCTACAGCAAGCATATCCTCTACTCCACACACTGATTGTGATGTAGCCACACTGGTTTACTGCCTCTAAGACAGGCCAGACACCCTCAACTTTGAGCTCATGACCCTACCTGATTCTGGGGCCTGGATGAGTTGCCTTGATCTCCTAAGTCACTTTACCACATGACGCTTTTCTGAAATCATACCTCACTGTAAATTGCCAACACTCCTCCCTAGCACATCTCTCAATCTATTTTTCCATCATATAGTCAAACATATTTATACATTCTCCACCCTCCCCCACCCCCACACACTAAAGCATAGAACTTCAAAACAAAGTTTTTCGTTTCTACTTGCTACAGTGTCTAGAACCTAATAAACTCAATAGATAAATAAGAGGGAGCTGGGTACTAGTGTCACACCTGGAATGTTAGCTATTCAGGAAATTGAGATCTAGAATCACCTTTTCCATTTATTTCCCATTTTGATTAAAATTTAACCATTAAAGGAACTTTTAAAAAGAATCAAAACTTCCTTATTTTCTGCAGGTTTCCTTCACTCCCTTTCACCTAGTCTACCTCAACCTGTGTCCCCATGGGAGCTTTGGCATCCCAGAAAATCTGCAGTGCCCCAGACCCTAGTTAATTTCAGACAGAATCCGGCATTACCTTTAGTCATGTGGTGGGCAGAGCAGAAGGCATCTACCATGTGTGCTACCCAACACCTCTCATCCACACCTGTGCCACTTCCATACTCCCAGACACACGAGCACCACTGTGTCACCATCGCTTACACTGGCCTAGGCATGGGCTTCCATGGTCATCAGGACAAATGTCCTGAGAGCTATTTTACCTGCATCAGGTGACATTTCCTGATCTGGGAAATCACTGGCACTGGAGCAAACCAGGACCACGGCACTGCAGGATGCATCTCTCTGCAGCAAAACTTGGGGCCCTTCCTTCCCAGACACAATGGAGATCCTGGACAAGTCCCCTAGATGATTCCATGAATGTGTCTCACAGCCCTCATCTGTCAGAAATGAACAAAGAGGACAGAATTGTTCAAGTTATTTTCTTTCTTCATAGAAGGGTGCACTATTATCCTGTCCCCCAGAGCAAGGCAACACACCAAATGGGGGGATCCACTTGGTTTTCATCCCAACCCAGGAATGATATTGTCCCTTTTCCTGTTGCTCAGGAGTCAGGATCACATCTTTGTAAACAATCAGTTACCAGGGCAATAGGTCACAGAAGGAAGACAGAAGGCATTCTAACCATCAGTGGACCATCCCTAGCCAGGAGGCAGTGTACTTTGGGAGGCCATTGCTCAAAAACAAACATCCTCTTTACCTGCTAATGAAACTGCAACTCCACTGCACCCCATCTTTCTCATTACAACAAAAACTTAGAAGAAAAAGAAAAGAGTGTTTTGGACTTCTTGCCAGGACTGGCTTGAAACCACAATCCTCAGATTTCAACCTCCTGAGTAGTGCCAAGCTTTTCCATGAGACAATTCTCTCAAATTAACCACCAAGAAAGAAGCAAAAAGAAATAGACAAAATTCCAGACCTTGAGCTGAGACTCAACTGGAAGATCATGGACAGCACACATGCCCTGATTTCAAGCCCATGACCTGCACATCATCATCATCATCATCATCATCATCATCATCATCATCATCATCATCATCATCATCGACATCATCATTATAATGTGAATAAAAAAAGTATAAAACCCTATTAAGAATATTAAAATTGAGTGAGTCAGGCATTTTTTGGTGGCTGACATGTAATCCCAGTTAGATGCATGAAATCTCAGGATGGTGGTTAAAAGCCCACCTGGGCAGGAAATTATGAAGAGCACAAAGAGCAAATTCCAAATCTTAAAATGAGCAGAGAATTGGTGGCTTACACCTGGAGCTCAAGCTACACAAAAGACAGAACTTGAAGATCTCGGTTCCAAGGCAAACCAGGCAGAAAAGTCCATTAGGGATTTGTGAGTGTGTATCAGTCCTGGGTCTTGAAGCCAGAGCTTGAAATAGAAATATTTTTCTTAAAGGTAGCACTCTACCACTTCTTCTCTTTGGGGGATTAAATGGAGATATGTCTTACGGACTTACCTGCCTGGGCTTTCAACCTCAATCCTCAGATTTCAGGTGCTGATATAGTACCCTCAGCTTCTTATCTTCTATGAGAATTTTATCTTCCATTAACTGCCAAAAAGTAAAAGAAGCGAGAAGTTGATCTGTGTGGCTCAAGCCACAGAGACTGCTTCCTTTGAGGGAAAACAAACAACAAAAATCCTCATACACAGTGGCCCTGCCCTGCTTTCAAACCCAGGAAGTGATCAGGCCCTATGTTCAAGCCCTAGGACCACCACCACCAACAACAAAAGAATGACACAGGGACTAGGCCCAGAATTCAAGCCCTAGGAACAGCATCAAAAATAAAAGAAAAATAAATTCAGAGACTGCGGCTAGGCTCCAGAGTTCAAGCTCTAGAACCAGCACCAGGACACACACACACACACACACACACACACACACACACACACACACACACACACGAGAAATGAACAAAATAATGAGAAGATGGCAAAAAAAGAGAAAAGTCAATGAAATATTTTTAAGTAGTAGTTCATGCCTATAATCCTAGCTACTGTAGAAGCTGAAATCTTAGGATTGTGGTTCATAGTCAGCCTGGGCATGACACTTGTTTTTATGTGTGCCAGTACTGGGGCCTGAACTTGTGCTGTTTTGCACAAGACTAAAACTATACTACTTCCAAACACTTGGTGATTAATTGGAGATGAGAGTCTCAACAACTTTCCTGCCCAGGCTGACTCTGAACCACTATCCTCTGATTTTAGAGCCTGGGTAATGTCCCTGTCTTCCCATGAGAATCTATTTTTTTGGTTGGCCATGGGGCTTGAACTCGGCCTACACACTGTCCCTCAGCTCTTCAACTCAAGTCTAGTGCTCTACCTCTTGAGCCACAGTGCCACTTCTGGTTTTTTGGTGGTTTATTGGAGATAATTGTCTCACGGACTTTCCTTCCCAGGCTGGCTTTGAACTGCAATCCTCAGATCTCAGCCTCCTGAGTAGCTAGGATTACAGGCGTAAGCCCCTGGCACCCAGCTTTCTTTTTATTTTTTCTTTTTTGTGGGTCATGGCGCCCACTCTAGCTCTGGATGCTGTCCCTTAGCTCTTCAGCTCAAGGTAAGCACTTTACCACTGAGCCACCTTCCCAGCTCCCCCATGAGACACTTATCAGCTATGAATCACCAAATTTGTTTTACAAAGCCAGATGTTGAGATGCATCTCAAGATTCAGAGCCTGTCAGCCTTGCTCAGGACAGGGGAGAGACTCCTGCACAGTGACCTTGCCCTGATTTCAGGTCTAGGAACAGTCACCACTCCCTGTGTTCCAGCCCTAGGACCAGAACCAAAAAATAAATAACTCCCCCATTTTCACTGTATTTGATGTTGGTATAATTTGTGAAGGGGAAGGGGAAAAACAAATTGTTTAAATAGGGATACAGGTGGACCTATTGCAACAATGAGATGTACAAGACATTATGTCAAAAAATGAACTTTACAGCTTTTGCCTGAGGGGGGCAGGGGGATAGGAACGGGGGGGGGGGGGGGGGGAGGGGGGAGAACATTATATAAACAAAGCCATCAATGAAGCTGCGGCTCAAGCTGTCACAGTCTGCTAGTCTTGAGAAAAACAATACAAAAAATGCTTCATTCATAGTGGCCCTGCCCTGACTTCAAGCAGGAGAGTGGCCATGTCATGAGTTTAAGCCCTAGCACCAAAAATGAATGAATGAATAAATAAATAAATAAATAGAGCCAGAACTTTATCTGTGGCTCAAGCCATGGAGACTGCTAGTCTTGAGAAAGAAAGGGAAAAACCTCAGACACAGTGGCTCTGCCCTGATTTTATGACTAGCAAAAGTTAAGGCCCTATATTCAAGCCCTAGGACTAGCAATAAAGAAAAAACAAAACAAAACAAAAACAACAACAACAAAAACTTGGCAAAAACTCTGCAAAAAAGCCCAAGTCCTAAGTTCAAGCCAGAGGATCAGCACCTAAAATAAATGCAGAAAGAAAGACAAATACCTAAAGAGCCACAATTTAAACTGTGTCTTGAGGTGGGAAGCCTACTAGCCTTGAGAAAAAATTAGGAACAATGACCAGCCCTTGAGTTCAAGTACTATAACAAGCTCCAAAACAACCAATAAAACGCAAAACAAAAACCTCAGAAAGAATGGCCAGGCCTAAATAATAAGCTAGATGACATGAACTTACAAAAAAGAGAAAAGGAATAAAAAATTAAGTGAAAAGGAGGGAAAAATATTAGAGGCAATTCAAGATTTTAAAACATATGGTTCATACCTATAATCCTACCTGCTCAGAGGGCTGAAATCTGAGCATTTGTGTTTTGAATCCAGCTTGGGCAGGAAAGTCCATGAGAATTCTTTTCATTTGTGCTATTCCTGGGCTTGAACTTGGGGAGTTTTGCTCAAAGGTAGAGCTCTACTGCTTCCTACCTATTGCTGGTTAATTGGTGAAAAACATCTCATGGATTTTCATGCCTAGGATGGCTTTGAACCTTGGCTCTCAACTTTCAAGACTCTGTATCGTCATCTTGGCTTCTTGTAGTACTCTTTTCCTTTCTGTACTTTTTGTCAGTTGTGGGGTTTGAACTCAGGACCTGTGTGCTGTCCCTGAGCCTCTTGTACTCAAGGCTTGTGCTCTACCACTTGTGCTATAGCACCACTTCTGGGTTTTGAGTGGTTAATTGGACATAAGAGTCTCACAAGGGAACTGGGAAAGTGTCTCAGTGGTAAAGCGCTTGCCTTGCATGCTTGAGGCCCTGGGTTCAATTCCTCAGCACCACATAAGTAGGAAAAAAAAGCTGGAAGTGATGCTGTGGCTCAAGTGGTAGAGTGCTAGCCTTGAGCTGAAGAGCTGAAGGACAGCAACAGGCCCAGAGTTCAGGCCCAAGACCGGACCCCCCGCCCCCCCAAAAAAAGAAGCTCAGGGACAGTGACCAGGCAGAAGAGTTCAAGCCCCAAGACCGGCAAAAAGAAACAAAGAAAAAAGAAAGTGAGTAATTAAGCTGTGGCTCAAGGTATGAAACCTGTTAGCCTGGAGAAAAAAGGTAAAAAACGTAAAGAAAATTTTAAAAAGAAATTATTCCCAGTACCACACCCTCCAGTGAACTTTTCCCTACATCCTTAGTGTGCAGACAACCAGGCCAATGCCCCTGCTATATCCTATGTCTCAATGGCAAAAATTTCAATTATTTGAAAGCTGCCTTCCAAGAATTGCCACATGGGACCACATGGGGAATTATTGACCACATGCAATTATTGACCTCAAAAATATTTATTAACATGATTTCTTTTATTCTTGTGATTTTTCTATGTCCTTCTCATCATTACTTCCCTAGCACCTAGCAAATTACCTGGAATAGAAATAGAGAGACATGTCTGCTTACTGAACATCTACATGTATATTTAGAATACTAAGCTAGTTTCAATGGGGTCATCAACACTGATGATTTTTTACTATGAGCCTCATACTTTGTAAAAAACAAAACAAAACACATTTTACCCTCAAGAACTCTACATTTGCCAGTTGGCAGTCACTGATACTGTCATCCTAGTTACTAAAGGGAAGGAGGTGCTTGTGTTGTTCAAAAATATTGTTGTTATAAAGATAAGGAAAAGCTGATAAATTATTATAGACTAAAAGAGATCAAGTATGCACAACTACATATAATTCATGATCATGTATTGGTTTTTAGAGAAAAAAAATTGATAGGGACAGAATTGAGCCAATTGGCAAAACTGGAATATAGACAAAAGATTAAGCAAAAGTATGGCATTGTGATTAATTTACTGAAGCTGATAACTATACTGTGGCTATGTAATAACGGGACATTTTTGTCCTGAGATCAAGATTAAAATATGTAGGAATAGAGAACTATGAAATACACAATTTAATCTCAAATGTATGTCCACAAAGAGAACATACATGCAAGCATAACTGATTAAGCAAATGAAGGAAAATATTAACCAACTGAATTTGCATAAAAATCACAGAAATAGTTTATATTCTTTTTGTGACTTTTCCTAAATTTGACCATTTTTAAACAATACTAGATTGAATAGTGAAGAGATGCACTTGAACTGCAGAAGATGAGTTCCTGGGGATTGTTCTGAGAGGGCTTCATGGAGAATGCATGCATTGGGGGATAAGAATAAAAGATCAAGTGTTACCATATGAAAATTAGGGAAATCCAAACATTCAGACTACAACAATAAAGTACCAAGAGTAAGAAAATTCACAGATACAGAAAATAACTCAGGGCTACTGTGGGTTGAGGGATGAATGGTTTAATGGCCCAAAATTTTTGTTGAGGGTGATGGATATGTTTGGGATAAGATAAAGGTGATGGTTCTACAATACTGGAAATGTACTGAATGTCACTGAATTGTGGTTATAATAATAAATGTTATTACTATTTCCCCATAAAGAATAAAAAAATCATCCCAGTTTAGAGGCTACTGTTTGCAGGAAACTCCCTGACATTATATACTCACAGGAAACTGTACTCTTTATTTCCTACATTCAGTAGATTTTAAACATGTATTTCTTTATGTGTTTTTTTCTTTTTTTGAGGTAGAACTTTGCTAGCACAGGCCGGCCAGGAATTTGCAATTCTGCTACTTTGTTCCTTGAGGAATGTCTTTCTTCTACCCAAGACATTCCATAATAAAATTTATTTTCTAATAACAAAAACAAAAAGATCAAGTGTTACGTTCCTTACCCTAGGACTTAGGAGCTGACTTATATCAGCTCCCTCTGTCCAGAAAGCATTGTGTGCCTGGTGCTTACTGGTTTATAGAATGTCTCCTGAGCCTGGGAAAGATAGGCATAAAAGGAAAAAGCATCCCTTGTCCTGTGCATGAGCAGGCAACCGAATATATGTTGTATTAAATATTTCTCTGGATATAGAACCTCCCTACCCCTCTCTGACCTTGGATATGCATATAGCTCCCAAGTCACCAACAAAGAGCAAGGCTTTGCCCAAGGCTCTTACTTCCCTATGGTAAATGGTTACTATCTCAGTTTTTAATTCACTGAAGTGTCACAAATAAATGAATCAAAATCACCAAGAAGTAATAACCTACCCTGGCAAGTTTGTCTGGTTTGCAGGAGATGTACAACTGGGAAAACAGCTCTGTTATCCCTTCAGAAAAATTCTCATCTCCTGAAAAAAACAAAGTCTCACATGAAAAATATTCCAGCAAAACTGCTGAGGTTCACAAGAAAGGTAAGAAGGAAGAGGAGTGAAGGCAGCAGAAGTATTCATAACAATTTAATGAGCATGGAATATGAGTGCTTATACAATTTTTTTCCTTTCCTTCTGAAGGTTTTCTGATGCATTGTCATCATTATCCAGTCTTTCACTTAATGTCCAATTAAGACAAACATTTCTGACACTTTTCTTCCACCACTGGTTAAGCTGAAGCTACAGGTGCTAGGGATAATAATAATCACTCGGCATTCTGAGCTTTCTTGGCAGACTTGGTGGCCTTGCCAGCTCCAGCAGACTTCTTGTCCACAGCTTTGATGCCACACACAGCAACTATCTCCTATTACAAACAGCAAGATGATCCAGAGGAGCATAATCAGAGAAGCTCTCCACATACACAGGCTTGCTGGAACCATATGAAGCATGACAGCATCACTACACTTCAGGAATTTAGGACTAGCTTCCAGCTTCTTACCAGCTCTGTGTTCAAGCTTCTCTTTCCACTCAGTAAACTTGCAAGCAATTTAAGCTGAGTGACAATCCAGGACAGAGGCATAGGAAGCACTAGTTTGGCCTGGATGGTTCAGGAAGGTCACCCAAGCTGTGAAGCTAAATGCTTCCTTGGGTGGATCATTCTTGTTGTCACCACCAACATTGCCATGGCAAACATCTTTGGCTGACATGCTTATAGAATTTTTTTGTGCACAGTATGTCAACGGATGTTCTTAATGGGCTTATAAGAGAATTGGGTATTATCACACTTGGGCGATAAAGATAATGAAGGCTGGAAGAGGTCAAGAATTTCTACAAGATCTCCTAGCAAAGATCAGAAGTTAAACCTTGGCCTCCACTCTCAATGTTCTTTGCACCACATTACCGAAGAATGAATGGAGAGTATGAAGCAGATATTATATAAAGAAAATGGAATTCACGGCTGGGAATGTGGCTTAGTAGTAGATTTTTTACCTTGCATGCATGAAGCCCTGAGTTTGATTCCTCAGTACCACACAAACAGAAAGAGCTGGAGGTGGCACTGTGGCACAAGTGGTAGAGCATTAGACTTCAGCACAAAGAGGCTCAGGGACAGAGTCCAGGCCCTGAGTTCAAGCCCCAGGACCAGAAAAAAAGAAAAAGAATAAAAGAAAATGGAATTCAAGTTGGGACAGTAAGACTCCAGGAGAATCCAGGTTATCCAAGAAAATGGGAAGAGTTTCAGGCAGAGAAAATGAGTGCCAAGATTAGGGGGATGAAAGCATAGCAGGAAGTTTAGAATAAGCAAAGGAAAAAAAACAACAAAGTAGGATCCAGCTAAGACTGAGCCTTTATACCCTCTTAATATTTCAAAGTTTCTACCAAAGAGATGAGGAACTACTGATGATTTTTAAAACAGAGACAGGTAAGATCAAATTTAAATCAAAGGAAGATCACTTTAGTGGCTGAGTAGAGAACTGATCAGCACTAATCTAGGAATAAACAAGAAAGTAAAATTGAGTCAATAATCTATGATCCAAGTAAGAGACGGTGATGTGTAAATCAGGGGGAGAAAGGATTCTTAAATGTTGGAAGGGTGCTAAGGAAAATGTTGAAATTATCATGAAGATGGGAACACAGAATACCTTAGTAGAGAAACATGCAAACATAAGGATAAGTCAAGAGCAAACTATAATCAAGACAGACAAACAAATTGTCAGGAAATATTCCTTCTCTCTTCACACACCTAAATCCTATCCATTCACCCCCTTTGAGACCAGCCTAACGTTTTAGACTTTAGAATCTGTATATTTATTAATCACCAGTCTATAGCTTCAAAGGGCAAATTATTACTTCTTTATACCTGCCATTGTCCCCAAAAGTCCCTGGTTGGTGGGAGGGGGGAATGTATCATGGCTCATTTGTCCCTCTCAGTTGGCATTTGAGAGAATTAAAAAGACTTAGCAATCCAAGTCTAACATGGATTGTGAAGGTGATCTCATTAATACCATCCTTACCTATGTACCTCATTTAAGCAGCATTTAATTATATCCTACTATGAAAAAAAAATCTAAAACCTGGCTTGTAGGTTGTCATTCCAACTAAATCCTACTGGGTGCAAGAAATTAATCTGAAAACATAATGAGATACCTATATCACAAAGTATTGACAAAATGATCCAATGGCATGCAGAATTTTTTATTTATATTTATCTCATTCTGTTCTAAACATATTTAATATATACTTAGAATATAATTAATATTTGAATATGTACATTTAATTTACAAATGTTCAAATATACAATGTGTTATGTTTGAGTTTATTTAAATAAACTTTTTTTTGGTAAGAGTTATGAACAAAAAGGAAATGGGTCACTGTTGTGGCTCATGTCTGTAATCCTAGCTATTTGGGAGGTGAGAATGGAGAATTGTAATTTGAGGTCAGCCTTAGCAGCACACTTTGTGAGATCCCCTTCTCAGCCATAGCCTGGTACAGTAGTATCTGCTCATCCTCCTACATTAATGTGAGAGGCCAAAATTAAGAGGATCTCAGTTCCAGCCCAACCTGGGCAGAAAATTTTAGGAGATTCCATCTCAACAGAGAAGCTGAACACAGTGGCAAGTGCCTGTGATCCTAACAATGACAGGAAGACTGAAATGGGTAACTGTAGTTCAGGCATGCATCCAGGAAAGATCAGACTCTCCCTGAAAACAGTCAAGGGAAAAAAGGGCCCAAGGCATGGCTCAGTGGTAGCGTGCCTGCCTACCGACTTTGAGTGAGCTGAGCTCAAACCCCAGTACCACCATAAACAAAGGTAAACAATGGTGGAAGATCACAGCCAAATGCTTTCCACAGAATGAAATATATATTGGGCAGGAGTGTGGCTCAGTATTAGGCTAGAGGTGGAACTCTGTGGTAGAGGACTTGGCTGAGGCTCTGTGTTTGGGGACTGGCACTGCGGTAAGGAGAAGTTGCATTGAAAGTATGTAGGATGGTGCTGGTGGTTCATGGCTATAATCACAACTACTCAGGAGGATGAGACTTGGAGAATGGACCTTTTAAGCCAGCCAGGCAGAAAATTCTGTTTAGATCTATCTCCACTTAGCAAGAAAAAGACAGACTGGTATCTTGGTTCAGACTGGTAAGACATCAGCTCAGTTCAAACTGTGGTCCTGGCACCAAAAACAACAATAAATAAATAAAATAATAAAGTGTGGGCTTTGGAGGAACTTTGCAAGAAGGAAGGACTCTCCCAAAATAGGAAGACATATTCTTAGGCAAAGGGATGGTAAGGACCAAGGATGCTGATGGAAAAAGTTGACCAACACTGCCACAACACCAGGTTCCTAAATTTATCCCCCATTAGCTACTTCCATTTTTTCCGTACTTCATTGAGATATCATTAAATGCCAACATCACTGCTGAATTTTCAACAAATATCACTGAGGAGGGCTGGCACAGAGTGTGAGAGGAGCTGGGAAGGAGTCTGTTTTCGGAGTCATTTCTGGTGAACATAATAGACAAAAATCCAACTGTTTAGAAAATCCCTCCAAGTCCTCTGAATGGTATTTAAAGATCAAGAGTCCCATTCGTGGGCCAAACGAGATGCTGATTACATGAATGAATGCTGTTAATTGCACAAATAAGTTTATAAATAACACAATTGTCATATTGAGGCCTAGTTAGAAAACAATGCAACTATCTAAACACGTCACAATGGCTTTATGTGTTTCCTAAGTTAAGCCATCTAAAAAGAAGATTTTTTATCTATTATATCTTTGGAATCATGAAAATAATTAGCATCTCTTAGTTAAGACTATTATACAGTATTTATTTTTCTGGTTGTGGAGCCTGAACTCTGGGCCTGGACACTGTCCTCGGCTCTTCAGCTCAATGCTAGCATTCTACCACTTGAGCCACAGTGCCACTTCGACTTTTTCTGCTTATGTGATGCTGAGGAACTGAACGCAGGGCCTCATGCATTCAAGGCAAGCACTTTACCACTGAATCACCTTCCCAGCCCCTGAATAAAGTATTTCATTTAGTACTTATTTTAACAACCTGTGAGGAATTAGATTGGGTTACCTTATAGATGAGAAAACAGCTCAGTATCAAGGAACTTTTCAAGGTCACATGGCTTTAGTAAATGACAGATCTTCATTTTAACACAGTGGAAAACTCCAAAGCCCATCATAGTTAGCTGCCATCTCAATATTTCAGAACAACATTAAGAACTTACATTCAAAAAACTTTTTTCTTTTGTGCAAGTCATGGGGCATGAACTCAGGGCCTGGGTGTTTTCCCTGAGCTGTTTCAGCTCAAATCTAACACTCTATCACTTGAACTACAGCTCCACTTTGGGCTTTGGGTATTTAACTGGGGATCAGAGTCTCACAGACTTTGCTGGTGAGCTGGCTTTAAACCCAGATCTTGGATCTCAGCTTCCTAAGTGGCTAGGTTTACAGGTGTGAGCCATTAGAAAATATTTTCTAATCAGGAAGCAAGCTTTTACATAGACTAAGTAGTCATTTATTAGTAAAGTGTTATACAACTGTCTAGTTTGAACTCTTAGAACACACTGCTGAAAACAACAAACAAAAAAGAAAATGTCCCAGTCTGCATAAAATCTGTACTCAAGGAGTAAAGAAAGTCCCTCCCTGAGAAATGTTCAGTCTTTCTGTAGAAAACTTGAAGACTAGTTATTTTACAATAGATTAGAAATAGAAAAAAACCAAATGAGGTTAAGAGGATATTAGTGACAAGCACACTCACAGTTCAAAGAAGTAAAAGAGAAAGCCATCTTTAAATGCCCTGACATTTGGAAAATTTTAATTTGGCAGCCCTCATACTAGTCTCAGGACCTCTTAATACTTTTAAATTTTTGAGAGCCCCCAGAGAGCTAATTAAAAATGTAAGTAGACAGGCTTGGAAGGTGGCTCAGTGGTAGAGTGCTTGCTTTGCATGCATGAGGTCCTGGGTTGGATTCCTCAGCACCACATAAGTAGAAAAAGCCAGAAGTGGCACTGTGGCTTAAGTGGTAGAGTGCTAGCCTTGAGCTTGAGAGCTGAGGGACAGTGCCCAGGCCCAGAGTTTAGGCCCCACAACTGATAAAAACAATGTAAGTAGAGGTAGGAACTGGTGGCTCTCACCAGTAATCCTAGCTACAGATTTGGGAGACTGAGAGCCATAGATTGCTATTAAAAGCTAGCTGGCTTCCAATGTATAACCCCTGTTTTCACTGTATTGTATGTTGGTATAATTTGTGGAGGGGAAAGGAAAAACAAAGTGTTTAAATAGGGATACAGGTGGACCCACTGCAACAATGAGATGTACAAGACTTTATGAAAAAAGAAGTTTACAACTTTAGCGGGGGAGAGGGGTATTATGGGGGAGTAGGGGAGATGGGAAGTGGGGGGAAGGGGAAACAAAGGAGGAAGCAACAATGCTTGATAAGAAATGTACTCATTACCTTACTCATGTAATTGTAACCCTTCTGTACAGTATTTTCACAATAAAAAAAAACACAAATTAGAGGGGGAAAAAAGCTAGCTGGAGCAGGAAAGTCAGTGAGACTCTTATTTCCAATAAACTATTCAGAAAAAAAAACAAAACAAACAAAAAACAAAGTACACCTGTGACTCAAGTGGTAGAGTGCAGCTCAGGATCAATGCCTAGGTGCTGAATTCAAGCCCAGGACTGGCACAAAAATAAATTAAATAAAAAATAAGGGATACACACACACACATACACACACTAAAGAAACAGACAGATACAGACAGATATGTTACAAAGTAGAACACATCCAATGAGCAAAGCATCAGGTATTGAGTTCAAGTCCTAGTTTCACATCCCAAACAAAAGAAAAATTAGAACTGAAGTGCTTATGGTAGTTTTGCAAACTTAAGAAAAAAAAAAACAGTACTTGTTAATATACATTTATTGAAAATAACTGTAATTTCCACAAAAGGCAAAATTTCAGCAGAATAATACCATTGTTTTACATTTTTAATGAATCTCTTTATCCTTTAGCCTAATGAAAGACACATGTATTTTCTTATCTGCTTTTACATTCTGTCTGCTGGGGTATGTTGTTTTAAGTATATGAAGGAAATCTACCTCACAAAGTCACTTAGTTAGAAAAGGAAGAAGTTTTAGTAGCCTTCTCAGATTATCAGTAAAGGTAATGCTTACATATTCCTTAATACTATACTAAAACTCAACTAGTGTCATCTCTTAAAATTTAGTTGTAATGATATACATAGCAATGAGCCTGAAGCTATACCATAAGATTTTCTGATTGGATGTATTAAATTAAAATCCATTAGTCTTTTTTTTCTTTTGCCTGTGCATGATTTGCTAACATCACACATTAAATAATGGGAAAATACTCACTCTGAGTCACACAAATCTTCCAAATGCTGACCAACTGTCTTGAAATGAATGAATATAGCTGTTATTTTCAACACAGATTTCATCAGCATAGTCTGTAAACAGCACTGGGAAGCTACAAAGCTCAACAGATCAATAAATACATTCTACAAAATTGAAACTTAGTTTGAATGTATATCATGACTCATACATAGTTGCTTTTCTTGTTGTAAAGGCTCATTTCATTCACTTTTAAGAAATGTTCACCAAATAGAATTCTAGTCTCTGGGCTGGGAAGGTGGCTCAGTGGTAGAGTGCTTGCCTTGCATGCATGAAGCCCTGGGTTCGATTCCTCAGAACCACATAAGCAAAAAGAAAAAAGCCGGAAGTGGCTCTGTGACTCAATTGGTAGAGCGCTAACTTTGAGCTGAGGAGATGAGGGACAGCGCCCAGGTCCAGAGTTCAGGCCCCACGACCAGACCCCCCCCCAAAAAAAAAGAATTCTAATCTCTGTGACCACTTGTATACTTCATAGTGAAAATGGCATTCCATGGCAAAGCATGTAGTTCAATTAAACACTACAAATGGGCTAGGCACTGGTGTCTCATGCCTGTAATCCTAGCTACTCAGGAAACTAAGACCTAAAGATCATGGTTCAAAGCCAGCTCAGGCAGGAAAGTCTGTGAGACTCTTTCTCCAATAAACTACTAAAAAGAAGACAGAAGTGGTGCTGTGGTTCAAGTGGTAGTGCACTACCCATGAGCAAAAAAAGTTTAGGGTACTACCCAAGCCCTAAGTTCAAATCCTAGGACCAGCTTAAAAGAAAAATTCAAAAGTGAATTCATTCATTCCACTTTTTAAAAATATCCAATTAGCAAAGAATATGTTACAAATATATTTAATTAAATGTTAAAATAAAACAAACCTAATGATTCATTTGTCCAGAAATTATATTTTATATTAACTGCCACATTACCTAATTACTGTAAAAAATGAGCAGCTTCAACATTCATATTTCGTAAGAGATACAGCAGGCTTTAAATTGTGGAGACGGGAGGGGGGAAGAGTGTCACTCACATTTTAGGTACTCAATTCAAGATGGGATTAAGGGTCCCACAAGTCACAAGGTACAGCTGAAGTATCCAGAGATATAAGGAAATGTCAGTCAAACTGAAGACAAACTCTGAAAAGAGCAGTCTTTAACTGTAAACACTGGCAGGGGTATATGAACAATATCAGTATGAGGGATGCTAAAAGGAGTCTGACAGGAAAAAAAAAAGAAGACATAAGCAAGAGGCTGACATGTCTGAACACCTAGACAGGGGGAAAGTTGCAAAAAGGATTCTACATGAAAATTCTCACTGCAAAAATGAGAGAGATGCAGGGTACCAGTGGCTATCCTTGTCACACTGCTACTTAGGTGGCTGAGATCTGGGGATCATAGTTGGAAGCCAGCCTAGGAAGATAACTCCAAGAGAGTCCTATCTCTAATCACAAAAAAAGCTGGAAGTAGAGGTGTGGCTCAAGTCCTTGAGGGCCTAACTTTAAGCAAAAAGCTCAGGGACAGCAAACAGACCTTGAGTTCAAGCCCCAGGACCAGCATAGGTGGTGTGAGCGCGTGCACACATACACACAATTTACTGTAGTTTACTCAAGGCAAAATATAAATACACTGCATCTTCACACTCAGATTCTGAATTTTCATATTACCTTTCTTCTTTTCTTCCTCTTCCTCACAAAATTCTGCTAGGGAAAATGAGTCTTTGAGTTGTTCTAATTCAAGTATTATAGCCTCTAATTCTTCTCCACTCAGAGAATTAAGGACAGATTTCACCTGAATGAAGATAATAAAATATTGTGGAAATATGAATGAAAAAAAAATCTCACAAGGAGAAAAGACTGAAGAGCTCATGCCAACACATCAGTGTGTGTGTGTGTGTGTGTGTGTGTGTGTGTGTGTGTGTGTGTGTGTGTGTGTGCTAGTCCTAGGGCTTGAACTCAAGGCCTGGGCACTTAGATTTTGTGCTCAAGTCTAGTACTCCATTATCTGAACCACAGCACCACTTCCAGCTTTTTGGTGGTTAATTGGAGATAAAAGTCTCACAGACACTTTTACCTGAGCTGGCTTCACACCATAATCATCAGATTTCAGTCTCCTAAGTATCTAGGGTTGCAGTACCCAGTTCTAATTTTTTTTTGCCGGCCCTAGAGCTTGAACTCAGGACCTAGGAGCTATCCCTGAGGCTCTTTGTGCTCAAGGTTAGTGCTATACCACTTGGAGCTACAGCACCACTTCCAGCTTTCTGAGTGATTTATCAGAGATAACTTATCTGGCCTGGCTTTCAACTAACCTCATATCTAGCCTCCTGAGCTAGGATTAGAGCCAGAACTATTTTATTTTTTTGGTCGTGGGGCCTGAGCTCTGGGCCTGGGCACTGTCCCTCAGTCTTCACCTGTAGACTAGTGCTCTACCATTGGACCCTTAGCCCCACTTCTGGGTTTCTGCTTATGTGGTGCTGAGGAATCAAACCGAGGGCCTCATGCATGCAAGGCAAGCACTCCACCACTGAGCCACCTTTCCAGCCCCCAGAACTATTTTTTTAATAATTGTAACACAAAAGGTTAGATATTATAAGAAGGTAGATAGAATTTGTATTTCCAAAATTAATACAGGCTAGAAGAGAACTGAAAATTATCAGTGCTTAAGCATGACTTCAAAGCCCAAGCAGGAAAAGCCATTAAACTCTTATCTCCAATAAACCACTAGATCAAATACCAGAAATGGAGCTGTAGCTCAAGAGGTAAACACCTGCTTTGGGCTGAAGATGTGAGGCATAGTGCCCAAGCCCAGAGTAAAAGCCCCACAATCAACAACAACAGCAACAACAAGAAGAAGGAGAAGGAGAGGAAGGAGAGGAGGAGAGGAGGAGGAGGAGGAGGAGGAGGAGGAGGAGGAGGAGGAGGAGGAGGAGGAGGAGGAGGAGGAGGAGGAGGAGGAGGAGGAGGAGGAGGAGGAGGAGGAGGAGGAGGAGGAGGAGGAGGAGGAGGAGGAGGAGGAGGAGGAGGAGGAGGAGGAGGAAAGAAGAAAAGAAGAAGAAAAAAGAAGAAGAAGAAAAAGAAAAAGAAAAAGAAGAAAGAATGGCTTAGATTATCAGAGGAGATGAACTAACAGGAAATGATATACAAATTAGCAGCTATAACAGGCTTTTTGACAGCTAAAAACCCATGACATTGGAGAAAAACCATAAAATGAAAGACTAAGGTAAAAGAAAAAGATATGTGATATTTAGACCTCTTTGTTATTCTGTTCATTTTCTATAATTTTAAGAGAAATAACATTTGACTTACTCAATATTTCTAACAATAAAGCAGTAAGGGATATTGAAATTCTATTATAATATTTCCAGCATGCCACACCTCCTTCAGAAACACATTTCATCTTCCAAAAATACAAAGAGAAAAGGAACCATGCAACGGTTCTCCTTTGAAGACTCTTTTCAGCTGCGAGTTTGAGATTGGAATTACCTTTTATTTCACTTTCTTGCAAAAGCATCTCCAGAACTTTTAGATGTTCTTGAAGTTCATCAAAGGGTAGCCCACTATGAGATTTCTTATCTGTTTCCATGGCTACCTCATTGGAGGTCATGAGCTCTTCTTTCTCCTTTGCCTCTTGTAAAACCTAAAAAGAGATGGAAGCATAGAAGCAGCAAATAATAGCTCAAGGGTAAGTTTTAAGAGTGGAGAGAAGCAAAGCTGAGACAAGTTCCAGTATAGAGTGCTGTTCTTCATGCCTGGTATGGCAAGTCAAATTCACTAAGGATCAGGAGCTGCATGGGAAAAAAAAGAAGCTAAACAAAATTTGATGCTTGACTGCATCACCCAAGGAGCCACATGCATTTCTAAAAGTGGTTTCAACATTAACCTAATAAGCAATCTTGATAGCGCTCAGGATTTTGCAATGCACTGACAGAGGCTACTGCAGAAAGAAAAGAGCTGGCCATTTGTATAAGCATTAGAGCTCTAACTGCACATCCAGCCCATAAAAATGCCTTCATTTTATAATGCATTGAAAATTCTTTGCAAGGAAATACACTAACAAAATCTCAAGGTAACAAAGGGAAAAATTCAAATTAAAAAAGAAAAAAACACATGAACAACAGAAAACAGCAGTCAAACCAGTAAAGGTAACAGTACCTGAGACAGTGTAGAATTCCAGTTCATCAGATCCTTGGTCATTTTAAATACAGGATCCCCTTCTGCTATTACATCTATTGTCTTCTTCACAATGAATTCGAAGGCATCTAAACCCCCACTAATAATGTCCTTTCCCTAGAAAGCAACATAAATGTCATTACTACAATACTGGGAAAACACATTTGCATGTTTTGTGGGGGTTTTGTGTCAGTCCAGAGGCTTAAAAATCAGGGCCTAGGTGATGTCTATGAGCTTTTTTTCTTCAAGGATAGTACTCTACCACTTGCACAACAGCTCCACTTCCTGCTTTGTTTGCTGGTTAATTAGAGAGAACAGTCTTACAGACTTTCCTGCCTGGGCTGGCTTTGAACCACAATCCCCAGATCTCAACTTCCTGAGGAGCTAGGTTTACAAGCATGAGCCACCAGTGTCCAACCATTTATATGTTTCAATTCTTTAAGAGTGACCTACAATACTAAGCACTGGGAAGAATGTGGAACAGTAAGGGTAATACACACTGCATGTAGAAACATAGTAGGTTCTCCTCTTTGGAAAACTGCTGGCCAGTATCTACTATAGCTACATATGTACAGTGGTTCATCAGAAGACATTTCAGGGCTGGGAATGTAGCCTAGTGGTACAATGCTTGCCTAGCATGCATGAAGCCCTAAGAACAATTCCTCAGTACAACATACATAGAAAAGGCAGGAAATTGCACTGTGGCTCAAGTGGTAGAGTGATAACCTTGTGCAAAAGAAGCTCAGGGACAGTGCCTGGGCCCTGAGTTCAAGCTTCAGTACTAGCCAAAAAATAAATAAATAAATAACCAAAAATATTCAGAGCAGCAGTATTTGTAATAGCTATAACATGGAAACTATTTCAATCCTTAAAAACTGTGGAATAAATAAAATATAACATAGTGACAAAATGGAATACCATATCCAAAATGCAACATGGTCAGATGATACAAAAATGTTGTGAAAGAAGTTAGATACAAAATGTACTATAAGTATGTAAAGTATAAAAGCAAACAAAAGTAATCTAAGATAAAAGTCAGGACTATAGTTATCTTCCTAGAAGGGGCATACTATCTCTTAAAGAATCTGAACAAGTTCACATTATGAAAATGAACTGTTTTAAATTTCAGTATTAAAATTAAGAAAAAATATAAAGCATAAAGTTAAAGTATAGCCAAGTATTTAATATATGCCTATAATGCCAATACTCCAGAGACTAAGGCATAAGTATTGTAAGTCTGAGGCCAGCCTAAGCTACATTAATATCCAGTTCAAGGATGCCAGGCTACACAGTGAAAAGAATGAAAAGAGAATCCAAAGACACAGTGTACGCCTGTAATCACAGCTGCTTACAAAGTAGAGGCAGAATTGTAGTCCAAAGCCAGCACAAGTAAAAGCCAGTGATTGGATCCAAAAACAAACTAGCTATTTCTGCTTTCTAGTTGCCATGATATGATTGATTCTGCTTTGCCATGACCTTCCTGCCATTATGAACTGACATCTCTGAGAACAAAACTGCTCCCTGTAGATAGATAGATAGATAGATAGATAGATAGATAGATAGATAGATAGATAGATAGATAGATAGGCAGGCAGAAGAAAGGAATAACGATGTGGCTCAAGTGGTACTTCATATTGCCAAAATAAATAAACGAAGGTTACAATAGCCAGGCAGTGGTGTCTGGTGACTCATGCCTGTAATCCTTTTCAGCTACTCTGAAGACTGAGATCTGAAGATCACAGTTCAAAGCCTTCCAGGCAGGAAAGTCCATGAGATTCTTATTTCCAAATAACTTCTCAAAAAATTTAGGGAATAGCGCTGTGGCTCAAGTGGTAGAGTGATAGCCACCTTAAGTACAGAAAGGGTCAGGGACAACACTCAAGTCCTGAGTTCAAGCCCCACAACTGGCAAAAGAAAAAAGTATTGATCTACACATAGTAAACATTTTTCTAAACAAGAGGAAACTATAGTCAGAAACAGATCAATGGTTGGAAAATGCTCTGAACAGACAGAAAGGTGTGGCTACAGACTGGCATGAAGGAACTCCCTCAGGTAATGAAAATATTCTTATATCTCAGTGAGCCATACAAATACAGAAAATATTCTGTGTCTGTGTATCACAATATACTGTGACTATACAGTATAAACATAATTATTATTTCTCAACACGAAGTCATATTGCAAAAAAACCAGTTTTACTGTATGCAAATTATAGCTCAACTTTGTCCTAGAAGACTATGCTGATTCTTAGTAAGGGAATCAATATATATTACAAAGATGAGTATGTTTCAAAAATAATCAGTTCTCTTTTACCTTTAAAAATCATATAATAGATCAACTAGTACACCAAGTAGTTAAACTATATTATATCAAACACTCTATTATGGAGAGAACTTTTGCTTTCAAGTACTATAAATAAGCTGATATTACACTTGCCTTCCTATACTGCAACTAGAAAACCAGACAAAATATAAGAAAGAACTATTTTTCGACAATGGACAAAAAGACAAAATGAAAGACTTTGGTCCAGGAGAAAAGAGAAACAAAGTCAACCCTACAGCTGGGCTTTCTGCCTAGAGAAAAGTTCCAAACCCCAACACACAGAGGAGATCCTAAAGACAACAGAACACTCACACACAATGTAAGTCAGGGATAAAGGCTGGAGTCAGGGAAGGCTGAAGCAGCTTTCACTTGAAAATCAGAAAACTTCAGAGGATGCAGCTATATAAGTAAAATGTTTCAAGAATCTACAGATGTGCCCATGTGTCTTTATCTGAATAATATACTATTCAAACACTAGGTAACGCCACACAGTTGGAGAAGAACTAGTGTAAGTAGTAAGCAACACAATCCCCATAGCTCAAGCTGTCCTGAAGCATCTGGTTTTTAAACAACCAAGTGAACAGACTTCACTGAACACCTGAGGAATAAGAGTGAATTCAGAGGAATCAGGGCTCAGCAGTGAAGATTAACTAGTCCTTAAGATTGAAGGCTACACTAGACTCCCTATAATCAAGCCTAACAGAGAGAAGAAAGTGGTGACATTGTCCAAAAAACAAATCATTTAAATAGGGATACAGGTGGATCCATTGCAAGAATGAGATGTACAAGTCGTTATGTGGAAAAACAAACTTTGCAACTTTGGTGGGGGGGGAGGAGAATTGGGTGGGGGAGGGTGGGGGAGGATGGGAAGGGGAAACAAAGGAGGAGGCTTCAATGCTTGATAAGAAATGTACTCATTATCTTGCCCACGTAATTGTAACCCCTCTGTACAGCATTTTCACAATAAAAATTAAAAAAAAGGGTGAAGAAAAAATAAAGAAATGTACTCTTAGTTGGGTACCAGTGGCTCACACCTGTAATCCTAGCTACTCAGGAAGCTGAGATCTGAGGATTGTGGTTCAAAGCAAGCCCTGGCAGCAAAGTCTGTGAGACTCTTATCTCCAATAAACCATCAGAAAACAAGAACTGGCATTGTGGCTCAAGTAATAGAGCACTAACTAGCCTTGAGCTCAAGAGCTGAGAGGCAGTACCCAGGCCCAGAGTTCATGTCCACGATTGATAAAAAGAAATGTACTCTTTACCCAACTTATATAACTGTAACCCGTATCTTTTAGTAACAGTTAAAAAGTTTTGAAATATTAATCTGAATTGGGAAAGCAGGACTGGGCCACTGATGACTCACACCTATGGTCCTAGGTACTCAGGGCTGAGATCTAAAGATCACAATGGAAAGCCACCAGGGCAGAAGAACCTGTGAGACTTTCATCTCCATTTATTTATCCAGCAAAAATCAGAGGCAGGGTTCAAGTGCCAGCTGTGGGGGAGGGGGACAAGGTAGACTGTGAAGATGGGAGTTCAAACCCCAGTGCCAGAACATAAACATTAAAAAAGAAAGAGGCCTGACATGGTAGCTCACACCTATAATCCTAGCTACTCAGGAGGCTGAGATCTGAGGATCACCGTTCAAAGCTAGCCTGGGAAAGAAAGTCTGTGAGACACTTATCTCCAATAAACCACTCAGAAAACCGGAAGTGGCACTGTGGCTCAAGAGCTAGAGTGCTCACCTTGAGCAGAAGAGTGCAGGGACAGGGCCCACACCCAGAGATCAAGCCCCATGACAGACCAAAAAAAAAAAAGTGGGGTGGAGGAAGAAAGGAAGCAAGGAAGCAAGCAAGCTAGCTAGCTAACTAGCTGGATGCCAGTGGTTCACACCTGGAACCCTAGTTATCCAGGAGGCTGAGATCTGAGCATCACAGTTTGAGGCCAGACTAGGCAAGGTAGTCTAGTCCAGGCAGATTTATCTCTCCAATTAATCACCAAAAAAAAATAGAAGTAATTATCACAGAAGTATAGCTGTTGCTCAAGTAGTAGAGTGCTAGCCTTGAGCAAAAAGGTTCAGGGACAGCACCCAGGCCCTGATTTCAACCCCCAGGAACACCACACACACACACACACACACACACACACACACACACACACACACACACACACACACACACACACACACACACACACACACACACACACACACACACACAGAAAGCAGAAGACAACATCCTTAAAGGAAGATGACAAAATTGCAAAAAAGATGACCAAGTGATTTCATTGGTATCTTTTACCTCAAACTTCTAAAAAGATCCATCTCTAGTATAATTTCCTTCGCAGTGAAATTAATTTCTCTCCTTAGGAACTTTAGAAGATGGGAAAGGCTTTAGGATGAAAATGCCACCAATTCTATTCTGGTACACTTAATATTCAACTAAAATCTAAGTCCATAAAACTTCCACTGAGTAGTGGGAGTTCTCTACTCATGAGACATAAGTAAACACAACCTAAACTCTGCTCTCCATGCTAGTCTTCAAAGGTATAAAAAGGGTATATTCTCCCTATCTCTTTTCCTTAGATTTTCATATTCATGATCCATTAACTCTCCAAGTTTTTAAGACATTAATACTAGCCACTCTTCCCAGGGTTTTCCATGATTTTCATTCCCCTCTTAAAACATGGCTCTGAATGACAGATGTCCTTCAAGTGTTTATGAAGTCACTGCTGTTTACTATCCAAACATACTTTTAACTCCTGTTTTCTTTGCCCACTAAAAGCAACTCCTGATAAAAATTTCTGATAATGCTAACAATTTAATCTCCCAATATCTCAAAGCATCAGAGTTAGACATTAAACCATTCTAGTTGCTGGGGGCATGAGGAGAAATGAAACCTCCTGTCTCTGCAACTCCTGAATTTGAGCTTATCTGTTTGAGAATACCATACTTGCACTCACAGCATGATCTGACAACAATTACAAAATCATAAAGAAATCAACAAAGAAAACTGAAGATACCAGGACCCTACGTTCACCAAAACAACATGCAAGAGTCTATTTCTAGAGTCCTTTAGGAAGAAAAATAAACTCATTTTTTAAACACATAGTGTGTTAGTCACAGCCAAAATAGCCTCACTGATGCAAGCATCAGTAAGAACAGTGCCTCATATATGGAGTATTTTGCAGCCATGTCTGATAAGGGTATCTCTCCAGTCTACTGACCCATGCACTATGGACCCGAAGGTATGTCAATCCAGTTTGCTCTTAGGTATACACAAGTAGTGATAGTGGAACCTGTTACTCTCTGATGGTTATATACACCAAAACATGATATAACTCTGAAGATGGAGAAAAACAGATAGAATAAATCTGCTTCCAGAGGAAAAAAAGATAGAGATGAGCAAAGAGTATTAAATGAGAAACAATACGGGCTGTGAGAGATGAAGAAAACAAACCGGTCTTCAAAACTTTTCCATACTGCTTAGAAGTGCAGGTTTCCTTTTGATCAAGACAAACTTCCAAGAATAAACCTTGGCACAGACAGAAATTTTTTTAAAAGAGACCCAGAAACACAATAAATCAAAGAAAGTTTGGACACATGGGATTACATGAAATTGCAGAACTTCTGCATGGCAAAGGACATAGCAAGAGCAATAGAAAGCCCACCGATTGGGAAAAGATTTTCACTAGCCATACAACGGACAAGGGTCGCATATCTAAAATACAACTTGAACTCAAAAAAATTAAATCTCCCAACAACAAATCCTCAAAGAAACAACTGCCCAATAAATAAGTGGCTAAAGACTTAAAGAGAAACTTCTCTGAAGAGGAAAGAAGGATGGCCAATGGGCACATGAAGAAATGCTCAACCTCCCTAGCCATAAAAGAAATGCAAATCAAAACAACATTGAGATACCACCTCACCCTAGTTAGAATGGCTAGAATCCAGAACTCTTATAACAACAGATGTTGGAGGGGATGTGGACAGAAGGGAACTCTTCTGAATTGTTGGTGGGAGTATAAACTTGTTCAACCACTTTCGAATGTAGTATGGAGGTTCCTCAAAAGACTCTACATAGAGCTTCCCTATGACCCAGCAATCCCTCTTTTGGGCATTTACCCAAGCGATCACAAATAAGACCATACTAAAGCTACAAGCACAACTATGTTTACTGCAGTATTTACCATAGCTAAGATATGGAACCAACCCAGATGCCCCTCAGTAGATGAATGGATCAAGAAAATGTGGCATATATACACAATGGGATTCTATGCCTCCATCAGAAAGAATGACATTGCCCCATTTGTTATGAAATGGAGAGACTTGGACAAAATTATATGAAGTGAAGTAAGCCAGGCCCAAATAAACATAGGTCCCATGATTTCCCTTATTTGCAATAACTAGTATATGTCTAAGACAAGCAGAAACGGTAAGAAAAGTTGATGTTAGGTGAAATGATCCCCAAGATAAGGACACAAATGTTTTTTTTTTCTTTCATACAATTGTTTCTAACATATTTATAAGATGATTTCTTTGTTGCTTTGTATGTCCCTCCCCCACGGTATAACCCCTGTTTTCACTGTATTTGATGTTGGTATAATTTGTGGGGGGGAAGGAAAAAAAAAATATTTTAAATAGGGATACAGTTGGACCTATTGCAACAATGTCAAAAAACGAACTTTACAACTTTGGCAGGGTGTGTGTGGGGTGGTGATGGAAGTGGGGGGAACAGGAAATGGGAAGGGATGGGAAGGGGTAACAAAGGAGGAAGCAATAATGCTTGATAAGAAATGTACTCATTACTTTGTCCATGTAATTGTAACACCTCTGTATGGTATTTTCACAATACATATATAAAAAAAAAAAAACCCTCACCTTCATAAAAACCCAAATGCAAAAAAAAATTAGAGAGAGAAAAGGCTAGAATGTACCTCAGCTCAATGGCAAAACACTTGCCTAGCAAGTGCAACATCCTGGGTTCAATGCCCAGTATCAAAAAGAAAGGGTAGAAAAACGAACAAATAAATAACAAAAGGCAAAAAAAATAGCCCTAAATGAACAAAAATATTTTTTGGTCCTGTCAGTTTTAAATTCAGCCAACCCTGGTTGCCATATAAAGTGCTAAGTAATTCTTATATTCAGCATATATGGCAATATAATTTTATTATACAGCAGTCCTTGAAATTACTTCAGATGCAGAGTAGAGAGATATGAGCAGTTACAAGACACAGATCTCTAACTGGCAGCTGGATTCACAAGGCAACCCACCACAGCTGTAGGATGTCCCCATGTCCTTAATATCAAAAATGCACAAGCTAGCTACTGAATCCAAAGTATCCTAGGACTTAATGTTTCTGTATACTGACCTTCAGCATCTTGACTTCAGCTGAAATCTCACTGGGACTAGGGATCCCAAGGGAAGTCTCTGTCATTTCAATGATGTTTGAAGTATCTTGTCCTAGAGAAAAATTAAATTTGTTGCTCTTTATTACCCAAACTTACCAAGCTAAATTCCAAAAACGAAATATCAAAGTGTGTATGTCTAAAATCATGAATGCTATAAGACAGGTTATTTTTAACAATTGGGGTAGTTATTCCTTGAGAATATCTCCTTAGTATAACATTTTTTAAACAAAACCCTGATATATCATCACTAAAGAACAGACATTTATAGCAATTCCTAGACTTCAGTCTAATAAGAAAATGCTACCAATTCTACTAGCAGTGTCTATCATCTCATGATTACTTTTCTTCAAACAATAAACCCTTGAACAAATGTGGAAGGAGAATTATTAACTAAGTCCTTTGTAACACAAATCTGTAAAACGCACACAGACAGTAATGAAATGACTGATGATTTTACCCACTGTGGCCACTGTAACTGAGGATGAGGAGAGCAAGGACTTGCCCCGGGGGCCCCAATATTTCCATCTGGCCTGGAGTATATCTTTGGAAAGTTTCCTATTGTCCCAGTAAATGGGGGGGGGGGGGGGGAAAGACACAAGAAAGTGTGAAAAATTAGAGAGCCAGAGTATAATATACATAAGTTATCTAATTATTAGCTAAAGTATGGGAACCTAATAATATTTGCTTAATGCATTGCTTGACTGATAGACAGTTGTCTGTGTTTATTATGTAGGCACCATGCAGCAAAGGAAATTACTGCTGATGGCATTTATAGAACTGAAAAACTATTATTTATGGTTGTAAAAATAAGAAAAGAAATGTAATCCTAAATTAGCATTGAGCTTGAGTCTGTCTTTTTTTTATTGTGAAAATACTGTACAGAGGGTTTACAATTATATGGGCAAGATAATGAGTACATTTCTTATCAAGCATTGTAGCCTCCTCCTTTCTTTCCCCTTCCCATCCCTTCCCATCCTCCCCCCGCCCCCCCCACCCAGTTTTCCCTGCCCCCCCACCAAAGTTGTAAAGTTCGTTTTCGACATAATGACTTGTACATTTCATTGTTGGAATGGGTCCACCTGTATCCCTATTTAAACGATTTGTTTTTCTCATTGTACCAGGGCTTCACACATTTGGCTTGCTTGCTCATGGCTGGCACTCTACCACTTGAGCCATACCTCTAGTGGAGCACTTTGCTGGCATTTAGTTGGAGATGGAATCTGCATTCATCTGGACCTAAGCATCCTCAGTAGCTAAGATTACAGGTGTGAGCCAGGGGTACCTGGTAAACGCTAATATTTTTAAATCCCAATATTTTAATAGAGATTCTAGCTGGGCACCAGTGGCTCATGCCTGTAATCCTAGCTACTCAGGAGGCTGAGATCTGAGGATCATGGTTTAATGCCAGCCAGGGCAGGAAAGTCCATGAGACTCTTATCTCCAATAAACCATTAGTGGTACTGTGGCTCAAGTGGTAGAGTGCTCACCTTGAGCTGAAGAACACAGAGATAGTGCCCAAGCCCAGAACTCAAGCCCCACAACCCACACAAAGAAATAGAGATTCTGTGATACCTGAAAAGGGAGAACTTCTGAAGTCTCAGGGTCCCTGGAAGACCCAACATCTGTTTTTTTCAACTGGACACTACAGCTTCCATTAAGTCTCTTGATTGGCATGTTGGTCAACAGATTCAGTATTCTTCACAGACTCAGAATTCTCCACTGACTCACAGTTTCTTTCTTCAAGGATAGGACTTGCTTCAGTTATCACTGGAGTCTCAGGATCATCTTTATCAGAAAGTCCAAGGGAAAAAATGATTGAGGTCAGCTTTTTTTTAGTATAAATTATTTGTCTAAATCTTTTGACACTTTCACAGAGTCACAGGCAGGAACATTAGTAAATTAATACAGACAAGATCCCACAGATCTTCCCCCAGGTTCTCCTAGTAACAGCTTTCATAACTGAAGCATAATTCATTGTGGCAGAATCCACCAATCTTCAGATTTCAACAGATTCCAACTGAAATTCTGTCACTTAAAGAAGTATAGATGGAATTACATAGCATGTCACTTGTTAAGAATTTTTACACAGCATTTAAGTCTCTCCAGACCCACTTGTATTAAGACTTTTTTATTTTTTTTACTGTTTCTGAATAGTCCATGGTATAAATGTGCTTTGGGACTATCACAGAAATAAAATGATTCAGAAAGCTTATATACAGGTGTTTATGGGAACGAAAGCTTTCTCTGGGAAAAATGCCTACTCAGTTAAATTTTAAATGTTACTGTTAGGCTGGGCATGTACCTGAGTAGTAGAGGGCTTGCCTAGCATGCAGGAAGCCCTTTGTTTGATTACTCAGTACCACATGCACAGAAACTGGCACTGTGGGTCAAGTGGTAGAGCGCTATCCTTGAGCTAAAAAGAAGCTCACGGATAGTGCCATGGGACTGAGTTCAAGCCACAGGACTGTCCAAAAACAAGGTATTGTTCTATTCTTTTCCCAAGTAAAATATCATTTTACTTTCCTAGTGGCAATGTATGAATAATCAAGTTCCCTTGAATTCTGATCAATCTTGTGTTGTCACTATTTTGATTGAGCCATTCAGATAGGTATGTAGTGGTACCTCACTGTCCCTTTTAAGTTGCATTTCTCTAAGGGTTGGGACCAAGGCATCCTTTTATGTGCTTATTTGTTGAATATATACTCTTCAGTGAAACATTTATTTGTATCTTTTGGTCATTATCGAATCATTCTGGTTTGGTTTTTATCATTATGTACTACAGAGATTTGAGAACACTGTATTTTGGAGATTTAACTCCTCTACTGTGGTTTGCAAATATTTCATGCTAGTTTATAGTTTATCTTTTTCCTGTCTTCCTAGGGTCTTTCCCTGAGCAAGTTTTTCATTGTGAGGAGGTTCATTATCTATTTCCCCTTTTACTGACTATCCTTTAAAATCTTTAGTAATCACTTACTACTAAAACTCTTCCAGAGATTTAATCTATCCAAAAACATTTCTGTCAGAACAGTTTTTTAGGGTTTTGTTTCCTATTTGTAGTGGTGGCCCTAGTGATTAAAAGATGTCTCTAATCCTTTTGCTTTTGTTTTTTGGATAGGGTTTCCTAATTTGCCCAAGTGAGCCTCAGACCACAAATTTCTTACACTGCCTCTCAAGTACCTAAGATTACAGACATAAACTACCATGCTTGCTATCTCTGAAACACTAACTTTTTGTTTGGTATGCTCTTAAACCATAATCCTCCTATCTCCTTCTCTGGAATATCTAGGATTATAAGTATGAAACACTTTCTGGGCATTTTGCTATTATTAAAAATATTCATCATAAATAAACCAAAATTCTGTTAGTATTGGAACATTTGATGTTACAAAAGAGATAACGTCAGAATGTCCCACATCCACAAATCAGCCAAAGTCAAATGCTGGAGGGGATGTGGAGAAAGAGGAACCCTATTATACTGCTGGTGGGAATGTACACTTATACAACCACTTTAGAAAGCAGTCTGGAGGGTCCTTAGAAAGCTAAAGATTGACCTCCCTTACGGCCCAGTCATACCACTTTAGGCATCTACCCTGAACAACAGGAACCAATATACAAGGATATGTTCACCTCCATGCTTATTGCAGCTCTGTTCACAATAGCTAGGATATGGAAACAACCCAGATGCCCCACCACAGAGGAATGGATCCAAAAATTGTGGTATCTATACACAATGGAATATTATGCAGCCATTAGAAATGACAAAATAATGGCATTTGCAGGGAAATGGATGGAGCTAGAAGGAATCATGTTGAGCGAGGTAAGCCAAGAGCAAAGAGACAAACAATACATGGTCTCCCTGGTAAGTGGATGCTAAATCCAAAATGTTAGGTGATATGACAAAATTAACAGGACTTAAGAAACGAAGAACTCCCACTCATCTGGTCGAACCACTACTAAATATCCCCATGCTGCTGATCACATGTATGGTGTATATGTGTACACCGTTATATGTTATAGACTGTGATAGACAATTTGCTCCAGGAAAGTTAGAATGAACTTGTGACTTTAAATGAACATCATTATTCCACAATACTGTGAAATTTTGGAAATTATGTAATCACTTAATCACAATTTAAAAAAAAAAAAGAACCTCGGGGGAGGTAGGGAGGGAAGGGATAGTAGGGGGAAAACAATGGAGGGGGTAACAATGCTCAATAGAAAGTGTACTCATTACCTTGCTCATGTAACTGTAACCCTCTGTATAGTATCTTTACAATAAAAAAATTAAAAAAAGAGATGACAATTGGCTTATATTTTATACTTACTTATTTTTTTTTTTTTTTTTTACAGTGTGAGCAATAGATTTCAGGACCCCACACATACCAGGGAAGAGCTCCACCATTTGGCTATATCCATTGACCTCCTACTTCAACATTTTTTTTGCCAGTTCTGGGACTAGAACTCAAGGCCTGGCCACTGTCCTGGAGCTTTTTTGCTCAAAGCTAGCACTCTAACACTTGAGAGCCACAGCCCTACTTCTGGCTTTTTCTGTGTATGTGGTACTGAGGAATTGAGCAATGGGCTTCATGCATGGTAGGCAAACACTCTATTACTAAGCCACATTCCCAGCACCTCAAATCAACTTTTGAGCAGCAATTCAAATACCCAATCTAATTCCTTCCAGAAGAGCTGTTTGGGAATTAAATCAATATCATATTGGCCCTTCAACAAAGAAAAGGAGAACCAAATAGTTTGAGAGAATTAATATATTTCCTGCCCTTTCCTTCACCCTCTGCTTTTGTGCTCTCTCTCTTTTTCTTTCACCCTCATTCACCCATACACACAGGTATGTATAAACCTATTCTATAGAGAGATGGACTACATGCAGGAAAGAGCCAATATATGATATCAAATGTTTCAAATAGATTTTGTTTTTGTTTTTTTTTGTTTTTGTTTTTGTTTTTTGGTCCAGTCATGGGGCCTGAACTCTGGGCCTGGGTGTTGTCCCTCAGCTCTTCAGCTCAAGGCTAGCGCTCTACCACTTGAGCCACAGCACCACTTCCAGCTTTTTACTTTTTGCTTATGTGGTGCTGAGGAATCGAACCCAGGGCCTCAGGCATGCAAGGCAAGCGCTCTACCACTGAGCCACCTTCCCAGCCCTCAAATAGATTTTAAAAACATACTAGCAACTAATAAGGCAGAAAGACCAGCACATTACTATAATTAAGATATACACAAAAATGCTAACAGAAAGGAAAACATCCATTTTGAATCAGAAGACATAATTCATACACAAAGTACCAAACAAAAGTCTAGAGCTTGGAGTGTCAAACCTAGCCTAGAGATGTTTTTAATTTATCTATATAGTGTCTAAACTTTTAAATGAGTTCCATGTTTAAAAACCAGTCTTCATAAGCCAGGCCCAAAGAAACATAGGTCCCATAGTTTCCCTTATTTGCAATATCTAGTATATGTCTGAGTCAAGCAGAAAAGGTCAGATAAGGTGATGTTAGGGAAATGAACCCTAAGATATGTATTCAAATGCTTTTTTTCTTTCATGTGAGTGTTTATAAGATTTATAAGATTATTTCATTGTTGCTTTGTATGTCCCTCCCCCACAGTATAACCCCTGCTTTCACTGTATTTAGTGTTGGTATAATTTGTGGAGGGAAAGGGGAAAAACAAATCATTTAAATAAGGATACAGGTGGACCCATTGCAACAATGAGATGTACCAGTCATCATGTCGAAAATGAACTTTGGGGGGGGGGGCGGGGAGGATGGGGGGACAGAGGGGAGGATGGGAATGGATGGGAAGGGGAAACAAAGGAGGAGGGTACAATGCTTGATAAGAAATTTACTCATTATCGTGCCCATGTAATTGTAACCCCTCTGTACAGTACTTTCACAATAAAAAAAAAAAAGAAGAAGAAAAACAAAGGAGGAGGTAACAATGCTCGATAGGAAATGGACTCATTACCTTGTTCATGTAACTGTAACCCCTCGGTACAGTATCTTTATAATAAAAAATATATACAAAAAAAACAGTCTTCATACAAATGTGCAAGTGTCCAATTTCCCTTGAAAACTGGAAACAAAGGCTCTATACTGACTGGTTAATAACTACCTCATGCCAAATGGTCCTTTCAGGCAACTGGTCCTTTCAGGCAACGCTCCTGCACCTCAAAACTGGCACTCAAATTCAATTCACTCATTTATGTTAACTTTATTAGCCCCATAGGCATCTGCAAATGTCTGCCATGAGAGGTACATAGGATTATGATAGGTGAAAATGCCAGAGAAAGAGTTCAAAGATATAAAAACAATCCATGAGAAAGCTCAAAGGTATTTATGATACCAGTTGCCTAGAGCCATTAAAATACCAGGGAGAAAAACAATCACAAGGCATGAAACCAGAAAGCAACTTTAAGACACCTTGGAGCTAAGCTGTATGTATACGTGTGTGTGTGTGTGTGTGTGTGTGTGTGTGTGTGTGTGTGTTGTATACTATGTGTAATTCATGCACGATATGTAATACATACAAAATATATCATTGTAGAAATGTAATTCATGTAACTTCATATAAGATTAGGACATACTCTGAAAAAGGAAACAATGGTAATCTCTATTCTTTGGTCATCACCATCTAAATTTGAATTTACGTGATTTAAAGATCATCTAGAGGCACTGGGAAGGTGGATCAGTAGTAGAGTGCTTGCCTTGCATGCATGATGCTCTGGGTTTGATTCCTCAGCACCACGTAAGCAGAAAAATCCGGAAGTGGCACTGTGGCTCAATTGGTAGAGTGCTAGCCCTAAGCTGAAGAGCTGAGGGACAGTGCCCAGGCCCAGAGTTCAGGCCCCAGGACTGACCAAAAAAATCATCTAGAATGTTCTAGACTGGAAGACTATGAGTTTATATTGTTTATGCTGTTAATATTATTAGTAGAAGGAATGTAGATACTCTACTCTCAATGAATTCATCATCTCACAGCAAATGTAAATGAATAACAGGTAGGTGAAAGTGAAATTGCATTATTTAATGGTTTCCTAAGTTTTCTGGGTATTTTATGATGAATTGGAAGAGAATACACCAGTGAACTAAGAAAAAAATAAGCTGAAGGGATTCATATTTTTAAGGAACCAAAATGCATATGCTTGTGTCTCTCACACCTACCACACACCCTCAGGCCACCTTTTCCTTCCGTTTCCCTTCTCAGCAATCAAGGCTACCAGCACCTACTCTGGGACTTACCTTGCTCCTGCCGACCACAACTTGGGGAGTACCATGCACCCAGCCAGCACCACAGCCGCTGCTGACACCTCCAAAGCATGCTCCCAATAACTGGGGAATACTCCCCCCTGCGGGGTGGGTCTGGCCGCGTATACTTCTTGGTCCTGCTTCTTCTTCGATCTGATGTGGCTGGGGTCTGGTTTGTTGAGTTTGGGCACCAACCAGTGGTTTAAAGGTTGGCTGACCATAGTCATTGGAGTGATGTTGGCTTGGAAAAGGAGACTGCCTTTGTGTTTTTGAAGATCTGACCATCCGAGAGGTACTGAGTACCAAGTACCCTCCCACACTATCCCCGAGGTCAGGGGTCACCCAAGCCACTGACTTGGCAAGGCCCAAATGGGCAGAACAGGGCTGTCCAGGCCAGTAGCAAAGTGTTTGCGAGGATGCTTAGTTATATGAATGGGACAGGAAAAGGTGAGGGAGGACTAACTAGCAAATGCAAAGGCCTTAACAAATTTTAGCAATCCAAGAAAAGAAAAAGAAAAAAGCTGCAAAAAAAGGGAGGCCAAGTAAATTGGAATGTGGCTTAGTGGTAGAGTGCTTGTCTAGCATGCATGAAGCCCTGGGTTCGATTCCTCAGTGCCACATACACAGAAAAAGCCAGATGTGATGCTGTGGCTCAAGTGGTAGAGTATGTTCCTTGAGTAAATGAAGCACAGGGACAGTGCCCAGACCCTGAGTTTAAGCCCTAGGACTGGCACAAAAAAATGGGGGTGTGGGTTGCAAAAAGATAAGATGAGGTCTGGGATTTGGACACCATGTCTTGTCAGGCTTATGAGATGGGATGAAGTTTTCTTTTTATTTTCTGTGTGTGTGTGTGTTTGTGTGTGTGTGTGTGTGTGTGGTTAAATGGCGATGAATCTCAGATTTTCCTGCCCAAGCTTGTCTCGAACTATGATCCCTAAACCTTAGGCTCCTGAGTAGCTAGGATTATAGGCATTAGCAACCTGCACCCAGCTCAGGATAGTTTTAACTCTTAATATGGAACTTAATGGGAAATGGCAGTAGGTTTCTAAGCAGAAGTGTAAGATGCTTTGATTTGTGGTTTTTAGGATGACCCCCGACCCTTCCCTCATCAAAAGATGCATCTCATTATTTATCCTTCAGCAGTGTAAATGTGTGAAGTCTGGACTTGTGGAGCTAGAAAGGCATAAGGTTATAAATATAAGGAAAATGGAACTTTTCTGAGGTAAAGAGAATTGTATTTTTTTTTTTGTCAGTCATGGGGCTTGAACTCTGGGCCTGGGTGCTGTCCCTCAGCTCTTCAGCTCAAGGCGAGCACTCTACCATTTGAGATATATAGCTAGTTCCAGTTTTCTGGTGGTTTACTGGAAATAAGAGTTTCATGGACTTTCCTGCCTGGGCTGGCTTTGAACCATGATCCTGAAATCTCAGCCTCCTGAGTAGCTAGGATTATAGGCGTGAGCCACTGGCACCCGGTGAGAATTGGATTATCTAAGAATCCAAACATGTGGCTGGGTATGAAACTCAGTGGTTACATATCTTGCCTAGCATGTGCTAGACAGAAAGAGAGCACAGAGAAAAAAGAAAAAGGGAGACAGGAGAGGAGAAAAAGAGAATCCATGTTTTCTACTGCTTCAGTGTTTTCAGAAGAGCCATCATAAGAAATAAACCTTCCCCAGAAATTTTGTTTACTTTTATGTTTTTGTTTCTGTCAGGTGAGGAAATTGAACCCAGGCTGGTTATTTAGGGATAAATCTCCAATTTGTCTGCCTGGGCTGGCTTCAAATCTGGATCCTCAGATCTCAACTTCCTTAGGTAGTTAGGATCATAGGCTTGACCACTCTAGCTCTGGCCTCTTATCCTTCTGTTTCATCTAGTAGCTGCTACCTTCCTCTTACCTCATTTCTGGGGCTTGAACCCAGGGCCTGGGAATTGCTTTTGAGCTTTTTTGTTCTAGCCTAGGGCCCAGCCACTTGAACAACAGCTCCACTTCCAGCTGTGTGTGTGTGTGTGTGTGTGTGTGTGTGTGTGTGTGTGTGTGATTGAAGATAAGAGTCTCACAGGTGAAAAGCTATTTAAAGAGAACAGTAAAACAAATGTAGTTAAACCATTGTGTCAGAACAGGAGCTCAAAAGATCATACAATTTAAGCAAAGAAAGGGATTATAATGATAATCAGCATCCAAATCAGAAAACTAACACTACTGGAGCACATCAGCCCTAATTAGTGACTTAGGTGCAGGTGCCACCAAAGACTCCACCAGACTTCTAAATCCATGTCAACAAGTATGTTTGTGCACTCTTGCAGTACTCTGGTTCCTTATCATTATGTCACTTCAATCTCCTGAAGAATCATTGGGGCTAAACTGGAACTTTTAAAATTTCATGTGTGTGTATGTATATTGCACATACACCTATAATAAGACTTAAACTAAGGGCCTCCCACTCTACCTTGGATTTTGGTACTTAACCACTTGTCCCATACCTCAACTTTTAGCTTTTTACTGGTTAATTGGAGCTAAAAGTCTAACGGACTTTCCTGCTCAAGGTAGCTCAGAACCATGATCCTCAGATCTCAGCCTCCTGAGTAGCTAGGATTACAGGTGTGAGCACTAGTGCCAGGCTTCTAAACTAGAATATTAAGCTCATCTCATAGATAGTGAAAATCACCCATAAACTTTTTTTTTTTATGCTGGGTTTGAACTTTGGGCCTGGCCTCTGTCCCTGATTTTCTTTTGCTCAGGGATAGTGCTCTCCCTCAGGGGGATTTTTTTAAATGTTTTTTTCATTAGGTCTCGAAAACAAAGTCCTCCCCTTGAAGAAAAGGTGCTGGATTTGTGGACAGAGACTATGACTTTCACCTTCCTTAGATTTAACATAGTAGCAGATAAACAGAGACACTAAATAAATGCTTCTTGATACCAGTTCCATTTTATGTTGCTTATGTTAAACCTAACTCACTTTATGAATCTCAGTTTGGAAGGAAACCATCTTGCAGGGTACTTCAAGTGCAGAAAACCTTATAGGCAAATGAACAATATCAGGCTTGGTTCTCAAACAGAAGTTGAGGTTGAAGCACAGGCACTTCATCAGCTGGGCCATTTAGAGATGAGGCAGAAGATCTTGCTGGGATACCAACCTGGCCCATGTCCTTCTCAACCATAGTATCTGGTTCCCATCTGTTTCTTAAGCTAAACCTGCACAGAGATACCCTTTGAAGAAAATCTCTTTGCAATTGAACTGTAGACTTGGATTATTTGCCAATTACCATGTAAGAAACAGTGGCCTCATCCTGAAAAAAACTGGCAAGGATCACCTTAAGTAGGTGACCAAAGATACACCCAAGCAATGAGACATCAGAAACTGATATGAGGTACTGAGTTTTCTCATTCAGTCATAAAATTAGGCATAAAAAAACAAACTAACTAACTAATATCAGCCTAGCTGGGTCTACGTGGCTCACCCATGGAACCCTAGCCACTCAGGAGGCTCAGATCTGAGGATATTGCTCCAAAGCCAGCCCAGAGAGGAAAGTCTGTGACATTCTTATCTCCAGTGAACACCAGAAAACTGGAAGTGGTGTTTTAGCTCCAAGTGGTAGAGTGATAGCCTAGAACTAGCTCAAGGATAGCAACCAGGCCCTAAGTTCAAGCCCCAGGACCAACCAAAAAAAAAAAAAAACACTCACCCAAGTCATACTAGGAGGCTTCCCACAAGATTAGTAGCTGCCCTTTCCAAAAGTGTCAAGCTCATGCTAAAGAAAAGACAGTGTAAATGTCACAGACTGGAGGAGGCAGAAGAGGTCTGACAGATCAAGGGAAAGCAGGATCCTGGATGGAGCCTGAGTGGGGGTGCCAGTTCTAAGGATTCAACTCAAGGCCTGGGCACTGTCCCTTAGCTTTTTCGCTCAAGGCTGGCACTCTACCACTTGAGCCACAGCTTTACTTCAGGCTTTTTGATGGTTTGATGGAGAGAAGAGACTCACAGACTTTTGTGTCCAGGCTAGCTTTGAAACTCAGTCCTAAGATCTCAGCTTGCTGAAGAGTTAGGATTACAAGCATGACCCAACATCGCCAGCTGTATTTTCTGTTTTATCTTACAATAAAAATAAAAAGATTGTGTCTAAAATACATACTTGGGAGGGAGCAGGAGAGAGTTCTGCTTCTACTATTGACTCTAGCCGTTTTTGTCTTGTGCTACAGCTGCAGGGCAGGGCACATGGGCAGGGTGTGGTTCAGGCACAGGCTCAGCCTGCCTAAAACTCGGAAGTAAAAATGAGGTGTACCTAGTACTGGCAATAGCTAGTGGTCTGGTTTGGCCTTCTAGTGTAGAGAACAGAATGAAGTAAAATGAGGAAATAATAGTTGAGGGCACAGTATGTATATCACATTATGCCATGACAACATATTTGTTCTTAACCTGTAGGCAAAAGAGAAAAGGTACATGCTTCTTATCAAGGATTAATATCACCTCAGCAGTCACTTCTCATTCCTCTTTACAAACAAATCCTGATTTTGTCCCATCATTCATACTGTTGGTTTCTGTGTTTACATAGGATGTCTGGTGCTGCAATAGATAACTTGTGACGATGAACTTTAGCTGGGGAGAATATACCCAATATGGTCAATTCAAAAGATGGTAGGAATATAAATATAAGAAGACAGGCTGGGTGCCGGTGGCTCATGCCTGTAATCCTAACTACTCAGGAGGCTAAGATTTGAGGATCATGGTTCAAACCCAGCCCAGGCAGGAAAACCTGTGAAATTCTTATCTCCAGTAAACCAGCAGAAAACCAGAAGTGGCACTGTGGCTCAAGTGGTAGAGTGCTAGCCTTAAGCTGAGTTGCTAAGGGACATTGCCCAGGCCCAGAGTTCAAGCCCCATGACCAACAAAAAAGAAAAAAAAAAAAACAAGACAGTACTGAGCCACTGAATTAATGAATTCTACAGTTACCCTTGTGCCATGGTTATTATTATGTGAAATAATAAATCTTCCTATCACTGAAATGAGTTGGGCCTTCTATTAATTATACCAAAAAGCAGCCAAAATTATTCATGAGTCCTAAAGGAAAATAAAAGGCACCTAGAAGTAATATGAGAAGAAAAATATAGGTGAAAAATAAAAATAAAGAGTAAAATGCATTAGGTGCATAGGGCCCTAAAAAATTCTCCCAGGTCGGCAGAAACTCGCCTGGAGTTTCAGAAGCCAGCTCCAATTTACATGTAATCATCTAAGTCTATCTGCTATCAAGTTCTTAGAGGCAGTGATCTCTGGGAAGAGGAAGAAAAATGAAAGGGAAATAAAATTGAACAACTGTTTGTGGAGAAACCAGCTGTACATGATCAATTTCCTTCCATGGAATCTCTATTTATCTGAAGGGAATTTCTTCATCAGAAGAAGGTATGTGAGGAGGAGACAGGGCAGGGCAGCTTAGAGATGGACAGTGACTCATCTGGGATGGAAGCAAGAGCTAGCACGTGGCAGACACTGAGCCCAAAGCTGAGCCTGACTCTGGATCCAGAACCTTCCCAATGCACTGTCATGCCAGAACTGAAAGCCAAGCTGCAAAGCCACCAAGAGCTGCTTCTAAGCCATTCTGAACACAAGCTGCTATTTCTGCTATCAGTAATAAGGGATAGTGAAACCAGGGTGGGCCACTGTCCTCTGATCCTCCCCATATGGCCATCACCTGAGAGAAAGTACCCACATTCACCAATGCGTCTTACCAGAAACTCCAGGTATAGTCGAGCAGAGCACTTGAAAGCAAGAGCCCAAGAAGCAAAGCAAATGGCCTGCATCCAAATCCAAGAAATGTAACTCACTGAATTGTCACTGTGGCCAGGCCTGAGCTTTTCCAGCCAGTCCCTTAGACTCTAGCCTGAGGACAGTATCTATTAGGATGAGATCATATAAAACATGGATGAAGGCCCCATCTGACTGCCACTGCCATTAAGAACAGTATTGTAGGATGGGTGCCAGTGGCTCATGCCTGTAATCATAATCAGGAGGCTGAGATCTGAGGACCTCGCTTTGAAGCTAGCCTAAGCAGGAAAGTCAATGAGGCTCCTTATCTCCAATAAAGCAACAACAAAAAAAACCAGAAGTAGAGTTGTGACTCAAGTAGCAGAGTGCTAACCTTGAGCAAAAAGCTGAGGGACAACTTCTGGGGTGGGGGTAGGGGGAAGACTTACAACAAGGCCCTCTAGGGCAGGTATTCTCGCTTTTGCCCATTTCCTTCCGAGCACTGTAGACCTCCACCTTACTGACTTGCCTCTCCCTATTTTAGCACAGGATGTTCACTTGGCCAGTTTTCCAGGGCTATCTGGCTATCTTGTAGCCTCCACAGCAAAGAAGCTTTTTCTCTGGGATTTAACCAAGGTGCCAATACTGTCTGTGATTGGTTAACTGTGCACATTCCAGAATCAAGGATACCTGGGTCCATCTGGCTTGGCAATCTACTGTTGTGGCTTACAGCATATTGTTCAACACCTCTGTTTTCTTGTAATAGTTCTTACTCATGGGTCCTAACGGTCACAATAAAACAACTAATAGGGTTACTTGTGTACACACACACACCATGTACACTGCAACAGTACTACAAAGGAAACAAGGCAACTCAACAGGGAGCTTCAGGACTCAACATTTACCACATTCTAAGTATTTCTTGCTTCTTAAGTAATTATTAATATTATTCCTATTTTGGTGCCAGTACTGGAGAGTGAACTCAGAGCTGGGGCACTGAGCCCCACTCAGCTGGGGACTGACCTATCCCTTAGCTTTATCTGCTCGAGGCTAGTGCTCTACCATTTGAGCCACACCTCCAGTTCTGGCTTTTTGAGGTTAATTGGAGATAAAGACCCTCCCAGACTTTTCTTTCCAGGCTGGCTTCAAACCAGGACCCTCAGATCTCAGACTCCTGAATTGCTAGGATTACAGTTCTGAGCCACCGGCACCTGGCTGCAATCTTTTTTTTTTTTTTTTAACTTGAATGTTTTTTATATCTCTTAGATATGGAGATCAGTAACCTCGGCTGCCCTCATTTTTCTTAGCTATATTTTCTTTCTCTTAGCTCCTTCCTTAAACGATTATTTTTTATTTATTTATTTTTTATTTATTTTTTATGTTTTGTCAGTCATGGCGCTTGAACTCTGGGCTTGTGTGCTATCCCTCAGCTCTTCAGCTCAAGGCAAGTGCTCTACCTCACCACTTCTGGTTTTCTAGTGGTTTATTGGAGATAAGAGTCTCACACACTTTCCTGTCCAGGCTGGCTTTGAACCAGATCTCAGCCTCCTGAGTAGCTAGGATTACAGGCATGAGCCACTGGCGCCTGGCCCTAAAACGATTTTTGTAGGAACTTCATTCCCTATCTGGTAAGAGGAACAATAATTTCACCTACTAATAAGTAGGTTGTCACAGATAGCAGTCTGTGAGTATGAAGCCTGGCATATAATAACTGCTTACTGAAACAGGCATGTCCTACAAGGGCAGAAAGAGAGGGGGTCAATGAATGGGATCCCAGGAGTACAAGGCATCTCTTCCCTGATCACAGTAAGAGCTCCCTGAGGACAGGGATACAATCCTCAGATTTATTACCCCACATGGACAATAGGCTGATTCTATACATGACTGATGTCACAGAGATTTTAGTACTCAGGATACCTCCTCTGTGCCAAGACAGGAAGGAAGGAAGAGGACAGGGGGCCTCATAGACAGGCAGCTCTTGAAACAGCTCACCACGTGACAAAATGAAGACAAGAGTGTAATGAGGAGACCATCACATCCTCTGGAAGCTTCTCCCACCAGAGGTTAAGACTCCAAATATCAGCTCTGAATTTTACCAGTCTTGAGATTGCTCCTCATGGGCCTCAGTTTCCTCATCTGTGCAGGGTGGAAAATTATTGTCTTGATCAAATACAAGGACAAGGAAGCCCTTGTTCCACAGAAAGGGAGAGATTTTTTTTCTGAAGGTAAAAACTAAACTCCTAGCCAGCTACTAGTGTTTCACACCTGAAATCCTAGCTACTCAGGAGGCTGAGATCTGAGGATTATGGTTTTCAACCAGCTCAGAAAGAAAGGTAAGTCCTTGAGTCACATAACTCCAAATAACCACCAAAAAGACAGATGTGGAGCTGGGACTCAAGTGGTAGAACACTAGCCTTGAGGGAAAACAAACAAACAAAATCAAACAAAAAATCTCCTGGCCTTGCATGTAAGACCTAGCCCTGCATTCAAGCCATAGGACCAGCAAGAAGGATAAAAGGAGGGGGAAAAATACCTCTCCTTAAACAAGAATACAACCTAAGAGGCTTTCAGCTGAATGCAACTAAAATAAAAATGGGAGAGCCAATTGTTTCCTGAGGATGACTATTTATGAGGCCAATTTCATTTTCAAGTGATAATGAGTCCACACAGCAGCCTACATACAGCCTAGAGTCCAGAAGAGAGGGAAAGCACCCAACCCGAACTTTGTGGAAGCTCCACAGACACCTGTGGCGCTTAATCAGAGCAATAATCAGAGCGATCATCCAAATAATGATCAAGATAAAGTGTGGCAGAGGGGAGGAGAGACATGTAGGTGGAAAGGAATAGCACTTAAGTTTCTTTTTATTTCCTCAAGAAAAACTTCTGCCTGGAATAGATTAATTCCATCTACATATTAATGTGGATTACTAATTAATGACTTGAAAATGCTTTCAACACAAAATGCTAAGCAAATGCTTAAAAATAACGAGTCTCTGGATATGTCTCCAAAAGAAATATGCTAGCTTCCTTAATTTTCTCTCCCTTTTGTAACATTTAAAATGTTATGGTTTGAAGGAAATGGAAGGGAACTATGGAAATTCACTGAAAGCACAAAATCAGGAAATTGGAAAGCCTTGTCAGATAACTAACTTCCTTGGAGCCCCTATGAACACTCTCACTGAACATTCCCCAGTGCACTAAGTGCTGTTGCACACATCTGAGCTGCAGTTCATTCTTGGGATGCTTAAGCACAGATCATGTCTTGCGTGTCTTCATAGCCCTGCCACACAACACTGTACCAGGTACACAGCAAACAGCCAATAATGTGTTACATCACCAGGCCTTCTCAAAAGAGATGGGCATGCCTAGCTACTCAGGAAGCTGAGATCTGATGATAGAAGTTCAAATCCAGGGCTGGGAAGGTGGCTCAGTGGTAGAACGCTTGCCTTGCATGCCTGAGGCCTTGGATTCGATTCCTCAGCACCACATAAGCAAAAAGAAAAAAGCCGGAAGTGGCACTGTGGCTCAAGTAGTAGAGTGCTAGCCTTGAGCTGAAGAGCTGAGGGACAGCACCCAGGCCCAGAGTTCAGGCCCCACAACCGGACCCCAAAAAAACAAAACAAAAAAAAATCAAAAAACAAAAAAGAAGTTCAAATCCAGCACAAACAGAAACGTTGATGAGACCCTTATCTCTAATGAATCAGCAAAACCCCAAATTGGAGGTATAGCTTAAGTAGTACAGCACCAGCCTTGAATGAAAAAGCTAAGGGACAGCACCCAGGCACTGAGTTCAAGCTCTAGTACTGGCACAGAAAGAGACAAATGGGGGATGAGGGGGAGTAAAGTTTAAAAAAGGATGAAAAAAAGAGATTCTTGACATTGGAGAACTATGAAGGCTCATGGACTAGGTGATCAAGGTCAAATTGACCATAAAAATACATCAACTTTGTGCTAAGAATGGCATATACTTCTCTAGTTTTCTTCTCCCAAACCCATGAACTTCCATCTAAAATCGAAAACACACAAGATGAATCCCAACAGATTCTAAGGCATGTCTGACTAGGGCTCCTGAAAACCATCCAAGCTGCCCCCAAATAAGGGCAGTGTCAGAAGCTGTCACAGCCAAGAGGAGCCCCAGGTGCCATAGCAACTCAATGTGAAGAGGTTTCCTGGAAGGATTTCACAGAAGTAGAAACAAGCCTGAGAAGACCAGAGCCCAGCTAAGGTCTCACAGACAGAGCAGGAACCCCAACCTTCCCTCAAATCCTCTTGATGAAGACATTCTCACTGACAAGGCCTATGTAAATTTGTCATTGAATGCAAATCCTCCTTCTCTTGAACACAAGTCCTGTATAATTTTTCACTGAAGCACCTCATGGACCACAGAGCACCATGTAGCAAGAGTCAAAACTGAGGCCCAAAGTGGGAACCAGTGTCTTTCCAATTTCTAGTTTAGTATCTGGTGCTCTAGTGAGGTTGATGCTTCCACGGCTAGATCCAAAACTCTCCTTGCTATCCTGGACACACCAAGAACCAGTTTAGGACTCTTGAATAAATTTCTGCCAAATCCCAGCTTCTGGTCTTTGCTAGCATTGTGGCTGGTGTGGTGCAAGGACATATGTGTAGAAAGTGGTTTGGTATTTAGCTACATGTCCTTTTGCCATGGGTCACTATGCCAGGGCTACATAGAAAGTCCATCCCTGGCAGGGTAAAGATCCAGACATAAACAAACAGCTTCTAAGGGGCTGGGAAGGTGGCTCAGTGGTAGAGTGCTTGCCTCACATGTATGAGGCCCTGGGTTCAATTCCTCAGCACCACATAAACAGAAAAAGCTAGAAGCGGCTCAAGTGGTAGAGTGCTGGCCTTGAGCTGATGAGCTAAGGGACAGCGCCCAGGCCCAGAGTTCAAGCACCAAGACCAGAAAAAAATAAAAACAAGCAACAACAACAACAACAAAATACAGCTAACTAGGGTGTGTGGAAAAGGCAAAGTTCTGCCAGGCTGGCGAGATGGCTACACTTCCCCTGTGCGGGCCCCATCTGAGGGATCTCATTTTCCAGCTCCTTGTAGGGCACATTTTCTAAATATGAACCTGTTTCATTTATGAGAATCAAATTGCTCCAATTGCAAGATCATAAATACTCAAAAGCGACTGCTAATAGCAGTGGCAGTTTGCAAAATGCCAAATTGGATCAAGAAGTGGATGTCATAAATTACATTCCTTGCTCTCCAATAATCACAGAGGTATTGAGCAGGGTTTTGGGGTTTTTTTAATTTTTTGTTTTCTGGTGGTTTTCTTTTTCTTTCTTTTTTTTAATTGATGAGATCTTCTTTCAAGTAGGTTCACAAGGACTCCCTGAGATTGCAGCTAGAACCTTGAAAATTACTTAACAGAAGCCTACAATTACAAGCCTACAAACAAGTCAAAAATATGCTTAATTAGCCAGGCGCCAGTAGCTCATACCTGTAATCCTAGTTACTTAGGAGGCTGAGATCTGAGAATCATGGTTCAAAGCCAGCCCAGGCAGGAAATTCTGTGAGAATCTTATCTCCAATAAACCATGAGAAAACCGGAAGTGGTGCTGTGGCTCAAGCCTTAGAGTGCTCGTCTTCAACGGAAGAGCTGAGGGATAGTGCCCAGGCCCAGAGTTCAAGCCCTACGACCACCACCATCACCACCACTACCAAATATATATATAGATAGATAGATAGATAGATATAGATATATGTATATGTGTATGTATATGTATATGTATATGTATATGTGTATGTATATGTATATGTGTATGTATATGTATATGTATATGTTTATATGTATATATGCTTAATGGCCAGATGCTAGTGGTTCATACCTGTAATCCTAGCTACTCAGGAGACTAAGATCTGAGAATTACAGTTCATAGCCAACCCAGGCAGGAAAATCTATGAGACTCTTATGTCTAACTAGAAAGAAATGTAGAAAGTGGAGGTGCAGCTTTAATGGTAGAGCACCAGCCCTGCATGAAAAAAGGTAAGTTTACCATTCTTGTACACATGAAAACATTCAGGTCCCAGGCCACTCAGCTATAGAAGGACAAACTGGGAGATGTGAATACAAGCTAACTTTAGCACTCAGGGCTTGGCTCTCACCCTACTACACTAAAGAAAGATGGAGGACCTCAATAAAACCATCCCTATGGCCATGTATTGTGGCACTCAGGAAGCAGAGGCAAGAAAAATACTAGGAGTATGAAGCAAACATTGGCTAGATAGATGGATCCTGTCTTAGAAAAACAGGAGAAGCCTAAGGACTATGGGAACCTGTCATTATTAGCTCAATGAACAAAAGGATAAACTTTTAGAAAATAGCCAAGATCCCTATATGAAACTGTGGACACAGAGGCCTCGCTTTGCCATAAACTGTCTTTCTGGCCTTCATTCCTTTATCATTTAAATGACCCAAATACCACCTTCTGGTTGTTGAGACAACTTTGGTGAGATCACTTACGTGAAAAGTTCTTTGAAAACCTCAAAATGCTGTATAAATTGTGTTATTAATGAGAATCCCTAAAAATTGTCTGAGTCAAGTTGCTAAAATTCATTCTCTCAAGTCCCCTTTACAGGGGCAGAAAAGAGGTGAAAAGAGATGAAAATAACTTGCCTAAAGTTCCAACACTGAGAAGGAATGTTATATACACGGCAGGAAGTCTGGAGTGCCATTTGCTCTTCCTGCTTTCCAGTCCATCCTGTTCACCACTGTATACACATGCAAATACACACACACCTCTTCAGCAAACAAAGGTGCTGGGCAAGTAATTGCTAGGTCTCAGAAGGAGGACACTAGCACTTCTAGGCTCACTACAACACTACTGTGACCTTTGACCCAGAGGAGAACTTCCAGCACTAGGGACACAACTCCTCCCTTACAGATAACATTGGGGAAAGCAGAGGGTCAGCAGACCAGTACTGCCAACAGTCTAAGGAAATAACTCCAAGTTCCTCGTACTTGCAGAATCCTACACACTAGACCATTTCCCTCAGTCCCCATCTCCTCTATTTTCTGACATTCAGTAACATTGTGGAAGGATAAGTTACAGAATCCTAGAATCAGGGCTCATAGGAACTCATATCCTAAAGACTGCCTACTCTAACTCCTCCCATCTGGCACTCCAACTTCCTCCAGTTTCAACTTTGAATTTTTCCAAGGATGGGAGCTCAGTACTTCCAGGACCAGCTGACACTCCCCCAAACATACCCAGATGGCATGATACAGCAAGCACATAATGTAGCAGGGATGAGGCACATGGACCTTCCTCAGGACTACTACAGAGTAGAGGGGCCCAGTGCAAAGTGACAACACAGCACCATTTGTTCAAATATTAATACTTTCCAGATAGCAACAGGAGAAGGTTAAACTAAGAGTAAGTCTTTTCATGTGTCATCTCTAGAAATTGAATTCAGGGCCTGGGCACTGCCCTGGAGCTTTTTTTGCTCTAGACTAGCACCCTACCATTGAACCATAGCACCACTTCCAGCATTTTGTTGTTGTTGTTGTTGTTGCTGCTGTTGTTGGTTGTGAGGCTTGAACTCTGGGCCTGGGCACTGTCCCTCAGCCCTTCAGCTCAAGGCAAGCACTCTACCATTTGAGCTACAGCACCACTTCTGGTTTTCCAGTGGCTTACTGGAGATAGGAGTCTCATGGCCTCTCCTGTCTGGGCTGGCTTTAAACGGCCATCCTCAGATCTCAGCCTCCTGAGTTGCTAGGATTACAGGCATGAGTGACTAGCACCCAGCCTAATTATAAGCCTTGCTTCTGATGTTCAAGTCAGTGGGCATGAATTCATCTATTGGCTAATATTAGTAGTCATTTCCTTAGTTGAGGTAATAATATCTATTTCTGGGGCATAAATGAGTTAGCTCTGTAGGAATCTTAGAATTCAGAGTAAACTCCATTTTTGTGCCTCAAAATAAGTACTACAAGTTGCATTTTAAGATGTACTCTGAGGGGATGGGAAGGTGGCTCAGTGGTAGAATGCTTGCCTTACATGCGTAAGACCCTGGGTTTGATTCCTCAGCACCACATAAGAGAAAAAGCCGGAAGTGTAGGCACTGTGGCTCAAACGGTGGAGCACTAGCCTTGAGATGAAGAGCTGAGGGATATGGTTATGGGAGGGCAGGGATTAAAGGGGAAAAACAATGGAGGAGGCAACAATGCTTGATAAGAAATGTACTTATTACCTTGCTCATGTAATTGTAAGCCCTCTGTATAGTATTTTCACAATTAAAAAAAAAACTTATAAAAAAGGGGCAGAGGGATAGAGCCTAGGCCCAGAGATCAGGACCCATGACCAAAAAACAAAATTGTGCACTGAAATGCATGCTAAAAGTTACACACTTAGGTAGAGAGAAAGTTTGAGGAGTAATCTGAATATCACCTCATTTCAAAGATGCACTCTGCTCTTCAGCTGCTGGCTCCTGACACCTCTGCAGACCATGAAGGCACCAGGCAAGAAGAATCACAGCCATCACTGAGGCTGGAGCCAGTTTTGTGGGATCCAATGTTGAGGTGCTGGAGGGCAGGGAGAGGCTCCTTAAAAATATGAAATTAAGGCACTCTCAGAATACATCAGTAAGTGATGACATGTCAGCCCATCTGGACTCTCCCATTGCAAGATCATAAAAATGCCTGTGGCCCCTGCACCACCAAAGAGGAAGATCCCAGATGGCCAATTGTTAAGAGATTCTCAAAGTGGAAGGGAAGGGGCTCAGACCTATGTTGAATCTGACACTGGCCACCACCCAAGCTCAGAATGTCAAAAGTCATGGATTAGACTGAACTGGAAAAGAAAGTAGTGCTAGACCAGTACTGGTGGCTCACACCTGTCATCCAAGCTACTCAGGATGCTGAAGGCTGACAATCATGGTTTAAAGGCAGTCTGTTCAGAAAAGTCCATGAGCCTCTTATCTCCAATGAACCAGAAAAAAAAAGCTGGAAGTGGAGGTATGGCTCAAGTGGGAGAACATCAGCCTTGAGAAAAAAGCTGTGTTGACAAGTGATGCCTGGAGTTCCAGTCTCAACACCAGAAGGGGGAAAAAAGGAAGGAAAGAAAGGGGAAGGGGAAAGGGGGAAAGGGAATGAGGGAAGAGGAGGGAAGGAAGGAAGGAAGGAAGGAAGGAAGGAAGGAAGGAAGGAAGGAAGGAAGGAAGGAAGGAAGGAGTAGGAAGGAGGGAAGGAGGGAGGGAGGGAAGGAGGGAAGGAGGGAGGGAGGGGGGAGGAATCCAGGACACCGGAACTGTCTTGGATATGGAAGGGGCTAGTGTGGATATGAGACATGAGTTTGAGTTCCAGCATCTCTTGAACAGGCATCTCGTTCTTCCCCATAGAACCTTCCTGCTTCACAGCTGACGGCCTACCTGGCACCCTGCCCCCTCTGGGCTTGTTTCCACAGAGCAGCTGCAGCTGCCACCCTGGCAGAACACAGAATCGTGTCACCTCCTGCTTCACTACCTCTGCAGGGAAAATCCAAAGTCTTTACCTTCTGTTTGAAGGCCCTGCACCTTATCAAGTGCTACCTTCACTGCTCAAACCCTAGGAGCTGGCCAGCAGGGCCAGATAGGCCAAGCCTGGATCGGAGGAGCTACTCTGCTTGCAACCTCTTTCTCACCAATGCCACAAGCACTACTGCTCCTCCAGATATTTGCTTATACTTGCTTTCTCCAGCTCTGAAGACAGAAATCAAACCCAACTCAGCTTAGCACTTGCTAGCTAGGAGCTTCCATTGTATTCTCCCCAATGTGTCCTGGGGGTATTTCCATCAGGTCTTGCCATTCTGCTTCACTGTAACAGCCCAGCCTTGCTGCCTAGCCCTGAGGGCAGAGATTGGGGAACACCCTGACACCTTGATTGTCCTTTTCAGAAACACGGCAGGCACTTGACCAGTCACAAATTGATGAGTGACTGCTACACAATGCCAGATGTAAACAAGGGCTGGGGTACAAAGACTGACTGGGGTGGAATTCTGAAAAAGCCAAATCTCTGGGAAGTAGAAGTGTGGCTCCAGTAGGAGACCACCAGTAATGTGCAAAAAGCTAAGTGGGAAGCCCTGAGTTCAAGCCCCAGTACCAGTACCAACCAATCAATGAGAAAAGAACTACAATGTGCTCTCAGTGCCACTGGTGACCTGTAGGATAACCCACCACCAGGGCTTTGGTGCCACACACTGTCTCTAAGAAGCCAGCAGAGATAGCAGACACCATCTCCTTTTTGCTGGGCTTCCTGTAACACAGACTCTTGCAGGAACAGCCTAAATTCATTTCTTATTTGAAAGATTAAAAATTAGAGCTACATTTTACAATTGCTAACTGGTGGTTTTGCTTCTGTAAACTTGCTTGCGCTAGCACTGACCCTTCCCCTCGCTGGAGATAAATAAAAAGCTTCGGAGTCTAGGTGTCGGCCCTGGGACAAGCTCTTTAGTCTTAAATAAAGAGCTAACAAATAAATTCCCCAAATGGCCAAATGGGACCCAAAATAAGGAACAAAGAGTATGTTCCTCCGCATTCCTGTGCAGAAATTCCCGGTTTAGGGGGCTCAAGATAAGGGCCATCTGGTGGGCTCTGCAGACTAGGCCAAATTGTTAATCAATCACAAACTTGTAACACTGTAAATCTCCTAACCCTTATTTCCCAGAGTGACTACCTCCGTCTGCACTAATTGTCTTATTGCAAAGAGTGTTATAAACTTCCCCGGGTAGTAAAAAAATAATTGCTAAAGTACATAGTGACCTTTTAAACGGGCCAATCCCAGGGACACCTGGTGTTATATGCTAATCCTGGGTCTTTGTCTTTAAAAGTGCCTGTAACCGCTGGATGGGGCTTCCTGTCTGCCCTGGACAGAGAGCCCGTTTGCGCAAACGCCAAATAAACTCCTCTTGCTTATTGCATCTCCAGGCCTGGAGTCTGAGTTTTCTGGGGCACCCTCCTGTTGACGAAAGTATCCCAGAAGTCTGGGGTCTTTCATTATTCATTTCCTTGGAACACCACTGCTGCTAAACTAGGACAAATCCTAGAACAGGCCACCCACCTGCCCACCCACCTGAAAAGCAAAATGGATTTAACACCAGGAGATCTCATCTGAGAGCATCCAATTATCAAAGACGAAAAAAGTTAAAAAAAAAAAAAAAAAGAAAGCCCAGGACAGAAAGGATAAATCTGGAGTCAAGATATGCTCCTTCTCACCAGGCCCAAAGAAACATAGGTCCCATGGTTTCCCTTACTTGCAATAACTAGTGTATGCCAGGGACAAGCAGAAAAGGTCAAAAGCTATGAACTATGACCAGATAAGATGATGTTAAGGGAAATGAACCCTAAGATAGGGACACAAGTGGTTTTTTCTTTCTTGCTAATGTATTTATAATGTACCATGTGATTTTTTTTTGTTTCCTTGTATGCTTCTCCCCCAAGGTATAACCCCTGTTTTCACTGTATTTGATGTCGATGCCCTGCATCTTGTATATACACTTTTCTAATTTGGGGAGGGAAAGGAAAAAAACAAAATGCTTAAAGAGGGATATAGGTTGACCCATTGTAACAATGGGATGTACAAAGACACTATGTTGAAAAATGAACTTTACAATTTAGGCGGGGGTGGGGGCATGGAGGGTGTGGAGTGTAGTTGTGGAGGTGGGAAGGAAGGGATGGTAGGGGACAAACAAAGGAGGAGGCAGCAATGCTTGATAAGAAATGTTCTTATTACCTTACTCATGTAACTATAACCCCTCTGTACAGTATTTTTAAAATAAAAATATATTAAAAAATAAAGATGTGCTCTTTCTCATCAATAATGCTCCTTTCATTTAGGTGTTTTCATATCTATTACTTCAACTATTCTTATAAAATTTTCCTGAAAATACTCCAAATGATAGAACTCAGAGATAATTGTCCTCATTTTACTGATAAGGGCAGTGAGGCTCAGAAAGGCTAGATAAGTGGGATGGGGCATGGTTCAAGTAATAGAGCAACAGAATAGTAAGCAGCGGGCTCTAATTTCAAATGCTAGTACCACCAAAAAAGGAGACAGAGAGGAAGGAAGGTATGGAGGGAAGGGAAGGGAAAGAGGGAAGGAGGGAAGGAGAAAATAAGGGAAGGAGGGAAGGAGGGAAGGGGTCAGGGGTGACATGAAAGGAGGGTAATGAATGATTCCCCCACTCTAACTACTCTACAATTATTCTCCATTCTGCATTCTAAAGAAGTTTGAAAGAATGGTTGGATAGTACCTACTAGGGTTTCAACTGTGAAGGGCCTGTACTTGCTAGGCTGGTACTCTACCAAAGATTGTTACTCTATCACTTGAACCATACTTCCAATACTGCTTTTTCCTGTTTTTTTTTTCAAGATAGGAGTCTATTCACATCTTTTTGTAAAAATTAATACCGGTACTGGGGCTTGGACTTAGGGCCTTGTGCTCTCACTTGGCATTTTTCCTCAAGTCTGCTGTTCTACCACTTGCACCACACCTCCCCTTCTGGCTTTTTAATAGTTAATTAGAGAGAAAAGTCTCACAGATTTTTCGGCCTGGGCTGCTTTCACACTGTGATCCTCAGATCTCATCCTCCACATTAGTTAAGATTATAGGCATGAGCTACCAGTGTCCAACTTTTATCTATTCTTCTACCAAGGACTCCTTGAGATTTATCTACAAGGTAAGAAAGCTTTCTTCCTAGGAATATTCTGTCTTCATCTTCTCAGAGCCTGTCACCACCTCCCCCACAGCCCAGGGGAACCTTGTCCCAGACTCCCTATGTTAGTGAAATGAGCTCCCTTCCCATAGTTTAGTACACTCCTTCCCCTCTCCACAGCTTAGCATGCTCCCTTCCTAGGCAACAGTAGGCCCATTTAAAAAGGCAGTAAATAATCAGCCTCCACCCACCTTTACAAACTTGAGATGGCACTTCTCTGGGGCAGCTACCACCGTATAAGGCAACAAGAGCCCCTTAGTGTGACCTTCAGGTCTGGGCAGATGCAGGGCCTCTTACCTACTATTTGGACAGCAGCCTAGTCTGCCATGATGAAGCCCCTGGCCCTCGCATCCACACCAGGTCTCCACCTCCTAGCCACTTGTATCACCTCTTAAACCTCCGAGGTTATACAGGTCACCTCAGACAATACCTAGTGATTCTTCTCACTTCTCCCCTGTGAGAAGGGGTCTTGCCAGCCCCTCTCCCAGCAATAAACCTCCCTTTGTTCTCTGTACATTGCTATCTGTGTGGTTCTCTGGCAAAGGGCAAATACTGTTATTTTTACCTAAAAATCATTTACCATCCTTCTAAATTAACTATACTCCCCCACTCCATGGTGCAGAGCGCAGGTTAAGTATTTTTTGTTTTTAAATCTCACTTCAAAGTCGACTTCCGGACCAAGATGGCGACGGGGCAGTAGGGAAACGCCACAGCTCTCTCCAACCAAAAAGAGAGTTCGAGTTCCAACCTTTAATCTCCCCAAGAGACCGACAACAACAAAAAGACGAACACTCAGAGAAAAACCAGAGGTGGAAAATAACAAAAAAAGAAAGAGAGGAAAAGAAGAATTTCAGAACAGAGAAGAGCGAAGACCCCTCCCCCAACCTTTACTGGCCGCGCGGCAGTGCGCCAAGCCGCCGGCCAGCCAGCCCGGCGGGGGCTGCCGGAGCCACAGAGACACAGGGGGCTGCTTGCAGATCACCAGGTACCGGATTGCAGAACAGCGGATCGCCAGGAACAGAGAAACCTACCAGCCTTGAGTCTCCACGAGGATCCCACCCCCACCCCTCACTCTCCACCGGAGCGGAGAGGCTCCATCCCGCCAAAGCCGCCCGGCACCAGCAGCACGACAAAGGGACCTGTCCGCAGACCACCCGCCCAATCGCGATAGCAACGACCCGGAGGGGGGCCGCCCAACCCAGCCCGCAACCACCCCAACTGAACTCGGACTGCAACAACAACTGACGGACTGCAACAACAACTGACGACCTACAGGGTGAGTACCCATCAGGGGACAGGGAATCCATCAAGGGAGACCAGAGCTGGAGGGAATCCCCAGACCCTGACCTAGACTCCCTACTCCAACACCCGGACCACAGGACCCACTAAAACTGGGAACTGTTCGAGAGCTCCACCAGCCGGTGGAGCACACTCTGCTGGCCAGGCCAGAGCAAGAGCGCCCCTGGGTCAAGACTATCAACAGTAGAAGAAATTTGAACTGTGTCCTCCAGGCTGCATAACCTAGGTGGTATACACATTAGCACAGGCCTAACGAGCGCGCTCCAGGCTGGGGCTGGAACCAGGCCAGGGGACCGGCGCCTGAACAAAGCAAAAAGGGTCAGAAGTGGGGCTGTGGCTCAAATGGTAGGGTGCCAGCCCTGAGCTGAAGAGCTGAGGGACAGCACCCAAACCTAGAGTTCAAGCCCACAACCAGCCCAAAACAAACAAACAAAAACACATCAGGAGCCCATAGCAGACTCCAGTATTTGGGAGAGTGCATCCAGAGCATCTGATCTTCCCAAGAGCACCCGCAGGAGCAAACACAAGCAGTCTAGGCTGCTCAACCCTTCCAAAGGCGGGAATTGCTACAGCAGAGAGCTGAGAATCCTAAGTAAGTCAGAATAGCAGCTGGAAATAGGCTCCCAACAGAATCCAGATCAGGCACAGACTCTCTCTACCAATACAGAATCAGCAACCAAGCAAAGACAGACACACCAAAACAAGATTGAAGAGCAGTCTCCTGAACCCCCATGCGAAAATCACAGAGAAAAATCACAAGGTTTACCACTACCCAGGACAGCAAGCTCACCTCAAAAGCCAGCAGCCACGCAGGGGAGAGCCCCAGTGGGAGCAAAGCAGGAATGGAAGACAAAAACTACATCCAAGGGTTGCTGGAGGCAATGACTCAAGAAATAAAGCGAGAAATGGATCAGAAATTGAAAGAGCACAAGGATGAACTATCAAAAGATATACAGGATATCAAACAAAAGTTGGATGCAAAAATAGAAGCTGCACAAACCTCAGTAAGAAGTGAGATAAACGCCAAATTAGAGGTAATGCATACTGATCTCACCTCATTGAGAGGTGAGATCAGTACTCTGAGAACCAACATTGAATCCATAAAGGGATCCATTTCCACCATGCAAACCACAATAGAAGCCACGGTCAACAGAGTGAATGAAATGGAAGGTAGAGTGTCAGATACAGAAGACAGAATACACCAACTGGACCAAAAAGTGACAGATATGGAAAAATCACTCAAATTAAACCAAAGGGAAATTCAAGAGCAAGCAGATAATGCTAAAAAATTTAACCTTCGCATAATCGGAGTGGACGAAGGTGAGGAATTCCAGAGCAAGGGAATGCAACACCTATTTAACAAGATAGTCAATGAAAATTTTCCCCACCTCAAAAACGACCATCTTAACTACATCACAAAAGCTTATCGAACACCCAACAAGCAAGATCCCAGGAGAAACACTTCTAGGCACATAATAGTAAAAATGATGGATCTGAATAATAAGGAAACAATCCTGCATGCAGCAAAAATGAAGAAGGAGCTATACTACAATGGGAAAAAAATTAGAATCACTGCAGATCTCTCCACACAAACAATGAATGCAAGAAAAGCCTGGGAAAGCACCATACGAGCCCTGAGAGCCAATAACTGCCAACCCAGACTGATATACCCGGCAAAGCTAGCATTCACATTCGATGGAGAACTGAAAACTTTTAATAGCAAAGAAAAACTAAATGAATACATAAACATTAAGCCAGCATTACAAAGAATTCTAAGAGGGGGGACACAACCTAAAGAAAGCAACCAGGAACTGGGACCTGCCCCAAACAGGCATTACTCAAAGTCTAACTGAGCAAGCACAGGAGGAAAGGAAAGAAGAAAAACTTAGGAAAACGGAATGGCAGGGACAACAATGCATCTCTCTATACTTTCTCTTAATATAAATGGGCTGAATTCACCAATTAAAAGAAAACGAACTGAGGACTGGATCAGAAAACAAGACCCATCCATCTGTTGCCTTCAGGAGACCCACCTCTCAGCCAAACATACAAACAAACTCAGAGTGAAGGGGTGGAAAAGGATCTACCAATCAAATTCCCCCAATAAGAAAGCAGGTGTAGCTATCCTGATATCTGACAAAATAAACTTTTCATTAAAATCAGTACAGAAAGACAAGGACGGACACTACATATTAATAAAGGGAACAATCCAAGAGGAGGATATAACCATCATCAACTTATATGCCCCAAATATTGGTGCACCCAGATATGTCAAACAAATGCTCTCAAACTTACAGAATAAAATAGATCCCAATACGATAATACTAGGAGACTTTAACACGCCACTCTCACCAAAGGACAGGTCTACCAACCAGAGGATTGGCAAAGAAGCTACCGAATTAAGTGAGGCCATACTTCAAGCGGAATTAACTGACATCTACCGAGTATTTCACCCTAAAACAACACAGTACACATTCTTCTCAGCAGCTCATGGAACTTTCTCCAAAATAGACCATATCATAGTTCATGCAAGGAACTTAAGCAAATACAAAGGGATCGACATAATCCCCTGTATCCTATCTGACCACAGTGGAATCAAGCTAGCTCTCAATAACAAAGCATACCGCAGAAATTTCTCTAATACATGGAAATTGAACAGCACACTCCTTAACAAGGCCTGGGTAACAGAAGAGATCAGAGAAGAAATAAAGCATTTCCTACAACTCAATGAAAATGAAAACACCTCACAAAGAAACTTGTGGGACACAGCAAAAGCAGTCCTGAGGGGCAAATTTATTGCCCTCAGTGCCCACATCAAGAGAATGGAGACAGACCAAGTAAATAATCTCATGTTGCAACTAAAACAGCTAGAAAAACAAGAAAAAATGGGACCTAAAGCTACTAGACGAAGCCAGATAACCAAATTGAGAGCAGAGATTAACCAATTAGAAAATCAGAAAACCATAACCAAAATAAACCAAACAAAAAGCTGGTTCTTTGAAAAAATAAACAAAATTGATGGCCCGTTGGCAAGATTAATTAAAAAAAGAAGAGAGGAAACCCATATTAATAGGATTAGGGATGCCACGGGAAACATCACAACACGTACCCAAGATATCCAAACAATTCTAACAGACTACTTTCAAAAGCTATACTCTCTAAAGGAAGAAAATCTGGCGGAAATGGATGCATTTTTAGAGAAATACAAGTTACCCAAACTGAGCAAAGAAGAAGTTAACCAATTAAATAAGCCAATATCCTATAATGAGATACAGGAAGCTATCAAAAGTCTTCCAACAAAAAAAAGCCCAGGACCAGATGGATTCACTGCAGAATTCTATAAGACCTTTAAAGAAGAACTAATACCCATACTCCTCAAGCTCTTCAGAGAAACAGAGAAGGAGGGAGCTATCCCAAACTCATTCTACGAAGCCAATATCACACTCATCCCCAAACCAGGCAAAGACCCAACCAAAAAGGAGAATTACAGGCCAATCTCCTTGATGAACACAGATGCAAAGATCCTTAACAAGATTCTAGCTAACAGAATCCAGAAACACATAAAAAAAATAATACACTATGATCAGGTAGGCTTCATCCCAGAGACACAGGGATGGTTTAACATACGTAAGTCAATAAATGTAATCCAGCATATCAACAGAGCCAAGGTCAAGAATCACATGATTATCGCCACAGATGCAGAAAAGGCCTTTGATAAAATTCAACATTCATTCATGCTAAAAGCTCTGGAGAAAATAGGAATAGAAGGAACATTTCTAAAAACAATAAAAGCCATTTATGACAGACCAATAGCCAATATTATACTTAATGGGGAAAAGCTACAACCAATCCTCCTAAAAACAGGAACAAGGCAAGGATGTCCACTGTCTCCACTCCTCTTCAACATAGTCCTAGAATCCTTAGCCAGGGCAATAAGGCAAGAAAAAGACATTAAAGGGATCCGCATAGGGAAAGAAGAAGTTAAACTATCCCTTTTTGCAGACGACATGATACTATACCTCCACGATCCCAAAAACTCCATCCCCAAACTTTTAGAAATCATAAGTCACTTCGGCAAAATAGCAGGATACAAAATAAACCCACAAAAATCAGTTGCCTTCCTATACACTGATAACGCACAGGAAGAGAGGGAAATAAAGGGAGCAACCCCATTCACAATAACCTCCCAAAAAATAAAATATTTAGGAATTAACCTAACCAAAGATGTAAAAGAACTATTTAATGAGAACTATAAAAAGTTAAAGAAAGAAATTGCAGAAGACACTAGGAAATGGAAAGACCTACCATGCTCCTGGATAGGCCGACTTAATATAGTAAAGATGGTGATACTTCCAAAACTAATATACAAATTCAATGCAATTCCTATTAAAATCCCAATGACGTACATCACTGAAATACAGAAAACAGTCCAAAAATTTATATGGAACAACAAAAGACCTAGAATAGCCAAAACAATTCTAGGGGATAAAGACAATATGGGAGGGCTATCCATGCCGAACTTCAAACTCTACTACAGAGCTATAATCACAAAGACAGCATGGTACTGGCACAAAAACAGACCCGAAGACCAATGGAACAGAATAGAAGATCCAGATATAAATCCACAGGCCTACAGCCAGCTGATATTCGACAAAGGAGCCAAAGACATACAATGGAAGAAACACAGCCTCTTCAACCGCTGGTGCTGGGAAAACTGGGCGGCCACATGCAGAAAACTAAAAGTGGACCCCAGCCTATCACCATGCACCAACATCAACTCAAAATGGATTAAAGACCTTAACATTAAACCTGAATCTCTGAAACTACTGCAGGACAGAGTAGGAGAGACACTTGAACTAATAGGCACAGGAAGGAACTTCCTGAACAGAGTCCCAGGGTCACAACAAGTTGGAGAGAGACTCGACAAATGGGACTACCTTAAAATAAAAAGCTTCTGCACAGCTAAATCTATCGCAACTAAGCTAGAAAGACAACCAACTAATTGGGAAAAAATATTTACCAGCAATATATCAGACAAGGGGTTAACATCCTGTATATACAGGGAACTCAAGAAACTAATCCCTCCCAAACCTAACAAACCAATTACTAAATGGGCAAGGGAACTAAAGAGGGACTTCTCAAATGAAGAAATAAAAATGGCAAAGAAACACATGAGGAAATGTTCATCATCCCTGGTGGTGAAGGAAATGCAAATAAAGACAACCCTGAGATACCACCTTACCCCAGTCAGAATGTCCCACATCCACAAATCAGCCAACGACAAATGCTGGAGGGGATGTGGAGAAAGAGGAACCCTATTACACTGCTGGTGGGAATGTACACTTATACAACCACTCTGGAAAGCAGTCTGGAGGGTCCTTAGAAAGCTAAAGATTGACCTCCCTTACGACCCAGTCATACCACTTCTAGGCATCTACCCTGAACAACAGGAACCAATATACAAGGACACGTGCACCTCCATGTTTATTGCAGCACTGTTTGCAATAACTAGGATATGGAAACAACCTAGGTGCCCCACCACAGATGAGTGGATCCAAAAATTGTGGTATCTATACACAATGGAATATTATGCAGCCATTAGAAATGACAAAATAATGGCATTTGCAGGGAAATGGATGGAGCTAGAAGGAATCATGTTGAGCGAGGTAAGCCAAGAACGAAGAGACAAACGGTACATGGTCTCCCTCATAAGTGGATGCTAAATCCAAAAGGTTAGGTGATACGACAAAACTAACAGGACTTAAGAAACAAAGAACTCCCGCTCATCTGGTTGAACCACTACTAAATATCCTCATGCTGCTGATCACAAATATGGTATATAACATGTGAACACTGTTATATATTACAGACTGTGGTAGACAATTTGCTCCAGGGAAGTTAGAATGAACTTGTGACTTTGAAATTATGTAATCAGTTAATCACAATCAAAAAAAAAAAAAAAAAGAACCTCGGGGAAGGGAGGGAGGGAGGGGATGGTAGGGGGAAAACAATGGAGGGGGTAACAATGTTCAAGAGGAAGTGTACTCATAACCTCACTCATGTAACTGTAACCCTCTGTATAGTAGCTTTACAATAAAAAAAAAAAAAAAGCAGTAAAAAAAAAAAATAAATAAATAAATAAATAAATCTCACTTCATTGTGGATTGATCATCTCCAACAACAAAATAGGATGAGTGTATCTTTGTCTCCAGTTGGTTGATCTCAGCAGACTTAAACTTTTGGAAGGAAAAAAGGTTTCTCTGCGTCCTATGTGCTTTTCAGAGACCACCTTACTCTGAAGTACCAGTCTGGTTAGTTTCTTAACAGTATTCTTAATTTTTGGGTGCCAGTGGTTCATACCTGAAATCCTAGCTACTCAGGAGGCTGAGATCTGAGGAGGCTGAGTGCTAGCCTTGAGCTGAAGAGCAGAGGGACAGCGCTCAGGCCCAGAGTTCAACGCCCATGACCTACCAAAAAAAACCAAAAAACGAAAAAAAAAAGAAACAACCTGAGAAGTCTCTGAGACCTTACCCCCAATTAACCACCAAAAGCCAGAAATGAGATGGGGCTCAAATGGTAGAGCATCAACCTTAAACACAACAACTAAGGGAAAATGTTCTGGCTCTGTGGTCACACCCCAGTACTGGCACAAAACAACAACAAAAAACCCGCAGTTCTAGTAACCACTGTCATATTTATTAATTTGCTTGTTTACCACCTAGATGTCTCTTCTATAAGAATGTAAGGCATGTATCTTGATGGTTACATAGCTGATACAACAATAAATGTACTGAATGAATGGATGAATGACTAGATTCATCAAACAACCAATGAATCAATCTTATTTGCATTTGACCACTGTCTAAAGCCCACAATACTCATTTGCAATAACCAAATTAGGTACAATAGTCAAATAACCTCATGAAGTAGGATAGATAATAGCTTTCTATTTTTCTTCAGCATAAAAATAAAACAAATGCACAGAAATGGAGGGACAAAGGATGAACAAAAAGCAGTGGTAAGTCTGGCACCAGTGGTTCACACCTGTAATCCTAGCTAGTCAGAAGGCTGAGATCTGAGGATCACGGTTCAAAGCCAGCTGGGCCAGGAAAGTCCATGAGGCCCTTATCTCCAATAAACCACTAGAAAATGAGAAGTGGTGCTGTGGCTCAAGTGGCAGAGTGTTTGCCTTGAGCTGAAGAGCATAGGGACAGCGCCCAGGTCCAGAGTTCAAGCCCCACAACTGACAAAAAATAAATAAAAGAAAAGAGGGGAACTGCAAATATATGAAGGCAGGAGCCAGCTCCTCCCTAGAGCCTCCCTATGCTACCATCCATTCTGATTTTCACTTTCTCAGAACTCTCTAAGAAGTCTGTCTCCCTTCTCATCATCAGTTATAGAGCAGAGCATAACTTTTCTGGCAGATGTAAACTTCTAGAGTGTAGATCAGGGGCTGCACCTTGGATCCCTTGTACCATTCATGATGTCAAGCACACCAGGCTCTCAAATGGCCTCCAATTCTGTCACACTCCTCCCCTGAAGAGCTGGAGTCTGGTGCTCTTTCTGCACAGAGGCAGCATTTCAGGTATATTTTTAACTAAGAGAAGAGAGTGTCAAGTATCATGGACATGTTCAGACTACATTTAGGTCAAAGAAGGAATGGAGCTGTCATCTTGATCTCTTCCTCCTTCCTGAATCACTTGCTCTAGGGAAATCAAGCTACAACACAATATTGTAAGCAGAACACCCAGCTCCATTTGAGACCCCAGAAGGATGAAGAGCTACACATCATGACTATAATTTCACATGACCCAGACCACTTCATACAGCAAAGTGCAAATCCCTGACCCACAGAAACCATGAGGTGTCTGTACTATAAGTCACCAGATTCTAGAATTTGTTAGGAAAGGTGAGGAGAGCAGTGGAAGGGAAAGAAGGGGAGGGGAGTTAAAGGGGAAGGAAAGGGAGGAAAGTCCTCTAGCAAAGGCTAAATCACAGAGCCCTGACATACTCTGCTCTAGACAACTCTGCTGGAAACTTAGTTCCACCTCTTGCTCTTCCTTTTCCAGCCCCAAAGCCCCCTGCAACCACACAGCCCTCCTGGAACTATGCCCTTCCTGCCCTTTTACCTTTGCTTTTTCCTGGGGGAGTGAGGCGAGGGGAGGGTCCTTTTGCTTTTAACATCTCTTTTCCCTTTTATTTTTTCTATTCAATTCATTTTAAATTTTGTATTTTTCACAGCCTTCATATATATTGGCAGTGACCATTCCCCACATTCACTTGATCATTTCCCTCCACACCCACCCCATCTATCTACATTTAAATTTTTGAACCATATGGACCAATTCTAAGTTTGTGTGGGGGCTGGGAATATGGCTTAGTGTTAGAGTGCTTGCCTAGCACACATGAAGCCATGGGTTCAATTCCCCAGTACCACATAAGCAGAAAAATAAGAAGTTTGTGTGTATATGTGTGTGAGTGTGTATGAAACTGACAAAGACACTGACAGAGAGAGAGACAGAGGGGGAGAACAAGCATTCCATGTAGTAAGAGGCAGGTGATTTTCATGTGGTCAATGTGGCTGAGAACAGAGGTGGGGAAGACAGGACAGGAGGGGACCAGGCATAGTTTCTTACAGGAGAGCCAGGGACATTATTCACATTTCCAGAGATCACTATGACTGCTGAGTAGAGAAAGTCACAAAAATATCACAGGTCAACCACACCTTTGCCTTGATTCCAAAATCTAAAACATTAATAACTTTTTAAATAACTCATTTAGCACAAAGCCTGACCTAAAAAGACACGTGTATTAATAGTCTTTATTTACCCAATTCGTGTATTGTCTGAATACATTTTGGCCATGGGGGAAGGGAGGTGTCTGATCACAGGGAACCAAGGCTATTCCACAATAGACTGTATGCACTGTGTCAACATTCCTAATTAAAAAAAAAATTGTGGGAACGTTGCAGACTGAATGCTTGGGTCCCTGCTGCCAAATTCACCAATGTGCCAGCATTTGGGGTGATTAGGTCATGAGAAGGGAGCCCCAAGAATGGGAATAGTGTCCTCATAAGAAGAAACAGGAGCTCTCCCCTGAACACTGTCTTCACCCATGAGGACAAAACAAGAAAGCAATTAGCTGTAAACTAGCACCTTGACCATGACCTTAACCCCACCAGCCTTGAGCTTAGACTTTCAGCTTCCCCAATATGAAAAGTAAAAGATTCTGTAAATCCTCTGTTCTAGTTCTGTTCTCTCAGCTCATACTGACAAAGACCACTGATTATCAATATTTTACTTCTCACCTGCAAAACAACCTTCATTGCCCACTATGCAGAATGCAATACAGCCATTCCAAGTGTTTCCCTTCCAGCTACCACAGTGGTGATAAACAGAGGTTGTGAGACCCTTCAGGAGGAGGGTGGTGGCCAGGCATGGCCTCTCCAGGTCCAGTTCCTGGCAGAACACCTGCTCTATCTAGCTGTGCACAGGATGGAGATCAACATCATCCAGCACCAACATCTCACATCACCAATTTCCTTCCCTATGCCCTAGCAGGGCTTCCTGTAAGTTCTCTGCCACAGGGTAAATAGCATGGCTTTGCCCTCTCCAAATCCCACTAGACCTCTTTCTTGAGAACACTGCCACGGCCCTGAGCAGAAGGTGTTTAGAACCAGTTCCTCAGCCCTGGGATATTGTATTCCCTAGCCACTCAGGTATTGGCTGTTCCTACAGCTGATATTCATATGTCCTTTTTTTTTAAATTTTGGTGCCAGTCCTAGGGTCTGAACTGAGGACCTGGGACCTGTCCCTGAGCTTCTGTGGCTCAAGGCTAACACTCTACCATTTTAGCCATAGCTCCATTTCTGCTGCCCAGTCTGACTTCCAATTGCCATCTTCAAATCTCAGCCTGCGGAGTAGTTAGGATTACAGGCTTGAACAACTAGCTCATTAGCAAATCTTTCATTAGTCTATTCTCTTGTTTTATAGTTAAAAAAATCCTCTATGTTAACCTGGCTGAACCCTAACTCTGAATTCTAAAGTGTGTCCACTACAGAGGGTCTAGGTTAAGAGAACCCACACTATGCATAACAATGGCATCTCTATCACACTTACTAGGCACCAGGCACTATTCCAAGTGGTGTGTGTGTGTGTGTGTGTGTGTGTGTGTGTGTGTGTGTGTGTGTGTGTATGTGTGTGTGTGTAAACTCATTGAATCCTAAATCCTATTCCCTGAAGTACTAAGTATTTAATTATGTCCATTTTATTGGGGAGGGTCAGTGCTAATCAGCCAGGACAGAAAAATCTGTGAGATTCTTTTCTTTTTGTCAGTTGTGGTGCTTGAACTCTGTGCTCTACCGCTTGAGCCACGGCACTACTTCTGGTTTTCTAGTAGTTTATTGGAGAAAAGAGTCTCACGGACTTTCCTCGGGCTGGCTATGAACCGAGATTCTCAGATCTCAGCCTCCTGAATAGCTAGGATTATAGGAGTAGTCTCTGAGATTCTCATCTTTAATTAACTACCAAAAGAGCCAGAAGTGGAGCTGTGACTCAAGTGGTAGAGCACTAGCCTTGAGCAAAAGAGGTTAGGGACAACGTCCAAACCCAAAGCTCAAGTCCCAGGAGAGGAACACCCCCCCCCCCCAACAACAAAAAAAAATTGAAGAAATGACAAAAGAAAGAGATTAAGAAATGTATTCAGGCTGGGCACTGATAGCTCACACCTGTTAATCTTAGCTACTCAGGAGGTTGAGATATGAGGATCATACTTTAAAGCTAGCTTGGGCAGGAAAGTCCATGCTAGATTATTTGACTTTCCCAGAAAACCTCACAGACATCCAGGTACAGAGAATAATGAAAAGTTTATTGCCAGGAAAGGGGTCACCAAGAACCCTTCTCACAGGGGAGAAGTGAGAAGCAGCACCAGCTATTGTCTGAGGTGACCTATATAACCTAGGAGGTTTAGGGGTGGCTAGAAGGGGCTAGGAGGCAGAGACCCTGGTGTGGACATGTGGGCCAGGGGCTTCATCATGGAAGACTAGGATTTATGGCTACTGTCCAAATAGTAGATAAGGGGTCTTTCAACTGCCCAGACCTGAAGGTCACTCTAAGAGGCTCTTGTTGCTTATATGGTGGTAGCTGTCCAAGAGAAGGCCATCCCAGGGTAGAGGGTGCTGGAGGCTGATTATTTACTGCCTTTACCAAGTGGGCATGGTGTTGCCTAGGAAGGGAGCATACTAAGCTGTGGAGAAGGGAAGGAGTGTATTAAGCTACGGGTAGGGAGTTCATTTTGCTAACTGTCCATGAGACTCTTACTGTGGCTCAAGTGATAAAGCTTTATCCTGGACCAGAAAAGCTTAGGGAGAGCACCTACATTCTGAGTTCAAGTCCAGGACCAGCACCAAATAAATAAATTAATAAAATATCTAAACTCCTATAACTAAGAGTGATGCCTGGATCAAACCCAGACAAAATGGAGTTTTTGAAAGGTTGGTATTAAGGCAAAATGAGAATGAGGCAAGGAGACAGGTGGTAGTAAGGGAGGTGGTCTGAAAGGTACAATATAGCCTTTACTGGGCTCTTAAGGTCATGTTTGAAATTATCTGTCTAGCAGCAGTCTAGTAGGTCCTCAAGGTCATAGACTGTGTCCCTCTCTCTAGGAATGTCAGGTACTTAGCAGAGTGCCAGCCTGGGACACATTCAGTATACAGTAAAAAAAAAAAAAAACGGATGGTAGACTTACATGTAAATGAAGCAGAACCATAGACTCAGACAGCAGCCCTCCATCAGGCTGAGACTTCACAGCAAAGCCTGGACATAGAGTGCACACATCCTTCCCAGGATCGTCCTGGGCTTCTCCCTGACTCACCTGGCCCAGGTATAAATGCCTGACAGAGGTGAACAAAACAATTACCTGGCCCTCTGTCAACACTTGAGACAGCAAAGCTGGCTCCATGACTTAGCTACTGAACATGGTGTTCCATGAATTGCAAAGTTGAGCCTAGGCAGACCCAGCCCTACCTGTGGCCCAGCTTCTCCCAAACCTGGGGACCCTGACTACTCCTTGCTGTTTCCCCAGTCTGGACTTCTGACTGTGCTGCACCTCTGCCTAGAATCACTTGGCTTCCCACCCTTCCCTAGTCTTCAGGGCCTGGTTGAACCATCATACTCCCCCTGAAAAGAGTAGTCAGGGCTTCCTCTTTCAGGTGGCCTGGCTCTTCCATGCACTCACACACACCTGTACTCACAGCAGTCAGAGAGACCACACTGCATTCTGGGGTTAGGACTTCAGGCTCTGCAGGACAGTCAGCATTTCAGTAGCCAGCTGTGTGGCTCTGAATGAAGCATATCTCTTGCCCTCTGCTTAGTAACCTCATCTATAAAATGGAGCAATTATGGTCCATATATTATTAGTCTGCTGTGATCATGAGCAGGTTACCAGATGCTGACACCTGCAATCCTAGTTAATGAAGAGGCTTGATAAGGAGATCACACTTAAGATCAATCCAGGCAGAAAAGTCTGCAAGGTTTCATCTACATAGAGGGAAGTGTGTGCCTGTGATATCAGGAAGAGCAGGAGTCTAGAGTAAGTGAATCACATTCAGGCATTCACTCAGGCAGGAAGTGAGATCCTATTTTAAAAAACAACCAGTAAAAAACAGGGCTGGAGACATGGTTCAATTGATAGAGCACCAGCCTAGCAAACATGAAGTTCTAGAGTCAAAACCTCAGAACCCCTATTTCCCTAGGGGAAAAGAACAATATTATAGACAGTACTTAACACTGCACCTGGCAAAACGGCCAGCAACAACTATTGTATATGATGAATGTCCTGAACTCAGACGTTGCAGATTACTCAGTATCTGTACTCCTGTAGGTGGGCATGGTAGATGAATGAAAGGATCCATTTTCCCTCCGCATCAGCTGCTGCTCTCCCTGGCTCCATTGTTTCCTTCATGGCCATAGTCACCTTCCTGAGACATCTGTGCTTTGGTCATCCTCTGCTTACAAGCCTCCACAGCCACAAGAATCCTGCAAGTATATTTTACATCTAATATTAGCTTTGAGTTTCAGTTGAAACACTATATACAGCAAGGAAAGGGTGCTTTTTAATTTTATTTCTTCTTGTCAGTATGGCTTTTGTGTTTTCTGACTTGGCTAATGGGTCATAGTGAATCCCGTCAACGGGAATTCGTTATTGAACTTGTTATGGCTAGAAATGTTATTCATGTAATAAATACCAATATGGGAGATAATTAACACACACATACACACACACACACACACACACACATACACACACCTTCCCATAGCCACCCAACCTCCTGAAGTCCAGCCTCTATAGCTCAGTCTTCAGGGCACTGTGACTGGTCTCTCACCCACCATTGCAATTACTCTCCAGCAGATATTAACAGAATTTTCCATGACTCTGCCTCACCTGTTATAGCTGGAATAGGCCCCCCTACCACATGAGAGGCTCAGTCATACTGTATACATGTGACTACAGTCTTGATCTTCCTAAGGACCACCTTTAAATTTCCTCACTACTTTAGCCAGACAGGAGTGGCTCATGCCTGTAATCCTAGCTACTTATTAGGCTGAGATCTGAGGGTCTTGATTCAAAGCCAGCCAAGGCAGGAAAGTCTATGAGACTCTTTTCTAAATGAACCACCACATAACTAGAAATGAAACTGTGGTTCAAGGGGCAAAGAAACAGCCTTGAGCAAAAAAGCTAAGAGACAGCATTCAGGTCCTAAGTTCAACCTCAGTATTTGCATCAAAAACAAGATGAAACAAAACAAAAGCAAAAACAAAACACCTTATCACTTGCAGAAGCCTTTTCAGATCACCACAGCAGGATCTCTTCTTGGTACAACACTCAGCTGGTCCCCTTTCCCAAGGGGAATTATCCTATGTCCTGCCTTGTTTGCTATAGCTCTGTGAACCCTTTTGTGTTCCCTATTAGACTGAGAGTATTTGGGTTTGTTTGTTTGTTTTTGCCAGTCCTCAGCCTTGAACTTGGCCTATGTGCTGTCCCTGAGCTTCTTTTGCTTAAGGCTAACACTCTACCACTTTAGTCACAACACCACTTCTGGCTTTTTGTGTTTATGTGTACTGAGGAACCCAGGTCTTCATGCGTGCTAGGCAAGCACTCTACCATTAAGCCATCTTCCCAGCACTGGGAGCAGTTTTTTGTACCTACCACACAGTATTTAGTTTGGATCCAGAACAAAACTGTTTGTGTCAATGTAGCTGAAACTCAGATCAAACTGAGATATTGCACGCATGAGTATTCAATGCTTCTGGTGGAGCTCTTTCAATCAGGAGAGTGCCTTTAGTTAAAGAACACATATGGGCAGTGGGCTTCATTAATCCTCTGTGGAAGGGAGGATCTTTTCTAAGAATTATAAAGGAACAGAAGGAGCTAGAAGAGATTAAGACAGTTATCCTTGCCTCTGGGTCCCTTGGTGTGCTATGGCTGACGCTAGCATAACAACAATCTCTGCCTCTGTCTGCAGGGCTAGTCTTTCCAGCAAAGTAGGATTAAGGTCCCACTCTATTCCAGGAGGAACACCCCTTAACCATGTAACTACAATAACCCTATTTCCAACTAAGGTCATATTCTGAGGAATGAAGCTTACAATTTAAACAAGTTTGTTATTGTTACTTTGTGTGTGTGTGTGTGTGTGTGTGTGTGTGTGTGTGTGTGTGTGTTGTGCTGGTACTGGGGCTTGACTTCTGGGCCTGGGAGCTGTCCCTTAGCTTTTTCACTTAAGGCTTGTTCTCTACCATTTGAGCCACACCTCCACGTCTGACTTTTTGGTGGTTAACTAGACACTAATTGGACATTGCTGCCTGAGTAGGCTTTGAACTATGATCCTCAGATCTCAGCCTCCTGAATAACTAGGATTACAGGTGTGGGCCACTGATGCCTAGCTTCACAGATCTTATTTGAAGAAACAATTCCATCTGTGACTCCTTTTATCCCTTCATGGGAGCTGTGGGCCTAAGAAAAGACGGAGTCAGTGGACTACAGCGTTTCTGCTTAAGACCTATCTCTGGACCCACAGGACATTCACAACAGCTGCAGCAAACACCTTCCCCCCAACACAGTAAACAGAGCTCCACATTTCCAGAACAAAATCTAACCCCAAAGAGACTCTTTTGTGCTTTAAAATAGCATCTGAATGATGTAACTGTAACCCTCTATACATCATCTTTATTATAGTAGTAAAAGTGGTTTTAAAAGACATCTGAAGGGAGAGAACTAGACAGCTCCTCACTCGGAGACACCACCCACAAACCATGTAGGCCAAAGGGATGGACAGATTGATGCTAATGGACAATTTTAAGAGGAAGTCTCCAATCAAAGTTCAGGCTAAGAACTAGCTGCTCCTCCAGGAAGCTCATCCTTCTGAGGCCTCTGATCTCACCAGAGGAGATGGGAGCAGAAGAATGCAGCCTCTTCCACAAGTGGAGGAGATGGGGAAAAACAAGTCGTTTAAGGATACAGGTGGACCTGTTGCAACAATGAGAAGTACAAGTTGTCATGTCCATAACGAACTTTACAATGTCAGTGCAGGGGGGGGTGGATTGGGACTGGGGGGGAGGGGGGAGGCTGGGAAGGGATGTGAAGGGTAAACAAAGGAGGAGGCTGCAATGCTTGGTAAGAAATGTACGCATTATCCTGCCCATGTAATTGTAACCCCTCTGTAAAGTATGTTCACAAATAAAATAAAATAAATTAAATATAAAAAGAAAAGAATGCAGCCTCTTGAGGGAAAATGTGTAGTGCACCTAGCACCAAGAGCAGAATAACTTCCAAATGACATACAAGGGAACAGCAGCAGCCAAGAGTCCTGGATGGCCAGGCATCCATGGCTCAACCCTATAACCCTAGTTATTCAAGATGCTGAGATCTGAGGATTGAGACTCGAAACCAGATAGGGAAGGCAAAGCCATCAAACTCTTACCTCCAATTAAACACCTTAAAGCCAGAAGTAGAGTATGGCTCAAATGGTAGATTCACAGCCTTGAGCAAAAAATGCTAAAGGCAGATGGGAGCCAGTGGCTCATGCCTGTAATCCTAGCTACTCAGGAAGGTGAGATTTGAGGATCACACTTCAAAGCCAGCCTGGGAAGGAAATTCCTCAAGACTCTCATCTTCAATTAATCACCAGAAAACTGGAAGTGGTTCTGTGGCTCAAGTGGTAGAGCACTTACCTTGAGCTGAAGAGCTGAGGGACAGTGCTCAGGCCCAGAGTTCCAGCTCCACGACTTACAAAAAATAAAAAGAAAGAACTGCTTAGGGACAGTGCCTAAGCCCTGAGTTCAACCCCCAATATTAAGAAACATACACACACACACACACACACACACACACACACACGGAATCTCAGCAGGAACACAGCAGTCAGTCAAGATACTGAGTGCTACTATATGCTTGTCTTTACTATGGAAGAAGCAGTATATAAGACAGATGAGGTCCTGAATCTTATGGTGCTTACGACCTACTGAAGCAGAAAAACAGACATGTAAACCAACAAGCAAGGTGATTCTAGTCAGTGGATCATTCATAGGTATGTTGCAGAGTGAGAAGGGAATTTCCAAATGTCAGCTCTAACAGATGCTTATCAAACCAGATGCCTATGGTTCATTTCTGTAATCCAAGTTACTCAGGAGGCTGCTATATAAGGGACCACTATTCGATGTCAACCCTGGTAGGAAACGTCCATGAGGCTCTTATTTTCAATTAACCACCAAGAAAGCCAGCACGGGATCTGTAGCTCAAGTGGAAGAGTACCAGCCTTGAGCAAAAATGTTCAGGGTCAGCACCCAGGCTCTGAGTTCAGGACCCGGGATGAGCACACAAAAAAAACAATAACAATAAAAAAGGCTGTCTGAGATGACACTAGTGCTGAGACCTCAAAGGTGAAAAGAATCAAGTCAAAGTTGTTAGGAAGAGCATTCATTCATTCTCTGAGTAAAGACCTAAGGGAGGAAGTGAGCCTCCTGTGTAATACAGCCAACAGGCTGGAGTGCGATAGTGAACACAACCAACACACACAAAATGAGGCTGGAGGGATACACAGGAGCCAGACAAGGCAGGAGCTTGGACTTGAGCAGTAGCTGCAAGGCACTAATGAATTTTAGAAAAGAGAAAGGAGCCGCTGATTTTACTCATAAATGCATTCTCTGGCTGGGTGTTAAGAATGGACTGAGATTCCAGCAGAGGTGGGGAGAAGAGCTGGGAGCCTTGAGCTGGAATCCAGGAAAGCTAGACAGGGTAGGAGGAGAGAAATGGGTGGAGTCAGAATCAAGATTTGGGCCAGACTCAGTAGGGAACTCAGATCTTAACTGAGACCCCAGGGCTGAACTCACTCTCCCAACTCACACAAAATACAGATAAGGACACAGAGGCTCTGCCAATTCAAGGGTCTACCCAGCGTCAAACAGTTCAGGATGACCCCACCTCACAATGCAGTACTTCTACCAGGAAGAAATCAAAAGAGGAGTTCGCAAATAAAGCTTTATTGAAACACAGCATATTCAGGTGATGAATGTCCTATGTGCAGCAATACATATTACAGTGGCAGAACCTGTGGCTATACTGGAGACTGTATTATACACAAAACCTAAATTAGGCTCTGGACTAAATGATCACAGACAACATACTGGTTAAATTTGGAACTAGAGCTTCCAGAGACAAAAGAAGTGTAAGGTTCAGAGGGTAGATCTTGGGGAATCTCTCTCTCTAACCAAAGGCTCACCAAAGAGGCTGTCCTGCTGAGAAGACTCCTTCAACATTACTTCTCTCCTGGGAAGGCCTTAGGAAAATAACAAACACACCATAACATCCATGCCACTATGCTTGTACAAATTATATTCTATAGGCATTTCCAAAAGACTGAGATGAATTCTACCTGCCAGGAAAGATACAGAAGGAGACAAAAATGATGAAAACCTCTAAATCACTATGGGCCATAGCAGATTACCTAAGCCTTGTTGAGCTTTACTGAGTGAGATCCCCAACACTGGGGTGTATCCAAGTCAAAGATGGCTGTCCATCTGACAGGGAAAATGTTAAGAGAGCTAGAGATTAAGAGAGATATGACAGGCTGGGAATGTGGCTTAGCGGTAGAGTGCTTGCCTAGCATACATGAAGCCCTGGGTTTGATTCTTCAGTACCACATAAACAGAAATAGTCAGAAGTGATGCTGTGGCTCAAGTGATATAGTGCTAGCCTTGAACAAAAAGAAGCACTGGGACAGTGCCCAAGCCCTGAATTTAAGTCCCAGGACTGGCACCGAGAGGAGGGTAGAAGGTTGGAAGGGAGAAGGAGGGATAGGACACGGAGCAGAGCAATTGTGGGTTCCAAAATGGTGTCTTATAGCCACTACACACACACACACACACACACACACACACACACACACACAGCCTAACACCAACTGGGAATGAGGGGGAGGAGGAATGACACAAATACACACAAAGAGAGGAGAGGGTTGAAAGCAGGGTTGGGGTAAAAGAAGCACACTAACACCACAAGGAGAACCCCACAAGACCAGGGGGAAGGAATCCATACCTGGGCTTTCCTGCCCTTTACCTGCTGCAGAGTGAAAGAGTACTAAACCTGATGATTCAGGTTGAAAGTCATCAAGTGTCCCTTTAATACCTCTGGCATGGCACCTGGCAGCCCGTCTTAATGTGGCCCATTGTTCCCTGTCAGGGCCTTGGTGGCAGGAGCAGTCAGCTGTCTTGCCCATTGCCAAGGGAAAGCAGAGAGCAGAGGGAGGAGACAGCATGGAGGAGGGAGAAAAAGTCAGGAGCACCCAGACCCATGCAAGGACGCCTCTGGAAGACCCTCTTTCCATGGCCCACCCCAGATGAAAAGATGACTCACCCCCTTGCCACAGCACCTGACAGCTGCCCCAAGGAAAGCCAGGTGGGAAGAGGTATGGGTCAAAAAACAAAAAAGCCCCACCCTATCCTTTCTTCCTACCATAGTCCTCGGGCTTAAACACAGGGGCCTGCCTGGGCACTGGCCCTGAGCTTTTGTGATCGAGGATAGTGCTCTATTACTTAAGCCACAGCTCCACATCTGGCTTTTTTTGGTGGTTCATTGGAGATAAGAGTCTCCCAGATTTTGAACCACGATCCTCAGATCTCAGCCTCCTGAGTAACTAGGATTACAGGTATGAGTCACTAGCTTCTGGCTCTGACAAGCCCAATTTTAGCTGTACTCTGCTGGTATGGGAGACAGGTAAAGCTCTACTTTACAGACCAGGAAACAGAGGGTCCAGGGAGGTTAAATGTCTGGCCTCCTGAACTCAGTCAAACACAGCAACGAAACAAGCCAGGCATCAGTGGCTCATGCCAGTAATCCTGAAAGATTGAAATTGGGGCTATGTCCATTTTACAACTTACTAACTGCTAATTCTGCTTCTGTAAACCTGCTTGCGCTAACACTGACTCTTCCCTTCCCAGAAATAAGTTAAAAAGTTACAAAGTTCAGATGCAGGCCCAGGGACAAGGTCTGCAAACATAGATAAAGAACAAAAGAGTATGTTCTCCTGAATTCCTGTGTAAAAACTCACAGCAGGGGGCTCAAGACAAGGACCATCTGGCAAGCCCAGCAAACTAGGTCAAATGTCAACCAATCGGGAGCCTGTAACTATGTGGACTCCCCCCCCAGGGAAGCCTCCCCCTAGGGAACCAACTAGTTTTCAACAAGTGTTACAAAACTTCCCGCGCAGCTGAGCCAATCCTGGGGAGCCTGGGGTCTTATGCTAATCCTGTGGTTTTTGTCTTTAAAAGTGCCTGTAACCGCTGCTCCGGGCTTCCAGTCTGCCTTGGACAGAGAGCGCGTTTGCGCAAATGCCTAATAAACTCCTCTTGCTTGTTGCATCTGCTGGTTTGGAGTCTTGGTTCTTGGGGTGCCCTCCGTTGAAGAAAGCATCCCAGTGAGTCTGGGTCTTTCAATCCTAGCTACTCAGTAGGCTGATATCTGAGGATCATGGTTCAAAGCCAGCCTGGGCAGGAAAGTGTGTGAGACTCTTATCTCCAATTAACCACCAGAAAACAGGAAGTGGGCTGTGGGTCAATTGGTAGAGCAATAGCTTTGAGCTGAAGAGCTAAGGGACAGCGCCCAGGCCCAGAGCTCAAGTTCCACCACTGACCAAAAATCAAAACAAAAAAAAGAAGTGATGGGCTAAATGAATGGCAGCTAAATGAATAGACATATAAATTATATATCCTCCTCATTATGATTCTTACTAGTAGTATTTTATGTTGTGTCTTCCATCATCTAAGAAAGCTGAGGAAAATTCTGCATTCACAGCTTCAACTTCTCAAAAACCCAAGAAAAAGAAGAAAAACTGGGGCTGCTTTTTGTTTGGCCCTTCCTTCTCCAATCTCTATTCAGCAGAGGGCAGCAAACAGGAAGCATGGAAAGATCAAAGAGTGAGAAAGAGAACCACATGGAGAAACAGCTACACATTGATAAATACAGACCCACCCACCCACAGCAAGCAGAATTGTTTAGCTTCCTCTAGCTTTCAAAGTATGAACATTCCACCTCCTCCAGCTAGGAAGGACGGGGGATGGGGGAGGGAGGGGATGTTGGAAGTTGAAGAGACAGAAGCTCTTTTTCAGCTCAAGAGATTTTCAGTGAGCATGCATATGAGAGAGGGGCAACTCTCAAAGCAGGGAGAGGAAGGCAGCCACAGAACTGACAAGATAATTCTCAATGAAGACAGCTTTCAACTACTCATCTTGAGGCAACAAGGCTGGTAATCCTAACACCCAAGCTCTCCCCAGTGAGAAACTGAGGCCCCTGCCATTGGCATCTCAGCCCAGGGGTGTCAGAGAGTGCTGATCTACAGAATGCAGGTTCAGTGCTCCACAAGGACAGGGCTAGAGTGGCAAAGGGGTGGCCTTTTGAGGGTCAAGTCTAGTCCCCACGATATCGGCAGGGATCTGGCATGGACATCTGTCAGCCTCTTCTCAACTATCTTTCCCACCCCCACAACCAGGAGTAGCCAGCCTCTCTGTGTAAATGCTCTTTCCATATGACCGGGGTGGCCCAATCCCATCCCTAGCTCTAAGGTAGGATAAGTCACCCAGCATAGCCCATCTTCCTGACTAGTGTGATTGTGAATGAATCCTATCATAATAAACACATCAGATCCAAAGTGGACCAATAAGATTTAAACAGATAATGCTAAGATAATAGGAAAAGACATTTCTTGTCTTTTCTGCAGAGGCCACAGAGACAGATTCTCTCCTCTAGGTTCTGCATATGGATATAATGCCAGAAAGCGTTATCATATTTTACCACCAAGGTGAGGAGGGATGAGAGGAGTAGAGTGCTCAGTCTAAGATAAAGGCAGAACCAAGAGAACTCAGAGAGAAAAAGCCCATGCCCCGACAGTCCCACAAACCTCCATATCATACCATACCATACCTGAAGCCAACTAGAGCTAGTGTGTCTTTTAATCATTTAAGCCTGCCTGGCTCAATTTATTACTTGCATCTGATACTGAACTGGCCCTACTTTCCATGCATAGCAGTGACAGTGCCACATGGCACGTGTGATTTACTTTCTCTACTTTCCTATTGAAGCCCTTCAGGTTATTCTGCTTTCAGGTTATTTTACTTTCCCTTACTTTAAAAGTAAATCCAGGCATGGTGATTCAGGCATGTAATCCTAGCTACGGAGGAGGTAAAAAGTGAAGGATCAGAGTCAGCCTTAGTCAAAACACCAAAACAAGAAGTTTGAGAGACTTCATATCAACCAACGACTTGAAGCAGTGGGGCATGCTTGATATCTCAGCTATGGGAGAAGCACAATGGCATATGTTTATCTTTCCCAGTGACAAAAGGAAGCAACAAAATCACATTGCAGGCATAAAATGAGATCCTACCTTGAGAATAACCAATATAAAATAAGGCTAGAGGCATGGAGTAAGTGCTAAGCTCCTACTTAGCAAGGGCAAAGCCCCAAGTTTAATCCTCAATATAACCAAATTTAAAAAAAAATTATAAGCCAAGTGCCTATAATTCTAGCAACTCAGGTAACTGAGAGCAGGAGGATACAGTTTAAGGCTAGCAAGGAAGCTGGGCGCCAGTGGCTCACGTTTGTAATCCTAGCTACTCAGGAGGCTGAGATCTGAGGATCACAGTTCAAAACCAGCCCAGGCAGGAAAGTCCGTGAAACTTATCTCCAATAAACCACCAGAAAACCAGAAGTGGCACTGTAGCTCAAGTGGTAGAGTCTTAGCCTTGACCTGAAGAGATGAGGGACAGCACTCAGGCCCAGAGTTCAAGCCCCACGACCGACAAAAAAAAAAAAAAAAGAAAAGAAAAAAGGCTAGCAAGGGCAGAAACATTCATGAACCCTCATCTTAAAAATTAACCAGCAAACCAGCACAACTATATTTATCGCAGCATTATTTACAAAGCTAAAATATGAAACCAACCCAGATGCCCCTCAGTAGATGAATGGATCAAGAAAATATGATATATATAGAGGGGGCAGAGAGAGAGAGAGAGAATGGAATTCTATGCCTCCATCAGAAAGAATGACATCACCCCATTTGTTAGGAAATGGAAAGACTTGGAAAATATTTTTTAAGTGAAGTAAGCCAGGCCCCAAGACACATAGGTCCTATGGTTTCCCTTATTTAAAATAACTAGTATATGTCTAGGACAAGCAGGAAAGGTGAAAAGCTATGTACATATGACCATATAAGATGATGTTAAGCAAAAGGACCACCAAGATAGGGACACAGTGATTTTTCCTTTCTTGCTATTGTTTATAACGTATTTATAATGTACTATGCTTTTTTTTTGTTCTCCTCCCTGTTTTCACTGTATTTGATTCCAGTGCCCTGCATCTCATAAATACATTTTTGTAATTTGAGGAGGGAAAGGAAATAATAAAATGCTTAAATAAGGACACAGGTTGACCCATTGTAACAATGAGATGTAGAAGACACAACTTCGCTGGGAGGGAGAGTTGAGGGAGGTGGAGGGGGAGCTGAGGGAGGTGGGGAGGGAAGGGAAGGTAGGGGATAAACAAAGGAGGAGGTAACAATAATGTTCAATAGGAAATGTACTCATTACCTTACTCATGTACCTGTAATCCCTCTATACAATATTTGTACAATAAAATACATGTAAAAATAACCAGAGGGGCTGGGAAGGTGGCTCAGTGGTAGAGCACTTGCCTTGCATGCCTGAGGCCCTGGGTTAGATTCCTCAGCACAACATAAGCAAAAAGAAAAAAGCCAGAAGTGGTGCTGTGGCTCAAGTGGTAGAGCACTAGCCTTGAGCTGAAGAGCTGAGGGACAGCGCCCAAGCTCAGAGTTCCAGCCTCACCACCGGACCCCCCCCCAAAAAAAATAACCAGAAGCCAGGAGCCAGTGGGTCACACCTGTAATCCTAGTACTCAGGAGGCTGAGATCTGAGAATCGCCATTCAAAGCCAGCCTGGGCAGTAAAGTCCATGAAACTCTTTTCTCCAATAAACCACCAGAAAACCACAAGTGGTGCTGTGACTCAAGTGGTAGAGCACTTGCCTTAAGTTGAAGAGCTGAGGGACAGCGCCCAAGCCCAGAGTTCAAGCCCCACGACCGACCAAGAAATAAAAAATAAAAAAAAAAAACAGAGGGAAAGAGAGAGGTGGGGGGAGAGACTCTGCAAGCTGGAGGTGTGGATGAAGTGGTAGAGCCTGGCCAAGCAAGCAAGTGAGCAAATGCATGGCACTGAATTCAAACCTCAGTACCACCAAAAATAATATAAAGTAAAAAGGCTAGAAAGAAAATTTACAAAAATGGATCTGCAAAAAAGTCAGGTATCACTAGCTACTCAGGAGGCTAAGATCTATTGATCATGCATGGTTCAAAGGCAGCCCATGTAACAAGACCATGAAACTCTGATGTCCAATTAAGTACTAAAATTGGGAGGGAACCCACTGGGAACCAGAGATGTGGCTCATATGGTACAGCACTGGCGTTGAGCAAAAACAGCTCAGGGACAGCACCCAAGCCCTGAGTACAAGCTCCAGGACTGGCACATGTGTGGGCACATACGCACACAGACATACTCACACACACACACACATACACACACACACAAAAGATAGGGTGTGTGTGTGTGTGTGTGTGTGTGTGTGTGTGTGTTAGGTGGGGAGGTTCCAGCACCAAATGGTGTAATTAAGTACTGGCTATCAAAACTGCAGCATGAAAATTTGACTCACGAGGGAAAGTCTTTGCAGCAGAACACAGATGACTTGAAGAGCACTGCGTTCATGTCTGCATTCCTCCTGTGAGAACTCGAGTAAGTGATGTCCCTTTTTCTGCCTGTTTCCATAATGGACTAGTGACTTCTCAAGCACCTCCCTCCCACTTTAACACTCACTCAGCAAAAATCCATTTTTCCAAGTGCTACACCATGTGCTATGTACTTAAAAAACACACTATTTCAAGACATCTTCACCTACTGAGGCCACGATGCACTTCTTGGCCACAGGAACTACAACAGGCTACATCCTTTCCCCATTGAATTGTACATGCTACAAAGGCTACAAAAGCTACCTCCATTCCCCATGCCATTGTGGTTGTTAGAGAAGCAAAAGTCTCATTCAAGTCTTTCTCTTTCTGACTATGATCCAAGTACAAGATGCAGAAGGTCAGGTATACGCAAAATACAAAAGACATGCACACAACTGGGTCATACAGCTCAAACGTCATTAGGAGCAATTAACTGGTACAGGACATATTTCCAGTTAACCAAGTTCACCTCGAGGTATTTCTTTACATGGCTGGCTTTCCTACTTGGTTGCAGCTTTCTGAGAAGCCAGCTGTCTGACCACATGAATTCAGAAACCCTAGAAGCATTATGTGTCCTTTATAAATCAGATGTCTTGCCCAGTTCCAGAGATACACTGAGGATGAACTGGGTGGCAGTTCTGTGACTTACATTCTAGCAGATGACAGCTAAATGCTCTTTTAATCTTCAGTGGAGGAATCAAAGAGTTAAGAGGACTGTTCAAATAGTGGGTATGTTGCCCTCAGATAAACTTCTCTCAAATCCACAAGGAACCTAATTTTCTTTAGGACAAAAGTCCTATCAAGACTTCCTTCCAGAGCCTCTGTGGTTAATTCTGCCAGGAAGATCAATGAGGAGGTACTGTGGGAAAGTTCTCAACAATTACCAGAGTGACAGACTGATCTTAGAACCAACTGTCAACCCTTCATAATAGTGCAGAGTGCTTCAGATAGCAGATTTCCCAGACAGCAGCCTGATGTGTTACATGCATGCTCAGGGATAGTGTGGAATGAGGACTGGAAGAAAGTCAGCCTCTTCCTTTGAGGCCAGCTGCCATTCAAACAAGGAACTAACTGGGAAGGCCAAGCCCAGGGCTCTGCCTGTACAAAGAGAAGAGAACACAAAAGGGCTGTGTGGAAATTTGGCAGGATCTTCCTGAAAGGCAGCAGCTGAATGCTGCATCCTATAGCACCTAGAAAAGCCTATCATTGCAAAAGAGCTCTTTGCTGCACCCAGGAAGGAGAAATTTTCTGTAAAGGAAGAACAGCCAGTTGACAAGACTTGAAACACCAATGCCATTCACCACTTCCTCCTCCTCCTCCTTTTTATGCTATTCCAGAGAAAAAGAAATTAAACAAGAATTAAAACTGCCCCATGAGCTATCCACACACTGCAGGTCAGAGTTCCAAGGAACATCCATCCAGCTGTTGCTCTCCACTCTTTCTGCACCAAAGGCTGCTTTATTCAATCAAGACCTTCTTATACATGTGAGTAATTTTCTTTGAAAGCTCAGGCCAAACTGGCAGTTAACCTTGACCTTCTCTCTACACATCTAGGTCTATAGGAAATGAAAATCAGAACTTCTTTGGCACGTGCCTTAACTGAAATATGACAACTTTCTTTAGGCAAAGGCAGCCTGTCAAGAGCTCTTTTAGACCTGGTCACAGCTATTCCACAGGAGACATGCACTTGGGCAGGACACACCCCCTTTGCCTGGGGCTTTGCCAATATAGAACCCCTGAACCTAGGGAGGCTGTCAAAGACAAAAGCCCAGGAAAAAGCAGTAGCTCTGTGTGCACTCACTAATCACATCACAGAATGCTGGCAACCGAACCAAGAGATGGAGTTGGTGGATGATAAGCACATACAGCAAGTTAATGACAAAGCCTAACACAGCCCTGGCCTCTTCACCCTGATACTGGTACAGGATAGGAATTGAAGGAGATTTCAAGAAAGAAAAGCATACAAGACACAGAATTTAAGGGGGAAAAGGCTAGGCAGGCTATCAGGGTTTGAACTCAGGGCTTAGGAAAGGCCATTGCTAACTTTCCTCAGTTTCTGAACAGTTAAGATGTACCATAAAGATCAAGCCAACTCCTCTTGGATGGTTTGCAACAATTAACTAGAGTAATTGTTAAGCTCCAATTGATCCACCTTGTGGCAAAGAACTGTCTGGGCTCAAGATACCAGAATGGCCAGGCAGCAGCCTGACACTGAGGAGAAAGGAAAACCCATCAACCTCAAAAAGTCAGCCTCTTCCCTTGAGGGCAGCCAACAGTCAATTCTGACCCTGATATGAACATTACCCACTTCCCATGGACCACAAAAATCCCCTAAGCAAATCTGAAATGTCCCAATATACAAAGCAATTCAAGCATGCATAGATTTGCCAGGAGATGAGAGAGGTAGAGTCATGTGATTGAGCAGGAAAATGTTAATCCAAGCCAGGAGCTGGAAACTCACACCTGTAATCCTAGCTACTCAGGAGGCTGAGATCTAAGAATCCTGGTTCTAATCCAGCCCACCCAGGAAAGTCTGTAAGACTCTTATCTCTAATGAACCATCAAAAAGCCAGAAGTGGAGCTGTGGATTAGGTGGTAGAGTACCAGCCATGAGTGAAAAACAACTAAAGGACAGCACATAGGGCCTGAGTTCAAGAGCCACGATCTGAGCATGCACACACATGCACATGAAGAAAAATGCCAATTTAGTCCATATGCATGCACACACACGTGAGACGTGAGTGAGTTTCAAAGAGGCAAAAACAATTATTATCACAGTTTGGGGTACAAGATATACCACATCCTATCAGAAAGAAGTAGAGAAGGAAGGTATGTGGGATTCTGCCCTCAGGGGACAGTACTCTGGGACATTTTGGGGGATCTCTCCACCAGGACACCTCTATACTCAGGGAGGGTCAAAGGTAGCATGTTCCTCAAGAACCAGAAATTCACTTTTCACCCCATCCAAGGGACCGGAAGCTCCAAGAGGATCTTTGCACTCACTCCCCAAGGAATTCACAGGACCTGACACAAAAATAGGACAGCAAAATAGGGAAAAGGGGCAGGGAGTTCCAGAGGTCCCTGTGCAAATGGCAAAACGTGAAAGGGACTGACCTGAGTAAAAAGAGCAGGATCACCAGGTGGGGTTGAGGGAGGGGAGCAGAAGTGATGGGGGAACTGGTCCTACAGAAAGCCTCACACCCTGGGGATACCGGCATGTGCAAAGAGGGTACTACCCAGAAAGAGAACGCTGGACCAGGTGAGACCACAGGAGAGGGCATCGGAAAGGCGGACAAACTGTAAAGTATGGAAACTAGAAATAAGACTCCCATAATGGGCACTAAGGGCCCTGGGTTCTAATTCTGACTCTGCCGAGTGGACAAATCCCTGTCCTCAGAGCCTCAATTTACCACATCTGGGGGGGTGGGAATGGAAAGAAGGGCAGACTCTTCAGGGGCTGCCTCTGAGGACACTGACAGGAGGTCGAGGAGAGAGAAGGAGCTGAATGTCTGAAGTAAAACCAGAGAAGGGGGGAGGGGGGCGGGAGCATCCCTAGCCCCACCACACCCAAGGCACTCACCTGTCCAACCTTGGGGACCGCCGCTGCTCCTGACCTACCTGGGATGCTGTCAAGCTGCCCCTCGGTACAGAGCCCACACAGCCCCATGTTGGGCAGGAAGATCAGGGCCGCCAGTACCAGAGCCACTGCTTGCAGAAAGCCACTTCTCCTTGCCTCACCGGGGACAGTCAGCCCCACCCCTCCTGCTGGCCCCTTTGCGCAGCCCGCTCCAGGCTCTGCGCCCATGTGTGCGACAGCAGCTCCAAGAGCAGGAGCGGCAGAGGTGCACTTCCGCCATTCGACCAGGGAGCCAGGCTACCACTAAGTCACCACCGTGGGGGGTTGTCTCCGCCTCCAACACCAATGTCGGGCACAGTGGAGCCACCAGGCCTGCAACACCCTCTTACAGACTTCCTAGCACACGCCTGTAGATGTTGACCTCCATCTTTTCGTGAAGGGTTTCAGTCTACCCGGGGGCAACCCTGACATCCAACGTTAGGTCTCCCCCCTCCTGAGCCGCAATGGTACATCCCGCTCTGCCCCTGCTCCCCTACTGGGAGGAGCAGTGAAAAAGTGTAGGAGTTGTGTTGTTGGGTGCTGACTGGTGCATGCTGAACCAACCGGGTGCCTTTCATCATGGGACCTCAAGCTAATGAGGCCAAAACCTTGAGCCAAGGGGTTGTGAAAGAAGAGTGGATCCACCAGGCTAGAGGCACTTGTATATGGGTCAACATGTTTTTAACGTATTTTATTAATTAATGATTGATTGATTGATTGTGTGTGTATGTGTGTGCTGGTGCTAGGGCTTGCTGTCTTGCTTAGTTTTCCACGCAACCACTTTAGCCACACCTCCATGTCTGGCTTTTCATTGCTGTTGTTATTTAACTGGTTAATCGAAGATAAGGTTTTTTGCCCAGACTGACTTTGAACCATAATCCTCAGATCTCAGCCTCCTGAGTCGCTTTGATGACAGGCATGAGTCACAGTGCGTGGCTTGTTTTTAATATTGTTTAACAAACTGCTTATTCACAGACTGTGTCTCCAGTTTCCCACCTAATCATCAGAAATCTTTAGCCCCCATTTCCTTATCTACTAAGTAAGGAGGAGTGTAATAGTGTGATTTCCAGGCTTGAAACAGAGAGATCTGCTTAGCCAAAAGCAAGCCTGAAAAAACATGTGTCTTCTGGATCTCCAGTGAGTCCTCCTCCTCTCTTGGGGCTCACCAAGCTCAACTGACACATTCCCGGAGAAACCTGATCTCCTTGAACAAAAGAAAATCTCCCCTACCCCACTTCTTACGTTTTGTGTGTGTGTATCTGTGTGTGTGTGTCTGTATGTACATGCACGCACTTACAGCTAGCACTCTATTACTTGAGCCACAGCTCCATTGCTGGCATGCTTGCACGTGTGTGTGTGTGTGTGTGTGTGTGTGTGTGTGTGTGTGTGTGAGTGTCTGTATGTATGCTTATTTGGAGATAAGAGTCTCTTGGACTTTCTTGTCTAGACCAGGTTCAAACCAAGATCCTCCAACCAGAGGTTCCTGAGTAGTTAGGATTACAGGCATGAACCAGCACACCCTGCTATGTGTACTTTTAACATTGGCTTGCTTATTCAAGGGCACACCATTAATGGCTGCTGTGTAACACTTGACATTGGGCTTTCCGATTGGGCTGTAAGCCTCACGAGGAGGACCATGTGCACATTTTGCTATTACTTGTTTGGTTTTAGTAGCCTTTATTTTTTAGAGCAATTTTAAGTTCCCAACCAAATGGAGAAGGTACTTAAATGTTTTGTATTCCTCTACCCCTCCTCCCACACACACTCATGAAAGCATGCATGCTAACATTGATGAAAGCCACTTCTGGCCTTTTCTATGATCAACTGAAGAGACTCACTGACTTTTCTGCTCTGGCAGGCTTTGAACCCTGATCCTCAGATATCTGCCTCCTGAGTAGCTAAGATTACAGGCTTCAGCCACTAACACTGGGTGTCTGTGAGATTCTTATCTCACTACATTATTAACTACAGTACTTAACATGTTATTATCCAGAGCTTTATAGTGAACATTTGGGTTCACACTTAGTGTTGTACATTCATTGGCTTTGGACAATTGTGTAATGACATGTTCACCATTGCAGAATTGTATAGAGTTTCACTGGCCTAAAAGAAAAATTCTTTGCAGCCAGGTGGTTTTGGCTCTCACATATAATTCGCAGTGGAACTGGTTTACACCTGTAATCCCAGCTACTAGTCCAAAGCCAGCCCAGTCAGGAAAGTTTGTAAGACAGATATCTCCAATTAAACACCAAAAAACCAGACAGGGCTCTGAGTTCAAGCCCCATGATCATCATCAACAACAAAAAATCCTCTTCCTCCTTCCCCAACCCTACCTGTGGCAACCACTGATCTTTTTATGGGGTACATAACTTTTTTTGCTGGCTACATAATTTTCCTTTTATAGCATGTCATACAATTGGTAGCCTTTTAAGAATTAGTATCATTTATTTACAAATTGCATTTAGGGTTCTGCTTGTGTGTGTGTGTGTGTGTGTGTGTGTGTGTGTGTGTGTGTGTAGTCATGCACGTGCATGTCCACCAGTCCTGGAGCTTGAAGTCAGGTTCAAGCTAGGTCTTTGAGCTTTTTTTGTTGAAGGCTATCACTCTATTCTACACTTGAGCCACAGCTCCATTTCTGGTGTTTTGGCGGTTAATTGGTTATAAGCATCTCCCATACTTCCTGTTTAAGCTGGCCTCAAACCATGATCCTCAGATCTCAGCCTTTTGAGTAGCTAGTTACAGGCACAAGCTGCCAGGTTCCAGCTCTTTCAAGTCTTTTTTTTCTTTTTTGGCCAGCCCTGGGGTTTAAAATTGGGGCCTGGCCACTGTCCCTGAGCCTCTCTGTGTTCAAGGCTAGTGCTCTACCACTTGAGCTATATAGCACCACTTCTGGCCTTTTCTATATATATGGTACTGAGGAATTGAACCCAGGGCTTCATGCATGCTAGGCAGGCACTCTACCACTTAGCCACATTCGCAGACCTCTTTCAAGTCTTTTATTTAAACTTCTGGGGCACAGTCTTGCAAAGCAGGATGGGAGTAAAAGGGTCAGTCAGAGAACAAGACTCTAGAGTCTGTATTTAGTGGCATTTTAGCTCCTACTTTGAATAAAAATTATAGACTTTCAGGGTATGCATTTGAAATGACCTTCAGGGAATTGCCTCTCTGTCTCCTGGAGTCTACTTTGTTATTTCCACAATACAATGCCAATTAAATCAACCAAACCTGCCAACTGTAAAGGGAAATTATTCAATCAAGACACTGCAAGAGGGGCTGGGAAGGTGGCTCATAGTGGAGTGCTTGCTTTGCATGTATGAGGCCCTGGTTTCTATTCCTCAATAGCAAATAAGCAGAAAAAGCTGGAAGTGGCACTGCTCAAATGGTAGCACGCTAGCCTTGAGCTGAAGAACTGAGGGACAGTGCCCAGGCCCAGAGTTCAGGCCCCATGACCGACCAAGAAAAAAGATACTGTAAGATGCCTCAAGGAGGCTAGTCCCTGAAAAAGCAAACAGAGAAGGGTACAAATCTCAAATAAATAGACTGTGTCTTTGGGTAGGTACATCAACCAGCAGGGTCAGCTGCAGACATTAGGTACATAAAGAGAACCAGCCTCTTGGCCTTATCACAGAATTGTCAGAACTTAGAAAAAAGAGTGTTGCCTGTTAAATTACTTTTCATTTCAGTATGAGGAAGAACAAAGTACAAATTAAAGATAGATGTGGAGTGCCAGTCAAAAGGATCTTCCTAGCAATCTGAATTTCTTTAAGGGTATCTCCCTTCCATGGGCACCCCTATAAATGAGGGAGTTGGATACTATGCAGGACCCAGTCCTGCATGTTAGAATCTCATAAGGACTTAAAAAACCTGGATATAGTACTGGGAAGGTTGAACCACCTTAGAGTGCATGCCTAGCATGAATTAAAGTCCTGGATTTGATTCCTTAGTATTATGTAAATATAAAGCCAAAAATGGCACTGTGGTTCAAGTGGTAGAGCACTAGCCTTGAGCAAAAAGAAGCTTGACAGTGCCCAGTCCCTGAGTTCAAGCCCCAGGACTGGCAAAAAATAGCCAAAAACCCTGGGTGTTAAGCCGGACACTGGTGGCTTAACTCATACCTGTAATCCTAGCACTCAGGGGACAGGGAACTGAGGATGGTGTATCAAAGCTAGCCAGGGAAATCTCTGAGACTCTTACCTTCATTTAAACAGCTGATAACCAGAAGTGGAGGTGTGGCTCAAATGGGAGAGTGCTAGCCTTGAGCACAAAAGATAAGGGACAGTGCCTAAGCCCTGAGTTCAAGCCCTAGTACCAGCACACACAAAACAAAACAAATCCTAGTTGTTCACCCTCTATCCCAGGCCAACAAATCAATAAGGCTGGAACTTGACCCAGCCATCGCCTAGTGATTTCTCTCGATAGTCATTTTGAGAGGTCACTGCCCCACCAATGGTTTTCTGAGCTTTAAAACACCACTAGGCCTTCTCATTTAAGCAGTAGGTCAGCTGACATTCCACTAGGTGGCACCTTCCAGCAAACTTCTGTGGGACCAGAGAGATCTTGCTCTGGCTCTAATGTCAAAGGATATACATAAAGCCGGGCATGGTGCTCTTTGCTGGTAATAAGGGGTCTGCTGTGGATGAAAAGATTGAATTTGTTGGATAGCAACTGGCTGGTGAGTGTAGGAGCCACAGAAAGATAAGACTGGTCCTTGTTAGGAAACTGTGGCCAGGAAAGGAGACAGCTCCAATCTAATCAGAACTGACTCCACTCTCTCCTGGCTTAGCCAATCAGAACACTCTATTCTCTGGCTACAGGGATCAGTCCAGAGGGGAGCATCTGGACTCCAGAAGGCAAATATGAAACAAGAGGTGCAATTCTGCAGGTGTTATGTAGACTAACTCAAGGAAATAGTGGCCTCTTCAGTCAGAGGAGACAGCATTGGATGCAAGTCCCCTTGTGAGGCTTATCCAGGACATCTTGCTTAGGCTCAGACAGACCATACAGAATTCTTCCATGAGCTTCTTTGTTTTGTTTTCCTGTTGGGTTCAGCCTTTGAGGCAGGGGGAAGGAGTGGGGGGGGGGCTGTCAGGGCCAGGATTTCCTGTGGTGCCCAGGAGCCCCTTGGGAACTAAGACTGTTGCAGAAAGCATGATGGAATGGTATGTTCAGGGAAAACCTGATGCCAGCAGAAACCTGCTGATTTGTGTGTTTGCCCTGTTGTGTTTACACAAGATTGTGATAGATAACAGGACATAAGAAAGTTCATGACATTACCCCAGTGATCAGTGTGAAGACCTATTCTTTTTTTTTGTCATGGGTCTTGAACTCAGTACCTGGGTGCTATTCCTGAGCCCCTTTGTGCTCAAGGCTAGTGCTTACCACTTGAGCCACAGCACTACTTCTGGTTTATGAGTGGTTAATTGGAGAGAAGTGTCTCATTGGGACTTTTTCCTGGGCTGGCTTTGAACCATGAGCCTCAGATCTCAGCCTCCTGAGTAGCTAGGATTACAGGCATGAGAAACTGATGCCTGGCTAAAGACCTGTCCCAGAGTATCCCTAATCCATACTGTTTCCTGATATCCTGTTATTTAGCTCTTGAATCTGCCCTTTGATCATAAACTGAGACTACTTCAAGCTAACACATCCTCTCTGACTCATTAAAAGCAGAGGACAGAAGCTCAAGTGTTCTATCCCAGATTCCCCTTATCTCTCCCTTGACAAATGCATGCACAGAAGTCTTTTCTACTGTCATTGGACACAATGGGCTCAGAGCCACAGTAAAGTGATGTTCTGTTGGTGGTGGTTTGTTTTTTCTTCAGATCTCTATCTAGAATTATGCCACAGGTTGGCTTTGTCCACAAGCAATGCCCCAGATCCTCTCACACAACCTTCTTGAAACTACCTTGTCTCTGGGTTTCCATCACTGCCCTTCCCAGCACCTGACAGTTCTAGGGCTGAGCAGCCCATACTGTTTCTAGTCTAATGTGACTACATTATCCCTTGTAATCACCCCTACCTTATCCTGTTGTTCTACTCAGTTCTCCTCAAACTTTCCAGAGTGAGAATACCAAGCCCCTAATTTTTTCTGAGAAAAAGTCAGAGGAAAGTGGAGCTGAGAGGTGACCCAGGTCAGCCCCTGACATTATCTGTGTCTTTACTCCAACTGAGCTCCCACACAAAAATTACCTAATAATGCTGATTTTTTATTGCCTAATAAATGGAAATTTATAATTCCCCTTTAGGAAACATATTTCAGATGTCTGCAGAAAGAATTCCTGGTTGGCACCCTGTTCTAAAATGTCTATTTAGCTTTGTTGCTAGTATGCTTTGTGGGCTGGCCTCCACCTCCTCTATGGGCTAGATGTTGACCTAGGATCTGCCTGGCTGGGATCAGAAGGTGGAGGATGAGCTGAGCCATTAAGACTTTCTCAGACTCTGAGATCAAGGAACACATAGGAAAGACGGAAGCACTTATAGATATAGCCTCACTAATTCCCACCAAATCCTAGGTAGGTTCTATTCTTATTTCCATTTTCCAGATGAGAAAACTTAATAAGCCATCCCCTTTCACACTTATTTACTCATCTATTCAACACATATTTAATAACTTACTGAAGGGTTAAAAATTAAAAACCTCACTTTACCATTACCATTACTAACTTGCTAACTGCTGATTTTGCTTCTGTAAATATGCTTGCATTCAGACCCCCTTTTCCCTGGGAAATAAAATTGGGCAGTGACTCAAGGATATTGGCCTGCCCAGATGTCCGGATATCAGCCCACCCAGGACAAGGACAGCAGTTATAGATAGTACATGTTCTTCAGTTCCAGATTAATTAAGCAATCCCTGGGACAAACTTTGACAACGACCACCTGGCAAGACCACAAGCTGAGCCAAGTGTCAACCAATCCTGGCCTGTAACCATGTAAACCCCCCTTAAACCAACCATGGGCCAGTCATTTTACAAAGAGTGTTACAAAATTTCCCGCGTGGCAAAGTGATTGTTGGTGTATATGGTGACCTTTAAATGGACCAATCATGGGATGCTTTGTGTTATGCGTTAATCTTGTGGTTTTTGCCTTTAAAAGGGCTTGTAGCCACTGCTCGGGGCTCCCTGTCTGCTCAGGACAGAGAGTCCGTTTGCGCAAACGTCAAATAAACTCCTCTTGCTTATTGCATCTCCCGGCCTGGAGTCTGAGTTTTCTGGGGCGCCCTCCCAGTGACGAAAGTATCCTAGGGGACTAGGGTCTTTCACTTACCATGCCTGGCCTTGGTGACCAAGCCTGTAATCCTAAACTACTTGGGAGGCTGAGATCTGAGGATCGAGGTTCAAAGCCATCCTGGGCAGAATAGTCCATTGAAGTCTTCTCCAATCACTGCCAAAATATCAGAAATGGAACTGTGGCTCAAGTGGTAGAGAGCAAGTCTTGAGCAGAAAAAGTGAAGTGAAAGAAGCAAGGCCCTAGCACAAAAACAAACAAAGAAGGTTCTTTTCCCATAAACCAACCTATCACACACCAGGCTCTTTAGCAGGTGCTAGGATTCAATGATGGGCAGGCAAATGGATCCCAGTCTCACATAAATCAATCCATGTATAACAATTGTGTTAGGTAGCAGCAAGGGAAAAGGTCATTATGGCTGTTAGGAGCAGATTTAGTATTAGAACTCAGTACTGCTGGAATCTAAGTTCAATATTCAGGAAAAGTTCCATTATGCTAACTCATTTGGGCTGTTCACCAAGGGAAACACTGGTTTAGCCAATGACCCTCTTGTCCCTTGTTTCTGAATATATTCTCTCTTTCTCTCTCTATCTCTCTCTCTCTCTCCCCCTACCCCCTAAGCAAAAGGCAGACAATGCAGTATGCTTCGAACATGCATTCTGGCTTCAGCTTCAAGTTTGAATAGCAATTTTCAGTGCATTCGGCTACACCTTGCTTTTCTTATATAAACCATCCTGGAGATCACACCATATACATACAGATTTTCCTATTCTTTTCTTCCAACTGTGAAATTTTCCATGATGAGCGTGAATTTCAGATAATGGATAGATAATTTGGAATCGTTTTCACCCAGGCTAATTAAAATTATGCCAGAATCAGTAGCTTTGTTTTCATCCTGTTCTGTAACATGGAAGTAAATCTTTTCCATCTTTTTGATTGTGCTGGTCTTGAGGCTTGAACTGAGGGCCATGAGCTTTTATGTTCATGGTTAACAATCTACTACTTGAAAGGTCAATATTTTCAATAATCAATCATGATTTTTACTACACTATTATAAATGTGGGTGAATTAATGAAATTATATTTGACACAGGAGGCAATTATGGGGAGGTAGGTCTTTGACCTTCAGATAAAGTAACTAGAGGAAGGAAGCACCATGACCATGTGCAAAATTTGTCTTCCTTCTTTGAGCCTGGTCATGCTCTTTGTGTTCTAGGGAGAAACACAGTAATGTGAAGAGAAGCAATAAATCTCTCTAAGGGATGAAGTGATCACGTGCCTTGTGTCTAGGACAAAGGTAAAAATTTTCACTTTCCAAAAAAGCAAATGGAGTCTTATGATAGCAGAAAATCCATAAGGTCACTATACCTATACCTACCACTTAAAATAGTTGTCATTACTTGGGTAGGTCTATGCAACAATGGATATAATGGTAGCTCAGTTCCATCAAGATAAACAAACATAATATGAAGTGATGACCTTAGTAACTTATCCAATAAGATATTTGTGTAAAGAGACTATTATTTTCTGAAATTCTGTTTTGTTGTAGCTATGATCAATTTTACTACAAAACATGAGAAAGAGCTAGAGTTACATGTCAGTTATTTCATAGATGCTACACTTGAAGCATCAGTATCCTAGACATGTTGCATATGTAGGTTATAGTTTCCCGGTAGTTCTGATGGAGACATGCTATGATAGCCAACCCTATCTTCCAGGAAGACAGCAGGAAAGAATCTTGAGTTCACAAAAAGGGACAGTATTTCTATTGGTAGTAGAAAACATAAATCCCACCTATGCCATGGTAGGTCATAGTGGAATCATGGTTGTGGTCAGGAGAATCAGCTTCCCCACTTCACCTGAGTGACCCAATCTCATGTAGCACCTACTAACTAGAAATGAGTAGGATATAGAGTCCTCATTGCTGCCAGAACTGCTGTCTGGGTCTCTTTCTAAAATCTTAAAGAGAACAAGTACCTTTCATTTTATGATTTCATTTTCCTGTGTGATGACAACTGAAGTTGTTGACAGAAAGCAGGAGTCTGCTACCAAGCTTCTGGTAGACTGGCAGGACATATATTTGTAGAGACAGAAGGTACATTAGCTCCATTATAGAGGATATACAGGCCTGGGAAAGTAACCATTTTCTGCTTTTCATCTGCTTCTGGAAAATTCTGATAGCCAGTGATAGGGATTGATATGGATGCTCTTTGATGGCCCTTTGAATGACCCAGATGCCATCAGTTTCAGTGAGTGTCTCCTATATCTCACTAAGGCCAGTCCTAAACATGACATCATTCCAGTGACACGGGGTGGGATCCTGGCCCTGGCTGGGCACTGCAGTGGCAAGCCTGTGTTATCCTCATTGCTTGTCCTCCATGCTAGAGCTCAAACCTATGTTACTTGAGATTACCAACTGATGCCTAAGCATTAGGCAAGAATCTCTCTCAGCTGTCAAGCTTTCTGTACTCAATTTATTCTCCCTGTTGTGCCCAACACTTGTTAGGTCCTGATTTTGTCTTGGAGAATAGTGTTTTTCATGCCTTTTGATTCTACTGTTACTGTTAATTCTGCATAGAGTGAGATGGACCAGGCAGGTATCCATCTGTCCTGACTAGACTGCCTTGTATTGATTTCTTGATGGCATCACAGATCACCTGGTCCCTGTGCATGAATTTCAGAACTGTTTCAATATGAATGATCAGATCACTGTAGTAAACACTCTGCCAGGAACACCCACACACAACAAGGTAAGTCTCTCATTTTAAGACTGTAGGACTTTGCCTTCCAAAATGCAAGTCACTACAAGGAAGTATTGTTTTTCTTTTAATGCTTATCTTTAAAGATTCAGAACTTTATCCCAACAGCCACATTCCTTTTTGCCAGCATATGTGTTTATAGCACATACAGAACATCCCCATCTTCTTATGGGCAGTAGCTCTAAGCCTACCCTGGTGTCTAACATTGGTCTCAGATTGGTCTCCCTGGGTTCACATCAAAGTTTCAAACTCATATTAACAGTTGGAGATTGGAGCCATGATGCAGTAGTGGAAATGATGTGTTGAGAGATAATTCCTTCCTCAACTCTTTTTCATTTAAGGGTTTCAAGTGACTGCGATATTTTTACTGAAAGCCTTGGATTACTCTGAGCTTACAGAGAGGATGTGGAGAGTGAGTAAAGAACAGGAAAAAGTGTGAGCCAGCTTGATCTCAACTGCCATAGTTAGAGAGTGACACTTTGTGATATTTCACTATTCATGGTTTTTAAGCCAATTTAAAGAAGAAATTCAAATTCTCAGGTTCAGAGGACAACTTTTCAGGGGGTAGCAACACATCAGGGTTATCCAAGTGAAGGCGTTTGGGGAACTTTTGGATTATATGTGCTGCATTGGAATCATTGGTTAAACAACAGGCATGAGTAAGTACTGGAAAGGGGAAAAGGAAAAGAAAGGGAAAGAGTGTGAATGGAGCAGAAGAAAGGGAAGCAGAGGAAAGGACAACAAAAGAAAAAGGGAAGCCATAGGAAAGGTAGAGAATAAAACACTGACTTCTTCCTCTGACTTAATGAGAGTAGAAAGAGGCTTTGTATTTTTGAACTTTGTATATGCTGTGGTGTAAGTCCTATTCTCAACGTGGTATTTGCACAGGAACTCTAGAAGAGCACCTATTTTTTCCCTTTGTCACAGTCTATATGATATGGTTAGCTTTTGCTATTTTAAAGCTTTTGTGAAAGAAGGCCAAATGATTCCTCTGTTCTGAACTAGCTACTGCCTTAAGACATTTATTTTGTTGTCATGAAATATGAAAGGGTGATCAACATACAAGGAAGGAATATTTCTTTCTCAGCCCTCTAAAGGCTAGGCAGGGGGAAGTTCAAGGTAGCAACCTTGGGTTCAGTGAAGATGTTCTTGCTGAGACTTCTGGTGGGACAGAATTTTCTCTCTAAAACTGGAACTGGAGACAGAGCAGCTCTGCAGGACAAAGAGGCAGGCAGTGTGAGGTGTGCAGAGAGAGAAGTCACTGTCATGAACAGAATAACATGGAGACAGTGATGGTCTCTTGTAAGAAGAGAATGTCACAAGCATGTATCCCTGATCAGGTTTGAGAAAGAGATTGTAGGGATGAGGCAAGTGTTGGTGCTGTTGTGGGGTGACACAGTTCTAGGAGCAGCAGGGTTCTGAATTCCCATTTCAAAGCCAAATCTCTCCTTTCCTTTTTGAAATCTATCACTGCTACTTTTCCTGATCACTCAGCTGATGACTTCAGCAGCAGGGAAGAAGGAAACAGCATTGTGAGTTTAATTCATTTCCCTTTCACTTCATTTTTTTATTGTTAAAATACCACACAGAGGGGTTACTATTACATGGGCAAGGTAATGAGTACATTTCTTATCAAACATTGTTGCCTCCTCCTGTTTCCCCTTCCCATCCCTTCCCATCCCCTCCCAAGTTGTAAAGTTGGACATAAGGACTTGTACATTTCATTGTTGCAATGGGTCCACCAGTATACCTACTTAAACGATTTGTTTTTCATTTCTTACTACTGGGAATTTAAGTCAGGATATCCTACTTGCTAGGAAAGTTCTCTCCTAATTGAGCCAGGAACCTAAACCTTGTGTCCCAGATCCTTAAGGAGTATCTCTTGCTTTTGACTAGTGCAGACTTGCAATAAGATTTTTGCCACCAGAGTAGCTATGACCATGGTTGGCATCCCCACTCTGGCTCAATTATGTGCTGGGGCTCCCTGACTTTACACTCCAACTGTGATTATCTTCTCATTCTCATTAGCAGCTGAGATTACTTCTGTGAACCATCCTGCCTTGGCATTTTCATTTCCTGGTCATTACCTTTAATTCTGGTTAGCACTTACATTCCCTTTTCCTTTTCCCCAGTTTTGATAATTCCCCTCTTGGAAGACCTGGTCTATGCAGACAGTTGTCACACCATCTCATGATAGAGAAGGTTGGGACAACTCCTGACAAATGGGTCCTTAGATGATTTTTCTTATTGTACAAATCACACACAATGTCTTTAAGCACATAGAGTTATTCAAGCCTTCACTGGGACACACTGACTTATATTTATTATGGTCCTTGTCATCCAATATTGCACAAACATCGTGTGTGATATTTCAACGTAATTATGTCTACAATAACTAAAAATTTTTTCCTGCCCACCTATTATTTAGAATTGGTCTGTTTTCTGCTCCCAGAAGGCACTAATGAATAGAACTGAGCAAACTTACATTCTTGACAGGCAGGGGTGAGATGGGCAGAGTCTCATTTGATAGAGGGCAGCTTACTCAGAAATATTCAGGAGTATCTAGACATGGAAAGTGTTTCTGTATCTTTCAGGTGTCAGCATATTCTCACTTCTCTGGATTCCTTTGGAAGATTGACAGGAGAAAAATAGCGAGTTTAGTGGGCCATAGTGTACAGAAAGTAAGGACTAAGATGGTTCGCATAATTTTCTTTGTGTATTTTTTGGTATATCAAAAAGCATAGCAGCTGCTGGGTGCTGGTGACTCATCTGTAATCCTAGCTACTCAGGAGGCTGACATATAAGGATTGTGCTGTGAAGCCAGCTGGGTCAAGAAAATTCAGGAGACCCTTATCTACAATTAACTACCAAAAATAAAGAAAAGCCAGTGACTCAATCAACTAGTAGATCAGGGTCAAAAGGTTCAGGGTCAATGCCCAGGTGCCGAGTTTAAGCTGCAGGACAGGCACATAATCTCACACTCCTACCATTTTACACACAGAAGGAATACTCAGTAACATCCAGACTGGCAGCTAGTGTGTTTGTGACCACACATAGAAATAGGAGAAGTAACAATCTCCAGGCAGTCAAGAATGCCTGGAGAAGATCATTCTCTGCCTGCTGCTTTCCTGCCCTGCTGAGTGCCTGCATGTTCAGCCATGGAATTACAAAGAGACCCTGTGGGAGCTGCCAAGAGTGTGGTGTGGTTCAGGTCTCACTGGAAGAACTGCCCTGCCTTCCCACCTCATCAAAGTCAACAGTGGCATGACCAGAGATTCCCTAGATGTATGAGACATTAGGAAGTAGTTCTGCCATTTTCATTTAGGGCACCCAGGGAACCACAGCATTGAGAGAAGCAGCCGAGGCACCTTTACATGCAGACAGGAATGGGCGACTTCTCCCAGCCCACCTAGCCAACCTCTGCCTCCCTTTGAGCATTCAGCAGGTTCTGGTATTCAGTGAGGATATTACAGGATCCAAGACTGGCTTATAATTGCCCAACTTCTGGTTCCAGCAGCTTTGGAGCCCTCTGGGAACCTGGAGTCACCAGAGGACACCATTTGTCTACCTGAGATTTGCAAGTATCATGTCTCTACCTGAGTGTGTGTGTGCATGTGTGTGTGCGTGTGCGTGTGTGTGATTGTGTTTTGTCAGTCGTGGGGCTTAACTCTGGGCCTGGGCGCTGTCCCTCAGCTCTTCAGCTCAAGGTTAGTGTTCTATCACTTGAGCCACAGCACCTTTCTGGTTTTCTGAGTGGTTTATTGGAGGAGATAAGAGTCTCATGGACTTTTCCTGCCCAGGCTGGCTTTGAACCGTCATCCTCAGATCTCAGCTTCCTGAGTAGCTAGGATTACAGGTATTAGCCCAGCTTGTATGTTTTTTGTATAGAAATTTACACAAGATCACACCTAAAGGCAATGCAATGCTGCTGGAGAGGTTAAAGGACGCTGAATCATAAGTTTTACACATTCTTCTAATTCATTTATGAAGTTTTTCTTCAGTGATACAAATATAACTGATTTTACTTCATTTAGAAAACATTCTGAAACACTTCGAATACTATGATTTTCTAAAGTGAGGAAGCAAGTCAAAGAACAAATTATTGGTTTAAATTAAGAAGCAATAGGACAGTTTGGGGGTAGTTTTAAGAAGAATGTTCTACAATTTGAAGGACAGTGGAGGAGAACTCCAGGCAGCTTCTATATTTAACACAGGGCTCTGTGTTGACTCCTGGGAAGAAAGGGTTGAGGCTAAATCACAGAGCACCCTCTTCAATTTCAGATCTGGAGGGTGGGAACACATGGGATCCTGCAGTGTGTGATTAGCCTATCCTCCTTGGGTTTGTAGAAACCACACTTCCTTCTCTGGGGAGGAAGGCACCTTCCTCCCAAGTCTGTGCAGGTGACTGACATTCACTCCAGTAGTCCCTCTTCCCACAGAGAGTCCCATGAGCACAGGGCACAAGGCAGGCTTAGAGTTGGACCCAATCCCTGCCCAAGGTCACCTTTCAGGATCTGAGGAGCCTTTTTGTTCTGTCCCCAATGAGTTCTCCTCCCTCATATCTTCATCTCCCCAGTGACCCTGAACCTGTGTCTGTGTTGCAGGTTCCTGCTCTCTTCCCATTTCCAACAGGGAACTGGATTGTGGGGCCACAGTGTAAATGAAGATTCCAGAGGAACTGGAAGCACACATAAAGACCTCTAATTTGACCTTGTACATCTCTGCACATCCTGAAATTTTGTTAATTTTGTGCTTTCTTTAGCTAATTCACTTACGTTATGTATTGCACCAATATTGTATATTATATGAAGCAATAAGATATATTTTGTTTAGTAGAGTATTGAACATAGCTACCTGTGCCCTATTCCACATATAGATTAGTGTTGTATTCTAAAGATAAGCATTTAAATAATTTCCATTAAATGTTATTAATTAGGTCCTTTGCAGTTAGTTGCTTGCCTTTTTTTCTGTTTAAACGGAAAATCCTGTTAGGAAACTACATGAAGTATAAAATTCACTCTAGTGATTGTCCCCACTTTAACTCCTTTCCTACTTCATCATTAATCTCAAGATAACTCAGAATCCTCTTTGTTCCTCCCATTGGTGTGGCCATGAGAACAGTATTACCTGAAGTCTTCCAGAATGACTTAGATGTTAAGGCTTTTACCTAACATCTTCATCCTCTGCTCCTATCAAATGCATGTTTCCCATGCCTCTTTCTTACAATCTTCAAAATACTACTCTACTTCCCTCAGGCAAAAAATATCTCATCCTTAAAAGCTGTAGATATTCTACTTTTGTGGTTCCAGAAAGACTTGTTATTTTTCTTCAAGATTTTTCTACATTCAAATCCATTTTTGAGTCCAGAACATTCTCGTGTGTGCGTTGTCTCTGCCTCTCTGTCTCTCTCTGTCTCTCCCTCTCTCTCCATCTCTCTGTCTCTCATTTTCTTCCTCTGATTTCCCCTATCCATTTGATTGTTAGTAATCAAATCTATGAACTCTACAGGCTTAGGAAGGTATGCATCTAATCTCTTTCAGGCCATTTGTATTTTCTTACTTCTGTTGGTCTGTCTGTCTCTCTCTCTCTTCCTACTTCTGTTTCTGTCTCTGCCTTTATATGTGTCTTGTCTGTCTCACACACACTGTCCATTTGATTGTTAGGGATCAAATCCAGGTGCTTTGACATGCTTAGCATCTAATTTCTGTATTGAGCAACTTTGTGTTTCCTATTTCTAAAAACAAATTAGAAACATTAGATTTTGATGGAAACATTATTTGAATTTTTGTGGGGACTATAACATAGGGTGTTTCATTGAAGTGCGGGCCTTGGCTAGGGATCTTCCTTCCTCAATCTTCTAAGTGCTGGAGTTACAGTCTGGTAATTTGAGATGAAGTTTTTATTAGTTCTTTTGTGTCTTTGCTGAGATGTTTTTTTTTCAAACTCCTCATTTGTTCATTCATCTAGAGTTGTAGTTACTATCATTGCTGTGCATTTCTCTCAGATCTTTACCATCTTTTATATTTTCAAGGCTATCTACAGAAGGGTTACAGTTATATAAGTAAGGTAATAAGTACATTTCTTGTCAAACTTGTTGCCTCTTCCCTCACTTTCCTCCTACTTTTCCTTGCCCCACACCCCATTTTACTACCCCTTACTAAGTGTCTTTTCCTTCTATCTTTTCATTGTTGTTCTGGTAGTGAGACTGGATCTCTTCATCAGAGCCTACAACATACTCACTTGACATTTTCTCTCCTAACTTTACTTTTTGAACTACACTTCCAGTACAGTTTTGTTTGCCAGTTATTTGGAGAATTGGTTTCTCAAGCTTTTGTGTTTGGCCTAATATGAAAGTGTGACCCACAGAGCTTAGCCCTTGAAATGAGTAAGATAATGAGCATGAGCCTTGGGCTCTCAGTTCCAAATGCCTTTGAAAAATATTTATTTTCCTTTTCTTTTCTTTTCATTGTCAGAGTTCTTCACTGTATTTCATTTCTTTGCATTTCCTGGCTGAAATGATTTGTTAGTGACATTTATTATCTCCTGACTAGAGTCCCTTCATTCTCTGTTTCTTTCCTTCAAATTTTTGGGAATCATCCATGCTTGGTAACTTTTTCTTATTTTTTTTTCTCATTTTCAAGCTTGTACCTTGTCCTGGCCAGGTGCCACTGGCTCACACCTGTAATCTTAGCTACTCAGAAGGCTGAGATCTGAGGATCAAGGTCCAAAGCCAGATGGGCAGGAAAGTCTGGGAGACTCTTATCTCCAATAAACAACTCAGAAAACCGATGTGGGAGCCCTAACCTTGAGCTGAAGAGCTGAGGGACAGCACCCAGGCACAGAGTTCAAGGCCCACAACCGACAAAAAAAATAGAATGTATCTTGTCCTGTAGATAATTATCAAGACTGACAACTTTCATGTCATCAGGGATATCACTTTGTGTTTTCTATCACAGTACCTTTGTATAGAAATGACAACAATATCTTCTAGTGCTCACTTTTGTATGAAATTTGTTTACAAGACTTTTTAGGTGTGCAAGATTCAGCAATGGTTTTGCATCCTAACAGAGCTTCTTTCTGATATATCTGTATAATACTCACAAAGATGTCATGATTGTTATCCTTCCTCCATTCTTTACCATCAGCTTTTTCTTTCAGCACTTCTCACTAATCCTTCTCCCTTGTAGCCTGTTCCTGGTTGTTGCTCCAATGGGTGAGGCCTGTCTTAAAAGGACCTAGCTGCTACCATATTATCTATACCTGTCATCTTTCCCCTAAAATGGTGATGATTTAAAAAAACCTTGAGAAACTTTAGATATTTTCTTTATCTAGAAAAGATTTTCTTTCTGAATGATTTGACTTTATTTTCCAGTAAATCAGTCTTACTACATTTACAGAAATTGTTCTTCTTTTCTTATTTCAGATCTACTTCTCAGTTCATTTATTGATGCTTTCAACTTTCAGAATAATCAGGTTTGTCTCTTGCTGATTCCTAGTTCATGTTGTTACTATTGCTTTTGAGTCCTGCCGATCACCAGACTTTTCCGTGACAGTCACATGCACCCAGACTACAACTCCATTGACAAGGGGTATGTTAGTTGTCAGGCATGAAACTTTATCTCAGCCCTGGATTCTGAAGAAGTTATCTTTTTTATACACGTTATTTGTAGAAATATATTTATAAATAAATACTGATCATTCAAACCTCTTTGATTTTTCATATTGATATTTTGCAAGAGTAGATAAATAATTAAAACTCTCTGTAACATAGTATACACAGATATTACTCATTCCTCAAAGGAATTTGAGAGAACTTTATTAATGGATATACTTAATTGAAGAGGAAAAGAGTTAGCAAAAAATATGACCGGATCAACTAACTATGACAACAGCTGAACTCTAGGAAACAAAAAGGAAGATAGTGGTAGCAGTTTGGAAGATGGGCAGCTATAGGTCAAAGAAGCAAAGTTTCAGTGATGCTCAATGAGTAAGTCCTGAAAATCTAATTGACACTAAGATTCCTACCTGAGGTATTAATGGCTGGTTGTAATTAACATTTCAGTGTATAAGCACTTGTGCCCTGGACCACGTGGGATGAGGGAGGCTGCAGCCTGGGGACTCCCCTGTTTTGAGGTAACTTCTCCCTCCCCCACCCCCACACACTCTAATAGAGGGTGAGGAGAAGCATGTGCATGGGCCAGATGGAGTGGTCACCCTACAAGGAAGGCAAGGACTCAGATTCCCACCAAGTCCTTTTGCCTTTCTGCTTATCCGGGTAGCCAGGGTTGCCCCACTTTGCTGTATCTGTCAGTGATCATGGGACTTGAGCCGGGATCATGGGGTCATGACTGACACTGAGATCACTGAAGAGACAGAACCTGGAGCCCCTTGAGCATCACCGCAGACCTCCACTTTACTTTTCTGCATGGGCCAGTTGCGGTGCCATACCTGGGAGGCCCACACATGGAAGGAAGTGCTCTCCACACCCCCAGTGGGAGCAGAAGTGCAGGTGAAGGTACACACATGAATGCCCACATCAGCATCAGAGAAACCTGGAGGCGCACTGCACCTGCTACAGCCAGGCGGTTCCCAGGGCTTCTTTGGCTTTGCTGTGAGGACCTCTGTCTTCCTCCTGGTCCACGTGGGCCCGATTGTGGGTGCCATTACAGATGCCACCATTTCGAAGTAATGTGCTCACATTCTGAACCCATTGGGGTGAGGGGATACAAGTATGCACCTCAGTGCTAGATGGGTCTGGTCATGCCGTAGAGTCCACCCAGAAGGAAGGCAGGACTCAGAGGTCTTTCCTTCCTCCCATTCTGGCTTCAGCCCTTGTAGCTGGGGTTACTGGATTGACTCATGGCTGGAGTCTTCTTGGCTACCGCTGTCCTACAATGGGTGCTACACCTGCTGCAGCGGTGATGCAGTGCTCAGAGATCATGAGTTATTTTCAGAGCTTATTTGGCTTTTCAATAAGTCAAGGTACAACTCTATCCCTAGCTTTGACTTAACCTGCAAGTTGTCCATATTAAATGAATGCCAATGGACTAGATCTAGTATGTAATACCTAACCTGAAAACGTGCATATGTATGCATTGAGAGATTAGTGGTTTTACATCATTCTTCAAATTGTAGTTTTTATCCTCATGTTAATATTGAATCTTCAGCTGTTTCCTATTCCCTCGGGTGTGTTAAACTTAGCCTAGCATGATTCTTTTCTTTAATTTGATTTCGTGTGTGTGCATGTGTGTGTTGATATTGGAGGTTAAACTCAGGGCCTTGGCATTGTCCTTTACCTTTTTCTCGCAAAGCTAATGCCCTACCACAGCTCCACTTCCAACTTTTTTTGGGGTTAATTGGAGATGGATCTCATGGACTTTCTTGCCCCGGCTAGAGTCAAACATCAATCCTCAGATCTCACTTCCAGAGTGTATGTTTTGTTCTTAAGATCAAAACACGGCCAGGCATCAGTAGCTCATGCCTGTATTCCTAGCTACTCAAGAGGCTGAGATCTGAGGATTACAGTTCAAAGCCAGCCCAGGCAGGAAAGTTCATGAGACTTTCATCTCCAATAAATGACCAGAAAACTGACAGTGGCCTTGTGGTTCAAGTGGTAGAGTGCTCACCTTGAACTGAAGAGGTGAGTGACAGCTCCCAGGTCCAGAATTCAAGACCCATGGCCAACAGACAAAAACCAGATAGATCAAAACACTGAAGATGTATCTCAGAAGCCCCAGGCCATGACATTGTTACTGCTTACACTGTCACTAAAGATGTTTCTTTCTTTTAATAGAGGTTTCCATCAGTACAAGTATTTTACCAAGTGTGAGTATGCATAACTTTAGATAGCTGACAACTTGTTCATTACCCAACTTTATGGCCTACACCAAGAAGCCAATAGTTGGCAGACAACATTGGCACAAATTGTGCGTTACATATTCTTCCTCAGGAAATTAATGCTAAATAAAAACAAGGGAGATATGCCAGCCTGAGCTAAAGAGGGAAATCTTGTCTCAAAAACAAAAACTGAAGACAGGAATCTGAGAGAAGAGGGAAGGGGATTTATCTCAGCCTACATTTTCACCTGCACAGCTTACATCTTGTGATTTATCTTTTCATTCTATTCAGTAATCTACTTTCCTATGAGTTTTTTTTTTTTTTGCGGGGGGTGATCTGGTCTTGGGGTTTAAACTCTAGGACTTAGGCACTATCCCTCAGGTCTTCAGCTCAAGGCTAGCACTCTACCACTTGGGCCACAGCGCCGTTTCTTGCTTTTTTCCCTGCTTATGTGGTGCTGAGGAATCAAACCCAGGGCCTCATGCATGCAAGGCAAGCACTCTACCACTGACCCAACTTCCTAGCACCTTTCCAATGAGTTGTTAGATCTGGTTTCTTTCAGAATTAGAAATCTTACTGTTATGTTTGAGGATTTAGCTAAATGGAAGAGTAGTTGGCTGGCAAGTGCCAGACCCTCAGAGAAGAGTTAAGATCCTCATCCTCAGCAAAGAATTAAAAAAGACCTCAGTTTTTGATATTAAGAACAAAACATATACCAATAAATACATCTTTTGGAGCTCATTTAAGAAAAATATGATGAAAAAGCATAATATAAGCTAGGCACTGACGGCTCGTTCCTGCAATCCTAACTAATCAAGAAGCTGAGACTTGAAGATAATGGTTTGAAGCCAGCTAGCACAGAGAAAGCCTATGAGTGACTTATCTCTAATTAACCAGTAAAAATCCAGAACTGGAACTGACTCAAGTGGTAGAGTGCTAGCCTTGAGCTACAAAGCTAAGACACAGCACCCAGGCCCTAATGCAAAACAAGACAACAAAAACAAAAAGGTAAACTCATAACTTACAAACCATGAAAATATCAGCACTATAAAGGACAGAATCCCAATGATATTTCTTTCTTGATTCATAAAAATGTGTAGGAGATACATGCATCAGTTTGGATAAAGTTATCTAAACTCTCTCTGACACATTGTGCAGCTTTGCAGTATGGAGGAACTGCTCCTGGTACCAGGGCTTTTTGGGGAGAAGGATTCTGGCCAGCAGAGATACTGTGAGGTAGGGAACTTCTAGAAGCTTCCACAGGTCAGCTTCCAGCCACACAGCCTGTTTGGCCAGAGATAAACCCTCTGGAGACTGAGACTCAGGTCCTGTCCCCCTTCTTCTCCACTTTTCAGAATCTGACCCTTGGGCTGGAAAAATTTGTTAAACTCTGAGTGATTTGAAAGCCATGGCTTGGCCATCAAGTTGTTCTGTTTTGATGTTTCCACATCCTCCTGCATATTGTCCTTTAGTTTCTTTACTCTCGGCTAGTCTACCAATGAAGCCACAGCTCCAGGTCTGGGTTTTTACTTATTGGTTAATAAGACTTTCCTGCCAAGCCGGCTTTGAACTAAAAGTCTCAAATCTCAATCTCCTGAGTAGCTAGGATTACTGCTGTGAGACACTAGCACCCGGCCAGATCCTTTCTTCATAAACTAAAATCTACATGTTTTTCTGAGTTCAAATGGAAACTACTTTTTGTCTTCCATGGCTGGAGGCATAGCAGAGTAGCATGAGCAGCAGAGATATGCCTTACCTAGCAAACATGAAGCCCTGAGTTAAATCACTTGGATTGTACAATTTTACAATATAAAAATAAATAATTTCAAAACCTTTTTCCCACGTTGTAAGAAATTTTCAGCAGCTTATTGTGGACAGTTCTGGATTCAATGTTCTCCACTTAAGTATTTCCTTCATCATTACAGAAGGGAGACATTTTCTCGGTAGCACAAGTAGCAGCAGAGAAGACATTGGAAGAAAAGGCCTGGCCAGGTGGGTGAAGCTATGGAGTCCTGAAGGGAAGTGGCTTCCATGGAACCTTGCCAGTCACCTACAGCTGTGGGAAACAGGCATCTAGCTACCAAGGTGCGGTGAAATGGGAACATGACAGCCAAGACTGTGGAACCAGCCTAGGTCTGGCTGCTACTGTCCAATGAAATGAGAGCAAGGAACATTCATGCATAAATCTAGGACAGTTTTGCAGTCTGATCTTGTAGGTTTGTGTATGAATGCCCAGGATTGAAAGTGTTAAGACCAGGAGTGAGATGATTTGATTAGAAAAAGGACTCCTTCGATGTTCTACAAAAAATGTAGTTATGACCTTACTCATGTAACTGAAACCCCTTTGTACAGCATCTTTATAATAAAAATAACATTTAAAATTAACATATGCCCCATGCTTTCCCCTTATCTGCAGTATATGTCTAGGACAAGCAGAAAATGTCAAAACCTATGTACATCTGACCATATAAGCTAATGCTAAGCTAAATGAACCCCAAGATAGGGACACAAGAGATTTTATCTTTCTTGCTGTTCTTTTTAATGTACTTATAATGTACATTTTTTGTTTCCTTTGTATGTTCATCCCCCATTTTCTAACCCCTGTTGTCACTGTATGTGATTCTGGTGTCCTGTGTCTTGTATATACATTTTTCTAAATTGGGGAGGGGAAGGGAAATAAAATGCTGAAATAAGGTTACAGGAGGACCCATTGTAACAATGAGATGGACAAGACACTATGTTGGAAATGAATTTTACAACTTTGGGTGGGGAGGAATTGGAAAGGCTGGGAGGAAAGGGATGGTAGGGAAAAACAAAGGAGGGGATAACAATGCTTGATAGGAAATGGACTCATTACCATGCTCATGTAACTGTAACCCCTCTGTACAGTATCATTATAATAAAAATATTTAAATATAAAAAACGTATTCCTTCAGGACTTTCAGGCCTACCTAGTACTCATGACAATCTTGTCTCAATTCTAAGACATCTGTGTGTGTGTGTGTGTGTGTGTGTGTGTGTCTGCCTGCCTGTTTGGTTGTGTCTAGAGAATAGAAGGCAGATGTAGGAGACAAAGTTCCCTGAGAGACTGGTGCAGTGGCTTACACCTGAATTTCCAGCTATATGGAGGTGATCAGGGGGACGGTGGTTTGAAGCCAACATGGGCAAAACATTAATGGGACCACCAGTTCAGCAAAAATACCAAGTGAAATGGAACTGTCACCCTGTTATGTGGGAGACATAGAAGGAAGATCAGAATCTAAGGCTGATATAGGCAAAAATATGAGATCCCACCTGAAAAATAACCAAAACCAAAGGAGCTAAAGTTGTAGTTCAAATGCTAAAATGCCTTGCTAACAAGTGCAAATTAGAGTTCATACCTGAGTACTCATCACAAAAGAGTTGCATGAGAATATGACCTAATACATTCACTAATGCAGTTGATAATGGTGAGCCCTGCATTATCCATGCACCCCACAGTGAGCTGAATATAATTAAATTTACTTAGGATTATTTCCAGGCCAGAAAGTTATGAGACACATCAGGGGCTAAGACAGCACATCTGCCCCTGTGTAGGAAGACTGTGACAGGACACAGGCAAGCCTGCCTCCGGTCTGCTAGCTGCATTTCCTGTTGGGTGGTAAATCATAGAGCAGACTATCTTTCTTGTTTCTAGTGAACACATGGTACAGATTAGCAATTGGCTTTGAGGTATAATCTCATCCCTATCATGGGAAGAGCCTCTACTATGCTGATAGGCAGCCTGCTGGGAGCAGACATTCCATGGGTCTTGGAAAGGATGTCCACAATCCCAGGGCTCAGGCTGTTCTCAGTCATGAAAGTGATGAAGAGAGGAGCTTTGTTTTATTTATTTATGTATTTATTTATTTATTTTTGTCATTCATAGGGCCTGCACTCAGGGCCTGCAAGGCTAGCACTCTACCATGTGAGCCCTTGTGTCACTGTCAGCTTTTTCTGCTTATGTGGTGCTGAGGAATTGAACCCTGGGCCTCCGGTATGCAAGGTAAGCGCTCTACCACTGAGCCACCTTCCCAGCCCAGCTTCATTCTCTAATAAGGCTTAATAGGAGGGATTCAGAGCTGAGTCCTACATCCCTTCATCATTTTTTTAAAATAATTTTTATCGTGAAAATATTGTACTAAGGGGTTACAATTACATGGGCACGGTAATGAGTTCATTTCTTTTCAAGTGTTGTTGCCTCCTCCTTTGTTTTTCCCCTACCATCCTTCCCTCTCACCTCCTCAACTATACTCTGCTCCTCCTCCCCTTCCCCCACCCCGGAACCCTTGCCTAAATTGTAAAGTTTGTGTTTCAACATAGAGTCTTGTACATCTCGTTGTAATAGGTCAACCTGTATCCCTACTTAAACAATTTGTTTTTTCCCTTCCCCTTCCCTAATTATACCAACATCAAATACAGTGAAAACAAGGGTTATACCATGGGGGAGGGACATACATACAAAGGAACAAAATAATCGCATGGTACCTTATAAATATGTTAGAAACAATAACAAGAAAGAAAGAAAATCCCCTTGTGTCCCTCTCTTGGGGTTTATTTCGCTTAACATCATCTTATCTGACCTTTTCTGCTTGTCCCAGACATGTACTAGTTATTACAAATAAGGAAAACCATGGTCCCTTCACCTTTTAAATGCCTTGATTATATAGAAAAGGTCAATCTGACTCTGTTCTCTTTATTTCAGGAACCAACATGGCCCAGAAGGTAACTCAAGCTCAGCCTGTAATTTTAGTGGTAGAAAAGGAGGTTTTGACCCTAGACTGTTTATGTGAGACTAGGGTATCTTTATACTGCATCTTTTCTTACAAACAGCCCCGTAGCAGGGAATTGGTTTTTCTTATGCATCAGGACTCTTATGGGAAACAAAATGCAACAGAGGGTTGTTATTTCCTGAACTTCCAGAAGTTATCCAAATTAATCAAACACACCATCACAGTCACACAGCTGGAGGATTCAGCTGTGTATTTCTGCACACTCATAGAGCCTACAGTTAGAGGGGAGTTGGCAAGCACCTTACAAAACCCTCAGCTTCAGCAAGAGACCCAGGGAGAGAAGCAGGTCTTCTTCAGACCATTTCTTAGCTGTTCAAAGCTTTAGTGATAGGTTTATTGTGCACCAAGATGCTTGGAAGAGTGGCACTGCTGCTGGGGGTGGGGGGGGGAGCAGGGTCTTCCTGTCTTGGAAGGAGGACATCAATGTACACTCTGCAGTGGCACCAGGGGTCCTTGTGGGTATCCAAGGCTTTGGAATCAATGGCTTGTCCTTGACCCAGAGGTTGTACACATTGTCACAGTATTCAGTGACAAAGTCCCTGATGCATTAGTATGTCAGTTTTGAAGCTCTCCTGTTATAGCACGGCCTTTCAGCCAGTGTGGATGCAGCATTTCTGAAGAGAAAATTATTTTCACTTATCATTAGAACCAGTTCCAGTTCCTGGAAATCTTGGAGTCGAGCAACATCTTTGTCCTTTCTTAAGAGAGTATTGGGTGACTTTCTGATCTTCTCTACTTGATCTGGATTAACACCCAGCTCACAGCAGCTCACTCTGAGCAGTTCTTGGTAGGCGAGCTCCTGTCAGTCCAGTTCAATTTCAATGAAATCATTTTCTCGAAGAGATGGATTCTGAATCCGTACCTTGAGTACCAGCTCTTGCATATTAAGTGGAAATGCTCCAGTAAAGAAAAAATGGCTGGAAGGCTGGTGCCGGTCCGGCATATGTCCCATTTGGAGGCTCCAGTGACACTGGTGGCTTAGATTGGACAGAAGAGAAGAGGGAGCTGTTCTGACTCACAGGCGGCTGACAAACAGGACCTGGTTTTGGGCTTTCTTGTGTTCTCAGTATGGCAGAGGGGGCAGACACATCACCGTTCTGAATCAATGCCAAAGAGGTGTGGTCCCGGGGGAAAGCTCCCCGCAAGGGGGGATCCCCAGAGGGGAGCAATGGAGGTGAACTGTCTGCAGATGGTGATGCTGGAGGCTTGGAGGGGCCCCCATTCTGCAGCTGGGGTGAATCCTCCACTGAAGTATTGTAGATAAAAGGGAAAGCTGGGTTGGCCAAATAGTTGGGAACAAAGGGCAGTTCTGACTCTTTCTTCAACTGGGGGAGGCTGTCTTCATCATCTTCTTCCACTCCCATTATCTTCCTGATTTCTCTCCTTGATGCTAACTGCACTGGCATTTCTCCTTTTGTAGTAAGAATCTCTTTGTCAGCTCCTGATTTTAATGGGTAAGAGACCACTTGGCCAGGGTTGCGTTTATATGCCCAGTGTAAACATGTCCAGCAGTTGACCTCATTTTGGGAGTTCACATCTACCCCGCTCTCCACCAGTTTCTGCACCTCCCAAATGTCCCCCAAAGCCGTGGCCTCCCGCAGCCTCTCCTGCTGCTCCTTCTGCTCTAGGATGGCACTTATCTTTCCCTCGGGTCCCAGGCCCCAGGCCGCCCCGCCCCACTCCGGGACAGTCAGCGCTGCCACCACCTCCACGGCCTGCTCTGGGCCATTGGGGAAGGGAGCACAGGGCTCACTGGCCCTGCTCCTGCGGCCGCCCTCCGCTTTGGCCCAGGTCAGGTGCCCTGTCTCCCACCCTCCCGCCCCATCCTGCCTGCTGCTCCGCAGCTCTCCCCACCCACAGGCCCAGGCCTCCTCCCCTGCCTTGGCAGCCACTGCAGGCCAGTTCCAGGGGTTTACTGTATTTTCATTCCTTTCCTGTTCTCCTCTTATCTTCCTTTCATTGGGTGAACAGCGAAGTTCAGCAGCAACTCCAATTGATGGTTAATCAATTGCCTCAGTTAACTAGAACCCTATATCCAAACCAAGAAACAACTTGTCTAACTATTCAGTCACCCAGTGGACCAAAATTATCTTCTTTTTTTCGTAGATCCTCTTAAGGTCCTGGTGAACGATCTTTCAGGAGATAAGATAGAGGATGAGCAGGCTCAACCAATTGGAGAGGTAGGTATAATTGCTTTCTTTTTCTAAAAGAGTGTTTTTTGTGTATTGTACCCTATGAAATCAAGTTCACATATGAAAATCTGATAACCTGATATAGATTAAAGAGGATTTATATAATATCCTTGTGGAGGAATGTCAGCTACAAGTGTGCAACACTAATACGTGATTAACAATGGCATTCATAATAAGAAAAAATAATAGCATGCCAATAGAGTGACTCATGCCTCTAATCCTAGGAACTTAGTGATTGAAATATGGGATCATGGTTCTAGGCATAACTTTTAGATAACACGTCAACCAATAGTTGGGGTGGGTTGGTGGTAAGGGCTACCATTTCACTTATGACAGCAAGCATAAAACATGTTTATCATGATGTAAGCCTGTCTGGACAAAGAGTGAGAGGCTCTCTCAAAAAATACCTATAGCCAAAAAGAACTGGAGGTATGGCTCAAATTGTTGGATCCCCACTTAGCAAGCACAGAGTTCTGAGTTGAGGCCAGTATTGCCAAAAACAAGGAAAATAGAGTGTTTTGGTTCAAAGTCACACACACACACACACACACACACACACACACACACACACACAAGCACATGTGTGGAACTATCACAATGAAACTGTACTTTTTTCAATTAAAATATGATGATGAAAACTATTTTGAAAAGAATAACATTAAGTTCACTTGATTGATAGGGAAAACATGCCTCTCACCTATGACTGCATTAGATACCAAAACTTTGGCAATGAACATTTTCCTCCCTTGCATATTTTTACTGTTCAAGGGGATTTTTTTTTAAATCTATGAACCATAGAGGAACTGACAAGCCTTCTTTGTAAATTTCAAGAGCCATTTGCAAAGCTGCATGTATAGTCTTTCCTTGGAGCAGTGTTTACCATCTATTTTTCTAACAACACCTTAGTGAACACAGTAATTGCAAAAAAAACATGGCATGATGGGACTCTCATAGTGCCCTTCTTTGTCTCATTGCACATGGACTCAGGAGCAATGGCAAATTTTAAGTATTCTCATCTTACTTGCTGAGGAACAAAGTAGGGAGAAAGGTTGGATTTTCTTGCCAGGTTTTTCTGATTGTTGTTGTTTTGAAAGCCAGCCTGACTCCAGGTCCTGATAGAAAAGGGAATTGGGAGTGTAGAACAACTATTGATAATCAAATGAAAATTGATACCATCTAGTACAATCCCAGAGAGCAGAATATTATTTTGTGGAGGTGGATTTTTGTTTATAAAAATTGGAACCAGGCACCGGTGGCTCATGCATGAAATCCTAGGTACTCAGGAGGCAGAGTAGCCATCAATTCAAAGCCAGCCTGGAAAGGAAACTCCATGAGACTCTTATCTCCAATAAACCACCAGAAAACTGGAAGTGACGATATGGCTCAAGTGGTAGGGTGCTAGCTTTGAGCTGAAGAGCTGGGGACAGGACCCCAGGCCCAGAGTTCAATCCCCATGACTGACAACAAAAGAAAAATGGAATGATAAATGTGAGTTTGTATGTAGTGATTCTAGTTATGTATTTTTCAAGGAAATATGTTTCTACATATAAACTGCAATTAGGTGTCATTTTACTGTTTTAAAAAGTCCCACAAGATTACCCTTCTTTTATAAATCAGTTTGAGTCCTTGCAGCAGCCCAATTTGGAGATTAGTTTAATATAATTACTCCTTTAGTGGAGGTGATCATAGATGAAAGACTCAGGATTTGATCTAGCACATGGAAGGATGAATATCAAATCTAGGTTTGGGCCCTAATGTTCATAATCTGAGGTGTGGATTTCTATTTATTAATGAGCAATGGGAAAACTGGTGATTATGCGGCATCTTCCAGCATGCAGGTGGATTCCTGAGATTTTTAAGTCTTACACAAATTCCAAAAATTCTCCAGCAGTATAAAGTGACCACAGGGTCAACACAATTTGAGGTGGCAATAAACACATTTGATTGTTATGTTCAATATAGTTAAGAAACCAAATCACACATAGCCTATATGGTACTAGGCAGATCATAGATTTACGAAAGTATGAGTCAAATGGCTAGAAGAGTGTAGGGGAACATGTACAAGTGCTGCAACTCTTCCTCAGCCCTTCAATCTCACTCATTCAGAATCCAGAAGTTATTTAATCATATTTAATGATGTGCTCCCAATCATCCAAACATTTCTTAAATTTCTAAGCACTCATATCCAAAATAGAGTGACAGTAGAACTGGAAGTGATTTCTATTAACCTTTTTCCTACTATGGTGTTACACATCTACAGTACAGCTGGGTTAAAATATATGTGTATGCACACCTAGATCTCCCAGATGATATGCCACTCTCATAGAGATAGTGTGAGCATGAAACACTACGACTACACAGATACAAGCATAAAATCTAGAATAAAAAGGATGTAAGGCTATCACAGGATGAGTAATTCATATTTTAAGTAGTAAGATTTCTGTATATTCATATTTTCTGTGCAAAGAAATTACTGTTTAAAAAATGAGAAAATAAAGATAGTAGAATATTTTGTCAAGATTGGAATAAAGACTCTCAACAAAGATTTTTTAAATTAATGTCTAAGTCAACAGACAGAGACAATATGAATAGAAGGGGATCTTGTGAGAAGATAGGTTCTTGGGGGGAGATCAGTGCAATTTAGGTGGATTGTGAATAAGAAGAAAGAATCATGGGATTCTGGTATTAAAACATAGCAAGCATTTCAGGATTTATCCTCCTCTTAGACTGGTCATTTCACACATCTTGGGTGCCTTTATTTAAAAACCTGTGTACTTTACTTAAAACTCCATTTCTCATCTCTATCCTGCTCCTCTCATTTGCTTTAACCTCTTTCCATATGTCTCCATCAGATAATAATTTTGATTGATTTATGAGCACCCTTATTATCTTGCAGACTGTCATTCTGTGTCTTTGTAGTTCTCTTCAAGGATTTACTAGAGATTCTGTCTCAAGATGAGGATAAAGAAGACCAGGTAAGCTCACTTAACTTCTGAAACACTACAGTTGTTGCCTGTAAATAAATTGACTTAAAGGACAAATGTCTGAATGTGCATTGTGTGCATAATTTTATGGGCAGGGGAACTTTCTTCAAATGAGACATGCTTGAAGGCAACATAAAAAAATTGGTGCATCCTTACTGATGATAGCATGTGTTTCATCACCTGTGTCTCTCTGTCCTCAAGAATGGTTTATAAGAGCTCATTATATCTTGGGGGGTTCATTTCACTTAGCCTCATCTTATATGGTCATATGTACATGACTTTTGAACTTTTCAGCTCATTTAATAAGAATATCCTATATGTATGTTAATTATTGCAAATAAGGGAAGCTATAGGACCTAAATTTCTTTGGGACTGTGTTACTTCACTTAATATGATTTTTTCCAAGATATGGACACAAGAGGTCAGTCTTTATGGTTATTGTTTTAAATGTATCATGTGATTTTATTTGTTGCTGTTGTTATTGTTGTTTCCTTTGTATGTTCTTCCCCATATGGTATATCCCCTGTTGTCATTGTACTTAATTTTGGTACCCTGCATCTTGTATATACATTTGTTTAATCTGGGGTGGGGAAGGGGAACAACAAAATGCTGAAACAAGGACATAGGATGACGCATTGCAACAAGGAAACCCACAGGACAGTATATTGGAATCGAACTTTACAACTTTGGGTGGGGGTTTGGGGGGAGATTGGGGGAGGAGTATGGGAGCTAGAGGAGGGAAAGGATAGTGGGACAACAAGGGAAGGGGTAACAATGATGGACAAGTAATGACTCATTGACTTAGTCATGTAACTGTAACCCCTCTGTACAGCATCTTTACAATAAAAAAGAATTACAACTGCCTAAAGATGAAAAAGAGAAATAAAAAGAGCTCATCGTAAATTTTTTTTTATTATTGCCAAAGTAATTTTAGGACATCCAGTCCCCTTTGACACCATGCGTGTTTTAGCAGGAGTAAGTTGCTCTCTTCTAATCTTTCTCTTCTATAGAGTTAACTACAGTTTTCCATCTACTTCCCACTTTTACCAAGTGACAATAAGCCCTATGCTCCAGGACATGGACAATCAGATTCTCATATAAATTCCTTCTCTGTAATTACAGGTGGAAAATGAAGATAAAGAATATGGTATGTAGTACAGAATCTCTCAAAAAATGAATCTACTAGATGATGGAAAAGGTGGGAGAGTCTTGGTTTTTATTGAGTAGAACTCCATTTTCAGGTTTTGCTGTCAATATGGGATAGGGATATGGTTCTAGAAATTCATAATCTAGGTAATAAAAATTAGACATTCTCTGTAGCATCTGGAATCAGGTATTTCCATTTTGACGATGTGGTATTGTGCATGTTTAGTGCCTGGCCTATGTGTGCATTCAAGTGGTTTGAATGTGATTGTGCTTTGTGCCTCTGTGTGTTAGTATTTTATTAGCTATCTGTAAAACTAGTTGGCAAGGTTAATATTTTCAGTAATCAACCATGATTATTACTACACTATTATAAATGTGGGTGAATTAATGAAATTATAATTGATACAGGAGACAATTATGGGGAGATAGGTTTTGACCTTCAGATAATGTAACCAGAGGAAGGAAGCACCATGACCATGTGCAAAATTTGTCTTCCTTCTTTGAGCCTGGTCATACTCTTTGTGTTCTGGGGAGAAACACAGTAATGTGAAGAGAAGCAATAGATCTCTCTATGGGATGAAGTGATCATGTGCCTTGTGTCTAGGACAAAGGTAAAATTTTACACTTTCCAGAGAAGCAAATGGAGTCTTATGATAGCAGAAAATCCATAAGGTAACTATACCTATACCTACCAGTTAAAATAGTTGTGATTAGCTGGATAGGTCTATGCACCAATGGATATCATGGTAGCTCAGTTCCGTTAAGATAAAAGAACAAAATATGAAGTGATGACTTTAGTGACTTATCCAATAAGATATTTGCGTAAAAAGTCTATTATTTTCTGAAATTCTATTTTGTTGTAGTTATGATCAATTTTACTACAAAACATGAGAAAGTGCTAGAGTTAAATGTCAGTTATTTCATAGATGCTACACTTGAAGCATCAGTATCCTAGACATGTTGCATATGTAGGTTATAGTTTCCCAGTAGTTCTGATGGAGACATGCTGTGATAGCTACCCTCTATCTTGCAGGAAAGAATCTTAGGTGCACAAAGAGGGACAGTATTTCTATTGGTAGTAGAAAACATAAATCCCATCTATGTCATGGTAGGTCATGGTGGATATCATGGTTGTGGTCAGGAGAAACAGCTTCCCCACTTCACCTGAATGACCCAATCTCATGTAGCACCTACTAACTAGAAATGAGTAGGATCTGGGTTCCTAATTTCTGCCAGAAGTGCTGTCTGGGTCTCTTTCTAAAATCTTAAAGGGAACAGGTACCTTTCATTTTATGATTTTATTTTCCTGTGTGATGACAACTCAAGTTGCTGACAGAAAGCAGGAGTCTGCTACCAAGCCTCTTGTAGACTGGCAGAACATATATTTGTAAAGACAGAAGGTATCATTAGCTCCATTATAGAGGATATACAGGCCTGGGAAAGTAACCATTTTCCACTTTTCATCTGCTTCTGGAACATTCTTGATAGCCAGTGATAAGGACTGATATGGGTTGTCTTTGATGGCCCTTTGAATCACCTAGATGCCATCAGTTTCAGTGATTGTCTCCTATATCTCATTATGGACTGTTTCATCATTCCAGTGACACAGGGTGTGATCCTGGCCCTGGCTGTGCACTGCAGTGGCAAGTCTGTGTTATCCTCATTGCTTGTCATCCATGCTAGAGCTCAAACCTATGTTACTTGAGATTACCAACTGATTCATAAACGTTGGGCAAGAATCTCTCTCAGCTGTCAAGGCTTTCTGTACTCAATTTATCCTCCCTGTTGTGCCCAAAGTGTATTAGGTCCTGATCTTGTCTTGGAGAATAGTGTTTTTCATGCCTTTTGTTTCTACTGTTATTGCTCATTCTACATGGAGTGAGTTGGACCAGGCAGGTCTCCATCTGGGCCTGAATAAACCTCCTGGTATTGATTTCTTGATGGCATCACAGATGACCTGGTCCCTGTGCATAAATTTCAGACTTGTTTCAATATGAATGATCAGATCATTGTAGTAAACACTCTGCCCAAGAACACCCACACACAACAGGGTAAGTCTCTCATCTTCAGACTGTAGGACTTTGCCTTCCAAAATGCAAGTCACTACAAGGAAGTGTTATTTTTCTTTTAATGCTTATCTTTAAAGATTCAGAACTTTATCCCAATATCCATATTCCTTTTTGCCAGCACATGTGTTTATGACACATACAGAACATCCCCATCTTCTTATGGGCAGTAGCTCTAAGCCTGCCCTGGTGTCTAACATTGGTCTCACTGTGTTCACATCAAAGTTGCAAACTCAGATTAACAGTTGGAAATTGGAGCTGTGCTGTAGTAGTGGAAATGATGTGCTGAAAGGTAATTCCTTTTTCAATTGTCTTTCATTTAAGGGTTTCAAGTGGCTGCAATATTTTTACTGAAAGCCTTGGATTACACTGAGCTTACAGAGAGAGGTGAGGAGTGAGAAAAGATCAGGAAAATGTGTGAGCCAGCTTTATCTCAACTGCCATAGTTAGGAAGGGAGTGCCACCTTGTGATATTCCACTATTCATGTTTTTCAATACAATTTAATGAAGAAATTCACCATCTCAAGTTCAGAGGACAACCTTTCAGGTGAGTAGCAACACACCAGGGTTATCCAAGTGAAGCCATTTGGGGAACTTTTGGATGATATGTGCTGCTTTGGAGTCAGGCATGAGTTAGTACTTGAAAGGGGAAAAGGAAAAGAAAGGGAAAGAGTGTGAATGGAGCAGAACAAAGGAAAGCAAAGCAAAGGACAACAGAAGAAAAAGGAAGTCAAAGGAAAGGCATAGAACAAAACACTGACTTCTTCCTCTGACAGTAGCAAGAGGCTTTGTATTTTTTAACTTTGTTTATGCTGTGGTGTAAGTCCTATTCTCAACGTGGTATTTGCACAGGAATTCTAGAAAAGCACCTATTTTCTCCCTTTGTCACAGTCAATATGAAAGGATTAGCTTTTGTTATTTGAAAGCTTTTGTGAAAGAAGGCCAAATGATTCTTCTGTTTTGAACTTGTTACTGTCTTAGGACATTTATCTTGTTGATATGAAATATGAAAGGGTGAGCTACATACAAAGAAGGAATATTTCTTTCTCAGCCCTCTAAAGGCTAGGCAGGGGGAAATTCAAGGTGGCAACCTTGGGTTCAGTGAAGATGTTCTTGCTGAGACTTCTGGTGGGATAGAATTTTCACTCAAAAACTGGAACTGGAGACAGAGCAGCTCTGGCAGTACAAAGAGGCAGGCAGTGTGAGTGTGGGCAGAAAGAGAAGTCACTGTCACAAACAGAATATCATGGAGACAGTGATGACCTCTTGTAAGAAGAGAATGTCACAAGCATGGATCCCTGATCAGGCTTGAGAAAGAGATTGTAGGGATAGGCAAGTGTGGGTGCTGATGTGAGGTGACACAGTTCTAGGAGCAGCAGGATTCTGAATTCCCATTTCAAAACCAACTCTCTCCTTTCCTTTTGGAAATCTATCACTGCTACTTTTCCTGGTCACTCAGCAGATGACTTCAGCAGCAGCAAAGAAGGAAACAGCGTTGTTAGTTTAATTCATTTCCCCTTTCAATTTATTTCTTTTCATTTTTACTACTGGGAATTGAAGTTAGGATATCCTACTTGCTAGGAAAGTTCTCTCTTAATTGAGCCAGGAACCTAATCCTGTGTTTCAGATACTTAGAGTGTCTCTTGCTTTTGTCTAATGCAGATTTACAATAACGTTTTTGCCTCCAGAGTAGCTGTGACCATGGATTGCACCCCCACTATGGGTCTATTATGTGCTGGGGTTCCCTGACTTTACACTCCAACTTTGATTATCCTCTCAGCCTCATTATTAGCTGAGATTACTCTTGTGAACCATCCTGCCTGGCATTTTCATTTCCTGCTCATCCCCTTTAATTCTTGTTAATGCTTCCTTTCCCTTTTCCCCAGTTTTGATAATTCCTCTCTCAGAAGACCTGTTCTGTGCAGGCAGCTGTCACACCATCTCATGACAGCGAAGGATGGGACAAATCCTGACAAATGGGTCCTCAGATTATTTTTCTTACTGTGCAAATCCCATACAATGTTTTTAACAGATAGAGTTATTCAAGATTTCACTGGGACACACAGACTTATTTATTATGTCCTTGTTATCCAATATGGCACAAACATCATATGTGATACTTCAACATAATTATGTCTACAATAACTATAAAAATTTTTCCTGCCCACCTATTATTAAGAATTGGTCTGTTTTCTGCTCCCAGAATGCACTAATGAATAGAACTGAGCAAACTTTCATTCTCCACAGGCAGGGGTGAGATGGGCAGAGTCTCATCTGCTAGAGGGGGCTCCAAGGAAATTAGGTTCTGCTGAGAGCAGCTAACTCAGAAATACTTAGGAGTATCTAGACATGGAAAGTGTTTCTGTATCTTCCAGGTGTCAGCATATTCTCACTTCTCTGGATTCCTTTGGAAGATTGACATCTTCAGTGATGAGGAACAGGAGGAAAATGGTGAGTTTAGTGGGCCATAGTAGACAGAAAGTAAGGACATAAGACAGTTTGCATAATTTCCTTTGTGTATTTTTTGGGTACATCAAGAAGTATAACAGCTGCCAGGTGCTGGTGACTCATCTGTGATCCTAGCTACTGAGGAAGCAGAAATATAAAGATTGTGCTCTGAAGCCAGCTGGGTCAAGAAAATTTAGGAGACTTTTTTTTGTCAGTTGTGGAGCCTAAACTTTGGGTCTGGGCACTGTCCCTCAGCTCTTCAGCTCAAGGCTAGTGCTCTACCAGTCAAGCCACAGCACCACTCCAGCTTTTTCTACTCAGGCGGTGTTGAGGAATCAAACCCAGGGCCTCATGCATGCAAGGCAAGCACTTTACCCCTGAGCCACCTTCCCAGCACTCAGGAGACTCTTATCTTAATTAACTACCAAAAATAAAAATAAAAAGCTAGTGACGAAACTGGTAGAGCACTAGTCTTGAGCAAAATGGTTCAGGGTCAATGCCCAGGTGCTGAGTTTAAGCTGCAGGACAGGCACATAATCTCCCACTCCTACCATTTCATACACAGAAGGAATACAACAAAACTAAGTAAAATCCAGACTGGCAACTGGTGTGTGTGTGTGTGTGTGTGTGTGTGTGACCACACATAGAAATAGGAGAAGTAACAATCTGCACACAGTCAAGAATGCCCAGGATTAGAAGACCATTCTCTGCCTTCTGCTTTCCTCTCCTACTGAGTGCCTGGCTCTTCAGCCAGTGAAATTACAAGAAGACCCTGTGAGAGCTACCAAGAGTGTGGTTTTGCTCTCACTTGGGAAGAACTGCCCTGCCTTCCCACCTCATCAAAGTCAACAGTAGCATGACCAGAGATAGACATTAGGAAGTAGTTCTGCCATTTTCATTTAGGGCACCCAGGGAACCACAGCATTGAGAGAAGCAGCCCTGGAACCTTTACGTGCAGAGAGGAATGGACTCCTTCTCCAGCCCACCCAGCCAACTCTACCTCCCTGTGAGCATTCAGCAGGTTCTGGTCTTCAGTGAGGATATTACAGGATCCAAGACTGGCTCATAGTTGCCCAACCTCTGCTTCCAGCAGCTTTGGAGCTCTCTGGGAACCTGGAGTCACCTGAGGACACCATTTGTCTACATGAGATTTGCAAGCATCAGAGCTCCACTGAGTGTGGGTTTTTTGTTTTTGTTTTTTGTTTTTGTCTGTCGTGAGGTTTGAACTCTGGGCCTGGGCACAGAGCCTCATCTCTTCAGCTCAAGGCTAAATGCTCTACCACTGAGCCACAGTGCCACTTCTCATTTTCTGAGTGTTTTTTTGGAGATAAGAGTCTCATGGACTTTTCCTGCCCAGGCTGGCTGTGAACCGTGATCCTCAGATCTCAGCTTCCTGAGTAGCTAGAATTACAGGCATTACCCTGGCTTGTATGTTTTTTGTATAGAATTATAGAACAGTATCACACCTAATGGCAATGCAGTGCTCCTGGAGAGAAGCTAAAAGACACTGAATCATAAGTTTTATACATTCTTCTAATTCATTCATAAAGTTTTTCTTCAGTGATATAACTGATTTTACTTGGTTTAGAAAACATTGGCTTCTGAAACACTTTCAATACTATGATTTTCTAAAGTGAGGAAGCAAGTCAAAGAACAAATTATTGGTTTAAATTAAGAAGCAGTACGACAGTTTGGGGGTAGGTTTAGTACAAAATGTCATGTCAAAACCAGCTTTACAATGTCGGTGGGGGGGGGTATGATTGGGTGGGGGGGAGGGGGGAGGCTGGGAAGGGAGGTGAAGGGTAAACAAAGGAGGAGGCTGCAATGCTTGGTAAGAAATGTATGCATTATCCTGACCATGTAATTGTAACCCCTCTGTACAGTATGTTCTCAAATAAAATAAAATAAAATTAAAAAAAAAAAAAAGAAGGATGTTCTACAATTTGAAGGAGAGTGGAGGAGAACTCCGGGCAGCTCTGTGTTGGCTCCTGGGAGGAAAGGGTTGAGGCTAAATCACAGAGCACCCTCTTCAGTTTGACCTTTAATTTGAACTTGTACATCTCTGCACATCCTGATATTTTGTTAATTTTGTGCTTGCTTAACTAATTCACTTATGTTAGGTATTGCATCAATGTTGTATATTATATGAAGCAATACCATGTATTTTGTTTAGTATAGTATTGAACATAGCTACCTGTGCCCTATTCCACGTATAGATTAGTGTTGTATTCTAAAGATAATCATTAGTTTAAATAATTTCCATTAAATGTTATTAATTTGGTCCTTACAAGTAGTTGCTTGACTTTTTTTTTTCAATTTTAATGGAAAAAAAATCTGTTAGGAAAACACCCTAAACTGAAGAGGAATCACATGAATTACAAAATTCACTCTAATGACTGTCCCCACTTTAATTCCTTTCCTATTTCATCATTTAATCTCAAGAATACTCAGAATCCTCTTTGTTCCTCCCATTGGTGTGACCATGAGAACAATATTACCTGAAGTCTTCCAGAATGACTTAGATGTCAGGGCTTTTACCTAACAGCCCCATCCTCTGCTACAAGCAAATGCATGTTTCCCATGTCTCTATCTCACAATCTTCAAAATGCCATTCTATTTCCCTCAGGCAAAGAACATCTCATCCTTAAAAGCTGTAGATATTCTACTTTTGTGCTTCCAGAAAGACATCTTTCTTCAAGATTTTTTGACATTCAAATCCATTTTTGAGTCCAGAACATTCTCCTGTGTGTATTCTCTGTCTCTGTCTCTCTGTCTGTCTCTCTCTCTGTCTTCATCTCTCTGTCTCTCATTTTCTTCCTCTCTGTCTTTCCCTATCCATTTGATTGTTAGAGATCAAATCTATGAACTCTACAGGCTTAAGAAGGTATGCATCTAATCTCTGTCTTCAGACCATTTGTATTTACTTACGTCTGTTGGTCTCTCTCTTTCTCTATCTCTCCCTGTCTTTCTCTCTCTGTCCCTTTCTCTCTCTTCCTACTTCTCTTTCTGTCTCTGCCTCTTTTTTTGTGGGTGGGGGTCCAGTCATGGGCCTGAACTTTGGGCCTGGGCACTGTCCCTCAGCTCTTCAGCTCAAGGCTAGCACCACTAGCACCACTCAAGTGGCACCACAGCGCCACTTCTGGCTTTTGTTTCTGCCTATGTGGTGCTGAGGAATCAAACCCAGGGCCTCATGAATGCAAGGCAATCGCTCTACCACTGAGCCACCTTCCCAGCCTCTGTCTCTGCCTTTTTATGTGTCTATCTGTCTCTCTCACACACACACTGCCCATTTGATTGTCAGGGATCAAATCTAGGAGCTTTGATATGCTTAGCATCTAATCTCTGTATCGAGCAACTTTGTATTTTCCTATTTCTAAAAACAAATTAGGAGCATAAGATTTTGATGGAAACATTATTTGAATTTTTGTGGGGACTATAACATAGGGTGTTTCATTGAAGTATGGGCCTTGGCTAGGGATCTTCCTTCCTCAATCTTCTAAGTGCTGGAGTTACAGTCTGGTAAGTTGAGATGAAGTTTTTATTAGTTCTTTTGTGTCTTTGCTGAGATGTTTCTTTTTCAAGCTCCTCATTTGTTTGTTCATCTAGAGTTGTACAGTTACTATCATTGCTGTGCATTTCTCTCAGATCTTTACCAAATTTTTTATTTTCAAGGCTATATACAGAAGGGTTACAGTTACATAAGTAAGGTAATAAGTGCATTTCTCATCAAACTTGTTGCCCCTTTCCTCATTTTTCTCCTACTTTTCCTTGCACTACACCCCACTTTACCACCTCTTACTAAATATTTTTCCTTCTATCTTATTATTGTTGTTCTGGTAGTGAGACTGGGTCTCTTCATCAAGGCTACAACATACTCACTTGACATTTTCTCTCCCAGCTTTACTGCTTGAACTACACTTCCAGTACAGTTTTGTTTGCCAGTTATATGGAGAATTGGTTTCTCAAGCTTTTGTGCTTGACCTAATATCAAAGTGTGATCCACAGAGCTTAGCCCCTGAAATAAGTAAGATAATGAGCATGAGTCCTTGGCTCTCAGTTCCAAATTCCTTTTAAAATTATTTCTTTCCCTTTTCTCTTCTTTTCAGTGTCAGAGTTCTTCACTGTATTTCATTTCTTTGCATTTCCTGGCTAAAATGATTTGTCAGTGACATTTATTATCTCCTGACTAGAATCCCCTCATTCTCTCTTTCTTTCTTTCACATTTTTGGAATCATCCATGCTTGGAAACTTTTTTCTTATTTTTTTCTCATTTTCAAGAATGTACCTTGTCCTGCCCAGGTGCCTCTGGCTCACATCTGTAATCTTAGCAACTCAGGAAGCTGAGATCTGAGGATCAAGGTGCCAAGCCAGCTGGCAGGAAAGTCTAGAAGACTCTTATCTCCAATAAACCACTCAGAAAACCGATGTGGGAGCCCTAGCCTTGAGCTGAAGAGCTGAGGGACAGTGCCCAGGCACAGAGTTCAAGCCCCATGACTGACAAAAAAAAAAAAGTATCTTGTCCTGTAGGAAATTATCAAGACTGATTGCTTTCATGTCATCTGGGATATCACTTTGTCCTTATTCTGTTTTCTAGCACAGTACCTTTGAATAGAAATGACAGCAATTCTCTTCTAGTGCTCACTTTTGTATGAAATTTGTTTACAAGCCTTTTTAGGGGTGCAAGATTCAGCAATGGTTTTGCATCCTAACAGAGCTTCTTTCTTTCTTTCTTTCTTTCTTTTTTTTTTTTGTCGATCATGGGGCTTGAACTCTGGGCCTGAGTGCTGTCCCTCAGCTCTTCAGCTCAAGGCGAGTGCTCTATCACTTGAGCTACAGCACCACTTCCGGTTTTCTGGTGATTTATTGGAGATAGGAGTCTCACGATCTTTCCTGCCCAGGCTGGCTTTGAACCGAGATCCTCAGATCTCAGCCTCCTGAGTAGCTAGGATTACAGGCGTGAGCCACCAGCGCCCGGGTTCCAGAGCTTCTTTCTGATATGTCTGCATAATACTCACAAAGATGTCCCCCATTCTTTACCATCAGCTTTCTCTCTCATCACCTCTCCACTAGGCCTTCTCCTTCTCCCGTTCCTGGTTGTTGCTCCAATGTGTGAGGCCTGCCTTAGAACTAGCCTCTACCATATTATCTAGACCTGTCATCTTACCCCTAAAATGGTACTGATCATCAAAAACTTTGAAAAACTGGGGCTGAGAAGGTGGCTCAGTGGTAGAGGGCTTGCCTTGCATGCCTGAGGCACTGCATTCGATTCCTCAGCACCACATAAGCAAAAAGAAAAAAGCCAGAAATGGCTCTGTGGTTCAAGTGTTAGAGCGCTAGCCTTGATCTGAAGAGCTAAGGGACAGTGCCTAGGCCCAGAGTTCAGGCCCCACGATCGGACCAAAAACAAAACTTTGAAAAACTTTACATATTTTCTTTACCTAGAAATGATTTTCTTTCTGAATGACTTGACTTCATTTTCCAGTAAATCAGACCTCACTACATTTACAGAAATTATTCATCTTTCTTATTTCAGATCTACTTCTCAGTTCATTTCTTAATGCTTCCAACTTTCAGAATAATCAGGTTTGTCTCTTGCTGCTGGTTCCTAGTTAGTGTTGTTACTATTGCTTTTGAGTCCTGCAGATCACCAGACTTTTCCATGAAAGACATGTGCACCTAGACTACAACTCCATTGACAAGGGTGTGTTAGTTTTCAGGCATGAAACATTATTCCAGCCCTGGATTCTGAAGAAGTGATCTTTTCATACATGTTATTTGTAGAAATCTATTTATAAATAAATACTGATAGTTGAAACCTCTTTGATTTTTCATATTGATTTTTTGCAAGAGTAGATTCATAAGTAAAACTGTGTATAACATAGTATACTGATTATTACTCATTCCTCAAAGAATTTGAGAGAACTTTATTAATGGATACTACAGTTAATCGAAGGGGAAAAGAGTCAGCAAAAGTTATGACTGGGTCTCAACTAACTGTGACAACAGCTGAACTCTAGGAAACAAAAAGGAAGATAGTGGTAGCAGTTTGGAAGATGGGCAGCTATAGGTCAAAGGAAGGAAAGTTTCAGTGATGCTCAATCAGTAAGTCCTGTAAATCTAATTGACACTAAGATTCCTACATGAGGTAATAATGACTGGTTGTAATTAACATTCCAGTGTACCTGTGCGCAGGTCCATGTGGGATCGGGCGGCTGCAGCCTGGGGACTCCCCTGTTTTGAGGTAACTTCTCCCTCCCCCCACAAACACTCTAATAGAGGGTGAGGGAAAGCATGTGCACGGGCCACCTGTAGTGGTCACCCTACAAGGAAGGCAGGGACTTGGATTCCCACTAAGTCCCTCTGCCTTTCTGCCTATCTGGGTAGCTGGGATTGCTTCCCTTTGCTCTATCTGTCAGTGATCATGGGGCTTGGGCAGGGATGATGAGGTCACGACTGACACTGAGATCACTGAAGAGACAGAACCTGGAGCCCCTTGAGCATCACCGCAGACCTCCACTTTACTTTTCTGCATGGGCCAGTTGCGGTGCCATCCCTGGGTGCCCCACACATGGAAGGAAGTGCACTCCACACCCCTAGTGGGAGCAGAAGTGCAGGTGAGGGGACACACATGAATGCCCACATCAGCATCAGAGAAACCTGGAGGCACACTGCACCTGCTACAGCCAGGCGGTTCCCAGGGCTTCTTTAGCTTTGCTGTGAGGACCTCTGTCTTCCTCCTGGTCCATGTGGGCCCGATTGTGGGTGCCATTATGGATGCCACCATTTCGAAGTAATGTGCTCACATTCTGAACCCATTGGGGTTAGGGGATACAAATGTGCACTCCAGTGCTAGATGGGATTAGCCATGCAGTAGAGTCCACCCAGAAGGAAGGCAGGACTCGGGGGTCTTTCCTCCCTCTCCTCCTGGCTTCAGCCCTTGTAGCTGGGGTTACTGGATTGACTCATGGCTGGAGTCTTCTTGACTGCCGCTGTCCTACAATGGGTGCTATACCTGCTGCAGCGGTGATGCAGTGCTCAGAGATCATGAGTTATTTTCAGATGGTTTTTCAGTAAGTCAAGATACAACTCTATCCCTAGCTTTGACTTCTATTTTAACCTGCAAGTTGTCCATATTAAATGAATGCCAATGGACTAGATCTAGTATATAATACCTAATCTGAAAAAATGCATTTGTATGCATTGAGAGATTAGTGGTTTTACATCATTCTTCAAATTGTAGTTTTTCTCCTCATGTTAATATTGAATCTTCAGCTGTTTCCTATTCCCTCGGGTGTGTTAAACTTAGCCTAGCATGATTCTTTTCTTTCCTTTGATTTCGTGTGTGTGCATGTGTGTGTTGATATTGGAGGTTAAACTCAGGGCTTTGGCACTGTCCTTTACCTTTTTCTCTCAAAGCTAATGCTCTACCACAGCTCCACTTCCAACTTTTTTGGGGGTTAATTGGAGATGGATCTCATGGACTTTCTTGCCCCGGCTGGATTCAAACATCAATCCTCAGATCTCACTTCCAGAGTGTATGTTTTGTTCTTAAGATCAAAACACAGCCAGGCACCAGTAGCTCATGCCTGTATTCCTAGGTACTCAAGAGGCTGAGATCTGAGGATTACAGTTCAAAGCCAGCCCAGGCAGGAAAGTCCATGAGACTTTCATCTCCAATAAATGACCAGAAAACTGACAGTGGCCTTGTGGTTCAAGTGGTAGAGTGCTCACCTTGAACTGAAGAGGTGAGTGACAGCTCCCAGGTCCAGAATTCAAGACCCATGGCCAACAGACAAAAACCAGAAAGATCAAAACACTGAAGAGGTATCTCAGAAGCCCCAGGTTATGACGTTGTTACTGCTCACACTGTCACTAAAGAGTTTCTTTCTTTTCATAAAGGTTTCCACCAGTACTAGTATTCTACCCAGTGGGAGTATGCATAACTTTAGATACCTGACAATTTGTACATTACATTCTTGGCCTACACCAAGAAGCAAATAGGTGGCAGACAACATTGGCACAAGCTGTGAGTTACATATTCTTCCTCAGGAAATTAATGCTAAAAACAAGGAACATAGGCCAGCTTGAGTTAAAGAGGGAAATCTTGTCTCAAAAAAAAAAAAAAAAAAAACTGAAAACAGGAATCTGAGAGAAAAGGGAAGGGGATTTATCTAGGCCTACATTTTCACCTGCACAGCCTTCATCTTGTGATTTACCTTTTCATTCTATTCAGTAATCTACATTCCAATGAGGTTTCTTTGGGGGGGTGAGTCTGGTCGTGGGGTCTGAACTCTGGACCTTGGGCTCTGTCCCTCAGCTCTTCCGCTCAAGCCTAGCACTCTACCACTTGAGCTACAGCGCCACTTCTGGCTTTTTTTCCCTGCTTATGTGGTGCTGAGGAATCAAACCCAGGGCCTCATGCATGTGAGGCAAGCACTCTACCACTGACCCAAATTGCCAGCCCCTTTCCAATGAGTTTTTTTTTTTTTTTTTTTGTCGGTCGTGGGGCTTGAACTCTGGGCCTGGGCGCTGTCCCTCAGCTCTTCAGCTCAAGGCGAGCGCTCTACCACTTGAGCAACAGCGCCACTTCCGGTTTTCTGGTGGTTTTATTGGAGATAGGAGTCTCACGGTCTTTCCTGCCCGGGCTGGCTTTGAACCGCAATCCTCAGATCTCAGCCTCCTGAGTAGCTAGGATTACAGGCGTGAGCCACCAGCGCCCGGCCCAATGAGTTTTTAGATCTTGTTTCTTTCTTTTTTTTCAGAGTTAGAAATCTTACTGTTATGGTTGAGGATTTAGCTAAATGGAAGAGTAGTTGGCTGGCAAATGCCAGACCCTAAGTTAAGATCATCAGCAAAGAATTAAAAAAGACCTCGGTTTTTTATATGAAGAACAAAACTTACACCAATAAATCCATCTTTTGGAGCTCATTTAAGAAAACGATGTTGAAAAAGCATAAAATAAGCTAGGCACTGATGGCTCATACCTGCAATCCTAACTAATCAAGAAGCTGAGACTTGAGGATCATCGTTTGAAGCCAGCTAGCACAAAGAACGCCTATGAGTGTCTTATCTCCAGTTAACCAGTAAAAATCCAGAACTGGAACTGACTCAAGTGGTAGAGTGCTAGCCTTGAGCTACAAAGCTAAGACACAGCACCCAGGCCCTAATGCAAAACAAGACAACAAAAACAAAAAGGAAAACTCATAAATTACAAACCATGGAAATATCAGCACTATAAAGGACAGAATCCCAATGATATTTCTTTCTTGATTCATAAAAATGTGTAGGAGATACATGCATCAGTTTGGATAAAGTTATCTAAACTCTCTCTGACACATTGTGCAGCTTTGCAGTATGGAGGAACTGCTCCTGATACCAGGGCTTTTTGGGGAGAAGGATTCTGGCCAGCAGAGATACTGTGAGGTAGGGAACTTCTAGAAGCTTCCACAGGTCAGCTTCCAGCCACACAGCCTGTTTGGCCAGAGATAAACCCTCTGGAAACTGGGACTCAGATCCTGTCTCCCTTCTTCTCCACGTTGCAGGATCTGACTCTTGGGCTGGAAAAATTTGTTAAACTCTGAGTGATTTGAAAGCCATGGCTTGGCCTGGCCAGAGCATCAAGTTGTTCTGTTTTGATGTCTCCACATCCTCCTGTATGTTGTCCTTTAGTTTCTTTGCTCTCGGCTAGTCTACCAATGAAGCCACCGCTCCAGGTCTGGGTTTTTACTTATTGGTTAATAAGACTTTCCTGCCAAGCCGGCTTTGAACTAAAAGTCTCAAATCTCAATCTCCTGAGTAGCTAGGATTACTGCTGTGAGACACTAGCACCCGGCCAGATCCTTTCTTCATAAACTAAAATCTACATGTTTTTCTGAGTTCAAATGGAAACTACTTTTTGTGTTCCATGGCTGGAGGCATAGCAGAGTAGCATGAGCAGCAGAGACATGTCTTACCTTGCAAGCATGAAGCCCTGAGTTAAATCACTTGGATTGTACAATTTTTACAATTTAAAAATAAATAATTTCAAAACCTTTTTCCCATGTGTAAGAACTTTTCAGCAGCTTGTTGTGGACAGTTCTGGATTCAATGTTCTCCACTTAAGTATTTCCTTCATCATTACAGAAGGGAGACATTTTCTCGGTAGCACAAGTAGCAGCAGAGAAGACATTGGAAGAAAAGGCCTGGCCAGGTGGGTGAAGCTATGGAGTCCTGAAGGGAGGTGGCTTCCATGGATCCTTGCCAGTCACCTACAGCTGTGGGAAACAGGCATCTAGCTACCAAGGTGCGGTGAAATGGGAACATGACAGCCAAGACTGTGGAACCAGCCTAGGTCTGGCTGCTACTGTCCAATGAAATGAGTGCAAGGAACATTCATGCATAAATCTAGGACAGCTTTGCAGTCTGATCTTGTAGGTTTGTGTATGAATGCCCAGGATTGAAAGTGTTAAGACCAGGAGTGAAATGATTTGTTTAGAAAAAGGACTCCTTCGATGTTCTACAAAAAATGTAGTTATGACCTTACTCATGTAACTGAAACCCCTTTGTACAGCATCTTTATAATAAAAATAACATTTAAAATTAACATATGCCCCATGCTTTCCCCTTACCTGCAGTATATGTCTAGGACAAGCAGAAAATGTCAAAACCTATGTACATCTGACCATATAAGCTAATGCTAAGCTAAATGAACCCCAAGATAGGGACACAAGAGATTTTATCTTTCTTGCTGTTCTTTTTAATGTACTTATAATGTACATTTTTTGTTTCTTTTCTATGTTCATCCCCCATTTTCTAACCCCTGTTGTCACTGTATTTGATTCTGGTGTCCTTCGTCTTGTATATACATTTTTCTAAATTGGGGAGGGGAAGGGAAATAAAATGCTGAAATAAGGTTACAGGAGGACCCATTGTAACAATGAGATGGACAAGACACTATGCTGGAAATGAATTTTACAACTTTGGGTGGGGAGGAATTGGAAAGGCTGGGAGGAAAGGGATGGTAGGGAAAAACAAAGGAGGGGATAACAATGCTTGATAGGAAATGGACTCATTACCATGCTCATGTAACTGTAACCCCTCTATACAGTATCTTTACAATAAAAATATATAAATATTAAAAATTGTACTCCTTCAGGACTTTCAGGCCTATCTAGTGTTCTATTGTAATAATGTAGTCATGACAATCTTGTCTCAATTCAAAGACATCTGTGTGTGTGTGTGTTTGTGCGTGTGTGTGTTTGTGTGTGTCTGCCTGCCTGTTTGGTTGTGTTTAGAGAATAAAAGGCAGATGTAGGAGACAAAGTTCCCTGAGAGACTGGTGCAGCGGCTTACACCTGAATTTCCAGCTTTATGGAGGTGATCAGGTGGATGGTGGTTTGAAGCCAACATGGGCAAAACATTAATGGGACCACCACCTCAGCAAAAATACCAAGTGAAGTGGTACTGTCACCCTGTTATGTGGGAGACATAGAAGAAAGATCAGAATTCAAGACTGATATAGGCAAAAATATGAGATCCCACCTGAAAAATAACCAAAACCAAAGGAGCTAAAGTTGTAGTTCAAATGCTAAAGTGCCTTGCTAACAAGTGCAATTTAGAGTTCATACCTGAGTACGACTCATCAGAAAAGAGTTGCATGAGAATATGACCTAATACATTCACTAATGCAGTTGATAATGGTGAGCCTTGCATTATCCATGCACCCCACAGTGAGCTGAATATAATTAAATTTACTTAGGATTATTTCCAGGCCAGAAAGTTATGAGACACGTCAGGGGCTAAGACAGCACATCTGCCCCTGTGTAGGAAGCCTGTGACAGGACACAGGCAAACCTGCCTCTGGTCTGCTGGCTGCATTTCCTGTTGGGTGGTAAATCATAGAGCAGACTATCTTTCTTGTTTCTAGTGAGCACATGGTACAGATTAGCAATTGGCTTTGAGGTATAATCTCATCCCTATCATGGGAAGAGCCACTACTATGCTGATAGGCAGCCTGCTGGGAGCAGACATTCCATGGGTCTTGGAAAGGATGTCCACAAACCCAGGGCTCAGGCTGTTCTCAGTCATGAAAGTGATGAGGAAAGGAGCTTTGTTTCATTTATTTATGTATTTATTTATTTATTTTTTGTCATTCATAGGGCCTGCACTCAGGGCCTGCAAGGCTAGCACTCTACCATGTGAGCCCTTGTGTCACTGTCAGCTTTTTCTGCTTATGTGGTGCTGAGGAATTGAACCCTGGGCCTCCGGTATGCAAGGTAAGCACTCTACCACTGAGCCACCTTCCCAGCCCAGCTTCATTCTCTAATAAGGCTTAATAGGAGGCATTCAGAGCTGAGTCCCAAGTCCCTTCATCATTTTTTAATTAATTTTTTTATTGTGAAAATACTGTACAGAGGGGTTACAATTACATGAACATGGTAATGAGTTCATTTCTTATCAAGTGTTGTTGCCTCCTCCTTTGTTTTTCCCCTACCATCCTTCCCTCTCACCTCCTCAACTACATTCTGTTCCTCCTCCCCTTCCCCCACTCCCGCCTGAATTGTAAAGTTCCTTTTTCAACACAGCATCTTGTACATCTCATTGTTGTTTCGGGTCAACTGTATCCCTACTTAAACAATTTGTTTTTTCCCTTCCCCTCCCCTAATTATACCAACATCAAATACAGTGAAAACAAGGGTTATACATGGGGGAGGGACATACGAAGGAACAAAATAATCACATGGTACCTTATAAATATGTTAGAAACAATAACAAGAAAGCAAAAAATCCACTTGTATCCCTATCTTGGGGTTTATTTCGCTTAACATCATCTTATCTGACCTTTTCTGCTTGTCCCAGACATGTACTAGTTATTGCAAATAAGGAAAATCATGGTCCCTTCATCTTTTAAATGCCTTGATTATATAGAAAAGGTCAATCTGACTCTGTTCTCTTTATTTCAGGAACCAACATGGCCCAGAAGGTAACTCAAGCTCAGCCTGTAATTTTAGTGGTAGAAAAGGAGGCTTTGACCCTAGACTGTTTATGTGAGACTAGGGTATCTTTATACTGCATCTTTTCTTACAAACAGCCCCCTAGCAAGGAATTGGTTTTTTTTATGCATCAGAACTCTTATGGGATACAAAATGCAACAGAAGGTTGATATTTGCTGAACTTCCAGAAGTTATCCAGATTAATCAAACACACCATCACAGTCACACAGCTGGAGGATTCAGCTGTGTATTTCTGCACATGCACAGAGCCCACAGTGAGAGGGAAGCCTGCCAGCCCCTTACATAACCCTCAGCTAGAGCAAGAGACCCAGGGAAAGAAGCAGGGCTGTGGGCACAGGTAGGATTTGCAGGGAGACCATAGGGCAATTCATATACAATGTCTAGACACACTACCTATTAGACATGTGTGTCTCCTTTGGTCTTTATATTAAGAAAAAATATAAAGCCCATGTAAAAATCACTTGTAAAATGTTTGTGAACAAAGCTTATTATTTATACTTGTATCATTTTACTAAGGTGGAAAAATTATCAAATTCTTTTAACCAATTGGAATATTTGTAGAAAAAATACATATGTTTATGCAATGATGATTACATAGAATGTTTTTATCTACTTTTAATACAACTGTATTCCAGTTTTTCTTAAAACTATGTAATTCTTGACCAGTTAGGAAGAATAAAGTATTTGAATTGGGACTTCTTTCTATACTCAAGTGAACACTATTACATACAGGCAGAAGACATATAAGCTATTTTTCAAATTACCGTTTGTTTCAAAATTGTGAATTTTAAATGCTACTTAGACAACTTGTTCTCATTTGCATACTGCCTATGAATGGAAATATTTAGAGTGGAGATGTGTCAAGCCTGGCCAGTCTCTTGCTGCACCTTTAAAATATCCAGTTTTATCTCCTGTGAAACCAAAAAGGGGTTAGGGCCAGAATGACAGCTGTCATGGTAACCGAGTCCAGACCATCATTGGTACCTACTTTCTGTTATACAAAGTACTTGTCCTCACATGTTACAACAGATGTTCAAAAATGAGAATTTTCATGTTCTCTGGCTCTGTTGGGGATCACTGATGTCCCTAAGCAAGGCTGAAGACACCCAGGCCTACATGCAAAGACACCATGCCAGGGATGCCTACATAGCAAGGGTCACTTAGAGGCAGAGTGCAGAGGCATACACAAAACAGTGGCCTTGGTCCCTACCCCTGACCCTCCTCCCAAACCAACATAAGAAGATAGCTAGTTGACTCAAGAATGTTAGCTTAAGAGTTTACACTTGGCTAGCTCCCTCACCCTTCTCCCACACTACGATAAGAAAATAGGTTACTCGAGGATGTTAACTGAAGAGCTTGTTTAGCTCAGGGTTACTTTTCTGCCAAAATGATGTCTGCTTTGTCTGAAAAAAGACACTTGTTTGTTCATCATGGTTGTGTAAAAGTTTACTGCCTTTCCTACTACATCATGCTAGATATTAGGGAAATGAACCCCAAGTAAGTATTCAAATGCTTTTTTTTCTTTCATGCGATTGTTTGTAACATATTTATAAGATGATTTCTTTGCTGCTTTATATGTCCCTTTCCTATGGTATAACCCCTGCTTTCACTGTATTTGATGTTGCTATAATTTGGAGAGGGGAAGGGAAAAAACAAACCATTTAAACAGGGATACAGGTAGACCCATTGCAACAATGAGATGTACAAGTCGTTATGTCGAAAAACGAATTTTACAAATTTGGTGTGTGGGGGAGGATCCGGTAGGAAGGGCCCATGGGAAGGGATGGGAGGGGAAACAAAGGAGGAGGCAACAATGCTTGATAAGAAATGTACTCGTTCCCATCCTCCTCTTCAGAGAAGTTTCTCTTTAAGTCTTTCGCCCACTTATTTATTGGGCAGTTGTTTCTTTGAGGATTTGTTGTTGGGGGGTTTAATTTTTTGAGTTCCAAGAATATTTTAGATATAAGACCCTTGTCTGTTGTATGGCTAGTAAAGATCTTTTCCCAATCCGTGGGCTTTCTATTGATCTTGCTAGCTATACAATTTGCCCTGCAGAAGCTCTGCAACTTTATGCAATCCCATTTGTCCAACCTTTCTTTGATTTGTTGTGTTTCCGGGTCTCTATTCACAAAATTTCGGCCTGAGCCAAAGAGACCTAGGGTTTCTCCTATTCCATGCTGTAATGTTTTCAGAGTGTCTGCTTTGACTTCAAGGTCTTTGATCCATTTGGAGTTGATTCTGGTGCAGGGTGATATATAAAAATCTAGCTTTAGTTTTCTACATGTAGTTAACCAATTTTGCCAGCACCATTTACTGAAGAGGCTGTCTTTCTTCCATTCTATTGTTTTAGCTCCCTTATCGAAGATTAGATGGCTATAGGTCTGTAGGTTCATTTCTGGGTTTTCAATTCTATTCCATTGGTCCTGAGGTCTGTTCTTATGCCAATACCAAGCTGTTTTGATTACTATGGCTTTATAGTAGAGTTTGAAATTTGGTATTGATATTCCTCCAGCAGTGTTCTTTCCGTTGAGGAGCGTTTTTGCTATTCGGGGTCTTTTATTGTTCCATATGAATTTTTGGATTGCCTCTTCTATTTCCTTGAAGAATGAGGGTGGGATTTTGATAGGTATTGCGTTGAATTTGTAGATAGCCTTGGGAAGTATTGCCATTTTCACGATGTTAATCTTTCCAATCCAGGAGCATGGGAGGTTTTGCCATTTTTTTAGTTCTGTGTTGATTTCCTTTTTCAAGATTTTAAAGTTTTCATCATAGAGGTCCTTCACTTCTTTAGTTAAGTTAATTCCTAGGTATTTTATTTTTTGTGGGGCTATTACAAATGGAGTTGCTTTCCTAATTTCAGCCACACTTTTCTCATTGTTGGCATACAGAAAAGCCATTGATTTTGGGGGGTTAATTTTATAACCTGCTACTTTGACAAAGTTTTGAATCAGCTTGAGTAATTTGGGAGTGGAGTCTATGGGATTCTTTAAATACAAGATCATGTCATCTGCAAAGAGGGAGAGTTTTATTTCTTCTTTCCCTATTTGGATCCCCTTTATGTCTGCATCTTGTCTTATTGCTGTAGCTAGACATTCTAATACTAGATTGAAGAGAAGTGGAGAGAGTGGGCATCCTTGTCTTGTTCCTGAGTTAAGAGGAAATGGCTTTAGTTTTTCACCATTGAGAATAATGCTGGCTGTAGGTTTGTCATATACAGCCTTTATTGTATTGAGGAATGTTCCATGGATTCCTAATTTTTCCAAAACCTTCATCAGGAAAGGGTGTTGGATCTTGTCGAATGCTTTTTCTGCGTCTATTGAGATAACCATGTGGTTCTTATTCTTGCTCCTGTTGATGTGATGAATAATATTAATTGATTTGCATATATTGAACCAGCTTTGCATCCCTGAAATGAATCCTGTTTGATCGTGGTGTATGATTTTTTGGATGAATTGTTGAAGTCGGTTGGCCAAAATTTTGTTGAGAAGTTTTGCATCAATGTTCATCAAAGAAATGGGTGTATAGTTCTCTTTCTTTGATGAGTCCCTGCCTGGTTTTGGGATGAGGGTTATGATGGCTTCATAGAATGTGTTCGGTAGTGCGCTTTCTCTTTCAATTTCATTGAAGAGTTGGAGGAGAATTGGTGTGAGCTCTGCTTTGAAGGCCTTGTAAAATTCCGCTGTAAAACCATCTGGTCCTGGACTTTTCTTAGCTGGGAGGTCTCTTATTGCTGTTTCTATTTCAATGCTTGATATGGGCCTGTTAAGATAGTTTAACTCATTTGGTTTAGTTTTGGCATGTCAGTATTTGCTAGGAAGAGGTCCATTTCTGTCAAGTTTTCAAACTTATTAGCATAAAGTTTTGAGAAGTATTCCCTTATAATGTTTTGAATCTTGCTTGTTTCCGTGGTGATGTTTCCATTCTCATCTCTCAGTTTATTAATTTGGGTGTGTTCTCTTCTTTTTCTGATAAGATTTGCTAAAGGTCTGTCAATTTTGTTAAGTTTTTCGAAGAACCAACTCTTTGTTTTGTTGATTCTTTCTATAGTTTTTTTGGATTCTAATTCATTTAATTCTGATTTAATTTTGATTATTTCTTTCCGTTTACTGGATTCGGGTTTATCTTGCTGCTCTTTTTCAAGGAGGTTTAGATGTGTCATTAAATTGTTAGTTTCAGATCTCTCCAATATGTTGATGTAGGAGCTCAGAGCTATAAACTTGCCTCTGAGTACTGCCTTTGCTGTGTCCCAGAGGAACTGGTATTTTGTGTGTTCATTTTTGTTGAATAGCATGAACATTTGAATTTCCTTTCTAATCTCTTCCATGACCCATTCATGATTCAGCAGTGTGTTGTTCAGCCTCCATGTGATACCGGACTTTCTTTGGTGGCTTTTGGTGTTGAGTTCTACTTTTATTCCCTTGTGGTCAGAGAGAATGCAAGGTATAATTTCAATGTTTCTGAATTTAGACAAGTTTGCTTTGTGGCCTAAAATGTGGTCTATATTAGAAAACGTTCCATGTGCTGCTGAGAAAAACGTGTATTCCGATGCTGCTGGGTGAAATATTCGGTAAATGTCTGTTAAGTCTAGTTGATCTATGCAGCTGTTTAGATCTGCGGTTTCTCTGTTGAGTTTTTGCCGAGTTGATCTATCTAGTGAGGAGAGTGGTGTGTTAAAATCCCCAACAATTAATGTCTTTGGATCTATATGGGATTTGAGGGAAAGTAGTGATTCTTTGATAAATTTGGGTGCTCCATTGTTTGGCGAATAGATATTTAGAATTGTAATATCCTCCTGAAGGAGAGATCCTTTAATTAGTATGTAGCGACCTTCTTTATCTCTTTTCACGAATTTTAATTTGAAGTCTATTTTATCTGATATTAGGATTGCAACTCCCGCCTGTTTATGGGGTCCGTTTGCTTGGTAGATTTTGTTCCAGCCTTTAACATTGAAAATGTGTTTGTTTTTACGGGCAAGATGTGACTCCTGCAGGCAGCAGATAGAAGGGTCTTGTTTTTTAATCCAACTAGACAGTCTATGTCGCCTAATTGGAGAGTTCAGTCCGTTAACATTAAGAGATAGGACTGAGAGGTATTTGGGAGTTCCTGCCATGTTATCTACCTTCTTGGGGGCTGTGAAAACTGGGTTCTTCCTATGGTTCTTGGATTCTCAGTTTGGGTGCAGTTTCTTGGCCTTTATTGCGGTCTTGTTGGTTTTCTATGTGTAGGACATCTTTAAGAATCTTTTGTAGGGCTGGTTTGGTGGAGATGTATTGTTTCAATTTTTCTTTGCTATGGAAGGTTTTTATTTGGCCTTCAGTTATGAAGGAGAGTTTAGCTGGGTACAGTATTCTTGGTTGATAGTTGTTTGTTTTTAGGGCATGGCATACATCATTCCAGGCTCTTCTTGCTTTGATTGTCTCTGATTGTCACCTCAGAGAAATCTGAGGTGATTCTAATTGGTTTCCCTTTATAAGTGATTATCCTTTTCTCTCTGACAGCTTTAAGGATCTTTTCCTTGTTCTGAGTTGATCCTGTGTGGATTATAATGTGGCGGTGGGATGTCCTATTCTGGTCTGGTCTATTTGGGGTTCTAAAGGCTTCTTGTATCTGGACAGGCCTATCTTTTTGCATGTTTGGGAAGTTCTCTGCTAGGATCCTGTTAAACAAATTTCCTAGACCATTAACTTCTGTTTCTAGGTGCTCCTCTACACCCATTATCCTTAGATTAGGCCTTCTGATGGTGTCTTCCAGGTGTTGGATAGATCTATCATATTTCTTGGACTTGTCTTGGATGGTTGTATGTTCTTTCTCTATAATATCTAGGCTGTCTTCAATCCCTGAGATTCGATCTTCTGCATGGTCTAACCTGCTGTCAAGACTCTCTACTTTGTTTTTTATCTCTTTTCCTTCTAGTTGGTCAGCTTTGATGGCTTCAAGTTCTTTGTTGAAACTCTGTTTTAGGTCTTGTATGAATTTCTTTACTTCCTTAATTTGGTGTTCAGTGTTTGTCCTCAAATCACTTAGTTGATTGGTTATGGTTTCTTTGGGCTCCCATTCCTTCTGTTGGGTTCCATTCAGCGTTCCCTCTGTGGTCTCCCTGACTTCCTTCAGCTCTTTGTTAATGGTTTCCATGAATGCCTTTAGTGATCTTTGTGTGTTCTCTACCTGGTCTCTCAATTCCTGTATTACTCTTTGATTAGCTTCCTCCCGTTTGTGGGATTCCTGCAGATCTTTTTGAGTGTTCTCAGCCTGCTCACGCCATTCCTCCCTTTCTCTTTGAGTATTCTCAAGTTGTTCACGCAAATCCTGTATCAGTTTTTTAGTAGCTTCCTCACGCTTATGATATTCCTGTATAAACTTCTGGGATGCCTCCTCTCTCTCCCTATCACGCTCATACAGGGTCCTTTGTATGTTGTCAAACTTTTCATTTATCATGTTTGCCAGCAGTGTTTGTAGAGTTGTTTGGGAACTCTCCTCTGGATTATTCATTATCTGTTCTAACCCCTGATTATCAAGATTGGGAATTGAGATACCCGAATTTGCCATTTTTCTTGTGTTTTTCCGGCTTACTCTGCCCATTTGAGATGAAGATAGCACCAGTTTTGTGCTAGAACACTATCTTAAGGCAATCATCAACCAACGTTTGCATTTGTAAAGTCAATAGTCTACAGATACAATCTAGTTCAACAGATACATCTATTCGACATCAAACAACTATATGTTAAAGGACTTCGAACCACAGAGAAGAATTTGGAAAACCAGAAATTATTAGGGTTAGGGAGAGATGTGGGTAAAAAATAGGAATAGATTGGTGTGGGGAGGCACAGGGAGAGTTAACTATGTCCTAATCACAATGCAGGAAATAGGTTGGGTAGGATGCAAGTAGAGAGAGAGAGAAAAAGAAGAAAGGGAAAGGGGAATGAAAAGAGACCAGAAAAAAAATAGAAACGTAAAAATTAATGTTATTTTAGAGATTAAAAGACCATCTATTTATAGAGGAATATGAATATGTTGAGAGAAAGGGAGGGACATAGAGGAGATGTGAAAAACTTTAAAAAAATGCTTAAAATATTATATAGGTATAAAGAGGTAGTACTGCTATTAATGAATTTAAGTCTCAGAGGTTTTGAATTGAGTAATAAATTTGTGGATTAAGTGTGTACACAATGGGGGATAGGGTCTACTGGTTAACTACGGGTTTATCTGAGGATGTGCAGGACAAGAGTTAAGTCACATAAAGAAGAACAAAGAGGAAAAGATGGAAAGGAAAGGAAAGTGAGAAGAAAAGATCAGAAGTTCAGTAGAGCTAGACAAAAAACAAAAAGATAATTAAGAATGAAAGAAAAAGAGAAAGAAGACAAGAAAAGAAGGGAAAACACACATTCACGTATTCCTAAAATAAAAATTATAAGAGGAGAAAACAAAAAGTTACCGGAAAACAATTATTTTTTCAGAAGAGGCAAAAATTAAAGATTAATAAAAGTTTTAGAAAAGCAAAAAAGTTTTTTTATATATATAAGGTAACAAAAAACGAAAAAAAAAAAAACAAAACAAAAAAAAGAAAAAAAGAAAAGAAGAAGAAGAAAAAAAAAGTTTATTTATTTATTTTTTTTTTTTGGGAGGGGTGGAAAGAATCCTGTATCTCCCTTTTGTCTGTAACCAGAGTCTGGTTGGCGTCTCTGGTCAGCTTGAGGTCCTGTGGCTTGATTGGTTTCTTAAGTCAGTTTGTTGGAACAGGCAGAAAACTGCTCTGCTTTACCCAAGATTTTGAGATCCCCCTCCCAGGTTAGTTTACTGGGAGGGTGGTCTGCTTTGAGAATCACAAAAGAGGTTCTGGGTAGAGTTGAGGCCTTTCAACAAACAGTAGCTTTTCCCTGGAGCTATTTTGTGAAAAAAAACTCACAGCACCCAGCCTGGAGCCATTCTCAGGGTTTCTGTTTTTCAATTGATTGTGGTGGCTGCTCGAGGGAGGGGCAGCCTCTGGCTCTGGTTACCTGGTGAGGAGAGCCACTCCAATGGCTGGCGCCTGAGCTGGGTGACTTTTCCCTGGATGGAACTGAGTCTGTGAGGTCACTTCGCCGTTAAGTTCTTGTGACCTGCTAAATGACTAGTTTTATTCCAAGGCCTGAGCTGGAGCTAGCCGCTCCTCCGAGGTTTGTCGGTATCCAAGATGGGGATCACCGGTGCTGGGGGGGGGAGGGGTGGCCTTCCCTCCTCTGCTCCCTGAGAAGGAGTGAGGAAGTCGGGCTTCTACTCACGCCGAGTCTTGGATCCCGGGTCGTCTCTGGTCTGCAAAGTGCAGGATGAAGTTGTCTGCTCCTTGTCGGTTCTTGCTGGTGTTGAGTAGAATCCGCTCGTCTGCTGCGTCTGGCTCCTTCGTCCCGGACTGTGTCTCAGGTGTGCCCCCGCGGCGGCGGTGGTCACTACCGCGACCCTGCCGCCACAGTAGCAGCTGCTGGCAGGTGCTCAGATGTGTCTGCTTGGTTTCCCCTCTCTTGATTAACTCTCTGTCCTGTGATGGCACACTTGGTGTGATTCTCTGGCTTGGGACTGTTCACTGGAACTCTGAAACTGTTTTCTATGCAAGAGCTTGTTCAGATTCCAGCTTCTCCTCCGCCATCTTCCAGCTTCAATTCTCTGTATGTTCTTTCTCTATAATATCTAGGCTGTCTTCAATCCCTGAGATTCGGTCTTTTGCATGGTCTAACCTGCTGTCAAGACTCTCTACTTTGTTTTTTATCTCTTTTCCTTCTAATTGGTCAGCTTTCATGGCTTCAAGTTCTTTGTTGAAGCTCTGTTTTAGGTCTTGTATGAATTTCTTTACTTCCTTAATTTGGTGGTCAGTGTTTGTTCTCAAATCACTTAGTTGATTGGTTATGGTTTCTTTGGACTCTCATTCCTTCTGTTGGGTTCCATTCAGCATTCCCTTTGTGGTCTCCCTGACTTCCTTCAGCTCTTTGTTAATGGATTCCATGAATGTCTTTAGTGATCTTTGTGGGTTCTCTACCTGGTTTCTCAATTCCTGTATTGCTCTTTGATTAGCTTCCTACCGTTTGTGGGATTCCTGCAGTTCTCTTTCCTACCGTTCGTGGGATTCCTGCAGTTCTCTTTGAGTGTTCTCAGCCTGCTCACCCCATTCCTCCCTTTCTCTTTGAGTATTCTCAAGTTGTTCACGCAAATCCTGTATCAGTTTTTGAGTAGCTTCCTCACACTTATGATATTCCTGTATAAACTTTTGGGATGCCTCCTCTCTCTCCCTATCATGCTCATACAGAGTCCTTTTTAAGTTGTCAAACTTCTCATTTATCATGTTTGCCAGTAGTGTTTGTAGAGCTATTTGGGAACTCTCCTCTGGATTATTCATTATCTGTTCTGATCCCTGATTATCAAGGTTGGGAATTAAGATACCCGAATTTGCCATTTTTCTTGTGTTTTTCCGACTTGCTCTGCCCATTTGAGATGAAGATAGCACCAGTTTTGTGCTAGAACACTATCTTAAGGCAATCATCAACCAAAGTTTGCATTTGTACAGTCAATAGTCTACAGATACAATCTAGTTCAACAGATACATCTTTTCCACATCAAACAACTATATGTTAATGGGTTTCGAACTGCAGAGAAGAATTTGGAAAACCAGAAATTATTAGGGTTAGGGAGAGATGTGCGTAAAAAATAGGGATAGATTGGTGTGGGGAGGCACAGGGAGAGTTAACTATGTCCTAATCACAATGCAGGAAATAGGTTGGGTAGGATGCAAGTAGAGAGAGAGAGGAAAAGAAGAAAGGGAAAGGGGAATGAAAAGAGACCAGAAAAAAAATAGAAACGTAAAAATTAATGTTATTATATAGATTAAAAGACCATCTATTTAGAGAGGAATGTGAATATTTTGAGAGAAGGTGAGGGACATAGAGGAGATGTGAAAAACTTAAAAAAAATGCTTAAAATATTATATAGGTATAAAGGGGTAGTACTGCTATTAAGGAATTTAAGTCTCAGAGGTTTTGAATTGAGTAATAAATTTGTGGATTAAGTGTGTACACAATGGGGGATAGGGTCTACTAGTTAACTACGGGTTTATCTGAGGATGTGCAGGACAAGAGTTAAGTCACATAAAGAAGAGCAAAAGAGAGGAAAAGGTGAAACGGATAGGAAAGGGAGAAGAAATGATCAGAAGTTCAGTAGAGCTATACAAAAAACAAAAAGATAATTAAGAAAGAAAGAAAAAGAGAAAGAAGACAAGAAAAGAAAGGAAAACGCACATTCACGTTTTCCTAAAATAAAAATTATAAGAGGAAAAAAAAAAGTTACTGGAAAACAATTATTTTTTCAAAAGAGGCAAAAATTAAAGATTAATAAAAGTTTTAGAAAAGGAAAATTTTTTTTAATATATATATAAGGTACCAAAAAAAAAAAAAAAGGAAGAGGAAAAAAAAAAAAAAGTTCTTTGATTTTTTTGGGAGGGGTGGGAAAAATCCTGTATCTCCCTTGTGTCTGTAGCCAGCCTCTTGTTGGAGTCTCTGGTCTGCTTGAGGTCCTGTGGATTGATTGGTTTCTTAAGTCAGATTGTTCAAACAGGCAGAAAAATGCTCTGCTTTACCCAAGATTTTGAGATCCCGTTCCCAGGTTAGTTTAATGGGAGGGTGATCTGGTTTGAGAATCACAAAAGAGGGGAATGCAGTGATGAGGCTAGGTTCTGGGTAGAATTGAGGTCTTTCAATAAACAGTAGCTTTTCCTTGGGGCTATTTTGTGAAAACCTAACAGAGCCCAGCCTGGAGCCATTCTCAGGGTTTCTGTTTTTCAATTGATTGTGGAGGCTGCTAGAGGGAGGGGCAGCCTCTGGCTCTGGTTACCCAGTGTAGAAAGCCACTCCTATGGCTGGCGCCTGAACTGGGTGACTTTTCCCTGGATGGAGCTGAGTCTGGCAGGTCACGCCGCCATTAAGTTCTTGTGATCTTCTAAATGACTCGTTTTATTCCAAGGCCTGAGCTGGAGCTCGCAGCTCCGCCGAGCTTTGTAGGTATCCAAGATGGAGATCACCGGTGCTGGGGGGGAGGGGTGGCCTTCCCTCCTCTGCTCCCTGAGAAGGAGTGAGGACGTCTGGCTTCTACTCACACCGAGTCTTGGTTCCTGGGTCGGTCTCTGGTCCGCAAACTGCAGGATGAAGATGTCTGCTCCTTGTCCGTTCTTGCTGGTGTTGAGTAGAATCCGCTCGCCCGCCGCATCTGGCTCCTTCGTCCCGGACTCTGTGGCTCAGTTATGGTGCCCTACAGTCGCCGCTGCGACTGCTGCCGCCATGGTGGCGGCTGCTGGCAAGCGCTCAGATGTGTCTTTTTGCCTTGATTTCCCCTCTCTTGCCTAAACCTCTGTCCTGTGATGGCACACTTGGTGTGGTTCTCTGGCTTAGGGCTGTTCCCTGGAACTCTAAAATTGCTTTCTATGCGAGAGCTTGTTCAGATTCCAGCTTCTCCTCCGCCATCTTCCCGGAACTCTCAACAGGTTTCTTTGCTCTCTTTTAATACACTCATAAGTATTTATACCATATTCGCCCTCATTCAGCTTCCCTCTTGGCCTTCCCTCATATTTTGCTTTCCTCTCATTCATTTTGTTTTCATTTTTTAGTGTAACTTAAGGCAACAGTGGGCTTTCTATATGCCTTTTCACCAGTACATATATTATAATTTAGTCAGATTCACCTCTTTTATTATGCTTTGTTTCCATACCCCTCTACCACTACATTCAGTAGCTTTCAGTGTGTCTCCTTACACCATTTTCTTACCTAGTCACAATGTATTTTAATCTTATTTATACCTTATCATTCTCCCTCCCTTTCATCCCTATATTTCCACATTTAAATCATCGTCTCTAGTCATGTCTATAAAAATGTTTATATCTAGATATGCATATCTTTCTAAGTCTAGATGGGTGAAAAAAAGTGATACTTGGCTCTTGGAGCTTGGCTACCAAATCAGATATATCCTCCCTCCCCTTCTCCCCTCTATCCTCACCTCTTGCCCCATCCTCTGTTAGAGTTATAAATTTATTTTGGCTTTCAGGGAAAGCAAAGCACCTAAAGCAGAGCTGCTGAAGATGCTGAGATCTGAAGATCACAGTTGGAAGTGAACCCAGTTAGGAAAGACCATTACGACTATTATTGCCAATTGATCACCAAAAGGCCAGAAGTGGAGGTGTTATTCAAGTGGTACAGCAAAATTAAAACAAAAACACCAACATCAATTAATTTCTTACTTGCATTCCTCTTCATAGAGTAGTTGACATGAGTGTGGTTGCAGCTGGGTTCCCATTCTAGATTTCATACTTAATTAACTGACTTGTAATTTTAAACTGCAATCCTATGTGTGTGTTTGAATAATAATAAATAAAACACAATTCTTGGGATAATTCTTAAGAATAAAATAAACCGGTGTAGATAGATTTGGGTGATCCTTACACAATAGAAAACTAAGATTTGGATAATTCAAACGTGTGTAATTATTCTCTGCAACAACAGGTATCATTTTTTGCATTCAAAAAGCATTACTGATGTCTTCTTACAGATTTTCTTTTTTTTCTTTTGGTGCTTGTGGGGCTTGAACTCTGGGCCTAAGCACTGTCCCTCAGCTCTTCAGCTCAAGGCTAGCATTCTACCACTTGAGCTACAGGGCCACTTCTGGTTTTCTGGCAGTTTATTGGAGATAAGAGTTTCACGAACTTTCCTGCCCTAGCTGGCTTTAAACCTCGATCCTCAGATCTCAGCCTCCTGAGTAGCTAGGACAGGTGTGAGCCACCGGCACCCAGCTTCTTACAGATTTTCTATATGGGAAAAACAACATGTAAGAATTGATTCATAAGCACTTCTTTTTTTTTTTTTGGTCAGTCATAGTGCTTGAACTCTGGGCCTGGAAGCTCTCCCTCAGCTCTTCAGCTAAAGGCGAGCACTCTACCATTTGAGCAACCAGGACACTTGCAGCTTTCTGAGTGATTTATTAGAGAGAAGAGTGTCATGGCCTTTCCTGTCCAGGCTGACTTTCAACCACCATCCTCAGGTCTCAGCCTCCTGAGTGGCTAGGATTACAGACATGAGCCACTAGCACCTGGTTCATAGGCGCTTTTATAAACACTGAAATAGTTGAAGTGTTGAATCAGGTCAATCGACTTGGAATGGACAAGGTTGATATATCACCTGCTCTGAGTTTTTGTTTGTGTGTATCATTTATCTCTATGGTTTAGAAAGCCTGTGCTTATACATCTTCAGACACACTTAGCAGAGATGGTTAATCAAGCCAGAAACCAGGGGCCATCCCCAGAGACTAGTCAGCACCACTTTGAAACTCACTGTCTCCGAGCTGACTTCCATTCATCACTCTTCTTTGGGGACAGGTTTCTGCAGAGATATAGTACCTGTGAGTCTTGGCCTCATCTGGTATCAAACTGCCCTGTCATGAGAAACCTAGCCAAGGACCTCTTTTCCTTTGCCCATCTTTCTGGATGGAAGTCAAGATTTCTGTCTCACAAAGCCAAAGGGGATGCTATTTGGAAGCACAGTCTCTGGTCCTTGCGTGCAGTAAAGGGAGTTGAGAATGTACCATCCCCTGTTGCTGACCTTGTTACAGCTGGATGCATTTTACCAAGGTGGTCTCATCCTCTCTCTGGTCATTGTTTAAATCACTGCAGGGCACTCATCTGCAGTGGAAAGATGCAGTAGCCTGGTTCTTTTGCATGATAGGAATGAGAGACTTTGCTGGAGGACACTGAATGCTGAGGCATCACAGACTAGGGAAAAAGCCTACTTTTTGCCATTCAGGACATGGTTTCTGCATAGTCTGTAGGAATGGCCACCTGCCGCCTTTGGGTATTATTTTCTCATTGGGGAAGTTGTGCCCAGCTGATTATTATTCAGAAACCAAAAGAGATAGATTCAAAACCTGGACTTAAGTCAGAGTCATTTCCAGGCTTGACAATTTCCCACTCATGTCTTCTAGCTGTCATCTGGAAGCTGCAGCTCCTTGTCATGGGGCCTTCTTCATAGACTGCTCACACATGCATTTGTTTCACCCAGAGCAAAGGGTATAGGAGAATGAGAGAGAGAAGGAGAGAGCAAAAGAGAGCAAGAGAGAGATCCTACTGTGAGAGCAACAGTTATTTATATTGCAATCTGAAAAATGATATCTCTCATTTCTGCTACATTCTGCTCACTAGAAATAATAACTAGACATGGCCATATCTGAAAAATGAGAGATTGCAGGGGATTGTCGAGATTAGTATGGTTCTGACCTGGAACTTCCTTTCAGAGTGTGTTCCCTTAAGGTGATCTGCTCAGCTAATGGCTCATGGGTCCTGAAATGAAGGGACAATCTACACCTCATCTATGCTCTGTCTTATTCAGTGCCTGAATGAGCCTGTGCCCAAGATACTTGGTCTCAGAGAGCATTTGGTATGTCTGGCACTGGTTGGAATCACCCCAAGGCTAAGGGCCACTGAATGGGACAGGAAACATAAAAGGAAATTCAGAAAAGAGCCTAAGAGACATATAAGACATGAAATAGCCTCATGTGTGTGAAGAGTCTAGGGAATCTAGGGAGAACTTTATGGAAAAAGATAATGATCCAGTATTCTCTCCCATTGGGAATTTTCCAGTCATGCCAGTGTACTCCTGTAGTACTGCCATTCAGAATGCTGATGCAGGAAGAACATAAATTCCAGAACAGCTTGCACTATATCACCCAATTCTATCTCAGAAAGGAAGGAAGGGGCAGACCAAAGGGAGGAATAAGTGCAACAAGCAAATGAAGAGAAATGGAGGAACTAGTAAAGAAAAGGAAGGGTAAACAGAGGAAAGAAAGGGGGGAGAGAATTCAAAGAACCAAGAATAGGGACAAGGTATGTTGGGATGTCTAAATAACCCTCATGTATGACCCAACAATGATAAATGTCAGCAACTACTTATGGAGACTTTTATAAAAAGAAAGAATAAAGTAGTAGGTGACAATATGTGACAAAATGAAATAGGGTTATGGAGGAATAGCTCTCTGAGATTCATCTGTAAGTGAACTTCCTGGGTGTTTTAGGTAAGAGGGTTTTTTTTGGAACGAGGTCTTGCTATATAGCCCAGGTTGGACTGTAACTCACTATAAAGGCCAAGATGGCCAAAATCTCTGTACCTCCTGCCTCTGCCTTCTGCATTCTGTGTTTGTGAGTATGGCTTTATTACACCCAGCTCCTTTTTAATGCTGTTGATGTTGCAAGTCCTGGGACTGGAACATAGGGTCTGGGTGCTGTCCCTGAGCTTTTTTTGCTTAAGGCTATCTCTAAACCACTTTGAGGCATAGAGACACTTGAGGTTATCTTGTCATTGTCAAGAAGAGTCTCATGGACTTTTCTGCCCAGTCTGGATTCAAACTGAGATCTTCAGATCTCAGCCTCCTGAGAAGGTAGAATTACAGGTGAGAGCCACCAGTGCCTGACATATCAATAATTCTTTTCCCTTAAAAAGACCTGTCAAGTTGCTGGGTATTGGTGGCTCATGCCTACAATCCTAGCTACTCAAGAGACTGAGATGTGAGGATAGCAGTTAAAAGCCTGCCAAGGTAGGAAAGTCCATGTGACTGTTATCTCCAATAAACTACCAGAAAACCAGAAGTGGCACTGTGGCTCAAGTGGTAGAGTGCTAGGCTTTAGCTGAAGAACTGAGGGACAGCACCCAGGTCCAGAGTTCAAGCTCCATGGCCAAAAATAAATGAATAAATAAATGAAATAAAGAATAAAAGACCATTAAGTAGAATACACTTTAGGTCCATACAATAGAAGTCTGCTTCTGAGATAGACATATTTTGTGTATGGTTTTTATTAGAACAATTATAGATATATTAAAATTTGAGACAATGGTACTAAAAGATATAAAAGCAAGATATTTTATTTCTAACCTGCGAGGGATAAATAAAGATTAAAAAAAAGTGAGTAAGTGAATCAAAAACAGTAAAAAGAGTACAAAGCAGCACAGGAACCCATACAAACTGGAATCAGAAATGAGAATGGCAGATGTGGACAAAACTATGACTTCATCTTGGATGTCTGGTCTCTCAAGTGGAAAGAAATTTTTGAGTTGACTCATTACAAAGTCTCTATATCTCAGGCTCTCTTGCAATTAGATGTAGACCATGCTATGTGGAATGGACTGTGTTATAATTTCTGTACAAGGATAGTCTCTGTAATAACCCGTGGGGCCTCAATAATCAGTGGGGCCCAATAAAATGGCCCCATGGTCCAGCCAGCTGGAGGGGGTGCAGCATCAAGAGTCCAGCCTCACAACTCCACAGACCCGGACACTGGACAGAGCAGGGCATTGAGAGGCTGATGTCACCACCCAAAGGGGCACTGGAGGGGTGTGCCATGGCTGGGGCATGCCAGGGAAAGGGGTGGAGCATGCCACCAAAAGGTGGCGGGGTATGCTCCTGGAGACATGCAAATAGGGAGCTGACTATTGGGATTGGACTTGGGCTGCTTGGGGGAGGATCATGAATATCAGTTTGAAACCATTAGTGGGGCAGGGGTGCAGCCTATCTGGGTGTATATAGGCTGCATGCTCCAAGGCTAGGGGGGAGGTTGGGGAAAACACATTGGGAGGGAGGAGGGAGGAGTCCTGAGGACACCTGGACTCCTGTGGAGAGGGGAGTCAGGAGGAGACCAGGGGTCCTGAAGAGAGGAGAATAAGGGAAAGACAGGGAGTTCTGAGGCCGGAATTGAGTGTGGAGGAAGGAGAGGAGTGGGAGTGGACGGGGAGAGATGGCAAGAGGGGAAAGCCTGCAACAGTAGGGCAGGGCAGGCCTGTGGAGGACAGGGCAAGCCTTGAGAGGCAATTTGGGGCTTCTTGAAAGGCCATTTGGGACCTCCTTGAGAGGTCCTTTGGGGCTTCTTAAGGAGCTATTCAGGGACTTTTTTTGGGGTCCGGTTGTGGGGCCTAAACTCTGGGCCTGGGCACTGTCCCTCAGCTCTTCAGCTCAAGGCTAGCGCTCTACCACTTGAGCCACAGCACCATTTTTGGCTTTTTTTTTTTGCTTATGTGGTGCTGAGGAATTGAACCCAGGGCCTCAGGCATGCAAGGCAAACACTTTACCACTGAGCCACCTTCCCAGCCCTAGCACAATTTCTTGTCTTCTTCTATTCTTCAAAAAGTCCTCCATTAAATATACTTGTGTAAAATTCCTTTTGATAGAAAATGAAAAGCACATTGTCTAATCTGGTTCTTCATATGCCATCAAAATAATTTTTATAATTTCAAGTAGATTTTCTGCCCTAGACTTATATCCGTAGATCTCACTTCCATGTTTTCCAAAGGTACCTTATTGGAAGGAGAAAATGAAGGATCATTTTGTTAATTTGGGAGATTCTGTTACTAGCCATTGTAATAAGTATTATGGAAATGGAACTCTGAAAATATTCATTAGAGAGATGACTTGAAAGTCACCTTTCTACACACTCATGCTCCTCCCTCAACTAAATCAAAGAATTTAAAATAAGTAACATTTTAAAGCTAATGTGCAAAAATGCACATAAATGGTCTGGAAATATAATCTTACCAAGAAGGTATTTCCAAGAATTATTTTCAGTGTAAGGCAGCACCTTCACCCAATGTCACACAACATGTATCTGCCAGTAGCATAACTCAAAACTAGGCTAAGGAATCTAGTATATGCTACCATACTTTTTTGTGTCAGACATGGGGCTTGAATTGTAGGCCTGGGCACTGTTCCTGAGCTCTTCAGCTAAAGGCAAAGGCTATACCAGTTGAACCACAGCACCACTTCTAGTTTTCTGTGGTTAATTGGAGATAAGAGTCTCATGGACTTTACTTGCCTGGGCATGCTTTGAACTGTGATTCTCAGATCTCAGCCTCCTGAGTAACTAAGATTACAGGTGTAATCACCAGCTCCCTGCTGCTACCATACTTTTGGATGTCCTTTGTCTAACACTATTTGTCTTGGTAATTAGCATGAAATCTATAAACAATATAAAATTTGGAATAAAATATTTACCAATAATACAAAAAAGAATAACGTTTTCTTTCAGCATACATTTAAAATAATTTTATTTCTGTATGCATGAGGAATTAGATTAACTCCTTTCATTCCTGATGAATATGTATAACACCTCTGGTCATGTCAGGTGTGGAAGGCACAGAATAGACTTTGACACAGGAAGCAATAGAATTGATCTAAGCACTGCCCATAAGAAGAACCAACATAGATTTTAAAACTATCTCACATTGTTTTTTTTAAAAAAAGCCATTCTATAGTACTCACACACACAACACACACATATATGAATAGATGCTTTCTTCTGAATTCTTCAGAAATAGTAACCCAAACTATTTAAATACTACTGCTTTAAATTTATAATCTTATATTGGTACATTTATGGAAGGTAAATAGTAAACTATAAAATTATTTACAAGTGGCACTGTGGCTCAAGTGATAGAGCACTAGCCTTGAGCTGAAGAGCTGAGGGACAGTGCCAAGGCCCAGTGTTCAAATCCCATGACTGACAAAAAATAAAATAAACAATTTTTGGTCTGGGAAGGTGGCTCAGTGGTAGAGTGCTTGCCTTGCATGCATGAGGCCCTGAGTTCAATTCCTCAGCACCACATAAGCAGAAAAAGCCCAAAGTGGTACTATGGCTCAAGTGGTAGAGTGCTTGCCTTGAGCTGAAGAGTTGAGGGACAGTGCCCAGGCCCAGAGTTCAAGCCCCATGACTGACAAAAAAAAATTATTTACATACAGAGTGTTCATGCTTGCAGCATCAGGTTTTAATTTTTAAAAATTAAACCAGGAAACTTTTCTATGGAGTTATTTAGGATGATCTATTCAGACATCAAAACTGTGATTTAAGAGATATGCATTTCCAATTGGATGTATTGTTGATAAACAACTTTTGCAAGAATGTCAAGCAAAACCAAACAAACCCTGAAGAAACTCAGAGGAAATTCCAAAATGATAAAAAAAAAAAAAAAAGTCTCCCTGTGCTTGGTGCCGGAGGCTCATGCCTGTAATCCTAGCTACTGAGGAGGCTGAGATCTGAGGATCACAGTTCAGAGCCAGCCCTGGCAGAAAAGTCTGTGAGACTAGTATCTCCAATTAACCATTAGAAAACCAGAAGTGGTGCTGTGCCTCAAGTGGTAGAGTGCTCGCCTTGAGCTGAAGAGCACAGGGATAGCATCCAAGCCCAGAGTTCAAGCTCCAGGACCAAAAAAATAAAAAGTCTCCCTGAAATTTTATGAATTCCTACATATGGATTTAAACAGAAAATGTTCATATATTTCCATAAAGCTGGGCAGTTATAACAAAATGACAAAATTCTCCTTCCTGCTCTTCTTTCCCACATGATAACTGTTATAACTAGATTGTTTTGTTCTATTTCCCAGAGAAGCAATTATAACTAGCATGCATAAGCATTGGTATATTCTCTTCTTTGTATGTGAATTAAAATGCCAAAAATATGATTTAAAGAAAGGGCTGGGAAGGTGGCTCAGTGGTAGAGCACTTGCCTATCATGCATGAGGCCCTGGGTTCGATTCCTCAGCACCACAAAAGTAGAAAAAAAAACCCAGAAGTGGTGCTGTGGCTCAAGAGGTAGAGTGCTATCCTTGGACTGAAGAGCAGAGGGACAGCACCCAGGCCCAGAGTTCAGGCCTCATGATCAGACCCCAAAAAATAAAAAAATAAAAAAACAAAAATAATGTGATTTAAGGTTCATGTCTGTAATCCTAGCTACTCAGGAGGCTGAGTTCTGAGGATTGTGGTTCAAAGCCAGCCTGGGCAGGAAAATCTGTGAGACTCTTATCTCCAATAAACCACAGAACATTGGAAGTGGTGCTGTGGCTCAAGTGGTGGAGTGCTTGCCATAAGCTGAAGAGCTGAAAGACAGCACCCAGGCACAGAGTTCAAGCCCCACAACTGACAAAAACAAAACAAAGCAGTGTGATTTAGTGCTACTGAAAATATACAAGTTTGATAAAATTACAACTTTCAATTCATTCATCTATTCAACTACAAAAGAGGGGGGGGCAAATAGTGTCTCAATCCTTTAATTCCAGCTGCTCAGGAGATTGAGATCTGAACATTACAGTTGAAAGCTAGAGCTGACAGGAAATTCTGTGAGACTCTTTACCAAAAAGCTAAAAGTGGAGCTATGGATCAGTTTATAGAGTGCCTGATTTCAGAAAACAAGTTGAGGAAAGCAGCTGTACCCCAGGTTCAAACCCCAAAGCTAGCAAAAATTAATTAATTAAATTTATAGAGAAATAAAATATTATGAACTGTCATCTAAATAGCACTGTATATATAAGTATGTAAATATGACATTTCTATAAGCATATTTATTATTAATTTTTCCATTCAATTGATAATCATTTATTTTCATTATATATTCCATTAGGTTATATTATATTTATATTTTATTATAATATGTATTTATATATTACATAGTATAGTATAAATTTATATTATAAATACATTATATATATTACATATACTAATCATATAATATACACAAGTATATAAGTAATGCTATACCAAATATATAATTACATATATTTGAAATATATATGGTAAAACAATATATATGTATATATTAGAAACTGTCATCTAAATACAAACAAATGTTCATTCCTGCCCTCTAAAGCAGATTTGTGTATCATATTGAACTAATGATTTATATATTGACATATATAAAAATGTAAGCCATCAGGCCAAGGAGTGAATAAAGGCACTTTTTGTTACAGAATAGATTGCATATAATACTAGGTACATACTAGGTAAATGATAACAGGTTGCTATCATTTACCTAGTATCAGTAAGATAACAAGTTGCTGTTATACTGACAGGAATAACATAAAACACAGAGAATCTCCCTGGTGAGGCTGACACTTGTGTATAGTCCTAGATATTTTGAATGTGGATATCTGAGAATTGATGTGTGAAGCGAGGCTGGCAGAAAGCTCGTAAGACTCTCATCTCCAATAACCAGAAATAATCCAGAAATGGAATTATGGCTCAAAGTAGTAGAATGCCAGCTTTGAGTGCAAAATGACAAAGGAGAGTGCAAGTCCCTTAATGCAAATGCCAGCAATGGCATAAAGAATACAAATCAAAAGCAAAATATAAAACACATGGAAACACAAAAAGACAAAAGTTATGCAAATTTAAATGCTACATTGAGAGATGGATCACACCAAATACAAGAAATGACATTTAGACATTTTCACTCAGTTGAAAAATAAACCAGGATAAGGTGGTATATATACACAATGGAATTTAACTCATCCATTAGAAAGGATGATACTACATCAATTTAAGGAAATGGTAGGACCTGGTAAAAACTAGATTAAGTTAAGCCAAGAGAAACTAAGAATGTTTGTTTTCTCTCACCTGATTTAATCTATAAATATACAATAGACAATTGGGTACACTTGGTGTACATAATTGTAAAGACTGAAATATGATAGGTTCATAGTAGAAATTAAATAATTTATTAGAAAAACTAACATAGTCCAATAAAATAAACACCAGGAATTGAGTAATCATGGTTGGAAGTGAGCTCAAGAGCAGAAAGGCAAACTAATGAAGACATAAAGGGTGAAGAAATAGGGGCTGGGAAGGTGGCTCAGTGGTAGACTGCTTGCCTTGCATGCATGAGGCCCTGGGTTCGATTCCTCAGACCACATAAGCAGAAAAAAGAGAAAGTGGCTCAAGTGGTAGAGCACGTGCCTTGAGCTAAAGAGCTGAGGGACAGCACCTAGGCCCAGAGTTCAGGCCCACAACTGACAAAAAATGTGGAGAAATAGCTATAAAATCAAATTTGCAATGAAAATTAATGGTTTTAAATATGAATTTAATTTTACATGTATTTATTGTTTATAACTCTAGTCTTTTTATACCTCTTGCCTTTTCTGCTTTTAGGTTATCTTTCAATCTCTTTGTTTTGTGGACAATGCATGGACCATGTTACTCCCACCTATGCCTCTTGTGCTGAGATTAATGGCATGAGTCACCATGCTTCACTTATTTGTGCAGATTGGGACTTGTAAAGTTTTCTCCAGATTATGTTCAAAGAGTGATATTCTTGATCTCTGATTTCTGACAGTGATCATAGATATGAGCTGACACATAAGACCATTCAAAGTCCTTTGTCCCACTTGGAAGACATGAAGTTTAATTTCCCAAATGACATACAAGATAACAAACAGAAAAATAATCCCTTAATTCTGGTAAAGATGAGTTTCTAATGTGAAACAAAATTACTTTCTAAAATATCTGACTAGTGTAATTATACTTTCAATCTTATCCTATATTTTAATATAAAAAACCTATTTTAATATTTATGCCAGTGATTAAACTCAAATTGCAGGCATGCAATTGTGGTTTACACCTGTAATCCTAGTTACTTGGGGGGGCAGAGACCCCAGGATCATGGTTCAAAGCCAGCCTGGACAGGAAAGTCTGTGTGACTCTTATATCCGAAATTAATCACAGAATAAACCTGAAGGGTCACTGTGGATCAAGTGTCAAGCCAAAGCAGCCTAGGGACACTAAATAGAACCAGAGTTCAAGCCCCAAGCCTGGCAAAAAAGAGACTATTATTGCCTTTAATCATTTATTTGGATCAGCTATACTAAGGGCAGGCTATTGAAGTTCACATCATTAACTGAAGAGGTAGAATTTGAGAGGGTCGTAGTTCAGAATCAGTCTGGGAAGGGAGGTAATACGATTTCCATATTTCCCTAAAGCCAGGCAGGTTGGAATGCATTCGTGATTCCAGCAACTTGGCAGACCAAGGTAAGAATGAGCTTAGCCTAGTCTCTGTTTGGCCATCAACAAAACTGATAACATATGGTCAAAATCAGTAAATAAAAAAAGATTGTTGATGTGTCATTATTTGTAGACTACCTGTTTATCAAACAAAATATCTAAATTAAGATTAAATTAAAATTAAAAGAGAAAGGAAGAAAGAAAGAAAGAAAGAGAGAGAGAAAGAAAATAAGAAAGAATGAAAGAACGAAAGAAAGAAACAAAGAAAGAAAGAAAGGAAGGAAGGAAGGAATCAAGGAAGGAAGGAAGGAGGGAGGGAGGGAGGATAGGAAGAAAAGAAAGAAGGACAGAAGGAAGGAGGGAAGGAGGGAGAAAGATAGAGTGGTAAAAAGAAATATAAAAAACATATAGTCCGCATGTGTTAGATGTTAATAGTGACACTATACCATGTTAGATATAATTGTCATCATTTATTTCTAGTGGCAGCCTAGCTAAAAACAAGAGCAGATTTCAGCCAAGGATACATACATGTGTTCACCACCCATGAACTGTTACTGCTGCCTCCTCCTGGACCAGAAGACATCTAAATATACAAAAATAAAATTTAAATAAAACAATAGTATACATATACAGAGCTTTGGTAAAACACAAGTCTGGCTTACAGTGTTGGACCAACAGGATTGCATATCTAGTGTTATTACAGGTATGGTAAAGTGTGTGGGAGTCTATCACCCTGATGATCTTGCAATGATGAAATTGCCTAACCACACAGTTCCCTAGGCATATTACTGCTGAAACAAACATTCAGTCAGAGGTTAACAAAAGTAATATTTACAATGAAACAGACATTTTGACCAAAGATATTTTTACCTGATTCATTGTATTTCTTACAGTCTCCAGTTATATATCACACATACAAAGTTCCTGATTCCCTTCTGTTTCATTACTGTCTTTCCTTGTTTTTGTTTTGTTTTCAGAAATACACAGGGAATTTCTTATATTTTTGTCTTCTAGCCTTCAGAAAGTCTGCAGTTAAATATTCTTAAGTTCCTTTTGTTAGTGAGAAGCACATTGGGTGGGTTCTCCACCTGTTATAATTATATAACTATGTAATTCTATAATTATCTTTTTATTTCTAACATTTTACCTGTATAATCTCAATTCATTTTTTTTCCAAAGGGCACCTTAGTGGAAGGAGGAAATGGAAAGTTCATTCTGGTACTTAGAGAACTTCTGTTATTAAAAATCTAGTACATTAGTATGGAAAGGAACTCTGAAATTATTCATTAGACAGATGAGTTGAAAGTCAGACTTTTGCACACTAATATTCTTTCGTCAACCAAAATAACTAATATTCTTAAAGTTAATGGTCACAAATGTGCATAAATTTTCTAGAAATAAAATGATCGCTTATGAAACATTACTGATACTTGCAAAGAATGCTTTACAATATAAGATAACACCTTCACACAATATGTATCTGTTTGGTACCATAACCCCAAACTAGACTAAGGCATCTAATAGATATCACACTTGGATATTTCCTTTTTGTAAAACTGTTTTATCGTGTTGAGTAGTATGAATTGTATACCAATTTTAAATCACATTTGGAATAAAACAGTTACTAGGTAACTTTGTGGATGAGGTGGTATGAGGTTTCCAGTGAACCCCTCCCGAGTTCTCCAGGAAGGAGTTTGCATTGCCACAGCCTCTGTGGTGAAGTAGGGCAGGGCTTTGAGGGTGGAGGCCAATCTGGGTAGGGCTTTGAGACATTTGGGAGGGGGTAGGAAGTACTGGATTTGCCAGGGGCTAGGTTTACAGTGGAGCAGGACAGGGCTTTAGAAAGGATGCTGACAGGTAGCCCCGTGTTCAGTGGAAAATGGCAGGGTTACAGGGGAGGATGTTGTTTGTAGGCCTGGCTAAGAGAACAATGGGGCTGCAAGCAAGGAGGTGTAATGACCTGTGAGCGAGAAAATCCACATAAGCACAGGTGCATGCATGTGTGTGAAGTGGCCCACTTACATTGAATTAGACCGAGCCGGGAGGGCATCACACACATGCAGCAGTCACACACCCACACAGACTACCAGAATGGAGATGCATGCAGTCAGGCTGAAGACACCCTAGGTTTCCCATTACAGCAACAGGTTCAGCACCAGTTGGGAGAGGACAGCAAAGAACACGGCCTGGGTCCTGAGACTACTGGTGGATGCAATGGATTCAAGCAGCCTCGGGCTGGACCCTGGGAGACAATGCAGGACAGATTCCCGAATTCCCGCTTCTTTTTTGGGTGGCCACTGTGGTCATACCCATGCAGGCTCATCCAGGTGGACGTGCATGTGTGCGCTTCAGTGCATGCATGTCCCTCACCAGCGTGCATGATTATATGCATTGCATGTGCACATTCTTACCCTGTGCACATGCACACACACCCTTCCCTCACACTTCCAGGCTGGGCTTCTAAATCTCCTGAGAAGCTGGAGGATTAACAAAAGGGATGCGAATGTCCCTTAGTGGTACAGTGCTTGTCTAGTATATGCATGAAACCCTGGGTCTGATTCCTCAGTACCAGATAAACAGCAAAAAGCTGGAAGTGGCTCAAATGGTAGAGCACTGGCCTTGAGCACAGCAAGGCTCAATGACAGTGCCCAGACCCTCAGTTCAACTGCAGGACTGGCAAAATAAAGAACAAAGCTCACTAAAAAACGGAGTCCAAAATCTATTTTATAGATAGTGCTCCAACCATGCAGGGTGCCATGCTACATCCTCCACTGGATGTTTTCCAGTACAAACTGGGAAAGTCTCACCTCAGGTCTGGCCTCCAGCCTCTCAGGAGATTAAGAAGCCCAGCCTGGAAGTGTGAAGGAGGGCATGCACACAAGGTGAGAGTAGGCGCATGCAATGCACATGAGCATGCATGCTGGTGTGGGACACTCATGCACGCACGCACATGCATGCAGACCCGGATGAGCCTGGACCCACGACCACAGAGCCCACCTAAGAAGGAAGCCGGAAGCTCAGAGTCTGTCCTGCATCCTCTCCCGGGCTCCGCCTGAGGTTGCTTGGTTCCACTGCATCCACCGACAGTCTCAGGACCCAGGCTTTTTCGCTGCCTTCCTCCCTCAACTGGTGCTGAGCCTGCCGCTGCTCTAGGAAACCCAGGGATCTCTTTGCCTTGGCTGCATAGATCTCCTTCGTCATAGTCAGTGTGGATGTGTGGCCGTGCATGCCTTTGATGCCCTCCTGGACTAGGGCTGGTTCAAGGTAAGTGGGCCACTTCACCACACCCTACCCCCAACCCCACCACGGTGGAACTGACCACCTTGGGGCCATACCTGGGAGGGAAGGCAGCCAGGTCTTTGAGACCCTCACCTTCATTCTCTGTGGGTATCTAGGCCACCATGCATCCAGGTCTGTAAGTGCGCGTGCGTGACCCCTCACCCAGCTTCCGGTCATTTCCCGCGTGCTTCCTGTCAGCGGCTGGGGTGGGGGGTGAAGTGGCCCACTTATCTCGAACCATCCCGAGCCAGGGAGGGCATCACACCATGTGTGGTCACATGTCCACACGGACTAGGAGGATGGAGATCCGCGCAGCCAGGCCGGAGACACCCATGGGTTTCCATCCCAGAGGCAGGTGCAGCACTAGTTGGGGGAGGATGGCAGCGAATGCGGCCTGGGGCCTGAGACTGTCGGTGGAAGCATTGGAACCCAGCAGCCTCAGGCCTGAGCTGAGAGAAGATGCAGCGCAGACTCCGAGCATCCTGCTTCCTTTTTGGGTGGCGTGTGCTTTCAGGCTCATCCGAGTTCAGGCTCATCCGGGTCTGTGTGTGTATGTGCGCATTCGCGCATATGTGTCCCTCATCAGCGGGTATGCGCATGCACATTGCACGTGCTTACCTCTTACCATTATGCACACGCGGCATGCCCCCCCTCACACTTCTGGGCTGGGCTTCTTAATCTCCTGAGAGGCTGGAGGTTAAGGGCTGCAATGTGGTTTAGTGGTACAGTGCTTTCCTAGCACATGCATGAAATCCTGGGTTCCATTTCTCAGTACCACATAAACAGCAAAAAGCGGGAAGTGGCACTATGACTCAGGTGGTAGAGTGCTGGCCTTGAGCACAGAGAGGCTCAGGGACAGTGCCCAGTCCATGAGTTCAAGCCCCAGTAGTGGCAAAAAAGAGAATAAAGCTCACTGGAAAATGGGGTATAAAACTATTTTATAGATAGTGCTCCAACCCAGCAGGGTGCCATGCCAGACCCTCTATTGGATGCTTTCCAGTAGAAACTGGGAAAGTCTCACTGCAGGTCTGGGTTCCAGTGGTCGTGGGTCCTCCAGCCTCTCCAGAGATTGAGATTAAGAAGCCCAGTTGGGAAGTGTGAGGGAGGGGAGTGACCTTGCACACTCACAGTGAGTAGGCACCTGCAATGCGCTTGAGCACGCACGCTGCGCACACACAAGCATGCAGACCTGGATGAGCCTGGATGCCCTCGACCACAGCGACCACCCAAGAAGGAAGCAGGGGGCTCCGAGTCTGCCTGGCATCCTCTCCTGACCTTACGGCCCATGTCCACCTCTGTCCCATGGCCATAGCATTCCCTGGGCCCCTCCCCATGTGTTGGTTTAAGGATGTGTGGACCCACCTGTGGGAGTCAACTCTAGATAACCAGGTTCCAAGGTAAGTGGGCCACACTTCCTATACCCCTTCCCAGCCTGACCCTCAACCCCAACCTGGCCCTACCCCTTCTATTGTGGGAAGATATGTGGGTGAGGGGATATACATGTGTGCAAGAGGACATATTAATTGTAGCAGTCAGCAGAGAAGGAAGGTAGGAGCTCATGGTCCACTCACTTCCCTCCTGGCTATGGTCTCTGTGATCCCGGGTTCTCCATTTCCCTATATCCACTGGTGGAGCTATGGATATAGCCACCTCCCCGAACAGCTGCAGCCCATGTTGCATGGTGTTGGTTCCTGAGGGCCTCTTCAGCTTCACCACAGGAAGATATCATTTGTGGGTCCAGTTGCAGTAGCCATCCTTGGACAACCCAGATTCAATGTAAGTGAGGACCCTTCCTTACCTCCCTTCCTTTACCTCTTCTCCATTCTCTTCTCTGCCACTGTGTGGGAGCCATCTCTAGGCAAAATCTATTTTGAGTGAAGTGGCCAAACTCATCTTCCCTTGCCCCCATACCCTCTTCCAGCCCACCTTCCCAGTGCCATCTGGCCCACCTGCATCTAATTCTCCTGACCGTACGGCCCATGTCCACCTCTGTCCCATGGCCATAGCATTCCCTCTGCCCCTCCCCATGTGTTGGTTTAAGCATGTATGGACCCACCTGTGGGAATCAACTCTAGATAACCAGGTTCCAAGGTAAGTGGGCCACACTTCCCATGCCCCTTCCCAGCTTTACCCTCAACCCCAACCCAGCCCAACACCTTCTATTGTGGTAAGATATATGAGTGAGGACATATATGTGTGTGCAAAGGACATATTAGTTGTAGCAGTCAGCAGAGAAGGAAGGTAGGGGCTCCTGGTCCACCTGCTTCCCTCCTGGTTATGGTCTATGTGATCTGGGGTTTTCCATTTCCCTATATCCACTGGTGAAGCTATGGATATAGCTGCCTTCAACAACAGGTGCAGCCCATGTTGCATGGTGTTGGTTCCTGAGGGCCTCTTCAGCCTTACCACAGGAAGATATCATTTGTGGGTCCAGTTGCAGTAGCCATCCTTGGACAACCCAGATTCAATGTAAGTGAGGACCCTTCCTTACCTCCCTTCATTTCCCTCTTCTCCATTCTGTCCTCTGCCACTGTGTGGGAGCCATCTCTAGGCAATCCTTTCTCAAGTTAAGTTGGCGCAAACTTACTTTATGGCCCCCTAATCCCAACCCACTAGGCCCCACAGCAACCCCACTAGCCACCACCTCAGCCCTGTCCCCACACTACCACCCTGACCATCCCTACCCTACCCTGTGCTTTCCTCACCCCACCCCATGCTGTCACACCCTCATCCTGTCTTCCCATCCCCCACCCTGTGCTCCCCCTCCTCATGCTTCCCCACTCCAGTGATTCACCCACCTCAACCACGTGCCTCCCCTGCTACCTACATTGACCCTGTCCCCCAACCTCAGGCCATCCCAGCACACATTGGTGAGGGGAGGTGCATAGTCATGAACTCACATTTCTGACGAAATAGGCCTGGACCCATGTATCACAGTTACTGGAGCTGGGGGTCCCTTGGTTTCCCAGTTATCTTCTGGTGGTTGTGGGGCTGGAGCTGTGGGCTTTGCCTCCTCATTTGGTGCTGTATGTGCCAAAACTACATAGAGCCCAACGGATCTTCTGGTTCACCATGTAGTCCTTCACCTTCCTGCTCAGTGTGGGCCCAGATGCAGGATCCAAACACAGATAACACCAATTCGAGGTAAGTGAGTCCCATACCTTTCATTTCTGTCTTTTCCATTTTCTCCACTGATTCCCATAGAGCCATCCCAGATCAGCCCTGTTTTAAGTGGGCCTCGCCCCTCTTTCCAGGCCCCCACATCCTCTGCCAGGCCCCACAACCCATCCCACTGTGTTGATGTGTTATAGTGGATACAAGAGAAGGAAGGCCAGTATGGAGTCTGCCCTACCTTTCCTCTGGGCTTTGACCTGTGGAGCTTAGGGTTTGGGGACTGGCAGTTTAAATGCAGCCACCTTCCCCAACCAACTGAAACAAGGAGAACTTGTCTGAGGGCCTCGTCATCTTCAGCTGGTAGAATTCCATCTTCTTAGTCCACATCTTCTCAGGTGTCAGTGCCATCCCAGATGCCCTTGTTTTGAGATAATGGGCCATGTTATCCCTCCTTAGAAATGGATGATGGGCAAAGAGTTGTGTGAATTTGTGTTTACACGTTCACACGAATGCACAAACATGATGGCATATTGGGCTGGAGGTGCACTGTAGAAGAGCTAAGAGAAGGCAGGCCTGTTCTTGGAGTCTGCCTCCTCTCCCTGCTCATCTTTTCTCCCAGCTATAACCTATGGAGCTTGGGGTTATGGGCCTGGAACTGGGGATGCTTCTGCCCTCCCCCAACCAATGCTTCTCCTGTTAGAGAGAGGTGCCTGGTGGCCTGTTCTTCCCCTTGTGAATTACCTTTGTTTGGTCTCTCCATGTAGGGCCAGGGTGACACTGCCATCCCAAATGCCCAAGATTCCAGGTAAATGGGCCTTTTTAACCATTCAAGGGAATCAATCACAGATGTGGCATTGTGTGTGTGCATATACAAGGTTGAGGAAGGCACCTATGTATGGCTGAATTTGCCTCTTCTTGTGCTATTGAGGGCCCAAGGAAATGAAGGCTGGGGATGGAGTCTTTCATGCCTCCCAAGGTATGGTCTGTGTAGCCTTGGATTGTGGGCTTGCTGAGGATGCTGCTGCCATTCACATCTAGTGTTTCACCAGCTACAGGGATGTCGTGCATGGTGGCCTGTATTTCCTCACCTCACAGTCATCCATCTTCCTGGTCTGGGTGGGCCCAACTGTGGGTACCATCCATGGATGCCCCCATTTTGAGGTAAGTGGGTGTCCTTCTACCTTAACCCTGAGGAAACCAAATCATAGGTGAGGGCTTGTATGCATGCATATGTATAGGTGATCACAGAATGCACATAAGTGGTACCTGATTAGCCTGGCAATGGGCTATATTGGACCCACTAGAATGAAGGCCAGAGCTTGGAGACTGTCCCAGGTATGGCCTATGTAGTTCGGGGTTGTGGGCTTGGAGTGCTGCTGCCTTCCCCAACCAGTGCCTTTCCTGCTAATGGGAGGTCATGCCAGGTGGCCAGTTCTTCACCTTGCAGACTATTGTTTTGCTGGTTCCATCCTATAGACACAGGTTCTAGTACATCCCAGATGCCCAAGTATCAAGTGACCTGTTCCTCACATTGTGGGGACTGATTGCAGTGTGGTTGAATGTAACATTAGTGTACGGCATGCATTACGTGTGGTCAGGTTTGCCTCTTCATGTGCTTTTGTGAGCCAAAGAAGGAAGGCTAGGGATGGTTTTTCATGCCTCCCAGGCTATGACTTGTGTAGCCCAGGGTTATGGGCCTGGACTGCAGATGCTGCCACCCTCCTCAATCAGTGTTTCATCTCTTAACAAGGCAGTAATACCGAAGGGCTGCTTCAACTTCAGCTCTATAACCTCTTCGTGGTGTTGTGGGTCCAGTGGCAGGTGCCATTCCGGATATCTGTAATTTGAGGTAAGTTGACTCCCACCCATCCCCCTTGAAAAAAGAATCATGTGTGAGAGATTTTGCAGACATTCAAAGTAATGTACATACATGGTGCCTCAGTCGGCCCACATATCTGCCCAGCTAATGCCTGTGTATCCCAGGATTATTGGTCTGGAGCAGGAGATGCTGCCACCACCTTCCCTAATCAGTGCTTCACCTGCTACAGGGAGTTCATGCCTGAAGGCTTCTTGCTAATCTTAAGGAACTCTGAATTCCTGGTCTGTGTCAGGCCACAGCGGGTGCCATCCCACATGCCCCCCCCCATTTCATGATAAGTTAGACCTCTTCTGCCACTCTGTGGAAACCAAATCACCAGTGAAGGGTTGTGTATGTGTGTACATACGTTCACAGCATGTACATGGTGTCAGATTGGACTGGTTGTGTGTGATATTATAGGACCCAATAGAAGGAAGGTTTGGGGCTTCCTTGACATAGGGCTGCCTTGCATCAATATTTAGCTGTGCCCTGTATAACCCAGGGTGTTGGATTGAAAGTGGGGATTCTGCCACCATACCCAACCAGTACTCCTCCTGCTATAGGGAGAACATGCCTTGTGCCTTGTTCTTTGCCTCATGAACTAACCTGTAGGCCCAAGTGACAATGACATTCCAGATGCCCTAGTTTCCCGGCAAGTAGGACCACTCCTCCTTTATGGTAACTGTATGTGTGTACACAACTTTGAGGAACACATGAACCTGTGGCCAGATTTTCCCACACAGGTGCTGATGCCGGCCCAAGAGAAGGAAGGCTTAGGGAGTCTCCCTTGCAGCATATGGCCTGTGTTGCTTGGGGTTAAGGGGCTGGAGCTCAGCATGCAGCTGTACTCCCTAACCAGTGCTTAACCTGTTGCAGGGAGGTCACACAAGGCAGCCTGCTTTTCTTCACTTTGGGACCTCTTGCTTCCTGGTCCAAGTTAGCCCAGGTGCAGGTACATCTACATATGTCTTTGTTTCTCAATAAGTAGTTCCACTCCCTGTTGGAACTGTGGGAAACCAGTTGTGAGATGGGTTGTGCATGTGTGTACACACTCACAGGAGGGTACAAATGTGGTGCCAGAGTAGCCTGGTTGTGCACTATATTGAACCCAGAAGAAGGGAGGCCACAGCTTAGCTAGCTAATATCAGTGTAGCCCTGGGAAGCTTCCACTTCAAGATAAGTGGTTCCCCTCCCTCCATTGCCCTGTAGAAACTGAATTGTGGATCAGGGATTGTGCATGTGTATACACATATTCCCACAAAAACACTTAATGTGTTTCTAAGTTAGATTGATTATGTGTTTTATTGGACCCAAGAGAAGAAAGATGAGGGTTGGAGACCGTAAGACATCCCTTCACAGCCCTGTGGAGTCCGGTTATAGGCCTGGAACTTGGGATGTTGCTGCCCTTTCTAAATAGTGCTGCTTCTGCTAAAGGGAAGTCATGCCAGCTGACCTGTTCTTCACCTTGTGGACTACTGCCTTGCTGGTAGGCCCATGTGCCAGTACACACTTTCAAAGGAGGTCACATACATGATGCCGGATAGGCCTGGTTATGGGCATATTGCGCCAGGACAAGGAATACCTGGGCATGGAGACTGCCCTGTGTCTATACCTCTCTAAAGCCTATGTAGCCTGGGGTTGTGTGCCTGGAGCTGGGGATGTTGTCACTTTCCTAATTTGTCCTTCACCTGCTACAGTGACTTCATGTCCAGGACCTGTTCTTCTCTTAAAGGAACTCTTCATTCATGACTTGTGTCATCCCAGGGGCTGGTGTCATCTGAGATACACCCATTTTCAGGTAAAGATTGCCCCCCCGTTCAGCCATCCTGTGGGATCCCATACATGGGTGTGGTATTGCTGGCATGTGTATACATGATTGCACCTATGAGGTACCAGTTGGACTAATGGTGGGCTCTAGAGGGCACAAGAGATGGCATGTTGGAGCTTGGAGTATATTCACCGCCCATTTCAACTATGGCCTGTATACTGGGATTATGGGCCCTGAGCTGAGGATACTATTGCCTGCCCCATGCAGTGCTTCACCTTCCACAGGGAGGTCATGCCCGGTATACTATTTTTCTTCATCTTGCAAAACTTGCACCTTTGTGATCTGTGATGGTCTGGTGCAGGTACCATTCACAGATGTCACCAATTCAAGGGAAGCTGTTACCCTCCTGCCTGGCCCTGTTGGAACTGACTTGCAAGGCAAGGGTTATATATACACAAATTCCCATGAAGGCACCTGTGTGGTTCCAAATAGCTTGGCTATGCCTGTGTGTGCACATGTTCATAGCAAGGTTAAGTATGTGGTGCCAGATAGGCCTGGTTGTAGGCTATATTGGAACAGGAGAAGGAAGGCCAGGGCTTAGAGACTGCCCCACATCCATACTTGGGTAATGTCTGTGTAGCCCAGGATTATTGGCCTGGAGCTGGGTATGCTACCACTCTCCCTAACTAGTCTTTTACCTGCTACAGTGAGCTCATGCCTGAGGGCCTCCTTCATTCACCTCAGAAACTCTGTCTTTCTGGTCTCTGGGCCCAGAGGCCGGTGTCATTCAAGATACCACAATTTCAATGTAATATTTTCCCCTTCCCACCACCCCATGGGACCCGAATTGTGGGTGAACTGATGTGGGCATGTATACACAGAAGTGCATGGATATGGTGCCACATTAGACTAAAGGAGGGCTTTAGAGTTCACAAGATATGGCACAATGAAGATTGTAGTGTGTCTACCACCATTTTCAACTATGGCATGTAGACTGGAATTATGAACCCTGAATTGAGGATGCTGCCACCCTCCTCATCCAGTTCTTCACCTTTCACAGGGAGGTCACACCCAGTGACCTGTTCTTCACCCCATGGTCTATCATCTTGCTATTCTGGGCCTTTGGTAGGCCCAATGTGCCAGTGCCATCCGAGATGACCAATTTTCAAGGTAAGTGCATCCACTTGCCCCTTTGTGGGAACCGATTGCTGGGTGGGTTGTGTGGGTATGTGGTTTTGTTTGCATGTGCACAAGTTTGAGGTACACAGTCTCATCTTTTCATGTTGTATTGCACAGCCACAAGAGAAGAAAGGCCAGAGACAGAGTCTTTCAAATCTTCCTTCCAGACTGTGTCTTGTGTTGCCTGGGGCTATGGGCCCAAAGCTGGGCATGCTTCCACCATTCCCAGCCAGTGCGTCATCTGCTATAGTGCCAATGGACTGTTTTTCTCCATTTTGGAACCTCCCTGCTTCCTTGTCTAAATAGGACCAGGTGCCAGTTGAAGACAAGAGTTTTGTGTTTCTATACACATGTTCACAAGAGGGCTCTTACGTGGTGCCAGATAGTACTGGTCATGGGCTATATTGGACCCAGGAGAAGGAATGCCAGGGCTTGGAGACTGTCCCATGTCCATATCCTTCTAATGCCTGTGTAGCACAGGATTATTGTCCTGGAGCTGGGGATGCTGCCATCCTCCCTAACTAGTCCTTCATGTGCTATAGTGAGTTTGTGCCTGAGGGCCTCCTCTTGTTCATGTGGAGGAACTCTGTCTTCTTGATTTGTGTTGGCCCAGTGGCCAGTGCTATCCAATTTACCCCCATTTCGACCTTCAGTTTCCTGGTTCATGTCTGCCTGGTGCCCGTGCCTTCCCAGATGCACTGATTTCATAAGATACACCCCTGCCTTGCTCAGGCTCAGTGGTGAGGACTTCTTGGGAGGGCTGTTTTTTTTTTTTCACTTCAGTGACTTCAGTCCTCGAATGAAAACAAAGTAAGAGACAGGTCATGCCGACAATCCCAACACTTGAGACTGAGGTAGGAAGATTTTAAGCTTGAAGTCAACCTGGGTTACTTCCTCAAACAAAAAGAGAAAACATTAGGAAGTAGTACGTGGTGGTGAACTTGAAGTTATTTCACAAATGAGAGTCCTTAAGGCTTCTTACACCTTTTTTCTTCCTAGCAAAAATTTCTAATGTATTAAAAATCATCAGAAATAATGATGACAATGCATATTAAATATGCGATATACTGCATATTATATATGAAATCTTCATGAACTCGAGTTAATGGTGTTGATAACTTTCACTCTTCCATATGCAGTTGGCATATGGATACAGTTTGCATCCATGTCCATATATATTCTTATACATCCCTTCTCCAGTCATTTGGTATTGTCCAGTATATTTTTAACTTTGCCCTAGTCTGACAAATGTGGTATCTCTTTATTGTTCCTGATTGAATAATTTTCATATTTCTTTTTTTCTTTTTTCTTGTGAAAATACTGTACAGAGGGGTTACAATTACACAGCAAGATAATGAGTACATTTCTCATCAAGCATTGTAGCCTCCTCCTTTGTTTCTTGCCCTGTCACATCTGCCTTTTTTGTGTATTGCATGCTCAGATATTTTATTCAATTTCATGTATCCTATCAATCATCTTCTTGACTGAAATACTCTTCTGTTGAATACATATTTTTAAATGTCTTCAACATTAAGAAACACATTTTTATTTTTTCTTGATGTCACGTACTGAACAAAAGGTGTTGGTGTAATATAGATACATTTATTGGTATTTTCTTACATATATATTTATTTCCTTGGGGAACTCTTCCTTTTTAAAATCCACTATTCTAAAGCTTCAAAGTGTTGCTTTCTACCTTTGCCTCTTTGCAAACCCTTTAAGTCAAGGTCTATTTTGTATCTTGTTCATATAGATAGCTTGGTAACCCAGTGGTTGTTTATTCAGTAATCTAATGACATATCTCAGGAGTCTACATAGGCTTTTTTCTCAGTTCTCTACCATGTGTCCTTATTCTGTTTCTTCTGCTTTAATATTGCACTGTTTTGACTACTATGTTTTAGTATAGCAAATCTTCATTTGAGATATGTGTCCCCCCAATTTTTCTTCCAAATTCTTTGAGTCTTTGATCTTTCATAATCCCTCCTCTCCTCTATTACCGGGGACCAAACCAGGGTCCCTTGCATTCAAGGCAAGCACTCTTATCACTCAGCAACTCACCTCTTAACTTTGAGGAGCAACAGTTACTGGTTCCAGGTTAGGTTCGGAGAAGTTTACTTTCCTCTCCCCTCCTCTTCTCTCCCCTTCTCTCCCCACTTCCCTTCTCCTCCTCTCTACTCTTTTCTTTTGTGCCTGTCCTGGGTCTTGAACTCAGGTCTTCAGTGCTGTCCCTAAGCCTTTTAGCTCAAGTCTAACGCTCTACCACTTGAGCCTCAGCTCTATTTCCATTTCCTTTCTGCTACCTGCCTATTTTCAGGTTTGGCTGGAAGCTTTAGTGAGGTAAGGAATGCTCAGAGCCATGCAATTGCGCTGAGCTTCAGGTTATGAATGGGACTCAGAAAGGCTCGCTCCTCACCATGAGGCAAGGGAGTTTACTGTCTGACCTTGAGTTGAGCAACCTTGTTCAAGTCCCCTGCTGCCATTTTGCCACATGCGTGACAGTGAGCATGTGTCTCAGCTGCCCCACTTCAGTTTCTCATCTGTGATGGAGGGACACATCATAATAATCTGCCTTGTGAGAGCTCAGGAAGTATGGTGCTGGTGTCTCACGCCTGTAATCCAGCACAGTGTAGTTCTTATAAGAGGCAGGTAATGCGGAACAAGAATACACATTGTCTTGCACAACATTTAAAATAATGATATATAGTATATATTATATATGTATTTTATATATATATATATATAAATATATCTGTCTGCCTGCCTGTCTGTCCATCTATCCATCCACCCACCCACCCACCCAACCATCCATCCATCCATCCATGTACCAATCCATTCATCCATCAATCTATGTATCTCTCTCTCTCTCTCTCTGTATATATATATATATATATATATATATATATATATATATATATATATATATATATATGTATGTATGCTGCCAGACTGCTGGGGCTTGAACTCAAGGCCTGGGCATTGTCTCAGTTTTTCTGCTCAAGGCTGACACTCTTAACACCTCCACTTCATTGGAGATACTAATCTCATGTATTTTTCTTTGTAGTTAGGATGAAATATATGAGCCATTTACGTGAGGAATAAATCAGCATTTTCTCAATTCTGTATTAATAGTTTCCCAACAAAGAAAAAAACCACTACCAATGCCACTAAGAGTTATGATTTAATCCATTCTAAAGATTGAATTTAAAAGTGTCTTAGATCTTCTCATGTGTATACATATATATGTACACCCACATATATATGATATATATATATATGTATTCACATATACTTGAATATGTATATGTGCTGATTTTTATTAACAGCATTGTAATTTTTAATTTTTTTGTGCCAGTCCTGGGCTTGAACTCAGTTTTTGGGCACTGTCCCTGAGCTTTTGTGCTCAAAGCTAGTACTCTACCACTTAAGTCACAGCTCCACTTCCAGACACTTCTGGCAGTTTATTGGAGATAAGACTTTCCTGCCTGGGCTGGCTTTGAACTAGGATCCTCAGATCTCAGCCTCCTGGGTAGCTCAGATTATAGGTATGAGCCACTGGCGACCAGCTTCTTTGTTGTTGTTTTTTTTGTGCTTTGAACTCAGGACCTGGGCACTGTCCTGATCTCTTTTTGCTCAAGGCTAGTGCTGTACTTCTTGATCCTTTTCTCTAATGGAAGTACCTAGCCTTCATTGTTAGGTGCTGGGTGAACTAGAGTGTTAAGTCCTTATGTTCACTTCTAGAAGCTTTAGTCTGTGGATGGAGTTAGATGTTCTACTACAGAGATGATTTCAATATTAATTTTGAATTCATTATTATTGTTGCAGTTATTTACAAAACATTTTTTCTTTCTATAAATAACCAGAAAGACATATTATACATAATTTGTGTGGTGGTGGTGGGGTGTGTGTGTGTGTGTGTGTGTGTGTGTGTGTGTGTGTGTGTGTGTGTGTGTGTGCACATTCATGTGCTTGAATGAACACACCAGTACTGGGGCTTAAACTCAAACCCTCTACATTTTTGCTCAGCTTTTCCCTATCAAGGTTGGTGCTACCAACATTTATGCCACACTTCCACTTCTGGCCTTTTGGTGGTTCATTGGAGAGAGGAAACTCATTAATGTTCCTGCCCGAGCTGGCTTTGAACCGCAATCCTCAGATCTCAGACTCCTGAGTAGCTACGAGAATAGATACTAACAGATATGAGCCCTGGCCCTCAGCTATTATACATGATTATTGTGTTCACGCAGCAAATATTTGGGTACTTGCTCTGTCTTCTAGGCACTGAAGTCATTTAAACAGACATACTTCCTGCCCCCACACAGCTTCTATTCTAGTGTAGGATAAATGTTAAAAGAACCACAGAACAATTATTTGATTATGCTTTGTCATTACTTCATTAATATTTACACGCCAGAGTCTCAAGGGTTCTGGGCAGTGTGAAAAGGACCACAGGCCCTTTTATAATCCCAGCTTTCCCCTGAAATCTTATATTTCATTTTGATTATATCTGTTTGTTTAAAAAATGTGGCATATTTTACAGTACATTGTCAAAAAGGTCACATTGTTCCTCATCCCAAACAAATGAAAATTACCTTGCAACCAGACCTCTTTTATTGAAATAGCTACAAGTCTGAGCAATGGAAGGTAAAATATTTTCTATTGGGATTGCTGTAATAGTCATCATCTTTTCTCAGTGAGTTTTTTGTTATTAAAAACTAAAGGTTAGAAATTCCTTCTTGTTTGTATTTCAGTCAGAGTTTGTAGAGGATTGCACCAGGATGAGGAGTCCCTGGACGTACATGTAACATATTGTAATATTTGACATGTGTTAGGGAGTATTTTTTTCTCTCTGGATGTTTCCACACTAATTTTCCAAGTCAGCTCCATAGTACACCACTGTAATCTCTGTTTTACAGAGCAAAACAAGCAAGGTGATGGGACACAATCTTCTCTTTGGGGCTATTTATTCTGAAGTTCTATATAGTCTACATTAGAAGCACACAATCTCATAGCCATCCAATCATGCATCTACTAACTTCATCATCTATCCATCCACACACCCACCAACTCCTTCATTCATTCACCTATCTAATCATCCATTCATCTATCATCTATCTATCCATCCTTCTGTCCATCCATCATACTTACTTTTATCCACTCATCCATCATCATTCATCTATCCATCCATTCCCACCATCCACTCATCTATCCACTTGTCCATTCATCCATTCATCTATTCATTTAATCATGTATCCATCCATTCTCGATCCATCCATTTTTACATCCATCCACTCATCTATCATTTATCTATTCACCATCCATCTATCCACCTACCTATCCATCCATTCACTCATCCATCAACTTTCCATCCTCTATCCATCCATCCACTCATCTAATCATGCATCCATTTATCCACCTTCTTACCCATGCACTCATCCATACATTATTCATCCATCCACTCACTTATTCACCCACAGATTCTTCCAGAACCTTGGCTCCCTGCCACTTGCTGAGCATCTCTCTTGGGGGAATAGAACAGCCCGTGTTTCAGCTTTCAGGGAAATTATATTCTAATGTGGTTAGCTACTAAAAGCCAGTAAGTAATGAAAACGTCTTAAAGCTGAGATGAGGATAATGAGAGCAAAAACAGTTAGGATTATGGAATGAGATGAGCTTGGGTTGAGGTACAGGTCATTTCTTTTTTAGGAGTGGCAGTTTAGTCCCCAATCCAAAAAGTGACCATTCTGATGGGGACCAGGGAGAGAGTTTCACAGTGTATGCAGTGACTCTGAGGCAGGATTTGGCTCGTCATGTTTGAAAACAGGAGGAAAGCTCAACTACATGGGATTCACAGAGCAGAGGTAGAAAGAGTGGTGGGATAAGGAAGCAGGGTCTTCTTGTCAGAGGCCTTTAGGGCCAAGCCAGACAGGGTAAACTTTATTGCAGATATAGGTGGGAAGCCAGTGAAGGATTAAAAATATTAACCTTATTTTACATGAATAATACAAGAGGATTTCATTATAGTAATTCCATACTTGATTCCATTTTAACAAGGTCACTGCTTGATTGCCTTTTCTCCCCTGTCTCCATACTCCTGTTTTCCCCAAAGTGTTTGATGAGCTTTATTATGCTGTCTTCAGGTGTTTGTGTATGTGTATGTGTGTATGCTTATGCATATATACACATATATGTATATATTTATATATATGTATACTTGGTATTGGCATAAGAACAGACCTCAGGACCAATGGAATAGAATTGAAAACCCAGAAAAGCTAATTCAATCTTTATCCTTCAGTATCTTTCCCTTTCCCTCTTTCCCTCTTGTTCATCCATTTTCCATTCATGTTCAATCATCATATTAGATCTAGGCTTTACAAATGAACAAGTACACGTAGTGTTTGTATTTTTTCTTTTTTGAAATCTTGCCTTATTTCTCTCCACGTGATGATCTCCCATTCTATTTTCCTTCAAATGCCATAATTTCTTCCTTCCTTTCTTTTGTTATGGCAGAGGGAGATTGTTCTACAGGGTAATTTGCTTGAAGGTGATCAGAGTTCATAGAGAGTCCAGCAGTTTGAAGCTGTCATTGTGGCCTAATAAACAAATGATGGTGGCCCACCTAGAATGATGAGATGGAAATGGAAACCCAGAAAGCTGGGCACTGGTGGCATATGCCTGTAATCCTAGCTAGACAGGTGATTGAGAGCTGAGGATGGTGATTCGAAGCCAGCCTGGCCAGAAAAATCTGTGAGACTCTTAACGTTCATTTAGCCACCAAAACAAACCCTGTACTGGCACTGTGGCTCAAAGTGGCACAGTGCTAGCCTAGAGCAAAAAAGCACAGGGACAGTGTCTAGGCCCAGCACAGACAAACAAACAACACAAGATAAAGATGGAGAGGGCAAAGGAAAGAAGATTAAGGCTATCTCCTTGATGTCTGGCTTGGGCAACACATTAGTTGTGTGGTCTTAGAAAAGAGTCTTTTCTTTCTTAACCTGGAGCTTGGCTAGGACAAAGCATGAGATCCTGCAGGGAGTATGGGCGACTAAGTGAGATAATCCAGGGACTGTGAAGGACAGACATGAAAGAGATGGGAGTCAATGGAGTGGATTGAATGGCTGCCTCGATCAGATATCAAACCATCTTGCTTCTGTGAAGAAACCTTAAATTCCCAAAGTGTCAATTCCTTGAGAGAAACAAGGAAGAGGAGTCATGGGTGCCATCAAAGATTACTTCTGCTTATGTCCACGGAACTAAGTTAGCAGAAACAGAACAATGATTTTGTTTCCTATGATCAGCATTAATCAACACATTTTTGGATTACTAATACAGGAAATGCAACTGCAAGTGACTGAGAGCCAAAAGAAAAGGAAAAATGACTGACAAAAAAATTGAAAAGGAGAGAGAGAAACAGAGAGAGAGAAAGGGGGAGGGGGAGAGAGTCAGATCTCAGGCATGATGAGAATTGGGCATGAATAGCTCATTCATCTATTTTACTTCCTCTGGCAGATTTTCTTTGGTTGCAGTGTGTGAGTGAGAAGACCTTTGATTTCAGGCGTGTATGCCATCATTTCCAACAAAAATATCATCACTTGTTTCCCAGTGGTGATGCATTGAGTCAGGAGCAGAGTTCTTTGTGACATGGCATGGATAGCATTCTTGTTTTCACTCTGCGAAAGCAAAACTTGTGAATGGGCCAAGATCAGGCTGGTGGGTGTGGTTCCATCATGTAAAAAAGAAAAACAAAAATCTGAACAAGCTGGGTACTGGTAGCTCACACCTGTAATCACAGCTACTCAGGAGGTTGAGATCTGAGGGTCACAGTTCAAAGTCAGCCTTGATAGTAAAGCCTGTGAGACTCATATCTCCAATGAACCAGCAAAAAGCCAGAAGTGGGGCTGTGGCTCAAGTGATGGGTAGTTCGACTGTGCCAAGGGAGGTAATGAGTAGACACTGATTTCTCTTGCTTTTCTCAGGGAGAAATTGCAGAGGAATGCCTGCTTGGTTATGAGTTGGCCAAGTATCCAAATGGATGACAGGCTTGGTGCCATGCATGGAGAGAGTGGGGGGGGAAGGTGGAGACAATGGCAATCAGGACAAATTTAATCTCTGCTCTCTGGAGCCTGTATTCCAATCAGGAAACTGACTGGAAAAAGTTAAATAGGAATTGATATGGTATGGTCAGGAAAGGATTCTGCAAGAATGAACCTGGAACCTAGAAGCTAGACTGTGCTAGCTATGTTAAAGAAGTGGACAAGCATATTCGAATGTTCTGAGGTGAACATAGTTGTGCTGAAGTTGCTGGAAGAACAGGAGAGGGAGAAAATGGCATGAGTCCAAGAAACAAGAGCTCATAGGGGTCAGATGACCATCTGTTGTTCCTATTATTTAAATCCTGATGAAGCTGTAGATTCATTCTTCAACTTCAGTGGGCCTTGGGTTTCTGATCCTTGGAGTTTACACAAGCAAATCCCTTCTCAGAATTTGTGAAACAGCAAACTGAATCATCAGAGATTTTTCTCATGCAAATGGATGAAAGCTAACTAAAGCCAACAGAAGCAAAACCAAGACAGAAGTTAACGGCTTTCCTACTTAGGAATCACAAAGTTAGTTTCAGGCATGGCTGGATCCAGGAGTTAGGATGATGTCATTAGGGCTTACCACTGCATCTCTTTGAGTTATTCTGCTATAGGGGCTTCATCTGTAGGGATGAATATCTCTCCCACCTTGAGTTATCTGCATAGGTAGTAAGAGCAGAGAAAAGGGCGTCTTGGGGGACAACATCACCAGGATTTCTTGGGCAAGGGTCAGGGGAAAAGACAGTTTCTAGAAAAAAGAATTGTAGAGCCAGGGTGCTGGTGGCTCAGGCTTGTGAGGAGGCTGAGATCAGAGGATTGCCATTCAAGGCCAGCCTGGGACAGGAAGGTCTGTGAGGCTCATCTCTAACGAACCACCAGAAAAACTGGAATTGGTGCTGTGGCTCCAAGTCAACATGAGAGTGTGAAACCCTGAGATCAAGTCCTAGCTAGTACCAGCCCACATTGAAAAGGAGAAATCTAGAAAGAAGGCTGACCCAAGGCATCAGCAGCAGCAATGTCCGGAGTGAAACCTAAGCGGTGCAGGCTCCTCACTTCTGAGCTTAGCACAGACGGCGTCTGACAATGTTTGCCCACAGCCACTCTAAGCTGAGATGATGGAAACACAGAGAATGCATTTGCTCCAGCCATAGAATGGAGCCTGTGAAATATGCATCTTACCATCTTTGGCGTGGCCTCTAGGTGTCTCTTCCATAGGGGTAGGCCCTCGATCAATTTTTTTTTTTTTTTTGTCTATCATGGAGCTTGAACTCAGAGCCTGGGTGCTGATCCCTGAGCTTTTTCCACTCAAGGCTAGCACTCTACCACTTTGAGCCACAGCTTCACTTCTGGTTTCCTGGTGATTTATTGGAGATAAGAGTCTCAGGGACTTTCCTTTCCCAGGGGCTGGCCTTGAACCATGGTCCTCAGGTCTCAGCCTCCCAAGTAGCTAGGATGACAGGTGTGAGCCACTAGCACCGGGCCAACTTGTTCACTTTGAAAAAGACAGGGGACTGGGTTGGGGGAACTTGCCATCCTGTTGGTCATCTAAGGGTGTTGTTTCTTTACTTAAGAGATGACAATATAACTTCATAAGGGGTTTGTGGAGATCTTATAGTTTTTCTATTGCTAAGCCATGCTTTTCTTTGGGATAAATAATACCTGATCCTAGCCAATGCTTGAGCCGGGGACTGGTAGCTCATGCCTGTAATCCTAGCTACTTAGAAGGGTCAGATCTGAGGATCATGGTTCAAAACCAGCCTAGACAGACAAACCCAACAGACTCCATATCTCATGAACTAGAAATTAACCATTAATCCTATACATATAAATGTATATGTGACCATATACATATATATATATATACACATAGTGTGTACGCACACATACATACACATATATTTGAGTGAATACATATTTTATTGCCCTAATTTACTCAGATTTTCTCTAAACAGAGTTTGTCTAATTCTCACAATAAAAATCAGCTGGATATCATTCCTTTAATGTTATTTATTCCTTCTTTTTGGGATATTGTTAGAACAATTCTGTTGCCTGCCCTGGCCTTTCTTTGCTGATGAGAACAAAGGATTTTGTAATCCTCTTAATTTCTTTAATGGGTAAGCAGATCATGTGTTTTTTAAGTTCTGTGTGTGTGTGTGTGTGTGTGTGTGTGTGCACCAAAGTTGGTTGTTTATGTATTTAAAGACATTTCCATATTGCATTTAGGTGTTCTTTTTGTAGGTTGTTAGCAATTTTTGAAATTTAAAATCCTATTGGGGGCTGGGAAGGTGGCTCACTAGTAGAGCACTTGCCTTGCATGCCTGACGCCCTGGGTTTGATTCCTCAGCACCACATAAGCAAAAAGAAAAAAGCCAGAAGTGGCACTGTGGCTCAAGTGGTAGACCGTTAGCCTTGATCTGAAGAGCTGAGGGACAGCGCCCAGGCCCAGAGTGCAGGCCCCATGACCGAACCAAAAAAAAAAAAAAAATCCTATTGGATCTATTGTTGACCATGGCTTTGAAAATTGTACACAGTATTTTAAAAAATTGTTTTAGCAGCCATTTCTGAGATTTGTCCACACTGTGATTGCTATTGACGATATTTTATATTTGGGGGCTTACTCATTTTTTACTGTATTTTTAGGGAAAGAGTATACTTTTGTTGTTGTTGTTTGTTTATTTTGTCAGTCATGGGGCTTGAACTCTGGGCCTGGGTGCTGTCCATCAGCTCTTCAGCTCACAGCTAGCACTCTACTGCTTGAGCCACAGCTCCACTTCTGGTTTTCTGGTGGTTCATTGGAAATATTTTTATCTCATGGACTTTTCTGCCTGGGCTGGCTTTGAACCACGATCCTTAGATCTCAGCCTCCCAAGTAGCTAAGATACAGCCACTGGTACCTGGTTGATTTGATGAAGGGTCTCACTTTCTGCCTGGGGCCAGCCTCAGCTATGAGCCTCTGCTTGTGCTTCCTTATGTTATTGGGGATGACAGTGTGCACCATTGGGCTCAGCCATGGGTTAAGATGGAATCTTGGAAACTTTTATGCACCAGTTAACATGAAACCACTCTGCCTGACTCTCAGGCAGCTGTGATTACAAGTGGGATCCATTGTGCCCAGCTAATTTTTTTATCATTTAAAAAGTGATAAATGTGTCATAATTTCATATGTAAACACATTATTCAATGGTTATTTATTGCTTTGTTTTAGCGTGTACACATGGAACTATTAAGCAATATTTACAAATAACTGATTCTACTGTGGCCAGAGAATGCTGTCTATGACATGGTGATGGTTTGGGGGGCATTACGGGGCAGTGTTTGCATCTGCCTTTGAGTCCTTGGCTGTGAGATTTTCATGAGATGAAAAGGTGCTCTGTTGAATACGCGCTTCGTCATCAGTTTCTGGGAAGGATGTTTACAATCTGTTTTGTTTTCTCTATATGTGCCTGTATCCTCTAACCATGAAATACAAGTCTATGCTAGAAAACTTTGCAAGCAGCAAACCCCTTTGATCACAGGAAACTTTGTGCAGGAGTTGAATTTAAATGCAGATAAGTGCTTGCCTAACAAGTATGTATATGTATATATGTATATGTATATATGTAATACATAGTTAATACTTTACATATTATATAATATATCTTATATAATGTATTAAATATATATACATTATTGTATATTCTATATTTTTATATATTATATATTATATGCACTATATATTATAATATATTATATTATATATTATATAATATATATAAGATATATATAATACATATTATGTAACAGATATATATATATATATATATATATATATATATATATATATATATATTGCTCTGGTTAAAGGCAGATGACAAAAAAGCCTATTTGCTCAGCCAAGAGGGGAAAACTTCTTGGGGTGATTAGACCTTCCTTCTATACTCTGGGCAAAAGATTTACAAACCACTGGGAAAGGGAAGATAGACTTAAAGAGTTTCTCCCACCTCTGTGTGTCAGATATTTCTGCCCACTTAATCAGTTTATTTTCTCTCCTTAAAGTGAGAATGTCAAGGCCAAAATCTTATTTATGTATGACTTTTTATTTTTGCTCGGTTGTGGGGCATGAAATCTGGACTTGGGCGATGTCCCTACGCTATTCAGTTCAAGGCGAGTTCTCTACCGCTTGAGCCACAGCACCACTTCCAGTTTTCTAATGGTTTGTTGGAGATAAGAGTCTCACAGACTTTATTTGCCTGGGCTGGCTTTGAACCATGATCCTCAGATCTCAGTCTCCTGAGTAGCTAGGATTACAGGCATGAGCCACTGGTGCTTGGTGTATGACTTATTTTTTACGTGTGTACTAATGCTTGAAGCCAGGGCTTTGTCCTCTCTCTTGGCTTTCTCATTCAACACTGCCACTCTACTGCTTGAGCTACAATTCTGCACCTGGCTTTTGGCTGGTTAATTAGAGATAAGAGTCCCTCACACTTTTCTGTCAGGGCTGACTTTCAACAGTGATCCTCAGATGTCAGCCTCCTGAGTAGTTAGGATTGTAGGTACATACCATGGGCATCTGACAAAAATCTTTCCTGGTTATAAAGTTTCACCATACCTAAGTATTTACTGAGCACCTACTTAAGTGCTTGGCACTAAAATCATATGAGCCTCTGTGTTAGCATCAATAACACCCATGCTGTCCATTGCATTCCCTCCACATGATCTCATTCAGTCCCAAATTAGCCATTTAGTTGGGGACAGATGAGTGGCCTTCTGCCCAGAGATCTCTGCATCTAATGCCTTTGGAAAGCTTATCCAAAAGAGACAAAAGTAAACCATGCCTCTATTGCTTCTCTCTAGGCTCCGTGTCCTCAGGCATGGGCTGTTAAACACTCTTGAGGCTGAGACTGAGTTTCTTCCTTGCAATTCTGTAGATAGTAAAGTCTCACTCTGTCCCTGACATATGGGTGGTCAGCAAAAAGGTAGGAGACAGAAATGACCAATGGGGACTGGAATTCTGTGCTCAGGTGTGAGTAGAAATGAAAGCTGGCTCATCCCTGGGACCCTTGGTTTAGATTGGCACCATCCTCTCTCAGCTCCAAGGCCTATGTTTTGATTGGAAAGAAAAATACCAGAGAAAATCCAGAGATTCACAGGGCCAAGTCTGTGTGTGTGTGTGTGTGTGTGTGTGTGTGTGTGTGTGTGTGTGTGTGTGTGTGTGTGTGTGTGTGTGTGCTCCCAGCCCCATGCCTCGGTTCATTATAGAGTCATTCAGGGGCTTTGAGTAATGTGTTGAATTTGTTAGAATTAATGGATGGTGGGGGTAAGGGGAAAAAGAGGGAAAAAAGATCTAGAAGCTTCTATATTTAGTGTAATTGAAACTCTGAAAACCTTATTACTTCAGATACAGGGCAGTAACTTGAATTTTGTTGTTGGTGGTGGTGGTTGTGGGGCTTGAACTCTGGGCCTGCCCACTGTCCCTGAGCTCTTCAGCTCAAGACTAGCGCTCTACCACTTGAGTCACAGCGCCACTTCTGGTTTTATGAGTAGTTTATTGGAGCTAAGAGTCTCATGGACTTTCCTGCCCGGGCTGGCTTTGACCCATGATCCTCAGTTCTCAGCCCCCTGAGTAGCTAAGATAACAGGCATGAGCCACCGGTGCCATGCTTAATTTTGGATTTTTAAATATACAAGTGATGGTATTTCCAATAGGGAAAATGGAATGAGAGTCTTTCTCTCTTTGGCACAGGCAAGGAAAAAAAAAGTGAGACCGTGGGATGAATCCTTGCACCTCGTACACATGGGTCCCCATGTGTATTCATGGTGAGATGGAGAGATGGAAAAGGACTGTCTACATTTGATGGGCCAGGCATAGACAGAAAGCTGGATTCTCCTTCTGTATTGAATGTCTATCTCCACAGGTATGGAAAGGCCCTGAATGCCAGCACTGCCATGAAGGGGAAATAGAAAGATCTCCACTGGCTCATCATAAGACACCCAGGGAGTGCATGGGATTGGAATTCACAGCCTAGTGCATGGCATACTTTACTCTTCTAGAAATTTCTACCATTTCTGATTCCTTCTCCTGTCAAGGTATTCCAGGGCCGTTCTGAGCCCTTGACTTTAGGAAGCTATGATCTGCTTTATTTCCCTGAGAGTTGTCAGAGCTTGGATTGTGGTGCAGCTCCTTTTTGAGGAGGTGAGATGTTGGAGCAAAGAGGAAGACCATTTTTAAAAAATAATCCTAGGCTCATTTCTCCCTCATTTGTTGACACAGTTGAAACTGTTACGCATGTGATCTTGTGTCCCTTTCTTCCATTCCAAACGTGGAGTCTCAGCATTTAATAATTAATTTCTGTAAGTTTAAAAAATTCATCAGGATTCTCTTCCTCCTCCTGCTCCTCCTCTTCCCCTCCTCTTCTTCTTTTTTTTTTGTTTGCTGAGGAATGGAACTCAGGGCCTCATGCATGCAAGGCAAGCACTCCACCACTGAGCCACCTCCCCAGCCCCAAAGCTGCCTCCTCCTCCTCCTCCTCCTCCTCCTCCTCCTCCTCCTCCTCCTCCTTCTTCTCCTTCTCCTTCTTCTTCTTCATCATCACCTTCTTCCTCCTCCTCTTCCTTCCCTTCTTACCTCCTTCTCCTCTATCTTCTTATCTTTTAAAGAACTTTTGTACAGTCCCTCTCTTCCCCTTCTTCCTCCCCCTTCCTTTTCCTTTTTTTTTTATTTTTGGACAAGTTCTTACTGTAGTTCCCTGGCTGGCCTTGCATTCCTGAATGATCCTCTAGCCTCAGTCTCCAGGTTCTGGAATTACAAGTAGGCACACTACACCTGGCTTTGGTCATCATTTTTAATTTTTGCAAAGTGTTCCATTCCCATCCTTACACGACCAACCATTTATAGATGTACTTTCAAATTTTCACTATTATATGGAATGAACATCTATCTATATGATAGTATCTATATGAACATCTATATGATAATATAAACATCTCCAGGCATACAGTTTCTTTTATGGTCAATTGTGGGGTTTGAACTTGGGGCCTGGGTACTGTCCCTGAGCTCTTTAGCTCAAGGCTAGCACTCTACCACTTTGAACCACAGCTCCACTTCCATTTTTTTGGGTGGTTCATTCGAGATAAGAATCTCACAGACTTTCCTGCCTGAGCTGACTTTGACCCACGACCCTCAGCTTTCATTCTCTTGAGTAGGTAGGATTACAGGCATGAGCCACCAGTGCTCAGGTATAGCTTCTATTCTAATATGTGATTTCTTGGGTGGGAGAGGCAGCTGTTGGAATTTATATCTAAGTAGATTTTGAGATTATGAAAATAGAAGTCTTTTTTCCATAAAAGGTGATTTAATAATAACAATGATCATTATTAGTTGATACGTATACAGTGCTTTCTAGGCCCCTGCGACTGACCTAAACATGCAGTTAATTCTTTTGTTGTTGTTATTGCTTGTAGCACAGCCCAAAGACTGAGTAAATTTGAGCAAAGCTAGTTTTATTTGAACTCATGGTTCTGACAGGCGGAGCCTCTGGTGACAGCTGGCCCATCTCACTGGCTCCTATGAGCCCAAGGTGTCACAAAACCTCACATGGCATGAGACAAGGAACTCATGGCTGTGTTCTGATCTCTTTCCTGCTTCCTGTAAAGCCACTGGAAGGTCAACATGGTGGCTCTACCCTAAAGACCCTGTCAGCTCCTAAGCCCCCCACCATAGCCAGAGTTAAGTTTCTTTCCACTTAGGGCTGGGGGAATGGGTCAAGTGGGAGAGGACCCGCCTAGCAAAAGCAAGGCCCTGAGTACACACCTCAGTACAAAACAGAACAACAACAACAACAACGAAGGTGGGCACTAGTGGCTCATACCTGTCATCCTAGCTACTAAGGAGGCTGAGATCTGAAGATCATGGTTTGAGACCAGCCCAAGCAGAAAAGTCCCCATGAGACTATTATCTCCAATTCACCACCAGAAAACCAGAAGTAAAGCTGTGGCTCCAAGTGGTAGAGTGCTAACCTTGAGCAGAAGAGCTCAGAGATAGAACCCAGGCCCTGAGTTCAAGCCTGATGAATGATAAAAACAAAAAGAACACTCCCCCCAAAGTTTCCACTCTCTGAGGACAGCTCAAAACATGTCTAAACTATAGTGAAACACTTCATGTGAATTAATTTACTATTTCCTAGAAAAGCCACATGAGAGGCATATACGAATATCCTTGGTGTGTCTTGATTATTTCCTCAATAAAAGCTATTTATATAAAACAGAAGATGAATTGGAATGTGCTCCTCCATTTTACCCACCTGCCCTTTAGCACAATCCAAACCAGGTGATGCCATCTAGAATGAGATATTATTCAGCCTACCCTCATACCTGCACAAGGTTTTGTCTTTTTTCTTACTTCTAGGTCTTAACTCAGGACCTGGGCTCTGTCCCTGAACTTATTTTTGTTCATGGCTAACACTGTACCGCTTGAGCCACAGCTCCATCTGACTTTTTGGTGGTTAATCAGAGATAAGAGACTCACAAATTCGGGTGCCTGTGGCTTATACTTATAGTCCTAGCTACTCAGAAGGCTGAGATCTGAGAATTGCAGTTCAAAGCCAGGCTGGGCAAGAAACTCCGTGAGACTCTTATCTCCAATTAACCACTAGAAAACTGGAAGTGATGCTGTGGCTAAAGTGGTAGAGTGCTCGCCTTGAGCTGAAGAGCTGAGGGACAGCGCCCAGGCCGAGTTCAAGCCCCACGAGTGACTAAAAAAAGTCTCACATACTCTTCTGCTCACTTGGCTTTCAATTGCTAGGATTATGGATGTGAGCCACTGTTGCCTGGCTGTTTTGTCATTTAAAAAACATTTGAGTCTTGACTGCTTTCTGATTCTACACATTAACTCCAAGGATCCTTGATGCACTGCACTTACTAATTACCGATTTCCAACCAGTAAAACCCAACCATTTCTGTGTAGTTAATAAAATGTCCATGCTGAGTTCTGGTAGCTCATACCAATAACTTTAGCTGCTCAGGAGGCTGAAATCTGAGGATTATGGTTCAAAACCAACATGGACAGAAAAGTCCATGAGATTTTTTAGCTCAAATTATCCACCAAAAAGCTGGAAATGGGGCTGTGGCTCAATTGGTAGAACAATAGCATTGCATAGCAATAGCATTATATAAAAAGAGCTCAGGAATAGCCCCTAGGCTCTGAGTTCAAGCCCAGTAATGGCACACACACGCACACACACACACACACACACACACACACACACACACACACACACACATCACACACAGGAGGAATTCTTTCTCTTTCTTCCTTCTTCCTTCCTTTCTTCCTTCCTTCCTTCCTTTCTTTCTTCTTTCTTTCTTTCTTTCTTGCTTGCTTGCTTTCTTGCTTTCTTGCTTGCTTGCTTGCTTGCTTGCTTTCTTGCTTTCTTTTTCTTTCTTTTTTGTCAGTCATGAGGCCTGAACTCTGGGCCTTGGAGTTGTCCCTTAAGCCACTTCTGGCTTTTCCTGCTTATATGGTGCTGAGGAATCGAATCCAGGGCCTGGTGCATGCAAGGCAAGCACTCTACCATTGAGCCACCTTCCCAGCTCCTAATACTGTCTTTTTATATCAAGTGTATTGGACATAAATAAAGAAGAAATTATAATTTTTCTTCAACCTCCTTTAATTACCCCCTCCTCAGATACAATTTGGCCTATACTTTTCTGTGCTCTTTCCTTTTTTTTTTTTTTTTTGTTGATCGTGGGGCCTGAATTCTTGGCCTGGGAGCTGTCCCTCAGCTCTTCAGCTCAAGGCTAGCACTCTACCACTTGAGCCACAGCGCCACTTCCAGCTTTTTCTGCTAAGGTGCTAGGGAATCGAACCCAGGGCCTCATGCATGCAAGACAAGCACTCTACCACTGAGCCATCTTCCCAGACCTTTTTCCTTGTGGTCTAAGACTGGGTCCTACTAGCTAACCCAGGCCAGCCTTGGCTTATGATACTCCTGTCTCAGCCCCTTAAGTTCTAAGTTAAACAGGCACATGCCACTCCATTCAGCATTCTTATAAATACTACTGCTTTCTCCTTTTCCCCTCTAAAATAAAATGTAGGACCCAGCCTGTCTATATTATTTGCTTTTATGACAAAAAATATTCTGCTCTGTCAGGGCATGTAAATCTACATAATATAATATATAATCTATATGATGTAATATGCAATCACATATTATAATAGCTTCCTGGTGGGGAACACCTGAGAACAAGGTGAGAGAAAGCACTGGTGCCCTACTGCACAGATGGGCCATGAAAACTGATGATTATGCACTTTGTGTCTCAAAAAAACAGAAAAAAGGATGTCAACGTTGGCCAAGGACTCATAAGTAAATAACAGATGATCAGGGGACAAATTTGTTTAACCCAATTTAAACATTAGGCAATGTACATATATTGAACATAACATAGTATTCTATTATCATGTACATCTTTATTCATTTATTCTGTGTCTGCGTGTGTGTGTGCGTGTGTGCATGTGCATGCTGGCCCAAGGATTTGAACTCAGGGCCTGGGCACAGTCTTTGAGCTTTTTGTCCTCACTCTAACTCTTGAGCCATAGCTCCACTTCTGGAATTTTTTTTGGTGCTTCATTGCCTGCCTGGGCTGACTTCAAACCATAATCTTCAGATCTCAGCCTCCTGAGTAACAAGGATTTCAGGCGTGAGCCACTGGTACCTCACCATCTTTATGGTTTTACATAATATTTAAACAGAAATAATTTGAATCCGTACGATGCATAGTGCCGATGTAGCATAAATGTAATTGAGCAGTTTCCCCCAACTGAAGGGCATTCAGATAATTTTTCAGATTTGGCACCTTAGGAAACATCCCTAGGAATAGTTCCTTCCATGCAGCTGCTTATGGTTTTGTTAGACAGAATCCCAACACAAAAGATTCTTAGAAAAATGGAAATAATGTACATTTTGCTTTTTTATTGGTGTGTTTGTGTATTTGTGTACCAGTACTGGTTATTGAACTCAGGACCTTGTGCCAAAGTGAACAGAAAGTGTTTACCCACAAGCAGACCATGAAGCCTGCCCTCAGTACAATTGCCCTTCTTTCGGTGATGGCTAGCCACAGGAAACAGGTGATTATTTATTATAAGACAAATGTAAGTTTCAGTTCCTTCAGGGTCTTTCTTTCTTCCATGGCATCTTGGGTCTGTGGAAAAGAAATTTGATGTCTGAGTTTTGCTGAGGACTTTCACTGCTTAGATATTTTATTCCTTTCTGGTTTATATGCATAATCTATTTTGGCCCTCTATTTAAGTATATCATTACTATTATTATTATTGTAAAGGTGATGTACAGAAGGGTTACAGTTACATAAGTCAAGTAATAAGCACATTTCTTTGTGAACAGTGTCATCTCTTCCCTTGTTTTCTCCCAGTTCTTCCCACCCAATCTCCCTCTCCCACAAGTTGTATAGTTCATTTTCAACCTAGTGGCTAGTGAGTAACATTGCTGAATTAGTTTGCATTTGTTCTCACCATTTCTTTTTTTTTGGGGGGGACGGTCCAGTCTTGGGGCCTGAACTCTGGGCCTGGGTGCTGTCCCTCAGCTCTTCAGCTCAAGCTAGTGCTCTACCACTTGAGCCACAGCGCCACTTCTGGCTTTTTTTTCTTTTTGCTTATGTGGTGCTGGGGAATCGAACCCAGGGCCTCAGGCATGCAAGGCAAGCACTCTACCACTGAGCCACCTTCCCAGCCCCTGGTCTCACCATTTCTTTGCTCCCCTTTACCCTCTCCCAAAGAGATGAATTTACATATAAGACAAAAAGTATAAAAATCACAACAGTGACAAAGAAGTAAAACAAAAAAGGAAAAGATAAACAAAGAAACAAAATAGCATAAAATTGCTTGTTTCTATTTCTTTGAGTTCATTTTGATAAATGTCACTTTATATGATCCTATTCACATAGTTATTTGAGACTTCATAATCCTCTCCTAAGAATATCCTTCTTATCATTGAGTGAATGTCAAGTCCTATATAATTTATCATGTCCAAGTATATTTTTTGTCTTCACTTGTATTTACTTGTAGATTTATAAGCACACAGCCTATGTTTTTTGGGGGGTCTGGCTTACTTTGCTTAATATAATTTTTCCAAATCTTTCCATTTCCTTACGTATGGTACAGTATCACTCCTTCTGATGGAGGAACAGAAAATTCCATTGTGTATATATACCATATTTTCTTGATTCATTTGACCATTTAGGAGCATTTGGGCTGATTACATACCTTGGCTATGTAAATAATGTTGCAATGAGCATGGTTGTGCAGGTGACTTTAATGTGGACTGGTTTGTAGTCTATGGGATAAATGCCCAGGAGTGTAATTCTGGGTCATGGTGAAACTCTACATTTGGTCTTTTGATATTTTGGACCTCTAGACTACCCAGTGTAGGTGGGTACATGTGGGGTAGGTATTAAAAACTCAGGCATTTTCAGCTCAGTGACTTTTATTATAGGCTAGCTGTGACAGGACTACAGAACTATGGCACTCAAAAATCACACACTGGTCCTAGCTCTTGCCACAGCATCCTCAAGATTCTCACACTAGTCCTGTCACCTCTCTGGATCTCTTTCCTTATCAATAAAACCTATGGGTAAGCCTGGTGCTAGTGGCTCATGCCTGTAATCCTAGCTACTCAGGTGGCTGAGATGTGAGGATCACTGTTCAATACCAGCCCAGATAGGAAAGTCTATGAGACATTTATTTCCAGTGAACCCCCAGAAAACCAGAAATGAAGCTGTGGATAAAAGTGATAGAGTGCTAGCCTTGAGCAGAAAAGCTCAGGACAGTGCCCAGGCCCTGAGTTCAAGCTTATGACTGACAAAAAAAGATGATTACAGGCTGGGAAGGTGGCTCAATGGTAGAGCACTTACTTTGCATGCCTGATGCCCTGAGTTCAATTCCCCAGCACCTCATAAGCAAAAAGAAAAAAAAGCCGGAAGTGGTGCTGTGGCTCAAGTGGTAGAGTGCTAGCCTTGAGCTGAAGAGGTAAGGGACAGCGCCTAGGCCCAGAGTCCAGGCTCCACGACCAGATCCCCTCCCCAAAAAAAGATGATTACAAAGAAGAGATAAAATGATTCTCATATAGAAACAAACATGTTGAGGATCTTATTTAACTTATTTAGTGAGGAGGCAGTTGAGTGAGATCAACTACTCAGGAAGGAGATTCCAGAGAAAACACTGTTTACTGATTGATGGTATTAAAATTTAAAAAAAACAGAGGTGTGAACTAGCTGTTCCCATAGGGTAGGGGCATTGCTTGCTGCACAGAGCAGAATTAATTTGTATCTTTACGTTGCTTCCACTGTCCAATGACAACTTACAGAGTTGTGAAACAGTTTGCCAAGTCACAATATGTTAATGTTGGAAGGACCTTCTATGTGGACCATCTTGGGTTCTTGGTAGGCCTTCTAGTAAAAAGTCATAGAGTCAGTCAGGCCATCTAAACCATTTCTGACCCAGGTCTTGTGTTTCTTTCTCTCAGACCTGTCCATCTTCTCCCCTACACTTCCCAATGACACTGATCTCTTAGTGTTTCCACTCCCAGGATGTCTTCACTGGTTGATACTAAATGGAGGCAGTTCATCAGTTGGAGGGCCATGGCAGAGTTATCCCTATGGGAAGACTGTCTTGGGAAACTGAGAACAAGAAGTCTCTTGCCAGTCTGTTTCCAGGGCTCTCATGGTAGTTCAGTGACCCGCCACCTGGTTAGGGACCCCTAGAAAAACCTCCAGGGACTTCTCTGAATCCATCTGGATTATTTCAGAGCTTCTGCACAAATAAAATGGTTTTCTTTTGTTCCCCCGAGACTTGGGCCCCCCCATTCTTTACCCTGGAGGTATGAAATACACTGTCTGATTAGAAAATACCAGGCTATATATTTTTTCTTCCCCCTCCCCCCGTGTGTGGAAATAGTCTTGTTACAGAGCGCAGTGACAGGAAGAACAAGCAGTTATTGTTTTGTGGGTCGATCTCAGGGTGAAAATTCCTGGCATACCTGAGAGAGAGAGAGAAAGAGAGAAGGGGTCGGGGCATGTCTTGGCTGTGTCAGGAGTCGGTGTAACAGACCACAATAGCTGCAGTGTAGCAGCAGGTTTCAATGGAACACTCAGGGGCTGCCTGCCAACACGGACTGCATCCAGAAGTTCAAGTGCCAATCTGAAAGATGGAAACACACCAAGCGGAGGTAGAAGGTCTCAGCCTTGCCGGGACAATGCACAATCCACCGTCCCTTTCCCAACCAAGGTGTTGTGTCAAGACTCTGGACTGCCTCTTTAGTTACATCTTTGTAGATGGTTCCAGGCTTATTGCTTGCTCTTGCTATTTTCTTCTCAGTACATGAGCCAAGTCACTGTATGTGCCAGCACCTTTGGCTTGACCTCTGTGCCAATTGTTTCTCCTTTTCTCCTCCTCAGCATGTTCTCACCTATGATATTCATGTAACTCAATTATCCCATCCAATAGTCCAGCCTTTAATTCATTAAGGAAAGACTTCCTGAACAGCCAGGACCTATTTTTGAGTCTGGCCAACAAAATGTGATGGGGATGTAGGGTAGAAAAATGAACACCAACTACAAACCACCAAATGCTATAGAGGGGAATCCAGAGTGATGAGGAAGAACTAAGTGGGAGTATTTCATAGAGTGAGGAGCAGGGGGGATGGAGAAGGTTCTTCAGAGGGAAGGAATGGCTTTGATGTGGAGGTCTGATGGGTGGAAATGAACTTTGCTGGGTTTGGCAGCTGGGGTAGAAGAGGTTGCAGGAAGAAGGAACAAGAACTGACTTGCATTTGGGAGGTGCAAAAAAAAAAAGTAGAAGGTGGCTTCCATGGAGTGAGTAAGGAGACAAGAGGAAGGGCAGGTGGGTGGAGCCTGGTTGGGCTGAGGACATCTTGTGTGTATTCAGACAGTAAATCTACCCACAGAGATTTTTGTTTCTTCTTTTGCTGGTCATGGGGCTTGAACTCTGGGATTGGACGCTGTCCCTGAGCTCCAAGGCGAGCACTTGGAGTCACAGCTTCACTTCTGGTTCATTGGTTCATTGGAGATCAGAATATCAGGAACTTTCCTGCCTAGGCTGGCTTTGAACTGTGATCCTCAGATCTCCACCTCCTGAGTATATAGGCATGAGCCACCAGTGTCCAGCCATGCACAGGGATCTTTTAAAGAGTAACATGGAATGATCTGGTGACTTACTGCTGCATGGAGACAAGTCTGGAGAAGGCCAGTTAGAAGCAGAGAGAGCTGGGAGGAGACGATTTAGTCCAGCCTTTACCCATACAGGTGAATTTGAACTGGGAACCCAAACTCTCTCATCAGGTGGAGAGGGAGGATCCAGAAGTCAAGCTCTGGTTCAATGAGGATCAAAGCAGTATACTCAGCATTGCACTGTACTACACTCAAGTGAGGTATTTCCTATAGAGTGGTAAAGGGAGGTTCAGCAACTAGCTTTCCCATCAACTCATCTCCTTCCCTCCCCGCCCCACATATATAGATTACCATGTCAGAGTCAAGGTAGGATCATGTGGTGTTATTCAGGCTTTTCTTGGCAGAAACCAGATAGACTTCGGCTTAAGACATAAGCTCTGCCATCTTCAGTAATTTGCTTTACCCTTGAAAGACTCCATTTCTTCTGAAAAGGAGTACAGAGATGGTACTTCATCTAGCAGGGTTTTCTTCAGTGCAACATACGTCTGGGCCTACAGTAGCAGCCCATGTACATGCTGTCAAGGATGATAATATTGTTTTATTTTGTCAAAGAAAAGCCTGTGTCCTGGAGGGGACAGGAAACTTGATTAAGCAGTTCTTTGCAGACATCAGGTATAAAATTATCCTTTTAATTAATCAAGTTGAATAACATTTATAGAGTGGTTATTATCTATAAGAAAGAGAGAGAGAGAGAAAGAAAGAAGAAAGAAAGAAAGAAAGAAAGAAAGAAAGAAAGAAAGAAAGAAAGAAAGAAAGAAAGAAAGAAAGAAAGAAGGAGAAAGAGAAAAGAGAAAAGAAAAGAAAACACACACACAAACACACACACTATGCTATCCCCAGGGTTAAATATCATACAATCATTACAAAGCCTCCACTAAGTGCATGAAAAGGCATTTTAACCTTATTCTAAGAATAATGAAAAATCCTGGGTGCTGGTCACTCGTGCCTGTAATCCTAGCTACTCAAGAGGCTGAGATATGAGGTTTGAGGTTTGAGGTTTGAGGAAAGTCCATGAGACTGTTATCTCCAATGAACCACCCACAAAAGGAAGTGGATCTGTGGCTCGTAGTGGTAGAGCACTAGCTTTGAGCGAACGAGCTCAGGGACAGCACCCAGGCCCTGAGTTCAAGCCCCATAACTGACAAAAACAAAACAAAAACCCTATTATAAAGTAGTGCAAGCCTAATATGGGATGGGAGAGAATGTTAAAAGGGGTGCCATTATATTCATAAACTGCTTTGTTAAATAGCAACTCCTTTGTACAACTATTTAGAGCTAAGAAGGTCAAGTAACAAATAAATGTGTATGAACTCCCACAACAAAACAGTTCAAAATTACACAATTTGGTGGTAGCTACTTCACTCCTTAGTAAGGTCCCAGGAGATTTTGGATTTCCCTTTAATTTGCTTCCTGATCATTTTCTATATTTTCTAAAGCCATCAGGCATCAGAACTTTGACAATGCAAAATAATAAAAATCCTACCCATTTTCTGAGCCACCTGCCAGAACCACGTTCTTGGCCTTGCCCATGGGATCTGCGGCTCATGATTTTCTGCCTGTGCCTGTGGGACTGACTGCAGGTTGTGACTGTCCAGCCATGCACATGGTACAAGCCTACTGCGCCTTGTGATGCTACCACCTGTCCCACAACTGAATGAGGCTTTAGATGGATGACAGGGATGAACTTCAAGATGACTGGAGACCAGAAGAGACCCATACCCAGTACCTGTAACCAACCTGAAATGAAGCCCAGTCATTTGGGGTTTTGTGATTTGTTTACAACACAGGATGCTATGCAATATTTAACATGAGAATTACATAGTTTTTTAGCGAGATACCTTCTACTCATACAGATCTGGGTTCAAACTTCCTCAGCCCAACAGAGATGGGCTGCAGAGAACTTTTCTGCCTGGGCTGATCTTCACTTGTGAGCCTCCAGATCTCAGGCTTCTCTGAGATTACTGGGATAAGCAACTGGATTCCAACAATTATCCGCTTTCCTCTTCACAATGATCCACAAAGTGTGGATTTCTCCCTTTATCTACTGCCTCCATTGGTGATGGTGATGATGCTGATGGTGGTGATGAAGATGGTGGTGATGGTGTCAAGAAGAGGAAGGAGGAGAAGAGAAGGAAAAGGAGAGGAGGAGAGGGAGGAGGAGGAAGAGGAGGAGGAGCGAAGGATGAATAAAAAATATATTCACTCACTTTCTGCTGCTATTTTGTCATGTGAGGCAATTTGGTGCCGTTCCCAGGGCTTTGTGCACAGAGAGTAGAGAATTGGCCTCTGCTGTCTTCTGGTTCCCTTCCCAGTCTCAATCTCAATGGGGTCGATTTATATTCTGGCACGGCTATGAACAACCTCTAGAAGAAAGCTCAAAGCCTCCGTGGCAGGCATCCCAAAGTAGCATCTCAGTTGCCTGTGATCTGTCCACCTGTTTGTTCTGAAGCTCAGTCATGTTCATTCTTCAGAGCCCTGCTTCTGCCACCCTTCCCTGGGGACTGGATGCCATCCCATCCCATGCCTTCTCTTCTCCTCCCTTCCTGGGCTGGGCTTGTTCCACCACCGATGTTTGATCTCACGATTCACATTTTTCACATTTTTCTTCTCCCTCACGGGAGGCTCCTTGCCTCCTCTGATGCCATCAAAGGTCTTTAGTGCCTACCTTTCAATGTGCTGTGTCATCTTGTCACCAACGCGTTGCTGGAGAATGACAGGTGAGCCATGTGCTGCATTTCTCTCATTCAGCTGGTCTCAGAACAGAACTTCCAGATCGCAGCATTGTCTCCCCTATGGACAGATTCCTGGACACAATCATACCCCGTCCTTGGCCCTGGGGCCTAGGCCAACAAACACAATAAGAAGATCATGTAGAGAGCAAGGAGATGGGTTGTTCACCCCTGGTGAATGTGATGTGCTGGGCACAATTTACTCCAGACTCTCTGTGCAGATGAGCGGAGCTGACCTCCCACAGCTGCATCCAAGTGGGCCTGAAGGTGCCTAGACTGGGTGGACTAACATAGAAACGGCGTGGTTAAGCACACAAAGGCCATGGATGGCTTCTTTATGTTCTACATTTCAACCTGTGAAAGACAACATCCTCAAACCCTGCACCTTGGGGCACTATATTTATGAGTGACCTTTGCAAAGAGAAGCAAATTAATAAAGGATGAGACAAAGGCTCACACTTGTCCCAAGAAATCATGCAATTGAATGGTCAGTGAGACGTAGCTGTGGAGACTGGCAGAGGTGGCAGTAATAACCAGAGACAGATGTTTTGTTCTGTTCTTGTTTGGCTTTTCCTGAGACAGGGTCTTGGGGAGGCCAGGGGTGGTCTTCAGAGTTGTTTCCATGGGATGACCGGGCCCTGCTCTTCAGGCCATCCTCGTCTCTCTGCCCATCCTGCCCACATTGTCCAGGCTGCACTTTGCAGAGATCCTGAGGAGAAAAGGATCCCTCCAGCTCTTTGTGATCATCCTGACTCTGTTTCCCAGCTCAGGTCAGCTCTGGGAGGCCTGGGGAACAAGGGCAGACCCATGGGACTTCATGTCACTTACTCCTTTCCATCTGGATCTCGGGCAAGCTGGTCACCCTCACTCCTCTCATGCAGTTCAGGGAGAGTTTGGGGGGAGGTCAGGTTGCCCCATCCCATCCCCAGAGAGATTGGCGTGGGGGAGCTCTGGCTGTCCCATCCTCAGCCTGTGGCAAGATCTGGGAAGAACTGCACAGGGCCCTGGACCTCTGTTCCATCCTGCACACTTGGCTCAGCAGTGATCTTTCCCTCATGGCCGTCCATCTTTCCTGGCTGTGGGTGGGCGGCAGCCTGCCTGTAGGGGTGCAGTGGCCTCATCCCAGCTGAGCACTCAGGAGCCCGTGCCCAGCTAGGCTTCCTTCTCAGGCTTCCAGGTCACCAGTGCTCGCTGAGCACCTGCACGTGTACAGTAGGGACACCATGGGCAAATTGTGCTCATGAAGAAGTGAGCTCAGATTCATGATGGCTGTGAACATGATCTTGCACAGATCACAGCTCTTGTTAGTCCCATTGCTGTAATAAAATACTCGAGGCAATCAACTTATTTATAAAGGTAGAAGGTTTCTCCCAGCTCACAGCTCTGGAGATTCCATGTAAGATGGGCCAGCCTCATTACTTGGATGGGGGGATGGTGTTCATCATGGTGGGAAGCAGGCAGGATGCAGGCAGGATGCTGGGAGAGGAAACCACAGAGAGAGACAGTGCTGACAATGGACCCTGATCACAGCAGGTGCCCCAGGACCTGAGGATGGCCACTAAGCCCCACCTCTTAAAAATTCTAGCACCTTCCACATGGCACTAGCAGGGCCAGGCTTTTCATTCATGAAATCTAAAGGCTGGGCCCACAGCAGAGCAGGGCTGATCAGGTCTCCCTCAGGGCAGGTTCTTAGGTTCCCAGGACAGAGATGGCAGAATGGGACAGTTGTGTTCCTGTGTGTTGTTTCAATGTTATACTGAGCATATAGAATTTTACAACTGGGAAAGAAGAAGAAAAGGGAGGGAGGAAAGAGGAAGGTAGGAGGAAGGAGGAAAGGAAAGGAAGGTAGGTAGGAAAGAAGGAAGGAAGGAAGGAAGGAAGGAAGGAAGGAAGGAAGGAAGGAAGGAAGGAAGGAAGGAAGGAAGGAAGGAGGGAAGGAAGGAAGAAGGAAAAAGAGAGAGAGAGAGAGAAGGAAGAGGAGAGACAAGCACATCTGCATTGACTTAGGCTCCATTCAGGCCCAAGCTGTCGGCATTTGACCTTGCTAGGACCCCCCTCCCTTTCTTTCCCACATCCTCCCCCACCCCCCAGCTATTCCAACCTTAATGGGATTTGTGGAGCAAGGAAGTGGTTACTCCAGGTCTTGCTCCTCCATAAATCAAAGCCAGGGAATGACGCTCACAACCCATTGGTGGCGGAGGATATGAAAATTAATGCTTGCAGGAGCCTTACTTAATTTTGCTGTAAACAGATTTCTGTGACATCCTTGCTTTGTTTTGTATAATTGTGTGTGTGTGCTCCACTCCCCCCTACACACACACACACCACACACACACACACACACACACATGTCTGTTTATTTTGTTTTCTATTTCTTTTTTTCCTTCCGGCTCAGATGTGTGCCCATTTGTCTCCACAATGACCTTCCTTTCTTCAGATGCAGCCCTCTGATTGCTGAAAGAGGTCATAAGCTCATCAGAGCCATGATGGTGGTGGCAGTGCCCCACAGGTTCCGCAGCCAGGCAGGAAGGTGGAGAGAGAGGGATGAGCCTGAAGCTTGCACACATCCATCTGTGGTAATTAGCCGTCTGGGGTCCCACAAACACAGGCCACTGAAACTGATTCGTCTTCAAATAATAGTCTAGGAAGGTCCTCTCCAGTGCCCGTGTTGTGTGTTACTTGCAGGTATCCAGGACCAGTGTAGTAATTATCAGGGCTTCCATATGCAGGAGCAAGGTGGGCTGACTTTATCCACAAAAGGAATGTGTGTGTGTGTGTGTGTGTGTGTGTGTCCCAGCATACCTTTCCAAAGACCCAAAGCTTGTCCTCTGAAGAATGGGATCTTGGGGGTCAGCGATGGCTAACTGGGGTGTCACTAATGTGATGAGGGCTCTGTGAGGTTAGCTGAATTCTTTCCACCAAGGCCAAGATGGATGCTCAATAGGGAGCCACCTGTATGCCAGAGCTGTGCAGACATGCTGCCACCAAGAGGCTGGTGTCATGGGGGAAAACAAGGCAGAGATGGAGGAGGGCAGGGCTATCTCACTTCAAGTCCCAGCCAGGCCCTTGGGGGAGGGGAGGGCTGAGCCCAGGCCCTGTGTTCCAGGAGGTACGAAAACACGTTGGGTGGGATTTGTCTCATGGCTCCACCTCCTTATCACTAACCCTCAGGGAAGCACTGGCTGCTACTGAGCTGTGGCTCAAAGTCCCCCATCCAGGCTGGCCATGTGGCTCCCTACAAAGGCAGTCAAAGACAATGGAAGGCAGCGCTGAATGCTGGAGAGAGAGCCCCTTCCCAGCCATCCAGTCCAGAGAGTTGTGGCCAAATGTTTTCTGAGATTGTTTTGTTCAATTATTAACAATACATCCCAATGCACCTCACCCCTGTCTGCATGCCAGGTCCTATGCACTGTTCTGAGCCCCAGGTTTTGGTGGCATTGTGGAGCAGGGGGAGAGGGTAAGATGGGGACACCTACTGTTGCTCCTGCATGGGTTTCTTTGTGACAGCAGTGTGTGTCAGCAATCACCAACTAGTGATTGTGGACGCTGAGCAGAGGCACAGCCTGTGTGGCCCTGCTTCACCCCCACCCCCACCCGCCCCCTCCATGTATTCCCAGGTGAAATGGCACCCTCTTCTCTTTCCTCCCTTCTATCACCCCTCATCCCACCTTCCCACACCCTGCTTTGTTTTACCTGATCTCCCCTAGAGATGTTTCCCCCTCTGTGTGCAAATATCTTTACATCTCTCTCCTCTTCTTCTTTTCCCTGTATGAGCTGGACTTTCCGTGGACTTTTCTGTTACCTGATACATTTCTGAGATGAGGAGCAGGAAAAAGGAAGGATTCATTCTGGCTCCCGGTTCCAGAGGTTTCTGTCAATGGTAGGCTGGCACGGTGGCATTCAAGCCTGTGGTAAAGTGAGAAACAGCATGGAGATGGCCTCATGATGGCCAGGAAGAAGAGAGTGACGGGAAGAGGTCAGGTGGGCAGGACTTACGTGTCACACACGGGAATCTACTTCCTCCCCTGCCCCCAGACCTGCCTCCCACCCATTCTGTACCCACCAGTGGCCAGGCTCACACCTAGGGCTGGGCTCACACACAGGGCCTGAACTCGCACCTGGGGCCTGAGCTCACACCCAGGGCTGGGCTCACACAGAGTGCCTGAGCTCCCACATGGGGCCTGAGCTCAAACACAGGGCTGGGCTCACACACAGGGCCTGAGCACCCACATGGGGCCTGAGCTTACACCAGGGCTTGGCTCACACACAGGGCCTGAGCGCCCACAAGGGACCCAAGCTCACATACAGGGCTGGGCTCTCACACAGGGCCTGACCTTGCACCTGGGGCCCAAGCTCACACACAGGGCTGGGCTCACACACAGGGCCTGAGCACACACACAGGGCCCAAGCTCACACCAGGGCTGGGCTCACACACATGGCCTGAGCTCCCACACAGGGCCTGAGCTCAAACACAGGGCTGGGCTCACACACAGGGCCTGAACTCACACCTGGGGCCCAAGCTCACACACAGGGTTGGGCTCCCACACAGGGCCTGAGCACCCACACATGGCCCAAGCTCACACCAGGGCTGGGCTCACACACAGGGCCTGAGCTCCCACACGGGGCCTGAGCTCCCATGAGGAGCCTGAGCTTACACCAGGGCTGGGCTCACATACAGGGCCTGTGCTCCCACATGGGGCCTGAGCTCACACCAGGGATGGACTCACACAAAGGGCCAAGTTCACACAGGGCCAGCCAGGAGGCCCTTCAGGTGTGGGCTGGTCAATCAGAATAGCTTGGAGCTTTTTGTAGTGTCTCATCCATTCTCAAGCCAGGAGCTAGGGCTCAGGGATCTGTCTATTGAATGCTGTTCTCCTCACTGGAGAGTTTCACAAGTTTGTTGCACATAAATATTTGACATTGCAAAAATCAACTCCATGCTTTATGACCGCTTGTGAAATCTCATGTCTGTTAGCTTTCACTCTGCTGGTAAGGCAGCTCCACAAGATGTGAGCTACTTCTTCCAGGGGTGAGGAGGGGAGCCTTTCATATTTTAATGGTGGACACAGGTGGCCAGGGCCCAGGTGGCCCAGGAGAGGCCTGGTGCCTGCTGGCCTGATGACTCCATACTCCCTGGGTGGGCCTTCCTTCCTCCAACACCTGCTCTCCACAACTGAAACCGACCTCTCTCCCAGACAGGAGTCATATAATAGCCTGCTCTAAGCTAAGGTTCGGGCGGGCTTTGCACTAGGCTGGTTTGAGCTCACAGAAGTCACAGGACACTGGTTGTTACTTAAAATCTCCAGTCATTATGTATGGTATAGCGTATACACACATTACATATAATACACATCTAGTTATTACATATTGAATTCCAGATGATATCTTACACATGCAGTTATTGACTAGTATATATATATATATATATATATGTATGTATAAATATATATTATATGTATGATATTACATAGACACAGAGAAAGAGAAAGAACACCTGTACAGAGGCACAGTGAGCAGCCCTCACTCTTGGCAGTCAGTTTCAGCCCCAGTCCCTCTTTCTCCTCATCCAATCAATCTGCTCAGGCCCTCTGTGACATTTCACTGGGAAGTCCCACCCACATCCACTCCTAGATTTCTCACTATGTGGGCTGTTTGCTGCTTGTTCCGCAGATTTTTTTGACCCTCTCTTCCCTGTGGTTAGATGCAGATGGGCAACTCGGTGTCCTGCCCAGGAGAAACCTTGGAGTTCATTGTTCTGGAAATGAGTTTATCTGGCCCAGTACTCGGGGTGACCAGGTCAGAGACGGGAAGCAGCTTATTTCTGTCTATTAACCTTCCCCATGCCCAGTACCCCAGGCCCTGCCCCTGCTCCCTCTTTACCCTCAGGAACTTCTCACTCAGCCAGCACAGGGGGAGATGTAATAAAATAATTCTTTCAGACAAGTTTAGAGAAAACTTTTCCCAGAAGACAGGATTCAGGCTGTGGGTCACCTAAAGTGTGTGATTTGTCAATAAGAGAGAGCACGGGTGTGAATGAACTTTATTCCCTTAGACATGCTGTTTGGAATACAGATGAGGCCCGGCAGGCAGCTCAACTCTTTTTTTTTGGGTCCGGCCCTGGGGCCTGAACTCTGGGACTGGGCACTGCCCCTCAGCTCTTCAGCTCAAGGCTAGCACTCTACCACTTGAGCCACAGTGCCACTTCTGGCTTTTTTTTTCTTTTTGGTGCTGAGGAATCGAACCCAGGGCCTCGAGCATGCAAGGCAAGCGCTCTACCACTGAGCCACCTTCCCAGCCCCCAGCTCAACTCTTAAATAAATGTTTTAGCACTATCTAGAAAGGAAGACTGCAATTGATTCCAATCTCTTCTGGCAGAAAATCAGTGCTTTGAAAACTCCCAGTGCAACAAAAGGTAACAAAAAGGTCCTGTTTCTAATAAAAGTCAGAAAGGACTGCAAAATGAAACCCTGTCACCAGAAGGCAACAGGTCACAATTAACATGCACGACATTTCTCAAGGTGCTTCATCTCTTTGCTCTCCCTTTGTATCTGAAAAAAATTTTAAAAAGTCCAGCCATGGTGTTGCACACCTTTCTAATCCTAGTTATTCAGGAAGCAGAGACTGAGAGGATCATGGTCTGAGGCCACCAAACCAAAAAGTAGTGAGACCCCTGTCACCTATGATCCCAGCTTGAGAGGAGGCCATAGGGACAAGGATCTCAGCCTGAGGTTAGCCCTGGGTGTGTGTGTTGGGGGGGAGGGTGTGAGGCCCTACCTAAAAAAAAAGTTATCAAAGAACTGGGGGGCATGGCTCAAGTAGTAGAGTGCCTGCCTAGCAAGTACAAAGCCCTGAGTTCAAATCCCAGTACCACCAGAAAAATTAAAAAATTAAAAAGTTTAGTGTGATACATAAATTTATTCCATGGTGTTTTATAATTCTCCATAATGGTCTTTACAGTACCCAGTGACACAGGGAGAGGTAGCTTGCCTCATGTGAGCCTGTGTTGAACTGGAAGGTGAGTAGGGAAATCCCACCCATCGTTGCTCCAGGCTCTGTTTTGATAGGAAGGGGGCTGAGTTTATTTAAACAGCTCCAACCATGGTGCGAGGTTGTGCAGACTCAAAAGCGGTGGGCTTCTTGAACACAGAAGGACAGCAGTGGTCCTCAAGCCAGTGTGTGCCACCATCACACAGATGGGCATCTCCCTGGGTCAGGTCCCTGGGCCTCCAGTCCCCTGGCATGTGAGGTCAGTCCTGTTTCCAGAATCTGCCACAGAGACCCAAATCCACAGGTATTTGCATCCTTTATAAAAGAGGTGCAGCTTCCAGGGCCTTACACGCATCCTCCTGTACACTGGAGACCCTGTGGGTCACTTACCACGCTGGTGCAGATCCTTCTTTCCCTGTGTCTGGGAGGAGGTGAAAAGGACACGAGTCTGTAATGCGTAGTACAGATGGAATTATTTCTGAGCAATTTTCTCTAACAGGTGGTTGAACCCAGGGTACAGAAACCCTGGATCCAGAGGGAAGGGCAGTCCCCAGAATTCAATCTTAACTGAAACAGAACTTAGAGCTGGGCCCCTGTAACCCTAGCTATTTGGGAGGCTGAGAGCTGAGGATTGCCAGCCCAGGTAGGAAAGTCCATGAGATACTTATCTCTAACCACCCAAAAGCCAGAAGTGGATCTGTGGCTCAAGTGGTAGGGTGCCGACCTTGAGTGAAAAAGTTAAAGGACAGCAGCCAGGCCCTGAGTTCAAGCACCAAAAAAAAAAGTTAAAGTCAAAAGCCAAGAATGTGTTTTGGTAAATATTTTCAGTGAATCTTAAGAAGTCTCATATTTCAGCCCTTTTGAAAAATTAAACCACTGAATTAATAACTCCAGCGGATCCAATTCAAGCTTTGTGCATATTTACACAATGGCCATCATGAAAATTAAATCTCTACTTATTCCCTATCTTGTTGGCATCAACCTGCTGACCCAAAAGACCAGCGTTTCCTGCTTCATTAAAACAAGTGTTGGCAGAAACTCGTCTCCTGACACATGGCCTTCGTCAGTCTGTGTTCTTCCTGGGAAAAATCTCTTGTGCTGCTGCGGCTGCCACTGCTGCCACCACCACCGCCATCACTTCCTGTTCTCCCAAGGATGGAGAGAGTGCTGGCCACCAGCATTATGATCATTCATTTGTCCAGCCTGATCTCACCCAACTAACTTGTTTTCTTCACCAGTGCCACAGGACAGGGAAAGGCCTCCAAAACCAAGGGAATGCCTGGCCTCCCCCACCATGCCACAGCAGAATGCGGTGGTCTCTGGCCATGGTGCCCAGCAGGGCTGCCTGTTGTTCAGGTGACAGGAGCTGAATGGCAATGTTTAGGTTAGAGAATGCCAATATTTAAGTTAAGTCCAAGAACCCTCAGTTAGGCTTCAAGATAAGGCCTAAGAATTCATGTTTTAATTAATTTATTAGTGAATTAATTAACCTGGGGTCAGTACCAGCGTTTGAACTCAGGACCTTGCCCTGGCAAGGCAGTTGCTCTACCCCTTGAGCTATATCTCCAACCCTTTTCCCTTCTGCTGTTTTTCAGATATGTCTTCTGTTTATGCCCAGGCCAGCCTGGGCTTCCATCTTTCTATTTACACTTCCTGATTTGTAGATAGGATGATAGGTGCGTGTCAGCACACACAGTTTTATTGGTTGAGAAATGGTCTTGCAAATGCTTTCCTAGGGCTACCCTGAAATTGCAATTCTGTCAGTCTCCACATCCCAAGTAACTGAGCCTATAAGCCTGACCACCACTCCTAGTTTGTCAAATTGTGTATGTGTGTGCACGTGCATGCGTGTGTGTGTGTATGTATGTGTGTGTGTGTGTGTGTGTGTGTGTGTGTGTGTGTGTGTGAGTGTGTGTGGTGTGTGTGGCAGTACTGGGGCTTGAACTCAGGGCCTCATTCTCTTGCTTGGCTTTTTCACTTAGGGCTGGCACTCTACCACTGGAGCCACACCTCTACTTCCAGCTTTTTTCAGGTTAACTGAAGATAAAAGTTCTAGACTTCTCCACCAGAGCTGGCTTTGAACTGCAATCCTTGCTCTCAGCCTCCTGAATGGCTATTACTGGTATGAGTACAAGACCCTGGTGGATTGGTGTCTTTTATGAAAAGCTACAAACAGTATTTTATTTATCAAGATTTTAGAGCCATTTGAGAGCATATAGTGAAGTGGCAGTCTGTTTTTCTTTGTTACTAATGAAGCTGTTAGGAAATAATTCTTAATTTTTTTGTGATACTAGAATTTGAACTCAGGGTCTCTTTCTAAGTGCAAGGATGCTCTACCATTGAAGCCACACCTCCCATCCTTTCCAACCAGCTCTAAAGCTGGGTCATGGGCACTTTGTGTAGACAGAGCATCTGTTTACAGAACACCAGACATACAACAGGAAATATGGCCCACAGGACAGAGCGGGAGCTTGCTCATAAATAACATTCAAAGGACCATGCATTTGCAAACAATGCATAAGGGGAAAATAATGTTTATAGCCATGCTGAAATCACAGATCGCCGAAAATTACCCAGTAAAAGCCTCTGCAAATTTCCACCCTTTATCAGAAAAGAAGGGGTTTCTGGATAATTGTATACAATGCATGTTAGGTGAGCTTATTAGCAAAATTAATAAAGTTGATTGATGTCCTGTGCTTACATTTCCACATCAGTTGTCTGGGCTGCAAACCTCAGCTTAGTGGCTTTAGACAAATCCATCCCAATCACTTGTTCCAGCCACCCTGGTTGTCTGGGAAGTTCTCCTGTCTGGCTCATAGGCTCTCCTGTGATTGCAGCCTAATGGTGACTGAGTTGGAATCATCTGAAGGCCCTTCCACATGGCTCCCCTACTTTGGGGCTCCCCCAAAAGGGCAGAAATGGAACTGGCCTGAGCTCAGATATCACAAAACATTATCTCTGCTGCCTCCCCTTGGTTGAAGCCAACTGGGGGTCAGCACAGATTCAGTGGCCCACGCAGGCTGTGGCCACAAGCCGTCCACAGACACCAATGCTGGAGACCTAATGTCACAAGCCAAGCTGTCTCTATCTTTCCTTTGGCCATACTGGGGATTTGAACTCAGGGACTTGTACTTACAAACAGGTGTCCCACCATTTGAGTTACACCCTGAGCTTTGCTTTGCTTTCATTAATTTTCAGATATGGCCTCCATTTTTGCCTTGGGCGGCCTGGACCATAATTCTCCTCTTTACACTTTCTGTGACACTGGAACAGCAGGCTCATGCCACTGTACCCAGATGTTATAGTTTGAGATAGGGTGGTCTCACAAATGTTTGGGCCTTGTCAGGCCTCAAACTGTGACTCTCCTATTCTTTATCTCCTGAGGAGCTAGGATTGCAGTTGTGAGCTACAAGGCTTGGTTCAGGGCTTCCTTGTTGGTATGGGGTACCACTTAGAGCTACAGCTCCACTTCCAATTTTTAGGTTATTAATTAGAGATAAGAGTCTCACAGGCTTTCTTGCCTGGGATGGCTTCAAAGCACAATCCTTAGATCTCAGCCTCCTGAGTAGCTAAGATGACAGACATGATCCCGCAGCACCTGGCTCTTTTTTTCAAGTTCAGGAAAATTTTTAAGTGTACACCTTGGATAGTCAAAAATTCAATGTCATTCCAACAAATCTCTCAGTAAGTTGCCTTTTCAAAGCTTGACAGACAAATTTTAAAAATTAATCTGGAAAATGAAAAGTCCAACAACAATAAAAGAATTATCAAGACAAGAATTTCCCTTTTGGATGTCAGTATACCTCAAAAGCTGCAGCTCAGTGGAGGAATGGAGGCCCGAGAACAGAGGGGCAGGGCTGGGGATACCACTCAGTGGCCGAGCACGTCCATGACAAGACCCGAGGTTTAACCCCTGCTCCACAGAAAACAACCGATGTATGGGGCAGCCAGCTATTTAAATTATCTGAGTCGTTAAAAAAAGAACACCCAACCTTCCCCATCCAGCAAACACACACACACGCGCGCGCGCGCGCGCATTCAAAGAGCCAGGCATGTCTGTAATCCCAGACAGCAGAGGCTGAGATGAGAAGATTGAGAGTCTTAGGTCAGTTTGAATTACACAAAAAGTCTAGGCAAGCCTTGGCTGACATAGTGGGACTCTGTTTAATGAAAACAAATCCAAGAAAAATGTACACTCCAACACACACACTCTCTCACACACAGTCTGTGGAGTAGACCAAAGGTCTAAGTGTTTGGCACATTACCCACTCGTTGCTAGTGACTCACACCCATAATCCTACCTACTCAAGAGGTGGACATCTCAGGATCACAGTTTGAAGCTAGCCTAGCAGGAGAGTCCCTTAGACTCTTATCTGCACATAACCACCAGAAAAACCAGAAGTGGAGTTGTGGCTCTAAGTGGTAGAGCACTGAGTTCAAGCCCCACAAATGGTAATTTTTTTAAAGTTAAATACATAAAAAATTTAAAAATGTATGAATGTTTGGCACGACCTGGAGAAGTGCGGGAATACCACCCAGCACAGTTGTTCCTTATCTCACAATACGGTGTCATTTGACAAACGCACTGTAAGTGGAAAGGGACACTCCAGAGGCCTCCTGACCTGCCCAGCTCTGCCACGGCTCCCTGGAGACTCCGGCCTCTCCCGATGGGAACCAAGCTCTGCATTCCTCGGGCAGCTTGTGCAGAGAACCGGGATGCCCAACTGCGGGAGGGTGAGGCCTGACTCATGCCCAGCGGATGTGTGCTCCCTCCACACCACCATCCCACGTTCCCCACTAACTCAGCCATCGCAGGCCCCCAGACACCTGTATTCTAGGGGTATACACCACCTTCGGGGACCTGACACAAGCCACACACCACAGTGGAGACTGACACCTGTACCCATTCTAGAGCAGCACCTCCCACATAGTCCCAAGCCAGTGCTGAGGTGTAAGAATCACAGGAGATTAAGACACTCAGCCAGCAGCATCTCTTTCCACATGCTGGCCAGGGGCAGGGAACACACGGATGGGACACACTCATCAGAGTGGTATGGAAACCCATTCCTTGATGGCAGAGGGGCAGACTCAGGGGTCACTACTACGCATCCCAGGCACCCTTCAGAAGGGTCTGGAATGGTCAGAGAAGTCCGAGGATTCTGCATTCATGAGAACGAAATTTTACAACAAATCAATAAAGAGTTTATCCGTGTAAATTCCTGCAAGACCAAGGAAAGCAGAGGCCTCTGGAAGGGGTGAACACCCCACCCCAGTGTGGGGGTCAGATGGGAGTGCGTGGCAGGACACGTGACAAGAGAGCCAGCAAGAGAGGCCACTGACCCCATGACATCAAATCCTTGCCAGGTTAGAAATAACCTTGAAGACCTTCCACCCTGACCTTGAAATCTGTCTGTAAACTAGACTTCTGTCACCTTACTGGGCTTACAATAGAGTGGAAAGAAAAGATAGATGTGATTTTTATTTTTTTGTGCCATCCTAGGGCTTGAAGTCAGGGACTGCTCATCACTCCTTTTAGTTTTTGTTTTTGTTTTTGCTCAGGTAGGTGCTCTACCACTTGAGCTACAGCTCCACTTCCAGTTTTTTGGTTAGAAATGAATCTCACAGACTTTTCTACCTTCGCTGGCTTTGAACCATGACCCTCAGAATTTAGCACCCTGAGCAGCTAGGATTACAGGTGTGAGCCAAAGATGCACAGATAGATGTGATTGTTAAAATAATAATAAAAACTTCCCAGTGCCGGTGGCTCACATCTGTTATCCTAGCTACTCAGGCGGCTGAGATCTGAGGATCACGATTCAAAGCCAGCCCAGGCAGAAAAAGTCCATGAAACTCTTATCTCCAATAAACCATTAGAAAACCGGAAGTAGCGCTGTGGCTCAAGTGGTAGAGAACTAACCTTGAGCTGAAGAGCTGAGTGACAGTGCCCAGGCCCAGAGTTCAAGCCCCATGACCGACAGAAAAAAAGGAAAAAAAACTAGGAAAGACTCAGTAAAAGATTTAGAGTAAGTTAAACAACAGTGTCTCACACCTATAAACCTAACAACTAGGGAAGCTGACATCTGAGGATCACAATTGAAAAGCCCATGAGTCTTTTATCTCCAATTAACCTCCAAAAAACCAGAAGTGGAACTGTGGCTCAGGTAGTATAGAGTGTCAGCCATGAGCAAAAAAGCTCAGCGACAGTGCCTAGGCCCTGAGTTCAAGCCCCAGGATCAGCACAAGAAAAAAAAAAACTAACAAAAACAAAAAATGAGATTTGGAATAAATGCAACATTTTTAAAAAAATTTCCAATTCAGTTTGAGAATCCTTCTTCCCAGCCCTTTTTCTACAAGTTTGCAAATGAGGTTCTGTGAACTAGCAGGGTTTCACAGGCCAGGCTGCTTGGCAGAGCCTGCCTGGGCCCCAAAGCTCAGCACACCTGGCCAGGTGTCATTTATTACCCAGAATTCCCAGCTGCATTGTGCACACTTGATTTCACTATGTACACATTAAAACAAGTTAATCATGTTCTTTCTGCAAATGTTCTCTCCAGGGAGGATAACAGATCAGGAAAAGAGCGCAGATTGCCACACAGTTGTTTTTATGCAGATGCTGAAACAATTCTGAACTCTCAGCCCGAACTAAGCTTCCTTAATCTCTCTTGCTTGTGGGTCACACCTGGAGACCCTGGGAGACATTGGGGCCTCCATTTCCAGGGCTCTATCTCGAGCCTCCTGCTTTGCACTCAATCTGTTTCACCACTTAGAGATTGGTATTACAGGCCTGCTGCAGTTTAGGCAGCTTTCCAAGGCCTATTTCATGGCAATAAAATATGTACAAATTAAGGAATCTCATGTGGAAAATTCATTCAACAACCTCAAAAACCAAATGAGTGGCAATTACTTTGAACACAATGCCGCTGCAATCCAGTGACATTGGCTCATGCTTTTAAGTGTACATCTACAGTTTTTGGAACAGAGATAATTATAAATTATGAAAATCACTAGGAGAGACAATGGTACAATAACACTGTTGTTCATGGAACGTGGAAGGGACATTCTTCTGAGGAGTGAGGGGAGGCGTAATCCCTCACACCTGCTGGAGGGAAAATCACGTGTGATATGGTGAGCAAGTTCTGGGCTGGAGCTGGCTTCTTCCTCCTGAAGTCTTAATGAGGGGGAAGAGGGGCACTCCTGTGGGCTCAGGGGCTTGTGTGGGGCCATGATGGGGCACTGAGACTTCCAGCTCCTACCCTGTGTGGGACACACATACTATAATACTGACAGAGCCACAGCATGCCCAAAACACCAGCAGAAGTATTCTCTGACAATCTGCAGCCCGTCCCTCTTCTTCTTTTTTTCTTTGTCTCTTCCTTCTGTGGCAGTACTAAGGATTGCAATCAAGTTTGGAGTTTGGGGGCTCAAGACTAGTTGGCGCTCTACCACTGGAACGATACCTTCACTTCCAGCTTTTTGCTAGCCAACTGTGGATAAAGATCCCAAGGTCTTTCCTTTGTTGGGTTGGCTGATCCTCAGATCTCAGCCTCCTGAGTAGCAGGGATGACAGGTGTCAGTTCACCAGTGCTTGGCCTTCTTTCTTTACATGAAATTATCCTAAGAAGTGCATCTGCAAATGAAGTCTTGGAATCAGGAGTCCCTTTGCAACCTTCTCAACAGGCGTGAGACTCAGGGAGGCTGTACAGACCCTCTGCCCCTCAGAGCTCGAAAGTTACAGGTTCAGCCAACCTATCTTCACCATGCCACATCCAGGCTGTGGTGCAGATGGGCCACTGGAGATGGGGTTGAGAAAGTGGTGTCCAGGTTAGACATCCAGGGCAAGGATAGACAGCTGGCCCTGCAGGGAGAGGCTGCTCCTTTTCCTTCCAGTATTTCCCAATCTCTATCAACAACCCGTTCTTACCATTGGGGAATGAAAAGCTGGTCCCAGAATTTCATTTCCACCAGGTGAAAGTGGCCAAGCCCCTCCCCTGCGTCTTCCATCTCTTCACAGCTGGTTCTCCCTCAGGAAGGACAAGCCCAAGGCATGGGCCTTTCAGAGGAAATCCATTTTGGGGGAAGCAACCCCAAAGGACAGGAAGCGGAATCTTGGAAGAGGTGAAACTAGAAAGGAAGACAAAGGATCAGGGTTCCCTGGGGAAGCAGACTCTGTCTGTTGTCTGTCCTGTTGACCTGCTGACCTGGTTTCTTTTTGTCCTCCCTCCCCATCTATATTCCCCACATTCCTCCCGCCTCCCCTGTGTTGAAGCCCCACAAATAGATTTTCATGTTAAGTGAAGCAAGCCAGGCTCAGGAGGACTAAGTTCATGTTTTCTTTTCTATGTGGATGCTATACCTGAAAGATACACAGATAGATCAGTACAGGAACACATACAGACACAAGATTGCATGGACATATATGATACACCTATGTACATACGTGTTGGTATGAGTACGAGCATGTATGTATGAATGCATGTATGTGTGTGCATGCATCCTGCACTTCCTTTTCCCTCTTGAGATTCTACAGTCTCTGTGTGAAGCCCAGTGAGCCCAGTGAGCCTGCTGCAGCACCACACTCTGCCATGCCCCCCCCCACAAGAGGAGGTGCCCCCAGCCCACTTTGTGCCCACATACACGGGTGCACAGCTGGGTCCCACAGGTTCCAACCAGAGGACCTGTCTGTGTCCCTCACAGATACATGAGGCAGCCTTTTCAAGTCTGGAATACTTTGTTACACAGCAAAACTGATGATACAGAAGGAAAGTCCATACACAAGGCATTTGTCAAGTCAGTCGTTGCAAAGGGAAATTGGGGTTCAAACCCAGCAAGGTGCTCCAAGGAGCTCCATGCAAAGAGCACCCGGACTGCTCATCAGAGACCCAGACCAGTGTGAGCATGCGCGCTAGTCAGCAGGGACTCATGGGGACTCAGACATGGCCATCCCTGAGTTGTGGCCAGAGGGGGTCTGCACCTAACCCAGGGCCAGAGATGCCCGGAGTCAGAGAACCAAGGGCTCATTCTCCCCACCTCCTCTGTCTCTTGACCTCCCCTCTACTCCCCTTCCTGGCTCCTGCCCCACACCTACATGCAACACCATGACACTCAGCTCACCATTGGCCCAGAATCGAGAAAGCCAACAGCCTGCAGGTATCTCTGGAACCAAGAGCAAAAATAAATCTTTCTCTTTGTTTCTTTCTTCCTTTCTTTCCTCCTTTCTTTCCTCCTTTCTTTCTTTCTTTCTTTCTTTCTTTCTTTCTTTCTTTCTTTCTTTCTTTCTTTCTTTCTTCCTTTCTTTCTTCCTTTCTTTCTTCCTTTCTTTCTTCCTTCCTTCCTTTCTTCCTTCCTTTCTTTCTTTCTTTCTTCCTTTCTTCCTTCCTTTCTTCCTTTCTTCCTTTCTTTCTTTCTTTTTTCTTTCTTTCTTTCTTTCTTTCTTTCTTTCTTTCTTTCTTTCTTTCTTTCTTTCTTTCTTTCTTTCTTTCTTTCTTTCTTTCTTTCTTTCTTTCTTTCTTTCCAGTCCTGGGGTTTGAACTCAGTGCTTGGGCACTGTCCCTTGAGCTTCTTTTTGCACGAGGATGGCACTCTACCACTTAAAAAAGCTCCAGTCACAGCTTTTTCTGAGCATTAGAGATAAGAGTATCAGAGACTTTCCTGCCTGGGGCTGCCTTTGAACCTCCATCCTCAGTGCTCAGCTTCCAGAGTAGCCAGGATGACATGCATGAGCCACCGGCGCCCAGCAAATCTTCCTTCTTTTCAGTGTATTATGCCAGGTGTCTTTTCCCAGCATGGAGAAGAGTAGCCACAGCACCTCGCTGGTGATGGGTGACTTGTTCTGGGGGTGTTTGCGCTCCACCAGTCAGCAGAAACCTGCCCAGGGGTGATTCGCACACAGCTTCAGACCTCAGCCACAGGAGGCAGACACAGAAGGCCTCGAGTCTGGGAGTGAGGACCCAGTGGGCAGAAACTCAGCCCATCACACTCAGGGCTTCATTTCCAACTACACTACCACCAGCCGGTGGGCTCATCCAGCCCTGAGATCCCACCACCCACCCAGGCGGCAACAGGCTCTGCCCTCCTCCAGAACCCCCCCCAAAGAACTCGCAGCTACCTCCAGCCCCATGTTCCTGAGCCCCAGAAGAGGGAAGGGGGAGCCCTAGTCCAGGGTTGTATTTTCAGGGTTCACCTGATAAGTCAATGGGCAATTCTGATGGGCTGCCAGCCATGGGAAGGTATCCTTATTGATAAATTCTTCCCTCTTCCCCTGCCTCACTGCCACCACTCCATGAGAAATCCCATCTGTCCTGACAAGTCCCCTGTCTGTCCTTACAGAATTCCACATCTTCCCACATCAAGGCCTTCATCTGTGCTGGGCAGTGGTGGCTCACACCTGTAATCCCAGCTACTCTGGAGGCTGAGATCTGAGGATGGTGGTTTGAAGACAGCCTTGGCAGGAAAGTTCAAGAGACGCCTATCTCCAATGAACCAGCAAAAAATAAGAGCCAGCAATGGAGCTGTAACTCAAATAGCAGAGCGCCAAAGTTGAGCACCAGGCTCTGAGTTCAAGCCCCAGTATTGGCATGTGTACGTGTGCGCGTGCATGCGTGCACACACACACACACACACACACACACACACACACACACACCAGGCCCTTGTTTTGGTAAAAAGTTACATATATACCAAGACTGTGTTGCCTCTGATCTCCATCAAGTTAGCATGCGGGCCTCATTTTGGTGCTACTTCTCCAGCAGCTGTAAAGGGCCAGCCCATGCTACTAGGTAGGGAGACCTCATCTCAGTCATGAAGGACATTCCAAAGGTCCTAGCTGTTCTGCAATCTGTAAATTTAAAGGAAAATGTTAACTTCTCCATAAGTTAGGTAGAGATTCTCTTAAGAAAAGGAAAGATTAAGCAGTAAGGAGAAAGGATTTGAGAGGGGTCAGGCAGAGTAAGGTGTAAAAGCCCCACAGGGGTTGCTGTGACAGCAGGGACTCCTCTAAGATGCTCAGGCAGGCCACAGCCATGCAGCTCCACAGGAGACCCCCAAAGCAGAGCACACGCCAAGGCCTGGGGGCCAACTTCAGTTTCTCCATTTACCTCTGCCTCTTCCAGTCATGAAGATAGGGAATGAGGCCAAGCCAACACATTGAGATGCCTTCCACATTCCTTCTGTCATCCCGGCACCAAGAAAATGAATTGGCAAACTTTCCCCACCAGATGCCTCCAAAGCAGCCAAGGGCAGACAAGCATCTGGATTCCAGGTTCAAACAAGTGTACACACTCCCCCAGGCTTTTGCACATTCTTTGGGATGTAAAGAGTTTTGAAATTCATTTGTAAAATTACCAATTTGAGCCTCTGTGCAGGGAGCAGAAAAATCAACACTGTGATTGCCGGGACAGAATAGACACCAGCCGTGGAAGACATTGTAGTAAAGCAACAGCTGAAGATCTCTTCCCATTATTAAATGTAGCAGCCGACGGCCAAGCTCCCACACAGGGCCAAGGAGAAGGGAAGGGCATGGCAGCATGGTGCCGGCAGAAGACAAGTCCCCATACTGGAGGAATTTTGTAACTCATGGCCGCTCTCCCTGGGAGCAGAGCAAATAACCAAATTGATTGTGCTATTTCCGACACACTGTCTGCAAACTCAGACTGACAGAAACACCTAAGGGTAAGATGTCTGCCAAGTGATTGGTTAAACAGCTATTCATTTTGAAACGTCTTCCAGAAGCAGAGTAACAGAGGGCCAAGGACAGGTGCGGCTCATTAATTATACCATTGACAAAAAAATTACCCTTCAGATCAACACTGGTGGAGCTGGGCCGAGACAGAGAGAGTGGGGCAGAGCCTGGGCAGGATGAGGTGTGCAGCCCGGGGGGTGGGGGGTGGAGAGGAATGGGAGACCCAGCCAGGGAGGGTTTGGCACAGGTGGACAGGGAAAGCCTTGCACCAGCACACAGAGGAGGTTTTATACCCATCAACCAACCCTGAGGATCCTGGTGGCTCTGTCTCTGCTGAACTATTTTTCTTGCTATTCAGTGAGTAAAACAGTGCAACAATTGTTATAGGCAAACCCTGCCCTGTTTTATACCAAAGGGAAAAAAAAACTTGAGCCTTCCTAGATTTGAGTATGTGTAGGGGTCCTGGAACCTGTCCCCTGCCAATAACCAGAGAGAGAGGGAGGGAAAGAAGAAATCAAGAGACATTCTAAGTCAATTCAGGAAATGGCCTGAGAAAGGTCTCAGGATGGCCTATGTGCAGTCAGGATGGCCAAAAGCAGTCAGCCCTGGCTAACTTTGGCAGGGAGTGTGGGCCTTTTCCGGAGGAAATAAGGGGGTGCAGGCACCTGACAGGCCTGGTGGCGAAGCTCCGAGATGTACCCTACGAAACAATAGAAATGAGACATCAAGGGATTATTTACTCCTGCACATCTCTAGGAGAGGTAATACTATCACAGTAAAAGCGTGGCTCACATGTGAACAATATTTAGATAGGCATAATAATATACATTTCTGTGATGGAATTTTTTAAGCCAGCATTGTACTAGGACAACAGGGGAGGCAAGGTTTATGTGCAGGGCAGAAGTAGGACCAAGAGTGAATTCCTCATTTATCACACATGCATGCAGTGTGCATACACACACACACAGACAACAAAAAGTACTTAAGCCAATAAATCTACTAGCAGCAGCCACACCAGGCTCCCAGCTAGCCCAGAACATCAGAGCATGCACATATAAACAAGAGGTTATTTTATTTTCCTGTCTGAGCCTCACCTCTCCCTCTGCTTTATTGAATTGCACTCTTCCCTCCTTTAATAAACTTGCTGCCAGCTCCTGGAGCTTTTTGGTTGTTTTAAGCATGGTGTGACAGTGCCCATCCCTTCCTGCTGCACCCCAGACCCCCAGCCCCTGCAGTGGGGCCTCCAGCAAGGATGCAGAGCAGGAGGGGCATGAGCTAGCAGTGCACCCCACCTCCATCTGGCTGAGGGCATGGGGACTGACAGGTGCCATTTTCACAATCCAGCTGGTGCCAGCTAGACCTGGCTTGGTCACAGGACTGCAGTCTCTGTTAATTTGCACAAGGGGTGTTCTTATGAATTTTGTGAGGGGCCCTCATCCAGCACCAAACTCTCACAATCACCTGCTCTGCCCTTAGCTGCCTGGCTGATTTTCCAGGATCCCTGATGGGTGACACCTGCCATGACCCTCCCCATCTCCCTGGACTTTCTCCTCCCTAGAAAGCCGTCCCAAGCCATCAGACTCCCATCATGGAAGCAGGGTGCCCCAGTCTCCCCATTTTTTAGGACCCCCTCACCACTACTTGAAGCCCCCCATTGCTTGGATGAGGAGTCCCAATGGGGAAGGCCCTTGGGAAAGCAAAGTGGGATGACCAACTTCCCACTCTGGGCTTGCAGCTCTCAAGACCCAACCGTGGCTTTCCTATAGGCTGGGATACAAGAGGTGGGTGGTGTCAACAAAGCAACTGACAAGAGAGACCACCAATGATGAGACTTCCCAAGGAGTCTTCTCCTTTATGTGTTACTTGCCCATGTTGGTGGCAACTGTCCCTCGTGGCCAACTGTTCCTCATGGCAATGCCTGGGTGATCGAATAGGTCTGGGAATGCGGTTGAACTGACCCTGAATGGGGGAAGAACAAATGAGTGAATGGATGGTATTTTGCTGAGTAAGAGCAACATCATTCATGGAGAGGTTTCTGTCCCCAGGTGGAGTTGTCCATCCTGTCTAATCCTTATTTGTAGAACAGAAGTGCAACGTTCCTGAGCAGACATGCTCAGAACCAGAAGTCATCCGACTTTGGAGATGCTTCTAGATTTTGGAATATTTACAGAGATGAAGACAGAGACAGAGAGAGACAGGCAGAGCAATCTTGCTTAGAATGCAGCCCCTAAGCACAGAAATCGTCTATATTTAACAAATGCCCTGTGCACAGATGCTCTGAGGTAATTCTGCACAAAATTCTTCATGTGTTTGTATTTTCTTTTCTCATGTGATCACAGAGAGGATGTGCCTTGCTGGACATCATGTGATGCCCAGAATGCTCTGAGGTTTTGAAACATTTGAAATGTGGTTGCATGGAGAGGTATTCAGCCTGTATTTTGTGGGTCACTGTAAGAGTTAAGTAATAAACATATCCAGGGAGTTTAAATCAGACCTAGGATATAGTGAGCAGTATAAAGGTTTTACCTCCCTCTTTGGGGAGGTGAAGACATACCAGAGTTTGAACTCAGGGCCTTGCACATGATACAGGGAGGCTCTACCGCTCGTGCCACACTGCCGCCACTTGAGCCATGCCCCCAGCCCCGGCCTCCTTCTCACTGTTTCATGAATAGATTTTGGAGATGAGTCTTGTCATCTTGGGGGTTCTTTTACCATTGACTATTTTTGACTTTGAAGCCAGAGCTACCATTCTGAGATGAAAGGCTGCATTCTGTTTAGTGTTCAGTTGCACACATTCTTTAGGAGTCTGGAGATAAATACTGGAAGACACAGCATGCGGGGCAGGCAGCACTGGCCCCCAGAGAGCCTGGCTTGGTGTGTGGCCCACAGCCTGCAGCCACTCCTCATTACAAGCCCATTATAGCTGTTTGATTTCCTAAACCAGATCCATGCATCACTCTGATCAAATTAATTCTTAATTTTTACAGAAGGAACCCCCCCCCCGCGCGAGACTGTGAAACAGAATTCTCTATGTTAATCAACATCTTTCTTATTTTGAATGTATTTTTAAGGGTGTCATGAAAAATCTGGGAAAATAATAACACTAGGCAGTCATCAGATTAGGATCACAGAACTCAGTTGGAGACCTGCAAACTTCCTTACATTATTCTTTGCCTCTCCTTTTTCCCTTCGTTTTGTCTTCCATAACCAAAGAAAAACATGCTCTATTTTCATTTCATTAAAGAAAGTTCCCAAAACTAAATTTTCAATAGGTCATATAACATTTCTCAGTGGACTTTGGAGTTTAACCAGATTTAGAATGTGTTTAGAGTGGTAGGGGGAGGTTTTTATTGTTTTGCTTCATAATTTACCCAACATACTCCTGACACCTATCCTTGATTCAAATGCAGATAAAGGATCTAAAGGATATGTCTTTTTTAGTTATTGTTATTATAAAGGTGATGTATGATACAGAAGGTTACCATTTCCTAAGTCAAGTGATGAGTATATTTGTTTTTGGACAATGCCACCCCTTCCTTTGATGTGTATCTGTTAAGCATTTGCTCTCAGGCAGCTGCAACAGTCACCTTGAGTGGGAGGAGGAATAAGATGAAGGCAGCTTGAGCCATCGAGGCCCCAGACAAATGGGGTTTGGAGCCCTGAGGAGCACCTATTGCTTTCTCTGAATCACATGGGACTTCTCTTCCCAAAAATACTCCAAGTTCCCCACTATTTATCACCCCAATCCCTCACCTCTCCTCACCTAGGGGCCCCCAGCACAGAAGGCACCACTTCCTTTACACCCATCCATACAGCTGTCTAACATCACCCAGCACCAATAATCTCCCAGCTTCACAGCACCACCTTCAGAGTCCAGATGGGAAGGTGGTGGAACTTTTAAAGGGCAGAGCCTCGTAGGAGGGTTTAGGTCATTGGGGATGTGGCCTCAGAGGGGATTGTAGGACACTGATTCCTCATCCTTCTCTTTTGTTCCTGACTATAAGGTGAATGGTTTTGTCACACAAGGCTCATTGTGATTTATTGTCTCATCGCAGACCAAAAGACAATGACCAACTGACCACAGACCAAATCCTCAAAGTACTGAGCCAAAGCAAATCCTTTATCTTAACTCCTGTGTTCCCACAGTGATAGAAAGTCCACGAGCAAAATGTGAGATCTTTAGGGGTACTCAGGCCTAGTGGGGAAGTAGCATGAAGTTTCTGAGCACCACCAACTCAATTTACTGTGTTGATCCAGCCAAGGAGCAGCGGAGACCCTGTGTGTCTCCACTACCCGGATGCATTTCATCCCTTCTGCTCTGCAATCCAATGGCCTGTCTACTACAACCAACGACAAAATGCCAAGCTGTTTCTCTCCAAAGCAAAAGCCATCTTGTTATCACCTGCCTAAAATACTTAAAAGGCTCCTACATGGCCAGAGAATAAAGCCAGAACTGGGTGGTAAATGCCAGCACATATCCCAGCTGCATTTCTGTCCACTTTCCATCTACCCATCCACCCATCATCCATCTATTCATCATGCACCCATTCATCACCCATCATCCATCCATGTATCTATCCATACATTCAATCATCATTTACCCTCCATCCACTATCTATCATCCACCCATCTACCCATCATCCATCATCCTTCTATCATCATCTACTCTCCCATCCACCCACCCATCATCTGCCCATCCACCCATCTTTCCACCCATCCACCCATTCATCCACCTACTTTTTACCCATCATCCATTCCTCCACCATTCACCCATCATCCATCCGTCCATTTTTCTACCCACGCATCCATCCACTCACTCAACTATCAATCATTTATCCATTCATGCATCATCTCCCCATCATCCATCATCCATCCATCATCCACCCATCAATCATCCATCTGTCCACTATCTACCCACCCACCCATGCATCTATCATCCATCCATTCACTCGTTTATTCATTCAAACATCCACTCACCAGTACACACAGACAGAAAGAGAGACATGACCACTTAGAATTAAGCATCTATCAGACTGCAGAGATCTGAATTGATGAGAAGGAGAAGGGTGGTTGCTTCTTTGCTATTGAGGGGATGGACTAGAGGAAGGCCTGGTGCACAGAGCCCTAACCTCCCCTGTAGCTGGGGGTGCAGTCTCCCCTGGAGGGAAGGTCTCACCTCCAGAGAGTTCATTTTGAGAAGATCAAGGACCCCCTTGGATTTAAGCACCTTCTACAATAACAAAGATGTTGATGTTACCCACCCCTTTCCCTCCTGGCCCACTATGAGTGATCCTCGTGAGAAAGAAGCTTGTAATTTACCCCAGAAATAATCACAGTACAAGTCTGGGGACATGGCTCAAGTGATACAACACAAGGCTCAAGTTCAAGCCCCAATACCAAATACACACACACACACACACACACACACACACACACACACACAATTATGTGGTGACTTACACCTATAATCTCAGACATATATTATAGATATTATATAATATATATTCTCTCTCTATATATATATATATATGTATACAAAAGGTTCCCAGACCTTAGCTCAACATACAAGCCAGACATGGGGTTGTGCTTCATGTCTGTAATCTCAGCTATGCAGGATGTATAGATAGGAGAATCATAGTCAGCAGTCCACTTGGACAAAGATGTGAGATCCTATCTGAAAAATGAACAAAAGCAAAACTAGCTGGGATGCTGACTCAAGTAGTTCAATGCTTGCCTAGAAGTACAGGGTCCTGAGTTCAAACCCCAGGAAAAGAAAGAAAGACCAAGAAGAAGAGAAGAGAGAGAGAGAGTGAGAGAGAGAGAGAGAGAAAGAAAGAAAGAAAGAAAGAAAGAAAGAAAGAAAGAAAGAAAGAAAGAAAGAAAGAAAGAAAGAAGGAAGGAAGGAAGGAAGGAAGGAAGGAAAGAAAGAAAGAAAGGGAGGAAGCAAGGAAGGAAGGAAAGAAGGAAAGAAGGAAGGGGGAGGAAGGGGGGAGAGGAAGGAAAGAGGAGGGAGGGAGGGAGGGAGGGAACAATCCTGTAGCACCAGTACTAAGGAGCAGGGAGGCAGGCCTGTGATGTGCTATGTATACAATATTGACTATTAATTTTGATCCAAGACCCATTAAAATGATCTGTTTTGATCAGATGCCAGTGTTCCATCACATGCGTGGCTTCATTAGCCATTTATCTGGACAATACCTCATTCTGAAGTTTCCCTCAGACCTCCCCCTCCGTGTCATCCTGCTCAGCATATTTCATCTCAGAATTCAGGTAAGTGCTTCATTGTCCTGGATTCACCATCATCAATGGTGAATGGCTTTGCCATCTTCAGGCCAGCGCCTGGGGCTGAGTCCAGCTGGCTAAACTCCAGTGGCTGAGGAAGAGAATTCCTGGGTGGGTAGCTTTCTCCAGCCCATCCTGTCTACAGGTGGCAAAGTGAAAATATTTGGTGACACCAGAAGGGTGTCAGTGATGCCTGAAACAGTGCATGTCTCCTGGGGAGACCCTGTGCGCTTTGCTCCTGCCGTGGGTCTTCCTATCACTGGGGCACCCCTCTCTGCCTGAGACAATTTCCTGGCATTTTTCTTTAGAGCATATTTAGTGCAAGTCTATTCTATGCCCCCTTGCACTGGGTCAGATGATCAAGAATATCCTTGCAGAAGGAAAGGGACTGAGGGGAAATGTTGCCAGTGCTGAGCAACTTGTATGGCCAAAGGGAGCAGCCCAAATGCCAGAGTTGAAGAGGCAGAGCAGCTGGAGGGCCTCAGCCTCAGGGATAGAAGGGAGAGCCGTGCTCCGAGGCTGTGGGAATTGCCCAGCCTTTGAAAATGACTTCCCACACCGAGTTATGTGAATTCCATCCTGAGATAGCAAAGTGAGGAACAGCAACTCTGGTTAATAATCAGGGAAGGAAGGAGGCTTTCGGTGTAAGCACGTGACATGTAGTTGCTTAATTAATTAATTGATAGGCATGAATTCATTCCTGCACTGTGACCAGGAGTGATTTTTGCTTGGTTGATTTGTTGGTTTGGATGGTACTGGGAGTTGAACTCAGATACTAATCTGGTCTCCTTTTCACAGTCTACAAAGAGGTCAGCCAGCCAGATATTCACCATCGAAGGGTCCAAGGTTCATGCCTAGAATCCTCGCCACTCAAGAGGCTGCGATCTGAGACTCTTGATTTGATGCAAGCCGAGGCAGACAAATCTGATAGATTGTTAGTACTAATTAACCAACAAAAACTGGTATGGCTCAAGTGGTAGAGCACCAGCCATGAGCAGAAAAAGGTAAGTAAGAGATTGAGGTCTAGAGTTCAAACCCCAGTACTGAACACAAACACACACACACACACACACACACACACACACACACACACACACACACACACACACACAGATCTGAGATACATTATATATAACATGCTATGATTTTCTGCTTGCTAAAATCAGGCGAAAGTTTTCAAGGTCTCTAATATTTCATGAGTTTCACTGTGAGGACCTAGGGCTCAACGTCTTCAATTATCTTATAACAAAGTTCCATTGCCCTTACTGCCTGCTGCTCCCCAACCCCCCCTAACCTGGCCCTTTCAGCCCTGAACATGCACTTGGTCCACAGCCCACCACACACACCTATGGCATTTCCTCGCTTTGGCTCAACACTTGCTTCCGTCTCTTGTCTGTGTTAAGAATCATCTGACTTGGGGCTGGGAAGGTAGCTCAGTGGTAGAGCGCTTGCCTTGCATGCCTGAGGCCCTGGGTTGATTCCTCAGCACCACATAAGAAAAAAGAAAAAAGCCAGAAGTGGCACTGTGGCTCAAGTGGTAGAGCGCTAGCCTTGAGCTGAAGAGCTGAGGGACAGCACCCAGGCCCAGAGTTCAGGCCCCACAACCGGACCCACCCGCCCCCCATAAAAAGAATCATCTGACCTGCCACCACCCAAGAACACAAGTAGGGCCTTCAAATGCCTCAAAAGGACCTGAGAAAACATTGTTTCCTCATCAGCTTTCTCTCCTCAATGACAGCTACCAGGAAGCCACAGGACCCTTGTCCAGAATCAAAGCGATACTGGGAACTGTCCCAGAGCTGCTGCCTTCAGAGGGCTAGGCCTGCTGTCGCCTTCCTGCCCGGGCCCCCACTTCTCCCAGTCTCAGGTGATGGCAGCCTTGCCAACAGCGAAAGTCAAGCCCAGGACTCCATGTACCATGGGGGCAGAAAGCAAATATTTCCTCAAAGTGCGGGCCCCCGAATCCACCCTAAAAAACACCTGATAAAATATGGCCTTGGATCCTGACATCCAGAACCAAAACCATCTTACACTTTTGTACATGGGAACCCATACGGGCAACTGGGCCCTGCCTCCTCCAATCCCTTCCAGAACTAAGAATTCAAGGAATTCAAGGAAGGATGGACAGTAGGCAGGAGGCAGAAGGCAAGCATATGGCATGTCTGTTCTGGTTTTGTCGTCCTTTGGCAGGACTCCCTTCCCCCCTCCACCAGGGTACTACCAGGATATCACCTCACTGTGCCACCAACACTGAGTTACCAACAGGCATTACTTCACAGTTCAACTTGACACAGAAAGTAGGCAAAGACTTGTCAGTGTGTGTGTGTGTGTCCATGCGCATGCAATTTTACAAGTGGAGACAGACAATGTGCAAGCACATAATCTCTCTCTCCCATTATTACCTGTACTAGGCAGAAGAGCTTTCCTAGCTCCTTCTCTTCATATCCAGTACCATTATCTACACTTAGCATATTCATACATTTTTTACTTGATTATTGTCGATTCTTCCCAGGCTAGTGGAATGGCAGGTGATAAGGGCAATGATTGGCGATGAGCTCCCGTGATGATAAGAGTATAGCTGGTGCTCACTAAACAGTTGTTGAATGAACAGTGCCATCATAACTTGGAGGTATACCACATGGCATCTCTTGAAGCTGATTTCTGTCCAGTTCTCCAGGCATTTTTCTTGCCCCTCTCCCTGAGAAAAAGCCACATTCTATCTGCAGGTTGGAGGAAGTGACACAACATGAGACTTTGTACACACTGTGTTGCTTATCCGGAATGTTCTTCCTCACTTCGTAGGGGACCTACCCATATTTCCAAGTACAACTGGAATGCCAACCCCCATTAAGCCCTTTCAGGCTCCTACAGGTAGACCTGTCCCGTCCCCAGGCTCCTTCGTCTGAATGCCTCCATGCTGGCCCCTTCTCATTTTGTGTCATTACATACCCATCCATCTGTCCTAGAGCCACTCAATGGCAAGGCCAAGGTCTGCACCCGACATCTGGGGAAATCAGCCTAAAACCCAGGGCTCAGAACACGGTCTGAAAGAGTCACTGAATAGAAGAAGTGAACATGTTTTATTTCTGTTAATGCCACATGTAATGCATGTGAGTAATTTTAAATAGAGGTAAAGGAAAATGGAATTTCCTGCATTTTTGCAGGACTTTTGAAGCTACACTTTTTTTCATTTTTCTTTCTTTCTTTCTTTCTTTTGTGCTAGTCCTGGGGCTTGAATTCCAGGCCTGGGCACTCTCCCTGAGCTTCTTTGTTTGCTCAAGGGCTAGTATTCTACCACCTGAGCCACAGCACCACTTCTGGCTCTGTTTATGTGGTACTGAGGAATTGAACCCAGGGCTTCATGTGTACTAGGCAAGCACTCTATCACTGAGCCACATTCCCAGTCCCCTGCTTTTGTTGTTGTTGTTGTTAGTTGTGAGTCTTGAATCTGGGCCTGGGTACTGTCCCTCAGCTTTCAGCTCAAGGAGAGCACTTTACCACTTGAGCCATAGCACTACTTTTTTTTAAAATCACTGTAATGTTGCCTAAGCTAGATTTTTCCCAGAGAAGTGAGTAATATTATCAGAAAATGAATTTGTTGTCTGTTCAGCCTCTTATTTTTGGCTTTATCAGAAACTCAAAAAAAAATAGATTATTTCTCCAGCCAGGCCTTCCTCTTCAGCCCTCCCTGTGACCTTGGTGTTCTGTGCATCTGTAAAAACCACTTGCTCCAATGGAAGCCCCTGCCAGGAGCTCAGTCTAAGACAGAGCTGTCTTGCCAAGAGACATGAGTAAACTAGACAACTTGTGGTTTAAAAATTGATAGCCTGTCTAATTTCACTACTGAGAAATGATGCCCTGCCTGGCAGTGTTGACACAGGTTGATACAGCCTTTAAATTTTAGGAAATTATTTTTCTTGGAGAGAATGGTGAGGTGGTAGCAGTGGTGGTGAATTGGATTGAAATACATATATGCATGCATGAAAACTGAATAGTGAAATATCTTAAAGCACAAAGGCATTATAGGAGTGTAAGAAAGTGTCATAGGAGGAGTGATAAAATAAAAGGAAATGATCTTCCTCTTTGGAAATTGTGATTTTTTAAAGGCAATTTGTTCTTTAAGCAATGAGGGCTAGCATTGTGACTCAGATGTTAGAGCACCTACCAAGGAAAGAAGAATGCTGGAGACTCAAAGAACTGGAAATTCAGGATGCCAAGAGAGGCAGAGAACAAGGGAGGGAATGGAGAGGAAGGAGGAAAAGGAAGGAGGGATGAAGGAAAGAGGAAAGAAGGAAGGAGGATAAGAAGAGAAAAAAAGTGGAAGAAAAAAGAAAAGGAAAAAATATTAGGAGAAAGATGCTAATGTTGATTTAAAAAGATGATTTTTTAAAGCAAAAGAAGTAATGTCAGGATTAGTGGGATTTTTTCCCCCAGACCTATAAATATTAAATTAAATCTCCAAGCATCTTGAGAGGCTTTACTATAAATAAACAGGATGGGAGCCCTTCTTATTTCCAACCTAGTTAATGATTCCCTCTGGTGGTCAGGTGAATTTCTGCACTGGCCACTTCACTAAAGGATACTCAGCTCTTGCTTTTGTTGTAAGACAACCAGGAATGAAGATTTCACTGGGCTTCTAGAATCTACTTTTCCTCACTGTGACCTCAGTCCCTATCTTCCTTGGCTTCTAAACTCCCACTTCTTCACTTCACCACGGTTTGCTCCCACAGTTGCTTTTTTATTTTTATAACCAACTATATCAAATCTGAACTTTAATATAGATGATAATTCCGGTTTGCATAGTAGTCTAAGGTATTTGTTTTTGCATCAATTATCTGACCCAACCCTTGCAAAGTAGGTAGACCTATAGGCAAGCAGACTGAATTTCAAAAGGGTAAAAATACTTACTCGAAATCACACAGCTAAATATAGCACTGACACTTCAAATGTTTATCTCATACATGTCTTGAGTGCTTCCATTCACACTGCCACAGACACTGAAACGTGGAGGTTATATGCTAACAAGAAATGCAGACAAGTGAAAACAGATGTTAAATTTTGGCTCCCTTTTAATACACCACACAGGGAAGAAATGGATTTAAATGAGACTCAGTATAATATACTATGAGAGACTATTATAAAGTGAGGCTATGCCAGATGCTTAGTGAGAGAGCATAATTAAAATGGTCTAGGACACACAGCACTCTTCCTGTTTGCCAGGCTGGGACACATTCCCTAATATACTCCTTTTGTCTGTCTAGAGAGAAAAAAGCTTCCTATCAGATAGCACATCATACAAAGGAATGCTGTGGTTATGGACATCTCAGAATAACTTACCAGTGACACAAAAGTCTGTCTTTTGAGTACCAAAAGTTTTCTTTTTTTTAAAATGGTGAGCTTCCAAAGTTCTTTCTGTTTTGGTGGAGTGCAAGTTGGTACAATATGTTGAAAAACTGCTAGAGATTTGCTTCTAAGTACATGCTTATATATGATAGCCAACAGAAAGCTATCCGGATGTTATAGTCATTTTATCCCTAATAACCTTGAACTGGAAACAAATCAATGCCCAGCCATAACTTGGAAGACAAAGATGAGAAAAACTAGCTGGGTGTCGGTGGCTCACGCCTGTAATCCTAGCTATCCTGGAGGCTGAGATCTGAGGATCTCAGTTCAAAGCCAGCCCGGGAAGGAAAGTTCATGAGACTCTTATCTCCAATAAACTGCTAGAAAACCAGAAGTGGTGCTGTGGCTCAAGAGGTAGAGCACTCGCCTTGAGCTGAAGAGCGTAAGGACAGAGCCCAAGCCCAGAGTTCAAGCCCCATGACAAAAAACAAAAAAAAAAAGATGAGAAAACCTTTTAAAGAATACAGCAAAAAAAAAAAAAAAAAAGAAAAAAAACAGAATAAAAAAAATAGGAGTAAAAGTACAAAAAATAGGAAAATCCATTTATATAAACACCAGAAGAAAACAGAAAAAAATGAAGACAAGAAAAAAATAAAAAAATATTTAATTTCAATATAGCAAAAGCATTACTAAGAGGTAAGATTGTACAGTCAATGCTACATTAAAAAACTGAAGAGATAACGTACTATCTCAGTGGCAGAACACTTGCCTCAATTTACATCTTGGACATCTAACAACACACACACAGTCACAGTCAAGACACCGACACAGATACAGACACAGACACAGACTCAGACACACACACACATTCATCTCCTAGTTAAGTATATTTCTAGATATTGTTGAAGCTCTATTAATAATTGTTTTGTTTTCCCAATTTCTTTTTCTGCATTTTCATTGTTGGAATATAGAAAGGCTACTGATTTTCATAGTTGATTTTGCATCATGCTACTTTGTGATGTGTTTCTTGGAGAAGTCTCCAGAGTCTTTTAAATATACTATCATATCACCTGCAAGTAGATACTTTGACTTCTGCCTTTCCTATATGTACCTTGTTTATGCTTTCTCTTGCCTCATTGCTGTGGCTAGGAATTCCAGCACTGTTTTGAGTAAGAGTAGGTAAGGTGGTTATATTTGTCTTCTTCCTCATTTCAGAGGAAATGGTTTCAGGTTTTCTTCTATTTATGATGATGTGGCTACAGATCCACATGTGATATTGTCTCATATATCTTTCATTATGTTGAAGTAGATGCCTTCTGTTTTTACTTTCTTCATGGCTTTAACATAAAAGGATGTTGAATTTTATAAAAGGCTTTTTTTTCTGCATGTAATGAGATGCTCATGTGTCCTTTATTTTGAGCATATGTCACATTATATTTACTGATTTTCATGTGTTGTACCATCTTTCATGTTTGGAATGAACCCACCTTCCTCACAGTATATTATCTCCCTAGCGTGTTACTGAATGTGGTTTGCCAGCATTTTCGATGAGAAGTTTTTGCATGTATATTTACTAATGAAATTGGTCTATATGTTTTTGGATGTTGTTGTTCCATCCTTATCTAGTTTGGGTATCAGGGTAATACTGGCTCCATTGAATATAGTAGAATTTTTTTCTTTTCCATTTTGTGAAATAACTTGAGAGCCATTGGTGTTAGTTCTTCTTTAAAAGCCTGGTAGAGTGAATCAATCTAGTCCTGGACTCTTCTTTGGTGAGGAAGTTCTTTTAGCTGTTCTAATCTCATTGCTCATTCTGCATCTGTTCATGTGGTTGATATCCTCCTAGGTTAATTCAGGAACATCTTGAGTCCAGAAATGTATCCATTTATTTTATGTTCCAGTTTATTAGAATCTACGTTTTTAAAGTATTCCCTTATGGTCATCTGACTTTTGTTGATATTTGTTGTTTCTCATCAGTAATTTTGTTAATTTGGACCTTCTTCCTCTTTCACTTTCCTTCTTTTTAGTTAGTGTAGGTAACTTATTTCAAGGCTTGAAGTAAGTTTTCTGTCCCAAGCACTCTCAGCTTTCAGCTTCTGTTGAGAAACCATTTTCTGTTGAAAAATCTGCTGTCATTCTAGTGGGTTTGCCATTCTCTTTGACTTGATACTTCTCCTGCAACAAAAGAAGTTCCACATATTTCATTTTTTACCTACAATTTGTCTTGAAGTTGTTCTTTTCTGTTCTTATACATTAGGTGTACCTGACTGGCTGGCTCTTTCTTATGACTTAGGAATTTTTCTTCTTTTTAATTGAATATGTTTTCTAGCCACTTAGCTTGCATCTTTCTCCTTCCATGCCCATCATAAGAATCTCATGGCTGGGCGCTGGTGGCTCATGCCTATAATCCTAGCTACTCAGGAGGCTGAGATCTGAGGATTGAAATTAAAAGCCAGCCTGAGCAGGAAAGTCCATAAGACTCTTATCTCCAATTAACCACCAGAAAACCACAGGTGGTACTGTGGCTCAAGTGGTAGAGTGCTAGATTTGAGCTGAAGAGCTCAGAGACAGCACCCCAGCCCAGAGTTCAAGTCCCATGACTGAGCCCCACCCCCCAAAAAAGTCTCAGACTTTCCTGCCTGGGCTGGCTTTGAAGCATGATCCTCAGATCTCAGCCTCTTAAGTAGCGAGGATTAGAGGTGTGAGCCACCAGCACTGGGTTTATTGAATTCTTCTTCCATATCCTGTACTTTTTTTATTTCATCAGCTGCTTATCTGTTTCTTTCTCAGAATTTGCCCAGCTTTTACATGTTACTTATATAACAAACTTCCTAGTCCTCAATGGAGCAGCACTTTTCTGCTCTGTTCCACCAAGGTGCACTGGCTTCCTTGCAGTGCTCAGCACTTGGTGCTCAGTGAGTTGTAAATTATTCCCTGCTGCAAACTGCAAGCCTGCCTTCTGCTTTACTTGTATCCTGAAGACCACCGTTCCTCCTCCTCCTCCTCCTCCTCCTCCTCGTCCTCCTCCTCCTCCTCCTTGTCCTCATCCTCCTCATTCTGGGTTCCTAGCCTACCCTGGAGACTCTCAACCACTGGGAGCCTACACACCACAGAAAGCAAAATGGACAGGACAATGAGGAAATGGGCTATGGGATATGCACCACGTATTGCTCTTTCTACCTGTTCAGTTGGTCATAGGTCTAGGAACATAAAAGTAGATGAGATTCCTGTCTCCCAGAAGTTAGCTCAGACTTCCTCCTTCCCAGGCCATGCAGAATTGTTCTTGTGATCAGTGATGCACTGAAGACAAGATGCCACTATGAACATTGGCTGCTTCTGGGGTTAGAATCAAACCCTAACCAGTTAACCCTCTATTGCTGGCTTTCATCCTAGCTTGCCAATGTCCGCAGCACTTTCCTCCCTCCTCCACCACTGCTTCCTAGGCTTAGATCTCAGCCTTTTTACCTACTGAATGATCTCAGGTAACTTGAATTTGTTGCCCTTGCAAAGCCTGGGAGCCTTGGAAGTACACACAGCTTGTCCCGGTCAGTTCTCATTCTTCAGTGACCTCAGCACCCAGCTCACAGCATCTCTTCTAACAATCACATGGACTAGCTATCCAAAACAGCACCATTCAGTTCTTGACTTGGTGGTAGTCAGATTTCCTGTATTGTGACAAAATGCCTGAGATAATGAAGGCAAGATTTTGGTTTGGGCTCACAGTTGTGAGATTTCAATCCATGATCTTCTGGCCTTGTGGCTTTGTGGCTCTGGTGATGCAGTACATCATGGTGGCTAGTTCACCTCATGGTGCCCAGCAAGCAAGGCATAGGACAGGGTTGAAGTCCCACTAAGCCAGGTCTACTGAAGTTTTTACCCCCTCCCAATAGTACCGTGAGTCTTCAGGGGACACTCAGAACCTACTTAGCTTTTGTTCTGTCCTTCACCCAAATGGAAGCCACCTAGGCCTTAGTTATACTTGTCATCCAGTGTAGTCCTGTCATTGTGCCACTGCTTGACCAGAGCCTCAGCATGTCCATTCCTCTGATTCTATACCACCATGTTCTGTCTTCTAATCTATTTGTCTTTTTCCTACTACTCCCCTCCCCTGCTGGCTTGCAAATGTCCCTTGCTGGTTGTTGTTTTATACCAGTTTGCCAAAAAAAAAACCATAATAAAACAAAAACCTGTACTGGGTTGCCCCAGCCAGCTCCACACCTCAGCAGCTGGAGAAACTATTCCAACATTAATACTGCCTCAGTGAACTAGCCTCGCCACTCCATGAAACAATTTCACACTTTGCTCTGTAGTCCTCTGGGATATCTTTATATTATTTCATAGGAAAACTGCATCTATCAGCACATCCAGAACCAGCCAGCATCCATTCCCATTTATTACTACTAGGAGATCTCACATCTTACCCTACCCTGGCCCCTCTACTGTCACACTCTTACCCTATCCTGACTAGAGGTAAGGTATCACTCATGTTTCCCTCTTTCCCCTAGAATCATCCATTTTTCTCCCTTTTGTGAGTCCCTTCAACTGATACATAAGTATGCATAATATCCACCTTTTTGTTATTATAAAGGTGGTGTACAGAGGGGTTACAGTTACATAAGTCAGGTAAAGAATACATTTCTATTTGGACAATATCACTCCTTCCCTCCCGGTTTTTCCCTGTTCCCATCCACAAGCTGTATAGTTCTTTTTCAGCATAGTGTCTAGTGAGTACCACTGTTTTATTTGCTCACCCTTTGTCCCTCCATTTCTGTGTATCATCCACCCATTAAGAAAAAAAGATCCCTAACACCGTGTCTTTCCATAGCCACCACTTTAGTTCTCTGCCTCCTACACCAAGAGTTGCCTGTGCTTGGCCTTCACTCCCTCAATTCACATCTAATCCACAGCTCACAATTCCTGAAAAACTTCTATTGGTGTCCCTGATAGGCAGCTTTTCTAATAAAAACCAATTGTTTCATGCTTGTGCCTGGCAGGCCTCCATTAATCAGTTATCTGGGTCTGTTTGATGGTCCCTCCCACTCAGAAAGAGGGGCAAGTGCTCCTACACTTTGCAGGACCAGGGAACAACGGTTACTACCCACACTGACCACAGGAAACCTGACTTTATACCCAAAAGAAGCCACCTCATATTACGTATTTTACTGTAATTTCACAGCTCTTTCTGCAAGAAATATGCAGGACAAATGGTGAGAAGAAAAGCCATATTCCTAGTTACTCAAGAGGCTGAGACCTGGAGGTTAACAGTTCAAAGACACCCTGGAAAGGAAATCCTCAAGACTCTCCCTCTAATTTATCAGCAAAAAATCAGGTTAGATGCATGGTTCAAGTGGCAAAACTCCAACTATAAGCAAGTAAGCCAAGCAAACACAAAGCTCTGAGTTCAAGCCCTACTACAGAAAGGAGGTACATTTCAGTTATAAGTTGTGCAGCATTACCCAAATGTCAACATTCATGAGCATAGCTTCTAACAGCTGGCCACTCATCTAATGTGAACCCAAACTGTGGAAATGTAATTTAAAATAACAATAATGTTCACTCAGTAACAGGAACTTCAAATGCAGAAATTTTCAGTATTGTTGGAGGATGAGAGCATTCAAATTTAATGGTAGGAACAAGCTTATTTCCTCATTTTTAACATTTAAAACATTACACACTAGTGGACATAGTTTTCATTTACAGTTCTGATGCAGGACAGATCCATCATCTATACAGCAATAACTACACCTTACACTTCATGTCCTGGGGCACAGGGAACAGGTGACATTTATGAATAGTAATGGTTATTACAGCATGGCCCATACACACCCAACTAAGCATCAACTACTCAGCAGAACATAATCTTGTCAGGGCTGAAACGTAGCCCGGAGGGACTCATTTCAACATGCTGCAGTGCATAAAGAGAGTTGGAGTACAATTATGCCTACCATCATTTAAGCAGATTTATACGAGTGTGAGCATCTTGCAAGTATAATTAACCACCAGTAAAGATCATTTTTCAAGGAAAATAATAATTTCCAACATATTTATGGGAACAGTTAGTGATCTTACAACTAAAAAATTATAAACATACTTTCTAAAAATAGCTAGTTCCTGACTAACCAGGATTAAAGCTGATTGAAAATGCAGCTTAGGAAAGGCTTCCTTGGGGTGGGTGGGTGGTGAACTAGCAGAGAGGGTGGGCTAACAAGAAGGGTGAATGGGAAATAATATGGTGAAAGTACATCCTTTGCATGTATGTAAATACAACAATGAAGCCCATTGAAATTGTTTTAGAAAGTGGGGCAGAATAACAGAGGGGATAAGACTGACTAGAATATACTGTGTACATGAGTTGGAAATGTCACAATGAACCCTAGCCACAGAATATATGCTTAAACAAATGCTACCCTTGGTGCTACCTTCATATCCTAAGAGAGTCGGTATTTTTACTCACTGGTCTGGACAAATCTGGCCTAAGACGTGTGTTTCATGGGAATTCCTGTTTTCAATATTCAAGCTTGCTCAGACACCAATTAATACATCAATAATTTATTTCCTAGAACTTGCCACTTAAAGAATTAAGTTCTGGGGAGTTCCGGGAAGATGGCGGAGTAGAAGCTGGAATCTGAACAAGCTCTTGCATAGAAAGCAGTTTCAGAGTTCCAGTGAACAGTCCCAAGGGAGAGAATCACACCAAATGTGCCATCACAGGACAGAGAGTTAGTCAAGAGAGGGGAAGCCAAGCAGACACATCTGAGCCCCTGCCAGCAGCTGCCGCGGGGGCATACCTGAGACACAGTCCGGGACGAGGGAGCCAGAAGCAGCGGACGAGCGGATTCTACTCAACACCAGCAAGAACCGACAAGGAGCGGACAACTTCATCCTGCACTTTGCAGACCAGAGACGACCCGGGATCCAAGACTTGGCGTGAGTAGAAGCCCGACTTCCTCACTCCTTCTCAGGGAGCAGAGGAGGGAAGGCCACCCCTCCCCCACCCAGCACCGGTGATCTCCATCATGGATACCGACAAAGCTCAGAGGAGCAGCTAGCTCCAGCTCAGGCCTTGGAATAAAACGAGTCATTTAGCAGGTCACAAGAACTTAACGGCGAAGTGACCTCACAGACTCAGTTCCATCCAGGGAAAAGTCACCCAGCTCAGGCGCCAGCCATTGGAGTGGCTCTTCTCACCGGGTAACCAGAGCCAGAGGCTGCCCCTCCCTCGAGCAGCCACCACAATCAATTGAAAAACAGAAACCCTGAGAATGGCTCCAGGCTGGGTGCTGTGAGTTTTTTTTTCACAAAATAGCCCCAGGGAAGAGCTACTGTTCGTTGAAAGGCCTCAACTCTACCCAGAACCTAGCCTCATCACTGCATCCCCCTCTTTTGTGATCCTCAAAGCAGATCACCCTCCCAGTAAACTAACCTGGGAGGGGGATCTCAAAATCTTGGGTGAAGCAGAGCATTTTTCTGCCTGTTCCAACAAACTGACTTAAGAAACCAATCAAGCCACAGGACTTCAAGCTGACCAGAGACTCCAACCAGACTCTGGTTACAGACAAAAGAGAGATACAGGACTCTTCCCACCCCTCCCAAAAAAAAAAAATCAAAGAACTTTTTTTTTTTCTTCTTCTTCTTTTCTTTTTTTCTTTTTTTTGTTTTGTTTTTTTTCGTTTTTTTGTTACCTTATATATATAAAAAATTTTTTTCCTTTTCTAAAACTTTTATTAATCTTTAATTTTTGCCTCTTCTGAAAAAATAATTGTTTTCCAGTAACTTTTTTTTTTCTCCTCTTATAATTTTTATTTTAGGAATACGTGAGTGTGTGTTTTCCTTTCTTTTCTTGTCTTCTTTCTCTTTTTCTTTTATTCTTAATTATCTTTTTGTTTTTTGTCTAGCTCTACTGAACTTCTGATCTTTTCTTCTCAGTTTCCTATCATTTCCACATTTTCCTCTTTTGCTCTTCTTTATGTGACTTAACTCTTGTCCTGCACATCCTCAGATAAACCCGTAGTTAACTAGTAGACCCTATCCCCCATTGTGTACACACATAATCCACAAACTTATTACTCAATTCAAAACCTCTGAGACTTAAATTCATTAATAGCAGTACTACCTCTTTATACCTATATAATACTTTAAGCATTTTTTTAAAGTTTTTCACATCTCCTCTATGTCCCTCCCTTTCTCTCAACATATTCACATTCCTCTCTAAATAGATGGTCTTTTAATCTCTATAATAACATTAATTTTTACGTTTCTATTGTTTTTCTGGTCTCTTTTCATTCCCCTTTCCCTTTTTTCTTTTCCTCTCTCTCTCTACTTGCATCCTACCCAACCTATTTCCTGCATTGTGATTAGGACATAGTTAACTCTCCCTGTGCCTCCCCACACCAATCTATTCCTATTTTTTACGCACATCTCTCCCTAACCCTAATAATTTCTGGTTTTCCAAATTCTTCTCTGTGGTTCGAAGTCCTTTAACATATAGTTGTTTGATGTCGAATAGATGTATCTGTTGAACTAGATTGTATCTGTAGACTATTGACTGTACAAATGCAAACTTTGGTTGATGGTTGCCTTAAGATAGTGTTCTAGCACAAAACTGGTGCTATCTTCATCTCAAATGGGCAGAGTAAGCCGGAAAAACACAAGAAAAATGGCAAATTCGGGTATCTCAATTCCCAATCTTGATAATCAGGGGTTAGAACAGATAATGAATAATACAGAGGAGAGTTCCCAAATAGCTCTACAAAGACTGCTGGCAAACATGATAAATGAGAAGTTTGACAACATACAAAGGACTCTGTATGAGCGTGATAGGGAGAGAGAGGAGGCATCCCAGAAGTTTATACAGGAATATCATAAGTGTGAGGAAGCTACTCAAAAATTGATACATGATTTGCGTGAACAACTTGAGAATACTCAAAGAGAAAGGGAGGAATGGCGTGAGCAGGTGAGAACACTCAAAGAGATCTGCAGGAATCCCACGAATGGGAGGAAGCTAATCAAAGAGTAATACAGGAATTGAGAGACCAGGTAGAGAACACACAAAGATCACTAAAGGCATTCATGGAATCCATTAACAAAGAGCTGAAGGAAGTCAGGGAGACCACAAAGGGAATGCTGAATGGAACCCAACAGAAGGAATGGGAGCCCAAAGAAACCATAACCAATCAACTAAGTGATTTGAGGACAAACACTGACCACCAAATTAAGGAAGTAAAGAAATTCATACAAGACCTAAAACAGAGTTTCAACAAAGAACTTGAAGCCATCAAACTGACCAACTAGAAGGAAAAGAGATAAAAAACAAAGTAGAGAGTCTTGACAGCAGGTTAAACCATGCAGAAGATCGAATCTCAGGGATTGAAGACAGCCTAGATATTATAGAGAAAGAACATACAACCATCCAAGACAAGTCCAAGAAATATGATAGATCTATCCAACACCTGGAAGACACCATCAGAAGGCCTAATCTAAGGATAATGGGTGTAGAGGAGCACCTAGAAACAGAAGTTAATGGTCTAGGAAATTTGTTTAACAGGATCCTAGCAGAGAACTTCCCAAACATGCAAAAAGATAGGCCTGTCCAGATACAAGAAGCCTTTAGAACCCCAAATAGACCAGACCAGAATAGGACATCCCACCGTCACATTATAATCCACACAGGATCAACTCAGAACAAGGAAAAGATCCTTAAAGCTGTCAAGGAGAAAAGGGTAATCACCTATAAAGGGAAACCAATTAGAATCACCTCAGATTTCTCAGCAGAGACAATCAAAGCAAGAAGAGCCTGGAATGATGTATGCCATGCCCTAAAAACAAACAACTATCAACCAAGAATACTGTACCCAGCTAAACTCTCCTTCATAACTGAAGGCCAAATAAAAACCTTCCATAGCAAAGAAAAATTGAAACAATACATCTCCACCAAACCAGCCCTACAAAAGATTCTTAAAGATGTCCTACACATAGAAAACCAACAAGACCGCAATAAAGGCCAAGAAGCTGCACCCAAACTGAGAATCCAAGAACCATAGGAAGAACCCAGTTTTTGCAGCCCCCAAGAAGGTAGATAACATGGCAGGAACTCCCAAATACTTCTCAGTCCTATCTCTTAATGTTAATGGACTGAACTCTCCAATTAAGCGACATAGACTGTCTAGTTGGATTAAAAAACAAGACCCTTCTATCTGCTGCCTGCAGGAGTCACATCTTGCCCGTAAAAACAAACACATTTTCAATGTTAAAGGCTGGAACAAAATCTACCAAGCAAACGGCCCCCATAAACAGGCAGGAGTTGCAATCCTAATATCAGATAAAATAGACTTCAAATTAAAATTCGTGAGAAGAGATAAAGAAGGTCGCTACATACTAATTAAAGGATCTCTCCTTCAGGAGGATATTACAATTCTAAATATCTATTCGCCAAGTAATGGAGCACCCAAATTTATCAAAGAAACACTACTTTCCCTCAAATCCCATATAGATCCAAAGACATTAATTGTTGGGGATTTTAACACGCCACTCTCCCCACTAGATAGATCAACTCGGCAAAAACTCAACAGAGAAACCGCAGATATAAACAGCTGCATAGATCAAATAGACTTAACAGACATCTACCGAACATTTCACCCAGCAACATCAGAATACACGTTTCTCTCAGCAGCACATGGAACGTTTTCTAAAATAGACCACATTTTAGGCCACAAAGCATACTTGTCTAAATTCAGAAACATTGAAGTTATACCTTGCATTCTCTCTGACCACAAGGGAATAAAAGTAGAACTCAACACCAAAAACCACCAAAGAAAGTCCGGTATCACATGGAGGCTGAACAACACACTGCTGAATCATGAGTGGGTCATGGAAGAGATTAGAAAGGAAATTCAAATGTTCATGCTATTCAACAAAAATGTACACACAAAATACCAGCTCCTCTGGGACACAGCAAAGGCAGTACTCAGAGGCAAGTTTATAGCTCTGAGCTCCTACATCAACAAATTGGAGAGATCTGAAACTAACAATCTAATGACACATCTAAACCTCCTTGAAAAAGAGCAGCAAGATAAACCCCAATCCAGTAGATGGAAAGAAATAATCAAAATTAAATCAGAATTAAATGAATTAGAATCCAAAAAAACTATAGAAAGAATCAACAAAACAAAGAGTTGGTTCTTCGAAAAACTTAACAAAATTGACAGACCCTTAGCAAATCTTATCAGAAAAAGAAGAGAACACACCCAAATTAATAAACTCAGAGATGAGAACGGAAACATCACCACGGAAATAACCAAGATTCAGAACATTATAAGGGAATACTTCTCAAAACTTTATGCTAATAAGTTTGAGAACTTGACAGAAATGGACCTCTTCCTAGCAAATATTGACATGCCAAAACTAAACCAAGATGAGGTAAACTATCTTAACAGGCCGATATCAAGCATTGAAATAGAAACAGCAATAAGAGACCTCCCAGCTAAGAAAAGTCCAGGACCAGATGGTTTTACAGCAGAATTTTACAAGGCCTTCAAAGCAGAGCTCACACCAATTCTCCTCCAACTCTTCAATGAAATTGAAAGAGAAAGCTCACTACCGAACACATTCTATGAAGCCATCATAACCCTCATCCCAAAACCAGGCAGGGACTCATCAAAGAAAGAGAACTATAGACCCATTTCTTTGATGAACATTGATGCAAAACTTCTCAACAAAATTTTGCCCAACCGACTTCAACAATTCATCCAAAAAATCATACACCACGATCAAACAGGATTCATTTCAGGGATGCAAAGCTGGTTCAATATATGCAAATCAATTAATATTATTCATCACATCAACAGGAGCAAGAATAAAAACCACATGGTTATCTCAATAGACTCAGAAAAAGCATTCGACAAGATCCAACACCCCTTTATGATGAAGGTTTTGGAAAAATTAGGAATCCATGGAACATTCCTCAATACAATAAAGGCTGTATATGACAAACCTACAGCCAGCATTATACTCAATGGTGAAAAACTAAAGCCATTTCCTCTTAACTCAGGAACAAGACAAGGATGCCCACTCTCTCCACTTCTCTTCAATCTAGTATTAGAATGCCTAGCTACAGCAATAAGACAAGATGCAGACATAAAGGGGATCCAAATAGGGAAAGAAGAAATAAAACTCTCCCTCTTTGCAGATGACATGATCTTGTATTTAAAGAATCCCATAGACTCCACTCCCAAACTACTCAAGCTGATTCAAAACTTTGGCAAAGTAGCAGGTTATAAAATTAACCCCCCAAAATCAATGGCTTTTCTGTATGCCAACAATGAGAAAAGTGTGGCTGAAATTAGGAAAGCAACTCCATTTGTAATAGCCCCACAAAAAATAAAATACCTAGGAATTAACTTAACTAAAGAAGTGAAGGACCTCTATGATGAAAACTTTAAAATCTTGAAAAAGGAAATCAACACAGAACTTAAAAAATGGCAAAACCTCCCATGCTCCTGGATTGGAAAGATTAACATCGTGAAAATGGCAATACTTCCCAAGGCTATCTACAAATTCAACGCAATACCTATCAAAATTCCACCCTCATTCTTCAAGGAAATAGAAGAGGCAATCCAAAAATTCATATGGAACAATAAAAGACCCCGAATAGCAAAAACGCTCCTCAACGGAAAGAACACTGCTGGAGGAATATCAATACGAAATTTCAAACTCTACTATAAAGCCATAGCAATCAAAACAGCTTGGTATTGGCATAAGAACAGACCTCAGGAACAATGGAATAGAATTGAAAACCCAGAAATGAACCTACAGACCTATAGCCATCTAATCTTCGATAAGGGAGCTAAAACAATAGAATGGAAGAAAGACAGCCTCTTCAGTAAATGGTGCTGGCAAAACTGGTTAACTACATGTAGAAAACTAAAGCTAGATCCTTATATATCACCCTGCACCATAATCAACTCCAAATGGATCAAAGACCTTGAACTCAAAGCAGACACTCTGAAAACATTACAGGATGGAATAGGATAAACCCTGGCTCTCCTTGGCTCAGGCCGAAATTTTCTGAATAGAGACCCGGAAACACAACAAATCAAAGAAAGGTTGGACAAATGGGATTGCATAAGGTTGCAGAGCTTCTGCAGGGCAAATGACAGAGCTAGCAAGATCAATAGAAAGCCCACGGATTGGGAGAAGATCTGTACTAGCCATACAACGGACAAGGGTCTCATATCTAAAATATACTTGGAACTCAAAAAATTAAACCCCCCAACAACAAACCCTCAAAGAAACAACTGCCCAATAAGTAAGTGGGCGAAAGACTTAAAGAGAAGCTTCTCTGAAGAAGAAAGGAGGATGGCCAATAGACACATGAAGAAATGTTCAACATCCCTAGCCATAAAAGAAATGCAAATCAAAACAACATTGAGATATCACCTCACTCCAGTTAGAACAGCAAAAATCAAGAACTCTAACAACAACAGATGCTGGAGGGGATGTGGACAGAAAGGAACCTTACTTCATTGTTGGTGGGAATGTAAACTTGTTCAACCACTTTGGAAAGCAGTATGGAGGTTCCTCAAAAGACTTCCCATAGAACTCCCCTATGACCCAGCAATCCCACTTTTGGCTATTTACCCAAATGATCACAAACAAGACCACACTAAAGCTTCCAGCACAACTATGTTTATTGCAGCATTATTTACCATAGCTAAGAACCAACCCAGATGCCCCTCAGTAGATGAATGGATCAAGAAAATGTGGTATATATACACAATGGAATTCTATGCCTCCATCAGAAAGAATGACATTTCCCCATTTGTTAGGAAATGGAAAGGCTTGGAAAAAATTATATTAAGTGAAGTAAGCCAGGCCCAAAGAAACATAGGTCCCATGATTTCCCTTATTTGCAATATCTAGTATATGTATGAGTCAAGCAGAAAAAGTCAGATAATGTGATGTTAGGAAAACAAACCCTCAAATATGTATTTTAATGTTTTTGTTTCTTTCATGCATGTGTTTCTAATGCATATATAAGATTATTTCTTTGTTGCTTTGTATGTCCCTCCCCCACAGTGTAACCCCCGCTTTCACTATATTTGATGTCAGTATAACATGTAGAGGAGAAGGGGACAAACAAGTCGTTTAAGGATTCAGGTGGACCTGTTGCAACAATGAGAAGTACAAAATGTCATGTCAAAACCAGCTTTACAATGTCGGTGTGGTGGGGGGGAAGGGGGGTATTATTGGGAGGGGGGGTATGATTGAGCGGGATGGAGGGGGGAGGCTGGGAAGGGAGGTGAAGGGTAAACAAAGGAGGAGGCTGCAATGCTTGGTAAGAAATGTATGCATTATCCTGTCCATGTAATTGTAACCCCTCTGTACAGTATGTTCTCAAATAAAATAAAATTAAATTAAAAAAAAATTAAGTTCTGGCTGGGAGTGGTGGCACACACCAATCATTATGCACCAGGGAGGCTGAGGCAAGAGGATCACAAATTTGGGTTCTAACTGGGTTACACAGTGAGTTCCCATCTGTAAACAGACAAATGTATGTTTGTGAATGGAATATTCCTCATAATGATCATTTCTGCTCTCATGTTATTTAGGTTGGGTAACCTTGACAGTATAATCCTAAGTCCTAGCTCCCTTTGGTCTATGAGAACTAAAACTATGATGGACAGGCAGGAGTAAATGTTAGTATAAATGATCTGTAAGTAGATAATCACAACTTCAAATGGTGCCAAAGAAACTGACCAGCTCCTATGCAATCAGGCTGCCTGATTTCAATAGAATCCCTCAGATGCTGTAGTTCATGTCTGCTTGCAGACTTTCCTTAACATGCAGAAATAGCTGGGCACCGGTGGCTCATGCCTGTATCCTAGCTACTCAGGAGGCTAAGATGTGAGGATCATGTTTCAAAGCCAGCCAGGGCAGGGAATTCCATGAGACTCTTAGCTCCAATAAAAGCCTCTTAGAAAACTGGAAGTGGAGCTGTGGCTCAAGTGGTAGAGCACTAGCTTCGAGCTGAAGAACTGAGGGACAGGGCCCAGGCCCAGAGTTCAAGCCCCATGACCGACAAAAAAAAAAAAGGCAGAAATATTCAGATAAACTAAGATGCATATAAACTCTCTAGTTATGTTGCCATATAAAGGCTATAGCAACATTTTGTCATATTTACATTAAAATGTTCTTAATTAAGAAGGCAGAATGAGCTGGGCCCTGGTGAATCATGCCTATAATCCTAGCTACCAGAAGGCTGAGGTCTGAGGATTTGAAGCGGGCCTGGGGAGGAAAGTCCCTCTGAGACTCTTATCTCCACTTAACCTCTCAAAAACCAGAAATAGAGCTGTGGCTTGAAGTGATAGAGCTCTAGCCTTGAGCAAAAGAGCTTAGGGACAGCACCCAGGCCCTGAGTTCAAACCCCACAACCAGAAACAACAACAAAAAAAAAGGCATCATGTTTTAGCATTTTGCTAAATATAAAATTTTTATTTTGGAAAAAGATCAAAAACCCAACAACAACCACAACAAAAACTATAAAGACAGAGAATCAGGCTTATCATATTTCTATTAAGTTTAGTGTTTAAAAAAAGCAGGGGGGGCAAGGAGTATTTTTAAATGGAACAACACCACACAGACAGGAAAAGGACAACACACAATATGTAGTCAGTACTCATCTTGCTGGGTATTGCCCACGTGGCCAAAGATCATGCTCTCAGTAATGCCTCAAGCCCAGAGATAGGCATTCAAGGCCCTACTATAGGAGGCAAGGCATCCAGTGCTCCCTCTACACAGCTGGAACCGTGAGGTTCTACTTCCCAGCTTCCTCATCCTGCACTTCCCTTGCCATTCCCAAAAGTAATGCAAGAGCAGCACCCACAGCTATATATACTAACATGACAGTGTACAATGATCAAATTGGTTCTAAATATTAAAAGCAAAGTAACCAGTGAGGTAAAAAAGTTGTACGATATATTGAACCACTCAATGATAAATAGGAAATCATTTGTTCTATACATTAAAAGTTAACGAGCTTTAGTTAAGAGTATAAAATTTTTTATTTAGATTTAATAAAAAATTAGTTCCTACTTTTTTATATATTTGCAAAGCATTAATAGGAAAAAAACCCTACTACCCATAGTTAGAAACGACTGAAATTAAAATTTTAATTTTAGGTGACAGCTGGCACATCAATAAAAGTAAGACTGACCCATCACTTAAGGTAAGAGGCTGGACATTTCTGTTTCAATTTATGCCTGTGCTAAAACCACAGGAAGCAAATATGCATTTATCAAAAGCACTTTAATAGATATAGTACTGAAGTCCCACAATCAGATTACCAGACTTAATAAAGAACTGGCTACTTATTGTGACATCATAATTCACTCTAAGTACAAGCTGAGATTATTTGTCTCCGAAACCACTGAAGATTGGTGTGGTGAACATGCAATACGTTATTTTAAAGTGTCCTATATTCCTACAACCTATCATTTCTCCACAGAGTCTGACAGTTGATCTTTCCTGCTCACAAATGCTAATCTAAGACATTCTACTCTCTACCATGAGCACTGGTCATTTTATAAATTACAAAATGAAAATAACATATTGATCAAGATCAATTCTATTATGAACTCATCTTTTGAACAGCACAAGCCCTCAATACCCTGCCACCTGCAGTGGCTTCTATTCCTTCAAAATGTACAAAGATCAGGCCATGGTAGGTATCCTGAGCACCTGAAAAAGTCCTGTCAAAGGAAAAAAGTGACAACAAATTTAGTTCCAAGACAACTGGCTTTGAGATTCTAAATTTGGACATTTCCTTCTATAAAACAGAGAAATGTTCTGATGGACTGAATAGAAGATACTAGTTTTCTACAGTGAACACTAAAAGATTCAAAAACAAAGAGCAAAAAGCAGACCTATCCAGGGCTGGGGAGGTGGCTCAGTGGTAGAGCACTTGCCTTGCATGCTTGAGGCCCTGGGTTCGATTCCTCAGCACCACATAAGAAAAAAGAAAAAAGCTGGAAGTGGCACTGTGGCTCAAGTGGTAGAGTGCTAGCCTTGAGCTTGAAGAGCTGAGGAACAGCGCCCAGGCCCAGAGTTCAGGCCCCACAACAAGACCCCCCCCCAAAAAAAAAAAGTAGACCTGTCATTTCAAATTTACAGGGAGATCGAATAGAAAAACACTTGATTTGTTCATCTCAGGTTATTTTATTCTAAGATTAAAGCACAGAGAACTGCATTGTTCTGCCAACTCAAGCTGGTCCATTTGGAAATTTTATTATTTTTCTGTGCCAGAACTGGGGCTTGAACTCAAGGCTTGGATGCTGTCCTATAGCTTTTTGCATAAGGCTGGTGATGCTCTACCACTTGAGCCATAGCTCCACTCCTTTTTTGGGTGGTTAACTGGAGGTAAGACTTCCCTTCCTGAGCTGGTTTTGAACCAGAATCTTAAGATCTCAGCCTCCTGAGTTAGCTAGTATTTACAGGAGTGAGCCACCGGTGTCTGGGAATTTTAGCTGTTAGGTCTCTTATTTCTTAGGAAGTCAGATAAGAACTCCTGTCTTTTTGGTGACATGGGTAACTTCACTTTTTTTTTTTTTTGCTGTTCATGGGGCCTGAACTCAGGGTACTGTCCCTCAGCTCTTCAGCTCAAGGCTAGCACTCTACCACTTGAGCCACAGCGCCACTTTTGGCTTTTTCTGCTTATGTGGTGCTGAGGAATCGAACCCAGGGCCTCATGCATGCAAGGCAAAAGCTCTACCACTGAGCCACCTTCCCAGCCCCTAACTTCACTTTTTTAGTGTAGTGTTCTAGGACCCAGTAAGGGTGCCTCAAGTAAAACAATGGCCTCCTCTGATTTTTACTAGCAGACCCAAACCCAAGTGTTATCTACCAACCTATTAAGCTGACAAACTACTCATCTACCTGGAAGATACCCACTCACACAGTTAGTGTAAGACTTCCTGCTCAAGGATATTTACATGTTTAAGAACTGGTCCTTTCATTTATCAGTGAACTGATAGTAGAATTCATGCACACTGGAAGCTCCTAAGCATTAGGAAGACAATAGGAGCACACCTGTACTAACTCGGGGTTGTATTTAGTTCAGCCATTCTTCTCAGATTCCCAAGTTAGCCAATCACCCAAACAGCTATTTCAGGTCCTTGACCAAGTATTCTCAGGGGGGAAATACATCTAAACATGGCTATTTCAAAGCAACTCTGATATGCATACAGAAACACAACAAGAAAACTAATCATGTGGGTACAGTGTATTTGCTATTTAAAGTTTTTGAGGCAAGATTCATTTTTTTTGGCTATCAGCTGATTCATTTTAAAGACAGCATTAAAAGTATTCTAGAGATCAAACATGATTTAGATTAAAAACCTAGAATAATTATTGTCCAATGGAATGTTTAAAAAATACTAAATATACAAGATTTTCAGTGAGAAAGGATTACTGAATTTCTCAGACAGGAATTCTGAGTAACTTTTTAAGAGAGGAGATTGACCAATTTTTCATCTCATCAAATTTGTGGGAATTTTTGTTGTTGTTGTAGCAGTACTGGTGTTTGAGCTCAGGGCCTTACACTTTCTAGACAGGTGATATACCATGTGAGCCACAACCCTAGCACTTTTGGCATCACTTTTCAAATAGAGTCTTAAGTGTATGCCCAGGTCAGCATCACCATGCCCAGCTTTACTGATTGAGATGTGGTCTTGAAAACTTTGCCCAGGCTGACCTTGAACAAGGATCTTCCAAATTTCTACCTCCTGAGTAGCTAGGATTACCAGGATGAGCCACCACACCTGGCCTCTTCATTTGTGTTTTCTTTACACATTTTTAAAGACTTCTAACAAAGAGAAAGTATTACAATGGCCATCCTACTAAAAGAAGGTGATACAAAATATGAAAAAAGTTACTGTTTATTTCTTTGTTATACAAAGAAAATGAAGCACAGCCCAAGACATCTCAGTCCATCTTCTAAGTCCTTTCTGCCACAGTAACATATAATAAACAATGGCAAGTTGGATTATGAGTCCAGTTCAGGGTCAAGCTTCTCCACTTTGATGACTATCTCTGGGGCTGGAGCATCAGCAGAGGCGTGGTGGGCCTCTGTCTCTGACTCGGACAGCACTTTCTCCTTGATCGTCACAGGCTTACCACTGGCTTCCTTCTCTTCATCTCAGACTCATCCAGCTCCCATTCATCATCGATGTCCATTTCAAATACTCTTACATGATGGAGACTTGAACTTAACTAAAGAAAAGGCACATTAATGTGTGTGTGTGTGTGTGTGTGTGTGTGTGTGTGTGTGTGTGTGTGTGAAAGCGCACATGCACCTGGAACTGGGACTTGAACACGGGGCCTGAGCATCTTTTGCTCATAGCGTTCTAGTGGAGCCACAGCTCCTGAGCAGCTAGAGATATAGGTATGAGCCAGGGGTGTCAGGAGTCACATTAACAATTTTCTAACTAATGGGTTTGCAAACAAATTTTATAAAACGAAGCAGAAATCAGAAGCTTTAAGCAAAGAATAGATTTATAGGAAAGTTATATTTTTAGCAATTTACTATAAAATCACCCAATTCCACCTTCATTTTACATAAAAGGATCTCCACACACCACATGGTGAATTTATGTAACTTAGAAGCCAAACTATTTTTGCCAGTCCTGGGGCTTGAATTCTGGGCCTGGGTGCTATCCTTTTGTTCAAGGTGAGCACTCTACCACTTGAGCCACAGAGCCACTTCTGGCTTTTTCTGTAATTCATTGGAGATAAGAGCCTCTTGAACTTTCCTGCCTGGGCTGGCTTCAAACTAAGATCCTCAGATCTCAACCTCCTGAGTAACTAGGATTACAGGCGTGAGCCACCAGCACCTGGCTCTGAAATTGCTCTTAATTACTCAAAGTTTCTCCAAACAAGAAAACAAATTAACTAGCCTGCTGCTTGCTCAGTTAACTGAAACCAAAGGACAGAATGACAAGCAGAGAATGAGCCTTGGAGATGACATGCTTGAGTACTCATAGGATGCTGCATAGAAACAAAGCCATACTCACCACACAGGACACTTTGTGAAAAACATTCCCAGCAACGTACTGAGCTTTCATGCTCTCCAGTAACCACCAGTGCTTCTCAAAGTGCAGAGTACATGTGGAAATAACACTGCTTTGTTCATCTAGCCTGGAGGAAAAACCAGCCCAGGAATCAAACAGGACCTCCACCTCCCACATTCACTAGAGGAGGGGTTTGGGGCAACTGGGGTCCTATTCCCACCCACACTCCATTCCCAGGTGACAAGACAGTCTGTAAAAATACTACATTCCACAGAGCCTTGGCTTCATTTTAGTAAGGTCTTGGTGCCCTTTGTTTTTTGGGTGATGGGGAGGGAGGATACAGTACTAGAGATTAAATTGAAGCCTTGCACAACTGAGCTATGCACCCAATCCTCAATTCCCTTTCAAGGAGAGCAGATGCTCATGTTTTTAAATTAGAGAAGGAATCTCATTACTTTAAATCCTCAAGCAACTAAAACTATCTCCTAGAACTGACTTTAGACTCTGCAATGGAACTGGGGTCCCAATTCTGGAAAACACTAAAGGCAAGTTTACAATTATTAGTGACAACAAACTAAAGTTAATGCATTCCTTTAAAACATAACTCAAATGAAGTCCTCTTCTCCATTCCAAATAATTCCTCATCTTATTCTAGCAAAAAATCCTAGTTTAATATTAAAGCAAGGGACAAGACAATGATTAAAGTTGGCACATTTTTCCCCGTTTTTTAATTTTTGAGGTAACATACAATTGTAACATTAGGAAATTTGTAACATTTGGGAAGACTTTGTAGCATGAAGGAAGACTTACCTTCTGATTTTTTTCAGTTCTGGGGTAGATGATCCTCCTAAATTTAATAGCAATTAGTCTCCTCCTCACCTTTCCTAACAGTGTTTGGTGGGTTTCAGCGTGTTGTATGAAGTTAGGATTTTAAAAATACAAAGTAGGAAGCCTGGCAGGCACTGGTGGCTCATTCCTGTAATCCTAGCTACTCAGGAGGATCATGGTTCAAAGCCAGTCCATGCAGGAAAAACTGTGAAACTCTTCTCTCCAATAAACCACCACAAAACCCAAAGTGGCACTGTGGCTCAAGTGGCAGAGTGCTAGGCTTGACCTGAAGAACTGAGGGACAGCACTCAGGCCCAGAGTTCAAACCCCATGATGGACAAAGAAAAATAAAAGCAGGAGGTTTTCTGCTCAGCTGTCTGTATGGGTAGACCAGTAACTAAAAAAACATTGCCTAGCATATCTAAGAAACTGGAATTCTTGGCATATGGTAAATATAGCTAAATATAAGCTAAGCCTGGTACCATATGACTGACAACTCAACACCTTGGAGACCAATGCAAGAACTTCATGAATTTGAGACAAGCCTGGTTATTTCAAGGCGAGGCAACCTGAGATACACAATGGGACACTTCTTTTTTAAATTTTTGGTGGTTCTGGGTTTTGAAATCAGCACCTGGCACTCTACCACTTGAGCCACACTTCCAGCTCTTTTTGAGATCCTACCTTTAAAAAAATAAAGCTAACTTTAACCACACAGACCCTCTACCACTAAGGTAGTTAGTTACCTTGTGGTATAAGTTCTAGTGAATTGATACTCTGCAGCATCTTCACTATTATACACAAACGACAATGGCAACTGGACCAAGAGTCTGTCTCTTCCTTCACGTCCCATGGTGTCTTTAAGAATGACTGTTACAGTTTCATCATCATAAAACTGGGCATCTAAACAGCTGTAGTTGCTGGAAGTGAGATGCGTTTTGTTATATCAGAAATGATCATAATCACATAACATTATGCTGACACTAAGCAAAAACAAAATAATTTAAAACCGTAGGTGATATTCCCTGCAATGACAAAACACCTTATCAGTTTATACTTTTATATCAATTTTCACAAATATAACTAGTTATAACAAAATAAGTAATCATGAGATCAAACAAAATGATCTGTGACATTTTATCACTGTTCTAGAAAACTCTGGACATAAATGGCTAGGCCTTAAGCCTGTGAAAATTTCATGAGTTATACCTTATATATAACTGAGTGAACAGAGGTAACAAGAATCAAAGTAAAAGAAAATCTGGCCCCCTACAAATGACAGAGCCCCTTTGTTGACAGCACATCTGACATAGCACTGACTACACATACATCCCACATGCTTCTGTCCCAAATCAGGCTTGGGCGTTATCTTCTTCTGACTTTTTCAGTCGTAGCATAGGTGAAGCTCCCAAATTTCACAGCAATTAGTCCATTACTTACAGATCTTGAAGAAAGAAAGGAGAGAGGGGAATGAGACCCTATGGAACAACTACATAGCCAATAAATCTAAATGCCTGAACAAACATGACTGGCAATGTTAGCACACATATCTACTTCCCAAATCCCAGACCAACACTACCACTTCCACTCCAGAATACTATAATTTAAACACTTAGTCAGGCAAACCAGCTTGGTTTAAAATCTTAATCACTAAGCAGCTAAAGGCCATAACTAAGAACAACTAACATCTTGAATTCAAAAATTCCCTTTAGTGGAGGTTCTCAAAAGGCACAAAGAGCTCCCCTATGACCCAGCAATCACGTGCTGGGCATTTACCCAAATGACCACAAACAAGGCCATACTAAAGCTACAGCACAACTAGGTTTATTGCCGCATTATTCACCATAGCTAACATATGGAACCAACCCAGATGCCCTTCAGTAAATCAATGGATCAAGAAAATGTGGTAAAGCTGGGTGCCAGTGGCTCACACGTATATCCCAAGCTACTCAGGAGGTTGAGATCTGAGGAATGCAGTTCAAAGCCAGTCCAGACAGGAAAGTCTGTGAGACTCTTATCCTCAATAAACCACCAGAAAACTGGAAGTGGCACTGTGGCTCAAGTGGTAGAGCACTTGCCTTGAGCTGAAGAGCTGAGGGACAGTGCCCAGGCACAGAGTTCAAGTCCCATGACCAGCAAAAAAGAAAATGTGATACACATATGTATACATACATACACACATATGTATACATACATACACACATATGTGTGTGTGTATATATATATATATATATATATATGGAATTCTATTCTTCCATCAGAAAGAATGACACTGCCCCATTTGTAAGGAAATGGAAAGACTGGGAAAAAAATCCTATCAAGTGAAGCCAGACACCCCCCCAAAATAGGTCCCATTGTTTCCCTTATTTTCAATAATTAGTATACATCTAGGATAATTTTAACAGATGAGAAAAATAGCTCAAGAGCTATGTACATATGACCATATAAGATGATACTAAGCGAAATGAACTCCAAGACATGAAAACATGAGGTTTTTCTTTGTTATTGTTTTGTTTTTTGGGTCCGTTCGTGGGGCCTGAACTCTAGGCTTGGGCGCTGTCCCTCACTTCTTCAGCTCAAGGCTAGTGCTCTACCACTTGAGCCACAACGCCACTTCCGGCTTTTTTCTTTTTGCTTACGTGGTGCTGAGGAATCGAACCCAGGGCCTCAGGCATGAAAGGCAAGCACTCTACCACTGAGCCACCTTCCCAGCCCTGTTGTTTTTAATGTACTATGTACTTTTTGTTTCTTTGGTGTGTTCTTCCCCCTGCGGTTTATCCCCTATTGTCACTGTATTTGATTTTGGTACCCTGGTATTGTACATACATTTATCTGAATTAGGGAAGGGAAAGGAGAACAGAATCGTGAGACAAAGGACAAGGGGGATCCAATACAATAGCCATATTCACAAGTCAATATGTTGGAAATGATCTGTACAATTTGGCAAGTGGGAGGATTAGGGAGGGGAGGGAAAGGAGAAAAATGAGGCAGGGGGTAACAAGTTAGACAAGATATGTACCTATTATCTTACTTATTAACTGTAACCCCTCTTGACAATGAAAAAAAAATCCCTTTAGCCATGTGCTGGTGGCTCATGCCAGTAATCCCAGCTACCCAGCACTGAGATCTGAGGATCATCATTTGAAGCTAGCCTGGGCAGGGATCCAGGAGACTCCTATCTTCAATTAACCACCAAAAAGTCAAAAGTGGAATTGTGGTTCAAGTGGGAAAACAATAGCGTTGAGCACAAAAGTGGAGGGACAATGCCCAGAGCCTAAATTCATACCCCAGACTGGCACACACAAATAAAATAGTACCTTCATAGTGAGATTTAAAACGATTTAAAATGCTAATGGAACCCTGAATATCATTTGATTTTCAGAATGTTTACTTTGGAATCTCAAAAAGTCTCTGTGGGCAAGATCTCTTATTTGATGAAAGATAATTAACCTAAAATTTAAAAAAGCCTTTCTATAAAGTACTTACTAACACAGTTTTGAATTGCTAAGTGTTCTTAGATATAACCCAGGTCTGCTGTCATTTTCCTAAACCTATTTAAAAAAAACTTATATACGAGGCTATATACTAATATAAAAGTTAAAACTCTAGAACAAGAAGGGATAAAATAGCTTCTCAACTCAGCATTACCATCTCCCAGATGCAAACCTAAAGTCATGCTTCAGCTTCGCTGAAACCCGAAATGCTGGAGGGAAGCTGAATGGCTTATTATTATTACAAATATCAAGCTCTCATCTCTTCGGTTCAAACTTCAAAGGAATACTCACTGGGAAATATCAGTATGCCTTAATCTTAAGATACACATTTTATACAGTGAGTCTTCTAAAATAGTAAAAAGAAGGTACTGTAGATTTGAACTTTTATTATTCCACCTAAGGAAAGAAAAGTAATGTATTTAGCTATTTAAGTTTAGAACAAAAACTACTGTTTACACAAGACGAGGAGAACACACACTTACAGAAAAGGAAATGTGAACAATCTGCGCGCAGAGTCCTCACTAAAACAAAAGCAAAAAAAAAATGAGAAAAATTCAAACTTGCTGCTAAATTATACTACCTAACAGGTAAAGAAGATTACCTTCTAGCATCTCTATATAACGGAATACAGATGGCTTGATTCATTGATTTTCCAATTTCATCCTACAGAAAAGCAAGATTTGGAAACATCATTAGAGAGAAGGGGAGCAGCTAGTGGTGAGGAGCCTGCTTGGCCTGTGCTAAAGGACCACTCCCTCCCTCTGGTCTCATGACATCAGTCACTGACAAGACAAACCAGCTCTGGGACTAAGACTGTAATGAGATTGATCTGGAGGGGCAAATAAAACACTAAAGATACTAAGACGATAATTTTTAAATTTATGTGAGCAGAAAATGAGGGAGGGGGTTACATTGTTGAAAAAGAAATGTACAGTATTCAGTACCTGACCTATGTAACTGTAACCTTTCTGTACATCACCTTTACAATAATTTTTTTTTTGTCGGTGGTGGGGTTTGAACTCTGGGCCTGGGAACTCTGTCCCTCAGCTCTTCAGCTCAAGACTAGTGCTCTACCACTTGAGCCACAGTGCCACTTCTGGTTTTCTAAGTGGTTTATTGGAGATAAGTCTCATGGCCTTTCCTGCCCTAGCTGGCTTTGAACTTGATCCTCAGATCTCAGTCTCCTGAGAAGCTAGGATTACAGGCATGAGCCATAAGTGCCTACCTTATAATAATTTTAAAAATACATAAAGTAAAATAAATTTATATAAGGAATTAACTATGGATATAACCAAGCCATAAGAAACTGCCAATTTTGACAATCAAAACCAGTTGAATATCAGCATTTTTACAATTTATCCTAATATATATGTTCATTTACATAGATGAGACATACTATACTCTTGTTCCCACACAAAGACATGCATTTCTTCCCAACTTACTGCTGTCATTTGCAAACACTGATCAATAATGGTTTTCATTTGCCTTTTCACAAAATGCAATGATTTTCGAGCATAATAAGGAAACAGCAAAGGGCTTTCTGGTTTCAGACAAAAACAGAAACAAAACAAAAACTATAGCAAACCAATGATTAGGAGAAAATAATCCAGTGTCAGAAGCAGTCCATACTTTTTCATGGTGGAATTCTCATTATACTTTGGACATACCTTGTTAAAATAAATGACCAGAATCTCCCTTCAATCCAGTCCACTTAATACAACTACATTCGCTTGGTCCTTCTCATGCTTAGTCCTACACCAAAGCCCAACAGTAAAATGCTATTGGCTATTAGAAAAATGGAAGGCATTGGAAACCATAAGCTATGTACTGAAACCTGTTCTTTCTTCTCAACTCTGCCACAATGTGATAGCAGCAGCAGTCCAGGCTACTCTGCCACTGCTAGCTTTGTTTCTTTTTTGCTGTTGTATTCAGTGTGCTTTTTATTTTAAAATGGTTTTTTTATACAGTATTACAATATCCATAAGAACTCATCGTATTCTCCAACTTAAAAGGAAAAAAAAACAAAGAGGCCTACTGGGCCTCTGGAACTGCCTGGGATGAAAAGAGCTGTGAATCAAGCTGTGACTCAGGCCCACCAGCTCAAATGGCTCTGAGACTGTCTCTCCCACACTCAGCACTTCCCTTCACAGCTGTGTTAGGTAAAAAAAATCATCATTTCAGCACTTTAAGGTTCAAGAGGTGACATACTAGGTGATTACACAAAAACATGTTGCCTTTGTCCCCAGTTCCCAAAACTCAGCTCCTGAAACCCAGATATCCTGAGTAGTAAATGTGATGGCCAATTTTAATGTGGCCACTCTGGCAGGTTCCTGCAAAGCCTCAGGGTTGGGTGGGGTGGAAAGACTATGCCTTAACCAGAAGCTTATAACTTTCAGCTCCATCTGCCAGACTGCAGGAAAGGAATAGGGGTTTGGGGTTGAATTCTACCCCAGTGACTTAATCATTATAATAAAGCCTCCATCAAAAACCCAAGACAAACTGGGAGAGAGTAAGGGAAAGGGTGACATTGTCAAAAAAAAGAAATGTAATCTTTACCTGCCTTACGTAACCATAAACTTTCTTTTTTTTTCTTTTTTCTTTTTTTCTGGTCCTGGGGCCTGAACTCTTTGCCTGGGAGCTGTCCCTCAGCTCTTCAGCTCAAGGCTAGCACCGTACCACTTGAGCCACAGAGCCACTTCCAGCTTTTTCTGCTTATGTGGTCCTGAGGAATGAAACCCAGGGCTTGATGCATGCAAGGCAAGCCCTCTACCACTGAGCCAACTTCCCAGCCCACCATAACCCTTCTTTACTAACCTTCTTAATAATTAAAAAAAAAGACACTGGGGAGGTTTGGATGGCTCCCTGGTTGGTGAACATGTTGAGTGCTGGGAGGATCTAAAAGCTGTGGGCTCTTCCTCCATATCAAACCCTGAATGATGTTTTCCACTGGGCTATGCCCAAGTTAAATTTTTATTACAAACAGTCTGGAAAGGAAAGCTGAATGTGTTCCTGAGCATTGTACACTAGTCTGGAAGCTATGCCAACTTAAGGGAGAAAGTTGGGACATATGTCCCATAGTCAAGTCCCACAGAGGTGTGGGTAAGGGAACCTAGCTCTTGGGACTGATGTAATGTGAGGAGTCTAGCGGACTGAGCCTTCCTCCCCCTGGAGGCTAATGCTCGTTGTGGGTGCTCAGTGTCATAACTGCAATGAATTGCATTGCAGGACCTTCAGCTGGTATCATAACTGGCTGGTGTCAGGAGGGAAAAATAATTTTAGTGTCAGCATAGTTAATGTACCACAGCACAGTTAATTTCAGGGTGTTTTCTATCTATCATGGTGACATCATACTCTATTTGTTAAAATGCTGTTCTCTAATCAAATAAAATGGACATGCCAAGTAAGCCTGAAGAAATTAGACAAATTTTGAGGTTACTCTTTAATCTCAAATAAGTATAAACATGGCCAACATCTGCTTGGTTCATAAAGTACCTTTAAGATGGCTGCTGTTTTGGAGGAAGTCATACCACTGGTTTCCTTCCATGTTAGGGGTGATACAAGGCCATCATCTTCATCTTTCAAATACTAAAAATAGTTAAAAATTTTTTCAGTTAAGCAATGATTCAGGCTCTAATCTGTATTTAACATTATTCTAGTTAGTAAGTTATCTTGTTGTACTGCCAGGTTCTCTGAAGGTACATTATTTTTCTAAGTGAGGTGACAAATTCTAGACAACATGAAAATGACTTAAATGGTCAGAGTACAGTAAATGTAGAAACCAGAAACTTTTTGTGGTTCATTTTCAAGATATATTTTAACCTTACCTATCAGGGCTATATTTTAGTTTTACAAGTACCAACTGACAGTATGCTCCACAAGGGCAGTTCTCACAGTGTAGCCCCATCCCTGAGAGTGCTCAGCATGCTTCCATTGACTACAAGGTTAATGCCAGCTTTAGTGCCAAGGTGTCACTTGCCCTTTCACGGTGTCAACATTTGCACTGAAGGTGTGGAAGAAAGAACAGCCAGTACCTGCACCCCTCACCTAGTGGACCAAATTCTTGTGTTCTTTGTCACATATTCAGTTTCATTTATCCTGATAGAACTATTAAATTGTTAATTCTCAAGTCTTGATGGCAGATCTTTTAACGTTTTTTGAGACAGAGTTGGGAGGCACACAGGGGTGATTTTACAACACATCAAAGCATGCAAAGTTGTCTTGAAGAAAGACTGAAACTGTCTTGTTTCAGTTGTAAAGGCAGACATTTTGTAAAAAATGACATTCCAGGGGGGAGGATGGGAAGGGATGGGAAGGGGAAACTAAGGAGGAGGCTACAATACTTGATAAGAAATGTACTCATTATCTTGCCCATGTAATTGTAACCCCTCTGTACAGTATTTTCACAATAATAAATAAATAAATAATTTTAAAAATGACATTCCATTTTTACTTGGAAACAAAAGACTAGGGGACAAACTGATTCTTCATACTTAGATGTTTGCGAGGTATTTTTTAATTTAAAATTTTTTATTTATTTTATTAAATAGATGCACAAGGAGTTGCCATTGTTCAGCTTATGGACAAATATGTCTTGGTCAATGTTACCCCTTTGAACATGCATACTCATCCATCCCTCTACCCCCTCAAACTCTTACTTTTGGCAGGTATTTTCTTGAAAATAAAGTGACTTTGAACAAAACAACCTAAAATATTTATTGCAAATAACATTTCAGCTAAACTTGGTTCTAACGGCCTGTAATTCCAGCACTTAGAAGAGGATGAGGCAGGAATATCACAAGTTTAAGGCCTATAGAGCAAGACCCTGTCTCAAAAAAAAAGCAACTTTTAAGCAAAACTCAAAATGTTGGCACCTGCATCTGTTACTGAGTGCCTGACAGCTTCACAGTAACTAAAGACTGATTAGAGTAGACTGAAGTCACCTGATATTTATAATGTATAATGGAAGGCATCAGTACTTAAAAAGATCTGTAAAAGCCACAGAACCAATAGTTCTAAAAAGACCAAGTTATGATGCTATGAAAACAAGCATGAGTAAAAGTGCCTTTCAAAGTGCAAGGAAGATGGAGAGATTTTTAATGAAACTGAGTATGAAGTGTCTACTAACCCAATTTTAGATTCCACATTAAAAACTTCCAAGAGACCAACACTTGGAAGGATTTTGTATAATATTAAAGAATATCCTCAGTTAAAGGACAAAACTAGTTCAGTACTTTCTCCTTTCCAAGGACACACACCTGCTTGAAGTTAGATTTTCCTTATATACATTAAGCAAATTAGCATATTAAAACAGAATAAACACATAGGTAGACATTAAAATTAGCTGTCTTCTATTAAGCTGGACATCAAAGACAGCTGAGAAAATACACAACAATGCCAGTTATACTGGCATTATATTATTTTCCATAAACTTTAGATAATATGAATTAACAGTACAAAGTCTTAAAATTCGTTCTTAAAAATCAAACCAAGTTCAATAGAAAGCCCATACCTGACCAACTTTTTCAACATTATTTTCTTTTTCGATTATAAAAGTCTGGAGCCTAGAAAGAACAAACATAGTTTATTTCTAAAAGCTCAAAATATTAAGAAAATAATCTTAAAATTAACAAACTCAATATGTATTTTATAAAACAGCTATCCATTGCATTTAGTTTTTTGCAGATTGTAAGTACATACAAACAGAAGTCTACTTATAGACTTTATGTTTAGTCTTTTTAAAATTAGTCTTTTTATAAAAGTAATTGCTAATTACTTTTTAACCATGAACTATCTTTTCTGTGATTATTTTCAAAGTGACTTAATTGTAAAAATAGCCATTTCTTTCCTCATAGAAATGTTCAGTAAGAAATTCAGTAACAAATGTGATATCTTTCTGAGTCATCTATTAACAAAAAGGGGCAAAAAGAAAACAAATCAAGGTAAAAAGTAAGCTTCCCAATAATTTGCCTGAATCCACAGTTTGGGCCTGGGTGCAGGTGAGTGGGCTGTGGGGAGCAAGGAGGAGGCTGGCTGTTCTCTAAGCTCACTTTCAGGGAATGCTTCTTTCCACATCCTCACAGAAAGAAACTGCTCATTTCCAGGCTTCAACTTAGGTACAACATTTAAGTACTTATATTTCAAGGAAAATAAAATGCGTTTAAGACTTTAAGGCATAAAATATAGAACCAACCCAGATGCCCCTTAGTAGATGGAGTGGATCAAGAAAATGTGGTATATATACACAATGGAATTCTATGCCTCCATCAGAAAGAATGACATTGCCCCATTTGTTAGGAAATGGAAAGTCTTGGAAAAAATTATATTAAGTGAAGAAAGCCAGGCCCAAAGAAACATAGGTCCCATGGTTTCCCTTGTTTTCAATACTTAGTATATGTCTGAGTCAAGCCAAAAAGGTCAGATAAGTTGATGTTAGGGAAATGAACCCTAAGATGTGTATTCAAATGTTTGTTTTTTCTTTCATGCGATTGTTTCTATCACATTTATAAGATTATTTCTTTGTTCATTTGTATGTCCCCCCCCCATGGAATAACCCCTGCTATCACTGTATTTGATGTTGTTATAATTTGTGGAGGGGAAGGGAAAAAACAAATCATTGAAGTAGGGATACAGGTGGACCCATTGCAACAATGAGATGTACAATGGCTGGGAAGGTGGCTCAGTGGTAGAGCGCTTGCCTTGCATGCATGAGGCCCTGGGTTTGATTCCTCAGCACCACATAAGCAAAAAAAAAGCCAGAAGTGGCACTGTGGCTCAAGTGGTAGAGCGCTAGCCTTGAGCTGAAGAGCTGAGGGACAGCGCCCAGGCCCAGGTTCAGGCCCCAACTAAAAAAAATGAGATGTACAAGTCATATGTCGAAAACGAACTTTACAACTTTGGTGGGGGGGGAGGAGGGTTAAGTGGGGGAGCGGGGGGGGGAAGGGGGAGGTTGGGATGGGAAGGGGAAACAAAGGAGGAGGCTACAATGCTTGATAAGAAGTGTACTCATTATCTTGCCCATGTAATTGTAACCCCCTCTGTACAATATTTTCACAATAATAAAAAGACTTAAGGCAGTTAAAGAGTATAAGGATGCTATGTTGTAAGAATTATAAAACCTCATTCAAACATGAAAATTGTAAATTCAAATATCCGTAACAGTATTCCTCGAGATGAAAATATTATGCAAACACTCAAATTTCTTTAGATAACAAGCCCAACGTCCTGTTATCTAACTCTGTAAGAGTACCAAAACCATGAGCAAGGCTGAGCTCAATCAGGACAATAGGTAAGGAAATTACACAGGTGTCCCCTGTTATCTGAGAGATTGGTTCTAAGACCCCCACAGATAACACAATCCACAGGTGCTCAAGATCTTTATATAAGAAAACACATCCTCCTGTACACTTTAAATCCCATTTAGAGTGCTTGTAACACCTAATACAATGTAAATAACTATTGTTGTATTGTGTAAGGAATAGTAAAGAGAAAAACAAGTACATATATTTGGAACAGATGCATTATTTTCAGAATATTTTTCATTGGTGGTTGGTTGAATCTACTGAGATGGAACCTGCTGACACACAGGGCTGGCCAGACGTACTTCTGTGCATACCTTATTCAGCTCAGGAAGCACATGGTCTTCAGTCATTCTCAACATGGCTGGAAATACAAAGTTAAAAATTATCTTGAAATGTAATTTTTATTACAGATATACCTCAAAGACCAAATGAAGTTTACTGAACTAAATTTTCCATTTGAACAGTTTCTTTTTACTACAAAAAACTTTCTCTTTGAACAATTAAACTAAAGATGAACTAAAATCTGACTTAATCAGGATCTGAAATATATTCAGGATTGTTGGTCCTCACCCCAAACAAAACCTTATTGATTATGCTGCTGGGGGCAGAGCAGTAAAAATGCCTTCATGGAAATTACATTTTACCAAAAAAATACAACAAAGTTATAACCTCGTGTCAGTGACAAAGCCAGGGTGACAACAGTGTCACATTCTGGAGATAAGAACTGAGCAGTTACTCACTGCTCTTCTACTGCTGATGCTTAGTTAGAGCACGCAATAATTATAAGTAAAACTAAACCACTAATCCTATCAGAGAAAGGATTTCTAAAGTCCTACTTTTAATATTGCAATTTATTCTAATTAAAACTCAGATCTGCAACAAGCTAGCCTGAAAAAACTCCAGTTCCCTATTCCAACTATCAATCATACAGTTGAAAAAAAGGAAACAAACAAAAATATCCAACCAAGAATTCAAGTAACTTAAGATCACATTCAGGTTTTAAACAAAAGTAACTATAGTAGAGTGATAAGCATAAAGTCTGCTTTTGTAATATTAGAACTGAACATCTGGACACTGCAGTATTAGCATATCAAAAGGAATTTATCTTGTATTTCACTCTAAATTTTAACAAATATGAGACATAAAACTAAATGTTGCATATGTTGGAGAGAAATGTTTGTTTCATTATTTAAAGAATATACTTCACAAAAATAGCAGTATAAATGGGCCTAAAAAAATGCAAGTACCTCAGAGTGGTGATCAAACCATCTCATGTGAAGTCAACAGGTATTTGTTAATTAAACTGCCTACCCAATGGCAAAGACGTAGTGGCATTACAAAGAAAGTCCTAAAGTAGTCTGTGTACCACTTAGCAAGGGCACCACTGCCCATGAAAATGTAATAGCAAGGTCTCAGTTCTGTGCTGTCACTGATCATCTGTGAGTCCTAGGAACTTCAAAGAGGCTAGCCTGACTACATAACTAAATGTGTAATTTTAGATGATTTCAATCAATTCAACAGCCACAGGCTAGTTAGTGGTTACCACCATGGACCACACAGCTCCAGAGACTGAAGAACAGAGTGTAAAATGTAACACAAGCTACTGAAGGGCTTTTTGAAAATCTTATACCCGTGCCCAATATATAGCAAGGGCTCAAACACTCAATTTTAACCTAAGGAAATACAGTTGTCCCTCGCTGTATTGTAGCTTCATTGCATCCCAGGTTTAAAAAACAAAACAAAACAAACCAGAAATATTGATCCCTCACCTATCATGTAGTTACTTTCCAGAGCAATAAGTGAACCACAATAGAGCATGGGATTTTCACCTATCATGGGGGTGTCTGGAACTTAACTCCCAAGATAGGTAAGGGATCACTGTACTAGTGAGTGTAAGGGGCACAGGTGTTACAAATTAGCTTTAATACTTCTACGGGGGAAGCATGGAGTAGGTGAAATAGGACTGCCATAGATGGACAACAGTTGAAGCTGGGTGAAAGAAGGAAACAAGGAGGCTCATTATACTATTTTATAAGTATTTGAAATTTTAACAGACTAATTCAAATCTAAGATGTATTTCCACAGTTTTCAAAAGTGTTAAAACAACAATGTTAAAGTTAACTTACCCACATAAAGCCACCGGAAAAATGCCTTGAAATTCTTTATACTAATGTCTATAATTCTAAAAAGATAAACAAATCAGAAAAAAAAAAGTTCATGTAGTACTGTTCAACTGTCACAGAGTAAAATAAACCTTACTGTTCTTCTTTGTCTTGTCAGGATTTAAGCCCTTAGAAGAGCAGATTTTACAAGCCAAACATTATTATATTCCTAAAATTAAGGCAATCAAAAACAAAACACATCTCGATTCTTTCAAAAAATTAAGCAAATAAATGATACTAACTGGTTGTAACTGTGTTTCCAAAAACCTGAATCTTTCCCAGAATTCTGTGACATATGAATTCTTTTCCTAACTCTGCAAGTAAGTGAGGAAAAAATTTTCCCACATTATTTTTTGTTAAAAAATTACTAATCAATAAAAAAAAAAACTGACTCCAAGAGGAAGTTACTACTATAAACTTATGTTATGTCACAATGTCTGATACCACTGGACATCATTTTATGAAACTGATTTTTTAGTCCAACAAATAAATGAGGTCTCAAAAATTGAATTCTCTTGGATTTGACACAAATGAAAAAACGTTAAGTATTATAAATCAAACTCATCTTCATTTTGGTGAACTTTCTGAATACAGAGATGAGTTCAATTTTTATAAACTCTTTAAGTTTACTTCTATGTGATAATTACAGTAAGCAAATAATACCTGTACTGATTTTCCTTGAGGTCCTAAGACCAGAACCGGGAGCCTGTGCATACTAGACAACAGTGTGCCAGTGAGCTACGTTCCCAGCAGTACAAGTATTTTTTTTTATGTTTCATAATATCACTGAGAGGTAGATCAGTATCAATCACCCTACTAGGAAATCAAAGATTGCAGCACTCCTATGTTATCAAGTAAGGTAACTAACATTCTCTTGCAGCACCAGTGAAAAACAAAGTTTCTCTGTGTTCTACCTAACTAATACCTTCACCCCTACCTAACGCAACCAGACCACACTAAAGCCCTCCCCCACTGCTCTGTTCCTCCATCTGTAACCCTTCGTAGTGACATTTTTTCTACTTAAGAGGATCAAGAAGTTAAATACTTTCTATTCATCGTGAGAGGTAATCCTAGAAAACTTAGTATATCATATTTGCTCTCAGCAAATGTAAATTCCAAAAATATTCCAAAACACAGGAAAAGCAATGTCATTTCTCCTCTCACTTTGTCTTCTGAGCAAGTGCTGGAGCTTTCACTTTCTAGAGCCCAATTATAATGACAGTGAACAGGAGGAAGCATATGTATTATAAACTTAGAAAAATAAAGAGTAAAGAACAACTTAAAACTAGTTTCAGAAGTACTGAATACTGGTGAGTGACAAAGTTCCCCAGGAGAAGCCAAGTACAGACAGCTCAAAGAGCCAACAGCCAGGAATGACAAGAGAGCCTGAGAAGCTTGGTGCTGGCGGTTCACGCCTCATCCTAGATACTCAGGTGCTGAGATCTGAGGCCTGCAGTTCAAAGACACCCCAGACAGGAAAATCCAGGAGATTCATAAACTCCAACTAATCACCAAAAGCCAGAAATGGAGCAAATGGTAGAATGCTAGCCTTGAGAAAAAGCTCAGGGACAGCACTCAGGCCTTGAGTTTAAGTTCTGAGACTGGCACCAAAAAAAAAAAAAAAGAAAGAAAGAAAAGAAAAACAGCTCAACAGAAAGAGAAAGTAAAATGTATTCCTAAACTGTATCTTACTGTACTGGACATACTAGCCAAATATAAATAGATTAAAAACTGAATCAAAGTTAAATTTCGTAGACTTGAAACTCTTTGTATGATTAAATAAACTTACAATCCTTTTGCCTTAGCATACCAAGCACTGGGATTACAGGTATGTGTGTAAGGTTCTTATTAATTTCAAATGTAAATATTCACAATCAATAGCAATCTAAAAGGAAATAAAAAATATAAAGAAATAGTCCTTGTTAAATAAGTAAACTATATCTAATATATTCTGTTGAGATATTAAATCACTGCCTTCAATTCCCATAGCATCCAGTCCAAGGGGTTTGTATTTTTGCTTCCATGAAGCCATTCCTTTCAGTTCACTCAAATGATACAATAAAGACTATGAGCCACTAGCACAACAGGAGACATAGTATCATTACTTAGTCACAGGAGACATAGTATCATTACTTAGTCACAGGAGACATCGTATCATTACTTAGTCACAGGAGACATAGTATCATTACTTAGTCAGGGTGGTAGGCAGTGGTAGACAGTTCCAATTTTTCAGAAATAAAAATTTAAGGTAACTATTTAATTTTCTTGCCATTAAAAAATTGTATCTCTAGTTCTGTAAACGTAAGCACAATCATCTGGCTATCATCTACTGAAATGAATATACATGACAATACGATTAAATTTTATATGAACAAATTGTGTTTCACAGTCCTGGCACTATCTGGGGGGAGGGGCCATGCTAGGGATGAAGCTAGGGCCTTGCATAAGCTAGCAAGTGCTCAACCACTAAGCTACCCCTTAGCCCCAATCTTGGCACTTTAAAGACAGCCAGTAGGCAATCTTGTTCACCCATATCTACCCAATACTAAACAAATAGTTTTTGATATCCAACTTTGTGTCAGACATTGTGCTAGATGCGAGGGACAGAAAGCTGACAAGAATCAGGTCCTTGTGACCACAGAAATTACAGCATAACAGGGGAGACAGGTCTCAACCACATGATCATACAGTGTAATCTTCCCAATGGCCATAAATGCCTTGAGGGGAATGCATAGGACAAGGGTATAAGTGTAATATGAGTTAATATGGGGACTGGTGAAAAAATATGGGGACTGATCAAAAAGAAGGGACCAGGAGCATCTGTGAGAGGTATTCTATTGGATTTACTAAGGAATACACATTCTACAGGGATGGGGATATAGCTCACTAGTAGAATGCTTGCCCAGCATATACAAGACCCTGGTTTTGACCCAGAGCATTGCAAGAAAAGGAAAAAGAAGAGTAAAAAGACCAGACATTTGTGGAACAAAGTATAGAAAGACCAGTGCAGAAGGCATTACATAACGGGCTGTATACAAATTTAAACTGAACATTCAGCATCCGCTTGTAAAACTGTCACTCAAGCAGCTATGGAAAGGAACAACACGAGACCTGGAACACTAAAAGGAATCGTGGCTCTGCCATGTACTATCTTTGGGCCATCCATATAACTAATTCAGTTTCATCCTGGTAAAATGAGACTCAGAACAAAATTCTAGGGTGTTGAATGAAAAATACACAATATGTTTTACAAGATAAAATATACAACATACTCAATTTTCTCTGTGGAACAAAAAAAGGAATATATGCTCTATTTCAAAATATACCTTATAGTTTAGTGGGGGGATCCAGATGGGAGACTTGCTTGGTGAAAAGATAGTGAAAAATTATTTCATGAAGCAGAAATAATCTTTACACTTGAGTGTGCCAAGATTCCCCTTCAAATGCCAATGCAAAAATTTCAGCTAGGCACTATTCACAATAAATAGCCAAGATATAGAAACAACCCAGATGCAGAGAAATGGATGGAACTAAAATGAATCAGTGTGAGTGAGGTAAGACAAGAGCAGAGAGACAAATAGCACATGTTCTTCCTGATATGAGGATGTTAAAATCCAAAACGCAAGGAAATACGACAAAGTAAACAGGACTCAAGAAACCAAGGACATCTACTTAATCTGCCATATAATTTCTAAATGACTCCATGTTCTTGACCTCATATAGGGTATATATGTGCACACATCTAAGGGAACCTAGGAGGAAGGCATGGAATCAGAGGGAAACAGGTGAAAAAATACAACAGAGGAACCCATCAGCTACACTGGACATTGATGAAAATGAACTAAAGAACTCAAGGGAGGGAGGGAATGAGAGGGAAAGAGGGAACAGCTAACACTAAGCAAAAGGAAAGAAATATATTTATCACCCAAAGCAGAAGAAATATTGTCAAAGCTCATAGAATTCACAAACTTTATAGACCAAGATAATGACAATTTGCCTTGCAAAGGTTAAAATGTGTTTGTGATTTTAACAAAATATCACTATTCTACAGTACTATGAAATTTGTGACATTTATATAATCACTTAATCTCACTAAAAATTATTATTAAAAAATTTTCAGGGTAGTGGCACTGTAGCTCAAGTGGTAGAGCGCTCGCCTTGAGCTGAAGAGCTGAGGGACAGCGCCCAGGCCCAAAGTTCAAGCCCCATGACTGACAAAAAAAAAAAAAAAATTCAGCTAGGAAAGATTCCAGAAGAAAATGCCAGACAATAAAGGTAAATTTTCAGAAAGACCAAAGCAATGCCCATCATCTTTATACCTCTGCAAATGACTTATAACCAGCTTCTGAATACTGGAATATGATGACTTTAACAGCACCTTTACAGTTAGCTGGTTCACCAAAAGGGGCTGAAGTTCAGCACTACAATGAAAAAGGATTTTTTAGTCATTTCCCCATCTAAAATCTGTACACATTGCTTAAAATCATAGATTTTAAAGAAAAAACAAGATTTTGGAACAAAGTAAAACTACTCCCAACAAAAATACAACTTTCTTAAAAAAATACAACTTCCTTTTGTATACAAAAAGAAACAAAAACATAACCCTAACACACTTAAGTACACATGAGGATACACTGCATATTAAAAAGGACTTAGCTTAGTAAGGCAAAGGGCAATGCTCACTAAGCCATATTGTACCAATCTAAGCATTTAGGAAAAAGATGGCAGAGGTTTCCACAAAGCACCATGGAAATCACATCTGAAACACGGGAGGGAATAAATGAAAACCATAAAAAATAATCCCAGAAGTAAATACAGATTAACCTTTTCATGCTCTTAAGATGGGGAAAGTTCTAAGATACCAAAAAGAAAAAGTTTAGTTTGGCAACATAAAAACTAAAATTTCTGTACAAAATGATCACATTAACCCAAAAGGGTGTATCCAAAAACCTGGAGATCTATACTCCTAATACTCTTTTTATACCAGAATTTTCTATTTCATTTGGACAAATGAATTATTCATTTTTATTTACTTTTAAAATAAATTGATTTAAAAAGGGGAGAGAGAGGTGAAACAGGGCATCAGTGGCTCATGCCTATAATCCTAGCTACTCAGGAGGTTGATATCTAAGGATTGTGATTCAAAGACAGCCCAGACAGGGCTGGGCTCAGTGGTAGAGTGCTTGCCTTGCATGCATGAGGCCCTGGGTTGGATTCCTCAGCATTACATAAGCAGAAAAGGCCTGAAGTGTCGCTGTGGCTCAAGTGGTAGAGTGCTAGCCTTGAGCTGAAGAGCTCAGGGACAGAGCCTAGGCCCAGAGTTCAGGCTCCAGGACAGAAAAAAAGACAGCCCAAACAGAGAAGTCCCTGTGAGAGTCTTATTTCCAGTTAACCACTCAAAAAACTGGAAGCAGGGATGTGGCTCAAAGTGGTAGAGCGAAAAGATCTTAAGGACAGCATATAGGCCCTGAGTTCAAGCCCTACAACCAATCGGGGGAGAAGGGAGGAAAAGGAGGAGTTTATTACCTTGCCTTCCCCCACAACAGCAAGTGCATAAATTCATCCTGTACTGATGTGGTTGTGTTCTTTTCCTAGATAAAATAAAAAGAAATATGTGATACATGTTTTGCAGCTTATAAAGTACATCTACTCACTGTTCTTTCCTCTGTCTTCTCTCAAGCCCTTATATATAGGAAATATCTGAGGTTCAGTGACTGGAGACAACCAGTCAGCTGTTTCAATAGCTTCCTCATTCCCAAAGCCCACCCACTGCATTAAGTTGTTCCAATGGTGGAAGAGTCAGCTATGGATCTGATATGGTTTGTCCCCCAACGGTTCATGTATTATGATGCTGCTGAGGTAGTGGAATCTTTAAGAGGTAAGGCATACTGGGAGGTGGTTAGGTCACTGGGGGTGCTGCTATGTGAAGAAAATGTAGTTCTCATAGGAACCTGGTTAGATCCTGCAGAGTGAGTTATTCTAAAAGAGCAAGACCACCCTTCTCTACTTTCTGGTTCCTGGGTCACAAAGTGATCCCTCTGCCAAGATGCCATCTCCCAGAGGAAGAAAATAACAGAGCCACACAATCTGGGACTTCTAGTCTACAAAACCTCTTTTCTGTATACATTACCCAAGTTCAGGTACTTTGTTATAGTAACAAAACCTACTATAGACTCCTTTTTGCAAATATTTTCTGTGAAAATAGTCGTTAGGCCAAGCTGTCTGAAGAAATTGTCTTAACATTTCATAAATTAAACTGACCTTTCTCATATAGCATATGAAGCAAATAGACTTTTAAACTCTTTCCACAGGAAATGTCAGTTACATTACCTGCACAAACTTAGTGAGACGAGAATCCATCTGCATCAGTATTTCTTCCCATGCTTCACACATACATGTCAGTGACAAATTTATATACTATTAGCAAAAAGAAGAAAATATTTTAAACCCACATTCTACATAATATGTGCTTCTTAAGGTCACAAAAAATCCAGAACTTACTTTCAACCACCCTAATTAATTTAGTTAAGCCAAAGGAAAAGAGAAGACCATAGCTAACCTTTGGTAACTTCTTTTTTTTTTTTTTTTTTCCAATTGTGGGGCTTGAACTTGTGGTCTGGGGACTGTCCCTGAGCTCTTTTGCTCAAGGCTAGCTCCTTACCACCTTGAACCACAGTGCTACCTCCTATTTTCTGGTGGTTAAATGGAACTAAAAGTCTCATAGACTTTACTGCCTGGGCTGGCCTTGAACCATGATCCTAAGATCTGAGCCTCTTAAGTAGCTAGGATTACAGGTGTAAGCCACCAGGGTCTAACTGTTTGGTAACAACTATTTTTACCAAAGAATCAATGATTCTTAGAACTTTAAAAAGGAACTTTTTTTATACTTAAATTTTATTGTAAAGGTAATATACAGAGGGGTTACAGTTACATAAGAAAGGTAATGAGTACATTTCTTTTTGCACAGTGTTACCCCTTCCTTCATTTCAAAAGAACATTTCTGTACCTAGTAAAACAAACATCTTTTACATTTTATTATTTAAGCTGTGTTTTATTACACTGTCAAAATGTTCATTTGTTCAACTATTAAACTGTCAGAGGACCCTTAAAAGATTTCGACCCCTAGTTATGTTTGCCATCAAGTAAATTAATGGCTGTGGTAGAACAATAATGAAAAAAATGGCCTGAATTCTTTACAGTTCTTCTATCCTGACTTATTCTCCTCACCTTGCACCTGGCTGCCCTATAACTTGCTCTAACTGAACATAGCAGAAAAAACACTGCTGAGGCCAGGGCCTTCAAGTTGTTTATACATCTTGACTTGTACTTTTTTTGAGGGGAGGGAGAGGGAGACAGGATCTTGTTATATAGCCCAAGCTTGCTATATAACTCAAGTTGATATTATAATATTCTTGCCTGAGCCTCCCAATTGCTGGATTATAGAAGTGTCCCACAAACCACAGTTCAACTTACACTCTTATTTAATTTTTTGCCAGTCCTGAGCTTGAACTTGGCCTGGGCACTGTCCCTGAGCTTCTTTTGTTCAAGGCTATCACTCTGCCACTTAAGCCACTGCTCCAGTTCTAGCCTTTTTTGTGTACATGGTACTGAGGAATCGAACCCAGGGCTTCATGCATGTGAGGCAAGCATTCTACCACTGAGACACATTCCCAGCCCTCAATGTGTACTCTTAAAACCTTTGCTGCCACTACCCTAGAAAAAGCCCAGGACTAGCTGGCTAGAAGATGAGGGATGCAGGGCAGAGACAAAGCCACTTCAGCCAGGGACACATATCAGCTTGCATGATCAGGCTGGGTGACGTGAGCCCTACCAGGTACAGATTACCACAACTTTCTGGCTGAGTTTAGTCCAAACTGCTAACCTACAAAATTATCTACTAATTTGGAGTATCTTTCTTATGATCAAAAGCTAAAATCATAAAAAGACTATTTTATTTGCAATAAAGTATAAGTAACATTAACAGGAACATTTAAAAGATTGACTATTTTTTCCCTTTCATTTGGAGGTGATAGGATTGGATGAGTAGATTAATTAAATTACTTTTTCTGGCTTTAATAAATATTGTAAGATTAGCAGAATAGACATCCAACTGCCTTCAGTTTTAAAAAATAAAATTACAAAGGTTACAGTAAATACTTCTAGAAAGCAAGTGATGAATAAATACCTGCAACAGAGCTGAAATGTGAATAAACTTCCTGGCCATCCGAGTTACTTCATGTAAGAAGGAGTAGAGCAGATTGGTTTCAAGCTGAAAAACAAGAATAAATTGAGTCATAATCAGATGTATTTACTTTTTTAAAGATAAATTGTTCCTGTAAAACACACACACACACACACACACACACACACACACATACACACACATGTGCATGCGCACACGTGTGCATCCTCTAACTTAAAGAGGAGCAAAGATGTAACTAAGTATCAGGAAGACCAAATCAGAATTCTGTCCCCTTTGAAACATAACCAAGTTGGAGGCATCAGAACCAAGGGAAGGCATCAAAAGGTATTAAAATACTACTGGTAAAAACAAAGAAAATACCCCTTACCAGTTGTATCACACAGAAGTTGTCATTAAAAAAAAAATCTATTACTAGCTGGGAATGTTGCTTAGTTGTAGAGTGCTTGCCTAGCATGCATGAAGCCCTAGATTTGATTCCTCAGTACCACATAAACAGAAAAAGCCAAAAGTGGCACTGTAGCTCAAGCAGTAGAGTGTCAGCCTTGAGCAAAAGAAGCTCAGGGACAGTGCCCAAGCCCTGAGTTCAAGCCCCAGGACAAAAAAAAAAAAAAAACTTTTACAAATTTCACAGAAAAAAAAGAGCTGCTCTATTATAGCACAAATACAGCCTGGTGATCACAGTTGCTCAGCCTTAAGACACAAATGTGTACTACCATTGTTGTGAATTCTATGTCTAGGGTGCTCTGGAACACTGAACAGCATGCTATTGAAGACACTAAGCAGTCCTCACATCTTCTATCCTTTTATTCTACTTTGTTTGAAAATTTACACATTCTTAGGATAAACATATAGGATTTTCAGAGGAAACACTGGGGAAGTTTTCTTGGCAAAGCAAAGGTACAATCTAAATAACAAGAGCCCAAACAGCTTCCTAATCTTATTATGTATGATACACACAATAAAAGAGCCCTCACCAATACTTAAATGTTTTACACAAAAAGCATGTTTAGAGCCTAATGGTGCACACCTGTAATCCCAACACTTGGGAGGCTAAAGCAGGAGAACCTAAAGTTCTAGGCCAGTCTGGATTACAGAGCAAGCCTTCCTCTCATTAGAAGGAGAAAAAAGGCACAGAACCTGAATGCAGACTGCCTAGTATCACTTTCCAATTATGAGCTTTTGTATGTGCCCTGTACTTTCTTCAGGTATAATAACAATTCCTATCCATATGTTGTTGTGTTTAAGGCACTAAGGGCTTGGCATATAATAAATGATGAATATCAGCCCTTATTATTACTAATAACTGAGTCCCAAGAAAATGCTCAAAACCAAGTAATTCTGTTATAGGAACCAATTTGTAGGGCCATGATCATCAAAACATTGTTTTTATGTGGAAAACAATAGTACTACCACAGCATTCAATATGTACAATTTAGAAACTCCACGTAGATGTTTTATTTTGCTGCCCATTAGAATACAGTGAGATATAGATACAAACCCACAGAGGTGGGGACCCAGCTCAGTGGTGGACAGCATGCTAGAACGTCCTGTCAACTCTCAGCACCAACCACCCCTAAAAAACAACAGAAAAACTAAAACATATTCTTAATCTCTACAATTATGAAATTCCAGTACATAGCTGAAAGTATGAAACCTTTGAAGCATCACCAGTGGAAACCTCTGCGACCACTGATAATGATTTCAAATCACTTGATAGACACAATGCAAGACAAGTGCCAGCAATCTGCAAAATAATCACACACCCTCATACATGTGGTATCACTGCTAGGGTGCACTTTGTAATACTGGAAGCAACAATTTATACACAACTTTAGAAAGCTGTGACACACACTTCTGGTTTCAGCGATACTCATGTAGCAGGTAAAGGTAGGTAAAGCAGGTAAAGGGCTCCTCCTAGTCACAAAGACCTATAAACATTAAAACTTCTGATCCCAATCCCATCAACAGTTGCACATCAAAGGTTGATGAACAAACAAATTCCCTGAAGGCTATGACATTTTCTACACCTTGGGGAATTGTGAGAGCAAGATGAAAAAGGCTCTGGAGAAGACTGATTTAGCAGTATTAAGAGACTCAGTACTCAACAAAGAGTGGCTTCCGATAGCTTTCATTAGGCTCCAGTTAAATCACAGTCAAGTGGATCAGATCAATCTTTTCATTAAAGGAAAAAGCATGAGTAATTCCACCAAAAGTTTCTCATCTCTATAGTAAAATCATTATTTTAGCTTAAAAAATCCTCTAATTATTTAAAAACAAATTGAAACTGAAAAAATAAAAATAAAACTTACTATGTTATTCTTATTCCATAAGTAAACTAGCCACTATATTTTAAGAGAAATAATACAGGAAACCTAAAAGAAAAACTCACCCCTGTGACTCGAGCAATTTTGAACATCCCATAAGCATAAAGCTGAATAAATCCAGAGCTTCCTCCAAGGACAAGAATATTTAATCTAATAAAAAAATGTAACAAGCAGAGAACCAGTGAACAACACAGATGATTGTGGGTGTTTTTTATATTTGTTGATTTTATTTCTACACTATCTTTAAAATATAATTAGCATGAACTTATAGTACAAAAGTGTTACACTGTGATATTTACAACATGAATATAATATACTTTGATTAAATTTACTCCTAATCTATATTACTCTTTCTTAACTATCCTTCCTCCCTATCTATTCCTTCCTAAGTTTCTGGAGGGCTTCATGATGGTATTGTCATACATATATATTCACCTTCCCTCACCATCTCTTTTTCCTTTCTCCCTCCTGCTGGCTCCTCTTCTCTCTTTTAGATGACCGTGGTTTTTTTAGCCAAAATATCAATTGTTACTGCTTTCATCTAATCTGAGTGCTAAAATTCCTCTTTGGGGAAAACTGATACACTAAGCAAACACAGCAACTCTCAATATTCAATCACAGCAGGCCATTTCTTTTGTTTCCGAAGAACAATATATATTTCTTATAGCTAACATTAAGCATTTATAGTAACATAACATACTAATAATTGTATTCACATACAGCCAATAACAAAACAGTTTTATTATGGATATGACACAATGAAGAACTTGGATAATTAAAATTGAAATTTTAAAAATTCTAGTACTATCCCCTTTTACTTATTAAAAACAAGTATACTGCATTACTGCTAACACATGAAACAAAGAACGAGCACACAGTAAAAACAGCAAGACGGTGACATCTATTATTTGAAGACACGGAGTGTTTACAATGAGATAACATAACAAAAGATTTGCTCCTGAAAATTTGGAAATGCTCCTCCAATATGAAAAGTGACTTAAAGAAATCAGACTTATTTAAATTAGATTTACCTGACATCTCCCAAGCATTTAATAATTTCATCAGAATTCTCCTCACTACAATATAAAAATAAATTGAGTCATCTTTCAACCATGTTCTTTCAACTAAAAAAAAACCATTATTTTATTTGAAAACAGCAAAAAAGTACATCTTACCTAAATATTTTTGAGGTGCTGCTGTAACGAGAGAAAAGAGAGACAAAGGTAAAATGATACTCATGAGAGAAGTATGTACCAATATTTAAAGCAGATTAACCTGCAAGATTAAGTCCAAAGAAATACAACTCTGATACTTACTTTTTTGGTAATGTGGGCAGCTTGGGTAAGAGAAGGTTTGACTCATCTTCAGCATTATAGAAGGATATTAGAACACTAAAAGGAAGGGGAACCAGGCATTACACAAACAGTAATAAGTTACTTCTCTTTCTATTAAAAATATATTTTTTAAAGACTCATTCCATAACATTAAGAAGTAAACATATGCCAGACATCCTGGCTCATGGCTCATGCCTATAATCCTAGCTACTCAGGAGGCTGAAACATGAGTGTCACCGTTCAAAGCAAGCTGGGGCAGGAAACTCAGTGAGACTCTTATCTCCAATAAACCACCAGAAAATGAGAAGTGGTGCTGTGGCTCAAGTGGTAAAGGGCTATCCTTGAGCTAAAGAGCTCAGGAACAGAGCCCAGGCCCAGAGTTGAAGCCCCACAACCAACAACAACAACAAAAAGTAAAGATATGGCACAGATAGTTTACCTGTCTAATAATCACAAATAAGAAATGATAAAAACAGAAATTTCTTTTGTTTGTAAAAACAAATGGACCTACTGTTATTCAACAGTTTTCTTGGGCTGGGAAGGTGGCTCAGCGATTGAACGATTGCCTTGCATACATGAGGCCCTGTGTTCGCTTCCTCAGCACCACATAAGCAGAAAAAAAAAAGGTCAGAAGTGGCGCAGTGGCTCGAGTGGTAGAGCACTTGCCTTGAGCTGAAGAGCTGAGGGACAGTGCCCAGGCCCAGAGTTCAGGCCCCACAACCGGACCCAAAGCAAAAACAAAAACAGCTTTCTTAGCATGAAATACCTTCAGCCAGGTGCCTGTAATCCTAGCTGCTCAAGAGGCTGAGATCTGAGGACCATGGTTCAAAGCCAGCCTGGGCAGGAAAGTCTGTGGGACTCTTATCTCCCATTAACCACCAGAAAACAGGAAGTGGAGCTGTGCCTCAAAGTAACAGAGCACTAGCCTTCAGCATGAAAGCTTAGGAACAGCACTTAGGCCCTGAGTTCAAGCTCTTATGACAGATAAAAAAAAAAAAAAACAAAAACACACACAAAAAATCCACCTTTCATATATACTCAGTATTGGGATACTGAAAATATATGATTTTTTAACTCATATCTAAGAAATTTTGCTACTAAAAGTAACTTTACAGAACAGTGCAATTAATATATCATTTAATTACTGGTTCTATGGCTTACATACATTTGCCATCTGACAAGACAGCAGGTACAAGAGACTATATCATAAACTTTGCAACAGTCTCAGTAGCTGGGATAACAGCATGTGGGTTTATAGGCATGTACTACTGCACTTGGCTTATAAATAGGTTTATTTCCCCTTGTCATTCTCAAATAAGACTGGAAACAGATAAGCTAGCAAATGAAAGAATGGGAACTTAGAAGTATTTTTCACACTTTTACACAAAGTAGCTATCCTGAGTTTCTAGACTTAACAGGAAACAATTCTAAACCATGAGTACCAAGTACTGAGAACACAGTTAGCAAGTAAGTGAGCTGGGATAGGAAGTACAAATATGGTCTGCTTCTCTCACTTTCTAGAAGATTCACTGATTACCTGATAACGGATTAATCACTGTGGATTCATGTATATTTCAAATGCCAGGCTACCACCTTGTTATCTATTTCTTTCAGGCCCTTCATCAAGTTGTCAGTTAACATTCAGGATTTACAAATTTATTTGATATCAAGTTAGTAAAATTTAATCAGTAAGGAGGAGGTGAGGGAAAAAATTATTTTTTTAGGGGGGGTGGTTGGTAGTGGGGTTTGAACTCTGGGCCTTGAACTCTAGCCTGGGTGCTGTTCCTCAACTCTTCACCTCAAGGCGAGTGCTCTACCACTTGAGCCACAGCACCAATTCTGGTTTTGTGGTAGTGAATTGGAGATAAGAGTCTCATGGACTTTCCTGCTCAGGCTGGCTTTGAGTGGTGATGCTCAGATCTTAGCCTCTTGAATAGCTAGGATTACAGGCGTGAGCCACAGGCTCCCTGCAGAAAAGTAAATTTTTTAATCCTCCCTTCCCCAAATTCAACATCACCCAGATTCACTAGCCCCTCAGTCTACCTTTACTGCAAGCTTTACTTGTCTATACTATTTTGAAAGCATTTTTGGAAATTTTACTTCTAGTAATTAATCTAAGGAGTAATTACACAGAGTTATTTCAAGTACTCAGAATGTTTATACAACATTGCTTATAAAAACCCAAAACTGACAATTATCTAAAACCACCATAGGAGTCATATTAAGTAAATTAGAATATATGAAAAAGTGAATTGCTATGCAAGCATTTAACATTAATGTGATAAATCTATCTCTATTGAGCCAAAAAGAAAAAAATTATGTACGAAAATAGGAAGCATCATTAACTTTAAAAAATTGTATTCTTATTATAAAGGTGATGTACAGAGGGTTTACAGCTCACTGACTTAATAAAAGTGCACACATAGATCTCTATTTGCACATATCAAGCAACGTGGAAAACTGTTCACCAAAATAAAAGCAGTTGCTACATTTCAGTGATAAGCTTTCAAAGAATATTATTTATTTGTTTGTTTATTTATTTATTTATTTTGGGTCCAGTAGTGGGGCCTGAACTCTAGGCCTGGGCGCTGTCCCTTAGCTCTTCAGCTCAAGGCTAGCGCTCTACCACTTGAGCCACAGCACCACTTCCGGCTTTTTTCTTTTTGCTTATGTGGTGCTGGGGAATCGAACCCAGGACCTCATGCTTGCAAGGCAAGTGCTCTACCACTGAGCCACCTTCCCAGCCCGTCAAAGAATTTTAAGTCCTTACATTTACCTAGAAAAAAATTAAGCAATGAAGAATATATATTCACTTTACAAAAGCAATTTGCTTTTTTCTTAGAGTACTAATGATGCAGACAAAGTTGACACTAGGATTTAGTAGTTTACAGAGCTGACTGTATGTGTACCACAGCTTAGAAAAGGACTGCCACTGTGAAACACCTGGCAGAGAAGTTCAGTCATCATAGCCCTACCAGCCAGGATAGAAGAGGTAGCAAGAGGCAAAAGACCACACAGAAATGAAAGAACTGGAGTCAAAGCAGGGGGTCCTCATGTGTGACCTACTTATTTATATTATGCATATCTTATTCACACATATTCATACATATTCATAAGAATGCTTCCGAGCCTGTACAATTACCACTGAAATATTTTCTGGGTAAAAGGCCATGATGGCATTGATTAGACTGGCAAACGGCAGCTGGTGCTTGACCAAAGGGTAGAGGACAGGAGTATAGAACAGAACAAAGTTAGAGTTTACTGCGCTTATCTTTGCCAAGAAGCCACATTTTTCCAAAGAGGTATCTCCAACAGATAGAATTCGAGCTATGAAAAATGTTTAACCACTTAAAAAAATTCCAAAGGACGGGGCTGGGAAGGTCTCTCGGTGGTAGAGTGCTTGCCTTGCATGCCTGAGGCCCTGGGTTCAATTCCTCAGCACCACATAAGCAAAAAAGAAAAAAAGCCAGAAGTGGCACGGTGGCTCAAGTGGTAGAGTGCTAGCCTTGAGCTGAAGAGCTGAGGGACAGCACCCAGGCCCAGAGTTCAGGCCTCACAATTGGAAACCCCGCCCCAAAAAAAAAAAGAAATCTAATTTTGTCCAATATTGGATTATGTGACACTTGTTTACAACTAGAATATACACTGATAATCTTTGGTTTTTGTTTGTTTGTTTTTTGGGTCCAGTCAAGGGGCCTGTGGCCCAAAGGGGTAGAGTACCAGCACAAAAGCTCAGGGACAGTGCCCAGGCCCTGAGTTCAAGCCCCAAGACTGGTGCATATGTGTGTGCACACGCGTGCGTGCACGCACACACACACACACACACACACACACACACACACACCATGCTTCCCCTAACACCAGTATTTCTTATTATCATTTTCTATGACCTTAGGAGCATTAACACCTTGGGACTAGCTAGGTAGTGAAATTCTAGGTAAATGAGAGACACCCTCTTCTTTTGACATGTAAGAAAAAGCCACAAAGGGGAGAGGGGAGGGCTGGCACTGTCTCTGGCAAGGGAAGACAGGCGGGAAGGAAAGATCTGGAAACTAGAACCTTCCGATCGCCCGCACCTTCACACTCCTTGCAGAGCTGGGGGTCCTTGCATGTCCTCTGCTCTCTACACTGGAGGCGGCGGCAGTGGCTACAGATGGCTCTTTGCCGTGCCCTGAGCAAGGAGAGGCTGCGGTGCCCTATGTGAACTTCGCCCTGGGGTGATGCCAATGTGGGCCGCACTACTTTCCTCTCCTCTTTATCTCCCAATAGGAGGGAGCTGACAGCTTGGCCCAGCCAGCAGAAAACCTGTGAGCCAGGCTCCACTAGACAAGCAGGCCTTCACCTCCCTGAGGACTGGGGACCTGAGAGAGCAGACGCAGGCGGACATTTCCCCCACCGCAGCCAGGGCAAAGCTGTCCATGGCCTGGGCAGATGGCACCATCCCCATAGCCCTGCTCTAGCTTGTCTTCCCCACTGTCTCTCCCATCCTCTCCTTTTCCACACTGGTAGCTCATGCCTGTCTTCCTACCTACTCAGGAGGCTGAGATCTGAGGATTGTGGCTCGAAACCAGCCCAGGCAGGGAAGTCTGTGAGACTCTTATCCCCAATGAACCACAAAAAGCTAGAAGTAGAGCTGTGGCTCAAATGGTAGAGCATTACTCTTGAGCAAATCAGAGCTCAAGGGCAGCACCCAGGCCCTGAGTTCAAGCCCCATGACCTACTTAAAAATAAAAATTGGAAAAAAAAAATTGAAAAATCAAGAGAGTTTCCCCCAGTCAGAGATTATTACCCAATTTGAGGACCCCACCCCAGCTTCTATCTTCTCATGGGATAAAGTCCAACACAACCCACATTTTGGTCTCATCCAAAGTCCCAGCTGTGACCTCTGCTCCATCCCCTTCTCCTGCTGCTCTCCCAACACTAAGCAGGCAAAGGTGGGCATTAAATGTCCTTTGAATGCCAGCTAGCTTGAAACACATAAACGCATAAGTGATGTTAAACAAAATCCCTACGAACAATGACACGGCATTAGACCATGCCTGTGGAGAATGTACACATTGGCAGAGAAGCAGAGAGAACACTGAAATAAAAGGTGGGGTTCTGAGGCAGGCTCCAGTGGCTCACACCTATCAATCCTAGCCACTCAGAAGATTGAGATCTGAGGACCGTGGTTCAAAGCCAGCCTGGGAAGGAAAGTCAGATGAGAGTCTTTAGTTCCAATGAACCAGCAAAAAGTCAGAAGTGGAGCTGTGGTTCAAGTGGTAGAGCACTAGTCTTGAGTAAAAAAACTCAGAAAAGCACCTAGGCTCTGAGTTCAAGCCCCAGGACCAGCACACACACACACACACACACACACACACACACACACACACACACACACACACACACACACACACTTCAGCCCAGGCCAAATCCTATGTTCAGGACTTGACACAAGAAAACATGAGTTTTACCCCCAGGAAGTACGGCATTTATTTAGGCACAAGAAAGCCGACTCTACTTCAGCTCCCGATGGACACGCTGACACTAGTCAGAGGGGCCCTGGGGCCTCGTCTGCGTATGACTCATGGCTGACCTCCCTGAAGAGCACTAGGCCAGCGATTGCAAAGACACCAGAGTAACACATGCAGCCACAGAGGCGATACTCAGGGGTGGGGAGCCTCAGGGGAGGGTGGCACTGCTGAACCAGTCAGACACTAGGGAGAGAGCTCCATCCAAGAGCCAGCCCAAAGGTCACCGCCATGGAGACAAACTTCCTGGGAGGAAGTCTGAGGACATGGAGAACGTTCCAGATGAGCATCTGCGACTCCCTAACTTACATGTTCTGCGAAGATCTCAGAATAGATTACCCCCCCCCCCCATTAAAATGGAGGCACCTGGTAGCTCACACCTGTCATTCCAGCTACTCAGGAGGCTGAGAGCTGAGGATCGAGGTTTGAAGCCAGCCTGGACAGGAAAGTCCATGAGACTCTGATCTCCAGTGAACCACCAAAGGCCAGAAGTAGAATTGTGGCTCAAGTGGTAGAGCACCAGCCTTGAGCAAAAATAGCGCAGGGAAAGCGCCCAGACCCTGAGTTCAAAACCCAGGACCAGCACAATAAATTTAAAAAAGCAACAATGAACTTGATACATGGCTCAAATGGTAGAGTACCTTTACTCCACTTAATTAATTACCAATTCATTAAAGTATCACTTTAATAAACTGACTTTTTAGAGACAGGAAGCATAGCTCAAGTGGTAGAGTGTCAGCCAGGAGAGAAAAATCTGAGCATGAGCAAAGGAGGTCCTGAGTTCAAACCCCAGTACTATCACACACACACACACACTCACACACACACACACACACACACACACACACACCAATTGACTTTTGGTTGTTAAAATTATGATTAGAGAAGGATAAGGTGACATCTAATATTAGTACCCAGACAATCATGCAAAATGTCAAACTGTTGTTGAATGCAAAGGAATAAAGAGTGATATTCTGGGGCAAACACAGGCACACTGTCTCCAAGGAAGGAAAAGAAGAAGGGGAGGGAAGAGAGGAGAGAGGGGGGGGGGAAGGGGAGAGGGAAGGGGAGCGGAAGGGGAGGGAAAAGGAGGGAAAGGAAGGGAAGGGGAAGGGGGGAGAGGAAAAGGAAGGGGAGGGGAGGGGAGGGGATGATGACATACTATCAGGGACCCATCTGCCCCTTCCTCTAGGTTGAAATTCAAAAATGTTCCCAGCAAAAGAATGGAGTCTTGTTCAGCCTGGATGGGGGGCAGGCTGGGGGGGAGGGGGTGCTAGCGCCCAGGCTAATTGTGCTCTGCATTTGCAGGGCAGCCCAGTCCCCCACCACACCCAAATAGCACCGCCCCACACGCATGACCCCATAGATCCTGCTCTCTTTGGATGCCAGACACTGACCCCCCAACCCGGCTGGCAGGGGAGGCTGCGGACCGAGGGGCCACATCCTCTAAATAAACAGACACCCAGGGGTCCCACAGGTTCTCAGGAAGTATTGAGCTCATCCACTGGCCAAAGAACCCACGTGCTCCTAAGAGACATCGGGAGAGACAAGACATGAAATGTATCCGAGATGCCGCCAAAGCTGCTGGCTGCACCGGAGAAATCTCAAAACAAAATGCAATCATAATACAGCGGGTGTATTATATACATCAGGTATAATACATCAGGTACCAGTGGCTCACACCTGTCATCCCAGCGACTCAGGAGGCTGAGATCTGAGGATCATGGCTCAAAGCCAGCCTGGGAAGGAAAGTCTGTGCGACTCTGATCTCCAATGAACCACTAGAAAACCAGAAGTGGTGCTGTGGCTCAAGTGGTACAGCACCAGCCTTGAACACACCACATAATTCTGTACTGCCACCTACACACTTGGGAGACCTCAGCCTATCATGATCATGGGTGAGCAAGGAAGCCATTCCGTCCCATGGATTTGCAGACAATTCATAAACCTGTCCCTTAGCTGTTTTGCTAGAGACCTAGTGCTGTACCACTTGAGCCCAGCTCCATTTCTGATTTTCTAGTGGTTCATTGGAAATAAGAGTCTCGTGGATTTTTATGCCTGTGCTGGTTTTGAACCTCAATCCTCAAATTTCAGAGAAACTGGGGTTCCAGGCATGAGCAATCGGCACCTGGATTCTCCTGAATTTTTTACCCTAGCTGATCTAGAACCTCCATCCTCCCAATCTGCCTCAGGAGTAGCTAGAATGATAGGAGAAAGTGACCACACCTGGCTTCACATCCTTTCTGGAAAGCTCCTTTGAAAACAACAATGATTAAAAAACCCATCACTGAAACAGCACTCCCGCCGGCCATTCTCGAGTAGGGAGAATCACGGTCAGTCTCCACACAGAGTCCGAGTACACAGACAGAATGCAGGCAGAGACAGGCGCAGGAGAGTAGACGGTCTCCCAGATGCACAGGGGGGCGCTAGGGACGTATGTACAGCAGGAAAGGGGAAGGTGGAGAGGACAGCAGCCAGAACTCAGCCTTGTGGGAAACGGGATCACCACGTGCGGGGCAATTTCCCGCCCTCTTGTCCTCCACAAAGTACATCAAGACCCGGAAATGGGCTATTTTGCAGGAATTCTAGTCATTCATTCGAACCAAATCAGCCTTGTGTGATGTGCGAAGAGACAAGGCTCTAGAAGGGCACTTTGGGGGACGTCCCAAAGCCAGTGCGGCTAAGGAGTTCCTTCACTTACAATGTAATCCGTGCCTTCCACCCCCAGCGGGCCACACACCAGGAGCTCAACTCTCAGGAGATCTACTCGGAAACCTGGGTGGTATCAGTGCCACCCCAAGTTCTGGAGCCCCTGTCTCTGTGCCTCTGAAGGGCAGCAAGAATCACACAAGGCCAGTCTCCTGAGGCCTCCACGTGTGAACCTGACACAGAATGCCAAGGACCAGCCACGAGCCTCCAAGGACATCTATCCCATCAGCACCGTAGCTGCCGGAAGTCACCACCAGCAGAGACCAGTCACAAGTACCAACGGGAGACTATCCTAGTCAGATTCACACCAAAGGGCTGTAGAGCTTTCACCCCACCCTTTATTTTTTATTTTTTCAAAAACACTATCTCAAGCTCCCTATTTCTAGAAACCTACTTGTGTTTTCCCTTAACTGCTCTCATCTCGCTTTCTGTAAATAAATGTTGATTCACCGGCAAAACAGACTCCAGGAGAAGGTTCTTGAAAGAATCGGGTGTGTTTCAGAAGTAACCTTCTTGGGTTTTTCTTCTTGAAACCAAAGCACCTTTGTAAATAGGCACAGAATAAATTTTAAAAGAAAACAGCTGGGCGCCAATGGCTCATGCCTGTGATCCTAGCTACTCAGAAGGCTGAGGTCTGAGGATCATCGTTCGAAGCCAGCATGAGCAAGAAAGTCCCTGTGAGATGCTTATCTCCAATGAACCACTCGAAAACCAGAAGTGGCACTGTGGCTCAAGTGGTAGAGTGCTAGCCTTGAGCACAAGGAGGCTCAGGGACAGCGCCCAGGCCCTGAGTTCAAGTCCCATGACCAACTAAATAAATAAGAGGTCGGGAAGATTAAGGAAGTAAGATCGTGTTTGTTCCAGAAAATGGAAGGACAGAGAGAGGACCTGGGATGACGAAGGGGTGAAAAACCCTCATAAGACCTGACCCCAAAACCACTTAGGAAAAAATGCTAGGAACACAGATGAAGACAGGAGTTCGAGGACAGACATGCTCAGAGCTTATTTCTAGCTGAGGAGAACAATCAAGAATTGCAGCGGACAGCCCCTTTGGGATGCAACTGGAGGAGAGAAGAGCTTTGAAATGGAGTTAGAGGAATTTGGGGAAACAGCATCCCCACAGAAGGATGAAGCTAGATGAAGACCGAATGACCAACACAGGTGCAATTGGTTCAGCCCTCCTCCTACATCACTACAGCTAGACCGGCAAGGCCTTCCCTCTCTTCAAGTCTAGTCTCCATCTCACTCCAGTAGATTCTACGTGCCCCTCCCTATGATAGGTAGGCCAAAGTGGAATTGTTCTCAAGTCATTTCCAGCAGAGGTGGGTGCAAATCAAACAAATAATGACCCTTGAGTTTCATCCACAATTCCTGGAGTTTCTAACAAGGAGAAACACACACACACACACCCAAGGCACACATACCCAAGGCACACACACACACACACACACACACACACACACAAAGCTCCCATTCTGACACTCCAGAGGCACACCTGGAGTTTCTAACAAGGAGAAACACACACACACACACCCAAGGCACACATACCCAAGGCACACACACACACACACACACACACACACACACACACACAAAGCTCCCATTCTGACACTCCAGAGGCACACCTGGAGTTTCTAACAAGGAGAAACACATACACACACCCAAGGCACACACACCCAAGGCACACACACACACACACACACACACACACACACACACACACACACACCCAAGGCTCCCATTCTGACACTCCAGAGGCACACCTGGCCTGCCTGGTAGGAACTCCCAGCCATGGTCACTCAGTCGGTCTGTGATCACTGCCCCTGCCTAGGTGGAGCCCACCAGCAGAGGTCTGAAAACACAGATCCATGGGGCGTGACTTGATTTCCCTGAATATTGTAGACCCTACCACACACACCAGAAAACCCAGATTACACTCACTACCGCTCCTCCCCAACCCACCTCCACCAACAGGCATCCAGAAGAAAAACAACAGAAAAGAAATAGGTAAATAAATGAACACACCGGGCTTTGTTCAGGAACACAGATCCATAAATCTTGATCTTGATTGGCTTTTTTTTTTTTTCCTACCTCTGTACATCTGGGTTCCCATTTATTTTAAAACAGAGAAAGGAGGAAGCCAAAAAACGTGGTTGTGCAAAAACGACGAAGCCAGCCAGGCTAACCATCAGTGATTAAAGCCACAGTCAGGTGAGCAAAGGTGTCTCTTAAGGCTTCCTCCTCCTCCTCCTTGCTCTTCCTCCTCCTCATCCCTCCTTCTCTTTTTCTCCTCTTCCTCTCCTTCTCCTCCTTATTCTTCCTCCTCACTCTTCCTCCTCATTCTTCCTCCTTCCCCTCTTTACTCTTCCACCAACCTCTATTTTGACATCCGCATGACCTGATGGGACCCCAGAAGATGGGAGGATGGAAGTGCTTTTATCTCCAATGAGCCAGCAGAGAGGTGGGAAGTAGAGCTGTGGCTCTAGTTCAAGGCCAAGGAAGCTCTAACCTACAACTCTCTCCCATCCCCCTACAATACCCGGAAGTCCAGTGAAGGATTCTGCCCACCATGTCCACCTCCCACCCCCAGCCAGGCCTGACATTTATAGATCCACCTTGGCCTCTCCTCAGTTCCCCTCCTGCTCTGGCCTCAAAGGCAGAGTCTTGTGCCTCTGCCTCCAGGCGCTGCCCTTCAGAGACCCCTAAAAATTCATCCCCAACAGTTCCATTCCCAGAGTACCACATCTGGCCTTCAGGCTGAAGGCCAGGTATGAGAGCTTGCACCTGTAATCCCAGCTATGCCAAAGGTATGCATGGGAAGAGCACCATCTGAGGTCCCCTACCTGAATAAAAGCAGCTAAAGCGAAAAGGGCTGGGTGCCCAGCCAGTGGAGGGAAGCACCCACCCATTGAGTGAGTGAGAGAAAGAGAGAGCTAGAGAGGGGGGGGAGAGCAAGTGAGCACATCTTCAGCCGAGCCTCAGTTCGTTTTTGTGAATTGTCTTTCCGAATGCAAACCACAGCGTGGAGATTCGAAGGCTAAAAATCAATTTGGGGGCGGCGTCTGTCCAAACCACAACCCCAGGGGCTGGGTGATGCAGTGCGTGGGGTCTACCCCCGCCCCTTCCCCTGTCCACAGTGAGGGAGGAAGTGCTACAGGATCGGGCATGCCCAGAGGTTGTCCTGGGCGCCCCCCTTCTGCCCAATCCCCCCCCACACCCCTCACCCGGCCTGCTCTGCACCCCCAGTGAAAGCGGCCAGTGTGTGCACGGCACAGCCTTCACCACTCCAGAAACATAAGGGCCTGGGCCAGCCCCTCTCTGTGAACAGCCGGGCCTGGGCCCCCATCCAGCTCTGTCTTGGCCGAGAGTCAACCAGCAGCTTCCCTTTCTTCCTCCTGGCCAGCAAGAAAGCCAGTGGCCAGGGAGGAAGCTTGCTTCATGTGTCCTTCACTAGCCCCTCAGCTGGACAGCTCTGGTGAGCTAGATCAGGGAGCTGGCCCCCTTCCCGCTGGCCAGAGAATGCACGCACGTGCCCCTCATTACGTGTCTCCCTGAGTGGGGGTGCAGAACACGGAGGGCTGGGCCCTCCACCAGCTCCTTCTCCCTGTGTCCTTCCTCCTCCTCCTGAAACCACTCTCTCCTCCTTTCCTGCAATTCATCCTTCAGGGGGAAACTGAAATATGGGCGGGGGGCCTGTGGCTCCGGCCTGTCACCTGAGCTGTTTAGAAGGCTGAGACAGGAGGATCTTGGTTCAAAGCCAGCCTAGATAGAAAAACTCTGTGAGACTCTCATCTCCAAGGCACCAGCAAAAAGCCAGAAGTGAGACTGTGGCTCAAATGATAGAGCACTAGCCTTGAGCAAAAAGACAGTATCCAGGTCCTGAGTTCAAGCCCCAGGATCTGCACCAGAAAACAACCAACAAGAACAAAGGAAGGGGAGGCACAGAAATGAGGGGACAGAGGGTGAACAAAGGCAGCCGTGGTCCTCACTGGACACCACGTGGAGAATGAACTCTACCACTCCTGGGTGGGGACGGGAGGGAGAAACTGGAGGAGAGAGCGAGGGAAGGGAAGACATGGTCCACAGAAAAATGAGCTCACAGCCCAACTGATGTCACTGTCACCCTTCTGCACGTCATCTTTATCATCACAATAAAAAAATCAATTGTGGGCTGGGAAGGTGGCTCAGTAGTGGAGTGCTTGCCTTGCATGCATGAGGCCCTGGGTTCAATTCCTCAGCACCACATAAGCAAAAAAGCTGGAAGTGGCGCTGTGGCTCAAGTGGTAGAGTGCTAGCCTTGAGCTGAAGAACTGAGGGACAGTGCCCAGGCCCAGAATTCAGGCCACAACCAGCAAAAAATAATAATAATAATAATTGTAATATGGACTATCCCTCTCTCCCCACACACTCTTCCTGAGATATCTCACCCGGCCCTGAGATGGTCTCCAAGCACTCTGTTCCCACAGTGCTAGAAGGCAGAGAACAGAGTCCAGCCCCAGTGGTCACCCGTGTTTGGCAAATCTGTCTGTAGCAGGTATTTATTGAATAGTTGAATAGAGAAATCACACACACACACACACACACACACACACACATACACACACACACACACTTAGAAAAGACAGAAGTTGGGCACCAGTGGCTTACACCTGCAATCCCAGCCACTCAGGAGGCTAAGATCTGAGGGTCAATATTCAAAGCCAGCCTAGGCCAGGAAGGTCTGTGAGACCAAAAAGCCAGAGGTGGAGGTGTGACTCAAGAGGCAGAGCCGCCAGCATTGAGCAAAATCAAAATTAATTAATTAATTAAAAATTAAAAAAACTCAGGGCAGCACTCAAGCCCCACAACTGGCACCAAAAAAAAAAAAAAAATCTAATTAAATAAAAGAAGACAATGTGAAAGAGAAGAGATGCCAAGATATCAGATAAGATCAATTACAATGGGGGGGGGAACCCAAAGAAAAAATAAGAAAGCAAATCACCCATTAAAAGAAAGACCCACTGGACATGGGTACTGAGGAGCCGCCAGCCCTGAGGCAAATCAACCTGGAGACCCTGGGCCTCACTTTCCCCCATCTCTTAAATGAGAAGCCGACAGTGGACATCTTTCTAGCAGGTCAGAGCTGGACGTTTCCGGTTTCCTCTAATCCACCAGACCAGACAACCCCTGCCCCCAACTTCATTAACTCATTCATTCATTCACTTAGTCCACACGTGTGTATTTCATTAGGTGCTACTAGTCACTCAACAATGTTAAATACAAGTGCTGAATTGAAATTTCTCTCCCCGCCCTGGAGAAGTTCACACACTTCCCGTTCTCCAGCTGGGTGCGTGAAGAGAATTTCGGGGCATCAAGTACACCTGAAATCCTGAGCAGCTGCCGGTAGCTTCGAGAAGGCCCAGAGAAAGGCCACAAGGCCACTAACCTGGGAGGAGCATGGACATCCAACCACGAGCGCGCCCTTCCAGCTCACACCACCACTCTCCCATCCCTGCCCCCCGGGGCTGAGGCACCCAATGGGTTTTGTGCCACCGTCAGGGCCTGGGCAGGCCCTGAAGCCCACCCCTCTCTGGACTGCCTGCTGCTGGCCCAGCCCCGGCATCCTGGAAGAGGCCATCAATCCCACCACTAATCTCCTGTCTCTGGAGAATCCCCTGCGGTTGAAAGAGGAGATCCACTCTAACAAAATGTGAACAATTCATTAGACCCATAACTCCCCTTTTGATCTCTATTTACAGAGAGGGTGGGGGAGGGGGGTGGAGGAACTCCACGAGGATGGGGCTGTGCACACCCAGTGGCAGAGAAGGGAAAATGGGAGTCAACTGTGAGGAAGAACTTTCTAGAATTGTCAGGGAACCTTGGAGGATGAGGCTGAAAAACAAAACAAAACAGAAGAGCCGTGCCTGGCCAAGACCATCCACACCCCACCCCCTTGGGACAACCTCCATCTTTGTAGTTCAAAAGAGGAACTGCAGGGGGGGGAAGGAGGCGTGTCTCCGTTGATAGAGTGCCAGCCAATAGGGTCAGGGACCAAGTTCAAGTTCAAAACGGAAAAAGGAAAGAAAAGCACACTAGCTTGGAACCACCATGCCCAACCACACATAGCCACAGAGGCGTGTCTCCGTTGATAGAGTGCCAGCCAATAGGGTCAGGGACCAAGTTCAAGTTCAAAACGGAAAAAGGAAAGAGAAGCACACTAGCTTGGAACCACCATGCCCAACCACACACAGTCACAAGGCCAGTTCTCCCTGCCCCTTCCTCACACCCTGCCTCAGACAACTGAAGGGACGTCAGCCCACAGAGGGGAGCACAGATGTCATTGTCAGTTGATTCTTGAACAGCGAAACATAAAATGCCATCATCATCTTCCCTGTCCTCTCCCGCCCCATCCTCAAATCCAGCAGAGATGGGAAGGATCTGGAAAGATGTCTTATGATGTAAAAAACATGCTGAGAGCCAGATCCACTCAGCCTGCTTCTCCCTGCCCAAGATCACTTCCTCCATCTGCTGATTTCAGCCCTGGTGCTGTTCCCCACCCAGCCTCCCCTGCACCAGGCCCTACCCACAGGGGCCATGAGGCCAAAAGCCAAGAGGACAGGGAAGAATCTGCTGCCATCTTTCTAGATGCAAGGCCCTACAGTTCCCTCCGCCTCCAGTAGGAGCCGCTCTTCTCAACCAGACTAAAATAAAAGGAGGAGGAGAAAGAAGCCAGGCACCAGCAGCTCACACCTGTCATCCAAGCTACTGAGATCTGAGGATCGAGGTTCAAAGCCAGCCCAGGTGGGAAAGTCTGTGAGTCTCTTGTCTCCAGTAAATTACTGGGAAAAGGTTGGAGGTAGTGGTGCTGTCGTTCAAGTGGTAGAGCACTCACCTTGAGCTCAAGCGCTCAGTGACAGCGCCCAGGCCCAGAGTTCAAGCCCCCCCAAAAAAGCAACTGGTGTGCAGAGGGGGTGATTTTTCGAGAGGGATTTTTCTCCTCCCTTCCCTATCCTGCCATTTATCCTCACTTACTCCTCTGCCTGCTGCATCGCCCCTAAGAAAAAAATCACCCAGTAGCAGAGGCAGACTCTCGGACAAGACAGGCTTCCTAGAGCCAAGGCCAATGAGTGAGAAGAGGAGGCAGGCCGGAGCCCATGGGCCACCATCCCCATGCGGGGACCCCAGCCAGGCACCCCAGAAACACGGCCCCCAGGGGGGCTGGGCCTCCTCGCTTCGCAGCACCACTGACCCTTCCTGGGAAGTCTTGGTTTCCTATTAATTTCTTGTCTTAATTGCATACCACGCATGCTCCTCATTGCTGTTGCTATTAAAGCTGCTCTTGCTCCCACCAGCAACCTTGTCATGCATGCCACGGGGGAGGGGGCAGGAGGAGACAAAAGCCAACCCAACTGGCAATTCATGCAGCCAAGAGGAGAAGAGAACAAAGGCTCCCCCTCACATGGACACCTCGCCTTGGGGGTCCCCCCCACCCCACAAAGGCCCACCTGTGGCCACTCCCCCAGAGGCCTTGGCCAGTTGGAACCCCTCACCCCCACTCGGGGTCCTTCCCCTCCACAGCCTCCTCACGCCCTTTCTCTTCTCTTCCTCTGCACCCACCTTCTGTCACCCCCTCCCTCCCCATTGCTGGTGGGTCCTGGGGTCCACACATGACAACTGGAAACCTGGCTTTGTCCCACTGGGTGAGTGGGGAGGGAGGGGGGCTGAGACCCTGCCATTGCCCCAACCCACTCCACGCCAATCACTGGGAGACCCAAAGGTACTCACCTGCCAACTCCACCTGCAATCACGGCCCACCCCACCCCTGCCTCTGAGCTATTCTGAAGAAAGATGAAGAGTTCTCCCAGCCCACCCCCTTCCTGGAGCAAGCAGGTGGAGAAGCCAGCTGAGGGACCTCCAAAGTGAGCAAGCACCTCGAGGATGTGTGGATGCGGTGGGACTCGAACCTCTCACTCTGAGACACCTCGGGCACAGACTGGAGTCTCACACACACTCTGAAATAAGAGGAGATGACTGGGCATCTGGCTGACATCCATCCACCCTTTCTGGCCAATTCTTTTTTTTTTTTAATAATCATCTACCAGAGGGCGGAGGGACTTCCACTGACTCTCCATCTCAGTGGTTCCAAAGCATTGCTGCTTCGTTTTTTTAAGACCAGAGATGGGAAAATAAGTAACACACATAAAGGGATGAGATATCGGGAAAGCATTATTGATGATTCTGCTTTAGATTCCTTCCAGACCTTGATCCCAAGCTCAGGCTGGTATGTACCTATTCCCCGAGTTTGCAGCTGTCTGTTGAGCGAGGCAGGAAGCTGGGCCCTGGAAGATCGGAAGCTCCAGCTGTTGCCACCCCCCAGCTGGGTAGTGATCCCATCTTGTTTTTCCCTCAGGAGTTACCTTGGCTTGCCCAAGTGGCTCATAGAAGAATCATTTCACTAAGTCTTTCTTCAGCTCTCCTCCCCCCCCCCCCACACACACATGCACACACACATTAAGATGCTGCCTAACCGACATTTTGCCATATTGTGAAAATGGATGAGAGGGGAAGGTGGGGGAAATGGAAGTATCCATGTGATTTTCAGAGCTGGTAAGACATACACACACACACACACACACACACACACACACACACACACACGTATGTTCGTGCGGGGTCAGTACCATCCCTTTGTTCAGCACAAAAGCTCTCTCACGTGTGGACTCCCTTCCCACACGCCCTGCATTTTGAACTCAGGGAGAGAGCCATTTGCAACCAGGGAGCTCCAGCAGTTTGCCCCCCAAAAAAAGGGAGGGAAGGGGGAGGGGGGAGGAATGTGTGGGTACAAATAGATGTGTAGACACAGGAGAAATTTACAGCTCAGAGAGAACACATGGCGTGGAGGATGATTGAAAAACATAAAGAAATAAAGAAATCCCCCCCCCCCCCCAAATCCAAATGAAAAAGCAGATTACAGACACAGTCCCTCCTTGCCCAGCTCAGGATTTTAAGGTCTCCCTCAGCGACCCCCGGGGGGGGGGGGGGGGGGGGGGGTGGAACCTGGCAATCCTGCCTCTCCAGCCAGCCTGGGCCCCTGGGCGACCTGGCCTCCAGGGACGGGAGGCAGCACGGGACTAGCGGTCTGCCCTCAGGATGGCCGCAGTGACCCTCGCTGTAATCCTCTCTCCTGATTTTTTAATGTAAGGGTGGAGAAGATCATTAGGATGGGGTGGAAAGATGGAGCCAGGAGATAGGGGTGTGGGGGTGGGGGAGGAGACATTAGGCACAAGGGGAGAAGTGTGGGGGGTGGAATCTAGATAGATGGAGCACATGGGGACTGGGGAGGAGGCTCAGTGGTAGAGCGCTTGCCTTGCATGCATGAGGCCCTGGGTTCGATTCCCTAGCACCACATAAGCAAAAAGAAAAAAGCCAGAAGTGGCGCTGTGGCTCAAGTGTTAGAGCGCTAGCCTTGAGCTTAAACAGCTGAGGGACGGTGCCCAGGCCCAGAGTTCAGGCCCCATGACCGGACCCCCCCCAAAAAAAAGAAAAGAAAAAAGAATAGATAGCTGGAGCTCTGGGCAAAGAAAATGGCATTTAACTAGAAAATCATCATTCACTCAGAGGCCTACCCACCCTCCCACCTGCCCCCTGCCAGGATCCCCCAATAAAACCTGTTTGATGATGGAGGGGAAAGAGGCCGCCTTCTTTGTAAGAAGTCTTCCCCCCCCAAAAAAGCATTAATTTTCAGATCCATTTTTTGGGGGGAGAGACCCAAAAATAAATGAATAAAGAATCACTTGAAGGGAATGAATAGTAGAGACCCCTTTTGTGTGTGTGTGTGGTCCGGGAAGGGGACAGGGGTGCAGGGAGCCCCTTGCCCCCTGTGAGGAGCGGGGGTGGTGGGGTGGGGGGAGGCACAGCCGGTGCGGGGCTCACCTGGGTGGGTAAGAGCCGAACCTGTAGCCAGGCCGGTCAGGGCAGCGGCCAGCATTGTTGGGTGGCTCAGGCCTGGGGTGCTGCCTGTCATATCCACCTGGGAGGGAGCCAGGAAGCTTGCATGGAAATCTGGCCCTGGGGTCCAAGGGCGCTGTGGGGCAGCCCCAGCATGGGCGGTGGGCCGGCTGGCAGGCGGGCAGTCCAGTCGGTCGGTCGGTGGGTGGCCCCGGTTCCCCCCTCCAGCAGCCCCCTTGGTGGGGCTCCTACTGTCGGTGGGGCTCTGCGCCTGGCTCTTCTTCCTGACCCTCCTCTTCCTTACAGAGGCTCAGCAGCAGAGGCTCGGGGTGGAGCAGCAGGGCGCCGGCTGTGTTCCCCAGGCGGCAAGGGAGCATGGCGCAGCCGCCCCTTCCTGGGGGGGGAGAGAGAGTGAGAGAGAGAAAGAGGGTCAGGGTGGAGGGGGGCGGGGAGGGGAGCGTGCTCCAGGAGAGATCCCGAGTGGGTGGCAGTGGAGGAGGAGCCCCACACCCCGAGTGTGTGTGTGTGTGTGTGTGTAAGGGGGGGGCGCCAGACAGCGCCGGGACGGGCGACCCGAGGGGGGGCGGGGGGCGGGGGGGGGGGGGGGGGGGGAGGCGTGCACACGGGCACGCGCGGGCGAGCACGGCAGTCACTCACACTGGGAATGGGCCAGCTGATGCGGCCAAAGCCCCGGGCTGCGGGGCTGACAGGTAGGGGGCACCCGGACCATGGCGGGGCCTCCTCCTCCTCCTCTCCTTCCTCCTTTTCCTCCTTCCTTTTTCCTTCCTCCTTTTCCTCCTTTCTCCTCTCCTTCCTCCTCTCCTTCCTCCTCCTCCTACCCCGGCTTGTGCAGACGGCTCTGCCGGTGCCCGCGCCGCACCCGGGGCTCCGCTCTCAGGCCGGCGCTGGCTCGGGCGGACGCACGCCCCCGTGCACGCGCGCACGCTCAGCCCCGCACGCCCCCGCCGTGCTCCCCCTGCGCGTGCCGCCGCCGCCGTTTTCCCCCCCTTCCGCGCATGCGCACTGCCCCCCCCCCCCCCCCCCCCCCCCCGTCCCCGACGCAAGTCACCACCGCCATCCCCCTCGCGCACTGTCCCGCCCCCTCCGCTTGCGCGCATCCTCACGGGCTTCACCTGCCATGCCAGCCCCGTGCAGGACCCAGGAGAAGGGGGGGATCCCCAGGGCCCAGCCCGGGCCCCCGCCCCCGAAACCCGCAGAGAACCACAACAAGCCCCCCGGGATCCCTTCGACCCCCAAAACCCGCAGAGATCAACAGCGAGCCCGGGGGTCCCAGCCGCGCCCCCCCGCAGGCCCAACGCCGGGAGCTCACCGCAGCTCAGTGCGCCCGCGGGGGTTGGGGTCAAGGGTCGGGCCGCCTCCCTCCTGCGGCAGGTTTACCTCAGTCGGAGCAATCTGGGAGGAACCCGGCCGGAGCGGCAGCGCCTGGGGACCGCACAGGTGGCCGGGCCAGGGATGGATTTGGGGTTCACACCGCCCGAGGCGGGTCGTGCACGCGCACACGCACACACAGCACACGCAGGCGCGTGCCCCCTCCCCGCGGGCCTGCACCCCTGCCTCTGCCCTGCAGGATCGTGAGCACCCTAGCGGGGGCGTCGGGGGATACCCAAGGCCGAACCCCGAGTCGGCGGGGCCTCCTGCCGGCCGCTAAGGCGAATGAAGGGGCCCAGGCCGGGGGTGGGGCCGCCCCTGGGCGCCTCTGATTGGCTAAACTCCTCCGTGGGGGCCTCTGATAGGTTGAGAGGCATGATTGACAGGCGGTAATTTGCATACGGTGGCCAGGCAGCCAGGCGCTTGCTAGGCTTGGTTCCAGCCTTCTAGGAGCGTAGGCGCGGCCGGGGGCCGCCACCATCGCTCCCGGAACCTGTATCAGAGCCCAGGCCACGGAGTTTGCGGGGTTCTCCTGAGTTCCAGCTAACCAGCACAAAGCCCGGAATGGAGCTGTGGTTCAAGCGGTGCAGCGCCAGCCTCGAGGGGAAAAGAAAGAAAATCAGGGAAAGTGCAGCCTGAGGGCCCAAAATTCGAGGCCCGGAGTTCGATCCCTGGGAAGGTGCGGACTGAGATAAGTGCAAGCAGGATGGGGGATCCGGGGTGCCCCGCAGGCCCCAGCCTCCCCGACACTCGAGCTGGGATCACACCTGTCATGCCTGTTCACACGGTTCACAGTTCACACCCGCTCGTTCGCGTGCAGACCCTCTGTCTCGAGCGGGTGCTCTGTCGCTGAGCCAGGCCCTGGCCCACTTTGCACCAGCTTCCTGTGCAGGACCTAGCGGGACTGCGGCCCCCTGGTTCTAGACTTCTCCTTAAAATCGGAATGGCGACCTGGCTTTATCCACGGGGGCTGTGTCCAGCCGATTTTGCTGCCCCTTGCCGGGCCTCCAGCCTCCAGCCTCCAGATCTTAGCGAGGACTCCAGACATGATCCTCCAGATCTCAGCCTCCTGTGTAACTAGGATGACAGGTGTGAGCCACTGACACCCGGCTACTTTTACACATTTTTACAAACAACTTGGCCTCTGTGAACCACAGACCTTTCATTAAAACTATGTCAGGAGCCAGGCAGCTTTTTCAAATCTGAAACGCCATTCCTTGATGTGGCAAATTATGATGTCCTGGCACACCTCCTCACCACCCCAAAGGAAAGTGCGTGCTAATGAGACAAGGGGTCTGACTGTATTCCCCAGCAATGCTTATTGAGAAGAACAAATTCTCACCAAGGACTGAGTTAGAGGCAATGCCAGATAGATACATAGATACATAGGTACATATATACATACATACATGCAATACAGAGTGCCTCTTTCTGTATGTCTATAATGTATATGCATATATGTTAGCTTGTATTAGTATTACAGGTGTTTCATTGTACATTTCCACACAGATTATCAATATATTGCAGTCCCACCCCTTCTAGCACTCTTTCTCCCCTTCCCAGAACAATTTCAACAGGTTTCTTCATTCCACTTTCACAGTTGCCAGCAATCTACTTTAACCCATTTATCTATCCCACAGCTTCACATCCAGAAAGAGCAAGGAGATGAACAGGGCAATTGTGACTTCTTGTACCAGAAAGTCTTTCTCTCCCTGGGGCAAGCTACCAACAACCTAAGTCTCTAAGGAGCTGATTCGAGCTTCATAAATAACATCTCACTAAACCCGTTTCCAGTTCAACTTGCGCTTGCATTCAGCTTCATCTCCAGAGTGCTCAGCATCACTTTCAAAATACCCAGCCAAAGGGGCTGGGGGTCGCGTGGGGGTGGAGAAGGGGACAGGGAAAGCTAGGGTGAGATCACCAGGGATCATGATTAAAATATCCTTGGGCCAGGCACTAGTGTCTCATGCCTGTCATCCCAACTACTCAGGAGGCTGAGATCTGAGGATTGGCTGTTCAAAGCCAGCCGGGGCAGGAAAGTCCATGAGATTCTGATCTCCAATGAACCACCAGAAAACAGAAGTGGAGCTGTGGTTCAACTGGTAGAGCACCAGCCTTGGGTGAGAAAGCTCAAAGACAGCACCCAGGCCCTGAGTTCAAGCCTCAGGACCAGCATATACACCAAATATACATAAATGTATAAGCAAAAATCAATAATGACCACTATTGACCATGATTCATTATATAAATCATTACTCTCTGGGGATGCCCCACATAGTGAACAATGGAAACAAAAGGTTTTTCATGCAAGTCATAAATGCTGAAGGAATGACAGGAGAAAATTGCTAATTTCCAACCTCACGTGTAATAATTATCAGTGAATGCTAGTAAATGCTTTTCCGATGATAGCCGTAGGCAAGGCACAGTTACCTGAGTCTGAGTCGCTTTCTTTTGTTCCTTCTGGATTAGCATAAATTAATTGCACATAGGGATTTTATTGTCATATTTACATCTATGTGTCTAGTGTACTAGCATCAAATTGCGTGAGCTTTTTTCGTTCAAGGTTGCCACTCTACCACTTGAGCCACAGCTCCACTTTGGGTTTTGTTGGTAGTTCCTTGGAGATAAGAGTCTCCCGGACTTTTCCTGCCCAGGCTGGCTTTCAAATGTGATCCTCAGATCTCAGCTTCCTGAGTCTCTGGGATGACAGGTATGTAACTTTTTTTTAAATTCAATCATAATAAAAGGCTTAAAGGACCCAAGTTCAAGTCCCAGTACAAGCACAAAAAAATTAAAAATTTTAATTTGCCCAGTGTATAAGAATGTGGGGCTTTCTGACAGTGGATATTTCTGTGTATCTTTAGTGATTTTTTTCATTGTGGTTTTCATTTCACTTTCTGGAACATTTTTGGTTTTAGAGGATGCTGCTACACTCCTGGGAAGAGATTTTCCTTGGCTCCTTGTCCTGTACCCCCTTTATCTGGGTTTGAGTCTGCACTAGCACTGTCAAGCTGAACGTAGCTCATCCTTCCTCCTGAACATGTTTATTTAGCATGGTGTTATTGAAATTTTCTGAAGGCCTGGTAAAATTTACTATTGACACCAGCTGGCACTGGGGTGGCACTGTAGGAAGATTTTTAATTACTAATTCAACCTCTATATATTTCAGACCTATTTAGATTTCTATTTCTTCTTGGGAATTTTTTTTTTGAGAATTTGTATCCTTCCGGAATATTAACTATTTCGCCTAACTTGCCTAATTTGTTACATTAAATAAAAATAGCTCTGAATAGAGCCAGGTGCTGGTGGCTCACACCTGTCATCCTAGCTACTCAGGAGGCTGAGATCTGAGGATCGTGGTTGGAAGCCAGCTCAGGCAGGAAAGTCCGTGAAACTCTAATCTCCAATGAACCACCAAGAAAAGTTGGAAGTGGAGGTGTGGCTCAAGTGGTAGAGCACCAGCCTTGAACCAAAGAACTTCAAGGACAGCACCCAGGCCCTGAGTTCAAGCCCCAGGACTGGCATCAAAGAGAAAGGGGTGAGAGGGGAACAGAGAGAGAGAAAAGGAAGGAAGGGGAAAAAAAAGACAGACATGGGAAATCCACTTGGGTCTTTTGTGAGACTGATAGACCAAGTTTTGACCTAACTAAGCATTGTTCAATTGTGCCAAGATGTTGAGCACAATTTAGTGGCCCTCCTGTGGTCATTCAAGGCCTATGGCTTTTGTGCCTCAAGTACTAGGATGTTCCCTGATGCGGTGCAGTTCAAATAGCCACAAACCAGCCAATAAGCCCCAATGTAAGGCAAGACAAGGCCTCTTAGAATCCTTCCCTGGGCTGATGGAACCCACTAGTAAAGGGCTGCTTGTCCTTCACAGGGCTGGGGGGGGTCTGTCTGTCCCCTGTCCTCTTGTCCCTGAGGGTGGGGCCAGCTCACATTGATCCTGAAAAGGCCCAGTTAAGTCCTGCTGTCTGAGACTGGCCGGGCACTGAGCTGCCTTTGTGGAGGCCTGCTGCTGGAATGCGTGTTTGCAGAGAATGGAAGGCAGCAGGGTGTGCCCAAGCTATTGTGTCAGAAAAGTCACCAGCCAAGAAAGCAGGACACATGCCCTCGACAAACACGTCCAAGCCCTGTGCCCAGCAAGGGGGCCTAGAGCTGGGAACACTGGGGACAACTGGCAGCCACAGTGCACCAGCACGGAGAACATGAAGAAAACCCGCAGGGGACACGATGGACAGCAAGGCGGTCCTGGCCGGCCCCAGGGATGGATTTGCTAACCTGTGCTCTTCTTCAGTCCAGGCTGGCCCAGCGAGAACAAGAACTGCCCCGTAGTCTGTATCTTCATACCAGCCACTCAAGAGGCTGAGATCGGAGGATCATGGTGAGAAGCTCAGCAGGAAAGTCCTTATCTCCAATGAACCATCAAAAGGCCAGAAGTGGAGCTGTGGCTCAAGTGGTAGAGCACCAGCCTTTAGCACAAAAGTTGAGAACAGTGCCCAGACCCTGAGTTCAAGACAGAGGACTGGCACTCACTCACACACACACACACACACACACACACACACACACACACACACACACTCACCCCAAAATGTTAAAATATCAAATTTGAGAAACCCAGTTAAACAGCACCCAGGACTAGATACTTCCTTTGGCCTGAGGAAGTTCACTGTGAATCTCTGAGGACACCCGGGCAGCTTTTGTGATGCTTCTGACCCCTGACCCCAGGAAACCATCAGGATCTCATGAAATGGTAATGTTCTTCCCAGACTCAGAGTGAGGCCCAGTGTATGATCTTTTTTCTTTTTTTTCTTTGTCGATTGTGGGGCTTGAACTCAGGGCCTGGGCACTTCCCTGAGCTCTTCTGCCCACAACTCTCTATCTGCCCTTATTTATTTATTTATTTATTTTGGTGGTTCCTTGCAGATAAGAGTCTCATGAACTTCCCTGGCTCAGGCTGGCCTCAAACCTTGATCCACAGATCTGAGCCTCCAGAGTAGCTAGGATGACAGGGGGGAGCCACCAGCAATAGGCTGTGATGATTTCTTAAAGCAACAATAGAAAATGGATAACCAAAACTGCAGGTATCTTCCCTCTGCCCCTGCCCATCTACCCTTTTGACACTTGTGTCAACATAGAACCATCTGGAACCAACCCTGAGAGTAGCTGAGCTATGTATTCTGTCCACAGCTCCTGTCCACCGTTCCTGTCTACCTTTTGGAGCCTTGTATGAATCTGAGACAGAATAATGTTAAATAACGTGTTGGGTGGTCCAGAAAGAGACCCATGCCATTAGTTAATGAGAAGAAGAGATAGTAACTAATGAAGACAACTAATTGAGTTTTTGGATCCCTGTGGAGTGGAAGGAATCCAGGAGAGCTGACCTACACTACACAGATTCACCAGAGAATATGAATCAAAATGGCAATTCATCATGTTAAATGTAGGGCATATCTTCCCAGTGATTAAAGTGTCTGTGTCCATAAGCAAGGAAACCTTCCTGTTATCAGATCAACTGGTAGATTTAATTAAATAGGCCTACAGCGACTGATTGGGCGAGGATGGAAGCAAAGACGGGCGATCGCTGCAGGTGTCATTGGCTGTGCTGATCAGACCCTGCCAGCTTCCCGGCTCCTCACTGCCCTTGCAAGAATTCTACAAGCCAGGCACTGGTACTCATGCCTGTCATCCCAGCTACTCAGGAGGCTGAAATCTGAGGATCACAGTTCAAAGCCAGCCAGGGCAGGAAAGTCCATAAGACTCTTGACTCCAATAAACTACCAGAAAACCAGAAGTTGCACTGTGGCTTAAGTTGGTAGAGGGCCTGCTTTGAGCAAAAGAGCTCAGAGATAGTGCCCAGGCCCTGAGTTCAAGACCCATGACCACCAAAAAACAGAGAGAACAGCTGCCTTACAGTATTGACATGCTTGTGGGACCAAGTGACAAGACGTGTTCCGACCCTACACTCCTGTGTGAACTTAGAGCTCTAGAGACTTGAGCCATGGCGTGGGTCCTTCCATTCCACTCTGTGAGTGTGTGTGTGTGTGCCAGTCATAGATCTTGAACTCAGGGCCTAGGCACTGTCCCTGAGCTCTTCAGCTCAAGGCTGGCACTCTACCACTTGAGCCACAGTGCCACTTCTGGTTTTCTGGTGGCTCATTGGCAGTAAAGTCTCATGGACTTTCCTGCTCAGGCAGGCTTTAAACCCTGATCCTCAGATCTCAGCATCAGACCCTCAGATCTCCCTGGATCCACACCAGGAGCCCAAGCCAGCACTGTGCAATATCCCAGTGCTGTCCGCATCAACCTTGCTCAACCTTGAGGAAGACTGGTCGCCCCTTGAGCTGAGGAAGATGCTGAAATCAGGGGTCTGGGGCAGGGTGGTAGCCGCCGTGTGCTTTCACCCACGTTTTGACTCCTATCACCTTCCACTGGCCGAGACACCGATCACAAGCACTCAGGCAAACAGAGTCCTCCTCCCTCTCCAACAAGGTACTGATTCTCAGTCCTGGGAAGCCAAGCCCCACCGCCTTCGGTAGGATCGCTGTAGGAAAGGGAACCGGGGAGGACAGGGGGTGGGGTGGGGGGACTCAGCTGACCCACAATGGCTCCTGACGGAGAGCAGAGCTGAGTGGGGCCTCCCAGGCCGTCTCCCCCTCATCTAGTGACTGAACAGAAGCCAGCACAGAAATCTTTCTGTGGGAAAACTTTAAATAAAGAAGAGCTCCATCTCCTAGGAAACCACTTCCCTCCTCGTTGTGTCTCTGCTCGGAAAAGATGTCCAGCATTCTCTCTTCCCCTCCCCCCCTCGTTCTACCCCCCCATGCCATGCCTTCTCCAGAAAATCACACACACACACACACACACACACACACACACACACACACACACACACAATCACCCAGTCACACAAGGCACCACAAGCGCTCAGTGCCAACCACGACTGTGGCCAACCCAGACCCCAACGCACCAGCGAGGCCCATCACCCACTTGGAAAAGATGATGGGGGATTTCAGACATGCTGTACCCAGAAGCATCAAGATCCACAGGGAACAGATGGCACAGGAAGGAGACTGTAACTCCACCCTCCCACCCCGCCATGATCTTCAGAATTCAGCAAAGGCCTCATCATTATTCTCAGAGCAGGCGAAGCTGGGACTCGTGTCTCCCAGATTTGGGGAGGGAGGTTGTACCCACTCGCATGTTCTGGTGGAATGGTGAGGCAGGGGATGAAAGGCCTACAAGGAATGGCCAGCACCCCGGGTTTAAGCGAGGAAACTGCAGAAGAGGTGACTGTGGTGTTGGAGAGGAGGAGTCTCAAGAAAAGATGAAGGTGGCCGGTGCTTGGTAGCTCATGCCTGTCATCCCAGCTACTCAGGAAGCTGAGATCTGAGGATCACAGTCCAAAGCCAGCCCTGGCAAGGAAAGTCTGTGAGATTCTCATCTCCAGTTAGCTGCCCAAAAGACAGAAATAAGGCTGTGACTTAATATGCTAGGGTGCTAGCCTTGAGGGGAAAAAAAAGCTTAGGGACAGTGTCCAGGCCCTGAGTTCAAGCCCCACGATGAGCAAGTAATAATAATAATAGTGATAAGAACCTTGTTTTCTTCACTTGGTTTAACACAAGGGCTAGTCCAGGTGACGTGGCTACAAGGTAAAATACATTTCTTTTCATCTAAATGCTCTTTGGGTGCTTTGCTTGTGAATTCAGTGCAGTCTCCAAGTATACAAAAAAGAAAAAGGAAAAAAAATGTGAAATTAAAAGACCAAAGAGGAGAGTAATTGGATGGCTCCATTTGGGAGGGACAAGAAAGCATGTGCAAAAGAAAATGAGCTTAAAAGCCAAAGCAAGCCAGGGTCTTTTATTTCACCCATGGCATGAGCAATTGGACGAGCTGCCTCCTCTGTGTGGTCAGTGCAAAGAGGAAATGGTTTTGAAACAGTGGAAATGTGCCAGGTTCGCAGCCACCTTGGAAGAAATAAAACTCAAGGCCTGGGACACTGTCCCTTGGCTTTTTGTTTTATGCTCAAGGCTGGCGCTCTACCACTTGAGCCACACCCCTGCATCCAGCATTTTGGCAGTCCAGTGGAGCTAAGAGTCTCATGGACTTCCCAACCTGGGCTGGCCTCAAACTGTGATCCTCAGATCTCACCCTCTTGAGTAGCTGGGAAGACAGACATGAGCCACTGATGCTCATATGATATATATTTCCTGTTGCTTCACTCTGTTCTGGTTAGCTATAGCCAGAGAATGCCACCCGTAGAGGTAGCTGGATAAGAGAAAGCCATCGGTGGCTGGGCCTTAGCATTCTGCGTGCATGGTGCCTCACGAAACCTCAAGTGGAGACCCAGGACTGAGAACCCAGAGGACCTGCTTCATCCGTTGTCATGTTACCCTACTTCACAGCCCAAGGCCAGGATGGAGATCTCACCCAGCCACGGGCAGGCAGAGTCAGAACCACAGGGCTCTACCTGGATCACACATGACACAGACAAGACCCCAGGAGCAGCCACAGGAGCATGCCTGGGTGTGGTTCAGTAAACTTCTCTGCTACTTCTTTGCTCCTGTCCCAACTGTCTGCTCCCTACTCCTTCCTCCCCACTGCCTCCCCTACCTCCCACACCATCTGGGCAGCCTGGCTTCCATGCTCCAGGCTTCCAGGTGGCCCTTGTAGATCCCGGACCACAGAGAGCTGCGTGGACTGGAGTGGGCAGCCGTGGACTGGCTGGCTTATTCAGTGTTTGCCTGCCTGCTTGGTTGGTTGATGGTTGGCTATTTGGCTGGTTAATTCATTCGTTGGTTGGCAGTTGGTTCATTCATTCATGCATTCATTGGTGATTGGTTGGTTGGTGATTGGATGTTTGGTGAGTTGGTTAGCTGGTTAGTAATTGGTTTATTCACTCATTTGTTGGCAGTGAGTAAGTAGCTTGATGATTAGATGTTTTTGGTTAGTTTTAGCTAGTTGGCTGGTTGGTTAGTAGTTCATGGCTCATTCATTTGTTGTTGGTTGGTTGGTAGTTGGATGTTTATTCTTTCATTGGTTATTGGTTAGTTGGTTGGATGTTTTTTGGGTTAGTTTTGGCTGGTCAGTTGGTTGGTTAGTAGTTGATGCTCATTTATTTGTTGATGGTTGGTTAGTTGGATGTTTATTCTTTCATTGGTTATTGGTTAGCTGGTTGGATGTTTGTCTAGTCAGTTGGTTGCTTAGTAGTTGATGGCTCATTCATTAGTGATTGGTTGGTTGGTTGGCTGGTTAGTAGTTGATAGTTTATTCATTCACTCACTGGTGATTGTTTAGTTGGTTAGTTAGTACTTGATGGCTCATTCATTCATTCATTGGTGATTGGTTAGTTGGTTAATAGTTGCTGGTCATTCATTCATTCATTGGTAATTAGCAGGTTCATTCATTCAACTGTTCTCTTCCTCTTCCTTGAGGGACAAAGCTTCTAAACTCAGCAAAATGAAGGTTCTGCTCACCCTCATCTTTATGTTTCTTTCCTGCATGGGAACTGTCCACTGAGTTCTCCTGGGCAGTGATCCTCAGATCTCAGCCTCTTGAGTAGCTGGGAAGACAAGCATGAGCCACTGATGCTCATATGACATATGAGCAAGGCAGTGGCACCAGCTCCGTACTGCTGGGCTAAGCTTCCCATCTGCGAACCGAGTGAATTAAAACCATGGTGGGGTGGGGGGGTGCAAGGACAAAAAGAAGTCCAAAAAATGAGAATCTGCCCTATTTCTGGTGCTAGCTTTCTGATGACAATCGTGCTTGAGGAAACCGTAGCTCAACAGTGGAAATGCACAGCTCACTTGCGGTCTGCAATGCAATGTGGGATGGGATGACTTGAGGTACAGGGAGCCAGTTGGAGGCTGATGTGGGAAAGAGGATTGGAGAGAAATTGAACACCGAAAGATTTTTCTGGGGCTCGCACCAAGATTTGAATCTAGAGCCTCATTCTTCCAAGGCAGAAGCTCTACCATTTGAAACATAAGCTCCAATACTTTTTTCCTTAGGTTCTATTTTTTTTCCAGAAAGGGCATCATGCTTTTGCCATGCAGAGATTTTCGGTCTACCATTGGTTGGACCCATAGATGTGGCCCAGGTGAATATGGAAGGCTGGCTGTCTTTGATTTGGGGAGGTCATGTAAGGTTTATCAGTGAAGTCTGACCTCATGACTCTTCTGTGTGTGTGGGACTGGACCACAAGCAATGTTTAAAGCCCCTGAGAGTCATGGCAGTGACCCCTTCAGGGAAAACATGATCCCTGCTGTGACAGAACAAAGAAATCCTGGACCCAGATGCATCAGATATGTGGCGATATGATGTCCTTTTCCTGACATTGATGTCCGGCTTGCTTGCTTCTCATAAGAACCATTCTTCGAGGGTAAATGGCTTGAATTCTTGCAGCAATCAGGAACGGAACACTTACAGTAATTGACATAATTAAGGCACCAAATGAGGAAGAGAGAAAGGTCCGTGAAAGATCTCCAAGGGGAAGACTTACTTATTTATACAGTCTTTATTGAGTGTTTACTGGGTTGCATGTGGGTTTTTTTTTTAAACTTCACCAGGCAACTGATGGACCAAAATAACTCAAGAATGATCCCAGCTTCTAAGGTGGTCAGATTTGTGAAAAGGAAAAATAGTGAGAGCCGTGCAAACAGACGATCACAATCAGTTATAACAACTTGCAAAGAAGGGGTTTTGAGGAAGACAGTTTTTTTAAGGGAGTCTTTAGGAATTTGTATTTCAGCTTACTCACAAATGAGAAGCCTGAGTTATCAAGGACAGGGGAGGAAAAAGGAGAGGAAATCAAACTGTGAGATTTATTTTTTTTATTTTTTATTAGTCCTGGGGCTGGACCTCAGGGCCTGGGCACTGTCCCTGAGCCTTTCACTCAAGACTGACACTCTACCACATGAGCCACAGCTCCACTTCTGATTTTCTGGTGGTTCATTGGAGATAAGAGTCTCATGGACTTTCCTGCCCGAGCTGGCTTTGAACCACAATCCTCAGATCTCAGCCTCCTGAGTAGCTGGGATGACAGGAGTGAGCCACTGGTGCTTGGCTTGAAATCACTTTTTGAGACTCAGAATGAACAAAGTATTTAAATTTTAAGGAAAATATTTAAATTTTAAAGCAAGAGCCAATCAAACAGCAACACACATAACCACAATTTTTATTCAGCGTCTCGGAGATTGGGAGGTGAGGGGTGGGGTAATGGGAGGTCAAGAAATCTTGACATGGGACAATTCAGCATGAAACATTCACTTATCAACTGACATTTCTCTGTCCCCTTAAACCTGGGCTACAATTGACAAGAAAAATCTTTAAGCATTCATGGACTCCCCGGTAAAGGAACCAGAAGATGGCGGCTGCAGCTATTCACAGATGGAATGCTCTGTGCTAATAAAAAATAAATAAGCAAACTTAGAGCCAGGCGCCAGTGGCTCACGCCTGTCATTCTAGCTACTCAAGAAGCTGAGATACGAGGATCTCAGTTCAAAGCCAGCCTGGGCAGGAAAGTCCATGAGATTCTTACCTCCAGTGAACCACCAAAAATGCCACAAGTGGCTCTGTGGCTCAAGTGGTAGAGCATTAGCCTTAAATACAAAAGCTCAGGAACAGCACCCAGGCCCTGAGTTCAAGCCCCATGATCAGCACACACACACACAAGATAAACATTGTCCAAAAAGAAATGTACTTTTTTATCTGACTTATAGAACTGTAATCCCTCTGTACATCACCTTTATAATAACAATTTTTTAAAGTAAAAATAAACACGTAACATAAAATAAACCACTTTAGATTTAGACATCGCTTTTAGCTTCAAAATTGCACAGAGCAGTTTCTGCGAGAGAACCTGCTGGAAGAAGCTTATCAAATGCTCGGTAACCCAAATGTTTTTAATGGCCCAACCCACTAAAATTAAAGTTAAATGGCAAAAAAGCCAACCCTGATGCCTGTGTCTGAATGGCAGTGGAGCCGTCACCTTGGGAGGAGAACGTATTTACTTAGGCAGCACTCCTGTTCTCTCCGAGCCTCTTACGAACATGGGGTAGGTAATTAATGAAGTTTAAATTTCCCTAATGATCAGTCTTTGGCTCTGCCTAGGTGGGAGGCAGATGCTGACATCTGTGTTCTTAATCGGGAACTTAAAAAGCAAGGAAGTAGCCAGGCATCCGCCTGACATCCCAGAGATTCAGGAGGCTGAGATCTGAGGATCGTGGTTCAAAGCCAGCCTGGGCAGGAAAGTCTGTGAGACTCATCTCCAATAAACCATGAGAAAAGCAGAAGTGGGGCTGTGGCTCAAGGGGTAGAGTGCCAGCCTTGAGCTGAAGAGCTGAGGGACAACACCCAGGCCCTGAGTTCAAGTCCCAGGACTGGCATCAAAAATAAAAGGTCAACAACCTCATATACACATAACAGTACCTGGGCTATAGCTCAGTGGTACTGCACTTGCCTAATAAGCATGAAGCCCCAGGTTCAAACCCCAGTACTGGAAAAAGAAAACACCATATGCACACACACACACACACACACACACACACACACACACACACACACACACACACATGACAGCCAACCTCTGGCACAAGGAAAATGCTTCTGGGGCAGATACTGTACCACGCACAACCCCACCTGTTGTCAGCACCAAAGGTGAACCTCAAAACTCTCATCACCAGCCCTCTGGTCTGCCCCGGAGCCGTGCCCTGTCATCAGCAGTCCCAGCCCCGCCCAAACCCCCAGACTTTCCTAAGAATCTCCCACAAACCAACCCCAAGGCTTACACAGCTCAGCCCAGTCTGTGTGCCAGTTCTCTGTACCTTAGCTCCTCATCCCAGGGGACACAACAATGGAGGGAGGGAAGGAAGGAAGGAAGGCAAGCAGGCAGACAGGGAGGAGGAAAGTAAGATAGAGAGGAAGGAAGAAGGAAGACAGGGGGGAGGAAAGAAAAGACAGGAGGGAAGACAGGAGTAAAGAAGGAAGGGAGGGAGGGAGGAAGGAAGAAGGGGGAAGGAAGGAATATAGGGAGGAGTGAAGAAAAAAGGGAAGGCAGAAGGAAGGAAGGAAGAAGGGAGGGAAGAAAGGAATACAGGGAGGAGGGAAGAAGGAAGGAAAGATGGAGGGAGGGAGAGAAGGAAGGGGGAGGGAAGGAAAAGGAAAATAGAAGGAGGGAAGGAAGACAGAGGAGGGAAGGAGGAAGAAAAGAAGACAGGGAGGAGGGAAGAAGGAAGGAAAGGAGGGAAGAAGGAAGGAAGACAGGGAGGAGGGAAGGAAGGAAGACAGAAGAGAAGACCGGGAGGAGGGAAGAAAGAAGGGAGGGAAGGAAGGGAGACAGGGAGGAGGGAAGGAGGAAGGGAGGGAAGGAAGGAATCCTGTTTTGCTTTCCTTGGACCGTACCCTCTGTGGATGGTGCTGTTTTTCTTTGGCTCCTTTCGAGACTTACTTCCTTGTCTTCCTCTCCGCGCGTTCGGCATCTGGCTTGAGCTTATGTGGCTTTCCCCAGTGGGTCCACATTTGGGCTAAATGGCGGTGTGGATGTCCCCTTGGGCCTGGCCTCTGCGGGACTGGACGTCTCCTCAGGCCTGGCCTGGGCCCTGCTTTCTCAGCGTCTCCTCCTGCAACTCCAGTTCCAGGAATGCTAAAGCGGCCCTTGCTATGATCTCCTGGCCCTGAGCCCCACTCAGCCTCCCTCCCTGTCCCTCCCTCCACCTCAGATTGGGGAATCATTACCTCTGTGTTCTCCTTCCTTTCACTTTTGTACAGCCTTGCACCTGTTGTACAAAGGGGGTTCATGGTGACCAAGGTATCTCGGCTGCATGCGCCCCTCTGCCTTGCTCCTCTCTGATCTCCAGTGAACCACCAAAAGCCAGAAGTGGTGCTGTGGCTCAAGTGGTAGAGCACCAGCCTTGAGTGAAAAAGCTCAGGGATGGCACACAGGCCCTGAGTTCGAGCCTGCTGTCTGAGATTCAAGCTATGGCAGTCAGAAGAGGGAAAAGGCAACGGACAGGGGCAGGGGAAACGAGGTGAACATCTATTCCATCTCACCCCTGCCACCAACAGCACCAGCTGCTTTTATTTATATATTATTTGTTTGTTTATTGAGGGGGTCACGGGTCTTGAACTCAGGGCCTGGTCACTGACTCTGAGCTCTTTCACTCAAGGCTGGTGCTCTACCACTTGAGCCACAGCTCTCCTTCTGCTTTTCCAGTAATTCATAGGTGATCAAGAGTCTCATGGACTTGCCAGCTCAGGCTGGCTTCAAACCATGATCCTCTAGATCTCGGCCTCCTTGAGTAGCTGGGATGACAGGCCCAAGCCATGGGCACGGGGCTTGTATTATTTATTCTTGCGCATTATCTCTCACAAAAGCCCACTGCCGGCTCTTGGGGAGGGGGTGTAAAATAACAGCAGCTCAACCCAGGCATCTGCAGGTGCTTAGTTCGAGCACAAGTCCGCTCACCTCGGGAGCTGGGACCTCCAGCCCTGGCTACCAGGCAGCCTCTCTCTGCTCTCTGGGAGGGAAGCCGGGTGTGGGGGTGCTTGCTTTCGGGGAAGTTCCTCTCAGAAGACCTCCTGACTCCGGAAGTTGGGATATTGTGGGGGTTGCACATTACATAACCTAAAATCACCCCCCCCCCCACCGCCTCCCCCTTGCTCCTACACACAGGCCTGGGAGCGGGGAGGGAGGGAGGATGCACAAACCTACAGGCAGGCAGGCGATTGCAGCAAAATGCCGCACTGGTTGCCTGGGCAACGTCCCAGCCCCATGCAGCTGCTCCTCCAGCTCTTGCTCACCCTATTTTTAGTCTCCAGACGACACATGGAAACCGGCTCTCAAAGATTTTTCTTTCTTTCTTTCTCCCCCCCTGTCCGCCCCCCCCCCATTTTTTTATTTCCCTGTATGATGAAGACAGGCATAACCTTTTTATTGGGGGGTTGATGGGAGAGACTCCAAAGGCAGCACTAGGTGGTTCAGGCCAGTGGCTCTGAAAGCAAGGGGGCTCTCATTTTGGGGGAACCGGTTAAGTTGAGGGGACATGGGGTTCTGGGCTTTGCTAGAGATTACGTGTGTCCACAGCGCATCTCCACCTGCATGGTAAAGTAGAGAGTGAGTCACTAAAGAGATGTGAAAGATCACGCCTGTCACCCCAGCTACTCTGGAGGCTGAGATCTAGAGGATGGCGGTTCAAAGCCAGCCCGGGGCAGGAAAGTCCCTGTGAGACTCTTCTCTCTCAGGAACTACCATAAAAATGAAGTGGGAAGTGGTACTGTGGTTCAAGACACACAGCCTACAAAAAAAAAAAGAACCTGAATTTTGTGTGGTGTGTGTTTGTGTGTGTGTGCCTCTGCATACGTGTGCACATGAGCACACACATGCATGCCAGTTTTGGGGCTTGAACTCAGGGCCTGGGTGCTATCCCTGAGCTCTTGTGCTCAAGGCTGGCACTCTACCATTTGCGCCACTCCAGCTCCACTTCCACTTTTTTTGGCAGTTCATTGGAGATAGAGTCTCATGAGTTTTCCAGAGGAGGCTAGCTTTGAACCACGATCCTCACATCTCAGCCTCTTGAGCAGCCAGGATTACAGGTGTGAGCTGCCTGTGCCTTCAGGACTCAAGAGCCCAAATCAAGATGTATTACCACCTTCTTCTTCCTCTTCTTCTTCTTTGTCATCGTCTCCTCCTCCTCCTCCTCCTCTTCCTCCTCTTCCTCCTCCTCCTTCTGTTGTGATATCTGGGAAATACTGTGATAGGCTCTCTCTCTCTCTCTCTCTCTCTCTGTCTCTGTCTCCGTCTGTCTGTCTGTCTGTCTGTCTCTCTCTCTCTCTCTCTCTCTCTTGTGAACCCTTCCCCGGGTGGGTTAAAGAAACGGAACTGATATGATGCATGTTATGCCAATTACCCTGATTTGATGGCACACAAGTATTGAAATGTCGCCTGCATTCTCTACATGTGTACGATGCCCAAGTGTCAATTAAAAATTCTTTTTTTTAAAGAAAAACACAGAATAAACCACCAAAAATACCTCAGTTTCTGTGCGGCCAAAGACGACAGATTGTCAGGCCCCATGTCTCAGAGCGAGCCCCGACATGGAGCCGGCTCTGGGGAGAGGCGGCCCTGCAAGACTCCATGGGAAATGGATGATCCACAGAGGCGCGTGGCACCTGGGGCTGATCGTGCTGGAGGCTGGGAGATGCGCCCCCCCCCTTGTGGGAGGAGAGGTTCGAGCCATGGGGTGCACACGGCTCCCAGGGCCTCTGGATCTGAGGCCCAGGCTGGGACTAAGCAAGTCTACAGCCTGGCTGGTGCACAGGACCAAGTGGATGTCCGGGGGGCCAGGACTTATAGATAAAGAGGTGGGTTGGGGGCTGGGAAGGTGACTCAGTGGTAGAGCGCTTGCCTTGAATGCATGAGGCCCTGAGTTCGATTCCTCAGCACCACATAAGCAAAAAGAAAAAAGCCGGAAGTGATGCTCTGGCTCAAGTGGTAGAGTGCTAGCCTTGAGCTGAAATGCTGAGGGACAGCGCCCAGGCCCTGAGTTCAGGCCCGACGACAGGATCCCCCCCCCAAAACAAAACAGGTGGGTTGGGGTACATTGGATCAGCCAAGTTCCCAGGGCAGGAGCCCTCAAAATTCAGCATGAAATGCTCGTTAAAAATGTAGGAATGTGCCAGGCACTGGTGGCTCACACCTGTCATCCTAGCTACTCAGGAGGCTGAGATCTGAGGATCGCAGTTCAAAGCCAGCCAGGGCAGGAAAGTCCTTGAGACTCTTATCTTCAATAACCCACAAGAAAACCAGAAGTGGCACTGTGGCTCAAGTGGTAGAGCGCTAGTCTTGAGCTGAAGAGCTCAGGGACAGCGCCCAGGCCCTGAGTCCAAGTACCATGACCAACAAAAATACACGTGTGTGTCAAGCCTAGGACTTAATCACAAGGCCTGGGCGCTGTCCCTGAGCAATTTGTGCTCAAGGCTGGTGCTCTACTGTTTGGGCCACAGCTCTACTTCCAGCTTTTTGGTGGTTCACTGGAGATGAGAGCCTTATCAATTTTCCTGACAAGGCTGGCTTCCAATTGCGATCCTCACATCTCAGCCTCCTGAGTGGCTGAGAATCACAGAAATTAACCTTAATCTGTATGATTGTCACCAAATGGACAATTATCATTTCAATGTCTCAAATACCGGATTGTTCGGCACAGTGTGTATATTGGTTCTGGAGCATTCTCCTCGTGTTATTTAACGACTTTTTCTGCCTGGTGGGAGACCTGAAGCTGACAGAACCATGGGCTTAATTTGGCTTTGTTTTTCATTTTTTCAATTTGAGAGGGCCACCATAGTTCTGTTTTGTTGTTTTGTTCGCTTTTGCTACTGCTAGTCTATAGATGCGCATGGAAATCTGCAAAGAAAATGAATCATTGTCACATATGAGGTCATCTTCAACCTATGTTCTTCTCTAAGTTGTGTGTGTGTTAGTGTGTGTGTATATGTGTGTGTGTACGAGTGTGAGTATCGGGATTTGAACCCAGAGCCTTGAACGCCCTCACTTGGCTTTTTTGAAGGCTGGCAGCTGGCCACTTGAATTCTGTGTCCGTTCATGGGCTGCGTGACCCAATCTCTCTCTCTAGGAACTTTGTGACGTATATGTACATTTGTGGTGATGATGGTAGCAGCCCCAACAAAGGACTCTTTTTAGGAGGACACAATTCTTGTTTTAGCTGAAGAACATGGCTCTCACACGTGATGGTGGTGGTAGTAGAGGAAGGGAAGGAGGGAGTTAAGAGCAGCTTCACTAGAGAAAACAGCCCTAGTTAGAGCTCAGGCTGACGACTAGGTCGTTAAATACAGATGTTGTTTGCCAAGTGTCGTGGTACACCTCTGTAGTCCCAGCATGCCGGGGGAATATCAAGTTCAAGGACAGCCGGAGGTATCCAGAAAGGCCTGTTCCAAATGCCCAAGGAGCTGTGTGTACAGCACTTCCCTAGCGTGCACTTTTCCTCAACCTGAGATTTCTAGAATAGTCAGTTCCTTTCCTTGCATTTTTTATTCTAGTAGCTTCTAAATAATTATGGTATACAGCCAGGCGCTGGTGGCTCCCGCCTGTCATCCCAGCGACTCAGGAGGCTGAGAGCTGAGGATCATGGCTAGAAGCCAGCCCAGGCAGGAAAAGTCTGTGAGATTCTTATCCCTCCAATGAACCACTCAAAAAGCCAAAAGCAGAGTTGTGGCTCAAGTGGTAGAGCTCCATCCCTGAGCAGAAAAGCTCAGGGACAGCATCCAGGCTCTTGAGTTCAAGACCCAAAACCAACCAAAGATTTAAAAAAAGAGAATAATGGCATATTTTCTCAAATTACATTTGGAGAGTGCATAAAGCAAAAGATATAAGTAGCATTTGAACATCTCACGGTCTCATTTGGGGGAGTGTTATTTCATTTATTATAATTATTATTGTTGTTGTTATTAGTATTATTATATTTGTGCTATTGTTATTGTTATTATTATTGTTATTTTGCCCCCAAGCACCCATAAAGCTTTTGCATTTAAGACCTCATCCTCCAGGTCATTTTTGACATGCACTATACAAACCAAGCTTCGCAGCCATGGTGAGGTTGCCTTGCCCCCATTCTCCTGATGGTGAGTTTGCTGGGCTTTTACCAGGACCTGTGTGTGGGTGGCTGACCGCTCTGAGTGCCCCGCCTTACGCCTGGCTGGTTGGAGGACAGCGGGAGAGATGCAAAGGAGAACACACGCTTTTAAGTCAAACAACATTCTACACGTGGAGACCAATGGATGCCTTCCTAAAGTCTACCAGGAACTGGAGAACGCTCTCTGAGGAGCCATGTGTGTGTGTGTGTGTGTGTGTGTGTGTGTGTGTGTGTGTGTTTGTGTGTGTGCACATGCATGTGCATCCCCGTCCACCCAGGGGCTATTCCCAGGCAGAAGACCCCGGTGTGTGCTGCTGGGGGACCAGGGGCCACTGCACTTCTCCACATACCAACTCCATCCACACATGGGGCCTATCCCACATCAGCCTCTTCTCAGACATCTGGAAAGCTCCAGAACCTTCCAGAGGATACAAAGATTCAAGCCCAAGTGAGCAAAGACTTGTAGATAGATAGATAGATAAATAGATAGATAGATAGATAGATAGATAAATAGATAGATAGATAGATAGATAGATAGATAGATCTAGATCTGTAGATATTAGATATAGACATAAATATAGATATCTATATAGATATAGGTCTATATATATACACATATATGTATATATGCATATATATGATTATATTTAATATAGTAAATATAATATATTTAAATATATACTATATTTAAATAATATATAATTTAAATATATATATATTTAAATATGTTATAGTCTAAATGTTATTTAAATATATTGTTTATATATTATATAATATATACATACTATACATTATACATGTGTTATACTTAAATAACTTATATTAAATAGTACACAGTATATGTAATATATACTATATATTGTGTATGATACGGTATGTATTGACGGGCCATGTCCAGGGAGGAAGATCGTGTAGAGAAATGTTTTGTCCAGATGGTTTGGCTCAGGTCAGACTTGGGGCTACAGAATTTTTCAAGGACAGTCTATGATAACCTAATTTTTTTTTTAATATTCCCACCCTGTGAGCAATATGTAGTGTTCTGACGTTTTACTTCTCTCTCCTTGGAGGAGAAAGATTTGGTCCACTGGCTGACCTGGCCTGCAGAGGTGGTTGACCGGAGCTGACAAATACCGTGGGAGGTCTTTCAAGGAGTTGTTCAAGAAGGCACCAGAACACACAGGAAGGAGTCCATAGAACATCCACTGCAAGGTGCCGGGGCTGGCCGGTGGGAGGACAATTCCAGCTCACTCCTGGTCTAATGGTGCCGTGTGCAAAACACCATCGTCCAAGACAAAAGGGAAAACAATGATGTTAACTGGCAGGAGCAGACACTGCCACTCCATGAGGGCTGAAATCTCATCTGTGTGTGTGTGTGTGTGTGTGTGTGTGTGTGTGTACAGTATACCTATCCTGGGGCTTGAACTCAGGACCTGGGTGCTCTACCACTTGAGCCACAGCTCCACTTCCAGTTTTCTGGTTGTCCATTGGAGATGAGAGTCTCATGACTTTGCTGCCCAGGCTGGCTTTGAACCGCAATCCTCAGATCTCAGCCTCCTGAGTGGCTGGGATGACAGGCGTGAGCCCTAGGACTGGCCTTTTTTTGTTGTTGTTGTTGTTGTTGTTAAGCCAAGTGGAGAAATGAAACCAAAATGAAGTGGCCATTTAACCACATTTTATTCCAGAAGGGTCTTTGCAAAGATCTGCAGGACTGGAAGCGATTTCAGATAGAGAATTACCAATGGTGTGGCAAGAATCAAATGAAGTCGGCAGAGGCTGGAGGATGAAGGAAGGGTTCGTGGCAGAGCTCAGCATCCAGGAGTTCAGTGCTTGGGGTGTGGTGGGGCCCAAAGCTGGAGGAGGAGGAAGATGATATCACCACAAACTCCAGTGGAGCAGAGCCAGGGAATGGGCACTGAAGGCAGGCTGGGGAGGCCGATGACTGAGGAACAGATGAAGAGGTTCTGTGGCAGGATAATTCCAGATCCCAGGGACTGGCACAGAGGTGAAGGAGAAAATGCAGGGAGGGAGAAACCTAGCCAGGGTTCGCTTAGATGCACCACCAGCCAACAGGGCCTGGATTCTGCATCCAGAACAAGATGAAGCAGGTGGGGCACAGTGGCTCACGCCTGCCATCCCAGCTACTCAGGAGGCTGAGATCCAGGATCGAGGTTCAATGCCAGCCCCGGGCAGGAAAGTCTGAGAGATTCTGATCTTCAGTAAACTACTCCAAAAAAAACTAGGCGTGTTTGCTGTGACTCAAGTGGTAGAGCATCAGCCTTGGGCAAAAAAGGAGCTCAGGGACAGTGCCCAGAGTTCAAGCCCGAGGAAAAGAGGGAGAGAGAGAGAGAGTGAGAGAGAGAGAGAGAGGGAGGAAGGAAGTGGGGCGCTGTGGCTCACACCTGTCATCCCAGCTACTCAGGAGGTTGAGATCTGAGGATTGAGGTTCAAAGCCAGCCCAGGTAGACCGATCTGACTTGGATCACCCGAGTGATCCCCAAAACACTGCTAATGTAGAGAGGGCAGCCACCAACCCCACACCACGTATGCCTTCCTTCAATTCCCCGACCATGTCCTCTGCAGAGCTGAGTGCGGGGCAGGTGGCGCTGGCTGTGGGGAGGCAGGTGCCTTGTTTGTTTAAGGAAAAGGAAAAAATAAAGGAAAAGGGAGCAAAAGGAAATTTCAAAGCTTCCTTATGGCTTCCGTGACAGAAATAACACGAGGCAGATGTTGTTATGCCTCGTGGCACGTCTTCGTTGTGACTTAGCTTCGTTATTTCTTTTTTAATTTTCCTTTTTTTCTTTTTCTGTGCCAGTCTTGGGGCTTGAACTTGGGGCCTAGGCGCTGTCCCTGAGCTCTTTCGGCCAAAGGCTGGTGCTCTACCCTTTGAGCCACACCGCCACTTCCTTCCTGAAGGCCTGCTCTGAGCTTCCGCCATCTGCTTGCCTTCACCTTGGCCACTTCTTGCATGAGCCGAGATTCGTGTAAGGCCCCACACACCCCACACGAGCACTGTGCCCCCTGCCTCCTCCTGAGAACACTCACGTCATCCTCTTGAATCTCCATTGCTTTGTAACACAAAGACGTCCAAACAAATCTGGTTCTGGGCAGTTGGGAAGATTATAGTTCAAAGCCAGCCTGGGCCCAAAAAACAAAAAATTACAGAGACCCTCATCCCAATGGACAATGCAAGCATGGTGGTTAACATCTATAATCTCAGCCAGACAGAAGTCTTGAGTGAGGAAGAAAGAGGCCTGAGGCTGGCTAGGAGTGGAGGTGTGGGGCTTTCACAACCCTGTTGTGAAAGGAGATGGGAAGTGGGGCTCAAGTTTGTGGGGCGTCTGCCTAGCAAACACAGGGCTCTTGGTTCAAATCCCAGTACTGGTAATAAATACTTGATGCTTCCGTATTTTACCTCACGTGTGCTTTCTTCATTGCCTTCCCTGTCCAAGGCCTCCAGAAGGGACACAGGGCTGAATTCTTGACTTTTACAATACTCAAGTGCAAGTGTGTCACAGACTTATTCAGAACCACATGGCCACTCATGGCTTTCTGGGCAGGGAGACGGAGGGTTTGCTGTGCACATGCCCAGCTCTGCTGGTATGTCAGTGTCAAGGGGCCTGGTCATGCCCAGAGTCCATGTGGGAAGCACTTTCACAGAAGATGAGTTCTTCATGCACAGCCCAGTGCAGCCACAGCATCACGCCACACAGGGGTCGCAAGTCACTACAGCTGGGAGGAGAACCGGATCCACTGAGGCAGGGAGGCCAGCAGGGGGCAGCAGACCACCCCCCAGCCTCCAGACAGAACACCCACCGCAACCACCCACCCCACTGCCACTGGCAGGATCCCAGCTGCCAAACTCTGTAGTCACAAGAACCAACTCCACAGGTGACAGACAGACAGACAGACACAGACAAGAGATGGGTGAGAGCTGGAGAGAACAGAAGGGAGGGAGGAAGGGAAGAGAAGAAAGGAAGAAGGGAGAGAGGGAGGGAGGGAAGTAGATAATATGATTGATAGACTGGATAAATTGTAGATGATTGATATGAAATAGATGGATAGATGATACATGATTGAAAGTGTATAAATGATAAATGACAGCTCCATACATATGGATGGACAGATGAGTGGATAGATAAATGGATGGTGGATGTATGAAAAATGGATGGATGGGTGGATGATGGATGGGTAGATGGATGGATGGATGGATGGATGGGTAGATAGATGGATGGGTGGATGGATGGATAGATGGCTGGGTGGATGGATGGATGGATGGGTGGATGGATGGTAGGTGGATGGATGGGTGGATGGATGATGGATGGGTAGATGGACCGACGGGGATAAGGACACAGGGAGACCCCCTTGCTTCTACTGCCATCTCTGGGGGGTCTTTCCTGGACCCAGCCCGCCCACCTGCCGGCCCCTTAGTGCCCGTGGGCAGAGGGGCAGTGCACACAAACTGCACACCGGCCTCCTCACATGACAGTCTGCATTTCAAACATGGGCTGGGCCTGGGGGGGGCAGAGATGCCTGGGCATGTGTGTGTGTGTCTATGTCTGTGTGTCTGTATCTGTGTGAGGCAGCTAGGCCTCCACAGCCAGGGGATCAATGCCACCTGTGCACGACCCACACCCTGAGGACCCCCATCCCCCGACCCCCGCCCCACCCACGGGAGGCAGACGAGGGGCCCGGAGCTTCTGATCGAATCCCACCTGGCCATGCTCTGGGAATCCACCCCGGAGTTGTCTCGACCCTCGGGTGACCCCTCGTGGCCACAGGCGGGAAGGCACCCACCCGGGGCAGCTTGGTGTGACCGGCTTGCTGATGATCAAATGAACACCCTAACTCAGGCAGGGTGGGTTGAGGGCGTGGGCAGTGGAGTGACTGCAGAGCAAGCCGGAGGCTGGCTCCAAACCCCGGTCCTGCCAGGAATACCCGCCTGTACACGTGTGTGTGCGTGTGCGTGCATTGTGCATGCACATATGTGCATGTGTGTGCAATGTGCATGTGTGCCCATTGTGCATGCGTGTGTGCCCACCCATGCGTGCACATGCACACACATACATGCATGCAAGAGAATGGTGTCTGAGTCCAGATGTGCCCACGTTATTCCCTGGCTGAACTTCGGTGTGTGCTCTTCGTGTGTCTTTGACACGTTATTCACCTTGGTGAGCTGCATGTCATTTACTTAAAAAAAAAATAGAGTAGAAATGGAAAGAGGATTTTTCTTCACTTTTGCTTGCTTATCTCTGGTCTCCTGTGTGGGTTTCTCTGTCTTTGGGTGAGGGAGGCATAGAAATGGGGGGACAGAAGGGGAATCAAGGCAGCCGTGGACCTCACTGGACACCATGTGGAGAATGAACTCTATCACTCATGAGTGGGGATGGGAGGGAAAAGCTGGGGGAGAGAGTGAGGGAAGGGGGGACATGGTCCACAAAGAAATGCGCTCATGACCTGAATGATGTCACTGTCACCCCTCTGCATGTCACATCATCAGTAAATTTTTGGATGTTTTGTTTTGTTTCCAGTCCTGGGGCCTGAACTCAGGACTGCTGCTTCTGCTCAAAACTGGCACTCTACCACATGAACCACAGCGCCACCTCCAGCTTTTTCTGTGTATATGGTCTTGAGGAATTGAACCCAGGGCCTCATGCATGCTAGGTGAGCACTCTACCACTGAGCCACCTTCCTGGCCCCACAATAAAAATTTTTAAAGTCAATGGACTGCAAGTGTTCAGTTGAACTTTTCCAATAATTCATATTCATATTATTCATGTAATTCATGTTATTTCCTAATAATCTTATTCTTCTTAGCTCACAAGAACAACAAACTGTGGTTATGTCTACGGTGAGCCGGTGGGCCCACCTCCGCAGGCCTTCCTATGTCTGTGCGGCCACCACACCAGCTCTGGGAACATGGCGGCCAGGAAGAGGCACCAGTGCTGCTAACACAACTCCCCAGGGCTGCATCCTCTACCTGGTCACCTACAAGAAAAATCCCTCCCTCCCTTCGCTCTCTCCATTCTGCTCCTATCCATCCACCCATCCATCTCTCATCTACCTCTATATATTTCTTCCTTTTCTTCCTCCTTCCATCCCTCCCTCCTCTTCCTCTTCTCCTTCTCTTTGCTCCCTCACTTTCTTTCCCTCCCTCCCTCCCTCCCTCCTTCTCCCTCTCATCCTTCCTGTCCTTCCCCCCTCTTCCCCCCCTCCCTTGTATTAGACTAGGGCTGTCTGTACTTCTGAATTTCATCTGACACCTTTTTCTTAGGGGGGCTTTACTTTTACTTATTAATTATCTTCTATTTGATTTTTTTTTCTTGTCAGTCCTAGGGCTTGACCTGAGCACCTGAATGCTCACCCTGAGCTTCTTTTTTCACTCAAGGCTGGTCCTCTACCACCTGAGCCACAGCTCCACTTCCAGGTTTTGCTGGCTCACTGGAGATAAGCGTCTCGTGGACTTTGCTGCCTGGACTGGCTTTGAACCTCCATCCTCAGATCTCAGCTTCCTGGTAGTAGGGTGACAGACATGAGCCACCAGTGCCTGGTGTCCTTTCTGTTTAATTTTTTATTTAGTAATTTATTTATTGAATTTATTTATTTATTGTCAGTCATGGGGCTTGAACTCGGCCTGGACACTGTCCCTCAGCTCTTCAGCTCAAGCCTAGTGCTCTACCACTTGAGCCACAGCACTACTGGCTTTTTCAGCTTATGTGGTGCTAAGGAATCAAACGCAGGGCCTCATGCATGCAAGGTAAGCACTCTACCACTGAGTCACCTTCCCAGCCCTATTTATTTTTTACCTGATCTCTGCTTCTCTTCCTTTCTGAATCCATTTCATCTCCCCACCCCAGACCACAGTACACAGACAACTCAGAATAAATACATTTAGAGTGGGCAAATAGGTGAATAGAAATGCCAAAATACAACAGATGTTCTTCCAGTGTGGGAGGAAGCATCTATCTTTCTATCTATCTATCTATCTATCTATCTATCTATCTATCTATCTATCTATCTATCTATCTATCTATCCATCCATCTATCTATCTATCTATCTATCGCTATCTATATATATATATATCCCCCCACCCCCACTGTCCAAGGAACACTGTCAGTATAGAGGCCTGTTGCCATGGAAATGAGATGTCATCCACACCTCAGCAGCAGCCACCAAATGCCCACAGTGCTGTCCTGAGTTAAGGCTACTCACCATGGAGAAGAAAGAGTGGAAGCTCACTGTGAACAAATTCTAACCTAAAGGCCTCCCTCAGGGAAGGCCGCCCCTGCACTCAACACTGCCAGGTCTTGGGGATACAGAGATTAGAAAACCGAGCTCTTGAGCCGGGTACCATGGATCATACCTGTCATCCCAGCTACTCAGGAGGCTGAGATCTGAGGATCATGGTTCAAAGCCAGCCCAGGCAGGAAAGCCCGTAAGACTCTTGTCTCCAATAAATTACAAAAAAGCTGGAAGTGGTGCTGTGGCTCAAGTGGTAGAGCACTAGCACTGAGCCAAAGAAGCTCAGGGACAGTGCCCAGGTCCTGAGTTCAAGCCCCAGGACTGACACACACAACGGAGACTCAGTTCCTAACCTCTGAGTTTCAGTCTGGGTTGGAAGTCAGACCCATGAATAGAGATAGATAAATAGTGTGGAAGCGCAGAGATGGTAAAGCACAGAGAATGCTCTGTATAACCCCAAAGTGACCAAATATGGGCCCTGAAAAGCCATGGGCCTGTGGAGGAGAGTGATCTGCTATACACCCCACCTCTAGCTGCGCTCTACCCCTCAACATGAGGCCTTGAAAGTTATAATGCCTCGGGCTGGGAAGGTGGCTCAGAGGTAGAGCGCTTACCTTGCATGCCTGAGGCCCTGGGTTCGATTCCTCAGCACTACATAAGCAAAAAGAAAAAAGCCGGAAGTGGCGCTGTGGCTCAAGTGGTAGAGTACTAGCCTTGAGCTGAAGAGCTGAGGGTCAGTGCCCAGGCCCAGAGTTCAGGCCCCACAACCAGACCCCCCCCCCCCCAAAAAAAAGAAAGTTATAATGCCTGCCAGGCACATGCCCATCAGCCTAGCTACTCAGGAGGCTGAGATCTGAGGGTCGAGGTTCAAAGCCAGCCTGGGGCAGGACTCTTATCTCCAATGAACCACCAGAAAACCAGACTTGGAGCTGTGGTTCAAGTGGTAGAGTACCAGCCTTGAGTAAAAGAGCTCAGGGACAATCCCCAGGCCCTGAGTTCAAGTCCATGATCAACTAAATAAATAAGCACATACATACATATATACATACATAAGTTATGTACCAAATCACTACCTTACCTCTCCCTAAACCCTTTCTGTGTCCTAAGGTTTAACTCTGTGTGTGTGTGTGTGTGTGTGTGTGTGTGTGTGTGTGTTGCTCCTGGGTCTTAACCTCTGGGACTGGGCGTTGTCCCTGAGCTCTTTCACTCAAGGCTGGCACTCTACCACTTGAGCCACACCACCACTTCCAGTTTTCTGGTGGTTCACTGGAGATAAGAGTTTCATGGACTTTCCTGCCCAGGCTGGCTTTGAACTGTGATCCTCAGATCTCAGCCTCCTGAGTGTCAGGGATGACAGGTACGAACCAGGGACACTGGGCTCTAATGTTTAACTTTAATCCCTGCGATCCCATCGAAGGCACTCAGACATCCTATAAAGAAAAGTTTTTGGATGAACTTTACAACTCTGATGTGTGTGGGGGGGATTGGGTGGGGGGGCAGGGGGGGGAGGGAGGGTGGGAAGGGATGTGAAGGGTAAACAAAGGAGGAGGCTGCAATGCTTGATAAGAAATGTACTCATTATCTTGCCCATGTAATTGTAACCCCTCTGTACAGTATGTTCACAAAAAATAAAAATAATAATTAAAAAAAAAAAGGAAAGTTTTTGAAATGGGACTAGTGACTCCCGATAGCTAGGGAGGAACATGAGAAAAACTTCAACCCATCAACTGCCAGCGAGGGTGGGTGGCAAAGCCTGGGCTGAGGAGTCACAGGATGGTGGGGGGTACTTCTTAGGTGCAGTCAGCAAGAGTGCACCCCACAGCTATCGGGATCTGCACCCCAAGAACCTTATCATCTCAGGGCTTTAGAATCCACAGTGCTCTGGAGCGCCCAGCAGGGGGCAGCATGGTTAAGCTAAAGCACCACTGACGGATACTTTCCTCAAAGTACCACTACCACTGACACAATGAACTTCCTAAATGGGGGTAACTCTGCATGTGTGTATGTGTGTGCATGCGTGCACACGTGTGTGTTTGTGTGTGTGTGTGTGTGTGTGTGTGTGTGTGTGTGTGTCTGTGTGTTGCTCCTTGGTCTTGAACTCTGGGACTGGGTGCTGTCCCTCAGCTCTTCAGCTCAAGGCTGGTGCTCTACCACTTAAGCCACAGCTCCACTTCCGGTTTTCTGGTGGTTCATTGGAGATCAGAGTCTCATAGACTTTCCTGCCTGGGCTGGCTTTGAACCTTGATCTTCAGATCTCAGGCTCCTGAGAAACTGGGATGACAGGCGTGAGCCACTGGCACCCAGCTTTGAAATAACTTTTTAAAGCATAACAAGTCCTAAATAATGATGTCAAGTGCAGAAGCTAAATTATTGTCAAGCAATTCTATATTTCCATGAAGGTGGTTTTGGTGATTTCTGCCACTTGAGCCAATGCCTCCAGTTCAATATGTTCTCTCTGTCTTTCTGTGTCTCTCTTGAACCCCCTTCCATTCCTCCTTCCTTTCTTCTTCGGGATTCTCTACGCTCAGATCTGACCGCAGGGCCTCCCACTTGTGAGGAGGTTGTTCTCACACTCAACCCACATCTCTGGCTTTCAAGTCGTAGTTTTAAAGCCAACCCAGGCTCTGTAGTGAAACCATGTCTCAAAAAACATCAAAAGGAGCTGGAGTGGATGTGGTGGCTCAAGCCTGTAATCCTAGCTACTTGGGAGACAAAGATTGGAGAAAGTTATGGTTCAAGGCCAGCCCAGGGAAGAGAACAGGGTCTCAAGACACCATCTTAACCTATGGGGGGGGGGGCTTGGTGGTGTGTGCTGTTCCAGCTAGGGGGAAGTGCATGGCTGGGGGCAGTGAGCAGAGGGAGACAGGATGACAGGAGGATCACAGTCCCTGCTGGCCTGGACATAAAGTGAGAGTCTACCTCAAAAATGGCCAACGAGCCAGACGGTGCTCACACCTGTCATCCAAGTGACTCAAAAGGCTGAGATCTGAGGATCACAGTTCAAAGCCAGCCTGGGCAGGAAAGTCTGTGAGACTCTAATCTCCAGTGAACCCAGAAAACTGGAAGTGGAGCCGTTCACTCCAGCCTTGAGTGAAAGAGATCAGGGACAGCACCCAGGCCCTGAGTTCATACCCCAGTATTGACAAAAAGAAAGAAAGAAGCCCCAGTATGTTCCACTCAGACCTCTCCCTGCCCCCCACTCTTTCCTGCTATCTTCAAAGAAGTGCATTTTCTTTTCACACACACTGTATCTCAGACGTGTAAGGACAGACATGGTGTACACCCTTTGCTTCCTTTGGGAACTGATTTTAGGTATAAGGGTTTTTCTTAACTCTGCCTTCCCAGGCCGCACATGTGTGTTCCTTTCCTGCCTCTTGATTCAGATCGACAAGCACAGCCCTGGCCATGGGCACGCATGTGCATTCCCCTCCTGTCTCACCACCTGGCCGACGACACACATGCGCATTCCTGCCTCACTGCCCAGGCTGCAGGCACGCATGCATTTTTCCATCCCACCTCACTTCCCCGGGCCGTGGGCACGCATGCGCACAGCCTCAGCACTCCACGGTGCGGGCCTTGGTTCGGGGTCGAGCCATCCTTGCCTTCCTGCCCCAGCTGGGTCGGCAGTGCAGACCCTCCATTGTCTACACCAGAGTCCATTTGCTGCATGCTCTCTGCAGGCTGCGAACTCGTGTCCTCATGCACAGGAGAGACCCCCGCCTGCTCTCTGTGCAGACATCCAGCTCCTTCCTGGGTCCTGCCCTGTCCATCCCATCGGCTTCCTTCAAAACCGGTGAAAAAGGGTGACCAGGCTGATCAATTGCCCGCTGATGTGAGACCAGGCTGATCAATAGCTGGCCGATATGCACCCAGGCCGATCAATCACTGGCTGATGTGCACTGAGGCTGATCAATCGCTGGCCAATATGCAGCCAGGCCGATCAATTGCCAGCCGATGTGCACTCAGGCCCATCAATCGCCCACCCAAATGCAACCAAGCTGATGTATCACTGGTGGATGTGAGGCCAGGCTGATCACTCGCCAGCCGGCTTACAGCCAGGCTTGTCCCTGGCTCTCCTAAACCATAGCTAGATGCACTTCCTGGCATTTTCCAGTAAATTCCAGCCAAGGATTCAAACCAGCCCCTCCAAAAAATGAGGGCCAGAGACCTTGCTGCACCTCACCAGACCCTGGATGTAACCGCAGGCCCTGTGCACAGACAGGAAGAGAAGACCCCATGCTGGCAGGGTGGAGATGGCCGGAAGACTGCTTTACATGGAGACGGCAGTGCTTCTGTGTGGGGAGGACCAACAGGAGGACCAGCAGGAGGAGGACCAACAGCAGGACCGACAGTAGGAGGACCAACAGGAGGATGAACAGGAGGAGGACTGATAGGAGAAGGACCAACAGCAGGACCAATAGGAGTACCAACAGGAGGATGAACAGGAGAAGGATGGACAGGAGGACTGACAGGAAGAGGACCGGCAGGAGGAGGATGGACAGGAGGACAGACAGGAGGAGGATAGACAGGAGGAGGACACACTTCACTTGAAGCTGGTTTGTCTAAAGATAGGAAGCAATCGCCCTGTTCCTGGGTTCAGAGCCCCAGGCGGCTGCGGGTGGGTCTTGGGCGCCTTGGATATGGGGTTAGGTGCAGAGGTGTCCAGGGGCCTTGTATGTGGGGTGCAGAGGTGTCCAGGGGTCTTGGATGTGGGGTTTGGTGCACAGAGGTGTCCAGGCACCGGAGGACCTTTCCTCGGTCTGACTGGAGTCAACCTGTGTCCTTGGTGGAGGAAGGTGAAAGCTGTTCCCAGGCGCTGGTCCCCCAGTCCCGTACCCTGAACCCTGAGGCTTTCCATCTCCCTGGGACCCCCCGTATCCCAGCCTCCACCCTGTTTAGGCCCGGACCAGCTCAGCGCCACTGCACCAGACACCCTGTCCCAGCTCCCTCCCTACCCAGGTCCCAGGCTATCCATCCCAGGCCCCCTGTCCCAGGCCCCCATGGCGTCCCTCCCCTCTCTCCACTGGAGTTGATCTTGTTTGTTGGAATGGTTTTCCTGTTCTTCCTTTATTCTTCCTCCCTCTGTGGCTCAGTTTCCTCACCGTGTTAAGTGCATTTGAGGCCTCAAGTTTTTGGGCAGACATGAGTCCACTCACAATCAACAGCTTATTTTTTTTTATTTTATTATTTTGATAGGTCATGGGGCTTGAACTCAGGGCCTGGGCGCTGTCCCTCAGCAATTCAGCTCAAGGCGAGTGCTCTACCACTTGAGCCACAGTGCCACTTCCAGCTTTTTGCTGGTTCATTCGTGGTAAGAGTCTCACAGGCTTCCCTGCCTGGGCTGGCTTTGAACCAGGATCCTCAGATCTCAGCCTCCTGAGTAGCTGGGGTGACAGGCATGAGCAGGCTCCTCCTAGCCATTGAAGGAGTTAAACCAACTTTGACTAGGGTGATCTGACTGGACAGACAGGTTCAGAGGAATGCGGCCATGCAGGAATCCCTGCAGCCCTGGGGCTGGGAGTGGAGACAGATCACCAGGCCTGGGAGGTCAAGGGTCATGGAGGGTCAGGTCAGGCATCTCTGAATAGTAGAATTGAGGCTAGTGAGAAAGCAGGAAGCACTTGGGCACTTGGTGGTAGCAGGAAGCGGTTAGCAGAGTTTGTCCCAGCCTCCCTTGTCTACATTCCTTCTGGAAGCTTCCCACCCTATCCTTCCCACAGTCAATCACAGTATCCTAGCTGTGGCGGGAGGGGGGGAGGACCAGGAGGGAGGAGAATAGGGAGGGGAAGGGGGAGAGGGAAGAAAAAAGCAGGGCTCTTGGGGGAGGAGAGAGGACTCACTCCTCTCGGTTTTGGGTGACTCCCTATTCTCAGCATTACATCACAGCCCCAGGGTCCTCTAGGCCTGATGGGGTGAGGGGAGAGGAAGGGACAGATAGAAGGAGGGGAAGGAGAGGGAGGGAGGAAGAGGAGGGGAGAGAGAGGGAAGCCCCCCCCCAGGGCTGGGTTGTTTCTAGGAAGAATCATTCCCTTTGGTTACTGCTGTGCTACGGTGGTAGAGACTGTGGGGTTTCATGTGTGTGTGTGTGTGTGTGTGTGTGTGTGTGTGTGTGTGTGTGTGTGTGTGTGTGTGTGTGTGTGTGCCAGTCCTGGGACTGGGACTTGAACTCAGGGCCTAGACGCTGTCCCTGAGCTTTTTCACACAAGGCTGGTGTTCCACCACTTGAGCCACAACTGCACTCCCAGCTTTTCTTTTTCTTTTTTGAAAGTTAATTGTAAATCAGAGTCTAAGGACTTTCCTGCCCCGGGCTGCCTTCAAACCGCAATCGTCAGATCTCAGCCTTGAGAGGAGCTGGTATTACAGGTGTAAGCCACCGGTGCCTGTCAGTCTAGAACTTTTAAGCCTTTGTCTGTACAAAGCTGTCTCTGGGCTTTTGCATGGCAAAGTACATAGCTAGCAAGATCAATAGAAAGCCTACGGATTGGGAGAAGATCTTCACTAGCCATACAATGGACAAAGGTCTTATATCTAAAATATACTTGGAACTCAAAAAACTAAATCCCCCAACAACAAATCCTCAAAGAAACAACTGCCCAATAAATAAGTGGGCAAAAGACTTGAAGAGAAACTTCTCCGAAGAAGAAAGAAGGATAGCCAATAGACACATGAAGAAATGCTCAACCTCCCTAGCCATAACAGAAATGCAAATCAAAACAACATTGAGATACCACCTCTCCCCAGTTAGAATGGCTAAAATCAAGAACTCTAACAACAACAGATGCTGGAGGGCATGTGGACAGAAGGGAACCTTACTGCATTGTTGGTGGGAGTGTAAACTTGTTGAACCACTTTGGAAAGCAGTATGGAGGTTCCTCAAAAGACTCCACATAGAGCTCCCCTTTGACCCAGCAATCCCATTTTTGGGCATTTACCCAAATGTTCACAAACAAGACCACACTAAAGCTACCAGCACGACTATGTTTATTGCAGCACTATTTACTATAGCTAAGATATGGAACCAACCCAGATGCCCCTCAGTAGATGAATGGATCAAGAAAATGTGGTATATACACAGTGGAATTCTATGCCTCCATCAGGCAAGCGCTCTACCACTGAGCCACCTTCCCAGCCCCTATGCCTCCATCAGAAGGAATGACATTGCCCCATTTGTTAGGAGATGGAAAGACTTGGAAAAAATTATATCAAGTGAAATAAACCAGGCCCAAAGAAACATAGGTCCCATGGTTTCCCTTATTTGCAATATCTAGTATATGTCTGAGTCAAGCAGAAAAGGTCAGATAAGGTGATGTTAGGGAAATGAACCCTAAGATAGTTATTCAAATTTTTTTTTCTTTTATGCAATTGTTTCTAACACATTTATAAGATGATTTCTTTGTTGGTTTGTATGTCCCTCCCCCAAAGTATAAACCCTGTTTTCACTGTATTTGATGTTGGTATAATTTGTGGAGGGGAAGGGGAAAAACAAATCGTTTAAATAGGGAAACAGGTGGACCCATTGCAACAATGAGATGTACAAGTCGTTATGTCAAAAACGAACTTTACAACTTTGGTGGGGGGGAGTGGGGAGAGGGGAGGATTGGGTGGGGGGCCCGGGGGGGAGGATGGGAAGGGATGCGAAGGGAAACAAAGGAGGAGGCTACAATCCTTGATAAGAAATGTACTCATTATCTTGCCCATGTAACCCCTCTGTACAGTATTTTCACAATTAAAAAAAAAAAAGCTGTCTCTGGGCAGCGGGAGGAGGCAGGAAAACATCAGCGAAGGTTGGCCAGAAGAAACACCATGTACCAATATCCAGACTGAATTCAGAATCAGGGCCCAGGCACCGGTGAGTGGTGCCTGTAATCCCAGCTAGTCAGGGGACCAACATCTGAGCATGGGCTGTTGGAAGCCAGCCCTGGGCAGGAAAGTCTGTGAAATTACCATCTCAAATTAAGCAAACACACAAGCCAAAAGTGGAGCTGTGGTCCAAATGGTAGAGCACTCGGCAGCCTTGAGCAGACAGAGCACAGGGACAGCAGTTTAAGCCCCAAGGATAGCACCAATATGTGTGTGCATGCGTGCATGCACATGTGCATGCATACACGTGCACACACACACAAAGGAATTCAGAAACAGGGTGCAGGCTTATTTCAAAGACTACTGCTGAGAAAAGAGAATTAAGTGATCGTTGTTTTAGGGGATAAAACACAAGGATGTACTCCACCCTGCGGGCAGACAAATGAGGACCCAGATCTAATCATGGTGAGGAGTGGGGGGGGCAGGGGGGGTGGCGAGGGAGAGGAAGGGGAGACCATGCCATTGTCATGTGGTCTGGAGGAATCTGGAGTGGAGCCAGAGAACTGGGATTTCAGTTTCACTGGTCTGCCCAACAAATACTCCCTGCTTACTTGTTATTTTTGCCAGGTATAGTGCCAAGAGGTGGTTAACACAACCACAATCACCATTTAGTCAAGAATAAAGGACCTTTTGTTGGGGGGGAGGTTGAACTCAGGGCCTGGGCACTGTCCCTGAGCTCTTTCATTCAAGGCTGGCACTCTACCACTTGAGCCACAGTGCCACTTCCAGTTTTCTGGTGGTTCACTGGAGATCAGTGTCTCACAGACTTTCCTGCCTGGGCTGGCTTTGAACCGCAATCCTCAGATCTCAGCCTCCTGAGTAGCTGGAATGACAGGCGTGAGCCACTGAGGACCAGCAGAATCTGGAATCTCTGAGCTCCAGCAGTGACAGGACTCACCTCCTATGAAAGTAGATTTGGGGATCCACTGCCACACCCCTCCCCCAGGGCTTCCTTAAGGATTCTTGGAAATTCAATGTTTAAGCGAGCAAGCTCACTCTGGATTTTGTTTGTTGGTTCACAGAGGAGAAACCACAGTTCTTGGTTGTTGCTTTCTTCTCGGTGCTGATCTTTAGGGTGCTGATCTTTAGGGCGAACCTCTCCTAGTTTCAGCTATAGTTTAACCCCACGCCTGTTCCTGGGCCCAGACCCTAGCAACCCAACCCCACCCCTGGGCCTTTGGGCAACGGATGAATAAGATGGGCGGGAAATAACCCAAGTACTCAGAGGCTGGGAGCCTTGTCTCTCATGGACCGGCCAGCAGAGGGAGCCCGAGAGGCCTCGGGGCCACACGTGGCCAGCCATGCCAGCTCCACTCCGCTGACAGCAGACCTCAACTTGAAAACACTCATCCTGAAACAGTCCTCCTCCTCCCCTCCTCCACCACCACCTCCACTTACCCCCCTCCTCTTCCTCCATTCCTCTCCTCCTCCTCCTCCATCTCCTCTTCCTCTTCTTCCTCCTCTTCACCTCCGTCTCCTCCTCCATCTCCTCCTCCTCCCCTCCTCCACCTCTCCTCCTCCTTCCCTCCTCTTCCTCCTCTCCTCCTTCTCCTCTTCTTTTTCCTCCATCTCCTCTTCCTCTTCTTCATCCTCTTCTCCTCCTCTCATTCTCTTCTACTTCCTCCTCCACCTCCTCCTCCACCTCCTCCCTCTTCCTCCTCCCCCTCCTCCTCTACCTCCTCCACCACTACCTCTTCCTCCTCCTCCTCCTCCTCTTCTTCCTCCTCCCCATCCTCTTCCTCCCCCTCCCCCTCATCTGGAGATGAAGCAGGCCATCTTCCACCATGTCTGGCCTCTGCCCCACTGCCCAAAGCCCAGAATGTTCCTGCCCTGGCCCCACCCCCATCCTGAGAAGCCACAGGGATCTAGGCTCCTAAGTACAGTTGCAGAAGAGAAATAAATGCGCAGTGTAAGCCCCCTCCCTTCAACCCCTCCAGGTCTTTTTCTCCATTCTGTTTTTGTGCCCGTCCTGGGTCTTGAACTCAGGGCCTGGGTGCTGTCCCTGAGCTCTTTCACTCAAGGCTGGTGCTTTACCACTTGAGCCACAGTTCCACTTTCAGTTTTCTGATGGTTCCCTGGAAATCAGAGTCTCATGGACTTTCCTGCCTGGGCAGGCAGGAAAGTCTGTAAAAACTCTTATCTCCAGGAAACCACCAAAAAGCGGAAGTGGAGCTTCGGATCAAATGGTGGAGGGCCAGCCTTGAGCCCAAAAGCTCAGGGACTGTGCGCAGGCGCCGAGTTTAAGCTCCTTAATCAACCCCTCAAGCCCCCCCATAAAGACTTTTGGGGTACTATATCCTTTGAGCAAAACCAAACTCCATGGTGAATACAACAAAAGCACCAAGTTTACAACCTAAGCCCATTTAAAAGAAGAAGGAATTGGAGGGTCTGTGTGGTGGGGGGCAAGGCGGGGGATGGGGGAGCCTTGGGTCAAGAGGGGCAAAATAAATAAATAAATAAGCAGTAAACTGGGGCGAGGTGGGGAGGGTGGGAGCAGGTGGGAGGGCCAGGCCCTGGGAGGCTCTAAAGGCCCTCACCACAAAAGGTTGAAACCAACACAACAGTCACCAGATCCAGTTCTGGGAGGTTTGAGTCGGTTTCTGTGCTGGGTGGAGAACAATAGCCAGAGGTTGAGTGGGTTTGTGTCCCAGCCCTCTTCCCTCCCTCTTTCCCTCCCTCCCTCTCTCCCTCCCTCCACCCCTCCTAGGGTGGGGTTGGTGGGAGGGAAAATAGGGACTGGATTCTCCTGGTGGTTATTTATGTTTGTGTTCCATTGTATTGTTTGTATTTGTCTGTGCGTACAGAGAAGTAGGGCCTGGGGCCGAGCAGGCTGGAGCCTCAAGCTATTTCCTGGAGCAGCAGAGCCGGCTGGAAGATCAGGTCTGGAGCCTCACCTCACAGAGGCCAGGGGAGGAGGAGGAGAGACGGAGGCCCGGCCTCCAGCCAAGATCCAGGCCAGGAGACCACTACACCCGCCCCTGACTGCCCTTGTCAGGAGAGAGGGCAACCCTGGGGCTGGGCCCTCCAGGCTGGGGGAGGGCTGGCCTGCTGGTGGTGGGGAGAGGGTGCTCTGTGGGTTCTGTGTGTGGGACAGGCCCCTGGGGCTTGGAGAACAGCCCCAGCCTTTCTCACCGCCCGTACACACCCTTGTCTGACTGTTGCACAACCTTGCACACCCAGCCCTGCAGCTGCCTCCCTCCCCACCCCTCAGGGGGAAAGGAGAGTAGAGGGGCCCTACCCTCACCACACACCCACAAACAACCCTTGGTCCACGAAGACACACTGTGGGGGTGGGACACCCCCGCAGAGGGACCCTCCCAGCCTCCACCACACCTGGGAGGCCCCACTGGGCCTCAGTCCCAGGTGTGATCACAAGGTTGGCCCCAGTCCAGTCTGACCACATCCTGAGGCCAAGGTGGGCCCAAAACAGCAGCAGCCTGCCCTCCGCCCTCGCCCTCTGCCCTAGAAGCTGTGGACAACGTCTTTGGCCGGGAAGGAAGGTTTCTAGGGGTTCAGAGATGCCCTGGGGGAGAGGAAAGGGGTTCTACACTGTTTCATTCTGTGTACCACCCATGGGCAGTGGGCAGTGGACCGGTCTCTGAACAGACAACCAGAGACGTGTTTGCTTAGGTGTGACTTTGAGGCTCAATTGGCTACAGGCACGGTTCCGGTTGTTGCTCATTGTGCAACTTATTAAGGAAGTTCTTTCCATTAACCAGTAGGCCTGGGCAGCCGTGCACCCCGCCAGGGACTCTGTTGAGTTTGTGGAACAGTCTCTCCACGTGAAGACCCAGTGAAATGAAAATCACAGTGATCCTGAGAAGATTAAGTCTGAGCTTCAGATAAACACACTAAAAATTTCACATCATCTTTTTGTAATATGTGTGTGTGCACGCAAGTGTGCATGAGAGTGTGCATCTCCTGGGGCTTGAACTTGGGGTGGAGGCTCTGTTTGAGCTTTTGTGCTCCAGGCTGGCGCTCTACCACTTGAGCCACAGTTCCACCACTTGAGCCACAGCTCTACTTCTGGCTTTTTGCCGGCTCATTGGAGATAGAAGTCTTATGGACTTTCTTGCTCAGGCTGGCTTCAGCCTCTGTGGTAGCTGGGAGGACAGATGTGAGCCATGGGTGCTTGGCTAACATTTCCCACCTTAATCGACTTCATTCCTCTTGAATCTCTGGATTCGGGGCAATCGACCCCATTTTAGAGATGTGGAAAATGGAGATTGGGAGAGTTGGTTTCTTCCTTACTTTATGGTAGGCAGGGCTGGGCCCAGCACCTGGGACCCAGTCCCTTACTGGGGTGACCCCATCCCAGGCTCTGTGACTCCATCCTGGGCCCTGTGGTCCTGTCCCTCACTGGGGTGACCCCTGCTCTCCCCAGGGCCCTGTCTGTCTCTGCCTTCTGCCAGCTTGCAGTCCTGTCAAGTTTGTTGTTTTTCCCTCAAAGTAACTCACCACCAGCTGGCCTGGAGTATCTCCATCTTTCCTGCATCCCTGCCATCACCATGGCAAACCCGCAGGGTGGGTGCACCTCCCTTCCCCTCTCCAACCAGGGCCCCAGCTTTGCCTTTTGCAATCCACCACCACAGCGGAGGTTGAAGGGGTGCTTTTGTCCCTGAGAAAGGGATTCCTGTGTGTCTTTCTCTTATTCCTTTTTGCTTCTGATTCTCTGTGGCTGGGATTCCTTTTCATTTCTGATTCTCTGTGGCCGTGTCCCCTTTGCACCCATTTTACAGATGGGGGAACTGAGGCTGGGGGGGGGAGCGGATTTGATCATGGTGGCCAGATGTTGCTGATCCTTAGGCTTTCTTTTGCAATGACCCTGCCCCCTCCTCTCTCTCCAGCCCTGCCCCTCCCCTCCCCCACCACAGGGGAGGAGGAGAGGGAAGGGAGAAGGAGGAGCTAGAGGAAAAGGAGGGGGAGAAAGAGGAGGAAGTGGAAGGAAAGGGAGGGGTGGAAAGGAGGAGGGGTAGGAGGAAGGAGAAGGAGGAAGCAAGAGAGGAGGAAGTGGAAGAGGAAGGAGTGTACTTGGCCTCCAGCTCCGCCCCACCAGCCTCCACCCCTCCAGCTCAGGGCCTCCTCCCAGGACCCCAGCTGGGGCTTGTAATCCCCAAGATTTCCAGGTGGCTCAGCCCTGGGCTTGCAGAGTTGTCCCCAGTCCTGCCTCGAGTGGCCCCCCAACTCCCCGGGTCAGTGTCCACCCCCCTCGCCCCCACCGGGGCTCCCGCCTGTCATCCCAGCTGCTCAGGAGGCTGAGGTCTAGAGGATTGCATTTCAAAGCCAGCCCAGGCAGGAAAGTCTGTGAGACTCTCATCTCCAATGAATCTGGTTCTGTGGCTCAGGGACAGTGCCCAGGCCTTGAGTTCAAGGCCCAGGACTGACAAATAAAAAAAGGGAAAAAAATCAAAGAAAGGAACGGAGCGGGAAACACAGAGGCTGGTGCCGCTGCATCTCCCTGCTCTCATCGGCCCAAACTTCAGCTTTTCTGCACAGAGTCAAAATCTACAGAGCTTCCACAGCCAACCACACAAGAATCACTAACTGGGACCATGGAGGGGAGCAGGAGGGGGAGGGGCAAGGAGGGGGAGGGGAGGCTTTGCTGCAGCCCTTGAGGACCAGGCTAGCAGTCCACTGGGAGCCAAGGCCCCGCCCCAGAGTGACTGGCATGCATGCTAACCAATGAGAAAGGCAGTTGGTCAGCAGGCCTCATTAACCCTTTCCTTGGGTCTGGATTTGGACAGGCCTGGGAATGGAAGGGGATGGGCAGGGGTCAGAAGAAGGAGGGGACAGGAGAGCTGGGCTTGGGGTGCTGGCCCCCACCTAAGGCACTGGAAGTATTTTATAAACTAAGCAGGACAGTCGGGCACACGGCAGCTCATGCCCATCATCCCAGCTACCCAGGAGGCTGAGAGCTGTGGATCGTGGTTCAAAGCCAGGCAGGGCAGGAAAGTCCATGAGACTCTTGTCTCCAAGGAACCACCAAAAAGCTGGAAGGGGTGGTGTGGATCAAGTGTTAGAGTGCCAGCCTTGAGTCAAAAACCCAAGTCAGAGCATATGGTCCTGAGTTCAAGTCTCAATGTCATAGAAGGGAGGGAGGGAAGTTGGAAGGAAGGAAGGAAGGAAGGGAGAGAGAGAGGGAATGAGGGAATGAGGGAGGGAGGGAGGGAGGGAAAGAGAAAGAGGAGAGTGGGGATGGTAGCAGGGAGGGTAAGGGAGGGAGAGAGGGAGGGAGGGAGGAAAGGAAGGAGGGAGTTTCCAAGCCTGAATAACTTGTTAATTTGCTTTCCCAAATCCTTTTCTTCCCCCAGAGCCTTGGTTGGGAACACTGCATTGTAGGACACATCTAGCTGGTGGATGGTTAGCCCATGTAATTTCTTCTTTAATTTTTTTCTTATTTTATTTATATTTTTGAACCTTGTAAGTAAGTAATACATCAGAAAGTCCTGATTCCAAAGTTAGCCCCTGCTGCTACACCCTTCCTCGGAATGAGTTGGCCCCTGGCTGTAAAAGAGAACAAAGAATCTATTCAGAGCCAGCCAGAGGCTCTGCCCTTCCCCCAAAAAACACAACTCAAGGGAAGTAGCTAAGACAAAATGGGTGCTCCTCCTCTCCAAAAAGAACAGCCCCCTCCCCAGAAGATTCACTGGAAACAGAGAAGAGCCTCACCTGGAGTTTGGGGGTGGGGAGGAAGAGTTGGAGTCTAGAGATGGGCTAAAGTCAGTAGCCAGGGTGGTAAAAAGGAGGTTCAGAGATCAACATCCCAGGAAGCAAAATTCCAGAGCAGAAGCTGAGGTGGGTAGAGGCCAGGGGTGGAGGTTTGGCGAAGCTGGATCTCATCAAAGTACTGCGTCCTTCTTCCTTTGTTTTGTTTTTGGTGTCAGTGCTGCGGTGGCTTGAACTCAGGGCCTGGGTGCTGTCCCTGAGCTTTTTCACTCAAGGCTGGCACTCTTCCACTTGATCCATAGCTTCACATCCAGTGTGGTGGTGGCTTACTGGAGATAAGGGTCTCATGGGCTTTGCTTCCCCAGGCTGGCTTTGAACCATGATCCTCAGATCTCAGCCTCCTGAGTAGTGGGGATGACAAGTGTGAACACCAAGGCCCAGTCTGCCTAAGATATTTAACAAAGCTCTGGATGGGGTGTCCTCATTCTATCCATCAGGATACAGAGTGGACTGATGTGGGGTTGGTCTTGTTCTTCTCAAAGCAATATTCCAGCTCTCGAGAAGCCTCCAGGAACAGGAGGAAGTGTCACATTTATTCGAGGCAGTTCTGAGTCCGGCTAACACTTGGAAAAGACAGAAAGTGTGGGTGGGAGGAGCAGCTTCAACCCTCACCTCCCCCCTCCCATAGAGTCCGTGGCTGGGGCGGCACCCAGGTATCCCCTAGTCACAGCCTCCTGCTCACCTTCTAGAAACTCCGCTGGACAGCCAGTCATTGTATTCATGGGCACTTGTCTTTCTGATGGAACGCTGGTTGGGAACGACTCCAGGGGAAGAAAGACTTATCCTGACTCCTTGCAGAGATTTCTACCAACTGCGATGGGGAGAATGTCGAAAGGAAGAGTATCTCTTATCATGGTGGCCAGGAAGCAGAGAGAGAGAAACGTGGGGAGGAGAGGAGGGAGACAGAGGAAGAGAGAAAGAGCAAAGGAAAGAGACAGAGGGGGAGAGAGGGAGGACCCCCCTCCCCTGCCCCCGGCTGTTTCTCCCTTTCTTTGATTCTACCCGAAGGCCCAGCCCTTGCAATTTTTCTGACTGGCTTCAGCGCCATCTCCCCCATCTGCTGTTAACTTACTCTGGCCGCTAGGTTTTGGCTTTTGCAATGAGACTTTAGTGGTTGTTGTTCTTTGCTTTCCTGTTACTTTGGTTTTTTGTTTTTGGATTTTATTTTTAGTTATGATAAAGGTGACATGCAGAGGGGTGACAGTGACGTCTTTGTGGACCGGGTCCCCCTTCCCTCGCTCTCTCCCTCCCATCCCCACCCACATTTCCCACAGAGTGTCCAGTGAGACTCGAGTGTTTTTTTTTGTTGTTGTTGTTGTTGTTTCTTTGGTCAGTCGTGGGGATTGAGCTCAGGGCCTGGGCGCTGTCCCTGAGCTCTTCAGCTCAAGGCTGGCACTCTACCACTTGAACCACAGCACCACTTCCGGTTCTCTGGTGGTTCATTGAAGATGAGACCCTCATGGACTTTCCTGCCCAGGCTGGCTTTGAACTGCGATCCTCACATCTAAACCTCCTAAGTATCTGAGATGACAGGTGTGAGCCATGGGCACCTGGCTAATTTCTAGGCCCAGTACTATATTCTTCGATGTAAAACCTACTGCTTGGTACTCAATCTTGTGCACACATACACACTTGTGTTCTGGGGCTTGAGCTCAGGGCTTTGAGCTTTCACTCAGTTTCTTTTGGCTCAAGGACACAGCCCCACCATTCAAGCCATACCACTACTTCTGGCTTTTTGTTGGTTTACTAGAGATAAGAGTTGCATGGATTTCTCTGTCCCAGGCTGGCTTTGAACTGTAATTCTCAGATCTTTTCCTTGGTGGCTGGGCTGCTGGGCTGCGTGCCTGGCAGTGCTTGGGTGGGGGTAGGAGGGGAGACACAATAGAACTTCCCTTTATTCTGTCATGGTTTCCTGCCCTGATTTAGTTCCTCCTGTGGATGAACAAAAGAATTCATGAAGGGGGTGGGGAGAAGGAGAGAGAAAGAAACATGGGACATAGGAATGCTAGGGAAGAGCTTTTGGGTTATTTTTTGTTGTTGTTGTTTTATTTCCAACTCTCATTAATTCTTAGTTGGGAAGAGTTACAAATTAACCCCAGTCATACGATTTATGACCTTCAGGAACACTTCAGGGCCTGGTGCCACGTATCTGTACTTCCCAGTCGGAACCAGCCAAGGCAGAGGTAGTGAGAGTCTGTCTCAAAAAAAAAAAAAAGAATAAATACCAGGCTGGGTGTCAGACGGTGGCTCCCGCCTGTCATCCCAGCTACTCAGGAGACTAAGTTCTGAGGATCGCAGTTCAAAGCCAGCCTGGGCAGAAAAGTCCTCGAGATGCTTATCTCCACTTGACGAAATGGAAGTTGGCAATGAAATTGTGGTGCTCAGGAACAGCACCCAGGCCCAGAGTTCAACACCCTCCCCTGCCACTGACAAAACAAGAACAACAACAAAAGAAGAAGATAAGGCCCCATGCTACCTCTCTCTCTCTGAGACTCTTTCAGGGCTATGCAATGATCAGATGCTTGTGGAAATCTTGAAAGAACTGTCTTCATTACAATGGTCTCACAAAACACTCTGGGGATAGCAATGCAGTCTTTTGTAGAGAACAGAAAAACACATCATTCACAGAGAATAAATGTGCCTGCCTGGTGCTGAAGTGGTCAAGATGGAAAGGGTAAGCAGTCCTTCAATCAGCATTAGTCATTACAGAGTAACAACCAGCACCTCTGTCACACATAGTGCCATTTCACAACAACCTTCTCCACAAGGAAGCAAAGACATTTTTCCCTCTTTCTCCTTCATTTAAACATGACATTCCTGGATCTGAACCCAAACTAACATGCTGGGATTCTACAGACAAATACACAGACACACAGACAAACAGACACACAGACACACACACTCAAAAAATTCTCATTAGTACAACCGACAATGTTCTTATACCTAAACTATACCTGGAGCTCAAAAATTAAATCCCCAAAAACAAATCCTCAAACAAACAGCTGCCCAATAAATAAGTGGGCTAAAGACTTACAGAGAAACTTCTCTGAAGAGGAAAGAAAGATGGGCAATAGAAACATGAAGAAATGCTCAATCTCTCTAGCCATAAAAGAAATGCTAATCAAAACAACATTGAGATTCTACCTCAACCCAGTTAGAATGGCTATAACCAAGAACTCTAATAACAACAGATGCTGGAGGGGATGTGGACAGAAGGGAACCTTACTGCACGTTGGTGGGAATGTAAACTTGGTCAACTACTTTGGAAAATAGTATGGACGTTCCTCAAAAGACTCCACATAGAGCTCCCCTATGACTCAGCAATCCACTTTTGGGCATTTACCCAAATGATCCCAAACAAGACCATACTAAAGCTACCACACAACTATGTTTATTGCAGCATTATTTACCATAGATAAGATATGGAACAACAACAACAACAAAAGATATGGAACCAAGCAAGATGTCCCTCAGTAGATGGATCAAGAAAATGTGGCATATATACACAATGCAATTCTATGCCTCCATCAGAAAGAATGACACTGCCCCATTTGTTAGGAAATAGAAAGATTTGGAAACAATTATATTAAGTGAAGTAAGCCAAGCCCAAAGAAACATAGGTCCCATGATTTCCATTATATGCAATAACTAGTATATGTCTGAGACAAGCAGAAAAGGTCAGATAAGTTGATATTAGGCTAAACAAACCCCAAGATAAGGATTCAAATGTTTGTTCTTTCTTGCAATTGTTTCTAACATATTTAGAAGATGATTTCTTAGTTTCTTTGTATTCCCTCTCCCATGGTATAACCTCTGTTTTCACTGTATTTGATGTTGGTATAATTTGTGGAGGGGATGGGAAAAAACAAATCATTTAAATAGGGATACAGGTGGACCCATTGCAACAATGAGATGCACAAGTGGTTATGTCAAAAAACGAACTTTACAACTTTGCCCGGGGGCAGAAGGGAGGGGGGTGAGACATGGAAGGGCTGGGAAGGGGAAACAAAGGAGGAGGCAACAATGCTATGAAGAAATGATAAGAAATGTACTCATTACCTTGCCCATGTAATTGTAAACCCTCCGTACAGTATTTTCACAATTAAAAAAAATAACAAGAATAATAGGAAATTCACATTAGGAACTGAAGTTCTTGACCACTTCTGAATTGACGAAGCCAACAAAAGTGACAACTGAGAAGCAGAGCTATCTGCCTCCAGCCCCAACCTGAGCAATCCAAACTGCAAAAGTCCTGGTGTCACCACCAAACATAGCATGTGTGCAGTCTGCGTGCCTACCCTCTTAGACAACAACTCCACAGCAAGAGGTTACAGATTTAAAAAGTCAAATTATTTTATTTTATTTCTTTTTTTTTTATCAGTCATGGGGGCTGAATACTGAGTCTGGGTGCTGTCCCTCAGTTCTTCAGCTCAAGTCTAGTGCACTACCACTTAAGTCACAGTGCCACTTTCAGCTTTTTTCTGCTTGTGTGGTGCTGAACAATTGAACCCAGAGGCTCATGCATGCAAGGCAAGCACCCTACCACTGAGCTAACTTCCAAGCCCAAGTCAAGTTATTTTTAAGGCGATATGTCAGTTCTTTTCTTTCAAAACCTTTTAGTAAATAAACATTCTGGGACTTTCATCAGTTAGGTTTCTTTCCTAGTAAGATGCTTGTATATGTGTATATGTATATATTTACATATGTGCATATGTTTACATATATGCATATATTTACACAAGAACAATTGTCTATAGTTAAGTATATCCATGTACATATAGAAAAACCTAACTGCTTATATACAAGGATGTAAACTTACATATATGAGTTTATATATGTGTATATAAATATACACACATATGTAGAGAATAATATACATACCAAGTGAATATTTTTCTTTCAATTTTGATCATTGATAATTGATTACTGTGATATATATTAACACCTATTAATTACTATTATTACTCTTTTTTGGGGGGGCAGTCATGGGGCCTGACCTTTGGGCCTGAGCGCTGTCCCTCAGCTCTTCAGCTCAAGGCTAGCACTCTACCACTTAAGTCACAATGCCACTTGCAGCTTTTTGTGCTTATGCAGTGCTGAGGAATCCAACCCAGGGCCTCATGCATGCAATGCAAGCACTCTATCACTGAGCCACCTTCCCAGACCCTTATTACTCATTTTGCTCAACTTTCTTTTTCTTTTTCCTCTTTATTGTCAGTCCTGGGGCTTGAACTCAGGTCTTGGCCACTGTCTCTAGACTCTGTTCCCAACGCTAGGGCTCTACCACTTGAGCCACAGTGCCACTTCCATCTTTTTCTGAATAGTTTATTGTAGACTAGAGTCTTGTAGACTTTTTTGCCTGGACTGTCTTAACATTGATCCTCAGATCTCAGACTCCTGAGTAGCTAGGATTATAGGCATGAGACACTGGCACTTGTCTCTTTTGTTTTTGTATTTTGTGCCAGTATTGGGGCTTGAACTCAGAGCCTCATTCTCTCCCTTGGCCTTTTTGCTCAAAGCTGACACTCTTACCATTTTACCACCTGGACCATGTTTGCTGAAGACATTTTGCTTGTAAACTGGAGATAAGATTCTCACAAACTTTCCTACACAGACTGGCTTTGAACTGCAATTCTCAGATCAATTGTAGCCTCCTGAGTAGTAGGATTACAGGTGTGAGCCACCAACATGCAGTTTTAGCATAGGTATAAATGTTTTCTAGTCAGGAGTGCTAGAAAATGTCTGCAATCCTAGCTACTCAAGAGGCTGAGATCTGCGGATTGTGATTTAAAGCCAGCCTGGGTAGGGAAGTCCGTGAGACTCTTACCTCCAATTAACAACCAGACAACCAGAAGTGGCACTGTGGTAGAATGCTAGCCTTGAGTCAAAGAGTGCAGGGAGAGTGCCCAGGCTGAGTTCAAGCCTTATGACCAATAACACCACAACAAAAATGTCTAGCTGAAGATTTTGCTCCATGGTAGACATTGATAAGTGATAAATCAAATAAATGATAAATCATATAATACAGCGTGCAAGTGGGTATATATAGATGACAGTTTTTATATAGCTCTGTTGGCCAAGCATAAAATACTAAGTCTTTCCCAGAGGACAACCCATAGTTTATGGGCTTACAGCTTATTCTACTTGACAGGTCTTTGTAAGGAAAATAATGGGTTGGGCACCAGTGGTTTACACCTATAATTTTACCTACTCTAGAGACTGAGATCTGAGGATCTGGGTTTCAAGGAAGCCTTGACAGGCAAGTCCATGAGACTCTTCTTGACAATTAATCACCAGAAAACCACAAGTAGCCCCAAGTTTCAAAGTGGGACAGGGCTAGCCTTAAGCAAAAAAAAAAAAAAAAGCTCAGAGATAGTGCCCACATCCTGTGTCCTGATCCCAGGACTGGCAATAGCAACAGCATTAAAATGAGACACTCAAATAAAGCTATATTCACACAGATGCAGAAGGCAGAGGCAGGAGGTTTAGGGATTGAGGCCAACTTGGCCTGTATAGTGAGTTCCAGTCTAACCTGGGCTACATAGCAAGACTTAGTTAAAAAAAATCTTTCCTTCTCCCCCAAGAACAGTAATTTTACTCAAAGAAGAATCTCAGGGAGCTGTTCCTCCATAACCCTACTTCATTTTCTCAATTATTGTCACCTACTACTTCTTTCTCTTTTAAAACTCTCCATAATTAGTTGCTGTCATTTATCATTGTTGGTTCAATCTTGAGGATTATTTACACATCCTAACATATACTTTTCCCCTATTATTGGTTCTTTTAATTCCCTCCCTTCTTTCCTGGGTTTACCCCTTCCTTTTCTTTTCTAGTTCCTCCTTTTCTTTCCCTTCATTGCATTTGTCCTCCCTTTGTCTTGCCCTCCCTTCCATTTTGAGATAGAATTGGGTGATGTAGCCTAAGCTGTACTGGAATTTATGATCTTCCTGCCTCAGCATTCTTTATTGACTGCCAAATTCTCAATGTGGTGGAATAATGGGCCCTTACCTTTCTCTTGTACTCTTTTTTTTCCTGTCCCACTCAGTGACCCTTAGCCTTGGGGCGGTTCCAGACTATGCCAGGCACACCCAACCCTCTCTGAAACCATGTATCTTGAGCACAGACTCATTCAGACACTGGTTATGACAGAGCATAGATGAGGTGTAGATTGTCCCTTCATTTCAAGACCCATGAGCCATTAGCTGAATGTCACGACCACCTCGACCAGCAAGGAAGATGCGACACCGAGCTCTTCTCTCTGCAGTTTATTCAGGACCTTTGAGTCATCTTCTGACCCCAACCCCGGGGAAAATACCCCACAGTCTTAAGTACCCGCTGGGTAGCCAACCCTGATACGCCACGTGGGATCCACCAATAGGTTCAGGTGCACGGAAGCAAGCCAGATTCTTTGCCTTAGCCATATAAGGAGTTGTTTACCACAGAGAGCACTCGCCATTGGGAAGGCGGAGGGCAGAAGCCGGCGCCATCTTCCAGGTGCGGCTGCACGCAGCTCTCTACAGTTCCCCCTTTTTTATTTTGCAACAGGCAAGAGTAGAGGTCTGATCTCTGTTGAAGAAATTTGGGACATTGTACTGATCCTCACTCAGGTGTTATCCACCCGATGATTACCAGACCTGTCTGATACCCTTTTTCACAGAGGTGGGACTTAGGGCATCAACCCACATGCAATCAGACATGCTCTTCTTGGGACCCACAACCTCGGTGGACCCCAAGTGCAGTGCTCAAGCCTCGCATCCTGTGCTCAAGCCTCGCATCCTGTGCTCAAAAAGGGCTAGTCTTTCAGAGTAGCAAGCCATACATGGGGGGACTGCTCCAATGGCTGTAAAGGCTTGGATAATCATGGCTGCACTGCAACGCTGAGAACCTCTAATTTGGCAAATGCACCACAGACATACCAAGGAGGCTAATACCAGGAGGCCTGTCAGGGCTCCCAAACCCGCCCACTCCTTAAGATGATTCATGGCAGCGGAAATCCATGAAGATAACCCCTCCACCAATCCGGCATCCACTCGGGTCGACTTCACCGTGACGATGGCAACCCTGAGCTGTTCCATCAGGCTGTCGAACTCCCCAGTTCAATTACCTAAAAGATAACTAGACAACTGTTTAGACAAATTTGCAGCATTTTTTGAATAGGTTTTTTCCTGGGCCTGAACTCTGGGCCTGGGCGCTGTCCCTCAGCTCTTCAGCTCAAGGACAGCGCTCTACCACTTGAGCCACAGTGCCACTTCTGGCTTTTTTCTTTTCTTTTTGCTTATGTGGTGCTGAGGAATCGAACTCAGGGCCTCAGGCATGCAAGGCAAGAGCTCTACCATTGAGCCACCTTCCCAGCCCTCTCCAAGCAGCATATCTCTGTCCCAAGCTGGGTTTCCCGCAGCCTGATTGGCCGCAGCCTCTTCACTAGCAAATTCAATCAAAAAGGCCTTCCAATCTAAATACTGACCTGGGCTCAAACAAGCTCGTACGAGCCCACTCCAATCATTGGGCATCATGCAGTGTCTGTTTAGGGCCTCCACCTGGGCCACAGTAAAGGAGGCCGTGATTCCATATGTCCGCACAGACTCAGCTAAAGATTTTATCACCTTAAAATCTAAGGGTTCATGATACCGCTGTCCCTGTGGATCCTGAAATATTGGACAGGCTAGATGTAACTCGGTTCTGACCGCTTTCCACACTTCTGGGCTGAAAGAACAGCCGGGGCTGCCACTTCCGGGGTCCTGGAGGGGCCGAGGGTGCGGCGCGGTACACGGAAGGCGTGCATTCGTCTTTATCTGGGTCCTCTCTCTCCTTCCCTTTCCTCCTCTTTCTTATCTTTGTTTTTTTTATTTGTTTTATGAGTGATTGTAGTTGCTCTGAGTCTGTAGAATCAGAGGTCTCTAGTTCGGCAAGGTCGGGGTATAACCCCCTCCTGCTCTTCCCCTTTTCACTGCCTGCCCTTTCCGATCTTTCTTCCTGCAGCATTTCTAGGGCGGCCTGACCATTTTCTACTGCCTCACTGCAGCACTGGTCCTCAAGACAGCCTCTTATCAGTTTCCATATTGGTCTCACTCCACTCTTAAGCATTCCTTGTTCAGAGGCAAAATCTATGTCCCTCCCTAGTTTCTCCCAAGAGGCCACCGTGAGGCTTCCGGAGACAGTGAACCACGGGGCAACAATGTCACATTCATCCAAAAATCTCTCTAAAGTACTCTTTTATTTTTAACTTCTTAGAGTGCAGTAGCTCATTGAGAGCCAAAAAAATTGGGTGCAAAGAAGAAGCGCCCATGTTTTAAAAATCTTAACCTGGTAAACAATCTTTTACTTTCACTTTTGGCTATTCTATCGAGTAACCCTGGGTTCTCGCTCTCTCCTTATCTACAGAGAAGGGCAAAAATCCCCCCGCTCTTGTCGCAGATTCCCCCTTTACCTGGGAACTTACCCCCACTCTCGTCGCGGATTCCCCCTTTACCTGGGGACTTACCCCCCACTCTTGTCGCGGATTCCCCCTTTACCTGGGAACTTACCCCCGCTCTTGTCGCGGATTCCCCCTTTACCTGGGAACTTACCCCCGCTCTTGTCGCAGATTCCCCCTTTACCTGGGAATTTAACGGTGCACCACTGCAGAGAGTTCTGAGTCCTCGTTGGGATTATGGCTGAGTCCCCGTACGGGCCACCACCTGTCACGACCACCTCGACCAGCAAGGAAGACGCGACACCGAGCTCTTCTCTCTGCAGTTTATTCAGGACCTTTGAGTAATCTTCTGACCCCAACCCCGGGGAAAATACCCCACAGTCTTAAGTACCCGCTGGGTAGCCAACCCTGATATGCCACGTGGGATCCACCAATAGGTTCAGGTGCGCGGAAGCAAGCCAGATTCTTTGCCTTAGCCATATAAGGAGTTGTTTACCACAGAGAGCACTCGCCATCGGGAAGGCGGAGGGCGGAAGCCGACGCCATCTTCCAGGTGTGCCTACACGCAGCTCTCTACAGCTGAACAGGTCCCCTTTAGGAACACACTCCAAAGTAAGTCCCAGGTCAAAACTGCACCAACTGTAGTAATCATCTGCACTTTCATTTTTCAACTGTGGCCAGATCTATTTCGTGGTTATAGTGAGCAGAATACGGTAGAAATGAGAGTTATCAGTTCTGAGATTGCCATATAATGGCTCCTACTCTCACAGTAAGATCTCTTTGTCTCTCTTTCACCCTTTGCTCTGGGTGAAACAATTGCATGTGTGAGCAGTCTATGGAGAAGGCCCTAGGACAGGGAGCTGCAACTTCCAGTTGATGACTGGAGTACATGAGCAGGAAGCAGTCATGTCTGGAGATGACCCTAGCCCCAGTGGAAACTTTCACACTTGTCTCCTAAGCCCCTCACTCAGAACCCCCATGCTAAGCTTCTCTTGGATTCCTGACTCCCAGAAACTGAGTGAGAATAAATGCTTAGTGTTTGCAAGCATTTGTTACACAGGAATAGAGAACTGATGGTGTAGGTAGTAGTGGTACTGGAGTACGGAGTTGTTATGAGGAGTAACAGGTGTAATTCTTACTTCAAGTACAATGTATAGTAGGTCTCTAAAATGTTCTTACATTAAAGAGCATCTGTTCTCCACAAATGCCACTAAGGAATGGTTCCAGTGGTTTTCTGGAGTAAATTGTAGGAATGCAAGATCCAAGGATGGATGTGTCAGTGTCTTGTTGCTATTGTCACAAATGACTACCAATTTAGTGGCATAAAACAACCAGACAACAACATTTCTAATTCTGGAAATGACAAATTCAAAATGGATCCCACAGGGTTCTTATGGGCTCTCAGAGGAAATCAAGGTGTGCGAAGAGCAGTCTCCTTTTGGGAGGATATAAAGCAGAGCCTCTTCCAATGTCTACATAGTCTGCCCATATTCCTTGGCTCATAGCAGCACCTCTCCAAACTCTGTTTCTGCTGTCACACCTCATTCCCTGAGACATTCCTCTCTTAAAAAAAAAAGACCCTGAGTAGCATATCATGAGGCCCACCGTAGATAATGTGATAAAGTTTCCTTTTAATATATTCACGTCCACCAAATCTCTTTTTTCCATGTTACTGAATCCCTGTAGAGTTCCAGGGATTATGAAATATTTTAAAGGACCAACACTGATCCTCATTATTCCTCCCACCAGGGAATACATTGTCCCCTTGCCTTCAAGTACTCTTCAGTGATCTCCAGGCTCCAAGATTCTATAAAAATCAGGGTCTGAAGCTGGGGGCTAGTTGCTCAAGCCTGTAATCCTTTTTTTTTTTTTTTAGAATTATAACAAGCCTGTAATCCTGGCTACTCAGGATTCTGAGATCTGAGGATTGCAGCTTGAAGCCAGCCCTGGATGGAAGAAAAATTTGTAAATTAACCAGCAAAAAAGCCATTTAACAGCTGTGGCTCAAGTGATAGATTTGTTAGCCTTGATGATAAAAAAGAAGCTCAGGGACAGTGTTCAGGCCCTGAGTTTAATCCCCAGGACAAGCAGGGAATATAAAAATAATGATAATAATAATAAACAGGTTGTATGAGAGAAATTTTTCACACTTTAATAAGTGAAGACTTCAATTCTCACACATTCCACAACAGTTTAGGAAAACAAACAGTATTTCCTCCCTCTCCTGCTAACACCATTATCCACATGAAAATGCCTGCTTCCTGTTTCAACTGGCTACAAAGTTGCTCACACAAAGAAAGGAGATATATTCAATAAACTCAAGCCTGCATGTTGAAACTGACCTTTCACAGTTGCTCAATTAGGATTCCGACCAGTAGATTGCTAGGGTTCTAACTTTGACAGGCTTGTTCTTAGGAAGAGGTTTGTGTGTATATGTGTGTGTGTTATGAATGTGTGTATGTTACCAATAAGGGGCCAGAGGTTCACACAGGGTATGGACCTGAGGCTCATAAGCATGTAGGGTATAGAAATGGCACCTCTGAGATCAGAGAGTGAGACAGAGCTCACAGGAAGTAGGGTAAGTACATCTGGGTCTCTGTACTCCCTTCTCCCCAACTGAGTGTATTTGGGGCCATCTATGGTCCCATCACTATGTCAATATCCCCCTTTCTCCATAGTTTTCAACAGCATGACATATGGCCAGCACCAAACAACAACAAAAAAGCTCAAGTGGTTGAGCTGTGGCTCAATGTGTGAAGCCTGCTTGTATGTTGAAAAACAACAACCCTCAAGGAGAGACACCAGGCCTTTAAGAATAAGACATAAAACCTGCACTGAAAAAGTAAAACAACCAGCCTCTGTGGCCAGTGGACTTCTTTCTACTTCTGAATCACCATAAGTTTGCACTCAGGACCAGGTCTTGCCTGCCACAATCTGACATGCTGAGACTGTAAAGGGGTTTAAGACCTTATGTAAGACATTCCTTGTCTTTAAGTGGGAGCTCATTCATCATGCTCAGATGGATTGACTTCTGCTCTGCCACTTTGTCACTTGCAGGGCTTGAAGTGAGGGCCTGACCATCCTATTCATTTTTAATGTTTTTTTTTAATTCAAGACTAGCAGAATCTACAATTTAAGCCAAAGCAGAAATTTTGACTTTTTAAAAATGTTAAAATTTTGGGAGCTAGTGCTAGGGTTTGGAATCATGGCCTGCAATTTGTACTAATTTTTTACCCCTCAAGGTTACTGGATTTACAGCTTTAGCCACAGGTGAAATTCTGCCTTTTTTATTTTTATGGTGCTGGCCCCAGGGCTTGAACTCACTTCCTGCTCACTATTTTTGTTTGTGATAAGACTCTGCTTTGTTCTTGCTATAACATGTTGCTCCCTTCTCAGCACAATTCTTTTTATGTATCCAAAGATGGAATATGAAGGATTGATTCCCACCCTATTTTCCCAGGTGCATACAGATACCAGCAACCCACCAACCATAAGTGCCGACTGCCTGACTCCAGCAGGACAATCACTCTAAGCCCAGCTGTGAGCATTCCACCACTGTGGGCCTACCCACCCTGCCTTTGACCTAGTGGCTTTTTCATTAGCTGCCTCCTTGCTCAGACTTCATATAACCTAGGTCCTTTCCCAGCTCTGACACACAGTCTCCAAGCCTGTGGGAAGGCTGTTCCTCGCTGCTCTATCTCAATTAACAGTCATTGCCCGTGGAAGATTGAGTCTGGTATATTTCCATCCTTTCTCCTTCACTTCTTAACAGTTTAGCTGTTTTTCTTCCTCAAGGTTTGCAGCTCCTACAATTTGACAGTTCCCCCCATGACTTTTTCTGTTTGTCTATTTTCTGGTGCTTAAGAAGAGATAAGAGTCCCATGGGAAGCCAAAGGCACTACACAGAAGCTTGAAGCCTGAGGATTGCTGTTCGAGGCCAGCTTGGGCAGGCAAGTCCATGAGACTCATCTCCAATTAACTACTAGGAGTAGTAGACTCCAAGCCAGGAGCAAAACACTCCAGTTCAAGTGCATGACTGGCACACATTCAAACAAGTCTCATGGACTTTCATGCTGGTGCTGGCTTCAAACCATGATCCTCAGATTTCAGTGATTGTGAGCAGCTTGGATTTCAGGTGAGTGTAAAGGTTTCAAAACCTTTAATTGGCTCTTTTTCTTGCCTGCATTTTCATTTATTCTGGGTCTTTTGTTTGCTTCATTTTTTCAGTGCAGGATTCATATCTCATTCTTAAAGGCCTAGTGTCTCTCCTTGAAGGTTCTTGTTTTTAAACAGGCAAGCAGGCTTCACACGTTGAGCCACAGCTCAACCACTTGAGCATTTTTTGTTGTTTGGTGCTGGTCATAGGGCTTGAATTCAGGGCCCAGTTAATATCCCTGAGATATTTTGCTCAAGGCTAGGCTCCACAACTCAGCTTTTGGCTTTTTTTTGTTTCTTGGTGTTTAATAGGAGATACATCTTATGTGAGGCCAGACACTACACAGGGGCCTGAAATCTGAGGATTGTGGTTAGAAGGGGTGGGAGGGGGAGACACTAAGTCTCTGTATGGGGCAATGTGTGAACAGAAGGAGGGAGTTGCTGAGAGGTGGGCAAGACATGAATCGTGGGTATAAAGTACGGGGTCTGCCTAAAGCCATGCTCTAGTTGAAGCGACTTCTTTAGTCACTGAGAAGATGCACCCCTACCTGGGTTGCCATCTCTTCTTCTCACCAATCACAAACGCACAGGCAAACTTTGCCAATGTGCCTTCCAGACATTTTGATTCCTGGAAATGGCTCTACTGATGGAAAGAGAAGCTTAAAGTTTGGTTTCACATTTCTGTTCCTCAAATTCAGCACTCTGCAAGTTGTGACTACTGCCAAATTCTTGTAAGGTTAAAACAGAAACCAGAGATAGTCCCATACATATCATAGTGAAGGCCAGATCCTTTAACCTATGCAGTGGCCAAGTGAGGAGTTACCAAGTGAGGAGAATTAGTGCAGAAGTGGATTCTTGTACCCAGGGCAGTCCTAGTAACCTAGTATTTTCTCCTTTACCAACAGGTATACTTGCAGGCCTATGCTGGCACCAGAAATATTCTTTTCTCTCATGAATGTGTGTGTGTGTGTGTGTGTGTGTGTGTGTGTGTGTGTGTGTGTGACACATTGAATTTTAAAGTGTTGTACAGAGGGATTATAATTTCATAAGGCAGGAAATGAGTAGGTCATAGGGCTTTTTTCTTTTAAGAAAATGTGAGAAATTATTTTGATCACAGGCCTAAAAAAGAACTTTAGTTCTATAGGTCTGAAGTTCAGGGAAGCTGGATGAACTATTTGGGGTACCATGAACTTACAAGACTGAGAGACAAAGTGGGTAAAGGGACAAAGTGGGTGAATTCTCTGTAAACCAGAGAATTTCAATACTTGTGACAAATTTCAGAGGATAGCCAGAGACAACCTAATTCTTCTGTTTGTAAAAGGACAGTACAAAAGACAAGGAATCAAGGAATAAGCATTGTCAGAAGACAGGGCATAAGCCATCCTCCCTAAAAGCCTTTTGCTGAAAAGTAAAAGGATATTATCTGATCACAAAACTCACATCATGGGGAAAGACAGCATAGAAGGATGGAAAGGTGACTTTGATCATGATGCATTACACTCATAATCTACCTTGTGGAATTGAAACTGCTTTACACAACTACATAAAAATAAATAAACCCATACACACACATACTCTTGAGCCTGATACTGGTTGCTCACACCTATAATCTAGGTACTCAGGAGACTGAGATCTGAAGATTGAGGTTCAAAGCCTGCCTATGTAGACAAATCAAAGGGATGTATTAATTCTTATCAATCATTAGAAAGCTAGAAGTAGAGGTGTGGCTGCAGTGATAGAGCACCAGTATTGAGTGGGTATAGGGTAAGAAAGAGCACCAAGCTCTGAGTTCAAGCCCTACTACTAACAATAACAACAACAACAAAACACACAAGATGCTCTGACTTCAAGCCCCAATACTAACAACAAGGAAAAAACCCAAAAGCCCACTTATCTTCAAGAGTGGATTTTGCATCTCCCCACCAAAAGGTGTGCTTGGCCTTTGTCCCTTTGTGAAGAGCTCTGCATTTGAAGGGAATTCACCTTGAATCTCAACTCTGACTTTGGTAACAGTAGGACCCTAGTTGTGTCATAATATTTTACTTTCTTAATTTTATGTTAGTTTTTCAGGTGAAAACCATTAAGTGTATTATTAAGGCTGTTAGACATAATATACCCAAAGGTATCAAAATCAACCTATACTAAAGATACCTGTATACCAATATGTATCTGGGTTCAATTCACAACAGCTATTGTACATCAGCCTAAGTGCCCATCAACAGATGAATGGATAAAAAAAGGAGCATGCTAACACAATGGAGTATTACTTCAGCCATAAATATGTATGAAATTATATGACATATGCAGGAAAATGAATTATACTGGCTATCATCATGTTAAAGTAAGGCAGACAGAAAATATCACATATTTTTCTCCTATGTAGAATCTAGATTGATAAGTTCAATGAAAAGATAGGAACCTAATTGAAAGACCATTTTGTGGAGGAAGAATCAGATAAGTATGAAGTGGAGACAAGGGAAGGTGATGAGGGGACAATAGGATCAAAATGTGTGTGTGTGTGTGTGTGTGTGTGTGTGTGTGTGTAGAAGTGTCATAATAAACCACATAATTTTGTACAACAACAGAAAAATATTGCATGAAGGAATATATGAGTATAGACATTCTATCTCCAGAAAAGAGATAACAAATGTAGCCAGGATACTGGTAGGAATGTATTTGTTCATGACTATGGAAATCAGCAGGGAAATGCCTCATGAAATGAAATTTTCCATACAATACAGCCATACTATGGCTACATACTAATAAGAACTTACCACAGAGCTATTTTTGTACTCACAACTATATTAGCATTGTACACAACAATCAAATCATGAATATAGCATCAATGACCATCATCGCAAGGATAAATAAACATAAAGATATTAAATACAGGGACTGGGATAGTGGCTCAGCGGTAGAGCGCTTGCCTTGCATGCATGAGGCCCTGGATTTGATTCCTCAGTACCCGATAAGCAAAAAGAAAAAAGCCGGAAGTAGAGCTGTGGCTCAAGTGGTAGAGTGCTAGCTTTGAGCTGAAAAGCTGAGGGACAGCGCCCAGGCCCAGAGTCAGGCCCCACGACCAGATCCCCCCTTAAAGAAATATACTAAATACATTAGTATAACATACTTACAGACATTATATCAAATATTATATAGGCAACAGAGTATTACTTAGCCATAAACAGAATAGAATTATCTTCCTTTGCTAGAAAATAGATAGAATGGAAGGTTATCTTGTTAAATGAAATAATCTAGTCTCACAAAAGCAAATATCACATTTTCTCTCTCACTATATAAATTAGAAAAAAAGAAAACAAAGGACAATTTAAAAAGATCATGAAAGTAAAAAGAAGCATGGGAGGGTGGAACAGGGAGAAGGAAAGTGATAGGGTGAAGAGGAAGGGGTATAAATCAGAATAATGGATTAGATCAGCACTACTTACTAGACCCTATGGTGAAAATGAACTATACAACTTTTGAGTGGCAATGGCAGAGCGAGGGAAGTGATAACATTCTTTAAAAACAAATGTACTCTTTTTTTTGTCAGTTGTGGGGCTTGAACTCAGGGCTTGGCCACTGTCCCTGATCCTCTATGGCTCAAGGCTACTGTTCTACTACTTGAGCCATGATTTCTTTAAATTTTTGAGTGGATATTGGAGATAAGAGTCTTATAAGGACTTTTGTGCCTGGGATGGCTTGGAATTATGATCCTAAGGCTGAGTAACTAGGATGCACCAGCACCCAGAGAGAAATGCACTCTTTTATATAACCCCTCTGTACATCATGTTCATGGTGACTCACCAGGTGCAGGTGACTCACACCTGTAATCCTACCTACTCAGGAGGCTGAGATCTGAGGATCAAGGTTTAAAGCCAGCCCTGGCAGGAAAGTCCATGAGATACTTATCTCTAATTAACCACCAGAAAACCAGAGTGGTGCTATGGCTCAAGTGGTAGACCCATTTACCTTGAGCTGAAGAGCTCAGGGACAGTGCTCAGACCCAGACTTCAAGCCCCATGACCAAAGGTAAATAATAATCAAATAAATAATCAAATAAATAAAGCACAAAAAGGAGAATAATAGAGTGACAAAGAGGAGAGACAGAGAAAATGACAGGGTTAGAGACTGACTCAAGACCAGATGGAGAGGGAGAGGAAATGGAAGCAGGAGGTGAGGGGAAGAAGAAGGGAAGGGGAAGTGCAGTAGGAGATGGTATGTGGTGGAAGAAGAGGATGGAAGAGAGATGGTAAAGCAAGAAACAATGGGAAAAGGGAAGAGATGAAAGAGAAGGAGAAGGAACAGAAAGAGAAGAAAAAAGCACTGATAGCCAGCCCAGTACCAGCACATACTCAGAAAAACACACAAAAAGGAAAAAGGAAAAGAAAGAACACTGAGACATTATGAAAATCAACAATATTTCCATCCCCACCCAGCCTCTTCACTGAACACTGCTCCTTAAGGACTTCGGGATTCCTTAGCTTCCTCCGCAAAGCTCTCCTTCTGTATCACTGCCATCTGTCTATCAGCAAGCTGCCCATCCTTTGCCCAATGTGGCCTACATTGCTTCTCTCACCAGAAACCCATCTCATTCTTTGATCTGAGCTCTTCTCCTCAAATACTCCTGAGCTGGGCCATTGATTTGAGGAGAGCTGTAGCCCATCTCCTCGTGAATTCCTCCTCAGTTGGCTTTGCTAGCTCAGCCTCCTGACCCCAGTGCACACATAGCAAAGACCAGGTGTGCCCAACTCCTCCCTATCACACCCTTGTCTCCCAAGGGTAGCATCAGCCCTCAGCAGTACCTCTGTGTGGAAAGTCTGATGCCTATGGGTGAATCAGCAAAATAATCCCGGGGCAAAGGGTCATATTCAGTCTTACCAAATTTCTCTATGTCCTAGGAAGGGTCCATCCACAGGTACCATTGTAACTCCATGTTTCTCAGGTGTCTTGCTTCCTTCCAAGGCTTCTCTCCTCTAGTTGAATGGAAGAAAAAAATGTTTTATTTTGTATACTTTGTAATGCCAGACATCACCTTTGCAAGTTTAGAGTGTTCTAATATTTGAAACTCAGTTTTCTCCCCACTGTGGTTCCCTGAGGACAAAAATCATGCCCTACTAGTCTTCCATGAGACCTATAGACTTCCCCTGGGAACTGCCAGGGGAAAGGAAGCACCATGCCCAAAGCCTGGTGCTCTGGGAAGGGGGTGTCAGCTGAGGGCCTCTCTGGGGACTCACAGGATCTCTACTAAGATCAGACAGCTCTCAGGGCTGACCCCCTAGCACTGTGAAAATGTAATTCTCTACCTGTCCATTCTCCACTTGCAGCCCAAACCAACACCCTTTCCTTCCCCAAACATTTGTAAGTTGTCCCTCACACAAGTACACAAATTCCTTTGTAACAACAAAGAAACCAACTGAAGACTGAAGGCTCATGTGTGTAACCCTAATTATTTCACATGCTGACACTGAGAAGATTGCAGATAAAGCCAGCTTGGGCAGACTCCATGTCCAACGCAGTAGAAATATCAGACCTAGAGGTGTGACTCCACTGGGAGAATACTAGAGAGAAACATGCCCATGGCCAAGAGAGAGAAACTGAGGGAGGGAGAGAGAGGGATGGAGGAAGAGAACTCAAATGAACAGAGAGAATAACAGAGAAAAATACATACATACACACATACATAAAGACAGAGAGACAGATTCAGGAGAAAGGAGCTCGTGAGAAGGAATGGAAAATGGAGAAAAAATGATTAGAAGGAGGAGAATAGGGGAAGTCAAGGAATGTGGGCATAAGAGAGATGACAGACAGTAGAAGGAGGCTGCAAGGAAAGGACACAGAGGGAAAGGAGACAGAAAGAGAAAAGAACAAACTTCAAGCCTTACTTCCAGCACACTCCCAAATGCATACACACGATAAACTAAAAGAAAGACAATAAAAAGTATGGAAAAATAATGGACATAACAGTACTTCCCTCCCCACCCACCCTTCACTGAACACTGATTGATGAGGAGTTCGGGATTCCTTACATTCCTGCTCTCAGCTCTCCTGCAGCATCAGTATCAACCCTATCTTGCACCAGGTATCCATTATTTGGCCTATTTTGGCCCTTATTTTTTCTCTCACCAGAAACCCATCTCATTCTTTTCAAAGAGTTCTGTTCCACAAATACCCCTGAGCATTTCCACAAATACCCCTGAGCATTTCCACTGATCCACCAGGAACCCCAACCCTCCTTCTTGATGTTAATCTCATCAGTCTGCTCTGCAGTCTCAGCCTCCTGACCCAGTGTACACATAGAAAACACCAAGTGTGTCCAACTCCTCCCCATCACACACTTGTCACCTAAAGGCAGCATCACTCCTCAGCACTGCCTCTGTGTGCAAATCTAATGCCCTGGCTGACCTAATACAAATATCCTAGTAGTGAAGGCTCATATTCAATCTTACTGAATTTCTGTTCTTGTGGGAAGGCAGCCATCCTACGCAGGGTCCGTCCACAGGTGTGATCCATCCACAACCCAAGTCCATCCAGCCCCATCCATCCACATGCACAGTAGATCGCCATGCTTCCTCAGTTGAACTGTTCCTTGACCACCTCTACCTGAAAGGAAGGGAATGTATTTTAATTCAAACACTCGGTCATTCCAAAATTGAACTCTTGATTTTCAGAATGTTCACATATTAAAACTTGGCTAAGTTAGCTCTTTGGTTCTGTAAGGGGAAGAACTGGGCTCTGAATTCCTCTGTGTGGCTTAGTCTTTACCTGGGAACTGCCAGGGGAAAGGAAGCACCATGCCCAAAGCCTGCTGTTTTGGGAAATGGGGAGTTATCTGTGGGCCTCTCTGGGGACTCATAGAATCTCTACTAAGACTCTAACACCTCTCAATGCACTTGTACAGTGCACAAGTTAACCTTCCTTGTCCATTTACACCAACCCACCATCCTCTTCCTCCCACAAAGATTTGTAAGGTAACCCTCACACAGTGGTTCCTCAGAAAAGTACACAAATCCCTTTCATATGAGAGAAAGAAACCTTTGCCGTACCAGACTAACAAAGCCCAATGCATTCTCTGATGCTGTAGGCTCTTGCCTGTGATCTTACCTATCCCACAAATTGCCACCTAGAAGACTGCATTTACAGCAAGTCTGGGAAAATTAAGTAGAGAAATGCAAACCTGGAAGTGTGACTCAAGCAGTAGAGAATCAGACATGACCATGAAAACTGAAAGAGAAAGAAAAAAAGGGAGAAAGACAGAGAGGGAGAAAGGGAGAGATAAAGAACACCAGAGAGCAGGAAGAGAAGGTGAGGGAATGAGAAGAGGGCATGAGAAGAGGGAATGAGAATGAGGGCATGAGAAGAATAAGAGGAGGGACAGGGGAAGTAGAGTAGGAGTAGTTATGGGGGGCATAAAAACAAGGTTAAGAGAGAGGGCAGAAGGGGGAAGGTGAGAAAAGTGGAGAGAGTACAGAGAAGGAAAGGAAACAGAGCATAAGAAAAACGCATGGATGTACCAGCACACACTCACAAACACATATACACAACAAACAAAACTGAAAAAATAAAAGAAAATGGATTGAGAAATAATGGAAATCAATGGTAATTCTCTCCCACCCCACTTCTTCACTGAAGAATGGTCCATGTGGAATTCAGGATTCCTCAGCTCCTGTCATTTCTCCTTTACATTTATTGTCCACCCTGTCATTTCTCATGCACTCATCTTTTCCCTCTTGTGGCACTCATTGAGTTTTTCACCAGAATCCCATTTTGTTCTTTCATGGGAGATCTTCTCTCCCCAAAGAGCCCTGAGCAGTACCACTGATCCACCAGGAGCCCCAGCCCTCCTCTTGCTGCTAATCTCATTAGTCTCCTCTGCAGGTTCAGCCTCCTGACCTAGTGTACACATAGAAAAGGCCAGATTTTTCCCAACTCCTCCCCATCAAACACTTGTTACCCAAAGGCAACATCAGTCCTCAGCACTGCCTCTGTGTGCAATTCTAAATGCCCTAGGTGAACCAATACAAATATTGTAGTGTGAAGGCTCATATTCAATCTTAACAATTTTTTTTCTTGTGGGAAGGCAGTCATCCCAGGCAGGGTCCATCCACGGGTGTGGTCCATCCACAACCAAAGTCCATCCAGACTATGTCCTTCCATAGGCCCCAGTTTGTCTCTATAATTCCTCAGGTCTCCTGTTCCTTGACCACCTCTAGCTGAAAAGAGGGGAATATGTTTTAATCACTTTGTGATTCCAAAAAAGTCATCCTTCCCTGTCCATTTACACCAACCCATCACTGCCTTTCTTCCACAACCATTTGTAAGGTGAACCATACACAGTTGTCCCTCACATAAATACACAAATACGCTTTCAAAATAGAGAAACCAACCTTTGCCACACCAGATTAACAAAGTCAATTGCATTCCCTGATGCTGTAGGCTCTTGTCTGTAATCCTACCTATCTCCCAAGTTGACAACTTGAAGACTGCATTTACAGCAAGGCTGGGAAGATACCATCTTCAAGTAACTAGAGAAATGCAAGCCTGGAAGTGTGACTCAAACAGAAGAGAACCAGACATATCCATGAAAACTGAGAGAAGAAAGAGAAAGACAGAGAAGGAGAAAGGGAAAGAGGGAGAGAGGGAGAGATGCATAGAGAGAGAAGGAGTGAGGGAGGGGGAGGGAAAGAGAGTGAGACAGATTCAAGAGCTGGAAGAGAGGGAGAGGAAATGGTAGAGGGTAGGAGAACAACAAGTGGAGGAACAGGAGAAGTAGAATAGGAGTAGGTATGGGAGGAATGAAAACAAGGGAAGGGAGATGGCGGGCCAAGGCAAGGGGAAGGTGAGAAAAGTGGAGAGAGGACAGAGAAGGGAAAGGAAACAGCATAAGAATAAAAGCACTGAGATGTAGCAGCACACACTCACAAACACATACACACAACAAACATACAAAAGGAAAAAAATTAAAGCCATCTTACAAATCAACAGTAATTCCTTCCCACCCACCTTCTTCACTGAAGAATGGCCCATGTGGAATTCAGGATTCCTCAGCTCCCTTCTTAACCTGCCTCCTGTCACTTCTCCTTTACATTTAGTGTCCACCCAGTCATTTACCCTGTACACATCTTTTCCCTCATAGAGTCCTTATTGGGTCTCTCACCAGAATCCCATTTTGCTATTTCAGGGGAGATATGCACCCGAATAGCCCTGAGCTGGATCACTGATCCAACAGGAGCTCCCATCCACCTCCTGCTGAAAATCTCATCAGTTTTCTCTACAGGCTCAGCCTCCTGACATCAGTGCACACATAGCAAAAGCCAGGTGTGCCCAAATCCTCTCCATCACACACTTGTCACCCAAGGGCAGACAGCATCAGCTTGCACCAAACCTTCTCTGTGGAAATCTCATGGCCCTGGCTAAACCAATACAAATAACCCAGTGCTGGAAGGACATATCCAATCTTACCGAATTTTCCCTCACATCCAGATGCAGTCATCTCAGGCAGGGTCCATCCACAGGCACCACTATATCTTCATGCTTCCTTAGGTCTCTTGCTCATTCACAGGTTTCTCCACCTCTTGCTGATAAGGAGGAAAAGTATTTAATTCATACATTTTTGTCATTCAGAATGGGCTCTGGATGTTCAGAATGTTCTCAGACTTGAAACTCTGTTCTCCTAGCAAGCTGATTCGCTAAGGAGAAAATTTGGGCTCTGCTATTCTTCCATGAGGCCTAAAGACCTCAAATGAGAACTGACCAAAGCCTGGTGTTCTGGAGAAGGGGGTGTCAGTGGGAGGACTCTGCAGATGCATAGGTTCTCTACAAAACCTCTGACTTCTCTCTGTGCTGACATACTTGCACCATGCAAGTTTTTTTTCTCCCTGTCCATTCTGCCCCCAAATCCATCAACCCTTTCCTTCCCCTAACATTTTCAAGCTGTCTCTTACACCTTGACAGACAGCCCTCAGATAAGTACCTAAATCCCTTTTCTCAATCAGAGAAACAAACCTGTGCAACACTAGGTTAACGAGGTCAGAAGCATTGCTGCTGATGGTGGATCATGCCTGTAATCATAGTTCTCCCAGAAGCTGACGCTCAGAAGATCACAGTTAAAGCCAGCCTGGGCATACTCCATTTTCAATGAAGAAGAAAAATGCTGGCTTGGACTCAAGTGACTCAAGTGGTAGAGCACCATCTATGAACATGCAAACTCAAAGAGAAAGATATAGAGGGGTAGGAGAGAAAAAGATTTGAGGCAGAGGAAGAGAGAGGGAACAGAATAAGAGAAGAGGGAAAGGGGAAGAAGAGGAGAAGATGAATGACCTGGAGGGAAGTTAGCTGGAAAAGAGGAGAGAGACAGGCAATGGAAAGAAAAAAGAGACAGCAAAGGAGACAGAGAAAGAGAAAATCACTGAGTTCAAGTGCCAGTACCAGCACACACTCACAAACACATGCATACAACAAACAAAAAGAAAGTAAATAAAACAAAAGGACTGAGACAAGATAGAAATCAACATTACTTCCCTGCCCACCCTCCTCTTCACTGAAGATGGTTCCATCCAGAGTACAAGAGTCCTTAGCTTCCTCCTCTCAGCTCTCCTTAAGCATCAATGTCAACACTGTCTATCACCAAGATGCCTGCTATATGACCACTTTGGCCCTCACTGCTTCTCTCACCAGAAACCCATCTCATTCTTTGAGAAGAGTTCTGCTCCCTAAATACCCCCTGAGTGGCACCACTGGTCCACAAGGAGCCACAGCCTTCCTTCTGCAAATCTCATCATTATGCAGTGCAGGCTCAGCCCTCTGAGTCCAGTCCCCTCATAGCTAAGGCCAGCTGTGCCCAACTCCTCCCCATCCCACCTTGTCACCCAAGGGCAGCATTGGCCCTCAGCACTGACTCTCTGTGCAAATATAGTGCCCTGGCTGAACCAAAACATTCATCACAGTGATGAAGGCTCACATCCACTCTCACCGGATTTCTGTTCATGTGGGAAGGCAGTCAGCTCAGACAGGGTCCATCAACAGGCACCATTATGTAGGCATGCTTTCTCAGGTCTCCTGTTCCTTCACATAATTCACCACCTCTAGGTGAAAGGAAGGGAATTTAATTCATTCACTTTGCGATTCCTAAAATGGAGATGTGACATTTAGAATAGTTGCATATTTGTGCTGGGAAGGTGGCTCAGTGGTAGAGTGCTTGCCTTGCATGCATGAGGCCCTGGGTTCGATTCCTCAGCACCACATAAGCAAAAAGAAAAAAGCCGGAAGTGGCGCTGTGGCTCAAGTGGTGGAGCACTAGCCTTGAGCTGAAGAGCTGAGAGAAAGTGCCTAGGCCTCAGTTCAGGCCCCACGACCGGACCCCCCCCCCCCCACAAAAAAAGAATAGTTGAATATTTGAACATCAGCTCCCCCAGCATGCCAGTTACCCCAGAAGAAAAATTAGGGTCTACTCTTCCATGAGGCCTAGACACTTCCTCTTGGAACTGCCAGGGGAAAGGAAGCATCATGCCCACAACCTTGTGCTCTGGGGAAGCGGGTGTCAGCTGGGGGCCTCTCAGGAGACTCCCAGAATCTCTACCAAGATAGAACATTCAGCGCTGAGCCTTTGTGCAGTGCACATGTCCCTCCCTCCCTGTCCATTTGCACACTATGCCACCACCCCCTTCCTTCCACAACCATTTGTAAGGTGTCCCTCACACAGCTGTCCCTTACATAAGTACACAAATCCCTTTCATAATAACTGAGAAAACAACCTGTGCTACACCAGACTAACAAAGTCTAATGTGTTTGCCTGATGCTGGAGGCTTTTGCCTGTAATCCTAGCTTTCCCACAAGTTCACCTGTAAGATTACAGATACAGCAATTCTAGGAAATTCCATCTTCAATTAACTAGAGAAATGAAAGCCTGGAGGTATGACTCAAGTGGTAGAGAACCAGCTATGACCATACAAACTGAAAGAGAGAAATAGAGAGACAGAGGAGAGACAGAGAAACAAACATTGTCAGAGACTGATTCAAGAGCAGGAAGAGAGGGAGACCGAATGGAACAGGAAGATTTCAGGAGGAGGAAATAGGAAGAGAAGAGGAGAGAGAAGAATGAAAGGGGAAGAATACGAGGAATGTAAGAGGGAGAAAGAAAAGTAGGGAAGGTAGATGGAATAGGGTGGAGAGATGAGAAGGGGAAGATAAGGAGAGAGAGTAAAGGACACAGAGAAAAGCACTGAGTTCAAGTCCCAGTGCCAGTACAGGTGCACAGACACAAACACACAACAAACAAACATGGAGAGAAAAGAAAAAGCATTGAGAAATCAAGGAAATTCACAGTACTTCCCTCCCCACCCACCCTCTTCACTAAACACTGGTCCATGCGGAGTTCAGGATTCCTCAGTTCCTTTCCTGGCCATCCTCCTCTGAGTTGTAATACAGCATCAGTGTCAGTCCTGTCTTTCAATAAGGTGCCCATCCTTTACCCTCTTTTGGCCCTCCTTGGGCTGTCCTTGGGCCCTCCTTTTGGTCCACCAGAATCCCATCTCATTCTTTGAGGGGAGATTTGCTTCCCAAATGGCCCTGAGCTGGATCTGATTTACCAGGAGCTCCAGCCCACTTCCTTCCACAAATGTCATGTCTGCTCTGCAGGTTCAGCCTATTGACTCAGAGCACAAATAGCAAAGGCCATGTGTGCCCAACTGCTCCCCATCACTCCCTTGTCACCCCCCGTAGCTGAGCCAACACATATAACGCAGTGGTCGAGGGCCACATCCAATCTTACCGAGTTTCTGCTCATGCTCAGAAACAGTCAGCCCAGCCAAGGTCCACCCACTAGCAAAGCCCACCCAGGCATCCATCCACAGGCACCACTGTATCTCCATACTTTCCCAGGAATCCTGCTCCTTCACAGGTTTCTTCACCTCTACCTTGAAGGAAGGGGTATCATTCTACTTCATATATTTTGCCAGTCTAAACAGGGACTCTGGTTGTTCAGACTGTTCTCTTATTTGAAACACAGCTAACCCACCATTCTGGTTCCCCTTAAAGAAAATGGGGGCTCCCGGGGAGGGGGAGAAGTTGCAAATCAAACAACCTGTCTAGGTAATAGGGTCTCTTTGACTATGAGCAAATAAACAAGTCTGAAATAAGGGATTCTTGGATGATGGTATTATGTTGGGATAATGATGAGGTTTAGATAGAAATCACACCCACAGAAAACTGCATTGAATAGGAGGAAAGTTGGGGCAGAAACCACTGACAGTGTATGGGGTGAATGGAGACAGGTCCCTCTCCATTCCCAGTGAAGATTTGCTCTTATGTTCCAACCCAGCCAGTGTACCTAGTGTGCTCAGGAGTTGTACCCATTCACCTGAAGACTGCCGAAAGAGAAGCAGAGTCCAGGATGCCTCTTGCCCCTCAGATCCATGGGCTCCTATACCATCAAGCTCAAGGGTCTCACTTTAAACCTAAATAAATAAATGAACTAGAAAGTAAATAGGCAGACAAGCAACATACATAAAAGGTGAGATGATGACCTGCTGCAGCATTTGGGACAAAAACATCTTTAGTGTTCAAGGGACAAATGTGAAAGGTTGTTTAATGAAGTGACAATACTCAAGTAAGGGATCGATGTGGAATTAGCCAGCTCAGAAAGTACAGGCAGCTTGACATCACCTTTCAGCTTATCTTTTAGCATTGGAAAGCCAGTGCAGTGTCCTTTCTTGGGAAGGAATCCCAGCTGGAGAATCCCCTAGCACTTGTCACACAACCTGGCCATGCTGGCCAGAGACTTCTGCAGTGTGAACTTTCTGCATGACTCCTTCTCCTCCTGCAGCTCTTCAAATCCACACCTCTCAGATTTTCCACAACTCAGTTAGAGTCACCCTGAAGGTCTGAGTTTGGTGGTTTTCAATTGTGCTGTTTCATAGTTCTGCACCACTTTCTCTGGGACAGCTTTACTTTCAATCTGTGGACATTACTTTGGGGCCTTCACACAGCATCAGATTCTGCAAAATATGGTGACTATCCTGTTAGCCACCCTCCTCCAGCCCTGTCTAATGTTCCACCTGGGGGCTGTGGCCTCCCCCTAAGGCTGCCCAGAGGGAAGGGCATTTTCCACTGAGTGCGAATGCTCCATTCTCTCAAGCAGCTAAAAGAATCCTGGCCCAACATTAAGCTGGAACTGTAGCTCTGCAGGGAGTAGAGAGGAAAGACAGGCAAACTGGCACTTCGGGTTTTATTGAGAGGTAACTGATCATCATTATCATCATGTAACTGAAATTCTGAGGACAAGCTGAAGGCGTTATGTCCTGCAGAAAAGCTGGCTCTCCTTTGTGGGGGGAGAGTTCTGGTGGGATTGTCCTCAGGAGTTGTGCCAGGTGGACTATCCAAAAGCATCAGTTTCGATTCCACAATTCTGGCATTCTCTTTTAAGTTTTCTTGGATGAGCAGGTAGGTGCCCATGGCTTCATTGAATTCTCTGTCCTGGATTGCCTTTTCAATGCCAGCTACATTGTACCCCATGTCACACACGACTCTGACAATGGGATCCAGCTTGCCAGGCAGTGGCTCATCAGGAAGCAGGCCAAATCCCACACTTAGAGCCAGCCATGGGTGTTCCATTATCTCCTCAATAGCAGGCCTCAGATTGAAGTCCACAGTCAGCAGTTTAGAAAGGAGATCTTGTCTCTTTGCAGATAGGTGAAGGGGAGCAGTGTACTGGCCTCTAGGACTTGTAACCCCATGTCAGCCATATTACTCCCCTCAAATGGGAACTTTCCCATTGTCGTCACATACAATAGCACGCCTAAGTCCCAAATGTCCACCTTGTACCCATCGAACATTTTGTGTAGGAACATTTGTGTAGGTCACCCTGTCACTCAGCCCAAATTCACTGACCTTGACATTGAGATTGGCATCCAATAGGACATTGATGGCCTTCAGGTCTAGGTGTGCAATTCCATTCTCATGAAGGTACTCAACGGCACTCGTGATCTGTTTGAATAGCCTCCTGGCTTCAAACTCTAAAAGGTGGCTGGAGGAGGATTTTTTGATCTGCCTCAAGAGATGGCCCCGAGTGGCCAGCTCAGTGACAAGGTACACACAGTCTTCATTCTCCATCACCTGGAATAATCGGATGATGTGTGGGTGACGTACAGTTTTCACAAAGGCCACCTCATTTTCTATCTCATGGCTTTTCAGCTCTTTCTTTCAGAGAACTTTGACCGCCACTGTGGTGTCTGTGAGGCGGTGATGGGCCAGATTGACATAGCCACAGCTGCCATAGTTGATGATCTCTGTCAAGTTGTGCAGTGATCTCCTCCTTCTTGGGGGAAGAGCTAAAGGAGACTTTGTTGTACATTAACATCTTTCAGCTGAGATGACAAGTGATCAAGCTTAACTATTACCTAAGATGATCTAAATGAAGTTGCCAACTAATAAATCTTACGAAAAGGTAAACTAACAAGTAAATACAACCCCCAGACTAGTAAATGAAATCCCCAAACCCAAACAACACAAACACAACCCCCACACCCAAAGAAATCAACCAAGTAGCTCTGAGTTAGTCCAGCGGGTCACCAAGGAAAAGCTCCCAGTGCTGTAACTGACAGAGTTGGAGGGCAATTGCCTCTTATGTATCCTGCTGGGCATACCTCACAATGGCCTGTGACATCAGGAGGAAATGGACCAATCAGAAGTCAGGCCATTGACATCAGTGAGAAAATGGGCCAATCGGAGCCCAGGGCAAACCCACCGGCAGTTATACACTTGGGCCAGGAGGTTCATTGCCAAGGATGCTGGGCCCATCCACAGATGCTGCTACTGCTACCATGGCAACCATGTGGGGACCACGACCACGAGGACATTGGCTAATGGCCCTTGTCCTACTTGGAGACTAGGCATCCTAGGATGGCCACGGTGGGGACATCACTCAGTGGAGCCTATCCTTGGGCAGAAATTAAAACACTGCCCTTTTCACTTAACATGGTCTATATCTAATTACAACCGACCCTGAGATTTGGAGACTTTGTAACGACTCAACTCAGTTTCCAAATGAGATAGACCAGACACCCAGGATTAAATGATAGTTTTATCCACATCTGTCATTCTCATTTCTGTTCCTAGTTTGTATGGTTTCCTGTGCTTCTTTGTAACTTTTTTTCATGGTTTTTTTCAATCTTTATTTGTCCCTCACAGGTCAGAAAAAAAGTAATTTGCTTTTATATCTTTAGTACAGTTGTGTCAAATTTTAATATATCTGTTCTAATAAAAACCATATATGAAATATCTCAGAAGCAGACTCCGATTTTATGGACCTGAAGTTTATTCTACTTGAGAGGTTATTTATTCATATATATAAATATATGTATACATATATATATATATATATATATATATGTGTGTGCCATGGAGCTTGAAATCTGGACCTGGGCGCTGTCCCTCAGTTCTTCAGCTATGGGTTAGCACTCTACCACTTGAGCCACAGTGCCACTTCTGGTTTTTTGGTGGTTTATTGGAGATAAGTATCTAATGGACTTTCCTGTCTGGACATTCTTTCAATTGCTATCCTCAAATCTCAGTCTCTTGAGTAGCTAGGATTGCAGGCATGAGCTAGCACTGGCAAGATATCTCACAGGTCTTTTTTTTTTTATTATGAAAATATTGTACAGAGGGGTTACAATTACATGGGCAAGATAATGAGTTCATTTCTTATCAAGCATTGTAGCCTTTGTTTCCCCTTCTCATCCTCCACCCCTGCTCATCCTCCCTTCCCCCCCCACCCCGCACCAAAGTTGTCAAGTTCGTTTTGGACACAACTACTTGTACATCTCATTGTTGCAATGGGTTCACCTGTATCCCTAGTTAAATGATTTGTTTTTCCCCTTCACCTCTAAAAATTATACCGACATCAAATACAGTGAAAGCAGGGGTTATACTGTGGGGGAGGGACATACAAAGCAACAAAGAAATCATCTTATAAATGTGTTAGAAACAATTGCATGAAAGAAAAAAAATTGAATACATATCTTAGGGTTCATTTCCCTAACATCACCTTATCTGACCTTTTCTGCTTGACTCAGACATATACTAGATATTGCAAATAAGGGAAACCATGGGACCTATGTTTCTTTGGGCCTGGCTTACTTCACTTAATATAATTTTTTCCAAGCCTTTCCATTCCCTAACAAATGGGGCAATGCCATTCTTTCTGATGGAGGCATAGAATTCCATTGTGTATATATACCACATTTTCTTGATCCATTCATCTACTGAGGGGCATCTGGGTTGGTTCCATATCTTAGCTATAGTAAATAGTGCTGCAATAAACATAGTTGTGCTGGTAGCTTTAGTGTGGTCTTGTTCGTAAACATTTGGGTAAATGCCCAAAAGTGGGATTGCTGGATCATAGGGCAGCTCTATGTGGAGTCTTTTGAGGAACCTCCATACTGCTTTCCAAACTGGTTGAACAAGTTTACACTCCCACCAACAATGCAGTAAGGTTCCATTCTGTCCTCATCCCCTCCAGCATCTGTTGTTATTAGAGTTCTTGATTTTAGCCATTCTAACTGGGGAGAGGTGGTATCTCAATGTTGTTTTGATTTGCATTTCTGTTATGGCTAGGGAGGTTGAGTATTTCTTCATGTGTCTATTGGCCATCCTTCTTTCTTCTTCAGAGAAGTTTCTCTGTAAGTCTTTAGCCCACTTATTTATTGGGCAGTTGTTTCTTTGAAGATTTGTTGTTGGGGGATTTAATTTTTTGAGTTCCAGGTATATTCTAGATATGAGACCCTTGTCCTTTGTATGGCTAGTGAAGATCTTCTCCCAATCCGTGGGCTTTCTATTGATCTTGCAAGCTATGTCCTTTGCCATGCAGAAGCTCTGCAACTTCATGCAATCCCATTTGTCCAACCTTTCTTTGATTTGTTGTGCTTCGGGGTCTCTATTAAGAAAATTTCAGCCTGAGCCAAGGAGACCTAGGGTTTCTCCTATTCCATCCTGTAATGTTTTCAGAGTGTCTGCTTTGACTTCGAGGTCTTTGATCCATTTGGAGTTGATTCTGGTGCAGGGTGATATATAAGGATCTAGTTTTAGTTTTCTACAAGTAGTTAACCAATTTTGCCAGCACCATTTACTGAAGAGGCTGTCTTTCTTCTATTCTATTATTTTAGCTCCCGTATCGATGATTAGTTGGCTATAGGTCTGTAGGTTCATTTCTGGGTTTTCAATTCTATTCCATTGGTCCTGAGGTCTGTTCTTATGCCAGTACCAAGCTGTTTTGATTACTATGGCTTTATAGTAGAATTTTAAATTTGGTATTGATATTCCACCAGCAGTGTTCTTTCTGTTGAGGAGCGTTTTTGCTATTCGGGGTCTCTTATTGTTCCATATGAATTTTTGGATTGCCTCTTCTATTTCCTTGAAGAATGAGGTTGGAATTTTGATAGGTATCGCATTGAATTTGTAGATAGCCTTGGGAAGTTTTGCCATTTTCACGATGTTAATCTTTCCAATCCAGGAGCATGGGAGTTTTTCCCATTTTCTAAGTTCTGTTTTGATTTCCTTTTTCAAGATTTTAAAGTTTTCATCATAGAGGTCCTTCACTTCTTTGGTTTAGTTAATTCCTAGGTATTTTATTTTTTGTGGGGCTATTACAAATGGAGTTACTTTCCTAAATTCAGCCACACTTTTCTTTGGCATACTTTTTGTTGGCATACAGAAAAGCCATTGATTTTTGGGGGTTAATTTTATACCCTTGACAGGTAATTTCTCTACTACTTTTTGCCTGTAGTTAAGTTTGACGGAGGATATGGAAAACAACTTTTATGACTTCAGTGGTAAAAATAAATGTTCTGTAAGTCATACAGAGCAGGATTCTGGACAGCTAGCATAAAATGTTGCATACTGAATTTATATCTTTCAATAAATAATTTTTTAAACTACAGAGATTTTATACTAATATATACTAAAATATTTTCTCAGAAAAAATTGATAATGCTAGTAATAATCTTAACCCACTTGTCATGTTTCTGGAGAGCAGGTTTAAGAACACTGAAAAAAATATTGTATCTTGACATGCTCAAAGCAATGAACAGCAAGTAAATAACAATCAAAACTATGAGGTACTGGTTTTAAAAATTAAATTATTCATATGGTGAAGATAACAGAAATATTTTTTTAAATCCTAAAGAAAATCTACTTTTGTCTCTACAATGCATAAAGTACTGCCTTTAATGAAAGCCTGTAGTTGCACATAACATAAAAATTCTCACAAAGGTTGTATAATTTATTTGCATTTCCTTTATAATGACCATGATTAAATCTGAACTATTATAAGCAAACCACCATCTGGAACCACATCGAATCAAGATTCTATTTTCCATGATGACCGATCAAGGAAAACTTATGCAGTTGTCTACTTTGCAATATTGTGTAGCAATGTGATTAGATAATCATTCAGAGCCATGAACCAGGCTAACTGGAATATAAACAAATACACAGTAAGAAACTTGGAAATGTTTCAGTAGTTTGTCAGATCCTCTTTACTCAAATCACTCAAGCTCTTTGTAAAACAAGATTGAAACTTGGTATCAAGTGTTTTTTAAGTCTATGCTAAAAGAGGGGTATGGAAAAATAGGAAAGTAAGACATTTTATAGGCATGTTATAGGGTCATAGGAGCACTTCAGGAAGAGAAAAAATAGCAACACAGGAAATAACCTGCAAACTAAATTCTTCAATAGCCATTGATCTATATTATTGCATCGACATCGTCATTGTGAATTGGGCTCATCTCATCCAAAAATAGACTCTGTTGAGGAGTAAAGTCTTCAAGCTGAGATATCAAAGGAGAATTTTACAATAAAATGTTTAAGGTAGTATTAATAGAGAAAATTTAGGCAGGTAGATGAAGGTAAAAAAATGTGTTGATGGAAATTATCCTGCAACAGACCAAAAAAGCTTTATAAAAGCAAGGAATACTCTAAAGCCCACTGTCTTCCAAGTCCTCAGAAGCAACCAGCCTTACTTGGTGACCTCTTGACCTTGAACTTGTAGTCTTTGGACAGAGATGGTAATTTTTTTTGTTGTTAAAACATCTGATTTCTGGTTCTCTGTTATAGATACCCAAAACCTTAACAGACTAAAAATTATGCACTAAATCTATCTCAATAAACTATTTGAACTATTTGTCTTTCTAGACTCTGGGCACAAATGCAGTATATAAAAGGACTAGGAAAAATATCATCAACCCTCAGTGAACTATTAGGAAAAAAAGAACTCAATTAACTTCATATTACTGCCCTCTTAAATGTCATGAGAATGCTAAAGACAACAGGAAAGAGGAAAGACTATAGCCAGATACAAATGGATCTTCACGGTAATCCTAGCTACTTAGGAGGCTGAGATCTGAAGATTGGAGCTTAAAGCCAACCTGAGCAGGTCCATGAAACTCTTTATTTCCAATCAACCACCAAAACCCAGAAGTGGAGCTGTAACTCAAATGGTAGGTAGAGGGCCAGCTTTGGGGGAAAACATGGCTGCTAAGGGATAGTACCTAGGCCTTGAGTTCAGCCCCAGTACTAGCATTAAAAAAAAAAGAAGAAAAAGATAGTAGTATTTATTTATGGTACCATAAAGAATCGTTCACAGCAAACATGGAAAGTTGTTCAGACAACCATTTTCAGGTAATGTAGAGGATGATATGGTTGGTAAAAAGCAACAAGGACTAGATGTGAAAGAATGCTGAATGGCATGAATGAGTAGTAATTATTAGCAATTAATTGGTGGCCATGATACAAAGTCTTTAAGGGGAAAAGTGAACTCAACTACATAGTACTGTCAAAAGCAGTACTTCTAAAAACTGACTTGAGTGAGAAATGAAAATAGCAAACAGTAATATGAAGCATTAAAAGGTTGGGAAGTAGAAGTATGGCTCAATTTTTACAGCACCAGCCTCAACAGAAAAAGCTCAGCAAACATGCTTATAAAGCCCAGTACCAGAATCAGAAAATAAATCCAAATCAACACTTAGATTGAGGTGTTTATAACGATGTTCCTGGTGAGTGGTATTAATACAAGTCTAAGTTTTGAAATAAATATGTTATTATATATGAAAGTCTTTTTTTGTCAGTCATTGAGCTTGCACTCTGGACCTGAGTGTCCCTGAGCTCTTCAGCTCAAGGCAAGCACTCTACCATTTGAGCCACAGTGCCACTTCCAACAGAAGTCTTTAAAAATGGATTCTACCTGTTTCTTGGGTGATACTAGAAACTGACTCTGATTACTATACAAAGGTAATCTACATCATTTTTGGAGAGTGGTTTGAACACTTAAATACCTGCTTTTATCTGAAACCACTATCTCTAAGTTATCACTGGATAGACATAGCTTCATTTTTTTTCTTGTTACTCAAGATAATATTATCTACAGTATATGTATCTGTACTATCCAAGGAACTTTAAAATAGATATAACTGTAGGTACATTTAAATATTCATTTATATTTAAATGGACCACTCTGTTTGATACGCCACAGATAACCTTACTGTCTACAGCAATCTCTTGGCATTGAGACTTGGCTTCTTTTTATTGCCATATATTTGTTTATGCTTATGCTTGGTAGCTCTAATGAGATTATAAATCCCTTGAGGACTATGGATTATATCATTGCTTTATCTGTTCTTTGCAAATGGTATAGTATCCTGAAGAGTTATGATTAATATTCTTAAGGAAGAAAAGATGAAATTACTTTCCTGTTACCATAAGATACCTGTTTATTCCACCTTCCCCAATCTGGTTTTTTTTTTTTTTTTACAAATATACGCTTGCCTAATAAATGATTGTAAGAAATCTCTAAGTGCTCAGGTCTGATGTTTCTTTTTAGCATCAGAGTTATTTTTTTAAAATTTAATATTATGTTATTATAAGGGTGATATCAGAGGGGTTACAGTTACATAAATAAGGTAATAAGGACATTTCTTGTCAAACATTGTTACACCCAACATTGTTTTATGTTTAACATAAATTAAATTCTATTTGTTATTTTGAAAAAATTGTTTTACATTGCATCATATATGAAAAGCAGATATAATCTACTAATAAAATAGATGTATTGAATAGAATTTAGATCGAATAATCTATACCTGCACCTTACACACTGAACTATCTACCCACCTACCAAAGCTGAAGTGTAATTTTTTCTTATGGCACTTTCTAAAAAATGATTTCACAGAATGATAGAAAGCAATGTGGTGTGAGTCTATTTTTCTGTTGCCTTACAGGTTAATCATAGTGTAGTAATAGCACAAGCTATTTTGAAGGGTGGCATGCTCACTAGACAGAGACATTAATCATGTCTTGAGTCTCTTAAAAACCTGCACACCACCCATCCTTAAGCACACACATATACCTTTGTTCAGCACTAAAAACAAATATCTGTAATGTTAAAATTATGTCTTTGGAATGATTAACCTTGATTTTTGCACACTTTTAGCTCAGATTCTTTTCATCATCCCCCTTTCTTCCCTTTCTTAGGATTTGTTCTGACCTTGCTAAAGGAGTTCTATATGCTATTTCCTTGCAGTAGTTTTGGGGGAAAAGTAGTGAGATTTTCATAAGGAAATCTCTGACACCTGTCAAGCTGGTTGTCACACATTTTCTATGTTCCAGTCTCAACATTTCAAACACTTCAGTGCTTCTTACATCTCAAGAATATGTGAGTATGCAGAAACACTCCAACAGTGCTAAACTTAAACAGAATCATTTATGAATGCCATCTTGGCACTAACTAGTAAGTTAATTACAAATTCATATTCTCTTATGGTTTGTCCTCAGGTTAAATTTGATGCCATATTTCCAATTTTTATTTCTGAAAGGAAAGTTCAATTTCTTGTTCTATGCTAATGTATTCATTTCCCAAAACTGACTTTATATTGAATATCTTTTAAAAAATAATCCACATCAGTAAACTACAGCTGAGCAAGCTAAATAAGATAAAATTGATTGGAACACAGATCTGTAGACTTAAAAAAATATACACTAACAGACAGTAAGAGTGACTTTAAAGAATACTTTGATCTCTATATAAAGGTTCTGAAATGTATCACCAGTGAGGCCGGTTTCTTTTCAGTACATTTCAGGGCTTTAAATATTTATACTTTGATCTAAACTTTATGGATAGGAATTTATCAAGACAAACTAGAGACAAGTACAACGATCAAGTCTAAAAATAGTCAATAAAATATTTTATGGTTTTATGGTAACTTCTAATTATGAGTAAATAATTATAATAGGCATGACAATACTATACACTATGATCATGTTTTAAAATAAAATAAAATACCATCAACATTCCTTAAAATAAATAAATATAAAAATATGGACAACACAAAAAAAATAAAAAAGAGGAAGGAGAAGGAAGGAAAGAAGGAAGGAAGGAAGGAAAGAGGGAAGGAGGGAAAGAGGGAAGGAGGGAAGGAAGCAAAAAAGGAAGGAAGAAAGAGAGGAAACAGAGAGGAAAAGGAAGAGAAGGGAGGAGAAGAGAAAGGAGAGGAAAGGAAAGGTTAAAGTTTAGAAGTATCTTGAAACTAATCAAAATACTAATAACATTGCTGTATGAATTTTCTCACCCTTTCATTTAACAAATATAATATCAGCATAATTATTTTATTTTCTGGTCTAATATTTTAGTTTTATTAGTCTACATATTGTTTCTTTTGGCAAGATAGAACCTAAATACCATGGCTAATGATAGAATATAAGGAACCTGTGTTAGTTGATCTGAATACTTAACATTTTCTATTTTCCTTTTAGTGTTTAAATCTAGAATTTACATTTTCCGATTAGGATTCAAACATGTAAAGGGTAATACCTCTCTGTCAAAAACATGCAAGATGTTGCATTGCTTGAAACATTTTACTACTCATACCCATACTCTCTGTTGCTCTAAACACAAGAACTACCATGTATGTGTTCATCAGCTCTGAAATGGAGCTGGTGGCAGACAGCACTGGAAGCAGAATCTAGTTCAGTCATCCACATTCAGTAATGCATTCCTTTTTTTTTTTTTTTGGTGTCAGTGGTGGGGCTTGAACTCTGGGCTTGGGTGCTGTCCCTCAGCTTTTCAGCTCAAGGCGAGCACTTTACCACTTGAGCTGCAGCAACACTTCCAGCTTTTTCTGCTTATGGAATCAAACCTAGGGCCTCTTGAATGCAAGGCAAGCACTCTACCACTGAGCCATCTTCCCAGCCCATGTATTCTATTTTTAGAAAGTCTTCTGCAATGAATTTTCCCTTAAAAGTATACTACCTAAACCGAATATGTGTACACCATTGAAGACTCTTCATGATAGGCCAACTTGTTAGGTTTTTTTTTTTTAATGTTCCCGTTAAGCCTGATATCTTTGAACAAATTTTCAAATTCATCTTGTATTACAGTACCTCCTAAGCTTCAGCTACAAATCCATACTTTGTAAACCCAGTTTTTCACAATTTACAAATGAAATTGCCAATGACATTTTAATAATTGGTTCAGGTCTCTAGGTTTTTTAATGACAAACATTTCACAAGCCTAATGCCTCTGAGCAGCTGTCTATAAGAAGTTAACTTTTCTGCACTGGGACTATCTATCATTTGGGATACTGGACATCAAGTTCTAGAGCTTAATTATTGTTTTGTACTTTTTATGGTCTGTAGTTCTTTAGCCTACTCAAAAAGATATATTTCAGCTAGCCAAAACTCTCCTTTTCGATACCCACTTCTCATTATCCTTATTTCTAAAATCTCAGATATGCTGATTAGGCAGCCCTTGTCCCAGGTCATTTTGTACATAAAGATACCATTTCTTTCCCACTTTTGCCCTCTTCTCAGTACTACATAAATACTGTACTATTTAGGTTTAAAATGCTCTCTCTGATAAGAGAAAATAGGGCCAGAATAATTTCAAGATGCAAGCTATTGATAACACTTTGTAGTAATCTTATTCAACCACTTTGGAAAGTAGTATGGAGATTCCTGAAAACACTCCACATAGAGCTCCCCAATGACCCAGCAATCCCACTTTTGGACATTTACACAAATGATCACAAACAAGACCCTACTATAGCTATCAGCACAACTATGTTTATTGCAGCATTATTTACCATAGCTAAGATATGGAACCAACCCAGATGCCCCCCAGTAGATGAATGGATCAAAAAAATGTGGTATATATACCGAATGGAATTCTATGCCTCCATCACAAAGAATGACATTGCCCCATTTGTTAGGAAATGGAAAAACTTGGAAAAAATATTATTAAGTGAAGTAAGCCAAGCCCAAAGAAACATAGGTCCCATGGTTTCCGTTATTTGCAATTACTAGTATATATCTGAGACAAGCAGAAAAGGTCAGATAAGTTGATGTTAGGCGAAATGAACCCCAAGATAAGGACTCAAATGTTTTTTCTTTCTTGAGATTGTTTCTAACATAGTTATAATTTCTTTGTTGCTTTGTATGTCCCTTCCACACGGTATAATCCCTGTTTTCACTGTATTTGATGTTGGTATAATTTGTGGAGGGGAACGGAAAAACCAAATTGTTTAAATAGGGATACAGGTGGACCCATTGCAACAATGAGATGTACAAGACATTATGTCGAAAACGAACTTTACAACTTTGGTGGGAAGGGATGGGAAGGGGAAACAAAGAAGGAGGCAACAATGCTTGATAAGAAATGCACTCATTACCTTGCCCATGTAATTGTAATCCCTCTGTACAGTGTTTTCACAATAAATTTTAAAAAAGAAATAAAAAGTCTGATAAACACTTTGTTCTCTTCCAGTAGAATCCTCTCTTCATTTAAAGAACAAAATAAAAAAGGAGACCAATCACAATGATCTCTTTCTTGAGAGTTAGAGAAAAGTCAGAACTTTCATTAGGAAGTAATAAGGATCATTATATGGCAGTGTCCTTGGCTTTCATCTGAGGAATTTTTAAAAATGTCTTAACATTTATGGGACTTAAGAAACATGTCATTCTTTGTAGTTCATATAGAAACATTTGCTTATCTAAAAAAGAAGCCCAGGTTGGGGGTTGGAGGAGGGGGGAAAGAAGCCTCAGAAGTTAGAAACTTTGGTTTATGTAAATGGTGAAAAATAACCCAGAAAATCTGTGACTCCAGACACAAATGAAGAGAAATGACAAAGGTATCAAGGCAAAGAAAGGACAAGATATTTCATTGGTGGCCACAGCCCTCATTCAAAATGTGAGCACTAGGTAAGTCCCTCCTTCTAGACTTCTAGACTTCATTAATATAGGAAGTTGGTACCAAAGTTCTTAACATTTTAGTTCGATGTTTTGAAAAAAAGAAGTTTTCTAAATTAGTTCTTCCAAATGTTTGTAGATCTAAAAATATTCAAAGAAATGTGGCATGAACACTGAATTAGAAGAAAAGAACTTGTCTGTTTTCTAGCTTCCAAAATTAACTTGGAAATGAAATTAGGAAACAGAGGATGGAATGCACACACACACACACACCCCACAGCTGGTAGCTGTTACATAATGTGGACAATTCTTGAAGAAAGAATAAATAAGCCAAATAATCATCATATCTGTGTTTTAATTATTTTAATTAATTAAATTAAGTCCAATTGATTTAATTAAAGGTACGATTCTCTTGGATTTGTTAGCCTAAAGTGGATTTGTACCATGATCCTCAGCACTGAGCCTCCTCATTGGCTTGGATTATAGGCATGAACTACAGGTGCCCCAGCATCATATCTGCATTTTATTTTATTTTTTGGTCAGTCATTGGGCTTGAACTCTGGGCCTGAGTGCTGTCCCTCGGCTCTTCAGCTCAAGGCGAGAGCTCTACCACTTGAGCTACAGTGCCACTTTTGATTTTCTGGTGGTTTATCACAGATAAGAGTTTCATGGACTTTCCTGCCGGGCTGGCTTTGAATCACGATCCTCAGATGTTAGCCTCCTGAGTAGCTAGGATTACAGGCGTGAGCCACCGGCGCTCAGCTTATATCTGCATTATTTTACATTTATGAAAGTAAATAGTCATATTTGGAATAGCTTAATTTTAGCTTGTTTTTGCATATTTTAATTCAGTCACTTGAATATCTGAAATGCAAAGTTTGGGTTTGATTCCTCAGCACCACATAAGCAGAAAAAGCTTGAAGTGGCGCTATGGCTCAAGTGGTAGAGCACTTCCCTTGAGCTGAAGAGCTGAGGGACAGCACCCAGGACCCAGGACCAGAGTTCAGCCCCCAGGACTGCCCCCCCAATAAAAAAAAAAACCTTTTACTTAAAGTAGAACTTTCAAAGATAAACATACTATAAAAGGCATTTTACTTCATATTAGATGCAAATGCATGTACACTAATACTAAAATTCTCCAGTCTCTGAACATTGCCTCTTCTCTATACATATTTTTTTAACTAGAAGCTTATTTTTGTTTGTGTTATTTGGTACTGGGTCTAATATTTGCTGATTGTATTTGCTTGGGTATCATTCTACCATTTGAGCCGTGCTTCTGGCCTGGTTTTATTTTAGATGAGATGCACAGTACCTCAGATTTTCATCACTAAAGCTGGCCTTCAACTGTTAGCATCCAGATCTCAGATTGCTGGGTAGCTAGGATTGCAGGAATGAGTCCATAGCTCTTGGCTTTAGATGCTTCTTTTTAAAGTAATATTATTTTTTCTTACTTATTATGCACTAATTTATGTAATAATTAAATTATTTAATTATGGGCTATACATTCTGAATTGACACAAATTTATGTAATAATTAAATTACGTAATTATAGATTTTAAATTCAAGGGTCATATGTAGATGAAAGTCTCAGAGACTCCAGGCAATCATACCCCTGAATCTGAAAGAATAGAAGTGGACAAAGTTTAGAAAGGACTCTTTGAAGGGGAAGATGAAGAGATCCTTGAGTATTGATCCTTATGAGTGAGAACTGTCTGCTCAGCCTGTGAGTCAACAACATGCTCTTACCTTGTAACTCACTTGATGGTTTATATCTGTAATTCCTAATCTAGGCTGTTGGCTACTGAGAGGCAAAGTTCTTTTTTCCATATTTATGTTTTATTGATTTCTGTATACAGAGAGAGAAACATATCACAACTGCTTATTCACCAAAACAAGACATTACAGAAAGCAGATGCAGAAACAGGAAAATCCAGCTGCATCTTGCTAAAAGTCTTTTGTAAGAAAGTTGCAAAGATGGGAAACAAAACCACTCTTCAAATTTATTTGTTTTTGTCTTTACAAATATGGTTATATTTTGTAAAATAAGTTCTTTCCATATTTCATATTAAATTTTACTATCATTGTTAATTAAGATTCATAAATTTAACAATAGATCATTAATAAATTAGGGATTATTGTCATTTAAGTGGATAAATGAAAGTTAAATAAAATGGATAAATGAAAGTTAAATAAAAGTGGATAAATGAAAGTTAAATAAAAATTAATTCCTAATATGATAAATATTTGTATATATTATTCAGAAAACAAAATCTATTTTGGGGAATCAATCTTCAGAATTTTAGACGGTCAGATCAAAAATGGGCAAGAACTTCCTCAAATGAAGCAAATTTGATCAGGAGATAATAATGCCATGTATCTTGGTACCATTTTTTCAGTGGTTTTGCTAAAATAAAGTACAAAGACTAGGCCAGAGACATGCCTAAAGAACCTTTCTTTCTGGTTGGCATAATTTGAAGTAGAAAAGATCTGAGTATTGAGTAGCTCAAGCTTATTATCTTAGCTGCCCAGGAATCTGAGGTACATAGGATCACAAGTAAGCAGCAAAAAGCTGGACTGGTGGCATGGTTCAGCTATTAGAGTGCCAGCAAATCAAACAAACTGGAGTGAGAATGCACTACCTGCAAATTAATAAAAAATGAAACAAGAAATTCTCATCTCAGAGTGAGTGACATTGATTAAGTATGTTTTGCACTTAGTATGGAGCACATTCTATCATATACTGCAAATCACTTGTAGAACCCAGAGTGAAACAGAACTCTTCTGGTTATTATAATTGACATTTATACTAACAATATCTAGTAACTAAGCAGGGACAGGAGCAAATTCCAAACAGAAAATAGTGATCTCCAAATAAAGTACAAATTCTTCTTCTATTTGGAATAAAGCATGATGCATCAACATGTAAACTATTTATTACTTTAATCCAAAATATGTATATATTTGTTACTGAGCTGTATTTTACTATATCTGCAAATATAAATTATTGGTTTTACTCCATAAAATTTTCCATGTCAAAGTCACACACATACATATGCATGCACACACATGTATGCATGCACACACATGTATGCATACACACAAATACTTTCCTACATTCTGTTGAATATTGATTCAAGAATCTCAATTGGGGGGTGGTGGGATGGGAAGAGGAAACAAAGGAGGAGGCAACAATGCTTGATAAGAAATGTACTCATTACCTTGCCCATGTAATAAAAAAAAAAAGAATCTCAATTGTCACTCAGGCCATCTAGCATGTAAGGAAAAGCTAATAAAAACTTTCAATACACTAATGCTACTTAGATTTATACCTATGATTTACTAAATGATATAGAAATAATGATATCATGACTTCGAATATATAAAAGCTATAATACCCATTCAGCCTATTATTATTTAAATGTCAAGGCTCTATTCTAGAGGTAAATTTGGTTTAAAGTAGAACGTTTCAAACAAAAGAGCAAGAAATATGAGGTTAAGCAGAGTGAGGAACCAAAGCTTCTGTCTGTGGCATGAAGCTTGATATGTTATGAATTGATCTCTTGATATACTAAAAGAGGGAGGCCCTCTGACCTGGCCTACAGGGAATAACTAGAGCAATCTGGAACAAGGATTGTGTGAAACAGCTGGTAAGTGACAGAAGAACTGTGCCTTGGACTACCAGCCTGTCATAAATATTGCACTCTTAATCAGAAAGCATCTGTCTTTTTATTTCCTTCCCAGCCATCTCTGCCTCACGTTTAATTGATGCAGAATGCTTCTCTTAACAGGTGCACTAGTGTTTACAAATTTAAACCCTTATTTAAATGAAGCTTACAACCAGAGATGTTTCATTTAACAGCACAATACCTTAGAAACAGGAATCATATTAACATTTGGGCAAATCCAAACCTTGTTTTGCACTGGTGAAATTTTAATAGAAAATTAAGAGTACAGATGCCGCAAGGAGCTAAAGAAGATTGGAGTTTAAGTAATTTTAGAGAAACAATATATCTGAATGGGACTCACATAAAATATTGGAAAAAGATGTTAAAAATGTCAAGGTCCATTAAAAATAGAACAAATAATGTCCTGCCAAACTGTAAAAAATTATTTTTATATCATTCACTTTTTCCCTACAGTATAGTTTTCCTCTTATCAAGATTTAATCATTAAAAAGAGGTTTATTCTGTTATTCATGGCTTTGCGGTTCAGCTTCAATTACATATAATTGATCATAATCTGTAAATATTCAGTGAAAAATTCCAGAAATAAACAATTCATTAGTTTCAAGTTGCATCCTTTTATTACTGATAGCATAGTGAGATTGGGAGCCAGGTTTCCTCATCCTGGCACAGAGTGTAGCTCACTTCTCTGCAGTGTATCTGTACAGCCTACACTACTCTCCTATTGATTACCTAATTCTGTCAGTCATCAGGCTGACTGATGCTCTCACTGCAAAAGAGCTCAAGTAGCCTTTCTTTGATTTAACATTGGGTCCTAAATGTACAATAGTTTAATTGAGAGCTGTATTACAGTATATTATGAAAACAATTATATTATCATTTGTCACCATTGTTATTCACTACCTGGCACCAGTTTGTATGGAGAAACCAGTCTTACAGAGCTCAGGGGTCTCTGCCATTTCAAGCATGCATTAGGGTTCTGGAAAGTGTCCCCAGTAGAAGGGTAATAGTCTCATATTTGTCCTTACATGGTAAAGAGCATATATTTTCAGAAATTCTAATATATACAACATAGCAACATGGGCTAAATTTTAGGTTATTCCTTCAAAATGTGGATGAAATTTGGTTACTTTAGAATACATATACTTTTGTGTGTGAAAGCAAGAGAATTGTTCATTGTAGATATTTGTTTAAAATGAGTACACATAACCTGAGTTTCAGTGGTTCATGCCTGTAATACTAGTTACTAGGTGGCTGACATGTAGAGGATCACAGTGCTAAACAAACTTGGTCTGCAGAATCTATGAGATCCCATTCTAAAATAAATAGCAAAAAGCCACACCAGAGGTGTGGCAGAACATCAGCAGGAATCATCCAGCAAATAGCATAAGAACCCTGAGTTCAAATCCTGGAACCGGCACCCCCCAAAAATGTCATAGATAATATAGAGAAGCCAAATGAATATTGAATGTGATATAAATCTGTAAAACCATAGCCTCTCTGTACTCTATTCTCTCTTATTTATTTATTTATTTTACAGAGAGAGGAATTGAACAATTACTCTTCTTAACTAAAGTTTAATTTTCTATTTTTGGGGGGAGGAATATCAGTATTGGGGATGGAATTGAGGGCCTTATAGTCTCCCTCACAGCTAGTGACTATCTGCTCACAGCTGGTGCCCTACCACCTGAGCCTCACCTCCAGTCTATTAACTGCACTCTTAGACAAATACCATGGCAGATTCTTTGGGAGAGATCATGGCAAACTTGAGAGAGCAATGTTCAGTCAGCTGATTATTTCCATGGAGAAGGAGAACCCCAATATTTCCAAAAATTTATTTTTAATAAGGAAATTAAATTGGTGGACTTAATCTTGCCATTGGGCTTCTAATTTGGAACCTTTTATGCAATAGTTTAAAATGTGGCCTGAATGCCAAACAGATCTGAAGGGAGCTTCTGTACTGACTGTTTAATGTCTTTGTGACTTTGATATTAAATTCCATTTCATTTTCAGTGAAAAAGGAGTTAATGGTAGTAGCTGGATTATAACTTATAAAAGATTAAAATATAAAAGTGGTATACCTTGTTATAATAGCAAGCTCTCAATAAATGGTAGACATTTCCTAGATGAAGATAGAGAAACAGTTGGGAGCTGGTAGCTCATGCCTGTAATCCTAGCTATGCAGGAGGCTGAGATATAATACTCAAAGTCAGATGGGGCAGGAAAAAAAGACACATCTCCAATTGATCAACAAAAAAGCCAGAATGGAGCTGTGGCTCAAGTGGAAGAGTGATAGCCTTGAACACAAAAAGCTCAGGGATAATCCCAGGCTCTCGGTTCAAGCACCAGTACCATCACTAAATACATAGACAGACAGAAAGACAGATTGACAGGCAGACAGATTGAAAGTTTTCAAGTTAGAGAAATAGAGGCATGTAATTTGAAAAAGGATCTCTGTAGCTTGACAAATGATATACAGATACATGAAAACTCGGGGTTCCTAATTCCTAGTTTACCCAGCTATCTTCCTAAATATTGACCATTAAAATTATATTTTAATTGTAATTCTAATCGAAATTTGAAATAGGCTTTATCTTAAATTAGTATTACTACCCCAGGCTGTTTATGAGGGCCACTTTTTTGGAAGACTTTGTTCCAGACTTTCACTTGAATAGTTAATATTTGAAAGCCTCAAGGCCATAATTAATGAAAGATGAGGAAAGATAGAGAAATTGTCGCAGATTATGTAAGCTAAATAGACAGGATAACTAAGCAGGCTAGATTAGATTTTGTGATGGAAATAGAGTATTAGTGAAAATGCTGTTGAGTATTAATAAAGCCAATGAACTAAAGAAGTTTAGTTTAAAGCATTACACCTCTTGGTAGTTACACTAAGGTTCTGTGGGTTTTCAGCCTTAGGAGATGCTGATAAATGACAGGTAGCTCTTTGAAATATTTTTGCAATTATTCTATATATCTAAAATTATTTCAAAATTGAAAGTCAAGGAACTGTATTTCCCCAGTCTCTTAAGTAGACTATAGGTACTGTTAGTGGTTTGGGAGGGCACAAACTTCACAACTTTGAAATGTATTATGATATTGAAGTTAGTTATGATCCTTACAGAAATCCTTTTACTCTCTTACTGTACATTCTTCAAAGCACACCTATGCCTCAAACTTGGAACCAGTAAGTTAGTAGCTGGTGACCTTTGTGTCCTGGTAGATATTTATTTAGTGTCTGGGGACAATTTACCACAACCAGTAAGTATTGTTGATGTTTTGTTGCTTGTATTTATTGAATTAGCATTTTTGTGGTTATCTTTGTGTTATAGCATACATTCTTCTCACAGCCATGCATCAATAACTTCAGAGATTTGTAGGGGTATAAAATTTGAGACAGAAATGTTAATGAATTAGCTCTGAATTGCCAACACAAATGTAAACTGAGAAGAGTAATCCATTAAAAGGAGAAATTGCAAGTATGTACTATTGAAAAGCTGAGTTTAAATGATTTGTTACATTTCCACGGAATGTTTCAGGACATATTTTGTAAAACTAAGGAAATGGATTAAAAAAAATGACTACCACAGACCTTGTGTCCAGAAACCTAGACTTACTTGTGTAAACCTGGAAAATAAGTTAAATTCTAAAAGTTTTAATTTTCTCACTAGAAAGTTGGGGTAAGAAAATACTTAAATCACAGCAGTAGTGAAAATTAAAAATAATACTTAGAACATATATGAAAGCTTCATTAAGTGTCTTACAAGAAGAAATATTGTTATTGCTTTTATTGTTATTGCTCCTGTATTATTGTGACATATTGGAAAAATTACCTGTAACAATGTGCATTATAAAAGAATTGAAAAAAATACATTTTAACATTCAAGCAAATTAATGATGGGACTCTAATTTCCTTAACTTCTTTACTAATTGACATAATATAAATATTATTACTACAGATAAAACTCTTCTATAGTTACAATTCCTCATTAAAGCTGTATCCAAGTGTTTTGCTATAGGCTAACACAGAAATAAAGGTTAGTATTTATTCTTTGGGGATGTCACACAAAATCCTCTCATCCTAAGCATTCACATTTTGTAAGGGAAAAATCCATTAAATAATTCTCTCAATCTTTGCTACTCATTAGGCTAAAATCTGAGGACCAACTTTGAAGCCAGCACAGGCAGATAAACCTGTGAATCTCTTCTCTCCAATTAACCTGCATGGGAAATGAGGATCTGACTAAAGTGGTGAAATACCAGCCATGAGCCAAAAAAACTTATGGGACAGCTTCAAGGCCCTGAGTTAAGCCCCAGTACCCAGTAAACACACACACACACACACACACACACACACATACACACACACACACACACACACACACACACACACACAATTTTCTCTACAAAATCAGTATGAGCAAAGTTAATTTTCATAAATGATTGGGTCTCTTTTTAGCTACTTTTACAGAATGGTAATAAAAATATTTTTGATGTTGAGAGTTAGATGTTTGGGTGTCACTGGAATATTTGATTAGCTCCTTCAGACTAAGCCAGATCAGCACAGTGTTGTGAGTTCTCACCACATCACCAGGCCTTGTTTCCAAATCTTCTCCTATTCACACCTGAGATCCACCCACTGTTGTTCATGAGATGACATCCTAGGAAATTTTTTAGTTGTCAATTGTTAATAAGCTCCTCCCTTGCCAGGAAGAGTCCTAACCTTAAAAGTTGGAAATTTTCCACCAATACGTTGTCCTGCAGTCAAATAATAACTACTGTGATGGTTATAGCTGATGGAGCCACAATCTGAGCTCAACATTATCTAATGTTCAGTTTCATTTAAACCCCACCATAGTTCTATGAAGTAGATTCCTAAGTACACCCAAGAATCTCATTTGTAAAATTATGCTGAGCAAAGTCCAATACTTTGCCTACAAAGTGTCAGAGTCAGAATTTTGTCCAATTCCCAAGGGTATACTAGATTAGTTCTAAATTCTTGACAGAAAAGTATAGCAAAATGAATTAGAAACATGGAAAAACTGCTGGTGTTCAACTTGCTAATGAGATAGGAGCTGAAACATTGGGATGGAGGAAATGATATGAGGTATTAGAGATATATCAGGCAGGAAAATTGAAAATGACTTGATTTCTGAATTCACTGGAGATTTCACAGGAGAAGAAATACTTCTCCAACTGTGCTTGTTTTTAACCAATGGCATGTTAAAATCCTAACATACAAAACCAGACAAGTCCAGAAAAATGATCTTTCCCATTTCTTATAATTCATATCAGCACAACAGGTTTCATCCATAGTTTCTCCATTTCATGAGTTTGGGTTGTCATTATTATGTATTATGTGTTATGTATTAGAGTTAGTGAGGATTGACTATTTCCATGGCATTTAAAAGGGGAGGGCTGAGAGGATCGCTACAGAGAAATGTGAACTAAAAGTTGCTAAAAAGCTACTATGTAACTAGAATCAAGTTTTCCACAGATCATGGAAAGACATTCGGCCCATCACTATTTCAAGAGCAATGTAGGCTTCACTCAGTTAAATAGTCATAATTATTTTAATGTAAAAATTATTTCAAACTGACTATTCTCTAAACCTACAAATAGTACTCAATAATGTGTGACCAATTTGTAAAGAAAGATAAAATATCCCAAAAGATTTATATTTATACTCTACAATGATATAATTCTGAGATGAAAAGTAAAGACATCTATCCCATGGATGAACACAAGCTAATTAAGATAAATCATACTTTCGAAATATTTCTTGGGATTAAGAGGGTGGTTTCCTTCTTCAGAAACTGTCAGCTCTTTTCCAAGCAGGCAAACTATTGACAGATCTTGGGTGGCTCATTCACCAGGCTCCCATAACATAAAGCTGATGAAATGCATTTTTCCTCAGGCCAAGAATGGAAGATCTATGGCCTATGTCATCTGTTTCTGTGAATACCAAAGATTACAATTATGTTTTGATGTTAATCCAACAACTACAAATTTCTGGTTGCAAAGCATACCGTGAAAATGTGAGTGACAGCATAAATCTTTTCCAAATTGAATTCGACACAATTGGAAAGAGCTGATGTTTTCAAATACTGTTAAAAGTCTCTGAACAAGAATAACTCTCTCATTGAAGCCACTTTCTAGAGTGACCTGTTTGGTATGACAGACCAGAAGCCATAATGAAATTGAATTCATCCCAACAGCTTCACTGCCTATGACTGTGTTACATTGCTTAGAAACAATCACCTCCAAGGCCTTCTTGTCCTCATAAAAGAACTGCACAGTGGGAATTCCAAGATCGTTGATGAAGTACTGGGCATCACCTTGGATCTGTACAGAACTGACATTGTTCTCCCAGCAATGTGCTCTTCTGGTACAGTTGAACTTAATTTTCTGAAAAAAATTACATGTTTAATGGGTATTATGTTTTGCAGGCAATCTCTAAGTCATTGCTGCTCAATATGGTCCATGGTTCAGAGCATTAGTGTAGTGCGGGAGTATAATACTTAAAACATACATTCAGAACTACCCTGTAATAGCACTCAGGCATTTATCCACAGGAGAGTAAGTCAGAAAATGATAGAAACAATGTACCATACTCTTTATAGTGTCCAAGCTATACAAAGAGCCCGGATGAGCCACAACTGGGTGATGTATCAAGAATGGGACATATACACACATATAAATTTATATATATACATATATATATATAATATATGATACATACATACATTACTACATAACATGCACACACAAAAAAGGAATATTATTAACCAAGAAAGAATAAAATATCAAACAGATGGGTCTGCCATCCATTATATTATTTGGAATATATTATATGGAATCCATTATAGTAAGCAAAGTAAGCCAGATTCAGAAAGAATTTTTTTTTGTTTTTGGTTGGTCGTGGGGCTTAAAATCTGGGTTTGGGCTCTGTCCCTATGCTCTTCAGCTCACGGCGAGTGCTTACTGCTTGAGCCACAGCGCCACTTCCGGTTTTCTAGTGGTTTATTGGAGATAAAAGTCTCACGGAGTTTCTTGCCTGGGCTGTCTTTGAACTGCGATCCTCCGATCTCAGCCTCCTGAGTAGCTATGATTACAGGCATGAGCCACCGGTGCTGGGCAGAAAGAAAATATTGTAGGTGTTTTCTCCTTTAGAAACACTAAACTTAAAGCAGAAATATGCGCGTTCACACCTAAGCGTGACATATGAGCATATATAAACCTACGGACATGCATGTATATGAACATCACATATCGTTCTGAGTACAGACTATGCAGGTAAGAAACCTGATAGGATCCCTTGAGACAACTTGTGGTAGAACAAGAATGACTGTGAGGGAGTGGACAGCTGTGTGGTGTGTAGGAGCTAACAGGTGGGGTAGGTGACAAGAGAGAAGAAAGGAGAGGAATATGGTCACAGTACTTCCTATACATGTGTGGAAATGCAACTGTGAAGCTGGCTGAAACTGGTTTGGGAGAGGGGAGAGTAGGTGTAAATAAGGGGGGACTCTAATCAAGTTGTGTGTTTATATACATATATATGCATACATATGCACATATATAAATGCTGATATTAAAAATGAATCCCCCTTGCATATTCAATTGATGCTAATAATAATAAATAAAATTTATGACTAAGGAAACATGCAAGTGCTCAGTGTTGTGTGTGGTGGGCATGTTTGGAGTTGGAGGCAGGACTATTGAAACCCAGTTCTGGGGTCCTGATATCACCAAATTGTGACAGGCTTTGGCCACTCATGGTTTCTGATTTCGTTTTTGAAGTATTTTATTGTAGATGTATTTTGACTAGAACAAGTTTAACTTGATTTTTTTTATAAAAGGAATTTTGACTCATAAATGTTATACATAGAAGTTTTTCTATTAAAGGATAGAAAAGTAGCATGTAACTCTATTCTTAAAATATTTTTCCCCAAACTATAGACCAAGCAAGGAAATTCATGCCTATAATCTCAGCTACTCAGAGCTATCTAGAGAATCACAGTTTAAGCACAGTCCAGGCATAACATTTTGAAGACTCCATCTAAACCAATAAATCTGACCTCTGTTCTATTGTCATAATTATGCAGGAAGAATGAGTAGGATCTCAGTTCAGGGTAGTCTGAGTAAAAATGTAAGACTCTATTTGAAAAAAGGCACCAAAGCAAAAAAGCCTATAAGCATGATACAAGTAGTAGCCTAACTACCTCGTAAATGCAAATCCTAATACAACCAAAAACATAAATGAAAAATAAGTAAAGTATTTTTGAAAGAGCCTACAGAAAGAAATCCTTCATTAAGTTATATATGCAGAGAAGCAGCCATAGAGAAGGGAAACTTAAGTTTGTGCCTCTGTGTGTGTGTGTGTGTGTGTGTGTGTGTGTGTGTGTGTGTGTGTGTGTATGTGTGTGTGTGTATACCAGCTCTGGGCCTTGAAGTCAGGTCTTGGGCGCTGTCCCTTAGCCTTTTACAGTCAAGGCTAGCATTCTACAATTTGAGTTACAGTTCCACTTTGGGCTTTTTGTTGGCTAATAGGAAATAATAGGAAATAAGTCTTCTCAGGCTGGCTTTGAACAGAACTCCTCTGATCTTAGTTTCTTGAGTGACTGGAATAACAACTGTGAGCCATTCAGGCTTAGCTAGGTATTTCTTTTTTATTTTATTGTAAAGGTGATGTACAGAGGGTTTACAGCTATATAATGAGTACATTTCTTATCCAACAGTGTTACCTCCTCCCTAATTTTCTACCACGTTCCCTCCCCTTGTCTCCATTTATTCCCCAAGTAGTAAAGTTCATTTCCAATATAGTGTCTTGTGATTATCACTGTTGCATTGGTTCACACTTTGTCTTTTGCCTAAGTAGCATTGTCTAGCTTATAAAAACAAATATTTTACTTTGCAAAAATTAATTAAAACATTAAATACTATGAAAGGATTACTATTTAATTATCTTTTTAATATTTTTATATTATACGGTTACTGTATAGAGGAGTTACACTTACATGAGTAAGGTAATGTGTACATTTCCTATCGAGCATTGTTACCCCCTCCTTTGTTTTTTCCCTACTATCCCTCTCTCCCCACCTCCTTAAATCCTACTCCCCTCCGCCAAGTTGTAAAGTTCATTTTCATCATAGTGTCTTGTACATCTCATCGTTACAGTGGGTCATCCTACATCCTTGCTTCAGCATTTTGTTATTTCCCTTCCCCTCCCCAAATTAGAAAAATGTATATACAAGATGCATTCACCAAAATCAAATACAGTGACAACAGAAGTTACACCATGGGTGAGGAACATACAAAAGAAACAAAAAATCACATAGTACATTGAAAACAAGAGCAACAAAGAGAAACCTCTTATGATTAATTGTTATCTTTAAGTAGTGGTACAAACTGTTTTAATTCTACATGTCAGTGTATGAGTTGAATGTATCCTAATCAAATATCTCCCCTTCTTTCATTCTCTCCTATCTCCTCCAACCTCATCCATCCCTCCAAGTTACTTCATCCATGTTCACATATGTACATTGAATATTATGACTCACCCACCCTTCTGTCCATTTGTCTATTCCCCTTCCCATAACTTTGCCCCCAAACACATGCTCTGGCTTCCTACTATTCATTTTTTATTAAACTGTAAAAACAAGTTTTTTATAGCTAGCATTATTAAAAATGCCTTCTTTAAGTTGTTCTGAAATCTAGAGTCTATGCACAATGCAGGCATCCTAGTCATCAGACAGAAGAGACCTAGTTTTCCAGGCAGTTGCTGTGGGTCATGGGTATAACATTTACTGTCAGACATGAGGTAGGGGCTCATGGCATCTTGTCTCTGAATCATTACACTGACTTTGTAACTTTGCATGTTCCTTTACCATGGTATCATTCTGAAAATAAACTCAAATATATCCTTTCAAAACACTTGAAGGTCAAAGTGTGGTACCACACACTGAATGTCCCAACCACAATAAAAGTGGATTTTGTTCCCACATATCTGGTATCTTCTGCAGTATGTCACTAATAATTTCATTTCAGATATTCATCACTCTTAATGTTCAATGCTTTCAATGTCTGCTGGGCATTACTCTAAAGAACTAAAAGATATATCAACAGAATAATGAATAAAATCTATTCACAGAAGAAAAAAATATAAATGGCCAATAAATTTAGAGATCAGTTTTAAGTGTTATCTGTTTTGACCTAGCAATTCCTTATCCTATTTTTTTTTCCTTTTTGGTGATGGCCCTGGGATTTGAACGCAGGGCTTTTCGCATGCTAGGAAGATACTCTAAAACTTGAGCCACATATCCTAGCTTCTTTTGTTTTTGTTCTTTTTCAATTAGGGTCTTCTGCTTATGTCTGAAGCTGGCCTTCACTCCTGTACAGGCATGTATCCTCAGGCCCAGTTTATTTGATTGACATGGTAACTGTTGATTGGTCATTATTGATTGCTGTTTGCTTGAGCTGCTCTCAAACATGATTTTCTAATCCCTGCCCCAGAGAAGCTGGGATTATAGGTGGAAGCCACTGCACCTCACCAAGCAGTTCCTCTTAGAAAAGTCAACCTTAGTAGACTTGCAAAAACTTCCTTATGATTTCCTTTGAAGACTCTCTTATATATAAACTCCACCACAGGTAATAGAGCTTAAAGCAATACATAGTGAGCTTACAAAGTTCTTTCTTGATTTGCTGAGGAGAGAAATTATGAGGATAGAGCCAATGAATGCTTTGAAAATATAGAAACCATAAATAAAAATGAATACCTTAAGAATTAAGAATGAGTTTCTTAGATATCAGTTTCAAGTTCTGCTAATGGCTCGGTACAGGGTTATCTTTGTCCTTTCTTCTGTGTCCCTTATTAATTAGTGTTTCCTCCTTGTCCTAGCACCAAGAAGTGTAATTTGCATACATTTACAGTACAGAGAAGACCTCTTCTGGCCAGAGTCAGTGCTAAGCTAACATCATGGTTGACAGGAATCCCAGCTTTCCAAGTTAGCAACTATTTTCATTAAGTCTTTCACAAGACAGAAAATCAGCTTTGTGGATTAGGTTATTTGGTTGCTTTCAGGACAATGGAACTTTCAGGAGCAATACTTGGCCCTTGCAAGTAAGGAAATAGTCTAAAGATAAAGTGGCTTGACCACAGTTCCACAGCCTCTTACTCCAGTGCTCTTGTGGAGAAAAAAAGCATCCTCATTTTTCCAAAACATGAATGAATTGTCTTTGTCTTATGAGGTGGGAAACAAGAACAGCATGCTGTGAACTGTTAGCCAATTATACATAGGAAAGTCAAATGAAGATGTAAGTGCCCTACCCCAGAAAGTTCATGTGCACATATAGCCACAAATAAAACATAGGATGCTCAAAGAATTATCATGATCATCTCTCTTTCTCAGATCACACTTGCTTCGTGTATTAATTTTGTGGGAAAGTAAAGAATACTTCTTTCTGTTCACTGAACCTGCATGCAATGTGGTGACAGCATTATGACTGAATATTACTCTAGCTGAGCCTTTGGATCCTTAGAAAAAAATCAATCAGATCAGAAATGTGCACTCACCCCAGGAAGCTGTGACCCTACTGTGCTCTTCAGTGTGGCCATGGGTTAAAGCTACCCCACCATCCCTGTTACAATTGTGTCTACCTTGTAGCCCTTCCAACACATAGAGAACTTAGAACAGTTTGGATGTGATCAAGAAGAGGAAAGAGAAAAGTATCTCGTCAATAGGATGTTGAATAAATACAACATAATGCTGCATCACATAAAGGTCAAGTAATACATATTAGTTGTTTGACCAAGAGCTTGTTTTTTGGTGTCTCCAAACATACTTCCCAGCATGTACAAGACAGACCTAGTCCCTTTGTATTTAAAAGCAAGTTGATTCAATATTTTTGGCAAAACCATTCAGTTAATTCACAGGAAGTCCAGATTTCACTAGAGAGCCTTCTCTGAATTTTGAGTGATTCACTAGTTTATTTCCTGCCTAGGAAGTCCCTTGCATTCTTTTTCCTTATTGTAATTCATGAAACTATACATGTGTACAAAGCTAAAAAAAAGAGATAAGTAGATTTCAGGCACTGGTGGCTCATACCTGTAATCCTAGCTACTAAGGAGACTGAGTTCAAAGCCAGCCCGGGCAGGAAAGACTGTGAGATTATCTCCAATAAACCACCAGAAAACTGGAAATGGAACTGTGGCTCAAGTGGCAGAGTGCTCGCCTTGAGCTGAAGAGTTGAGGGCCAGAGTTCAAGGCCCAAGACCAACGAAAAGAAAAAAAGAGAAGCAGAGCAAAATTTGCTCGTCAGTAGTAGCTCTAATATAAACACTCAAGTTTTTTAAATAAATACTTGGAGTTTCCCTTTCATGAAGAGCCAATCTCTGTTAATGGTGGTGTAACGTGAAACGCCATTGGGTAGAGAAACAATATACTGTGGGTTTTTTTTTTTGTTTTTTGTTTTTAATGTATTGACAGGTCTCAAATGCAGTCAATAAATGCAATCACAGGTCTGGGTTTCTTGCCTCCGCTAGTGCATGACAACAGTTGCTTTGGGATTTAGTAAAAGGAAAAAAATCCATTTGGTGAGGTGTACTTCAATCTACTCAATCTAGTTCCTGTGGGTCCCAGTAGAAATTCACACTGGGAAATGATTGTCCAGAAGCAAAGACGGTAATAAAAGTTTAGTGATGTATCTCACAACAACAAGAAATATATATCAAATTTACAAGCAAGGGTGCATGTGTGATTCTTAGGCACTGAACATTGCTTATCCAATATTGCTCATGTTGAAATCTTGGCAGTTTATAATAAGATCATAATATTTAAGATTCATGAATTTATTATGAGAAAAATAAATTAGACGTTGAAGACAGGCAGCAGTGGCCACACCTTTCCAGCTACTCAAAAGCCAGATTAAACAGATAAATACATATCCAATTAACCAGTGAATCGCTGAGCTACAAGTATAGATGAAGTGTAGAACAGCAGCTCTGAACCAACAAACTGAGTGAGGATAAAGTTCTGGGTTCAAGGAAAAGAAAAGAATGAGAAGGAAAAAAGGAAATTAGACACTGAAATCAGTCTGCTAATGATATCATGAGGTCTCTTTTGGTATATAAAAATCAATTTTATCCAGCTGGGTGCTGGTGGCTCATGCCTGTAATCCTAGCTACTTAAGAGGCTGAGATCTGAAAACTGCAGTTCAAAGCCACCTGGAGCAGGAAAGTCCATGAGACTCTTATCTCCAATAAACCACTCAGCAAACCAGAAGTGGTGCTGTAGCTCAAGTGGGAGAGCACTAGCCTTGAGCTGAAGAGCTGAGGGACAGTGCCCAGGCCCAGAGTTCAAGCCCCATGACAAACAAAAAAAAATCAATTTTATCAAGTCAGTATTTTTTTTTTCTGATCCTAGAGTTTGAACTAAGGACCTGGGCGCTGTCCCTGAGCATGTCTGTGCCCAAAGCTAGTGCCACTGTGAGCCACAGTGCCACTACCATTTTTTTTTCTTAGTAGCCTATTGGAGATAGGAGTCTCACAGACTTTTCTGCCAAAGTTGACATTGAACCCCAATTCTCAGTTCTCAGCCCTCCTGAGTAGCTAGGATTACAGGTGTGAGCTACCAGTACCCAATAATTTCAATAATTTCAGCAACAAAAATCTATCATGAGTAGCTCACATGTTGTTTACTTGGTGATCAATAGGACTCCAGAAAGCTAATTTCTAGTATGATTATCTGCCCTAAGTCTCTATTTGGGCGGAGCAAAACTGTGAGTTCTTTATATCAAGCTTTAAAGAGAAAAAAAAAATTATAGATTGCTGGGGAACCAATGATTCAATGAAAGCTGTATTCTAAATTGAAGACATACACTTTGAGATGAATAATTAACTGGATGAAATTCACAAAATTTAATTACAAAACAGTATACAGATATGTATAGGCCTATTCTGTAGCAAGAAATGAGCTGGAATATGGTCAAAAGTGTGCAAAACTATCAAATAGTTGGATACATTTAAACTCTAAAAATGAATAAACTGCTCTGCTTGAGTTTTTGATAAATTTCTTCTAAATATTAAAATTTTCATGATAGAGAGAGGGCCAGGACAATTTAGAAAGATTGGGAAGCATATATAACATGCTTATCATGAAATAGAAAAGTTAAAACCTATAGTATGAAATATAATAGTAATTATGTTGTTAATCTACACTGATAGTTTATGATAAATACTAGGTGAAATCATTTATATGATTTATCTCATTTAATATCCATATTTAACACTGTAAATAAAGTAACTGATGATCTATTGTCACACTTAATAATTAGTTGTAAAGAGATTTTTTAAAATCAATTAACCTTAAATGAACAATTCATCTTTACTTCTAAAAGGAAAAAACTTGCCCTGTAGGTTGTTACAACCCTATGTAATCCTAGCACTCCAGAGATTCACGTACTTTAATGCAGCAATGTACAAATACAGCTAGGGTGGGCAAATAAAGAGAACATAACTGAGAAAGATCATCTTCAAAAGAAAATCTTCCTAAATCTGGCTTAGGTTGTACTTCTTAGCTAGCACTTTCCTAATAGAGTCTGCCTTCGCTACACTGCTCCAATCACCTGCTCAGTTGACTTCTTCCTTAATTAAACTGTGAACCCCTTGAAAGCAGTAATTAGGTTTCTTGTGAGTATATGTCACTAGTGGGGATTACCAGTACTCCTGCTCTTGCCCAGTTTTCTTACTTACTACCTGCTCAACACTTGAACCACAATTTTGTTCAAGATTTTGCTAGTTATTTAAAGATGTAGTTTTGAGGACTCTTCTACCCAGGTAGGCTTCAAAATGCAATCTCCACATCAGAGCTTCCCAAATAGCAAGACTTGCAGTTTTGATTCACCAGCTCCTTGATCAGTAATCTGTCTTAATTCATCTTTATCTTCCAAGAGCCTCCATTCTCATCTTTTACAGTATAGGTATTAGATTAAGGTGTGTTAATTGAATAAATAATCAGAGGTAGAACTTGATTAATGAATGAATGCAATCTGCATCGAAGGGTTAGCTAATCTTGGGAGAATTTACGAACATTATATTGAAAATCTGGACTACTTGGTATGAAGTAGTGTTTTACCCTACATGCATAAGGTCATAAGAAAAATTCATATTTCCTACATGGGTGATTCCTCTGGAAGATGGTCATGAAATAAAAGATATTTGTCATGTATATTGTTTTTGTTTTATGTCTTATCTGAAAGATCCAATGATATCCATCAACAAATAAATTTACCCATGTAGGCACAGAGAGTTGTTTATTGAATACAACAAGATTGATTTTAACCACTTTGGCAGGTGAAAATTAAAACTCATCTTGCTTTGTTTTACTGCTTAGTCATATGCAAAGTCACAAAAACAAAACAGAAGTATTTCATATATTTCTTAGGAATTAGAGGTCAAATGTTGTTTTATAATACCATGTCATTGTCTATAAAATAGAGTACCAGAATGAAAAGTTCAACTTGAGACTGAAAAATATTATTTTAGCAACCAATTTGAAGTTAGTGCCTTGTCTTTGCAGATTGTATCAGATGGTACTATTTTCTTATGCATGAAAAATTTATAAAGAAATCAGCAATTTATATTTCATGCAATTAATTAGAAGTGGTGATTAAAGTTTCCTGATTTTTGATGAAATCAAAAAAGAAATAAAAATCACCCATCTTGTAAATTTAATCCTTAGTAGATGGCTCGGTTTCTTAGGGACACTGGTTTGCAGTTGGGATCTTGGAATGCCTAAAGAAACACATCCTCAATTTTTTGCTCCATTTGCTTACTTCAATTTTCTAATGGGTAACTACTGAGAAATGTCTGTACCTACACTGCCTACAGTGTGTCATGTTGTAGCAATGAACAAAATTTCCTTTAATACTTGACTATTTTTAAACATTGCATGATACAACTATGGTTTATAAACTTCTATCCAAATCTTGTTTGCTTTTTTTAAACATTTGCTCTTGTACTTTATTTTCATTTGAAATAATTCTTGACAGTACTAGAGATTTGACCAAAGACACCATTTTGGTTTTGCTAGGCAAGCACTCTACTACGAGGGCCACTCATAAAGACTCTTGGGATCTCAAGATGGTATGCAAGACAACTAGGAATTTGTTTGTTTGTTATTATTTCTGTGAGAATCTTAATAACATGCAAAGAGAAAGAAAGTCACATTGATTGGATAAAAATCCAAAGGCCTGTGAACTACTGAACTAATATTACTGATTCTTAGACGGCTTCAAAAGTTGCTTTAGAAGTTACATTTCAATACACACATGTAGGAAATTTCGGGAAATTCTATGTGAAAATTAGCTTGGATTTAAAATGTCATTGGGGTGAATGTAAAAACATTTTGAACTGACTGAGCCTTCATTTCAAAAAGAATGAAATGAATAGTTAGGTTAGAAAGCTTGTTAAAAAGAATGTTTTTTTTCAAAATTCTAGTATGTACAGTAGTGAAGACAGCCTTGTAATGTCAATATTGAATTTCATGTTTTCAATTTTTGTGGTTTATTTTATGGCTTGAACTCTGGGCCTTGTAACTTGCAAGGCAAGCACTCTCCCACTTGAACAATACCCATAGACCTTTTTGATTTGATTATTTTTTGGATAGAGTCTTCAGTTTTTTGCCCTGGCTAGCCTATACTATGACCTTGCTTCTTATTCCCTCACATAGTCTGGATGGCAGTTGGTATCATCATGTCCACATGATTGGTTGAGATTAGGTCTAATTTACAGCAAAAGCTGGTTCTAAACCTCTATTCCTGATCTCCCTCCTGAGTAGGTGGATTGCAAACATGCAATTAGATTTCTAGATTTTCATCTTTGAATTATGGTTAAATAAAGCAATGACCTTAAATTTATGAAATATACATTAAATAATGTAGAAGAAAATGTTAACATCTGCAATTTGTTGTGAGACTGTTAAGGTAATTTTCTTCGAAATAATTCAGAAGGAATATGTGCCTGAAGGAACATTATCATAAAGTTATTAAATTATAAACACTATATGTTAATAATTGATCAATTCAAGTTTGGCATGGTAGTACACATATATAATCCCAGCACTTGGAAAGTGAGGCAGAAGAATTACCAGTTTGAGGCCAACCTGTACTACATGGAGAGATCCTATCTCAAGAAAAACTAGAACAAAAAACAAACAACCAAACAAATAAACAATTGCTGAATCTAAATAAAAGGGAAATAATTTTGTATCAGTTTTGCAAATATAAATTTCAAATTATAATATAAAAATTACTAAAAGGCCAGATGCCCATGGTTCACACCTGTGATCCTAGCTACTCAGGAGGCTGAGGTCTGAGGATCTTGGTTCAAAGCCAGCCCAGGCAGGCATGTCAATCAGACTCATCTCCAATTAACCACCAGAAAACCAGAAGTGGTACTGTGCCTCAAATGGTAGAGCACTCGCCTTGATGCCCAAGCCCAGAGGTTCAAGCCCCATGACAGACAAAAATAAATAAATAAAAATAAATGGAAAAATTATAAGGTGGAAGGTTCGCACAGAAGTAAAATTGAAACAACATTATTCCAAGGGCAATAATAATCATCTTAAGGAAATCTTTTGCATTTGTAATTAACTATGAATAAAATTTCTAAAAATGCTAATTTGTCTGTTCTCATTTTTAGAATAATTCTAACGTCCTAATTCTCATTTTAAGGAGGAAAAACTTGGAAAACAGAATAAGTCCAATTTAAAAGTCTTTGCTTCATATATATATATATATATGTATATATATATATATGTATATATATATACGCATATATATATATGTATATATATACGCATATATATATATACGTATATATATATATATACATATATATATATATATATACGTATATATATATATGGTAACTCTACCACAGACTGTGTGATCTGCCCTCATCAAGGTCATAAGTCCAAGCTGGTGGTCTGTCCTGTTTTTACTAGCCAGCTGTCAAGCTGCAGGAATTTGGGTGGTTACAGATCACTAAGCAGCTCTATAATTTAGAATCAGTTTTGTAAGCTGTCTTGTCTTTATTTTCATAGCACATTATTGGTTTTCATTCCAAGGTCGCACTGGGTCATCTTGGCAAGATCAACAGTGCAGGTGCACAGTTTAAGGAAGGAAATGCAGGAAAGACTATCGGCTTGTGCACCATTACAAGTAGAAAAGGGGAAGAAATCAATGTTGGACATGTAGAGTTGAGAAAATCATTAGGAAAACAAATGGGTCTTTCATACTTTCAGGAATAACATCAAAGAATGTAGATTTTATTTTGAAAGGCATAGATGTCAGATGGGGAGAGAGAACAAGAAAGAAAAGAGAGTTTAGAGGTTGCTATTTGCAGAATTATTATTTTATTAGAAGGTGGGCATGCTCCACTGAATTTAAAATGCTTCTATTTGTAAATTAATTCATCTATGTCTGATTCTGGTGTGTGGACAAATATTTTAAATAAATGATATGTCTAACAGAAATGACCAGACAATCTCAGCTTTAATGCCCTTAGAGTGGTGCTAACATATGGGTAGGTGATTTCTTGTTTTATTAAACAAAGTTTCTTGAATTCATACAGAAATAGGACATCATGATAACTAGAAGCAGGAGCTTTCCAACTAGACTCTCTGGATTCTTTTGTTTTTATTTTAGAAAATGAGGGACTAGTATTCATTTTCTTATTTATGTAATTGTCACCCCTTCTGAACAAAACATTTACAAGAAAAAGAAAAAGAATATGAGGGACTGGGGCAAGTTTCTGGCAGTTCCTCAGTTTCCACAGAGATGGAATGAATGTCATGACTGGGTCTCTCTCACTGGGCCAACGTGACAGTTCACAGTAACAAAGTGCAAGTGAAACACTCCCAACAATGCTTGAATGTACTTAACATTCACTTGATTGTACTGCAAATCACAGGATCAAAGCTGAGGCACAGTACTCAAGCCTTGAGTTCAAGTCTCATCACCAGCACCCATCCCCCACCCTCCCACCACACAAATGCACAAACACATACACACAAAATCAAGAAAGATAATGTACAAGGAATCATTTACATAGTAAATGAAATGTGAACAATATATGAAACTAAACAAATGGGCATAGAACGGTGAACAACATAAATTGTTTTAAGAATTACAGGTAGTAGCTGGTGCCTCACGCCTGTAATCCTAGCTACTCAGGAGGCTGAGATCTGAGGATGGCGGTTCAAACCCAGCCCGGGCAGGAAAGTCCGTGAGACACTTATCTCCAATGAACCACTAGAAAACCGGAAGTGCCACTGTAGGTCAAGCGGTAGAGTGCTCGCCTTGAGCTGAATTGCTGAGGGACAGCACCCAAGCCCAGAGTTCAAGCCCCACCACTGAAAAAAAACAAAAAAAGAATTACAGGTAGTTCTTTGTAACTAAGGTATGAAGTACATGGGATACTGATCATTCTTGTTTTTGTTCTTTTCCTTTATTTTAGCTTATATTATTTTATAGTGTGAGATTTCATCGTTACATTTCCATACACATTTACACTAAATTCTAAATAATCTTATCCCATCTACCACTCTCCTCCCCTCCCTTATACCTCAAACAATTTCAACAAGTTTCATTGTTCTATTTTCCTATGTGCAAACAATATATTTGGACCATATTCATTGCTTTCACCCTACTTATTAAAAACCAAACTCCTACCACTATTACCCATACCCACACAGCCTATTAAGACTAGTCTTAATTACAAGACATTTCCTCTCCTCTCCTCTCATAACTTATATGTCCTCTCAGAGAGCCTGAAACCTTTTATAACATGGATATTGAAATATCATTTACCAACCTAACTGACAATTTATGTTCAAGTTTCTGTTTTATTCTCTTAATTCAAAGGTATAATAAGAGGATAGTGGTGTAAATGAATAGCCTTCAGTAATGAATAATAAATTCAAATTCTGTAGCATTTGTGTTTTTATTTCTAATTTTAATATTTTTGTGGACATATTCAATCATATATGTATTTTACAATAGTCACCTTTAAATTTAGCCATAGAAGACATAATCTATATAAACTGTCCATAATGGACATATATAGTCAATTATTGCTTACACAAATTCTCCAAATAATTTTTTGCAAAGAGAATTTTTAATGGTTTTCTTTATAGATCAAGAAAAAATTGCACATAGAAACATTCCTCCGTAAGTCAGGCCCATAGTAATTTGAATTATGTAAAAAAACCTTTCAGTCAGCCCCGTCTTGGAAGCCACTCACAAAACAAACCTATTTCAAGCATAAATTATATGCAGATCCAACCCTCTAAATAAACTTTGTCCTAATGTCAAATATGCAGAAAGATTCTATATGTCTTAGGAACTTTATTGACAATATGACAGGTGTGAAATTTAGTGTTACTTAAATAAAAATTTTATCCTCAAATTTTCCCAATAAGCACATAAAAAATGAGCAGAGTAGTAAAATATCAAATTCTCATCATGCAGATTCAAAAGCTCATCAATATTTTCAATCTACATTCTCCTTAACTAAATAATTTTGAAGAAATACTAAGTATTGCTTTTATTTCCACTGTAAATATTTCATGGTGAATATATCTGTTTTTTCACTCAAAGCTTGTGCTATACTATTTGGGCCACATCAACAGTTCCAAAAGTGTTTTTGTTTTTTGTACCTTTACTTATTTTTTTTCACTCAAGGCTATCATTCTATCACTTGATCCATAGTTCTACTTCTTCAGTGTAAATCTTTAAATAAGAAATATCTCTCTATTATATCAGGAAAATTTAACATCTAGTCCCTTGTTGTTGTTGTTGTTATTATTATTATTATTAAATACTTTTATTCAGTTGTTGAATTGCATGACAGTCTGGGTAGGTTTTTATGTGTCATTTGAATGAAGGATCATCATAGGACATTCATTTCTGTAACCAGTTCTCCTTTACTCATTTGCCATGCATTTTTTTGATTTAATTTAATTTTATTTGTGAACATACTGTACAGAGGGGTTACAATTACATGGGCAGGATAATGCGCACATTTCTTACCAAGTATTTTTTAAAAAGTGGTTATTTCTAGGGTATTACTGTGTTCAGTAATAGTTATTTTGGCCTCCACCACCATTGTGATGCAAATACTCATATAGGTCTTGTGCAAACTAACTCGAAATCTCAGAATGCTGATGTGGCTAGATTAAAATTTGTATGAGTGCATATTAGTTGCTGAAAATGTGTTTCACTGTAGTATTTTTATGTATTCATGTGCTTCATGCTTATTAGAATATCCTCTTCTATTGTTTTCTTCCCCCATGATACACACAGTGAGTATGATTCAGCATAAATAATGATGTTATGCCATTTGCAGGAAAATGAATGAGACTGGAGATCACTATGGTTAGTGAAAAAGGCTTGGTGTTAAAGGATAAATGTCACATTTTCCTCTTGTATGTGGAATGTAGACTAGTCTACCTGAATACAAATGTGGAATATTCAAAGGATAAGCAAGAGAGCTGAGGGGAAGAGAATCAGGAAGGAATATATTGTGTCTATGTATGAAGACATCATAAGGAAGCTCACTAGATTTAATTTTTTTCACAGTACTCATAGGTGTGTTATAAACTTCCATTAAGAGGCAGCTAATTCCCCATCCCTCACTACCTAGATTCATTACTTCATCAGGAATTGAAAATGGTAGTATTTCAAATGTATTTATATATTAGCAGGATTTTTTTCTAGAAAGAGGAAATTTCCCTTTGGTATAGACAAGTAAAATCCTTGATTTTCTCCTTATTTACCTCCATTGAGAGTGACAAATTTGGTCTCTAGCAATCTCAAAATGCACTCAAAAGACTAATATTTCCACATCATAAATTCAGAGATTGTTTCAAATTCAGATATGTGAAACATGTCAGATTTAATTGTCTTAATTTCCCTAAGAAAGTAGTTATTGTACTAAATATTACAACAAGATGATATCTACACTAGAAAAGTAATTTTGATTTATAAAACAAAACTACTAGATTAAAGGATTTGAAGTATGGCTCAGTGGTGGTACTTGACTAGCATGAGTAAAGTGCTACTTTCAGTATATATTTTCTATTTGACTAATTAATTAAACAAAATAAGATATATTAGAAGATGGAAGATGTACATATTGAGGAATGTTATACATAAGAAAACACTCAGACTTTTGAGGAACCTGCTGTTTTCCAAAGTGGTTGAATAAGTTTACACTCACACCAACAATGCAGTAGGGTTCCCTTTTGGCCACATTCCCTCCAGCATCTGTTGGTAATAGAGTTCTTGATTATAGCCATTCTAAGTGGGATGAGGTGGAATCTCAATGTTGTTTTGATTTGCATTTTTTATGGCTGGAGAAGTTGAGCATTTTTTCATGTGTCTATTGGTCATGGTTATTTCCTCTTTAAGTCTTTAGCCCACTTATTAATCGGGCTGTTGTTTCTTTGAGGATTTGTTGTTGGGGATTTAATTTTTTGAGTTCTAAGTGTATTTTAGATTTGAGACCCTTGTCTGTTGTACGGTGAGTGAAGATCTTCTCCCATTTGGGCATTTACCCAAACCACCACAAATAAGGCCATACTAAAGCTACCAACACAACTATATTTATAACAGCATTATTCACTGTAGCCAAGATATGGAACCAATCCAGATGTCCAACAGTAGATGAGTGGAACAAGAAAATGCGGTGTATATTCACAATGGAATTCTATGCCTGCATCAGAAAGAATGATATCACTCCATTTGTTAGGAAATGGAAAGATTTGGAAAAAAATATACTAAGTGAAGTAAGCCAGGCCAAAGAAACATAGGTCCCATGGTTTCCCTTATTTTCACTAACTAGTATGCATCTAGGATAATCTTACCAGACAAGTAGAAAAGCTCAAAAGCTATGCACATATGACCATATAAGATCATGCTAAGCGAAATGAACCCCAAGATAAGGAGACAAGAAGTTTTATCTCTCTTACTGTTGTTTTTAATGTACTTATAATGTACTATGTGATTTTTTTTGTTTCTTTTGTATGTTCTTCCCCTATGGTATACCTCTTGTTTCACTGTGTTTGATTCTGGTACCCTGCATCTTGTATATACTTTTTTTCTAGTTTGGGGAGGGGAGGGGAAATAACAAAACACTGAAACAAGAATACAGGTTGACCTATTTTAACAATGAGATGTACAAGGCACTACATTGAAAATGAACTTTACAACTTTGGGGGAAGGAGGAATTGGGGAGATGGGGAGGGAAGGGATGGTAGGGTAAAAAAGCAAAGGAGGGGCGTAACAATGTTCAATAGGAAATGTACTCATTACCTTATTCATGTAACTGTAACCCCTCTGTATAGTATCTTTACAATAAAAATATATATATAAATAAAAGTTTATAGGATGCTAATAATACAAAACTTGTTAAAAATAAAATAAAATCATGAAACTCTACTAATAATTTTATTTCAGAAAATCTACTCTTATTTATTTATGACTATTTGTCATATTATATCCCAAAACTTTTATATGATTTACCCTATAGGCTATTATCAACTGAGTAATTGGTGTATAAGGGTGTCTAGTCTTAGAAAGGCTACAATAATTGTTATTGTAACAACTTGTTTAAATCATGACCTTCAAGTCTTCAAGGTATCTGTGAAAGACTCCAGGCATTTGGCCTTTTCTCAAATATATCAGTGTGCATGTGTGCTTACCTAATTTACTAAATTTTGAGAAGAAACTATGCTTTCTCATTCCTTTACATTCCCCCAAAATGTCAGAAATCAATGACACACTTGACTTGATCAATGAGCTGCAATGAAAAGATTAGAATTGGGAATCAAAGCTTTTATTGCCAGAAAAAAAGATTTACTTTATCTCTCTGAATTTACCATCCTTTGGCTATGTTTTTTTTTCAAAACTTACAGGATCTAAAATAATATTTAGTATACTTTTAGTTTAATTTTTGGCCCAATAAACTTCATAGCCATTGAAGACATTGCTATACATTATGAACTTTAGCTTTGAAATTCCAGGAGCTATTCATTTGTCAGAGCCATTAAATCCAAAATTTTATGGGAAACAAATTTTAGAGGAAAAACAAATATTTTAGAAAGCTAAAATTGGTCATAAAATAAAACAATCTAAATAAAACATGGATTGAAAATAATTACCACCTACTTTTATATGTGTTTTGACAAGAGAATCAGGAATAATAATAATTCAGAGCTTATTTCAACAATAAATTATAAAGTTATTATATACACTATATTTTATATAATTATATAATCTAAATTAATTATATTCATCATTCAGAAACTATAATTTGCAATCACTTTTATCAGTATTTTAAATGTTTGAATGTTTTCCAATGGATTGCTTTCTTTGTACTCTTTATTTTTCCATATTCCTGACTCTGTAGCTATCAGAACTAATTCTCAATAGCAAATATTCACTGGTCATAGAAATTCATAAATATGTTCCTCATTTCACTGAAGATTTTAATTCTATATTCTATATACTGTATCCTAAACAGACTTTGTTCTTCAATAAAGAAAGAAAACGCTCTTTATTCCCTGAGGGGTATTTCATTTCATTTCTGCTTAATGGCATTTCTTATCATTCTATTCTTTAGGATGATAATGCTGGAAGTAAAAATGCACTCAATGAAATGCTTCGAGGACAGGTTACCAATATTTCTAATTAAAGATACCATTGGCCATAAGCAAATTAGACTAAACAACATTTAAAAAAAAAATTTAATTGTGAAAATACTGTACAGAGGGGTTACAATTACGTGGGCGAGATAATGAGTACATTTCTTATCGAACATTGTAGACTCCTCCTTTGTTTCCCCTTCCCATCCTCCCCCCACCCCCCCCAGTCCTCCCCGTCCCCCCCAACAAAGTTGTAAAGTTCGTTTTAGACATAACGACTTGTACATCTCCTTGTTGCAATGGGTCCACCTGTGTCCCTATTTACACGATTTGTTTTTTTCCTTCCCCTCCACAAATTATACCAACATCAAATACAGTGAAAGCAGGGATTATACTGTGGGGGAAGGACATACAAAGCAACAAAGAAATAATCATATAAATGTGTTAGAAACAATCGCATGAAAGAAAAAAGGACATTTGAATACATATCTTAGGGTTCATTTCCCTAACATCACTTTATCTGACCATTTCTGCTTGACTCAGACATACACTAGATATTGCAAATAAGGGAAACCATGGGACCTATGTTTCTTTGGGCCTGGCTTACTTCACTTAATTTAATTTTTTCCAAACCTTTCCATTCCCTAACAAATGGGGCAATGTCCTTCTTTCTGATGGAGGGATAGAATTCCATTGTGTATATATACCACATTTTCTTGATCCATTCATCTATTGAGGGGTATCTGGGTTGGTTCCATATCTTAGCTATAGTAAATAATGCTGCAATAAACATAGTCGTGCTGGTAGCTTTAGTGTGGTCTTGTTTGTATAAACAACATTTTCAACATGGTACAAAAAGTGTAAAATTATAAATTACTGGAATTAAAGATGGTATATATATGAAATTTTACCAGGCTTCATAAAATACTTTAATATTGAGGTCAAAGTAATATTGGGCTAGATTTGCTTCCTTTGAATTTTATTTAAATATTCTGCTATTTCTGATGAAAGCCAGCCTTGGCAAAATTTTTCCTTAGATTCAAGAAGAATTCATGACACTCTACTTTCATTGATACTGTGTTTGGGTTTGTGTATGTGTGTTTTACTTGTCTGTTTTGTTTTCTTTATCACTCTAGCTCTTTAAGTTAAGTGGTGAGTTAACATTATAAATTAATATTAATATAATTAATATATTATAATTAATACAAACAAATTAAACTTTTACTAAAATAACTTAAGTGAACTTTTTCTTTGGTCCTGAACTAAGAATTGGTCAGTACTAGAGCTAGGTTGAAAGAAAACATTACTGAATGAATGAATGGTACTCTGTGTACAGAGCCTGTCTTTGTATATAAGTCTTAGAATAAATGGGGAAAGAGCTTGTCAGGAAAAGTCAACCTTTAGAAAATGGGGTGGGAAAAGGGAAACCTTGGCTGGAGGTCAGGTTCAAGGGCAACCTTTAAAAATTATTTTTATTTCCTTTAAGTAGTTGTACAAAAGAGTTGCCATTCAACAGAGTGGTTAATGAATACAATGCCTATAAATCTCGCCCACCTTACCCTTTCCCTCACTTTTCTTAATTTTTGCTATGTATTTTTTGTCACTTAACAAATTAATATATATAATGCATCTTAATCTGTGTCATCATCCCTTCAACAATTTCACTCCCCTTCGACTCACTCCTTCTTTTATTTTTCTAAATTCTGTAGCATATACAATTCGTTCTTGCCTGCATTCTACTCATTTCCCCTGTTCATTCTATAGATTCTCCTAAAGGAACGAATGGACCAAGAAAATGTGTCATATATACACAGCAGACTTTTATTCATACATCAGAAAGAATGGAAAGACTAGGAAAAAATATATTAAATGAGAAGCAGAGGATGCATAGCTACCCTCATTAGTGGGAACTAGAATGTGCCTATGAATCTAGAAGTAAGCAGACTGGGTAGCACCCAAGTGGGTATAAATGAATTAACTGAAGTATTAAAGAATATATAGAGAAAGCAAATACTATAATTTTTTAGAAAGACTAAGTCAAAGACTAACTAAATAACAACCAGGAAATAGGACAAGCAAAGGGGTAAGCAACAGGAGAAAGGAAGATGAGTAGCCTTTAAAAACGACAACAACACATTTTTGTCCAGGTGATCTACAGAGGAGTTACAGTTACATAAGTAAGGTAGTGAGTACATTTCTTGTAGAACTTGTTATACCTCTCTCGTTTTTTTCCCACTTTCCCTCTCCCCACCCCCCCAAGTTTTGCAGATTAATTCCAACATATTGTCTTGTGAATATTGCTGTTCTGTGACACCAATCAATGACACCATGAAAGGGAAAATTACTTTTTATTTTTTTAAAAAATACCAGGAAGAATATATCTGTTTGAGCTGAATGTGAAGATATTTTAATTGAATTTTATACCCAAATGAAATGGTTGTTATTCTTCACCAGTAGAACTATAGTTCACACAAGTAAGAAGATCAGAAATGGGTTTCCATGTTTAAGCAACTCCAAATTATCAGGAAATAAAGAGTTTAACTTGTATCAGAGTTATTTATGCCATTTTTAGGATGTGAGGAAAACCACAAAATTGACATCCAGTGATTTTACAAATTTATGAAACACATTATGATGTTTTGTTAAATGTGCATATTGTATTTGAGTAATAAACAAACATATTCTATATTTCACATAATTCTCATTTCTTTATGGTAAACCATTCAAAAATGTTCTCTTGTAACTGTTTTAAAATATATACTGTATTATTATTGATTATGGAACCTATCTGACCACATCTTTTACTTAATGTCCACTACTACTATTATAATTATTATTATTTTCCACTCAAGGTTGATACTCTACCACTTGAGCCACACCTCAAGTCCATGTATTTGCTGATGAACTTTTCTGCCCAGGATGCCTTTATATCTCAATCCTCCACATTTCATTGTCCTGAGTAGCTAGCATTATAGGCATGAGCCACTAGCACCTGGCTCAGCACTGCTCAACAAGTTTTGGCGAGGTCTCATTAGCTTATTTAAAATAAAGTTTGAGAAATACTTTTAATAATTGTGTGGCTCAAATTGAACATACAACCAGCCATGTCAAAAATATTTTACATAGAATAAACTAAACTTATGAACATACTGCCTTATAGTTATTGTAATCAATCATTGAGAAATATACATATATACAAAAATAATATGTATATACATGCACACATGTGTATTAATTTTATTGTAAAGGTGATTTACAGTGGGGTTACAGTTACATGACTCAGTTAATGAGTATATTTAATTTGGAACAGTGTCACCTCCTCCCAGTTTTTTCTCTCCCAACTTTCTCCCCCCCCCCCAAATTGTATAGTAAATTTCCAACATAGTGTTTAGTGGGTTCCACTGCTGAATTGGTTTACCCATTGTCCCACTGTTTCTGTGCTTCCCCTTCCCTTCCCAAATCAGATAAACTTATATACAAGACAAGGGGTACAGAAATCTAAAACAGAGAGAGAAAGGAATAAAATAATGAAAACAGGAGAGAAGAAAAGGGGGAAAAAGGAGCCACAAACAGTATAATAAAAAAAATCTCTTAAGCCAGGAGCCGGTGGCTCACACCTGAAATCCTAGCTACTCAGCAGGCTGAGATCTGAGGATTAAGGTTCAAAGCCAGCTCATGCATGAAGTCTGTGAGACTCTTACCTCCAATAAACCACTCAGAAAATTGGAAGTGGTGCTGTGGCTCAAGTGGTAGAGCACTTGCCTTGAGCTGAACAGCTCAGGCCCCACGACTGACAAAAAAATTCTCAGTTACATTTCTTGGAGTTCATTTGGATAAGGATCATTTTCTATGGCCATATACATGTAGTTATTGAGCCCTTGCAATCCTCTCCAAAGAATATCCTTCTTTGTTCTCATTGTGTGAATGTTTAGACTGATGTTTAATTAATCATGTCCAGGTGTAATTACTTATCTTTAGAAATAGGAATGGCTAATAGATGCATAAAGAAATGTTTGTCATATCTGGCCATAGAGTAAATGCAAATCAAATCAGCATTGAGATTCCACCTCATCTCAGTTAAAATGACCATTATCAAGAAAAATAATAATACCAGATGTTGGTAGGGATACTGCCCTAAGAAATGCTACTGCACTGTTGGTAGAGTTGGTAGAGTTCAGCTACTCTGGAAAGTGTGGAGGTTCCTCAAACGACTAAACAGAGTTCCCCTATGACCCCTCAAATCCACTTTCTGGGCATTTACCCAATTGACCAAAAACCAGAGGCTATACAAAAACCAACTAGCATGACCATGTTCATTGCAGTATTATTTATCATAGCCAACATATGGAATCAACCCAGATTCCCCTCAGTGGATGAATGGATCAAGAAAGTGTGGTATATATATACAATGGAATTCTATGCTTCTATCAGAAAGAATGACATTTCCCCATTTATAAGGAAATGGAACGACTTAGAAAAAAATTAAACTAAGCAAAGTAAGCCAAACCCAAAAAAATAGGCTGCATGGTTTCCCTCATTTGTAATAACTAGAACATGTCTATAAATCTACAAGTGAACTCAATGGATAGTAAAAAAATATATATATTATATATGACTAAAGAAAGTATATATAATAAGGTGATGTTAGGGAAATAAACATAAGATATGTATTCAAATGTTTTTTTTTTTCTTTCAGGTACAGGTGGACCCATTGCAACAATGAGATGTACAAGTCGTTATTTCGAAAACGAACTTTACAACTTTGGTGCCGGGGGTGGGGGGGTGGGGGGAGTGGGGAGGTGGGCCCGCGGGGAGGATTGGGTGGGGGGGGCAGGGGGAGGATGGGAAGGGATGGGAAGGGGAAACAAAGGAGGAGGCTAAAATGCTTGATAAGAAATGTACTCATTATCTTGCCCATGTAGTTGCAACCCCTCTGTACAGTATTTTCACAATAAAATTTTTTTTAAATAATAAATTAAAAAAAGAAAGTATATATAATAAAATTTAGCTATTTTAAAAGTAAGCAAAACTTGAATTTATCATATGAAAAAAAATGTGTAATTGCTAACATACAAGATATAGGATATTTGTTTTAAAAAGTTATTTAGGCCGGGCACGGGTGGCTCACACCTGTAATCCTAGCTACTCAGGAGGCTGAGATCTGAGGATCAAGGTTTAATGCCTGGGCAGGAAAGTCCATGAGACTCTTGTCTCCAATAAACCGCTAGAAATCCAGAAGTGGTGCTGTGGCTCAAGTAGTAGAACACTCGCCTTGAGCTGAAGAGCACAGAGACAGCGCCCAGGCCCAGAGTTCAAGCCCACAACCGACAAAACAAACAAACAAACAAAAATTTTTAGAAGTACTCTCTTTCAACCTTGTATCATCTAATCAACCTTCATATCTATGTATTTGTGGTTTTTACTGTTATTATTGCTTCACAAAAATGAATCATATGGTAACAACTTCTTTGATATATCATCATTTGCTTGGCAAGTTTTTTGTTTTTAAAGATCGTAACATTAAGTGCATCATCATTTTCCTGATTGTGTCTGAGTATATTTTGCTTTATGTAGTTAATTAAGCTATACTGCTGTTTGCTTACTGACATAGAGAATATATCAAATTGGGGGCTATTAGGAATAAAATAAGTGTGAATTTCATGTATAGCCCTTTCCTATACACCTAAATTGTCATTTATATTAGTGAATACTTCAATGTGTAACCATTGGATCAAGTAGCAGGTCAATGTTTAATTTGACAAGAAAATGGCATTCTGTGTTTTCAAAAGTGTGTTTCTCCTTGCTTTCCATCCTCTAAGCACTTATATTCAATCTTCATTTTTAACATTCTTGGTGTAATTGCAAACAAAAGTAGTTTTATAATTTATATGTGTTGATGGAATTATTTTACCTGTCAATGTTGGGACTCAGCCATTGTAAGGACAGCTTAGTGTGCATCTAGAATCTGGAGTCCTTGGGGCCGTCTTATGCAACTTTTTAGAACAAACTCATTCTGTCTCGACTCAAATACAAGAAGTCTTATTTCCTCAAATCAAAATTTTTCTTTTTAGCTTAGTATAGGTACCATGTTGTTTTGTCTTCTTGAAACTATTTCTATGCTGAAAATGTGGTCATCATAGGTCTCATCTCTTTGTGTCCTTCTTAAGGTATAAAATGCTATCTATAAACCATTACTTTTCAATTTTCAAGCTGCTCACAGCAGAAGGACTGTCTTGTACCAGCTACTTCATCATGGATCACACACATTTATATTATTTGACCATTGGTCATATCCTTAGCAAGCTCTCCATGGGTTTTATTGACTACCTGTTTCCCAGGGGTCAGCAGATTTCTACTATCAGACCACAGAATCTTGGGAGAGTAGTGGTCATGTTAGATGCAAAGTAAATGGCATAAGTCTGCGACCTAGAGTGAGCATTCTGTGGGGACATTTCTACATTTTTTACTTTATATTATGTGACTTTGATCCCTTTCCATATATTGTTCACTTTTCTGTATCTAAACAGTCTACTTTTTACATCTTGTTACAGGCATATTATGAAAAATAAAGGAATGAACATTTTACATGGAAAGAGTTTATAACAGTATCTGTACAGAGAGTTAACATTTAAATTCTCATTCATGTTTCCATGCTCTTCCTTCTAATCTACCTTTTAAAATGGGCTTTGTGTTTATGCATTTTCCTGTGGCCTCTGGTGATAATTCTCCAAACTTTTGTTTATCTCCCTGTTTTTGTCAATCTTCCTTATCATTTGACTGGCTAAGTTTGATTATCAAAGTTATGATTTAGAATATTCATATTTATCATCTTGTTGATTAATATTCACAAAATCATAAGAATTAAATATTGTAGAATGCTGCACTTTGGTAGCAGAGTTGTTGGAGAGTCACATACGCTTAGCTAGTGGAATTATTTAACCTACTTTCATCCATGTTGCTTTATCTCCACCTCTTTCCTATCTGGCCCACAAAATGGCTCTGTATGTTTATTGAAGCATTATAACCTTGTGTTTCTGATAAGCATTTTTCTCTCTTTTAATATTGGAGGAAATATAGCAGCAAAAGTTTTTTTTCCAGCTTGACATTTTTCAACATCAGATTTCAATAAAATATAAAGTCACTTTATTGCTTTATCATTTTGGTCTCTTTTTGCCCCATTTTGTCTCTAATGATACCACATGAAGAATAATGTCAAAATTCTTGATAGAACTCCTACGTATGTTATCTACAGCATTCTTTCATATCCCATGAGATTTAGATGGCATTTAAAATTGTTCACTGAAACAATGCTATACTATGTTTTAGAAACCACTTTCTTCTTTGCACATATGCAGAATTAACACATGTAACAATGTAACAGGAATTTTTTTATAAAGCTTTACATATGTTAAGAAACTTCTGAAAACACACTATGGTTGTAGAGACCTCAGTTAACTACAGGTCTTTTCCTGGAACATGTAGCATTTTACAAAGTTAGGAATTCTATGCCAGAATTTCTATGATGAAATCTGATAAAAATTTAACACTAAAAAATACCCAGTATCTTTTTTCCTATTCATACAGATGCTGGTTATTTAATAAAAATACTCCTTTTCTGTATGTAATTACTCATGAAAATATATTTCAATTGTAACATTGAAATGAATCAAAGGGTTTTATATTTAACAACCCAAAATTATATTTCATTGTATCATATAAGTACTTGGCTGACATCTTATACTTTATGTCAGATAAATAAAATGTTAGTTAATATCTATTTTTACAAACATAATTAGAAGGGTAAAATTCTTTATATTCTCAAAAATATTTTAGATATGATGTTCTTTTTGTATCTTAGGACTTAAAAACATTATTGTTCATAATTATATTCTATACAGAATGATTCTTTTATCCCTAGTCAATAATTCAAACTAACTGGAAAAGCAAATATTGGATATTTTTTCACCCCAAATAAATTTAGTAACAAATAGACATTACTTTTTCTTTTCTAGAACTATTTCTGCATTTGAACATTTCTCAATGATGTAAATTTTTATATTTGCTTTGAGTCTCAAAAGTCTGTATTTATTTGAGGTATAACAATTTCAAAAATAATGTAATTCACCCATTTCTATTAACTCAATGTTTAAGGATGCTTCCGAATACATAGTCTGAATTCCTAGTACATTTATTTACTGATTATTATCATGCAGTATAGGACTCAATAAGAATTCATAGAGGTGTAACTGGTCTGGCACAGATAGCTGATATTTCTTCTTTTTGTCTTAGAAGGACACCAATTTGTAAGATTAAGTGTGAAGAGGACTCAAAGAATAGCAGAGAATGCCTTTCTGCTAGGCTCCTGTCTCATTTCTGGAGCAAGAAAGGACTGCAGGCTTGTATGGAGAGAATCTGCCACAGGTAGTGCAGCAGAATCCTGACAGCTAGAATTCTGATGCCACCTGTCAGTGTGCTGAGATTACTGTCTTTTGAAGGATGGGCCTCATTGCCCTAGTTTTCCCATTAACCCACTTTTTACCACACTGCTCACTTGCCCTTCTCTTGGACTGACTGCTGTGTCTTGTCCTATCTTCCATACAAAATCTTAAACAGTTTCAGAGGAAGCTCTTAATTTAGGATATCAGTACCACGGGAGGCAAGTGCCTTAGAGAAGTGAAGCACAGTTCTATCTCCCCACCTTCCAGGATAAAAGCATGCTGTTTGGATAAGCACTGAAAATGGTTCAAGGAAAAGAGTCCTAGCTAAAAATAGATATATAAATGAAGTCAGAGATGAAGAAATCTTTTCAAATGGTTCATAAAACAGTATGCCACTCTTTTATATGTCCTTAAAAATTGAAAAGTTTGAAGGGTAAATTCATGCTGGTGGTCTGAAGCAAAAAAGAAATATTCATGTTTGCAAAATAAACATTTCTAGACAAGAAATTCTCTGAGTTTAAAAAATGTGATGTTATGGGGAAATACTGGAAAATTTTGAAGCCTCTGTTTATCCACCTTAGAATATATCATATTTTGAAGAAATTTATTCAGAATGGACCAAATAGCTAATAAAGTAAAAATGACCAATGTTAGTAAAAAAAAATCATCAGTGCATGAGTAAAAGGCTTTTCTCTAGGCAAATATAACCATCATATTCAAGGTGTAACTTGAGGAGATGAGTGGGGTTCAGATAAATCTGGAAGACTGTGACTGGAATGATACTGATTAAGATGCATTTATACATAAACTAACATGTTAAATTAAAACCTCCTTGACAACTAATTATAGAAAATAAAAATAAAATACATTTAAAAATAAATGGCCTGGTCCAATAAAAAGTTTGCTAGATTTGAGGTCTGAAATCTGAACTAATAGACTAATATTTTTTAACTATCAACTTAATAATGTAGTTTCCCACTGTATTTATAAATATGCATATTTATTATAAATAGTACATTTTTAATACTTAAAAAACAATGTATTTTCTTATTTATTCAAAAGATTATGAACAGAAGGGTTACAACTATATAAGCTAGGTGATGAGTACATTTCTTTCTAGACACTGCTAACCCTCCCTCATTTTCTCCTGGTTGCCCTTCCCCACTCCATTTCACCCAAAGTTGCAAAGTTTGTTTCCAACTTAGTGTCTAGTGAGTATCATTGTTGCATTAGTTTATCCTTTGTCCTGCTTGCTCTGTGATTCCTGTTTCCTTCCATGGATCAAATAAAGTTATATTTAAGACAAAGTGTACAGCAAACAAAACCAAACAAAAAAAAGACAAAAACACAAAAAAAAGAAAGAAAGAAAAATGAAATAAATGCAAACAGTACATTATAGAAACATGTTTCTCCAATTATTGGAGTTGATTATGATATACTTCATTATGTGTGGTTATATGCAACTAGCAATTGGGCTATTGCGATCCTCTGCTAAGAATGATATAAACATAATCCAGTTATTACAAATGAGGGGAACTGTGCAAGCTATGTTTCTTTGGCTCGGGTTTGCTTCACTTAATATAATTTTTCGAGGTCTTTCCATTTCCTTATGAATGGGGCAATGCCATTCTTTCTGATGGAGGCATAGAATTCCATTGTGTATATATACCACATCTTCTTGATCCATTTGTCTACTGAGGAGCATCTGTATTGGTTCCATGTTTTACCTATGGTAAAAAAAAAAATGCTGCAGTAAACATAGTTGTGCTGGTAGGTTTAGCATAGTCTTGCTTGTGGTCATTTGGGTTTTAAACGCTTACGAGTGGGATTGCCGGCTCAGAGGGAGCTCTATGTTTAGTCATTTGAGGAACCTCTGTACTGCTTTCCAGAATGGCTGAACCAGAGCCAGTTTACATTCCCACCAACAATGTAGTAACATTCCCTTTTGGCCACATTCCCACTAGCATCTGTTATTACTAGATTTCTTGATAAGGTCATTCTAACTGGAGTAAAGTAGAATCTAAATGTTGTTTTGATGTGCATTTCTTTTATGGTCAGAGATGACAAACATTTCTTGATGTGTTTATTGGCCATTCTTATTTCCTCTTCAGAGAAGTCTCTCTTTAAGTCTTCAGACCACTTGTTTAATGGGGTGGCTGTTTCTTTGAGGATTTGCTTTTGGGTGACTATTTTGAGCTCTAAGTAAATTTTAGATATGAGCCCCTTGTCTGTTGTATAGATAGTAAAGATCTTCTTCCAGTCTGTGGGCTTTCTATTTATCTTGCTAGCTATGTCTTTTGCCATGCAGAAGTTCTACAGTTTAATGCAATCCCATTTATCTAACCTTTCCTTGATTTGTTGTGTTTCTGGATCTTTATTAAGAAAGTTTTGACCTGTGCCAAGGAATCTTCCTGTAATATTCTCAGTGTATCTGCTTTTACCTCAAGATCCTTGATCCATATGGAATGATTCTGGTGCAGGGTGATATATGAGGATCTAACTTCCACTTTCTATACATACATAACCAATTCTGCCAGCACCATTTGTTGAAGAGGCTGTCTTTCTTCTATTCTGTTTTTTCTTTATTGGCTCCCTTATCAAAGATTAGGTGGCTATAGGCCTGTGGGTTCATTTCTGGATCTTCAGTTCTATTCCATTGGCCCTCAGGCTTCTTCTTGTACTAGTACCAAGTTGTTTTTATACTATGGCTTTGAAATAGAATTTGAAGTTTGGTATTGATATTCCTCTAGCACTGTTCTTCCTGCTAAAGATTGTTATTGCTGTTCAGGGTCTGTATCAGACCTAGTGTAAATATGTGTCTTTATTTTGGAGGGGAATACTAATGGCTGAAATTTCTCAGCTTGGAAGATGGATGTTTAAGTTTATAAGTAACTTTCACACAGTTTCTCATTGTGGCTGAGGCATTTTACAAGCCCATTCTCACATGACACATTACTCATCCTTTGCCAAACTTGACATTGGTGTTCTTTTGAATTCTGACCTTTAGAATAAACGTATGGTGCTATCACATTGTGGTAATAGATTACATTTCACTAATGTTAATTATGTGGAGCATATTTGTCTGAAATTCTTAATCAGTCAAATGTTTTTGAAAGATATCTATTGAAGTTTTAGACCATTCTTAGAAAACTGGCTCACTTATTTGACTGAGTTACAAAGTTCTTTCTCTATTTTCAATGCAAGTTATCTGACAGATTATTTATTGTGAAAACTACCTCTATTTTGTTGCTGGAATTTTGGTTTTTACATCAATTATTTTCAAAGAAGGGACACATTAATTTTGAGAGTCTACGTTTTCTGATTTTTTTCTTTATACTTTATGCTTTTTACTTTACAATCAAGAACTTTTAGCCTACCTAAACATGTATAGATTCTTCACATATGTTCTACTTAAAAAGTTTCCCAGTTTGGACTTTTATATGTAGGAATATAATCCTTATTCCAAGTTCAGCTTTACAAATCATTTAATCGCAACTTCATGTTGATCTTAACACTTTTCCCTTGATTTTTAATTCATGAAACTATTACAAAGAAACTCAGCAATGTAAACAAAGCTTCATTTCTTACAGCATGGAGTTGAGGTAACTTTAGTTCAAGACATTTTCTGCTATCCAGCATCTTAGTTCTCATTAACAGAAGGGAAAAAGATGAGGAAGGACATGATGCAATATAATACAGGTAAGGCCAGCTTTGTTCTTAATCAACATAAAACCTGAACACAAAAATGGTCCCAAAGATGAATAATTTTGAATTCTTTATATAATAATTATAAAATTTTAACTAAAGAGTTGGATGATTACATTTATTTTAATTGATACATTAAATCACAAAATTGTACATGCTAATGTAACATTTTAATACATGCATGCACTGTGTAATATTTAGACAAATTAAATATGTCTATCTTTAAATACTTAATTACTTCTAATGGCAAACACTTTCAAAAATCCTTCCTTCTAGCATTTTTCATTGAAATAAACAATCCATTATTGTTTATAGACATCCTGATGTACAACAGCACACCTGAATTTCTTCTCCTCTGTACCTATAACTAGGGACCCATCGACCAACTTCTCACACTTCCTTCTTCTCTACTTTCCCCACATCTCCCCCATAAACTACCATTCTACCCTTGCCTTCTACACAAGGGATTTTTTGTAAATCCTTCATATAAAGTGAGATTATACTGTATTTGATTTTCTGCACCTGCCTTATTTCAGTTAACATAATGACCTCTAGTTCTATCCAGGTGTCCAAAAATGTTAGAATTTCTTGCTTATTTATGACTGAAAGAAATTCAAGTCCATATATGTTCACCTTTTCTTTATCTCTTTGTAAGTTGATAAACAATTATGTAATTTCCAGGTATGGGCTATTTTGAATAATATTGTTATGACTACGACAGTCCATTTGCAAAGAAAATGCAGATGTCTCTGCAATATACTTGTTTCATTTCCCTTGGATATATATCCCCTAGTGGAATTTCTGGCTCATATGGATGAATGAATTTTGAAGACCCTCCATACTATTTTCATACAGCTGGATTACTTTAAAATTAATATCAACTTGTGTATGGGGTCCTTTTTCCTTCATATCCTTACCAAAGCTTGTTGTTTGGTCTTTTTTGACAATAGCTTTTCTTTGTTGGATACATAAAATCTCATTTCATTTTTATTTGCATTTCCCTGATAATGAATGCTGTTTATTATATATAACTACTATTTGTCCCTTTAGAGAAATGTCTATTCTGGCCTTTTTCCTACATTTTACTTGGTTCATTATTTTAATTCTCTGTTGGGTTGAGTTATACACACACATTCCTATATACATATGCACATATATATTTACATATGTATGCCAATCTATAAATAATTGTTTTACTCTTTTAACTGATTCATTTAACAGGTGTGAGGCACCAGTCCCTGGCTTATGGATTCTTTAGTTGACTATGTCTCTTAGTTGTTTTGAAGAGTGGTGACAGATACTATAAATATAAATACATGTATAAATATGTGTGCTCAATTGTAGGACAATAAATAAAACAGTTCCTTGCAAATATGCATTGTACGTAAGAAATATGAAAAGATCTTATATACAAAAAGATGCATTATTTAAAAAGACCCTCATTTGTTCATGTAGAAGTAGCAATGGGTAAACAAATGCATCAATAGTACTCACTGGACACTATGTTGAAAATGAGCTATACAACATGTGGGTAGAATGGGAGGGAAAAACTGGGAGACAGCAAGGGAAAGGTTGGCATTATTTAAAAGGAAAGGTACACGTTGCCTAATTTATTCCACTGTAGTCCCTCTGTTTTCAGCATTTTCAAATAAATTTTTAAAGAACCCTACTGTAATAGGGTCAATACTGTAAACTGTAAAGTATTAGACAATTCTATAGGAAGTTAATATAACCTCACATTTTATACCTAGCCCAGATACCAGCCATGTGTATGACAGAATAACATTTTTAAATATGTATTATCCCAATATTTTTACCTCCCAATTTCTCTCTCAGAAATTACTAAAGAATAGCTTCCTCTATAATGAAGGTAGAAACAATAAAGATAAATAAACCAGGTCCAGGAAAACAAGCAAGAAGAGGGTGACAAATAGAATTACCAGATTTTTAAGCATATAAATTAGAAAACTGTAAATTCAAAGAGAACAGATGGAGAACAAATTCTAAAAATGAGGCTCTATCTCAAAGAGGACCAGAAGTGGCTGAGCCTGCAATCCTATCTTCTGAAGAGCCTGAGATCTGGAGGATCACAGTTCCCAGCCAGCTCAGGTAAAATGGTCTATGAGATTTCATCTCCAAAAATAAAATCTAGGCTGGAGGTACGGCTGAAATGGTAGAACATTGGTTAAGTTAGCAAGCTGAGCAAGCATGAAGCCCTGAGTTCAAACTGTGGTATATTATATAGATAGATAGACAAATAGAATGATATAGACAGACAGACAGTCAGACAGATAGATAACAGGAAACTACATTCATGGCTCAGATGATAGAACAAGTGCTAACAAGTGTGCAGTCTTGAGTTCAAATCAGAATATCATAAAAAATGATGTATAACTAGTTAATTGAAGTAGACTATATCACGTACCTATTTGGAATCTAATACTTACATAGTCATAAAATAAGCCTATTAAATAATATTTGATGTAAAACTTGAATAAAGTATTGAATAAATAAAATAAAAAGACAGAGAGAAAGGATTGGAATATATTGACTGTTAATAAAGATTTGCAATTATGTCCATTCTTAGTACACTAATTCAAAATTCAAAAATAACTATATAAGATATTTGAGTCAGGTGCTGGTGGCTCATGTCTACAAACATAACTACTCAAGAGGCTGAGATTTGAGGGTCCCCATTCAAAACCAACCTAGGGAGATAAAAAGATAAATGAGAAAGTGAGGTCCTGGGTACAAGCCCCCAAACTGACACAAAAATAAAAGAAAAAAAAGTACCTGAAATCACAGCCTTATATTAAAGCATAGAATTAAATAATTTAAAGGGATTTCCTTTAAGGAATGAGCTCTGAATTTTCAAAGAGTTTGGACTATACTTTTTCCAACCTCCCTCTGCTGTTTCTTTTCCTTCTTTCCTTCTTTCTTTTTCTGGTTCCTTCCTTCCTTCCTTCCTTCCTTCCTTCCTTCCTTCCTTCTTTCCTTCCTTCCCTTCCTTCCTTGCTTTCTTCTTTCCTTCCTTCGTTCCTTTCTTCCTTCCATCCTTCAATTTCTTCCTTCCCTCCTTTTTTCCTTCTTTTTTCCTTCCTTTCTTATTCTAGGATTTACAGTATTAATTCACTCCTTAACGAAGCACATATATTGAACCAAGAACAAAAATTAAATAAAAGATAAATTCCTATACATTTAATGCTCTTTCTATATTTTGAATAATTTACTGTGTACTTTCCAAGGAAGGCATTGCTTTCTCATTTCAATGTAATTATGTGTAGATGAGCAGAGATGGTTTTATTTAATTGCTCCATATATCTAGCTGATTGTTTTCCACTGCTAAGATAGTAAACTAGAAGCACAAGGTATGTGTACATGAATATTTCATGACTTGTTCAAATTTATTTACTAATTTTACTATTTTGCTATATTTATTAGGTAGATATTACACTGAAGGAAGAAATTAAATTTTAGTTACCAGTAAAATTGTATTTAATAATATAATATTTAACAGCTTAATTTAATAACATTTCCCCAACTTCACTTAATACAATGAAGTGGTTGTATTATTGCTATTTTCATTTAAAATAAAATAAATATCCATGACATGTATTTCTAACATGCAATTGCAAGAATCCCTAGTTCAAGTTGGCAAAAAAAAAAATTCCAAGACAATTTGCTTTCTAGGCAGATAATTTAGTAAGCTGTTCGATTATTTAGTGTTTTCAATGACAGTGCCATATTGGGAAGAATTGGATATTTAAAGGTACTGAGTTTAACCAATAGTACAGAGGCTTTACTTTGGAGCATGTGGTAACTCCTAGTGTCCATATAATACATTTAGTGAGCACTAGGGGAAGCGAATTAAATCATCATTCTCAGAGAAAGTTATGATAACTTTCTTCAATGAATAGTTGTCCCAAAGGCATAGTCTTATAACACTTCAAACTATTGTGCCATGCTTGGGAAGATAAGATGTTTTATACTATGTTCAAACTAGATCTTCATAGCCCTTAAAGTGGGGGAATGAAAAGTATGGCTGTCAGTCCCCTATCTTGTGTTACGGGGAACAGTTACTGTTGGGAGCCAAAAGTTAAGTCTCTCAAACTTGATAGGCTTAACTATCTCACTGGAACAACCTGAGCCTGAGTTTACAGAATCCCACCTTTTCACCACGCCTTAAAGTAAACACCCTGCAGCTACTAAAGACCACCTTTTCACCCTGCCCTAAATCTACTAACGACCACCTTTGCACCATGCCCTAAGTCCAAGCATATAAATACCCTTGTGTGAAAAATAGAAATTGGCAGCTTGATCAGAATCCTTGTCTTGCTGTCCTTCTTCGTGTCTCTTGTCCCTTCATTCCTTCTCGCTTAGGTTCACTGCCCTGGTTGAAGTCCTGTGGGTCGGGACAACTGGCGCCCAACGTGGGGCACGAGCCTCTGACTAAGGAAGGAATGCCGTCCTCCGGGAAAACTTGGCCAAGTACAGTCGGAGATCGTGAGATCGCCTCGACAGACCCCGCCGAGAGACAGATCCAGGAGGAGAGTGGGGAAGGCCCATGGTGAGTGACCCACTATGGGACAAGCAATTCGTCACATGATCTATTTCTGTCAGACCTCAAGGAGGCCTTCAAGACATGGGGAACATGGGTTAAGAAAAAGGATTTAGAATTATTTTTCTAATTCATAGAGGACTTGTAGGAATCAGATGCAAAAAGATGGCAAAGAGTAGGAGATTGTTTAAAAGATTATTATGAAATCTTTGGTTCAGAAAAGGTTCCTGCTATGGCCTTTTCCTATTGGAATTTGATTAATGAAGTTTTAAAATGTTCTCTATTTGATAGTGGAATTTTAAAACTTGTAAAAACAGGAGAGGAGGTTCTCCAAAATGCCTCTCGCCCCCCCCCCCCCCCCCCCCCCCCCGTGGCTTGCTCATCAGTTGTATTAGATATGACTGCTGGTCAATTTACTGAAAATCCCTTCCTTTTGTGGCCGGCCCTTCAAGGGCCCACTGCCCCTCCAGATGTTTTTTCTCTCCCCCCTTTACCTAACCTGGCCCCTTTACACGAGGCCCTTCAACATAGGTGAGAACACCTTCAACTTTTAAAAGAACTGCGGTCCCTTGATTATGAACTCCGCACACTGGCCTTGGACGATACACCAAAAGTGCCTAATAAAATTAAGGTTAGATCAGGCCATCAATCAGTTCTCGCCTTTCCAGTAACTCAGAGCCAGACAGATAGGACCTCAGAGGGTGGGGAGGATGAATCAGAAGAGGAGGAAAAGGAAGATGAGGAACAGGATACTGGGAATGAAGAGGAACAACCCACCCAGGGAAAAGGCCAACAAGAGTATAAGAGGCTTAGCCTCTGGTTTGTTGAAAAGCTTAAAAATGCATGTGCCCAATATGGCTCGACTGCCCCTTATACATTAGCCTTGTTTGAAAACCAAACTGCGCACTGGCTCACCCCTAATGATTGGAAGTTTCTGGCCCGTGCCACCCTTAGTGGGGGTGATTTTGTTTTATGGAATGTGGACTTTAAGGAACAATGTAGAGAGACCGTGCAAAAAAATTTGGCTAAAACATCTTCAAAAACCTGGACCTATACTAAACTTTTGGGTAATGCGCCCTTTGATACCAATGCTAAACAGGCACACTTTCCTACCTCCTACCGGACTTTTGGCACAAATTCAAAACACTGGCCTTTATGCTTGGAAGCGTCTCCCTCAAAAGGGATCGTCTACTACTTCCCTGGCAAAGGTTAGACAGGGGCCAGAGGAACCCTACAGTGACTTTGTCTCGTGGCTTAACTTGACTGCGGAAAGGCTTCTTGGGCCTAGTGAAAGTGAAAGTGCCTTTGTTAAACATCTTGCCTTTGAAAATGCTAACCCGGCATGTCAAGATGTCCTCCGGCCACATTAAAACAAGGATGACCTCTCTGAGTTCGTCAGGCTTTGTGCTGGAGTAGGAACCACCCATGCCATGGGACTCACCATAGGTGCTGCCTTTACTAAGGCATTTCAAGGTTCAGTCCCCAGCTCACATACTTGCTTTAATTGTAAACAACCTGGTCACTTTGTGAATGTCCCTTAAGGGGCAATGCCCTCCCAAGCTTTAGGTAGACCACTCCCTGCCACTTTTTGTCCCAAATGTGGTAAGGGCCGTCATTAGTGCCCTCCCAAGCTTTAGGTAGACCACTCCCTGCCACTTTTTTGTCCCAAATGTGGTAAGGGCCGTCATTGGGCCAACGAATGTAGATCCAAAACAAATGCCCTTGGACAGCCCATTTTCTCTCGTTTTTCCGGAAACTTCCCTCGGGGCCAGCCCCTGGCCCCAACCATCCCCAAGACAAGCCCAGGGGCGATAGGGTTTGTCCCTTCCCAAACTCCCAGTCCTACACAAGCCCCCCACCTCTCTCCACAATTGCCTCCCTCCAGCGGGCAACCCCAGGCAGTGCAGGACTGGACCTCTGTGCTGCCACTGACACAGTACTAGACTCTATACAAGGACCTCAAATAATACCCACTGGGACCCTGGGACCCCCTCCGTCTCATATGTGTGCCCTTATTCTTGGAAGAGCCTCTGCTACCTTACAAGGTGTCCAAGTTTTTCCTGGTATTATTGATAATGATTATACAGGAGAAATAAAAATTTTGGCCACGGCCATTAATGGGATTGCAGCTATTCCAGCTGGAACTAGGCTTGCACAATTGGTACTGCTCCCATTAAATTCAGGGGGTTCTTCCACTGCTCAGACTACACCGCGAGGAACTGCTTCTTTGGTGTCTTCTGATGCGTATTGGGTTCAGTATATCACTCAAAAAAGACCCACCCTCACCCTGCAAATTGAAGGAAAGGAGTTTCAGGGAATTTTGGATACTGGTGCAGATGCTACAATTATTTCCCAAAAATATTGGCCACCAAGTTGGCCCCTTACCTCATCCCTAACTGACCTTAAAGGCATAGGGCAGTCAAAAAGCCCTTTGGTAAGCTCCAGGGTTCTTAATTGGACTGACAAAGAGGGCAATAAGGGAACTGTTACTCCTTTTGTTGTTCCTGACCTCCCTGTTAACCTATGGGGTCGGGATATCTTGACTCAGATGAAAGTTATCCTTGCTAGTCCCAATTCTGTGGTTACACATCAAATGCTCCGTATGGATTTTGTCCCTGGTACGGGTCTTGGAAAATCAGGAGAAGGAATCGTTGAGCCCATCCAAGCTACCCAAAAAACAGATAAACATGGGTTTGGGTATTCGGATTTTTAGTATCGGCCCCTGACCCTCCTGTGCCCCATGCAGATAAAATCATTTGGGAATCCCAAACCCCTGTGTGGGTGGATCAGTGGCCCCTTACCCAAGAAAAATTGGAGGCAGCCTCCATGTTAGTACAGGAACAGTTGGTGGCAGGCCATATAGAGCCATCTACTTCACCATGGAATACTCCTATTTTTGTTATAAAGAAAAAATCAGGCAAATGGCGCCTTTTACAAGATCTAGGTGCCGTTAATAAAGCTATGCGCCCAATGGGAGCACTACAGCCAGGCATTCCCACACCGGTGGCTATTCCCAGGGACTATTACATAATGGTTATTGATTTAAAAGATTGTTTTTTTTTACCATTCCCCTACATCCTGAGGACAGACCCTATTTTGCCCTTAGCCTTCCTCGCATTAACTTTCAAGGCCCCATGCAAAGATTTCAATAGAAGGTACTCCCCCAAGGTATGGCTAATAGCCCTAGCCTTTGTCAAAAATATGTTGCCCAGGCAGTGGACCCTGTGAGAAAACGATGGCAGCCCGTCTATATATTACATTACATGGATGACTTGTTGCTTGCTGCACCTGACACCCACGAACTTAGAAACTGCTATTTAGACCTTTATAAAGCCCTTACTGCCTTGGGACTACAGGTTGCCCCCGATAGAGTTCAAACACAGGATCCCTATACTTATTTGGGTCTAGAACTCCAAAATAATCAAATTCGGGTTCCTCAAATTCAACTTCGTTTAGACCATCTTCACACCCTTAATGATTTTCAAAAGCTGCTTGGAGATATTCAATGGCTTAGGCCATACCTAAGGTTGCCCACCAGCGTGCTTTTGCCTCTTAATGAGATTTTAAAAGGGGATTCTGACCCCTCCTCTCCTCGCAAGCTTACTCCCAATGCACGAAATGCTTTAACCCAAGTTACTGAGGCCATTGCCCAGCAGTTTGTTACACAGATTTCCTATAATCTTCCTCTGGTCTTAATTATTTTACATACCCCTCATACACCCACAGGATTGTTTGGCAACAGATTCCCCACTCCAATAATAAGGGCAGTCCCCTGCTTTGGGTCCATTTACCCACCACATCCCCCAAGGTTATTGCTGTTTACCCTGCCCAGGTAGCCTCTATCATTATCAAAGGTCGCTTGCTCTCTCGACAATATTTCAGCAAGGACCCTGATACCATTTTAATTCCATACACCAAAGACCAGACTCAATTTTTACTTCAGACTGGGGATGAATGGGGCATCGCCCTGTCAGGATTTTTAGGACTAATTGACAATCATCTCCCCAATGATCCCCTTTTACACTTCGCCCAGCTACATCCATTACTCAAAAGGCTCCCATTCCTCAAGCTCTCACTGTCTTTACAGATGGCTCAAGCAATGGCCATGTGACCTTTGTTGTTAACAACCATACGACCACCTTTGATGCCCCTTACCAATCAGCCCAGCTTGTGGAGTTATTTGCTATAATCTGCCAAAGATGTTCTCTCTCACCTTGTTTTAGCCTTTTCTGTAATGGGAAAACCAGCCCACATAAAGACAGACAACGGCCCAGCCTATACCAGTGCCAAGTTTAAACAGTTTTGTGCTATTTTTCAGATTTGTCATACTACTGGGATTCCCTATAACCCTCAAGGTCAGGGCATCGTAGAACGAGCCCACCACACCCTAAAAACCTGGCTTACTCACCTCAAAGCCTCTGCCTTTTCATTTTCCACTCCTAGGGATCGCCTTAGTCACACATTGTTCGCCCTTAATTTTCTAACACTGGACAATGAAGGCCACTAGGCAGCTGACAGGCATTGGCACCCATCTTCCAGTTCTGCCCGCCCGCCTGTCATGTGGCGAGACCCCCTTACAGGCAAATGGAAGGGCCCAGATCCTGTTCTTATCTGGGGGCGAGGTTCAGACTGTATTTTAGATCAAGAACAAGCGGCCCCAAGGTGGCTGCCAGAATGCTTGATAAAACAGGTTAATGGCTTACTACAACCCAGGGGAAGCCTTCCCCCCGAGGATGATGCCTTTTCTCTTGCAGATGCAGCTAGAACTCCAAACATGGACCGTCCTGTTTGAATTTATTAAATAACAGATTAATCTTTGGTTTCTAAGCCCATACAGGTTCATCACCATCGCCTTGATATGGCAGACTGCAGCATTGAGATCTAGGATTGACCCCAGGCTTTTAATTAATGTTTTGCCATGAGCTTGTTCCAGTGGGAAACAGCCCTCCTTTTTTTCTTGTTTAGAAAACCCTTCTCCTTATTCATAACTCCTGACCATTCAACGAGCAAGACCTATTGCGCCCTTGCCATAAGGGATAGGTTCGCCCCTCCTCCTATAGGCCCCTCCCCTTGGGGGAGGATGCACCTATGGGAGGAAGAAAAAATGCTCAAATCAAGGGTGCAGGTAAGACTGCAGGGGGATGGATCTGCGAGATCCCCAAACCCAAGACCCCTGAGTGGCAAGCTCTGGTGCATGACGGTTGGCATGCATACCCACAAGCCGTCTCCTCAAAAAACATGCCAAGGCCTGTAAAATTCCCCTCCCCGAGTGAGAACTCTTGCTCGGAGCGGAGAAAAACCCTGGGCCCTTAGAGGAACAGAGCCTCTGTCACCCCCTTAAAAAGAGCAGCCAACAATTGATGGTCAATTTTCTAAATAAGAAAGGGGGAGATGTTGGGAGCCAAAAGTTAAGTCTCTCAAACTTGATAGGCTTAACTATCTCACTGGAACAACCTGAGCCTGAGTTTACAGAATCCCACCTTTTCACCACGCCTTAAACACCCTGCAACTACTAAAGACCACCTTTTCACCCCGCCCTAAATCTACTAACGACCACCTTTGCACCATGCCCTAAGTCCAAGCATATAAATACCCTTGTGTGAAAAATAGAAATTGGCAGCTTGATCAGAATCTTTGTCTTGCTGTCCTTCTTCGTGTCTCTTGTCCCTTCATTCCTTCTTGCTTAGGTTCACTGCCCTGGTTGAAGTCCTGCGGGTCGGGACAAGTTACTTCCTTATGTTGAGTGGGAACACATAGGAAATCAAAGGATGAAACAAGAAAATAGAACTTACATCCCAGTTTTAGAACAAGTTAAAACACTGCTGAATTTCACTTCTTATCAGAGAATGGTATTCTGTTATTTCCTACGTTAAAAGTAACTCTCAAGCTCTTCACCTCAGACCTATTTAGAGATGTCTTTAAGTCATGTTGGGGTGATGATTTATAAATAAAATAGCATAAAATGGAATGGCTTCTTAGCCCATTGATTTCATCAGATTTCCCAAGGCACTAATTATTTCTGTATAAATAAGAAATTAAAAATTACAAAATACTATAAAAATACATTAAAAATTAGATATTCTCAATCAAGGTAATAAAGGTGAAAGATTAAAATAATTGCTTGTCAAAACTGAAACAACCAACTCATGTATGCTCATTGATAGAAAAAAAGAGTTCTTCTGAAAAGTGCGAAATCTTATAATAGAAAAAAATCAATAATCCATTTCTTCTGCTGCTTAGTTCTAAGAACTTTATGAAAACCAATTATTTTTAAATTTATTTCCCCTGAGATTTTTGTGGTTTATAACAACAATAGAATACATTTTGTTTCTTAGAGTTCTTAACTTGAAAATCTGCAAATTAAACCCACTGCTTCCCATATTCCAACCCACCCTTAGGAGCCCACATTATCTTTGCCAAGCTCTGCTTCATGTTGTTAGCCGATTCTGGTGACAATTGCTTCTTGTTGTTGCTAATCTCTGGTTGTTGTCACCATAGCCAATGCTTAAGGTCCCTAAAAAGCTAATTCCCTTCATCATAATCCCTTCTTATTACAACCCTAAAGCACATCTTCTTGAGAATCTTCACCATAAAGCTGTAGTTGATAGAACCAGAAAAAAATTTTTTGCATAAAGAGACAAAAAATGTATAATCATTTATGTTACTTTACATCTGCCAGAATCTTAAATGAGTTCAAGTAATGTGAGCTATCTGGATGTGTACTACAAATTGTTAGCATGAAGGAGGGCTTATTTTTAAAGTACATAGGGCAATTAGCTTTAGAATTTACATTTACATTTAAAATAGCATATTCAACCAGGTGCTGATGTCTCAGGCCTGTAATTCTAATTACTCAGAAGGCTGATGTCTGTGGACAAGGTTCAAAGCCAACTGAAGCAGACAACTCTGAGAGACTCTTTTCTCCAACTAATTAAAAATGAGAGAAATGAAGGTGTAACTCAAATAATAGGGCACCAGCCTTGACTGACAAAAACCAATCCAAACTACAAGGTCCTGGGTTCAAGCACCAGTACCAATCAAAAGAAAAAAAAAGACAGAGGGAAAGACATCTATGGGACAATATTTTTCTAATAAGTGAGGAATAACATTGTATGTATTTATGTCATCTAATGTATGTCTGATGTTTATCTTTAATAAAAAAGTAGAAAAACAAAATACTGCAAGAAGAATGTTGGCAGCAGTTTAAGAGGGACTTTTTGGTGTGAATTCTTGGTAATTTCCTACTTTTTCATGATAAATGTAATACACAAGATGAGTCAAGCCTAAATAATGCAGCAGTATGGGCTGTCACACTTTCTCCATTGATCTTTGTGACCTATTTCTTAGTATAGGTTACATTTCTCATTTTTCAAAGAGTAAGGTGAAAATGGATGCCATGTCAAAGGAATATGTCTATTAAAGTAAGCCAAATGGAATAAAAAAATAGCAAGTTAAGGATATAAAAATATTTAAAGGGTGATTTTTCACTTTAAAAAAGAGATTACTCACTGAGAATAAAAGAGATGACTGCCCGGGAAAATGATATGGTTTGAAAATAATCTAAGCTAAAGGACTCCACTGTAGACATAGGGATCTGAACTGTGGATGCTATAATTCAACCCACACCTTCCATGTCCCAGGACCTAACCCTGATGCATGTTGCCTTTAGGAAGGAAGAATGACAATAGTGATGAAGATGATAGTATGAATACAGACACTTCCACTGCTCTTCCATTTGTCAGTGTATTACTTTGAAATTAAGGTCCACTCCCATGAATTTAATGGCTCCAAACTTATCCAGAGCTGATAAAAATGATCAAAATGCCTGATGAAGAGCTTCCATCTGTCATGGGTCTTTATCATGCATTGCCACCTAAGTCCCTTTTTGTTTTGCAGCTCTTCCAATTCTTCCTCCTAACTAATGTCTGGCTCCTCATTTGTTTTTCATCTTACTTTCTGCTTCTCATTTGGGCTTTCCTAACACAAGTTCTTCTACCCAAGGACTTCTCCATGGAGAGAATTTTCTCTCTTTGGCCCAGAATGCTGTACACACTCTTGACATTTCTCACAAAATTATTAGGCAAAATTCTTATAATTTCTGCTATACCCAGAGACTTAAAGACATTGTTCTTTTATTTTATTTTATTGCTCATTCCACTCACAGTCAGCTAAGTGCAGGGATGAGAAAGTACTTGGTAAATACAGTGAATAGGTTCTCTGCATTAGTTGAAGCTATGTCAAATTGAGCTGTCTCACCTTTCTGAACTACCTGCCACTGTCCAAAATATGGAGTTCTCACTCTTGTCAACCTATTTCTATTACCCTCAAAAGTCTCATTCTCAGTGGTGGCTCATCATATCTACTACTCCAACTACTCAAGGGGTCGAGTCCTAGAGAACAGTGCAACAAAGTCAGCTGGGACAGAAGAGTCCATAAGCTCATTTCTAATAAACCGGAATGTTGAAGTGGCTCGAATGGTAAGAGCCAAGAGGAAGCAAGCCAAGCCAAAGCTCCAGGACCTGAGTTCAAGCCTTCCTTGATCCATCTAGCACTCAAGGGTGCATGTGCATATGCACACACACACACACACACACACACACACACACACACACACACACACACATCCTTTTTTTAAATCATATTTTTGTATGTGATTTTTATCATAGAAACAATTTTTTAGTCATCTGTCCAACTATTTGTCAAGCTTCTTTAAAATTTAATTTAATTTCAAAGTGATACACAGAGGGGTTAGACATACATAAATAAGGTAGTAAGTACATTTCTTGCCAACATTGTTACCCCCTCCATTGTTTTTCTCCCAATTTCCTTCCCCAAAATGCCCCCATCAAGGTTTTATTCAACTTCCTCTACTCACATAAGACAATATTTCTAGTTATTTTTCTGATTTTTTTTGGTCAGTCATTGGGCCTGAACTCTGGGCTGGGTGCTGTCCTTCAGCTACAGTGCCACTTCTAGCTTTGTCTGCGTATGTGGTGCTGAGGAATTGAACCTAGGAGCTCATGCATGCAAGGCAAGCACTCTACCACTGAGCCACCTTTCCAGCCCTTCTAGTTTTTTTTTCTATCATAATAAAACTCATTAGTTGTTTTGTATTTCATCTCTATTGAGGAGAAAAATAAGATTTACTATAACTAAAAGCATACTTCAGGGGAGTGGGGGTGGAAGGCAAAGTACTGGGTAATATGCACTGCTCACACTAAATCCTCATCTTCCAAAGTACATATAATGATATTATTATGGTTGTCACAATTTTACAGGTGAGGAAGTTCAGAATTTCTGTGTTTAATAAGATTTCTAACTTCATAATAAGTAGCATAGCTAGAGTCAAAGCTGAGGTTTCTGATACACAAGCTGGGGTGTACAAGTCTTCCTTGACACCTCCATTAGCCTAAATGTACCTAAAACAGTTACTATGATATTGTTTTCTCTTTTTTTCCAGAGTGTCTAAAATATTGAACCAAAGGAGTTTGCTGGATGGCCGCTTAAATGGATATCACATTCTGCAATTTTTTCCCCCCTTCTAAGTCAACGATACTCAAAAATAATACACATGAAGGTAAAATACTTTAAGTTAAATAAAAATAAACATTTCCTCATTATTCACACCTGTTGTGAATGGGGTATTGTAGTCACACCTTTAATCCCAGCACTCAGAAGGTAAAGGAAGAAAGATTGAAAGTGCCAAGCCACCTGGCCTGCATAGCAAGACCCTCTCTTAAAATAAATAAATAACCAGAAGGAGGTGGAGAGCAAAAATGATGGGGGATGAAAACAGCACAATAAAACTTATTAATCAGTTATAATATTAATTCAGTTATAAAAAAGGAAAGAGAAGAACAGGAATTAGATAAGAGTAACATATGGGGTGAGTTTGATCAAATATATTATATTCATGTATATAAATGTCTCAAAACTTCCATGTATAATTCATTTATGCTAATAAAATGACAGTTAATTGATTGCTACATTATTTATTTTGTCAGTTATGGGCTTGAATTCAGGCCTGGTTGCTAACCCTGAGCCTCTTTGTACTCAAGGCTAGCACTCTACCATTTGAGCCACAGCACCACTTCCAGGGACTTTTCTGCCTGGGAAGGCTTTGATCATCAGATCTCAGCCTCTTGAGTATCTAGGATTACAGGCATAAGCCACCAGTGGCTGGCTAATTGCTATATTTTATGATAGATTATGAAAATCATGTTTGGATAATCATCATTGCTGAATATAAATTGTGAGCATTTTAAATGTGTCCTTAACATTTTAGTAGAGCAAGATCCTAAAAATAAATATGTTCTTTCCTTTTTCTATTATTCATTAAATATGAATAATGGATCCAAGATTTCATTATCTACCTACTCTCAGTTGTAAATTTATAAACTGATCTTGTACAATGAATTTAATTTTGACCTGAGTTTTTGACAATCAACAATACATGGAAGGATACTTTCTGGTCTTTTTAAACAGTAATATTCTCTAAATAATTTATATCAAAGGTCCCAGTGTCAGTGATAATATATCTGACTTTAGTTGGAAAATTATCTTTGAAAATGTGTTGTTACACTATTAACAAGCTAACAGAAATGAAAGGCAGAGAAAACATGGAACATAGGTATTAAAAGTGTTGCAGTGAAAGATTTAAAGAGGGAAGCCAGGCTCTAGTGACTCATGCTTGCACTCCTAGCTTACTCAGTAGGCTGAGATGTGAGAACCACAGTTTGGAGTCAGACCAGGCAGGCAAATGTCTGAGATTCCTATCTTCAGTCAACCTATAAAAAGCAGAAAGTGGAAATGTGGCTCAAGTGGTAGAGTGGTAGCCTTTAACAAAAGAGCCAAGTGAAAGCATGAACCCAGAGTAGGTACACACACACACACACACACACACACACACACACACACACACACACATTAAGAGAGAGACAGCATCATCATCTTCATCCTAGAAACATTCGTAGGTATGTAAACAACAAATGTTTTGCCCAGATGATGCCAACCTGCCAGCTGTTGGGCAATTCCAAGTGACAGCATTTCCATATGAGCCTTGCTTATTATGAAAGCATGTCTTTGATAGTTTTAGTTTTCGCTTGCCTGTTTCACAGATACACAGAATTTATTTTTATACCCTAACAAGTTTGACAAAATATGTTGAGTGAAAAACTTGTTATATTTGAAACTGGATTTGAGGGCACTAGATAAAATGTTTAAAAGCCAGTGCTTGCTAGATCTGAAATGATTTTTAGGGTTTTTTGTTTTGTTTTGTTTTTGTTTTCTCTCCAGCCACCGTTCATATCAAGAAACCTAAATTTTCCTGGAAATGCTTTGCTCATGATACATAGTAGGACTACATGAAACTAAAAAGCAAGAAATCACCTCAACTACTTTTGACCTGGGTAAATCATTTAGAATCAACATGTCTCATCTTTGAAACTTTTAAACTCTTTATAGGTACAACCAATGGTACTACTTGGAAAACTAATGCTGTTTGATTTTAAATTTTTAAACATTTTTGAATAATTTGGGATGAAGGAACACCCCTAACATGAAGTGACTATAGACTGAAGAGCTATTAAAATCCATAAAAAGAAAAAGAGGAAAGGATCTGGTTGTTTTATCTGGAAATTAACATACCAAACTGCAAATGAGCCATACAGAAACACACATACACATACACACAGACACACACATATACACAGACACACAAAATTTAATGCTTTAAGGAAAAGAACAGAAGCTTCACAGCATTCTTTTGACTTGAACATTTGTCCCTCTGAGCTGATTGATTTTAAGAAAACAAAAGCTGTCCAATTAATGAGTATCTGGAAGGGTCCAAGTATTCCAGGAATTGGGACAAATACCATTGAGACACCTCTGATAGCATGTCTTGTACTAAAACCTGTCTTTTTGTTTTGTAACACACACACACACACACACACACACACACACACACACACACACACACACACACACACACACTGTTTTCTCGACCCAAGAAAGCATTTTCTTTTCTATTGAATTTTCCTTCTATGCCTTTGTGTTCCTTTTTACTTTCAGGCTATTCCTTAATTCTCTCTGCTTCAACAGAATCCACAAGCAAATTTTGAACTTCATATTCTGCTAAACAACTGTCTATTAAGGGATTGTATACTTTATACTTTCATTTCTAGGGGTAGATCTTTATACTTTTAAGACTGGTAGAAAAGAAAATATTTGAGGATGTCATGTTTATCTTTCCACTAGCAAGTTAAGAAACTTGAAGGGATATTTCAAGCCACCTTAACTCTGGACTAAATTTTCAGCCATTGGAATTTTGGGGAAATGATTACTGAGTACACCATTTGTTGCATTCCCTTTATATAGTTCAGATTCTCTCTCCATTTCTAATGTGACTTCTGATAAGCCTCACTCTCCCTCTTCCTTATGACCCCACATCATGCCCTGCTGAACAGAAAGGTAAAGGCTCCTTCTTTGGTGAAATACTTCAAGCCACAAACAGGACCCCAAAGCTTGGCTTCATCATACAACCACTGCTAACAAACAAACAAACAAATTCCCTTTCTTACGACTTTTAACATTTTAAGAACGGCTTGAAAGTCATTTGATTTTCCCCATAAAGGAAAACATCTCTTCATACTCTCTTAGTGAATGGAGAGCACTGTGGGGTTTTTTTTTTTTTTTTTTGGTCGGTCATGGGGTTTGAATTCTGGGCCTGAGCGCTGTCCCTGTGCTCCTCAGCTCAAGGCAAGCCCTCTACTGCTTGAGCCACAGAGCCACTTCCGGTTTTCTAGCTGTTTATTGGTGGTAAGAGTCAAACAGACTTTCCTGCCTGGGGTGGCTTTGAACAGTGATCCTCAGATCTCACCCTCCTCAGTAGCTAGGATTACAGGGGAGAGCCACCAGTGCCCGGGTGACTGGGGGCTTTTTGTTTGTTTAATTGGTGTTGTTTGGTCATTCTGAGGATCAAACTCAGGGCCTCCTCCTACATGCTAGAGAGTGCTCTGTCACTGGACTATATTCACGGTGGCAAGCATTCTCAGCCTTAGGTAGCCAATCAAACTTTGTATGAATGTCCGTTCCTTTGTTTTATACTGTCCACCACACTATGACAGCTGTGGTAAACTGAGTGATGTCCCATTTATTTTCACAGTGGTAATTTGTAAGTTCCTGGAAAACTTTCCCATTATCCTATTTTTTCCTTCTATTTTAATCTGCTGCCATATTTTCCCAAATTTGATTTTTTGCTTAGATAAATTTTACCATATTCTTGAGTACTTTAAATCCATCACAACTCCTCTTGTAACCATCCTATCTCTGCAAGTATAGTTGGGAGGGAAACATGGGAGGGTAACACTGCTAAAAAAAAATGTGTTCATTATTTTATGAAACTGTAGCCTCTCTGTATATCATCTTTACAATAAAAAAAAAGAAGAATTCACCCACTTCTCTACAGATCCCAGACCTATAGATGTTTTTGATATTTTCTTTTCTTATATCATATTTTGTTCATTTATGTTCTGATACTATGGTTTAAACCCAGCACCATGGCTTTTGCTTGACTTTCTTGCTCAAGCCTGTTTTTATTATTTTGCTAGTTCATTGGAGTTTCATAAATATGTATTCCTTGTCTGGTTTTGAATGGCAATCCTGGATCTCAAGCTTCTGGGTAGCTAAGATTATAGGCTTGACCCATCAGTACTAATCTTATACCTCTTATACTTTCTTCTGGTGTTCAAAATAAAAAATCATACCTCCATTTATTTTAATTTCCATTTATTTTTACATGTGTTGCTAATTATATACGAAGAAAAATATTTTTGTGTAGAAAATGCCTGTTTTAATGACAGCATGTATATCTATAATGTAATTCAAACAAAAACTTACAAATATATAATATATATGATTATAAAAAGTATATGATATGTAACATGTACTTATGTTTTTCCTTTACACATATGATTGTATACAAACACTGATGAACAATATATATATAATTATGAGTATATTTGACTAAAAATGTACCACTGTTTTTAAACAATAAACTGTATCATAGATAATATTAATATAACAAAAGGACTTTTGTCAGATTGAAGCCAATTCTTATTACATATCTCCTAGGTTTCTCAGAAAAGTGAGATTCATGGAAGTGATCCAGTGAGCAACACTGCAGTTTACTGCACAATTACGGTGCATATTAAATCACACTCCAACTATGAGACAGATACATTTTATTCCTTCAGAGTAACTTTTCATTATTTTCAAGAAAACTATTTCTATACTGCCAGCAATTCTAAGGTCATCTTTTTCCATTTGTAATATAAAAGTGTACCCAAAAAGTTTGGATATGTTCATGAAAGCAAACAACTTGAGAAAAGGTATTAAATTCTTCATAGAGATTATTTTTAACTTTTTTTCAAGACATATAACTTTATACTGTACAAAGTACATTTATTATTTTTAGTATTTTATAATGTCAATGAAATGCAGGTTTTGAAAATAAGTCTTCCATCCCAACACCATTAGATTTATTTTATTTAATGAAATGGAAAGGAGGCATTCTTAATTTTTCATGTTGTTCCCATACAGATGTTTTAAATTGAGAAGCTATCCTTCCTAAGAGAATTTTATGATATAATTTTTAAGTCCTACTCCACCAGGTGTTAATAAAAACTCTCACCTGAATCTTTAGCAGAAGGAAAAGACTCTTGTAGGCAAGCAATGCACAAAGAAAGTCAGAGAAATGTCAGTCTTCCCCGTCCCTGGGGAATGGCACGTGGGCTGCAATTGATCCCTGTAGAATGTGATTGCTCACCATAATTTAAAAGTTCAAGTGCATTCTCCACACACCATCTAAACAAGCAGGATGTACCAAAGGAGAAAAGGTGTGGCTACATCTCCTTTGTTCATTTACCCCCTAAAACAGAGACATACTACTCATACATCTCCTCTAATCCAAATCCAGAGTAATAGTCTAGATTACCGTAGCAATTTTTTGAGACAGAAATATACTTTTGTGACTGTTATTCCTTCATATTTTATGACTCCTCTTTTCAAGACACAATGAACAAAAAGGAAAGAGTACCAAAGTGAGGGAGTTGGGCACCAATGGCTTACACCTGCAAATCACGGTTTAAAGGCAGCTGGGGCAGGAAAGTCTATGAGACTCATATTTTAACTAAACTACCCAAAGAGTCAGAAATGTAGCAGTGAGTCAAGTGGTAGAGCAAAAGAAGCTTATAGACAGTGCCTACATCCTGAGTTAAGTCCCAGGATTTTCATAAATAAATAAATAAAACTAAATGAAAAAAAAATGGAAGGAAGAAAGTTTACTCAAAAACAAGAGAAGGTAGTTCTAAGATATCTTTCCTGATTGAATAATAAACTTATTCATTTTTACTTGTGTTTTTCCATCAAGTCTTGGATTTGTAACTAAAAAGCATGAGAGGGGCCTAAGGAAGTCATGAATATAAATAAAGACTCGGGGATTAATGGTAGTAGTCATGTCTGGCTGAGAGTAAAATAATAAAGTCAGTCATCTTTCCATTCTTGCCACGGTGATGTGTGAGACACTGTGACAAGTACTCACACATGCAGAACAGAATCTGGCCTGCGTCCTCAACTCCTGGAAATTAACAGCTCCGACTACCAGGTCCAGTGGACCCACTGCACGTGATCAGCAGATCCCTGCCACTGTGACGCGAAGGTAGCAGTGGGCATGTGGTCCCCAGCCATTCACTTTGCTTTAGAATCACAACCTGCTGGCTTAGTTTCAAAGAAAGGGAACACGGTTGTCATGCTGCATTCAGAGTCCTTCCCCCCAAACAGAGAAATGATGCATTTTGGTCTCCATACACATTCACCTTTCCCCACATACTCCCTTAAAAAGAAAGAAAATAAGCAAATTGGTCTTCTTCCTCAAATGAAAACACAAAACCAAATCAAAAAACAAAATATAGTTTACGAAAGAAAATTTTGTACCAGTTAGCTCATTTGGTGACTTTCTAAACCCTAAGTGATGGTAATCCCAACCTTACCAGAGCCTACAAGCCTCTGCTACCTACTTGGGGGCTCAGAGCTTCAACTTCCATCCTCCCTCAGACACTCCAATGTCAACAGGATTTATTCTGTGTCTGACAAGCTCCTGCTCCAGGCCTTTGAGACATGCTATTCCTCTGCCCAGCAAACCTCAGCCTCTCCTCATGCCATAGTCAGTGCCACATGTATTTCACATCTGGATTCCACTGTTTCCCTCAGTCTCTATGACAGTTTAGGCTGCACCCCACTTTTGTTTTTCTTCATTTTTGTCTTTAAATAGTTTACAAGGTAGTTACCATTTAACATTCATTTTTGCATGCAATGTGTCTTAATCAAAGTTATTCCTTCCATCATTTTCCCTTATCCCCTTAACAATTTGTATATTAATCATGATGAATATATCTATCCAGTGTTCTCCTTTCCATTTACCTGCTTCCCTTCTACTCATCTTCCCATTCAAACTATTTCAACTTTCCAATATCCATTTTGTTAATTGTCTATTACTTATTCAGAAGGTTTATTAACTCCTTATATACCATACTTTAGTTGCCATGATCACATGTATAGGCATATGTCCCATTTTGTGTTTATATAGGAGTTTATGTTTAGGGTCTCAGAACTATATATGAAAGAAACCTTGTGCTCTTTGTTTTTCTGGGTCTGAATTACTTTGTTCAATATTATGATTTTCCCAAACCCATCTATTTTCCTACAAATTACATGAATACATCTTTCCTGATAAAAGAATAAATTTCCATTGTGTGTGTCAGTTAAACACACACACACACACACACACATATCATGTGTCCTTGATCCACATTCATGCATTGTAGGCTATACAGGAGCTTTACTTGTTTTCTGCCAGGAAATCTTTCGTATAAATATCCCCAAAAGTGGTATCACTGAGTCATACATTTCCTCAGTGGAACTGAATTGTCTCTATATGTGCTTGTTGACCATGTATTTAGCAGAAAGATGGTCTAAAACAAGATAAAATTCTGTATGCATGCATTTTTCTGTATGCATGTGGACAAAAATCGACAAATATTAAGCATGAGATTAAATGGTGTTTCATTTCCTTCTCTTTGCATCTGTACTTTTTGAAACATTATAAAGTTATTCTGCAATGACAAAATAAAATCAATGAAGATAAGGGGAGATAACAATGAGTAAAATTGTGTCCACCAAATGCTGCGGACCGGCTCTGTCGGGACGACAGGGGATACCTAGTGGAGGAACTGGAATAGGTGGGGAGATGGCAAACAGACAACTCACACACAAGAGGAGTGGATGCTGAGTGCGATTTAATGCAGAGGATAACAAAGTTTTATAGCAAAAAGTCTCCAGAAGAAAGGGCAAAAGGTTACACAATCTTGCTGCAGGGCTTCATTCTTGGGTGGTCACCAGCTGGTCGCCTTATAGGCAACTTGTTTCCAGCTTTACCTCTATTTTTAAGAAATACAATGGGTTTCGATGATTGTCACCAATTAACCACTACTTTTTTCTATAGAGGCCTTAACTGTCCCATTAAGATCTTTCCTGTTCCTTCTTTAATAGTAAGCACCCCGGAGGCCTAGATCTATACTTTTTTCTATAGTGGCCTTAACTGTCCCATTAAGATCTTTCCTGTTCCTTCTTTAATAGTAAGCACCCCGGAGGCCTAGATCTATACTTTTTTGTATAGAGGCCTTAACTCTCCCATTAAGATCTTTCCTGTTCCTTCTTTAATAGTAAGCACCACGATGTTTGTCACCAATTAACCACTACTTTTTTCTATAGAGGCCTAACTGTCCCATTAAGATCTTTCCTGTTCCTTCTTTAATAGTAAGCACCACGGAGGCCTAGATCTAGCAAGTCTCTTAGTAAATGAAAGAGAGTAACAGGAAGTTCTTTGCAATTGCCATACATTCTTTCTGTTCTAGCCGCACCTACAGCTTCTTGGAAATCTCTTACAAACAATTCCTTCTGCTGAAGTGACGTCGTGAAACCCCCAATACTTTTATATTTACTTATGACTTGTCTACTAGCCTCCATAAGAGGGGCTTTCAGGGTAGCACTTAACTCTGGTGAGTTAGTCATATTTTTAAGACACTCATCAGATGTTGGAGTCATCAACACTCTTAAGAAAGAGCTTTGAACAAGGGAACGTTGAGCATGAGTAAGTACAATGAACAGCAGAAACAGTAAAAGATTAATAGGCACTCTTATACAGTGAAGAAAAGAAAAACAAGAACAGAAACACATCTTTCCCAGGGGTTTGCCAGCCTTTCCAGGAGGTAGGCCTCTTTGAAGCCCCATTCTCTGAGGTAGATTTCGGTGAAGTCCCATTCTCAGAGATAGGTCTCTGTGAGCCCCATTCTCTGAGGTAGACTTCCGTGAAGTCCCATTTTCAGAGATAGGTCTCTGTGAAGCCCCATTCTCAGGTCTGAAAGCAGGTTTCCCATGCTAAGCAGACTCCACTGGAGTAGGCATGGCAACCAAACAAATGCTTTAAAGCCTTATACCCAGAGCATGAGAATTTACCTTATTCAGATAGAATGCATCTTTGAAGATGTTATTAAGATGTAAGATACACAGGTTAGGGTACCCCTAAATCCAGTTTCTGGTGCTCTTATAAAAAAGACACAAATACAGGGCCACATAGAGGAGGAGGAAGGCCTTGGGAAAACTGGGCAAACATAAAAGGCATGAAGCAAACCAGGATGCCCCAAGGATTATACTCACAACCAAAATAAGCCAGGCAGAAGAAAGAAAATCCTCCCATAGAACCTTCAGAGGGAGTAAGATTCTAAGAAACATCTGAACTTGAGAATGCCAGATTCCTGAACTGTGAGAGAATACACTTCTGTTGTTTTACAACATTGTTGTTTCTTTCTTTGTTACAGTAGTCCTGGGGAAACCATTCAGAGCATTCAGCGGCCTATGAAAATCTTCTATTCATATCTTTCCTTCAATTGGAACATTCTGAGCAAGGCAGTGCATTTTATATGTATAATTAACATTTTAAAATCAGGGCTGATGACTTAAGCCTCACATCTTTGTGATCTGTATGCAGGTTTGTGTTTAAATTTGTCTGTGTATCCTATACACCAATTTCATCTCTAAAGAAATGTGTTGGCAGGAGGGGGACAGACAGGTTTGCTTGACACTCTATATGAGAGTGTCAGGGTCCTTTCCTAACTAAGCACAACCCTGGGTAGCACATATTTGTTAAAAACTAACAGTGGCTAATTTAATCAGTTTTACGTCTTCCTATCTTGAATAACATCTAACGCCTTAAGGGGTAGAACTAGTACATTTTTTAAATAATTCCTTTAAGTGAATAGTCTATAGTCAGTTCACATTGAATCAATTCTGTTTATAAAAACAAAGCATCAACTGACTTTACCAGCTGGGTAGCTCCCAGGCTAGCCAACTGGGAAGAGATGAGACAATCCAAGAGCTATTTGGCAAGATTCAGCACTTGACCAAAGGGAGAGTTGTCAGCAGCATCAGCTGAAAGCTGAAAATGAAGGCAGAGGGTATCTTAGCAAGCACTGCAACGCTAGCCTTCTGGTTCGTGTGTCGCTGCGTTGGATGGCAGCCCAATGCAATCACAGCAGCTCAGCCTTTGTAGTCAGGAGCAGCTGGACAGGAGCTAACACACTGCCTTCTCTGAATCTCATTTTCCCTATCTTCAAAATGCTAACAATGACACTTGTCTTGTGGCAATACTACCATTTGAACTCATGGCCTTGTGTATGCTCAGCAGATACTCTGCCACTTGAGCCATGCCCAGAACATTTGCCTTCAGCATCTTAAGTTTCTACAAAACCCCAGCATGGATCTGGTTATTTAGTAGTTGCTCAAGAATAATAAAATTATTATTGCTGTTATTGTTATTGTTTTGTTTTGAGGAGCAGTTGTTCAACTGACAGAGTGTGTTTAGTTTCATGGATGGGTTCAAAGAAGGCAAATATAGTTTCTGTTTCTAGCAAGCATTTAAAAGTCAAGGCATTTGATCTGCTCACCCTCAGACTTTATCAGCTAAGATATGAGAAGGTTGGAGGGGGGTTTTGAGAGCACCAACCTCATACGACCTGAACCATAACTCAGAGAGAATAAAAAAAGATGACAATTTTCTTTCCATTGTTCACTTTCACAGTCATTGAACCATTTTCACAGTTTTTGGGTTCTTTTTCTCAGATGTAATATATAATGTTAAATCCACTCTGGGAGCTAATAAGACAATAGAAAGAAATCCTCAATTGGGTGCCTATGGCTTATGTTGAAGAACGTAAAAAAATAATCATATATATATATATATGTGTGTGTGTGTGTGTGTGTGTGTGTGTGTGTGTGTATATATATATATATATATATATATACACACATATATATGACAGCACCTAACAGCCATTTTTGCTTCTGTATGAATTGCTTTGTGCTAGATGATTGTATGTTTTTTGTATAATTTTAACTGTGACTGGCTTTAGTTACTCAGTAGTGGAATGTCAGCCTGGGAGCCTAGAGTTGCTTAGTAAAAGTCTTCAAAGGGTTTACAACCCTGACCAAGGGGGCAAAGTCCTCAGAATTATCCCCACAGCTGCAACGCCCCTCCTGGAGGCCGAGGCAGTAAGGCCCTAGGGAAGAAATATAATGTTTTAAGAAACCTAAGCAACTCCATTTTTGTTTAACACTCCATCTCAGTTCTGCGACTTGACTCGTGATCCATTCATTTTAGCCCCAATGCTAGGAATTTATGACAGAAAGCCATGCACAATTCTTGGAGCCATAGATGGCGTTTGCTTAAGGCAGGTGTTAGCCCTCAAGTGGTGTTGCCCCCCACCCACCTAGGACTGAGAGTTTCTAACCAACCCATTCTTCAGAGCCTGGGGCGAGACATGCCATGCATTCTGTTGGTCTGGGTGTGACTCATAACCTTTTTCTGTCAAGCTATGGACCAAGGACATTCTTTCTGTAAAGATCGACCAATCATTATTTGCCCAGTTTAGCTTGCTTTAAATATAAATTTTAACCAATCATGTAATTTCTTATGTAAAAGTTCCTTAAAGTTGTTTGTTCAATACTATAAAAACGGCCCTGATTCTATGCTCAGGGCCTCTTAGCATCACCAGTTACCATATGCGCGGAGGACCAAGCTCGAGCTTGCAATAAACCGGCTCTTTGTTGCTTACATTGATCGTGGTCTCTGGTGGTCTTCTGGGCGTCCCCGAATTTCGGTATAACAAGACTATGTTCTGTGTTAGTAAAAAATACTAGTAACATTATTCTTTGTTTTGGGTTTTTAATCTGAAACAGCTTTCACTTTGGTAAATGCACTTTGATGCATAGAATTTCTCATTTCCACATAAAATGATAATGAATGAATTAGGATATTTTTTTCTCTACTTATAATTCACTTCCTCCCTATTGAATTGCACATAGCTGTTTAAATGTTTGCTATAAATATTAGCCTACTTGGTTGACTGGTAACTAAAATAAAGAATTTAGGCAAACATAAAATATTTTGTATGGACATGGATTGGTACTAGCCCAGTGCTAGTGGCTTACGTCTGTAATACTAACTACTCAGGAGGCTGAGATCTGAGGATCTTGGTTCAAAGCCAGGTTGAGCAGGAAAGCCTGTGAGTCTCTTATCTCCAATTAACCACCAGAAAATAGGAAATGGTGCTGTGGCTCAAGTGGTAGAGTGCTAGCCTTGAACTGAAGAGTACATGGATAGTGTCTAAGCCCAGAGTTCAAGCCCCACGACCGAAAAAAAAGAAAAAAAAATAAAACTATTCTGTTTGTGCAGGGAAGTGTTAAAATTACATTTCTGTTAACACGTATTCAAAGTAGCAGATGATAATAGAAGGGCAAGGAAGAGATATAGTGAACAAAAGTGACTTGTGTTTTCATCTGAAAAGAAGAGCATTGAACCAGTTTACTTTTATATTGTTTTAAATATGCCTTCTGTGCCTGCAGGAAGTTCCATTTCTACATCAAAACCCTTTTCTGCAAAATACTGCTTTAGTATTGACAGGCTGAATGGTACTTTTCCTGCCACGACCTCCTGTGATCATGAAGTTCTTATGTAAAAAATCCAGAAGATTTCTGGTAGTGCCAAAGTAAGAGGTCAGTGTCTGTGTTGGCAGCCATGTAGGCAGATACCAACATAATTGACCATTTTCCTACCAGATGCATACAAATTACTATTTCTCTTTAATGTCATCTTTCCTAGTTTACTTAATCAGGTTTACTTTTGCAATTTGCTTACATCAAACTTTGTACTTGCTTAAAGTCAGTTGTGCTAATGGCAGGAAGCCATGATTCATTTCCTGTTGTTAACTCCCCTTACATAACCAATACTGCTCATCAGGCATGCCTACTCAACCTGCTAGGTCTTAGATGTGGTTTAACAACATGTGGGTGAATTTTAATTGGCAATTTAATGGTGTTAGAGTGGAGTCTTAAGAAGTGATTAGGGAATTGTAAGGATTAATGTTTTTCTCTTGGGACCTCATTAGTTGTCGGGAGAGCAAATTCTTACTTAACCAGTTGTGTCTATTGTTTTTGCTCTTTTGAACATGCTTGCTTGACTTTCCATAATCAGTAGCCTGCTCTTGGTCTACTCAGATCCTAGTCCATGAACCAAAATACACTTCTTATCTTTGTCAATTACCCAATCTCAGTAATCTGTTATAACCACAGAAAGTAAAGCATGATATTGTGAAAGCAACCCTATTGATGGAGATATGAGAAACCTGTATTTTACCAAGAGCTCATCCTTTCCTATTTCTTTTCTCTTTAATGGAAAATTTTTGGACACAGTTCAAGAATTTGATAATGTTTATTGTTGGCATTTTGTATTATTAGTTGGCGATTGTGGAATGTTGAAACATTAGTTTATAAAACAATCCTTCCTGCCTAATCCCGAAATGTTTATACAGTAGGCATAGATGGTATATTATAGGCTGTGGTAGTAAAATAACCTAGTTTATAAAACCATCAGAATCACAACTCCCATTTGTTATTTAATATTCAAACAGTTCTGAAAAGCAATTGTTTATTAAACATGTATTACGTACTAAAATTTTAATATAAATGTTCATCCAAACCAAGCTGGTCAGTACCTGCCTTAAGTTCAAATCTTCCAAGTACCAAACAAAAATTCCAATTACCATCAAAGAAATAAAAAGTAAAATAACAAAAGAAATGAGCATATATTCTGGTTACAGAAAGGGAGACCAGAAGTCAAGGTAAGTTCTGAAATGATCTCACCCAGTTATAAAGACTAGAATAGAAAAATTACCTGAGTCCACTGGAGCCCACAAAGTGAGTAGTCTGAGTTGTATTTAGACAAGGAGAAATCTTGAATATCACTGGAATAGAAGTCATGGAGATGCAGGCTGTGCGGGATTGACTTGGTGGACCTCATAAAGTACACCTGAGAATGGTACCAATAAATGATTTAATGGGCAGCGTGAAGCTGTGTGCAAACATTTATAACAGAGCAGAGCAATGATGAAGTCAGTTATTAAGTGTGACTGAGTAGCTGCATTGACATAAAAATTTAACATTTCTTGCAGATTTAAATATAGAATAAGTATCATTTACATGCAAAGAGTGTAGCTGTATTGTAATTTGGGGAATATACACATAAGATACATTAACTATAAAATACTATATATAGAGAGAGAAAGAGAGAAAGATACTGTATGTATTGTGGTATGTGTGTGTGTGTGTGTGTGTGTGTGTGTGTGTGTGTGTGTGTGTGTACTAGTTTTAAGGCTTGAACTTAGGGCCTAGATACTGTCTCTGAGCTTTGTGCTTAAGGCTAGTGCTCTACCACTTGAGCCACAGTTCCACTTCTGGCTTTTAATGGTTAATTGGAGATATGAATCTCACAGACTTGTCTCCTTGAGCTGTGTTTGAACTGTAATTTTCAGATATTAGCCTCCTGAGTAACTAGGTTTACAGGTGTTAGCTATTGGTGTGCAACTCAAATTTCATTTTTATAGTACATTCAATATGAAGAAAAAATTCTGAAACTGCCACAATGAGGATGAAAGACCCCCGACGGCGTGGGGTGTCCTTCAATCTGAAGAGACCCTTCCCCAAGGAACAACGAGACCACTTGTGCGGATGCAAACAGCAAGAGGTTTATTCGGGCAAGCCCTCGGCTCCCAGGTGCACTCAACCTCGAGATCCACAAGGTTCGGGTTGAGTGTCTGAGAACCGGTTACACGGGTACCCGGGGCGACAAAGTCTATCGGGAGACTTGCGCGCCGAGTGCTTGAAAGCACCCTCTTTTTATGGACAGCAGAAGCGAGGTTACAGAAGTGAGATGCGTGGTTACAGGGGGATGATTGGTTATTTTTGAACTACGCTCAGGGTGAGGATTGGTCAGGTTAAGCTGGCCAGATGGGGTAGGTGGGGTTGGGGGAAAGCTGACTTGTCGGTACTTGCCCTGACATGTCTGTGCTGGTCGCTATGCACCGAAACTGTTTGTTCCCTAGTTTTGACAAGTGATTTATCGCATCCTGCCTCACCCTAGTATTAGGGCTAAGTTTTACAGGAAGGAATGTGGTGGTCGGCTATTTTACCGGAATGCCTGGTTTTAAGGCATGTACTAAGGTCATGCTAGGGTCTGCAAGCGGTGACTCAGAGGCCCGAGGTTTCGTTTCCTGGTTAGCGGCCTGCACGTATCCTGCCCCTATCTCCAGGGAGGGGAAGGGTCAGTGCTAGCGCAAGCAAGTTTACAGAAGCAAAACCAGCAGTTAGCAATTGTAAAATGTAACTCTAATTTTTAATCTTTCAAGGACATCTCTATGGTTGTCTTATTTATTTTATTTTAATTTTTATTATCTTTAAGTAGTTATACAAAGGACTTTCAGTTCAAGGTATCAATTTATTAATTCAGTGCTTCTTGATAATGTAATCCTTCTTTCCTGTTGTTTTAATGGTCTTGCATTTATGCTTCTCTATACATACACACAAAATCCATCTTGACAAATGTATGGATTATTTATGAATCATACCATTGTTACAATGTTTTTTCTACCATCTTCTCTAATGTCAGCACCTCAAATTCAGCCTCTTTCTACCATGTAGAGGAAATAGTTCTCATTTTATTTAAACTATTTTGTGAATAAAAATTGAGAAGCCTTTTTAGTTCCTGTCCTGGGACTTGAACTCAGGGCCTGGGCATTGCCCCTGAGTTGTTTTCGTTTTTGTTTTCTTTGCTCAAGGATTGTACTCTATGACTTGAGCCACACAGCTCCACTTCCAGCTTTTTAGTTGTTAACTAGTGATTAGATTCTCCTGGCCTTTTCTATCCTAGCTCCCTGGACTGGATTCAAACTGTAATTCTCAGATCTCAGCCTCCTTACTAGCTAGGATTACAAGCATTGTTATACCGAAATTCGGGGACACCCAGAAGACCACCAGAGACCACGATCAATGTAAGCAACAAAGAGCCGGTTTATTGCAAGCTAGAGCTTGGTCCTCCGCGCACATGGTAACTGGTGACGCTAAGAGGCCCTGAGCATAGAATCAGGGCCGTTTTTATAGTATTGAACAAACAACTTTAAGGAACTTTTACATAAGAAATTACATGATTGGTTAAAATTTATATTTAAAGCAAGCTAAACTGGGCAAATAATGATTGGTCGATCTTTACAGAAAGAATGTCCTTGGTCCATAGCTTGACAGAAAAAGGTTATGAGTCACACCCAGACCAACAGAATGCATGGCATGTCTCGCCCCAGGCTCTGAAGAATGGGTTGGTTAGAAACTCTCAGTCCTAGGTGGGTGGGGGGCAACACCACTTGGGGGCTAACACCTGCCTTAAGCAAACGCCATCTATGGCTCCAAGAATTGTGCATGGCTTTCTGTCATAAATTCCTAGCATTGGGGCTAAAATGAATGGATCACAAGTCAAGTCGCAGAACTGAGATGGAGTGTTAAACAAAAATGGAGTTGCTTAGGTTTCTTAAAACATTATATTTCTTCCCTAGGGCCTTACTGCCTCGGCCTCCAGGAGGGGCGTTGCAGCTGTGGGGATAATTCTGAGGACTTTGCCCCCTTGGTCAGGGTTGTAAACCCTTTGAAGACTTTTAACTCTAGGCTCCCAGGCTGACATTCCACTACTGAGTAACTAAAGCCAGTCACAGTTAAAATTATACAAAAAACATACAATCATCTAGCACAAAGCAATTCATACGGAAGCAAAAATGGCTGTTAGGTGCTGTCATATATATGTGTATACACACACACACACACACACACACACACATATATGATTATTTTTTTACGTTCTTCATTCTCAATGAACAGAATTTACCATATAGGACAAAGGAAATGTTGTTAAATTTATAATATTATTGTTATTAGTATTGTGTCAAATTCCACTACACTAAAAAGACACGAGACTGGTTATATATTATATTGGACATTTGCATGAGCATAAAGTTTACAGCATATTTTGAGCAAGATGGAAAGACATATAGAAAGACAATATCAGGTGTAAAGTCTGATAAAGTGCCTATGCAGAGAAGAGAAAAACACAAGGAACATAAATGGAAGTTCGAAGACTGAAGAAAAATGAGAATGATAGCTTTTTTTTTATTTGTTGATAATTTCTTAGTTTTTGACTATAAAGTTAACTTAAGAAAGCTAAAGCCACTACTGAAATTTAATAGAGTTTGTCTTGGATAATTAACTGTAAAATATTACGTGTACCTCCTGAACTTTATGTAAGTTATCCTCTATATTATTTGAGAAGCTAGGCTAATAAGACAGATAAACAGGTAGATAACAGATGATATGTAGATAGATAGATATATACATAGATTTATAGATACATAGATGATAGATAAAAAGGATAGGTAATATGAATAGATACAGATGAGCTGATAGGTAGATATATTAGCACAAGTTCAATGTTGAGAAAATAAAGGGATAGAGTATTCGGTTTATACTGAAATATAAACATACATGATAGATAGGTAGATAGATAGATAGATAGATAGATAGATAGATAGATAGATAGATAGATAGATAGATAGATAGATAGAAATGATAGGGAGATAGAAATCAACACAAGCTCAATGTTAAAAATTATGAAGATGGATTATTCACCTTTGTGCTGCAACATGTAAGTATTGCCATCATTAATGGTGTCCTCTGCCTAGTGGATGAGGTGATAGTGGTCTGATTTTGCTTACTGTTCTATTTCTACTGTGACTATTACCTCTCATTTATTCCACCCACAATAATCATAAGTCTCTGGTTTCCTCTGGTCTTAGTTCTTATTATTGTACAAGTATCTTCACGCATGAAAACCATCTCATTTTTAGAATGTTATTTACCACACACACACAGCTCTGCTGCCTCTTTCTAGAAGCATTTAATCTTTTCATGGAAAAAAAATTTGATGTCTTGTCTGACTGGCCATTTTCCACTTCAACTTTCAAAACTTAATTGAGGGTTCAAGAACAAAAAAAGGGACTCAGAACTGTGAAAACAAGAATACAGTTGGAGGACTCACATTTTCTAATTTAAAGTCTCTACAAATTTTCAGAAATCAACAAAAGAACAGACAAAGATCAATCTGAACAGAATTCATAGCTTGGAAAGTATATAGTTATAATATTTTATAATGTGCCATATTAACATTATAATATATAATATTCTACATAGCTGTGAATACAAAGTAAAAATACATATTTTTCCATATAAAAAATCTCCTCAAAATTAGAAAATTTTGTGCATAAACAATATTACAAATGCAGTGGAGAGAGACAACTTGCAGATAAGAAAAATATTTATAAAGCAAATCTGAGCAGATGAGCCGAATAGCTCAAAGGTTATGTGCATATGACCATATAAGACGATGCTAAGTGAAATCAATTCCAAGACAGGGACACAAGAGGTTTTTCTTTGTTTTTGTTGTTTTCAATGTACTATGTGTTTTTTTTTTGTTTCTTTTGAATGTGCTTCCCCTCTATGGTATATCATTTGCTGTCACAGTATTTGATTTTTATATCGTGGTATATGCATTTATTTGAATTAGGGAAGGTAAGGAGGGCAACAGAATGGTGAGACAAAGGACTGGGGTTGAACCAATGCAGCATGATATACACAAGAAAATATGTTGGAAGTGATCTGTACAACTTGGGGTTTGGGGAAGGGAGAGAAGGAGAAAAATGAAAGAAAGTGTAACAAGTTTGACAAGAAAAGTACTTATTACCTTATTTATGTAACTCTAACCCCTCTGTACATCACCTTGACAATAAAAAAGCAAATAGCAATAAACAAGTCAGAACTGGAGACTAAAAAGGCAATGAAAATTAAATAAATACCTCTACTCCAATGAAAAACAGATCTAATAATAGGTATTTCTTCAAGAAAGATACTTAAATAGCCAATGAACACATTGGGAGTTTTTCAACATCATAAGTAATGAAGAGGAAGCAAATCAAAACCACAGTAACTTTTCTCATTAACAGGATTTCAATTTAAAAGACACAAAATTCCAAATTAAAGGATATAGAAAAATTGCACTTCTAATATATTATTGGTAGGAGCTACACTCTCTGTAGCTTCTATAGAAAATGGCTTGGTTGTTCTGCCAAATGCTAAATCTGGATTTACCATACAATCCAACATTTCTATTCCTAGATGTATAAGGAAAAAATTGAGAGCATAAAAATATGCTCACACAAAACTTGTATATGAGTATGTGTAGCATGATTCATAAGAGCTAAAAAGTTAGAAAAGCCCAAATTCTTATCAGTTTGTGAATGGATAAAGAATAATGAAATCCTACTCAGCCATAAAAGGAAACAAGATGATATAGATATATACTACAAAATATATGAGCCTTGAAAAGACGATTCCAAATGAAAACAGTCTATTGCCAGATTTTACAAAGCATATGGTTCTACTGATTTAACATGTACAGAAAGGGAAATTTATAGAGACAAAATGTGCAGCAGTTCTGTTCTCAGAAGCTAAAGGGAAGTTAAAATGGAAGTGACTATAAGGGCCTCCAGGACTCTTTTCAATTGTGATGAAAATTGATTGGATTAGGCAATTGACATATAAATTGAGGTTACCTTAAAAATCAGTGAGGTCCACACAGTTGAAAATGGTGAATTGCATTGTATGTGCATTGTATCTGTTCTGAAACTAATTCGCCAAATTTGTATCTCCTGTGATTGACTTTTTAAAGTAGGGAAGGAATTTATTCTTGTACTATCTGCTGTTCTATTTTAGATGCACTGTGACTATCTCCCGCCTGTGCCTTAGTTCTTTAGACTTCTTACATCTTGAGGAAGAGGAGTCTTCCTTTTACTTTCTTGTGTTTCACTTAGAATCCCTTGGGTAGAGTTTACTAATTTTGAAGAAAAGTACCCCTGCCAAGAGTAAATATATCATGAAAAAAAGAAAAAGGTATGATTGTTTCTTTAGTAAAACCAAAAGAGTGCTAACCAGTATTGTGAAGAGTGTGTTGTCTTTAATGACCATTTAAAGAGTGGCTGTACTATGCCCTAACCTTAAGGTATATTTCCCAGACCTGTTTAACACAGTACTTGGGAAACAGAAAATTGTCCATCTGCTCTAGGTCTCCTCAACAGGGAGGGTGAGATAGTAGGAATGGGTAGTTGTTCCAGCAATGGGGAAGATTCATTAAGGCACAGGATTATATTGTACAGCTTAAAAAATAAATCTTACTTAGGTTTGTCACCCTGTATAATGTGGCCCGGAAAAGAGTCATATTTCACATGTATCTACTTCACATTTACATGTGTGTTACAGTAGTCTTAATTAAATGAGTTATTTTCATATTTATGACATTCCCGATACTTTACCCATTTACCCTTGCCATGAGAAAAAATATTCAGCATTTCTTTCTTTTATTTATTATTTATTTCTGAGCTTCAAAAGGGTGTATAATTTATTTACATATTTACTTATTGCTTTGAGTGCTGGTGTTAAGACTTTAACTCAGAAGCTGAGTACTATCCTTTCTTTTTCGCTCAAGGCTGAAGCTCTACCACTTTAGCCACGCCTTCATTTTTGGTTTTTTGGTGTTAATTGGGGATAAGAGCCTCAAGACTTTCTTGCCTGGTTTAGCTTTGAACTGCAATTCTCAGATGTCAGCCTCTTCAATAGCTGGGATTACAGGCTTGAACCACTGACAAGTTCTACAAGAAATGTACTCACTACCTTACTTATGTAACTGTATATCACCTCTCTGTACATCACTTTCCAATAAAATAAACATGAACAAGAAACAAAAAATAGACAAATTAAATTTAAACTAAGTTTTATTTTTCTGTAGTTCTCTGGGAAGAATTATACTACTCAACCCAGTCAGCACATCAAGTAATGATGTTCCATTTCCTGCTTTTTCTCAAACATAATATTCACTCTTTTACTCAAGACTGATTTGTTCAAGTATCTAGGTAGAAGTTGTAAGGACTAAAGTTGAAATGCAAGACATCAGTTTGTAGACACAGTATTTAATCATGCATCTGAAGAGTCAAGCATTTTACTTCTTTATCTTTAATATGAACAGTAATGAGAGGATTAATTATCTCCCAGATTCCTAGCATTGGCAGAATTCTAAAACTGTGAATCATTGCTCATAGACAACTGCAAAATTAGGAAACTGGGGGGAAAATAAACAAAAGGGCATAAATATTCCGGATCTTTGTACCTTTTCCAAGGGCTCTTGGCCCAGGGAAACTCATAATACCTGCCGCACGACCATCCAGCCCAACCTCCTCTTTGCCCAAAAGTTCTATCTTTTGATTAGTGATTATCATCGGTGTGGGATGTGACTGTCATTATTCGCAACACTGACTCTGAGCTTTCACTTTATTCTCCTCCAGTCTGCTGAACGATGACTTAGAACTGTCTGTTCCCCTCAGCCTGCCAACCGTGGCTGCTCCTGGCCCCTCCGGGGTTCTGCTGTACTGCCAGAGGCTGCACTAGAGGCTGCACTTCATTGCCTCTTTCAAACGCCAGCCCTGAGCTCATTATTCCACTTCAACTTGGTGCCACGCCAAAGATGGCTACTCTGCTGCCTGCCTGGTATTCATTCTAGGCAACATTCTGTGTACAAACTCCAGATAAGCGTCAAGACTCGCATCCTGACCTCCCTCTTTAAAAAAAAAAGTAATTTAATTGTAAAAGTGATGTACAGATGGGGTTACAGTGATGCGTACATTTCTTGCCAAAACAGTGTTACTCCTCCCTTGTTTTCTCCCACTTTCCCATCCCCTTTCAAGTTGTAAAGTTCATTTCCAACATAGTGTTTTTTGAGTGTCCCTATTGCATGGTTTCACCCTTTGCCTCACCATTTTGTGATTCTCCTTCCCTTCCTCAAATCAGATATATGTACATGCAAGACACAGGTGCTAAGAAAAAAATCACTGACAACAGGTGTAAAACATAGGGGAAAACAAAAGAAAAGAAAAGAAGAATTTCATACAGTACATTAAATACACACACACACACACACACACACACACACACATCTTGGAGTTCATTTCTCTTAGCATCATTTTATACCATTATATATACAAATCATATTGTAAAGTAAACCTGACCCAAGGAAGCTTAAGTTCCAGGGCTTCTTTCATTTGTAATAATTAGTATATGTCTAGGATAGTCCTGGCAGAGGATCATAATAGCTCAATAGTTATGATCACCTCCTTCTTTACTTCATCTGATGTGAGAGGATCCCAGATATAAAAGAGGACCGGTTAGCATCATTTAAGGGGTTCTCATAATTTACGGGGAGCACAGGGTAGTCCTACATCTTTGTCTCATTCTAGGAGGTCTCTATACCAGCTCTCCATACCAGCACAGTTATTCAGTCCTGGTTGGGTTATTTTGCTGTTGCTGATGTTTTGTATTCTTATTTTTTTGCCCTCTTAAATTGCCTCTCATTCTATAAAACTAGGACCTTTTTATACTTATTGTAATATTCCAATTGTAAATACACCCTGATGTAGCTAGAACACCAATAACTCCACTTTCCTACTTCCTATAAATATTGTTCTCTTCTGAAGTCACCAAGTAGATTTTACTATAGAGCTGGTGTTTTCAGGGGGCTGTAAGTAAAGTTTGGAATCATACACAAATGAAATGTAATAAACATAAAATGTGTATCAACTATCATTACACTTGAATATATCAAAATCTTCTTAACATTGAGATCTATCTGGCCCATTTCTTTGTTTTTTTCTCTTCAATTTTTTAAAATCATCTTTAAGTAGTTGTACAAAGGAGTTGCCATTTACCAAAGCAGTATAGGAATGCAGTGCATCTTGATGAATGTCACCCCTTTCTACATTCTTACCCATCCTCCCTCCCAACCTACCCCTCCCCTTACTCATCTTAATTTTAGGTTATGTATTGACTTTTTTTGCCTTTTAACCAAGTAGTTTATGTGTACAATGCATCTCGATCTGTGTCAGCCCTTCAACATCTTCATCCCCACTTCAACCTTTATATTTCCCTTATATTTCTCAATCCTGTGGTAAATAAAATAAATTCATGTATTTTACCCTCTTCCCCCTTCATTCTTTTTCCTCTCTTCCCTTAGCCCCACACTAACCTCTTACAAGTGCCCATTTCCTGGTGCTTATTTTGTTGGACTTTGATTTATGTTTTTAAGACTCTCCATAGAGAGTCTTAAAAGTATAGCTCTTTTCAGTTTCTAGCTTCAGTCACCCTTTCTCATTACTTCCTGGGGAATGACAGGTTAGTCTTCCCTCACACAATCACACTGTTGCCATAAGAACTAAACTGTGTGCCAGGACATCCAAGATTAGAGTAGGAGTGCAAGTTCTAAATACTTGTCTCATCCGAGCTGGCCGTGTTGTAGGTGCTAGTTTCTTCTCGGTAATACTGATTTGCTTGGGGAGTATCAAATCATAAGCCAGAGCAGGACAGTTAACAGTGAACAGTTAACGTCCTAATAAGGAACAGATACCCACAAACTACCGTAATGGTGAACTTAGCATATTTTTAAAATTGTATTATCTTAGAGGCATGCTAAACATCTTCCCTCTTTCCTTTCAATTTTTATAATAATAGAGTCAAAGAAGCTGCTATTAAGGTTTCTTCTTATATGAGTTTTCTAGGGAGATGACAGAAATGATCACAGAGGAGATGGCATGAACAGCAAAAAGTTGTATCCTCACAGTTGCAAAAAGTTATAAGTCCAAGATCAAAGTAAAAGAGAAATCTCAAATAGTATACTTCCTTAGAAAGGCAAAAGTAAAGTTCAGCAAAATAAATCACCAGGATTCAGATACTCAAAAGGAATGGGGTGGAATCAAGAAAAAAAGGGTCAGAAGAGTGGGAGAAGGCTGGGTGAGACTATTGAAAGGGGTGACATTGATCAAGGTATATTATAGTCATAAACTGCTTTGTTGAATGTCAACTACTACAGGTAATAATATAAAACAATTAAAATACATCTGTAAGCACAAAAAGAAAATTCCATTCTAACACAATAAAAAATAAATTTAGTACTGGTAAGGTTGGTTTCTTCTAAGCCCTCTCTCTTTGGCTTTCAGGTGCCCATAGTTTCCCTGTGACTTACATGGTCTTTTCTCTGTGTGTGTCTTAATCTATTCTTTTATTTTAATTTAATTTAATTTTATTTGAGAACATATTGTACAGAGGGGTTACAATTACATGGGCAGGATAATGCATACATTTCTTACCAAGCATTGCAGCCTCCTCCTTCCCAGCCTCCCTCCTCCCCCCCACCCAATCCTTATAAGGGCAACAATTGTATTAGACTAGGGCTCATTCCAGTGCCCTCATTGTAATTTAATTATCTCTATTGCCAAATATAAATGCATTCTGCGATACCAGGGGTCAGTATTTCAGCATGAGAATTTTAGGGAAATGAATTTCTTCCAAGATCACCTCTGCTGAATATCACCTAGATTTCACAGTCACATATTTAGTAAATGTTAGACTCAATCTAACTATGATCATCATACCACCTGCAAAATGCTTGTTATTCATTGTGATTACTCTTAGAAAACTTTTACCTTATAAACTGTTCTGGTTGGTCCATATAATATTATGTTATTTGACTTTTAATACTGGTTGCTTGGTTTGGTTCAGTTGACTTTATGTGGCAAAGCCTTTTCCGGTTCCTGGGACATCACTGTGGAAAAGGTTTCTCCATACTAATATACAGGTTGACATCTATGAAGAATTCTAAACCTCTCTTGGAATATTGAAATGAATGAGCTTTTCAAAGATGCCATGGTTACAACTTAAGTGTGTTTGTAGAACAAGTGAAAAAATTTCAGTAAGGTGTATTCTAATAATACACCTTCTAATACACATTCTAATAATAATTGCCTATGTTATCTGTTAGGCTGAATAGTTGAAACTGTACATATCTGTATTATATTATAAAAAACTGTCACTTTTTCCCCAGGATAAAATTATATATTCTATTTTATGACTGTAATTGAAAAATCACCCCAGGGAATGGGTAGAGAAGGTGCATAAGAGTTTTGTTAAGATTTGTATTTAAAATTAAAAAACAGATTTTTTTAACGTGGTTACCAATGGACTGGAACAGAGCATGCTGAAAAAAGATTAGTTCAAATACACAGATTTTCCAGACTTTACATTATTCCCCAAATTCAATTACAAATCTAAATTGCAACTTTAATTTTTAATAATCACTTGGATCTGCGTTTCGTTTGCTTGTTGATTTTGGTTTGTTTTGGACTCCTTTGCTTCCTGCTGTCTCATAAAGAGTGTCTCCAGGAGATGTCAGTTTTGCTATCACCATGCCACCATTCCTACTTTCCACACTGCTTTTAACATAACATCTTACATAACATACTACAAAATGTACAATCTAATGTGCAGAATGTACATTTTTTGTACAGATATAAAACTGCAGAATTTGTGGCTGGAACAGGGCAGCAAACCCAGGGTATAATTAATTACAGAATAATAATCCATTCAATGACTTATCTAAAAAATTAATTCCATGGTCAAATATATTTGAGAGATCTTTCAGAATATATACAAAATTCATTGCATACAAAACTAACCACATCCATAAAAAGTCTAAAATTTCCATTGCAAATAAATTTGTATAACCCACTTTGGCTTTCATCTTTCTTAAAATTTTTAATGAACATACACTTGGTAATATTATCAAGTCACAGGTTCCAGGGAATTGCAGAGCATGGGAGGGAGAAAGAAGAAAAGGTTCCAGGCTCTCATATATCTAACAGAAGGGAGTAGGTGTGCAATCATCACACAGCGTGTGGACATGTGTATAAACTGCTATGTTTGTGAATGTGAAGATGACCTTAGTTCTTCTTCCTTGGGTGTCTGGAAAAGGGCAGTTCATGTGTTACAGTTGCCTGCAGACAGAGTTAATTTCACATGCAAAAGACCTAATAATTTATTGCAAAATTAATATATGATCATATATCAGAAGCCTAAGGCTTAGGTGATTTTCCTTCAAAATTTAGTATTCCAAAGTTTTAATTTTTCAACTGCCTCTGAGAAATTTAGGACTGAATGGCTGTTGAGAGACAAAACAAAAGTAGACCGCATTTTTATTTTCTCATCTAGGATATATCTCTTAAATAAAATTGTATAGGACTAAAATTTACAATGCCAGCAGTTTGAAGCAAATGTAATAGCACTTTAAAGTAGCATTACAAGATTTATTTTCACATACTTAAAATTTAATACCTCTTCAGAGAATTCTGGAATTGGAAAATGTTTACCTTAGGAACACTCAACTATGTGTTGGTTCAACACTAAACCATGAATTCATGAAGCATACTTAACATGTGGCTCTTAGAATCTGTCTTGTAAATTCAGTTTTCACATAATACAAGGGTAAAAAAACACACACACAACAGTCCTTGGTTATGAAGATTGTGTACAAAAATGGCCTTACAGAAATATAAAACATAGATAGCCATCACATTCTACATAAAGTCACAATTTTAGAGGTCTACTTCCACTTGATTTTCACGCCAATAAAATATCTCTTCATGAAAAGAATCCTGAGTAGAAGTGACATTGGTATCTAAGCTTTTGGAATTTAGCTAGAAGATTGGATTTTAAATTTTACTTGGTTTTAATTAATTTAAATTCAGGGCAACACATTGCTTTTGGCTATCATACTGCCCAATACCAGTCTGTCTCGCCTTTCTAACACGTAAGCAGAGATATAATTAATGTTTCTGTGGTCAACGTAGTAGTGTCCTCTTCAGATGCTATCAGGTGATGTTTCATCTGACTAGGGAGCTTGCCATGGTTTCTGTGATGTTTAGTGGCAGAAAGCCTCCAGATTTTAAAATTTTCAGTGTTGTTTTTAAGTATAGAAAATTACGTCACTCAATATGATGTCATGCTTGGAGATGCTTATCTTCAATGCCTAGTTGCAAAAGGGACAACAAGACTTGGCCATGATGGTGGCATGTGGCTCATGCCTGTAATTCAAGTTTTTCAAGAAGCTGAGATCTGAGGATGGCAATTCAAAGCCAGCCTGAGAAGGAAATTCCATGAAATGGTCATCTCCAATTAACCCCTAGAAAACCTGAAGTAGTTCTGTAGCTCAGTGACTGCTAGCCTTGAATGAAAAAGCTCAGTGAGAGTGCCCAGGCCCTGAGCTCAAGCCCCACAATTAAAAAAATAAAAGAAGACTTGACCTTATAATGAGAGGAATATTGGCTCATGTATGTAACCTTAGCCACTGAGAAGCTTTCAATCTGGAAGATCATGATTCAATATCAGTCTAGATATAAAAACCACTAGACTCCAAGACCAAAATATAACTAACAACAACAAACAAAAGAGGTTATAGAAGTTTAACCCTTCAGTAGAATGATAACCTTGCCAGTGAGAAGAGCTGCGTTCAAATTCCATTCCAGTGACATATAAAAGTATTAATAATGGGCTGGGAAGGTGGCTCAGTGGTAGAGTTCTTGCCTTGCATGCATGAAGCCCTGGGTTCGATTCCTCAGCACCACATAAGCAGAAAATAGCTGGAAGTGGCACTGTGGCTCAAGTGGTAGGGCCTAGCCTTGAGCTGAAGAGCTGAGGGACAGTGCCTAGGCCCAGAATTCAGCCCCCACAACCAACAACAACAACAAAAAAGTATTAATATAAAGGACTGGGCGTTTGGCCCACTAATGGTCCTATCTGTTAGATCACAAATTCACTTGTGTTTGGATCACTTTTCTTCTTCCTCATCGAGCAAGGTATGTTCCTAACAGAAAGCTATGTCCTCTGTTTCCTGCAAATGTTAAGGTCCAATAGAAGTCCTATAAACCAAATCCACTCTCACAACTTGCACCTGGAGATGTCAGCCAAGTTTACTTTCTAAACAAAACAAAACAAAACAAAACTTGTGTCTCTTTAAAATACGAAGTATGGAAAAAATTAGAGATGACAATTTATCGTGCGTGACAGTTTATATGAATTAAATGGTCACAATAGAAAATACATGTATTATTTTATTTAAAAAGGAAACATACAATTAGGGGAAAGGGAAGATTTATCAACTTTACACATCTTTGGTTGGAACTGAAACTATCAGTATCTGTGTATATATACAGAGCACTGTATTTGTACTACCTATGCAATTCTGGGGCATTGCACTCTTGCTTGTGTTTTGGGCTCAACCTGGCACTATACTACATGAGCCATACCTTCACTTCCAGCAAGTTTCTGGTTACTTGGAAATAAGAACATCAGTGATTTCTCTTCTTAGGCTAACTCCTATGTCTTGGCCTCCTGAGTAGTTACTATTATTACAAATGTGATGCACCAGTGCTTAGTTTTACAGCTTTCTGTCTTCCAGCATCTATTTCCCAGACCTCTTCCCTAGCTTTGTCAACTGAAAGGACTTAAACAGTGACAGTTCAGCACTGGTCGATAGACTCAGCAATTACATATTCATTTCTAAATAACTTTCTCAACTGAAATAGTACTAATTCTCTTCTATTTACAAATGAAAACAATTAGTAATATTTAAAGTAATAAATTGTTCTTGATATAAAACAGAACAAAGATAAATGCACAAACAGAGGAAACAAATCTTTTACTTACAGTACTATGATCTTTAATAATATTTTAAAGAACTGGGTTTAGAAAATTTACATCTGGCAACCAACCTAGTAATGAATGACTTAGGCAAGAATCATTAATGATTGTTAAAACTAGTGGGTAAAGTTTGGAAAAATAGAATACCTATATAGTCTCAAGATATAGCTTCCCATATTATTTATGAAATGGAGAGGAAATAAACTATTGTCGAAACGTGTCATATTCCATGTTAAATAACTAAATATTAGCAGTGTCAGGACTGACATCTCCTGATACAATGACTTGAGAAGAAAAAAATGTAACTATGAAATGTTTCTGCTAAAGAAAAATATGTAATCTGAATTAATTAGAGAGAAACACCAAATAAACCAGAATTGGGAGATATTTCACCAAGGAAATGACATGTACTCTTGAAAAAATGTGAAGTCATAAAACCCAATTCTGGATCAAGGAACTGATTCAGATTACAGAATATCAAGGTGCAATGAAGCAGCTGTGCTCACAGAATGCCTCTGGATTAGGAGTAAAAGCACCTGTAAAATTCATTTTTACAACTAATGAAATTTGAATACCATGATGAAAACCTATTTTTGTATTAGTATTAAGTTTCCTGACACCTATGGCTTTATTGTAGCATTATCTGTGACTCTATCTGTCCTTACATATTACAGACTGACATTTTCAGAAAGAAAGAGGAAAGATAGCTACCACTCAGTGTCAAACAATGCATACACATGTACATTAAATGGTACTTGAATATTTTGAATACAGTTAAGAACAAATTTACTCAGGTTTGAACTCAGGTCTCATGCATGGTTGCACTCTCTTTTGATCCATGAGCTCACCTCAGCATATGTAGTCTTCTTTCTTTCTTTCTTTCTTTCTTTTTTTGTCAGTTGTGTGACCTGAACTCTCGTCCTGGGCACTGTCCCTGAGCTCTTCAGCTCAAGGCTAACACTCTACTACTTGAGCCATAGCACCATTTCCAACTTTTTCTGCTTATGTGATGCTGAGGAATTGAAACCAGGGCCTCATGCATGCAAAGCAAGCACTCTACATCTGAGCCACCTTCCCAGAGGACAAATTGTAATGCTGATGGAGCAAACACAAACAACTGATGAATCTGGGTAAATGCTATGAGAAAGCTTTGCACTACTCTTGCAATTTATCTTCACACTTAACATCAAAATTTCAAATAAAGGGATCCAAATAGGGAAAATGAAATAAAACTCTCCCTCTTTGCAGATGACATAAACGTGCATTGAAAGAACCCCATTGACTCCACTCTCAAGTTACTCGAGCAGATACAAAATTTTGACTAAGTAGCGGGGTATAAAATTAACCTTCAATAATCAATGGCTTTTCTGTATGTTAATAACTAGAAAAGCAAGGCTGAAATCAGGAAAGTAACTCTTTGTAATAGCCCCACAAAAATTAAAATACCTAGGAGTTAACTTAATTAAATAAGTGAAGGACCGCTATGACAAAAACTTTAAAATCCCAAAAAAAGAAATTACAGTAGAACTTAGGAAGTGGGAAAACCTCCCATGCTCCTGGATTGGAAGGATCAACATTGTGAAAATGGTAATACTTCCCAAGGCTATCTACAAATTCAATGTGATACCTATCATTATTCCAACCTCATTCTTCAAGGAAATAGAAGAAGCAACCCAAAAATTTATATGGAATAATAAAAGATCCCAAATAGCAAAAACAATCCTTAGCAGAAAGAACAGGAAGGAATACCAATAACAAATTTCAAATTCTACTACAAAGCCATAGTAATTAAAACAGCTTGGTACTGGCACATGAACAGACCTCAGGACCCATGCAATAAAACTGAAGATTCAGAAATTAATCCACAGACCTACAGCCACCTAATCGATAAGGGAGCTAAAAAATAGAATGGAAGAAAGACAGCCTCTTCAGTAAATGGTGCTGGCAAACTTGGTTAAACACCTGTAGAAAACTAAAGCTAGATCCTTATATAACATACTGCACCAGAATCAACTCCAAATGGCTCAAAGACCTCAGAGTCAAAGCAGACACCCTGAAAATATTACAGAAAGGAATAGGAGAAACCCTAGGTCTTCTTGGAACAGGCCAAAATTTTCCTAATAAAGACTCAGAAACACAACAAATCAAAAAAAAGTTGCCCAAACGGGATTGCATTAAACTGCAAAGCTTCTACTGCAAAGCTTCTGCATGACAAAGGACATAGCTAGCAAGATCAATAGAAAGCCCATAAATTGGGAGAAGATCTTCACTAGCCATAAAACAGACAAGGGCCTCATATTAAAATATACTTAGAACTCAAAAAATCAAATCCCCCAACAACAAAGCCACAAAGAAACAACCGCCTGATTAAAACGTGGACTAAAGACTTAAAGACAGACTTCTCTGAAGAGGAAATAAAAATGGCCAATAGACACATGAAGAACTGTTCAATTTTTCTGGCCATAAAAGAAATGCAAATCAAAATAACATTGAAATTCCATCTCATCCCAGTTAGAATGGGTATAATCAAGAAATCTAATAACAACTGATGTTGGAGGGAATGTGACCAAAAGGAACCCTACTTCCTTGTTGTTCAGAATGTAAACTTGTTCAGCCACTTTGGACAACAGTATGGAAGTTCCTCAAAAGACTCAACATAGACCTCCCCTATGACCCAATAATCCTACTTTTGGCCATTTACCCAAAGTATCACAAACTAGGCCATACTAAAGCTACCAGCATAACTATGTGTATTACAGCATTATTTACTATAGCTAAGATATGGAACCAACCAAGATGCCCCTCAATAGATGAATGGATCAAGAAAATGTGGTGTGTGTGTGTGTATGTGTGTGTGTGTGTGTGTGTGTGTGTGTGTGTGTGTGTGTGTGAATTTTATGCCTTCATCAGAAGGGATAATATGATCCCATTTGTTATGAAATGGAAAAACTTGGAAAACTTACATTAAGTATAGTAAGCCAGTCCCAAAGAAACATAGGTCCCATGGTTTTCCTCATTTGTAATAACTAGCATATGTCTAGGAAAATCTTACCAAACAAGCAGAAAACCTCAAAAGCTATGCACATATGACCGCATGAGATTATGCTAAGTGAAATGAACCCTATGATAGGGACACAAGAGGTTTTTATTTTTCTTGTTGTCGTTTTAAATGTACTTGTAATGTACTATGTAATTTTTTTGTTTCTTTCATATGTTCTTACCCCATGATATAACCCCTGTTTTCACTGTATTTGATTCTGGTGCCCTCTACCTTGTATATACATCTTTCTAATTTGGGGAAGGAAAGGGAAATAACAAAATGCTGCAACAAGGATACAGGTTGACCCATTGTAACAATGAGATGTACAAGACACTATGTTGAAAATGAACTTTACAATTTAGGGGGGTGAAGAAGGTGTTGGGGAGGTAGGGAGGGAAGGGATGGTAGGGAAAAACAAAGGATGGGGTAACAATGCTTAATAGGAAATATACTCATTACCTTACTGTAATTATAACCCCTCTGTATGGGAACTTTACAATAAAAATAAATACAATAAAAATACAATAAAATACATACAAGACATACAAATACACACAAAATACATACAATAAAAGTGAAAAATTCAAAATTGCAAAAATTAAACTAAAAAAATTCTTATTTCTACCAGTATTGTTGAGAAATACAAGGAGATCCAGTCTACATTCTTTTGTGACTTTTCTCTCTGTGTCTGTTTCTCTACATATACATACTCACATAAATATTATAATATAATGTACATATAATATATACATATCTAATTATGTTACATATATTATTTACATGTTATATATTTATATATTGTATAGATTTTAAATAAAACATAGTACATACATTATATTCAATGGTAAATACAAATAATACTATGGTTTAGCATTGTTCTAGTTATACAAACTGAAATGATTTTATGCAAATTTTTGGGAAAAATTCAGAAGACCTGATTGTTAATGAAATGCAATAATAGGGGTTGTTATTAACTTGAGGGCTTACAAGGGGATTGCTATTGTCTTTATGTTGTTTTACCATTGGATTAGTGAATATAAAAATAACATATGGAATTTTGTCATTTTATACTTGCATATTAGTCATGCCTGCAATATTTTCTGTAGGATTTTTTTAAAATTTTATTTTATTTTATTTGAGAACATACTGTACAGAGGGGTTACAATTACATGGGCAGGATAATGCATACATTTCTTACCAAGCATTGCAGCCTCCTCCTTTGTTTACCCTTCACCTCCCTTCCCACCCACCCAATCATACCCCCCCTCCCCCCCCACACCGACATTGTAAAGCTGGTTTTGACATGACATTTTGTACTTCTCATTGTTACAACAGGTCCACCTGAATCCTTAAACGGCTTGTTTGTCCCCGTCTCCTCCACATGTTATACTGACATCAAATATAGTGAAAGCGGGGGTTACACTGTGGGGGAGGGACATACAAAGCAACAAAGAAATAATCTTATAAATGCGTTAGAAACACATGCATGAAAGTTCTGTAGGATTTTTAAGCTTATCAAGAGAAAAATCCCACATTACAGATAAGAAGCCCTCAACATTGTAGATTTGGACACATGAAAATTGAGTGGGAGGATGAAATATGTTGATCAACAGACTTTTTCATTCCTCATGTCTATTCCTATTCTTTAGATTATTTTATGGATATTTCCTCATTTATTGCCAAGACCCATGAATTGTACTCATTATTAAAGAACATTATGAGTCTTTGAGAAAGATAACTGCATTTTCCAACAATAAGTATAACTAGAGAAATGACAGATTTTAAATTTATTCTAACAAAATATCCTACATAATTTCATAGATGAACAAACTCAATTTTGTTAATATTGTTCCTTTTTTAAAATTAATTAATTGTTCTATTTATTCACTTTATAAAGTGTGGTTACTGTTTGTGATAGACGTGCTCTCAGATTATGGTAACCACAAATAGTTCAATCAAATTTTTGATGCTATAATTGGTACAGTTTATAGGTTTAGATTTTTCTATCTGTATTTTATATTTTTCCTTGAATGCTGCCCACCAGCATATATTGAATGTAAAACGAAATCTCAACTTCTTCAGCATTAAATTTAAATTGTTGATTTGATATCAGATCACATTGTCTCCGTTATTTTCTTACCTCCCTTATTTAACTTGTATGATAAAGACAAAATCATATTGGTAGAATATGGCTAGACCACAAGTTAAACAATTCAGGATTCATTGGTAAATATTTTTAAGCAGATGGTTTTTATTATTCTCAGAATTCATTACATATTTATGTAGAACTCGGATAGTAAAATCTCTATTATTGGCCACTTGTTTAAAGTAAAGATTTCCCAGCACAGCAATAAAGAATATTTTGAATGACAAATGTATTAGGGAACACACTGATCTCTTAAGAACAATAACCACTCAAAATTGTTCTCCATAGGCTATAATCTTAGATATTTCAATGATCAACAGGAAGTTTCCTTGCAGAGAAAGATGAAATTTGTGTTAACAAAACTGGCTTTGAACTTATATAACTCATATTTTTCATACTTGATACTTAAATTTATGAAATTTTTTGGTGCTTAATAATCCTCTTTAAGGTTTCTAACAGTCAAGTGGAAATATATATTTCATGCACATCTAAGGTTTTAGAACACATGCCAAGAAACACAAGTCAGAGAGACTGAAATGGAAAGAACGCAGGCACATTTTATTTTTCCCCAACCAAGTGTCAAGGCATTTCATGCTGTGAATATCTAACATATTGCTTTGACAACTAGACACATATTTATATTTTCTGCTGTTCTAGTCAGGGCATAGTTCAACATTGTGTCAGTTGATTTAGTACTAACTCAAGTCAGTCTTTAGACATTTCTCCTGGTAACTGGACCAGGAACACCTGGTGAAGACTTGTCACAAATTACAGCGATGCTCTTTATTCTTTGAATGGTTTTGGTTGGCAGGGGTAATATGGAATGAGAAGTAGATAAACAACACACAGATCCACTGAATTGTAACACTGGGAATATTAAGTAAACTGTGTTGTTTGATACACTTCACTAGAGTAAAACCACTGAGAAGTAATTCTTCTGCAGAATTTCAACCAAAGGATAAAAAGATTCATAAGAGCACAGAATGGTTCATAGACACAAAGCTTCAAATCTATATGGATTTCAGTAAATAAAGTATAAGGACATTTCAACACCAAATCAAATTGAAAGAAATAGCTTTGATTTTGATTTATTTGCCAGGCAGTTACTTGCTGGTAGCACTAAAATTAACATCATAACCAGCATAAAATTTGTAAGAAAAATGAAGAATGGTTTTCTATTACATATTTTAACCCTACCAAAAGACTGTTCATTAAAGATAGTTCTCATTTCTATTTCTCATTCTCTTATTTTTATATTTATACCACAACTCTCTAGCTTTCTTTGTGGTTTTAACATATGTAGCTAACGAATGATTTTAGAGAATATACAACTCCTTCTAGAAGTTACTGATGGTGTTATAGTTATGGTTTTACCGTAACTCACACACCATTTATTTGAGTGTCTGGCTAAGCTATTCAGTGTTTATATGCTTTAAGTTTGAGGATATACTTTTGCTATAGAAACACTTAAAACACATACACATATATACACACAGGTATGTATGCATGTATATGCAATGTTGAAACATACATTGGTATAGTTGAAACAGCAAAAGAAACTGAAGACATCCTCACAAAGGTGATCATCAAAGCTGTATGCCTCCCATCTCCCTCACCGTCCATCAGGCTTAGACTCTGGAAAGTCACAGGAAGGATTCTCTTCAACAAAGTTTACTAAATCAAAACATCTACTCACAATTGGTGGACCATGAAAGGTTAAACCCATTGTTCTCCACACTGTCATTTAAAAACAAATACTTTTCTTTATTGACACCTGCCACCTTTGACATACTCTGCAGGGATTTCCACCCACCTCTGTATATTCTGCATGAGGTTGTAACCACTTTTTTTCTTGTTACTCTGTCGCCTGCAGCCTATTTTGAATCATCCCTCTCTCACACAGTACAAAACTTGATTTACTACCAAGTTGTGTGGTTCCTTCTTGCTCTACATAGTTACCAATAAGACGGTTTTTGTCAGTTACTGGGCTTGAACTCAGGGGCTGGGCACTGTCCCTGAGGTTTTTTTTCTTGCTCAACACTAGCACTCTCCCACTTTGAATCAAGGCTCCACTTCCAATTTTCTAGTGGTTAGTGGCAATGGCTTCCAACTGCGATGCTCAGAGCTCAATCTCCTGAGTAGCTAGAATTACAGGCATGAGCCACCAGTGTACAGCTAGAGCAGGATATTTTTTTGTATATTTAGGAAGTATCAAGGGATTAAGAAAATACATTAATGTGTCTGATGAACATAAAAGATTATTTTAGTTAAAAGAATTTCATATTATTTAATGTACATATATGAATGGAATCAAGAAACTTGGGTGGGGTGAAGATATGGGTAAAGGAGGGAAATGGTGGTATTGTCACAATGCATTGTACCCAGAGATGAAACGTTGATTTGACTCCTACTGCTTAATGATAATAAAGCTTTACATATGTACAGAATATCTCAAGGCATTCTTTTCTGAATTATGAGAAGATGGGTAATTTAGCAACAATTTACTCTCTGCTCTAATTCCATACTAACAAATAATTATGAGGGTATTAACAAGATGGGATATCATGTGGAGTTTCCTTTAGACAGCACAATCAACTTGCATTATATTCTGTGGAAATGAACACTGATATTCTCTTTTATGCAATTTATTTAATTTTTATTATCTCTAAATAGTTATACAAAGGAATTTCAATTAAGAATGCCAACTTATGAGTACAATGCAACTTGAATAGATAGAAATATTTGGTTATGCTCCCTAGCAATAAACAACTGATACTGACACTGAATAAATATTCCATAAGACACATTTTGAGCTTAAACAGTGACAGCATGCTCACTATGTTTGAAGTGTTTTATTTCCAAGTTTTAGCTTGAAAATTTTGTATCACGAGAAAAGTCAGTCTTGATAATCTAAGGTTTATTATGGTCAGTGAGTAATTGGACTCAAAACTCTTTGAAGTGGTATATATACACAATGGAAATCTATGCCTCCATCAGAAAGAATGGCATTTCCCCACCTGTTAGGAAATCGAAAGCTTGGAAAAAATTATATTAAGTGAAGTAAGCCAGGCCCAAAGAAACATAGGTCCCATGGTTTTCCTTATTTGCAATAACTAGTATATGTCTGAGACAAGCAGAAAAAGTCAGATAAGTTGATGAAATAAACCCTAAGATAAGTATTCAAAAGTTTTCTTTCTTTCTTGTGATTGTTTCTAACATATTTATAAGATGATTTCTTCGTTGTTTTGTATATCCATTCCCCACGGTATAACCCCTGCTTTCATTGTATTTGATGTTGGTATAATTTGTGGAGGGGAAGGAAAAAAACAAATTGTTTAAACAGGGATACAGCTGGACCCATTGCAACAATGAGATGTACAAGTCGTTATGTCAAAAACGAACTTTACAACTTTGTGGGGGGAGAGATGGTAAGGGGAAACAAAGGAGGAGGCAACAATGCTTGATAAGAAATGTACTCATTACCTTGCTCATATAATTATAACCCCTCTGTATGGTATTTTCACAATAAAAAATAAATAAAAAAACTCTTTGAAGTGATGAGGCATTCTTAACTAAGTAAGCATGGGGATACAGGAAGTATCCATTTGTCATTTATAGTACAAATGTTTAATTGGTGCATCTTTTACATAGAAAATAGTAAATGGTAGTGTGAAATGTAAGATAATGTACAGAGAAAACAAAAATGTTAGTATTTTAATAGGCTGAACAATCTAAGTGGATCAAATAGATTAGGCATTACACCATTTGATTTACTTTGCTGATAGTGAAAACCAAATGATCCAGTTTAAAAATAACCCTTGGGACTTTCATTTGTTCTAATCATCTTCATTAGAAGTTTGTTTCTCTAAAATTAATTACAGAAATAGAGTTCTTAATATTGTAAATCAAAATAGTTTTAAATTAAGTTCATCTAATAATTTAACTGACAGTATTGTAGTATATGAAGTCAGCTAATTGGTTGACATTAAAAAAACATTATTTATAGGTTTTATTCATAATCCACACCGTTCATTCTAGTTTATTCCTACCTCTAAGGTAAAAAATCTATGAAGTATTGTATTATATTTATAAAGATCAATAAAACCATAAGACCTAAAGATATTGAGAATATTTCAGAGAATATTGAGAATATTTGAATGAATCAAAGGCAGCAATATAAATCATGGTAGTTAGTCAGAACTTCTTCTATTCTAGGCCAAAAAATGGAATGAATTTTAGTTTTACCTTTTCTTTCTACTATATAAAACTACATGTGTAAGTAGGAAGTTTTCACTCCATCAATATTATATTTTTAATATAAGTTTTCTTGTGAGATCTATACAAGAGAATTGAGGAACATAGTAGATATTACCATGTATGTACTTCACTGGTATTTAATCATTAGAATTAAGAAGCCCATCTAGTAATTTTTACATAAATTTTTGCATAGTCATTCACTGTTGTTTAAGTATGTAGCCAATGTGATTACTCAATATTTTAGAAGCATTCCTTTACACATTCTAAATAAATAAGAGAAATAGAAAAACACCAATTGAAATACCATATTAATAGTTGCAACAGACAGGAGCTATTGATAATTCTTCATATTCCTGGGGTAAAGTATGAGGAGAAATAGGATGCTCACAGCCTCATAACATCTCTCAGGAGATACTTACTATTCCAAGGAAAAACAACACAGCAGGAAACCCAACCAATATCACAGTAATAGAAGGAATAAAGATAAGCATCATGAGGTGAGACATGCAAAATCTGTGGACCTATTGATATGCTATCAGTAGATCATAAGATTTCTCCTACTGCTCCTGACTCTATTCATTAGAAAGTTTCAGACATGCTCAATTGAGGGACCTTCTACAAAACATGTTAGCATTCAGATGTGCAGAAAGAAGAATAAATGGGCAAGAGAGAGGAGGAGGAAAGGGAAAAGGAAGGGAAAGGGGAAGAGAGGAATGAAGGGCAGAGGTTCGGAAAAGACTAGTAGCAAACTGGGGAGCTTTGAATAAAATCTGTAAATCTTTTATTACATTGATTGTGTGAATTTGATGATTTTAACATTCTTATTACAGGAGAATGGAAGATAAGTACCAAGAGTCTTTATATACCACATTTGTGAATTTTCAAATAAAAAGAAAAAAATCATCTTAAAAGTCCTTAAGACTTTGCTAAAATTTTGCTGACTATGACTGAATTATGCTTTTATAAAATAATCTGGGTCTGTAATGTAATGTCGGTGTCCTTGGCTCAGGCCGAAATTTTCTTAATAGAGGCCCAGAAACACAACAAATCAAAGAAAGGTTGGACAAATGAGATTGCATGAAGCTACAGAGCTTCTGCATGGCAAAGGACATAGCTAGCAAGATCAATAGAAAGCCCACGGATTGGGAGAAGACCTTTACTAGCCATACAATAGACAAGGGTCTCATATCTAAAATATACTTGGAACTCAAAAAATTAAATCCCCCAACAACAAATCCTCAAAGAAACAACTGCCCAATAAATAAGTGGGCTAATGACTTAAAGAGAGACTTCTCTGAAGAAGAAAGAAGGATGGCCAATAGACACATGAAGAAATGCTCAACCTCCCTAACCATAAAAGAAATGCAAATCAAAACAACATTGAGATACCACCTCACCCCAGTTAGAATGGCAAAAATCAAGAACTCTAACAACAGATGCTGGAGGGGATGTGGACAGAAGGGAACCTTACTTCATTGTTGGTAGGAGTGTAAACTTGTTCAACCACTTTGGAAAGTAGTATGGAGGTTCCTCAAAAGACTCCACATAGAGCTCCCCTATGTCCCAGCAGTCCCACTTTTGGGCATTTACCCAAATGTTTACAAACAATACCCCACTAAAGCTACCAGCACAACTATGTTTATTGCAGCATTATTTATCATAGCTAAGATCTGGAACCAACCCAGATGCCCCTCAGTAGATGAATGGATCAAGAAAATGTGGTATATATACACAATGGAATTCTATGCCTCCATCAGAAAGATTGACATTGCCTCATTTGTTAGGAAATAGAAAGACTTGGAAAAAATTATATTAAGTGATGTAAGCCAAGCTCAAAGAAACATAGGTCCCATGATTTCCCTTATTTGCAATATCGAGTATATGTATGAGTCAAGCAGAAAAGGTCAGATAAGGTGATGTTAGGAAAATGAGCCCTAATATATGTGTTTTAAATGTTTTTTTTTCTTTCATGCATTTGTTTCTAATGCAATTATAAGATTATTCTTTGTTGCTTTGTATGTCCCTCCCCCACAGTATAACCCCTGCTTTCACTTTATTTGATGTCATTATAATTTGTGGAGGGGAAGGGGAAAAACAAGTCGTTTAAATAAGGATACTGGTGGACCTGTTGCAACAATGAGAAGTACAAGTTGTCATGTCAAAAACGAACTTTACAACTTGTGGGGGGGAGCATGGGAAGGAATGGGAAGGCTAAACAAAGGACGAGGCTACAATGCTTGATAAGAAATGTACCCACTATCTTGCCCATGTAATTGTAACCCCTCTGTACAGTATTTTCACATTAAAAACAAAGAAAAAAATAATCTACGTCATGAAATTTATTAAGAGTAAATATTGTCAACTAGACAACTTGCCAAAATAGGTAGATATAGTCTACTTTGGGCAACTTGATACAGCCTGCTGCCAAGTGTAGCCTATTGAATCAGAGTAATTATAGCACATTACAATAAGATTAATGAATGAGAAGCTAGACTACTATTTACAATGATATCTAGAAATTGTATGTAGACAACTAATAATCTTTAGTTCAAAATTTGAAAGACAGATAAAAGGCCCACAAAGTATAGTGAGTTCCTAAAAATAAATGCTTGTGTGGATTATAATAGACAAAGCAGTAAATCACAAACTGTAAGTAATTACATTAAAAAAACCTTTTTAATCTGATTCAATGTACTATCCCCTTGGAGAAAGTTACTAATTGATTGATAATGCTAGTACAAATAGAGAAAAGACAGCTGGATTTGAGAAAGATTAATAACATTTTTTTATAATATTTGGTGGAAAGAAGGAAAAACACTCACAGAAGATATGGACAATTTTATTTTGATAAGTTTAATTACTAATTAAATTGTCATGGTCAATAAGTATCACTCTGGATAAAAAGTGTAAAGAGGCAAGCTGGGAAGGTGGCTCAGTGGTAAAGTACTTGCCTTGAATGCATGAGGCTCTGGGTTCGATTCCTCAGTACCACATAAGCAGAAAAGGCCAGAAGTGGTGCTGTGGCACAAGTGGTAGAGTGCTAGATTTGGGCTGAAATGCTGAGGGACAGTGCCCAGGCCCAGAGTTCAAGCCCCACTACAGACAAAAAAATATCCTCCTTTGGTTTCCTTGTGTGTGAATGCCTAGAAACCTCTATAATTTATCATGTTAAAGTGTGTATTTTTGCTTTGCCATTCAGCGTGTTTACTTGTAAATTTATAGGAACATTCTACTTACCACAAATGGGGGAATCAATGCAACTGATGTTTGTTTGAGTTTAGCTTGCTTCACTTAGTATAATTTTTTCAACTCTTTTCATTTCCTTATAATAGGACAATATCATGCTTCCTGATGGATCAGTAGAAATTCATTCTGTATATACCGAATTTTCTTGATCCATTCTTCCTATGAGGGCATCTGGGTTGAATCCATACCTTGGCTAGGATAAAGAATGCTGCAATGAACATGGTTGTGCTGGTAGCCTGTTTCCTAGACAAAGCTTTACATGTTACAGAATTTTACATAAATAGAATCATACTGTATGTAAGCATGTGGGTTTTTTCTTTTTCACTTTCATGAAGTTTTAAGACTCATGCATGTCCTATATGAATCTATAGTTATTTTAATCTGTACAGAGAGAGAATATAGCATGGTTACTAGTTTATCACCAAGGACTGTTAATTTCTGAGAACAATGTGTAGAAATTCCATTTACAGTGCAGATTTACTTTCTTATCCTTCCAAATCTGCTTTAAATTCACATATTCTATGTGTGTGTGTGTGTGTGTGTGTGTGTGTGTTTGAATGTCATGCTGGTCTTGAACTCACTGTGTTGCCCAGCTGGATTTTCCATTGTAATCCTCTGTCCTGTGCCTCCAGATTTCTGGGGATAGTGGCTTATACTATCATTGATGTTTTTTTAATAACTTGGAAAGTATACCCATCCACTTTTATATTTAGTTATATTGCTTTCAAATAATTGTTTGAAATAATCTGAATACATCTGTCCATCATTTAATAACCCGTTGTGTAGAAAATAAGAGATTGATAGCACAATAGTTCCAATTAATTCACCCATGTCCTATTATTTTCATTATTTTTCTCTTTCAATTCATTGCAACAACTTTTGCTAAAAAAAAATCCATTTTTAGTACAGTTATAGAAAAGAGAAAAGCTTATGCTGTATTTTCACTGCTTCCATCTCTGAAGTGGAACTTCTCCTTGTAGAGAAATGTTGGGACAAAAATCTCACTCTCCCTGAGTGGTAATAGGAATGGGAAAACTTACAGCTTATTCTGTGTTTCCTTACTGATGATAGAGTACTCTAAATTCCTCAGAAGAAAAGTAATAGATAAAAGTATTTGGGATAAAGGGTGAATTAATTCCAGTGACACCCACTAGACACTATGTTGAAATGAACTATACAACTTGTCAGGCAAATGGATCAGGAGGGGAAAAACTGGGAGAGAACAAGGGAAGAGGTGGCACCATTCAAAAAGAAATGTACTTAATACAAGACATATGTAAATGTTACCCCTCTGTACATCACATTTACAAGGAAAAATATTTTTAAAAGGTAACAGAGCAATGTAGTAATACAAACAAAATTAGTAGAAATACAAACAATGTAGAATACAAACTATGTAGAAATACAAACAAAATTAGTAAAGCTAAATTACATTTTAATATGATTGCCTTTGCCCACTATTCAAGCTAGTTTTGATTTCACTCTATAAATCACTCTTAATCTGTCACCTACAACAATTACAGGCTTCAGAAGCACAGCTTGTCTCACATTTAGGGTATCTTCAAGGGCCTGCTGTGCAGTTCTCTCTGCTGTCACTAGCTGACTGAGCATTAAAACTCTACCTGCTGTGGACTGCATGCTCAGTCTGACTGCCAGAGTGAAAAACAAGAGAGGTGAAATTACACCAAGAGGGGAGTTTGCTCCACCAACCACCTAAATTGCCTCCAAGAACCCTTGAGGAGGTCTAAGTCTGAACACTCTTTAGGAAGATAAATTTTAAAAAGTCATGTTTAATTTCACTCTGTCATTTTGAGGTTATGGAGATACTCATATTTTTATAAATTGAATTAAATAGGCATATTATTATCCATCTCCTTTGGCTTATCAATACATCTTGCCCTACTGTAAAACTTCCCTGTAGGTTTGCCTGTATCCAACCAGGTAACCTGAACCTAGAACTGGGCAGAAGAGACACAAGATGGTAACAGCTGGTAAGTTGTGTTTGGGTTTATCTGTGTTTGTCTAGAGTTTAGTCTGGGCACAACACTCATGTTTGAGGACCTGAAAAGACAAGACGTAGAAACAAGACCAAATTCTGACACAAAGTGCTAGGGGAAAAAAACATGTAACATAATGATCTTTGGTGTAATAAGTGAAAATACTATTAAGAGATAATTAGTGTTTCATCAGGCTCAAGTTGTTTAAAATCAACATTGTCAATACCAAAAAAGAAAAACATGATATTTTCTCACAAGATCTTTTGGGCAACACTAATCTTATGACTTCCCAAAAGTTCCATTTTTTGATAGAAAACAGTTGGATGAGCAAGCAAAGTTGGAAAATGAAATACTAAGCATAAAGCTGAAAAAAGTAACACATTCACATGTCACTAATGTAACACATTAACATGGGATCTGTCTAACTAGTTATCTTTTGGTCTGTCTTTTAAGTTTTCTAATAACATACTCCACAGCATTTCACTATAATATCTCTCTTTTCCATAAGCTTTGTGATCATCTCTCCTCCAAAGCTGTTCAATTTTACAAAGGTCGGTAGTTTCCTGATCTTATCTGTTTTAAGATAACCTTTTAAAACTCTGCTTTATTGAACCCAACACTCAGGTTGTTTCTCAAATAGTATTGCATTGGAAAATAAATTTCTTTACAAATTGTATTTCCAGTTCATGATATTCCAAATTCTTGGATTTTCTTCTTCTTCTTCTTTCTCATGTCTTAATGTCCCAGTCATACAAAGTAAAGTTCTTTGTACATAATATCACTATCAATGGTCTTTACCAATGCCCTTTATTAAAAGAACTAAAGTTCTTAAAGAAGTATTAATCAGATCACACAGACAAGTTGTGGCAGTGTTTACTAACTTACTGGAAATATTCTACACTGGAGAAATGTTTACACCATAAATAACAAAGGAGAAGAAAGACATGATTCTCTAAAATATTACCCATCGAGAAAACTTCAGTTAGATGTGAAATACAATTTTTTTTGTGGGTTGTGGGGCTTGAACCATGGGCATTGTTCCTCAGCTCTTCAGCTCAAGGTGAATGCTCTACCACTTGAGCCACAGCACCACTTCTGGTTGTCTAGTGGTTTCTATCAGAGATAAGAGTCTCACAGATTTTCCTGCCCAGGCTGGCTTTGAACCATGATTCTCAGATCTGAGCCTCCTGAGTAGCTAGGATTACAGGTGTGAGCCAACGATGCCCGGCTTGAAATACATTTCTTATTTTCAAAAAGAAACTATATTGTTGAAGAAATAAGCAAAAATGTGGAGTCAACAAAAAAGTAATCCTAAAGAATTGTGTATTTCTTAAAGAATTGTGTATTTCTTAAATTTTTATGAGAACATTTTTATACTGCTCTTGGCAATTTAGAAAGGAAAAAGTTTTCAGATGAAATTTATGAGTTGTTTTATTTATTTAATTGAAGACTAACTTTCATACCAGTGAAATCAAGTTTCATTGGTATCTTGATTTCACTGACTGAGTTTTCCTTTTCTTTTTTAATGGCTATCTACTTTTATCATTTATAGTTAATATATTATTCTTATCAGTATATGATTTTTCACAAATTGTGGTTTAAAGTAACACATATTTGTTACGTTACTCTAGTCAGAAGCAACATTGGGACACATTTGGATCACATTTGCATCAGAAATGTGAACCCCCAAAAGTGAGCAGTGTGAATTCATTTCAGTAAGCTCTCGGTAAGAATCTCTTTTCCTGTCTTTCCAACTTCTGAAGCAACACTGCATTTCTCGGGTCATTCTTCAATAGTCCTCATGTCCCTTTCATTCTACTTTCTTCCTGCAATCATAGGTGAGATTGCATTATGAAAAGACCAGGTAACTTAGGACCATGGTTCAAAGCCAGCCTGGGTAGAAAAGTACGTGAGACTGTTATCTCCAATAAACCACTAGAAAACCAGAAGTGCCACTGTGGCTGAAGTGGTAGAGTGCTTGCCTTGAGCTTAAGAGCGCAAGGACAGTGCCCGAGCCCAGAGTTCAAGCCCCATGACCGACAAAAAAAAATCTATTTCTTCTTCGTTGTAATTTGTTTCATTTTCTTTTTTTCCTTTTTTTATTGTGAAAATACTATACAGAGGGCTTACAATTACATGGGCAAGATAATGAGTACATTTCTTATCAAGCATTGTAACCTCCTCCTTTGTTTCCCCTTCCCATCCCTTCCCATTCTTCCCTACCCCCCCCACCCAGTCCTCCCTGCTCCACCCCCACCAAAGTTGTAAAGTTCATTTTTGACATAATGACTTGTACTTCTGAGATCAACTTATTTTTAAAATAAAATCCTCTTTACTTTTCCTCCATAAATGTTGTTGTCTCAACAAAATTTTATGGTTCATGCCTAAGTATGATTATTAGTAATGGATGAAATGTTGCTTTGTATAGCCAGTAGCATATGCATTTCTCTATCTCCACTCACTTAGAGTGAGGATTTTTCCTCTGAGTTATTTCAGGTTATCTGTTGCTTTCTATATTCAGCTTCAGTCTTCCTATTTTCACTGAAGGTGATACTGGGACTATGTTGGTTGGATAGCTTTCACTTGAAGCAACACAATACCCAGAAATCAACATTGCAGGAGGAAAGCTCTATTTTCTGCCTGGTATCAGAGATTGTACTACACAATCACATGTCCTTATTGCATCATGGTAAGAAGCAAATGATAGAACAGTGCCATTCTCCTCCTGAGCACTGGCAGCCAAGGGATAGCCTGCCACTTGAGCCCCAATATCTCTTCTAGGGACATGTCCAGTGACCTAATTCTTCCCAATGCGCCCTGTTTTTCTAGGTTCTACCTCTTCTCAATAGTACCAAGAGAAGGGGGTCAAGCTTTTCATACATGTGACTTTGGAGTACACCACACATCCAAATTAGAATGGCATAAGCTGGAGATGGAGGAACGGGTCAAACCATACATCTGGAAGGCTGTACAACTGGATAAGCATAGCATACAGTACTTCAACTCATATTCCAGTAATAAAATCTTAGTTGTGAATCAGGAAAACTGAGAAGCTAGCTGTACTTGTCTTAAGGATGTAAAACACAAGACTCACATGACCTAAGAAACATGTCCAGTTGCCACTTGTCTGCATATTATGTTAAGTAGTCAAAATTTGATCAAGAATCTTTCCAGGTACATCCAGCATATGACTCTGTCATAAGAGAGTTCCAGGGGCAGGTGATCTTGATTCACCCTTTCCATCTACTTCTCTTCTTTAAAAGATCATCTGTTGGCTGTGGGCACTGGCACCTAGGATGACTACATTGACAGATGCAGAGTTTCCTGTTTGTTTTTCTCCTTATCAGTGTTCTCAGATCTGAAATTCCGGCCCCAGCTCCATCTGTCCACTCAAACTCTACCTTTCTCAGGCTTTTTCCTCAATACATTTTTCCGTTTCCCAGGAAAATCCCCTGCACACATCCTGTAACTGGATGAAATATACATATGTTTTTCTGTTTCTCAAAGAACGCAATGAGCCAACAGCAGTCCAGAGTTCTAATATTATGACCCTGAAAGGGAACTGCTAATGAAGAGCCATTAGCTATTTCTTCTAGAAGCCATGAGGCTTCAGTGCATAAATGTTCAACATCTCTAGTCATAAAAGAAATGCAAATCAAAACAACATTGAGATATCACCTCACTCCAGTTAGAAGGGCAAAAATCAAGAACTCTAACAACAACAGATGCTGGAGGGGATGTGGACAGAAAGGAACCTTACTTCATTGTTGGTGGGAATGTAAACTTGTTCAACCACTTTGGAAAGCAGTATGGAGGTTCCTCAAAAGACTTCACATAGAACTCCCCTATGACCCAGCAATCCCACTTTTGGGCATTTACCCAAATGTTTACAAACAAGACCACACTAAAGCTACCAGCACAACTATGTTTATTGCAGTATTATTTACCATCGCTAAGATATGGAACCAACCCAGATGCCCCTCAGTAGATGAATGGATCAAGAAAATGTGGTATATATACACAATGGAATTCTATGCCTCCATCAGAAAGAATAACATTGCTCCATTTGTTAGGAAATGGAAAAACTTGGAAAAAATTATATTAAGTGAAGTAAGCCAGGCCCAAAGAAACATAGGTCCCATGGTTTCCCTTATTTGCAATATCTAGTATATGTATGAGTCAAGCGGAAAAGGTCAGATAATATGATGTCAGGAAAATGAACCCTTAGATATGTATTTCAATGTTTTTTTCTTTCATGCATGTGTTTCTAATGCATTTATAAGATTAACTCTTTGTTACTTTGTATGTTCCTCCCCCACAGTACAACCTCTGCTTTTACTATATTTGATGTCAGTATAACTTGAGGAGGAGATGGGGAAAAACCAGTTGTTTAAGGATACAGGTGGACCTGTTGCAACAATGAGAAGTACAAGTTGTCATATCCAAAATGAGCTTTACAATGTCGGTGCGGGGGGGGGGGGGGGGGGGGGGGAGGGGGGGGTAAGGGGGGGTAAGGAGAAGGATTGGGATTGGGGGGGAGGGGGGAGGCTGGGAAGGGATGTGAAGGGTAAACAAGGGAGGAGGCTGCAATGCTTGGTAAGAAATGTACGCATTATCGTGCCCATGTAATTGTAACCCCTCTGTACAGTATGTTCACAAATAAAATAAAATTAAATTTAAAAAAATCACTGAAAGAATTTTTGGATTGCATCTTCTCAATTTGTCTAGAACTATCACCTTCAAAACGCACTCAATTATGGGGCCATTTCTCTGGCACAGAGGTAACACTAATGAAATTAATATATGAGATTTCATGAATTTCTAGTTTTAAAACACTCCCACAAACTCTAAGCAGATTTTCTAAAAGAATATTTCAGTGAGCTGATAAAGAAACAGCTCAGTTTCAAGCACAGAAAAATATCTGGCAGAGTAGTAATTTATCCTTTGGATGTAAGCTAAGTATGTCTAACATTTTGTAATAGATCCTCCACAGATAGCATTCTTGGACCCTGTAATGAATCTCAGTAGTAACCATTTCCAAAACTTAGACTTCCTGCTCTAGTATATCTCTTATGAAGGACAGTATTAATACACGACAAAGCCCCAAAATATTACTTTAAAAGTAGTAACTAAATGTTTAATTAAATCTGTTTTATATGTAAGATTAAATTGCCAGGTATTTTTAAATAAATAAAAATAAAACGTATTGACTTTTGTTTTTTATTTAGCTAAAATGTATTCATCACTGCTTCCACCTTAAATCAGTGTGGAACCTATTTTATTATCAATTCAAGTACAAGACATAAGCTTTCATGATGATTTCCCTAAGAAATAAAATTCTAATTTATTTTATTATTTTAAATAGCTCATGAAACATTTCTTATCTGCAGTAAGCTTTGCAGAGTAGAGGAGAAAAATAATCAGATTTTGGAAGCTTAGAAGAACAGGGTGTGGCTGAGCCTTGCTTAGAAAATCTGCTGTATATAACAGATGCACCAATGAAGTCCAAATAATTCTAAATGAGCGAAAACTTGTAAAACCAAAAGTTTTAAGGATTGCTATCTTTATAAGCCTGACATACAACTTGTTTTATGCATCACATAATTGTGGTTTCCACTGAAATATGAACAATCAAATCAGTAGTTCATGTATTTTATGCTGTATGTGGGCTCACAAATGGATGGCTTACATGATTTTATAACTATATCATAAACTTCAGTGCATTTATTTCAGGATAGAAATAATTTCACTGAACTTATCTATACAATTGAAGCAATCCCAGGTCAACATAAAATTTGAAGAGACAAAGTATATATAATTTGTTTTCACACAGAGTTTAATGACAAGGCTGCCTAGCTTTTGTGATATATTTCATCCCATGTATACATTTGTTTGCTATAACAGTCAAGGCTTGCAAACATATATTATGTTCATTTATATTATCTCTACTTTGTGTCCTACTTTTCATGTAATATTGCTCTGTTTGGGATATTTTATATTTTATCCTGCTTTTATTTTCCTCATAACTTTTCTAGAATCACATAAGTCCATTTTAGATGTGTTCTAAATCATACTTTTAAAATGTACTTACTTTTAGCATAAACAGTTATTACTTACAAATAATTAAATGAATGTCTGACCTCACCTCAAGAGCTTTAGTTAAACTGTAGATATAATGAAGTATCAGTAATACAGAAGGGTATTAAACATGCTAACAAAATCTGCACAATGAAGAAATACAAGACAAGATTTCATCATAATGAATAAGATAAATGGAAGACATCAGCATAGATTTATAGTTATACTAAAAAAAGTCTTAAACATGAAAGAATTGATTAAATTTGAAGTTAAAACAAATAGGATGATAGGCTTATTATATGTGAGATACCATAGTTGAATTATAACTAATTCTATTTTCTATGTATATTATTAATGCCTCATATTTACTATTGCAATGTTAAGAGTTTGATGCCAGAAATAATATTATTTTTTGAAAATAATCATTCTTTTTACTGTAAATTTTTAGAATTTGTTAGTTTCATAGTAGTTGGTAATAAAAACATATTATAAATTGCCATGGAATTATGTACATGGACTTTGATAAGTAGGCATATTTTTGCATTAAGTGTCGTTAAGATTTATGAGTACCCATTTCAAAAGATTCATTGATAAAATTAAAATGAATATTCACATTTAATTTTCATCATTATTCATACATATTGAATGATTACAGATTGACTGTTTTCTGGAAACTTTGAAATTGAATTATTTAATAAAACAAAACAATTTTAAGGAAGAAATTAATGAAGTCTTGTGTTGAGAAAGCTTATTTATTTATTTTTATCTAAAAGTTTGTATGGAGCACTAAAGTATTAACATTGTATAGGCCAGCCCATGCATGCTTCCATTTTGATACCTGTTTTTTTTAATAACATTCCTTCCTTAGGTTGACCTTTTGTTCCCTAATTTATTATGCCCATAAGACACGTATGTCAAATAATTTTTCTATAATTGAATTCACATATGTGACATTAATCTGTATAGAGCCGCTCTTTCCTTCTGTCTTTGTGTATTTATCAGTGCATATAGTCAGGCTGTAATTTGGTGCTAACGTCTTTGCTCATTTTCTAATCAATGCTGAAAAAAAAATGCTAAACCCTTACTTCAGACTTAATTCCGGATGTCATGAGGATCAATGAGAGCTGAGAGCTGAGCGCACATGGAGAGCAGGCCGGCATCAGTGTCTGCTTGGCAGAAATACCTCATTATCTCAAAACCAAAGATTATAAAGATTATTTCTCAAGGTATGGAAAAAGAGAAAAAAAAATCGTACTCAATCATGCTGTCCAAAACGTTTGTAGCTGTAAAGAGACTTGTTATTAGACAATATATTTTCCTTCAGTATCTGAAAAAAACCCTGAGGACTGAAATTACATAATTAAATTTTTGTCTTTGAAATTTGATGAAGTCAGATTATTTGAGCATTTGAAATAAGACACATAACTATTTTATAAGATATATATTTCTTAAACAAATAGTGTAATTATTTAAAAATAAATTATGTGCTGCAATTGTGAACACACCATATTACAAATAATTATAGCAGAAAGGAGACTTGATGCCACATTTTGTATTATTTTAATTTCGAGTATTAGAAATGGTTATTTTCTGTAGCATATCTCTACCACAGTTACTGTCATAATTACACATATTTTAAAATTTGCTTTCTAACTTTTTGTACATAATAAAAATAAAAGATGAAGATTTTTCCAATGTAATGTGTGTACATGTGTAAAGACAAAGACAATATAAACCTATCAGTAGTCCCTTAATCAAATATGAATTTCAAATAAGGATTTATATGTAATAATTCAAATAGATTTATTTTTTTCTATTTTAAAGACTTTCATAGCTTCAAATAGTTAAAAGAAAAATTTGCAAGAGATAACTGATAAATTTGTGTAGTGAAAATCAATAATTATGAAGGAAGGGAGGGAACTTAATATTCCTTTTAATCATATTTCTGGGAAAATAGATTTCTTAGATATTGTACTAAAAAAAGAAAAAACTTCTCTATCATCTGCATTACTTGAGATGCTGTTTAAAAATTATATTACATGAAAAATTGATAAAAGTTTGAAGTCAAAAGCAATTTATCATTTTATACATTTCAAATATATATGAAATATAATTCTTGACATTACAGAAAATTGTTCCAAAATAGTTGATGAAAGAATTTATGGGATAAATACTGTGTTTCTGAAATATTTGTATTTTAACTTTCATACCTAAACTACAAAGTGTAAAAGTTGTATCAAATTCCTGCTTCACAAATGGTTATACTACAATTCTTCAATTGCTGTATTTTTTCTGGTATTATTTTCCAGAAATACAAAATGTATTTATATCCCTTGAAATAAAGTTGAGCAAAGGAAGTTCTTATGTTTGTTGTACATTATTTAAAAATTGAACTATATAACTTGATGGTAGAGATGAGAATAATGAATGAGAACTATGGAAGGATTGATCATGATCAAGATATATTGTACTCTGAATATGACTGATTGTAACCTCTTTGTACAACTACTTAAAAATAAAATTAAAAAATAAATAATTTTAAACCTACACTTTAAAAATGACAGGAATATAAAACATGTAATGTCTGTGGTATAGGTACAGGGAGGGAAATTGGAGAAGGAGAATATTATTAAAATTATTTTTGTATGCTTGTGAACATTGAACAGTGAATCTAATCATTGGCATATACATATGTATACATATATGTATATGTATATATATGTAATGAATAGTTGGGTAGTAGAGCATATTTAAATGATGTAAAATGATATATCTATGATAGATAGATAGATAGACAGATAGATAGATAGATGAGTTTTAGATGATAAAGATACACAGACTATCAATTCTGTCTTTCTAAAAAAGCCTGATTAAAATATGCACATTATATCATTTGGCCGTAAATCATAAGTAGGCAGATAGGTAATAGGATCATGCTATCAATGACTGACTGTTTTACTTCTACTTAAGAAATCACATCAAAACACAATGTATTAATACAACACCGTTTTGCTTGCAAAGTCCACTGTGGATTAGAAACTTGAACTGAGCTCAGAGGAGTTGCTCTTCTGAGTGGCTTCATGTAGATACTGGGTGTTCTATTGACACTGTGGCTTTGCAGTTGTTTTATGTGGCTCTTCATCTTCCAGTGATTTCACTTCATTCCATTGTGGTCTCATGCCTGCAGTTTAGAAGGCAAAAAGAGTCTCAGGGCTTCTGGAGTCATCTACTGAAATCTCTAAGTGTCATCTTATGCACCAGTCAGTTGATCAACTGAGGTCATATATTCAATCCAGATTCAGAAAACTAGAATATAGAATCTGTATCTTTATAAACAACAAAGATATTGCCAAGAAGCCTGTACACAAGACTAGGGGAATTTATTGTAGATATTTTCCCCTCCTTCCCCAAAACAAATCAACCCAAACAACTAACACAAAAATTGCATGTAGTAAATCAACTACAAAGAAAGCAAAATTTAATTTCCTGATTGGGCATATTCTATTACTTATGACAACATAACCTAATGTACATATCAAAATAGAAATTTTCTAAGTGATTTTGTGTGTGTGTGCTTATTTTCCAATCTTAACTTCAACTGAGTCAAATATTTTTTTCTCAAACAGGATACAATGCTTACTGAATGCACAAAACTTTGATCCACATTATTTACTTTGTGAAAATAAGAGGGTAAAAGAGTGCCATTGAGATATGTATCATGCATTTCCACAAAATAAAACATTCGAATGAGACTGTATGTGACAGCTATATTTCAGTATTAAAGATAAAATATAAGATATATTATTTCAATAAAATTGCCACCATTTTATCTCTACCTTCCATATCAAAATGGGCCTAACTTGTCAGTTGCTCATAACAAAGCACCAAGATGGCCCATTCACACTGAACGTATTTATTGATGTATTGAAGGTAAAAGTGTTGGTATTAAAGGGAGTGATGGATGTGGAAAAGTGAAAGAGGATACAGAACATTTTCTCCCATGATGTCATGGTGACACTACTCTAGGATGGCCTTGCTTACCTCCTTGACCTGCTTGTCATGGTCTTAAGAGTAGTTGAAGAATTAAACTAATTCTTTTGTACTGACCTGAGTGGAATAGATTCCATGTATTTCCCTTGATAATCTCTTCTAGAATATGCTATGAATTCCTGTCAATTGTGTCTCCCTGTTGTACAAACTAAACAAATCCTGCTGTGAATTAAAAGCACTTCTATGTTGTCTAGAGTCTCATTGGAAATGAAGAACAGCTGGTTATAATACTACCCCATATAGTTAAAGGTTAGAGAAACTTTCATTTGAAGTAATATGAATAGAAAGACTTAATTTCTTGGAATATTACCTTTACAAGTTGATTGAAGATCTTTCAATGATCATATGCCACAAAATACTATTGCCTACAAAAGTATACACTGGTAAACTGCCATTCCCTGCACATATTTTTCTTTCTTACCTTATATGTGCTGATAGCATTGAACTAGGCATGCTTAATATACTTTTCCATTTGAGCATGACCATATTAGGTTTTGAGTACAAGCATGAAAACATTATATGTAAAGCACCTTAAGCATAATTTTAAAAGTATAAATTTATATGGATTTAGTTTACGGTAGTATTTCTTTTTCTTACACATTTTCTTACACATTCTTTTTCTTTCCCATTTCGGTTGAGTACAAATAAGATTCAATCTAGCTGGCATATGTCAAATAGATTCATATGCAATGTTTCATCTCTTTACTATTTAATACAAAATTGCAAACAGAATGAAAATTATTGAAATATAGTTTGCCTATTTGAAAGAGTACACCTTGAAATTGAATTTTTTGTGGAGACTAGAGCTGACAAAAGAATCTGTACCTCACACTGGCTTGTCTGCCTTTCTTGTTTTTGGCTGGGGCTGGAATATGGAAGTGATGATTGCAGCCTGGCAATTTGATGATCCATTGAAGATGGAATCTGGAAGACTTTTCTGCATAAGATGTTTTTGATTCCCAATTCTACCCCTGTTACCCTCTGGAGTAACTTGGAGCTTGAACCTGAACTATAGCTGACATAGATTTTTAATATGTTTAATATTTATATAGGTCAATAGGAACTTTGTCCTTTATATTCAAATTGTGTCTTATCAAAGCTCCATATAAATGTATAAACTCCAACAAGACTTTTTCTTCATTCTTAGTCCACACTATATTCTATTATCCTGTTTTCATTATGCACAATTAAAAAATATATAGCAACCAAATCTTAGGACCCAAAGCTCTTGCTAGTCTGGTATTAAAACAAAACTGTCTCCTGTTTATAGTAAAATATAATAAAAGGTAATTACAAAGCTTTTTCAGATTGGGTGGGACTTGGTATAATAAGTATCATTATGTTGGTTCTCTCCTTTCTGAGTATTTTTGGACACTCCCTATGCAATTTAAGAAAAGAAATAATCTAATTATATAGTTACAATATTGCTTATATGGAAAGAATAAGCATGAGCTCATCTATGAAATTTCTACCAGATACCTTAGGCAGAATGAAAACTTCTCTAAAGAGATTTTTACAGGCAAAGCACTTGACACTTCACTTAATCATTTTCTGCCATGAGTTAGATGAATATGGGAAGGGGTTGTATGGACTCCTACCTAGTAAAATTAGGCAAGGACAATCTTCTATTGTGACTGTTAAGTAAGTTTCTTCATACTTTATCAGATGTGTATTCCATTTTCATATGGTAGCTTATTTTATCTTTAGACATCATATGTCATTAGGAGTTCTTTTACTGAATTGTTAAAAATCTACTTAGAGTCTGCCACTGTGCAGAGCCCAATACAAATATTATTTTCCTTAAACAATACTACATTTATGTTCAGCCTCTTCTGGGTCAGTTGGATATTGTCTTCCAAAGATGGGATCAATTCAGATTGTCCCATCTTTGGGAAGACTTGTCCATGACTCTGCCACTCGTCTTGGTTGTGGAGCTTATTCTCTTGTGGAAGACTGGACACATATGAGACCTGGGAATAGCTGAATCTTACAAATTTGCTGAAGGGATACCCAAGGAGGAAAAAGCAATAATAAAGTATGTTTTTCTTGAGAAAGTTGGAAAGTGTAGTGGATTATTTCTGTGATAATAGATTAAATTAAATAATATGATACAGTAGTTCATAATCTTAATAATTTTCAATTATAAAATATTAAAATAAGGATAATATCATCGATTCCAAAGTATGATATCATGTGTGCCATTTAGTCTTAATTGAGCATACTGTTTTTATGGTAAATATGAAAAGCAATCTATAAATGTATAATAGTTTTTATGTCCTAATTGGAATTAATTTTCTAAAAGTAAGTTGAAGAATCTGAATGGAGTGTGTGCATTCAGCTTTATTTGAAGAGTTTTTAGAAGTTTGTATCTCTGGAACAATTCCAATTTGCATCTATATTAGGCCAAGTAAACACTCTATTCTTAAGAAATGTGGGATCCAAGCAGAAGAAATTATGCATGTCCAGATTTCATCTTATTATTAACAGAAAGAGTACCAAAACAGCATGGTTTTGTAAACATATAATGTCATCACTCAGGAAGTAGAAGTAGGAGGATCTCAATATCCTATGTATCTTATCTCCAAATAACAAAGTTGGAACGAAAAAATAATATAGCACAAATAAATCTTTTCATTGCAGCAGTTAGGTATGTATAGTGCTTAATTAGCTATGCTTTAAATTATTCACTTTGAAGGATAAGAGTAGATGTGAGAAGTAGGGAAGAGATATGAAAAAAGGAAAATAGAAGAAGATAGAAATATGAGAGAGGGGAGGAATAAAAACCTAGATTGTTTATCTTATATTAAACCTAAGTGTTTTTTTATCTTATAAATATATTAAACTGTTACAAAATGATTTTTGGAAACATATACTTAGGTCTGATTAGGCAAGATAGTAACATTTTTTATATTTATTGATATCTATGCTTATAAAAGAAAAATTAAAGAAATGAAGTGTCATATATGAAATTAAACATGTGATTTTGTCACATTTTATTCTACAATGCTGAATAATAGAAAAATAATATTTCATTTTGGTTAAAACCCACTAAAACATACATTAGTCTTACTGTTGCCAATTAAAATTTACTGTTTATTTCTAGCAATTTAATTTCTCATTAAAGTTAATCACTATTAATCATCATCACTGTCAAAAACTTAGGTAGCATTAGGTAAACACGCTGGCAGGAAAAATCAAATATGTTATACAGCGGGGTGCCTAAGGGCAAGCTGTACAAATTCAAAAATTCACTTTCTCATTACTGGTGTGCATATGGTTACAGATTGTTTTCCATATAAATCTATAAAATATTGTGTGGCATAGGATCATTTTCTCATCTGGAGGATTACATATAAAATTCGTTTTCTATGAGGTAATGAATCTACAAAACTACCAGGAAGAACTATTGTAGTTTTGAATTCCAATATTGCTAGGTCTTACCATCATTTGTATGTTCCTGAGCATATTTTACTTTGTAAATGATTAATGTGTATTTCAAACATAATTAACTTGATATAATAACCCTTGTTTGTCTTGCATTGTATCATAAATTAAGCAAATATATGTTGCAGTATTTTTAAACACTTAATTTTGACTTGTCCACAAATTCCACCTATCATAAAACCTTTTGATTCAGAAGACCTGAGTATCTTGGAAAAAAACTGATGATGTACTTTATGGGAAGGTGTTGCTGGCATGGCATAAGATGAATCATAGATTATATCATTGAGATGTACCAAAGCAAATGATATTTTTGAAATTAAATTAGAATTTTATTGCTTTTTCAGATCATTCTGGAAACTATTCTGTAGTAAAAGATTATTACCATTCATGCATGTGCATTAGCACATATCCAGATGCCAATATTGAACCAGAAATTATCCACTGCCAATTAGTCAGAAGTCAAAAATGCAAAATTTCTGAAATATTTGAATTTTGAAGGAAGAAATATTCCATTCTCACAGAATAGTCAATGATTGAATCCAATCATATGTCTTTGAATGAAAAAGATTAATGTGGTCTCAGATTTTGCAATGTTCTCCAAAATTTTGTGATTATAAACTAATTATTTTGATAAAAAAACTGAGTGACATACCAGGTGCTGGTGACTCAGGATTGTAATCCTAGATATTCAGGAAGCTGAGATCTGAGGATTGAAGTTCAAAGCTAGCCCAGGCAGGAAAGTCTGTGAGACTCTTATCTCCAATCAACCACCAGAAAACCAGAAGTAGTCTGTGGCTCAAAAGGTAGAGCGCTAGTTTTGAACTGAATAGCTGAGGGACAGCGGCTAGGCCCAGAGTTCAAGCCCCATGACCAAAAAAAATAAAAAAAAAGAATGGGTAACTTAATTTAAACAACTAGTATGCAGTTACTACCTAAGTATATATTCTTTGCAAACTGTTTACTTATATGACCACCTTTCAACAACATCAAAAAATGTTGAATTGAAATGCACTTAGATTTAGATATAAGCACAACTTGGTGGAAATAGTGAATGTATCCAAATTTTAATAGTTTAAGCAACATAGAAAAGCACAACATAAAAAAACAAGTTACATGAGTGTATTTGACACCAACTTCTTCCTTTTGTAGGTTCTTTTATGAAGAAATTTAAAACTTATCTATAATGCTTCATATATACAACTTCTATTGATTTTCATATTAGACAAATATAATAGTAAAATGGAAGTATAACTTCACTCAAAATAATGATGGATTTTTTTTCTATGTGGTTTCAAAATGCATGAAAATGAATGGTTCTGAAAATCATCACGTTAAGCAAAGTAAATGAATTTCCATAAGTCACAGGTTGTCTTGCATATGTGGATTCTACACCCAAAAGATCAACATATACATTGCAAATATAAACATGTATGTATATATGTATAAATTTGTACATACATATACATATATGTAAATATGTATATATGCAAAAATATGGTATATATATCACATCCACACACATGCACATATGAGATTGTTTGAGTGGATTAGATGGAGAAAAGAGAGGAAAAGGGAGATTTAACAATAGTACAATACATTTCATGGGTTATTAAAGAGCAGAACACTGTGAAGCTGTAGAATGATGGGTTTTCATGGACAGAAGGAAGGTGTGAGTAAGTGTGTGGGTCACTCTAATAGTACCCAAAAAGAAAATAATGACAAGAAAATAAAGCAGGTCCTGTTGGAAGCTTTGAATACTAACGAGAAAGTGTAGAACAGTCTGGTGAAGAATACTTTATTTTAACACTGTATGTATATTAGATTCGACTTTCAATTTCATTACCTAGCATCTGAAACAAAAGATCTGTATAGAATATGCAAATACATAAATAATTCTGATTACCTTAAATGTTTAACCAAAATTTCTAGCCAATTACTGTCATTTTACACATAGAAATGTTTACAAATAGAACTGTGCATTGTCTTTAGCTTTTCTTGAAGTTGTGTGATTGTACAGTTATTATGAATTAATTCATCATGTGTATTACTTTGACAGTTTGGAAGGTATATTTTGGACTGTGTTTAGCTCCACGGTGAGATTTTCAACATTTTTATATAGTCTATGTTTCATGAAAAACTGCAACTCTTGCATGATATGCATGAGGGATTGAAACCTAACAGAGCTTTGATTTGACTATGACTCCTTTTTCATTTGAAAATATTATAGTAAGTAAAATGCAGCATAGTGAATGTTTTTTTCCTGTTACCTGACCAATGATATAAACTACTTCCACCTTACAGATACTTGCATCATCCTCTAGCTTAGAAAATCATGAATATTTACCTGACTGAGAAAGGTGTTACATAATTGTTCATATAAAGAGAGAAAAATACTGAAAACAAATAGCAATTACCACCACAGAATGAAAGCTTGTTTATGTAGAAATGGTTTATTAGTAAATATACACTAGATTAGGATTTCCAGGTGGTATTCAGTGCTTAAAATTATAATTCTGTGTTTGAAATCAGAAGCAAAAATTAAACAAGATTTTAACAAACATTTCCTTGTTGTCCAATTAATTGAGAATATCTGTTCCCTAATAAAACACTTGTAGTCATTTATCTTTAATATAATTGATTAACACCTTAGATTGGAATTTTTCTCTCTTTAATAACCTTTCTGACTACTTTGAATAATAAAATGATGAGAATACACATAGATACTCCTATATTTCCATATATTGCTCTACAAATTGAATGGGCATATTGAACAAAAAATAACAAGATTTGAATATTATTCACCTCACCTAGATAAGGAATTTAATTGCATTAAGTAATTTCATGTAATTATGTTTTTCCATGAAAGAGTACCTAATAGAAATTATATAAGGATCCAAAATTAGGGCATACTCAATTATAATATTCAGCAAATAGGAAACTCAATAAATAATAAAAGTGTGCAGAATTTTATTTCTTAAACAGTATATTGTTTATATTAGGCTTGTACTTGATGAGTTAAGTGAACAGAATACCTACCAGTTACATTTTTTGGTTGTAAATATGTGGTTTCATATGTACAAGTCTTCACAGTTAGTTTTTATATAAAGGAAGTGGTTCAGTCCATTTCCTCCACTTCCTCCCTCCTGCCATTTGCTACCTTTATTCACTCCAAATTCTTGATTTCCATGGTGTCAATCCATAGGAAAGGGGCTGGGAAGGTGGCTCAGTAGTAGAGCGCTTGCCTTGCATGCCTGAGGCCCTGGGTTCAATTTCTCAGCACCACATAAGCAAAAAGAAAAAAGCCGGAAATGGCACTGTGGCTCAAGTGGCAGAGCACTAGCCTTGAGCTGAAGAGCTAAGGGACAGCGCCCAGGGCGAGAGTTCAGGCCCCACCACTGGACCAAAAAAAAACCCACAGGAAAATGTACAGTCCATTTTCCTGTACTTTGTTAGATTTAAAGGTAGCATTTGTTTCTTTCCCTTAGTATTATTCCCCCCTTCTATGGAAGCATTTTGTCTTTTACTTTTGCCTTCTTTTCATTTTTCATACATTATCTTTTTCTCCTTTTAAAACCATTCTTTTATCCTGTGGAAATTCTCTGTTTTTCTGTCCTTAACAGACATCTAACTTTGGATCTACTTGAGACTGAAACTAGAGTTGCTTAAGCTCATAGTTTTCAATCCATAGCATATTGCATTCTTGCATGTAAATATTAAAGGCTTTCCAGTTATAAAATGCAATATAAAACTATGATATATATTAAAAACAGGTAACCTTATATTTTCACTTTTATTCCCTATTATTCCAACCTATTTCCTATTGGTATCCAACCATAGGCCAAAAGAATGCCACATAAATACTGTACTACTATGCTATACTTCTAACACTTCTTTTTGAAATAGAGACAGGGTCTCACTATGTAGCACAAAGGCTGGCCTTAAATTCTATATCATCTGCCATCCACCCAGCTAGTCATTGAAATATAGATGTATATATTTGAACCTGGTTTGAAGAGTAAATTATAGCAACTATAGTAAAAGTACAGCAACTTTATTTTACCCATTAACTCCAGTTACATTTCTGTCATCTTTTGACATTTCTTTGATGTCTAACAAGGTCATTACAAGGCTTCCCAAACCCCTTTTTTTTTGTTTCTTGTCTCTCCCATATACCTGATTTTGGGCAACATGCCCTTTACCTTATAAACCCTGACTTAGTAAATGGCTTATTTAAGCATAAAGACTAAATAGTACATCCAACTTCATTTTGAGAAAATAATTTGCTAAATTTTGAGAAAATCATTTCTATTATATATGCACACAAGGAAAAATGAATTCAAAGACATGCACACACAAGTCTACACAATCTTCACATGATCAGCAATGAAATCTATTTTATAAATTTGCAATGAATACTATAAATTACCTAACATTTATTTTGCTATCATTACATATTTGAGGAGAAATGAGTTAAGAAATAGAGTAACGAAAGCTTTGTAAGACTGACACTTGGCTTTTGTTGGCTTTTATCCTTTCTTCCTCTTCTTCTTCCTCTTCTTCTTCTTCTTCTCCTCCTCCTCCTCCTCTTCCTCCTCCTCCTCCTCCTCCTCCTCCTCCTCCTCCTCCTCCTCCTCCTCTTCCTCCTCCTCCTCCTCTTCTTCTTCTTCTTCTTCTTCTTCTTCTTCTTCTTCTTCTTCTTCTTCTTCTTCTTCTTCTTCTTCTTCTTCTTCTTCTTCTTCTTCTTCTTCTTCTTCTTCTTCTTCTTCTTCTTCTTCTTCTTCTTCTTCTCCTCCTCCTCCTTTCCCCCCTCCTCCTCTCCCCCCTCCTCCTCCCCCACCTCCTCCTCCTTCTCCTCTCCCTCTTCCTGTTGTCCCTCCTCCTCCTCCTCCTTCTCCTCTTCCTCCTCCTCCTCCTCCTCCTTCTCCTCTTCCTCCTCCTCCTCTTCCTCCTCCTCCTCCTTCTTCTTCTTCTTGGTAAAAATGAAATTTGAATGCAACCTGTCAGCTAGAGTGCTCCACATTGTCTTTCATGGAAACAAATTAAAGTGTTGTATTCCACTATATGCTTTAGAATACAATGCATCATTATTTATTTTGTAATAGTTTTTCTTCTCATCATATTAGCATATTTTAATTATAGAACATAATGGATTTCATTTCAATATTTTCCTACATAATTACCTACATACAGTGTATGTTGATTATAGTCTCAATTCGATTTTTCTATCCCCAATGCCTCTAACTTTATTATTTTTCTCTATAATTTTACTGATAGGATTCATTATGACATTTTCACATGCTCATATGTTGTACCTTGATACTAGGCACCCATCACTCTCCCTTTCCCCAGCTCCTCTTCTTGCCTTTATCATTAAACGTGCTTTTTATACTTTTTTCTGAGTCTCTGACGTTTCTTTTTTAAATATATATTTTATTGTTATTGTAAAAGTTTATTTACAGAAGAATTAAAGTTACTTAATTCAGAAAATGAGCACATTTCTTTTGGAACAGTGTCACCTCTTCCCATGTTTTCTCCCAGTTTTTCCCTCCACTTCCCCATAAGTTGTATGTTTCAACATAGTGTCTAGTGAATATCACTGCTGTATTTGTACATACTTTGTGTGCTTACTCTTACCCTCCCCCAAACAGAAAAAACTTACATACAAGACAGAAGTAACAGAAAACAAAAACAGCGACAAAGGAGAAAACAAACAAAAAAAGCAAAATAATTTGATGTTTATCAAAACATCAAAGGCACATAGCATAAGAATATCTTCCTTTCGTTTCACTGAAGGAATGTTTAGAGTGCTGTATACTTTATCATGACCAAGTGTAATTTCTTTTGTCTTTTATTATTTAGTATGTTTACTTGTAGATTTATAGGCATACTCTAGTTACCATAAATGAGGGAAAACATGCAGCCTATGTTGCATGACAAGAATATGCTTGTGGACCAATGGAATTGAAAAGAAGACCCAAAAATAAATCCATAGACCTATAACCACTTCATATTTGATGAGAGCCAAAAGTACAGGACAAAAGAAAAGCAAGCTTTTCAAAAAATGGTGCTTTGCAGAAGTGGCTACCCACATGCCGAAAACTGAAGCTAGCTACTCTTATCTCCAATTTAACCCCAGAAAGCCAGAAGTGGTGCTGTGGCTCAAGTGGTAGAGTGCTCACCTTGAGCTGAACTGCTGAGGGATGCCACTCAAGGCCAGAGTTCAAGCCCTACAACAGACAAAAACAAAAATTACCAATGACATAGAAAACTTGCCGTAAGTAATTTCATGTAAGTATTATCAGTGAATTATCCCACAGATGAAGTTTATGATTTAACAGTTTATTATGGTTTTATTTTCATTTAAATGATATGAAAGTAACATTGTTCTACAGAATTATAAACTTTGTGTCATGCTATTGGACTGGGGATATAATCTTTAAAATCCTGCTAAAATATTATCTTAAAATTCTGATATTTTATAGTCACTATGTGTGTAGAGTTCAAAATACCTTTTTATAGGTATATTTGCTTGCAGTTTTTATGGAAATATGTGATGACATTGGTACAGCTGGGCTTGTTTAACTTCATCCTTCTGCCTAATATTTCACAAAGACACAACAAGGCTTTTGTTTTTATGTTTTTTTAACTCCTTGCATAAGTGGGAAAATCAGTTCGGCAAGGATTTTGCTTAGGTCTTTTCTTCTTCTAACAATGTGTTCCATATCTTTCTTGGAAAGAAAGACTGTATTTCAGTCATGATATTGGTATTCTTTTTGATGAAGCTAAACAATTATGTGACTGTAACGGAAAGAATAACTCAGCCTTTTCGTTTTCTTTTTATTCATCTTTCTTTTGTGTGTTTTGTTTTAACAATTCACTTTAAGGAAAGATTAAAATACTTGGCTTTACTTTTACCATGTAAGGTTTCTGAATCAACTGAGATATTGGAATATATACAATGAAATTAGTTACATTATATTATAAATGAATAAAAAGAGGTTAGAGTCACACTAGACTTCTTGAGACTTCACACTAAACTTCACACTAGACTTCATGCAGTTGAGCATGGAGACACTTTATATCTGAATGATATTGTGAAATTTATCTCAATGGTAATTCCTCCAAAAGGCACTAGGAGTAAAGATTAAAAGTAATGCTCCAATTTTTAAAGAATGTCCTTTGGAAAACTATGATTATATCAGCTGTCTTGCTATGTTTGTAATTACTTAGGTAACCCAAGCCTCAACAATCAATAACCTCAATAAAATCATCAAGCTTGATATTTGTTAAGTTCTCAGTTATCTTCTAATGCCCTTTCCTTTTTCCAGTTTTAGTTTATGGTCAAAGACACACTATCAATTCTCCTGCGCTCTCTTGCTTTCTTTAACTCAAACAGTAAAATCATGCCCTATCAAATCCAGATATACAGCTGATGTAACTGTAACCCCTCTGTACATCACCTTGACAATAAAGATAAATTTAAAAACAACAAGAATAAAACAACACAAATTCATTGGCTGAACAATAAATGTAAAACATGGACTTTAAGAGGAAATTGTATTCAGGTTAATGGTGATTTCATATCTTAGCACTTTCAGCTAGTTAATATCCATCCCATTTTTCTCTGAACTCCACACTTCATTTTCCTAACCTGTAACCTGGAACTTTTGTCTCCTACCACTGAAGACTATTTGAAGAAATTTCAGACTTCTACCTCCAAATACAGTCAAATATATTGATTGTATCATCTCTCTTATCTAATCATTGATAAATCCTAGAATACTAAATGGGGTGCCAGTAGCCCTCAAATGTCCTGTCAGTTGAAATTAGAATCTATAATTATGGCTGGGGTAAAATCTTCTATATTTCTGTTTTATAAAATAATGATTGATATTTCACATTTTTTAAAAGTATGATTATGGCAAAAACACAAAGTATTTTCATTAACATTAAATCTCTGTGATATGGCCGGGCGCTGGTGGCTCACTCCTGTAATCCTAGCCACTCAGGAGGCTGAGATCAGAGGATCGTGGTTCAAAGCCAGCCCGGGCAGGAGAGACCGTGAGACTCCTATCTCCAATAAAACCACCAGAAAACTGGAAGTGGCACTGTAGCTCAAGTGGTAGAGCGCTCGCCTTGAGCTGAAGAGCTGAGGGACAGTGCCCAGGCCAAGAGTTCAAGCCCCACGACCGACCAAAAAAAAAAATTAAAAAAAATCTCTGTGATATGTTGAATAAAATACACTGTAAGTCAGCAAAAATATAATGAAAAATTCCTCACATTTAAAAACATAAGACTTTTTCTTGCCTTGATCCTATTTTTCTTATCAACAAACATTCTGCCCTTTAGTTTCCCTAGGCAGCAAATATCTATAAGTATTAGTTATTAATACAGCTTTGAAATTCCATGGTCTTTCCTTAAACCATGCTGATCATGTATTTAGCCTCACTCTAGCAAAGAATGCCATTTTTGTTGTCAATAGTTCTACCTTTTCTAAACCTGTCTGACTCATCACACATTTTACATTACCTTTCATTTTGCATTAGCTTTCGGAATCATATACTTAAGAATTTTCCTCCTTGGAAGTGGTACTGTAGCTCAAGTGGTAGAGCACTGGCCTTGAGCTGAAGAACACAGGGACAGCACCCAAGCCCAGAGTTCAAGCCCCACAACTGACAAAAAAAATCTTCTCCTTGATATACTTTCTCTAAGGATTATTTTTCAGCTTTGCTTTCCTGGCCTTTTTTATTTCTTTCTTTCACCTCTATTGTGATAATGTTGATTTAAGACAAAAATCTCATTCACAATCCTCTTCTACCTCTTCATTATAGTAATGAGTGTATTTATGCAAAAATATCTTAGGAATTCATGAGTAAGAAACACAATCCCTAGTACAGTTATGTCTCCTAAAACTCAAGACTTAGAACTTCAACTGTATATTCAACTTTTCTAGTGAAGTATCTAATAATTATTTCATATTATACATGCCTGAGGTGAAACTCTCACACTTACTCCACACACCATCCACTCAAACTCACTGATAATATTTAATTTTTCTACATTTTAAGTATGTGAAGTCAAAAGTGATTTTTTTCCTTTGCATCACACATTTGGAAATGAGACTGGGTCTGCCTTTAAAAATGTCTGATCTTCTTATCTGTCCTCATTCTGGCCTGAGCCACCATTTTGCATACACAAATCACTGTGATGAAGCCTCACAGTTGCTGTACTTCACCTTTGCCTCTCTCTACTCTTCTGGAAGCTGCAGTGATTACTCAAATCTTTGTGTGAAATTCATTGAATCTTTGCTCAAAACCCAGTGCAAAGTTCCCATCTAGCTAAGAGTAAAATCAATATCTGTAAATTGAATATACATCCATTTGTGTTTTAGTATTTGTTTCTCTGCAAGTTCAAGTTTGTTCTGTACTTCCCATGGCTACCTCCAGTAGAATCAAACTGTGATAGGGCTGGAAGGGCATTTCTCATGTCTTCCTGGATCATGCCTGTCACCTTTTACCATTTTGATCACTTGTGACTCTGGTCGTTCTGCCTAGCTACTCTTTCTCTATATACGGTTATGGCAGATGGTTTTACCACTAAGCATTAGCCCAGATGGGCCCTTTGTAGGGAAGTCCTAGCCTTTATAAGTGATTGCACATTTTTATCCCCATATTTTTATTAATGTGGTTATATATAATCACTTTATGGTTTTCTCTCTATCCCTCTTCTTTCCCTCTCTCCTTACCTCATTCCCATTCTTCTTTCTTTCTTTTCTTCTTTTCTCCTTCCTTTTCTTCTTGAAGTCTGAAAATATTGTCTGAAGAATGTGTCACTATTTTAAAGGGTCACTTGTCGTTGGGTTGTGGATGTTTACAATGTGTTTCCTTAAGATATTTCCTTGTTCTAAAAGAAAGCTTACTATCAATGTGCCCGATATGAGACCCATTGCCTTTTTCATAAGATATTTTGTTGTATGAGTGTCACTACGGTTCTTACCTGGTCCATGTTCAGTTATATTACCTACCAAATGTACACCTAACTGATGCCTAACTGGGAATAAAGGTCAAGCGTGATGATCAAGTGAAACACAGAAGAGGATTTCTAACAACAAAACACAAAAAGATAATCTCTCTGTATATATATATATATATATGTGTGTGTGTGTGTGTGTGTGTGTGTGTGTGTGAGTGTGTGTGTGAGTGTGTGTGTGTGTGTGTGTATGTGTTATGTCAATAAATTTATTATCTTTCTGAAAAAATTCTTTTTAGGATATTGTATGATTTAGGTCTTAGCAGTCTGATTCTGAGCTCTGAGGAAGCTGACCTTCTCTTGAGCTTCTCAATCTTCTAAGCAATGGACATCTGGGGATGATTCTACCTCTTTTATCTGACCTCTTTCTTGGGCTTTATCTCATAGATTGGATTCCTTCGCAAGTGGTATGATTTCTCTTTACTCTTCTCCATCATGTCTTCAATTATGTTGTTCTTTTATGTATGAATAGAAGTGCTTCTTATAAGAATCTTCATCTTATTACCTACTATGAGCTTCCTATGTACTGCATGGTAATCCTTGCTTTGTCCATTCTATGAAGAATAGAAAATCCTCCCATTGCAGCTCCTCAGGACCCTAACACTTTATTGCAGTTGTAGTTCTGGCCAGGCATGCATCAAAATGGCCAGTGAAGGCATCGGGTTTAACATCCATGATTTCCACATTTTATTCATCTCTAGTCACATCCAATTAGTCTTCTAAGAACTTGTTCATGCCAAGTCAATCAAGGAGCCTGTGCACCATCACCAGACCAGTACAACAGGATGCAGCTTAATTGGTAAGGCAAATTTTTACACCATTCTTGGGTAGTTTGTGTGTGTATGCCATGCAGATGATCATATCTACTTGTATACACAGTTAAGCAATCAGAGAAATAATTTCTCTATTAGTTATATGAACTAATATTTGGGCATGTTGTACTTGTGTTTGTTGTGGATCCCCAAGTGTTTCCTAGCTTTTTGTAAATTTTTATTGAAATTTTCAACATTATTATCTGCAAAAAAATTGCTTTCATTTGACCGAAGTTAAAGTTATATAAGAATAGATAACACTAACAGAAATGCTTTTTCATATGCTCATTCCTTTTTGCATTTTTAGAAATTGACTTTTATTTTATTTTATTTTACTTGGTCGGTCGTGGGGTTTGAACTCTGGGCCTGGGCACCGGCCCTCAGCTTTCAGCTCAAGGCCATCACTCTACCATTTAAGCCACAGCACCATGGTTTATTGGAGAAAGAGTCTCATGGACTTTGCAGGCCACGCTGGTTTTGAACTGCGATCTTCAGATCTGAGCGAGCCACCAGCTCCCGGCAAGTTAACTTATTTTATAGGAAGATAAAATTGGGTTCAATGTGATACAAAATAGCATACAAAGTATGCTTTTGAGGGTTTCTTAATTCTTTACCCATGTGCTCTTCCAAACAAGTCCTTTCTGATTTTCCTGTAATTGTTTCAGTTACCAATGATGTGGGTATTTCCTTTTTTGGAAGGAAATTCTTCTCTAGACTTATCTAATGTTATAACTTTTCTGCTTACAAAAAGTTTAGATAATGATTTTGGCAAAAAGTAGCATTGATTTAAATGCTACATCAAGCAAACACTATTACCATGTGAAATTTCCTTTTGTGTCAAATTAGAAATAAAAAGACTGTACTTTAATAGACTTTAGGACTTATCCTGCACATTTAAGGTGGACAAATTTTAAGGTTTACAAAATCTTGCACATGCTAAAATCTAGTTTTTCCTATTATCTCCTATATTTACAACTTTATATGTACTTAATAATAGCTTTCATTATATGTACAATGTGTCTAAGCGGACAGTAGAACTGTTAGAACCCAATAGCACACCTAGCAGACTCATTGCTTTCTGAAATTCTACATATGGAATGTTTGTTAAAGACATTGGTGATCAGCTGAGCTATTCCATTGATGTGGAAAACTTTTTTTTCTGTTTTTAAAAATTATTCAAGGTTTTGCTTTATATTATTTTTTTTCTCCAAAGGAAAATATACATTCATTGGAGATCATTCTATTTCTTATTTTTCCTAGCCTTTACATTTTTTCACAATCTTTTACTCATTTGTAAGAGCTTCGAATTTCAGTTATTCCATGTGACCTTGAAAGGTTTTTCTTTCTGCTGTTTTTCTTGCATTATCATGACTGATTTAAACAAAAGAGTGTTCTGTGAAAGAGATAATTGTTTTGTTGTTGTTTTTGTTTTTCTGAGACATTCGGTTCCTTTTGGAAAGAGTTTGATAGATCCTTTGGAATTTGTTGAGAGTGCATCAGAGACTTCACATCTCTGATGTGATGAGGAATTATCTCACTGCCAAAATCAGAGTACACACTTAGCATTTCATCTTTCACTTAAAGGGAGCTAAATATCAAAAACATTTACACATGCACTTGGAGAGACTTTTGAACTACTAAGCTTTATCACATATGTACCGTATCTGGCTCTTTACAAGATTTCTTCATAACCTGCCCCTGTGTTGTCCAGCAGAAAGGAACAGTCACAAATACATTGACAACAGCTTTAGAGTTGCAGCAAGCAGGGAATTAGCATCTGCAAGGAGAAGATTGCTCATGCATCATATTCAGATTTTTCACACATTTCTGTTACTACTTCAAAAAGAATTCCTTTGTGAAAAACATTATGAAGCTAACAAATCCATAGGCAGCAGGCAACCTTGAAAAGCAGTTGTAGATAAGACACTTTTCTCACCAACTTGATTACCTTTTTGTAAGCCCTTGGCTATGATTCTTCTGTAATTTAAGTTAGCAGTTTGCATGCATATCGTCCCCAAATCATCTCATCTTTTGTTATTAATCCAAAAATATCTGAATTCAAAAAATAATAACATATTTTGTCAGGTTAGAAAATGCATGTACTAAAAAAAGTAGTTATTTAATTAGAGAAGATGTAGCATTGGTGTTTGAACTTTCCCTTTGGCAGAGAAAGGCTTCATGAATCTTGTAATTATTTTAATAACTGTGCTTCCTAATTAATCTCAGTAAGCCAAAATTTATTCTAGAAAGCTAAGTACAAATTACATTATGAAGTTTCAGCGCTGTGTATGAATGTGTGTGTGAAAATAAATTTATATCAAAAGAACTTGGCAATCGACAATGATAGACAGACTTTGTCTTGAAAGTATTTTCCATCTTAAGAGCCAATAATTTCACTAAGTATATTTTTTCCAACATTTTCTATTTCCTTATGAATGGAGTAATGTCATTCTTTCTGATGGAAGCATAGAATTCCATTGTGTTTATATACCACATTTTCTTGATTCATTCATCCAGGGGCATCCTGATTGATTCCATATTTTAATTATGGTAAGTAATGCTGCAATGAACATGGTTGTACTGTTGGCTTTAGTATGACCTGGTTTGTGGTTAGTTGGAAAAAAGCTTAGGGCTGGATTGCTGGGTGATAGGAAGGCTCTATGTTTAATCTTTTCAGGAATCTCTATACCGCTTTCCAGAAGTATACTTTCCCACTAACAGTGTATTAGCCTTGCTTTTTGGTCACATCCCTACCAGCATCTGTTATTGTTAGTTTTCTTAATAATGACCGTTTCTAACTGGGGTGAGGTGGAATCTCAAACTTGTTTTGATTTGCATTTTTATGGCCAGAAATGTCGAATATGTGTCCACTGGCCATTCTCAATAGGCTGTATGCTTTCCCTAATTTGTAATAATTAGAATATAACTATAAATCTACAAGTAAACTCAATGGATAGTAAGAGACAAATAATTATACTTGGACATGATTAATTAAACAACACTATAAACATTCACACAGTGAGAGCAAAGGAACATGTTCTTAGGAGAGGATCACAAGAGCTCAATAGCTATATGCCTATGATCATATAAAATGATGCGTATTGAAATGAACTCCAGAAAATGGAAACAAGATGTTTTCATTGTACTATTTGTGATTCTTTTATTCCATTTTTTCTTTGACTTATTCCATTTTGTTGCTATTTTTTAATTTCTGTACACTTTGTCCTGTATATAAGGTTATCTTATTGAAGAGGGGAAGAGGAAATATAGAAATCATTTTACAAAGATGAACCAATTAATTTCTGTTTGAAATGAACTGTACAGCTTGGGGAAGAGTGGGGTCAACAGGGGAAAAACTGAGAGAGAATGAGAGGGGGATTGACATTGTTCATAATGAAATGTACTCATTACTTGACATATGTAACTGTAATCCCTCTGTATATCACTTTTACAACAAAATTTAAATAAAAAAGTAGAAAAAAGAGGCAATAAATTAACTATTTTTTCTATGCAACATATCAAGAAGATATATTGTATTGTATTTTTACAGAGAAAATTCATTTTGGTAGTAGTCAGAGATTAAAATTACTGGTAATCTTGAGTGAGTGAATGAGCTACTATACTAAAGTTTATTTTAGATGTAAATAACTATTTGCACAAAGTCAAATTCATCTTGAGTATTAAATAAAAACTTGCCATGAATATTGACTTATATTAATGAAAGCTGAATAGACAGATATGATTTCATGTTAATTGAGTGCTGGTCAATAAACTAAGTATTACACACATGTCATCTCATGTGAATGAGCACAACAATTTCTTTTATACACATGCAGGTATTAATGTTCAGAGATGTTAAGTAAATTGCTTGAAATAACAAAGTAAGTGAAAAAGTCTAGATGCAGTGCTAGGAAATTTACTGAAATTCCAGCACCTAATCTTATTGTTGTATTTCTTTAACTCTCTTTATTTTCAAGCAATAATAATAGTAACCATAAATATGCACTTAAAATAATTTCCCAAGTAGATAAAAACTAAAATCTTTCCTCATAGACTCCTTTTATGCCCCTTACTATATAGTATATCAACTGGCAATTGTTTAACTTATTCTGTTCACATCTTTACAACCAAAATACAATATACAATATGCAATAAGTGAGCAGTAATGGCCATGCAGATTGAAAAATTATTTGCTTTCACCTTAATCCTGTAGTTTAATTTGAGGTTATAATATTACAAAATATTATAAGTAATTAAATTATCATAATTTTAAAAATGTATATATCATGCCTTATTCATTTCTTTTCCGCATAGAAAAATTCTTAAACTATTAATAGGAATTACTATTTCTTCGCACTTTTTGTGAAAAGAAGATTACAGAGAAAATATTTGATTTGGAGAATTAAATTTTCATTATTTTTTTCCTAATATGGATTCTCAATCTAATCAACAATCAGACTATTTAGCTTCTGTAATTCTTTTTTAAATACGTTTGTATTGCAAAAAATATTGTACAGAGGGGTTACAGTTACACGAGCAAGGTAATGAGTACATTTCCTATCAAGCAATGCTGCCTCCTCCTTTGTTTTTCCCCTACCATCCTTCCCTCCCACCTCCACAAATATGCTCCTCGTCCCCCCTAAATTGTAATGTTAGTTCTTCAACATAGTGTCTTGTACATCTCATTGTTAGAATGGGTCAGCCTGTATACCTATTTAAGCATTTTGTTTTTTCCCTTCCCCTCCCCAAATTAAAGAAGTGTATATACAAGATGCAGAGCACCGACATCAAATACAGTGAAAACAAGAGTTATACCAAACAGGGGTTATACCGTGCAGGAGGAATATACAAATAAACAAAGAAAAATCACATGGTAAATTATATAAAGTGATGTAAGCAAAGCCCAAAGAAACATAGGTCCCATGGTTTCCCTTATTTGTAATAACTAGTATATGTCTGGGACAAGTGGAAAAGGACAAAAGGACCAGATAAGATGATGTGAAGCAAAATGAACCCCAATATAAGGACAATAAGGACAGAAGTAGGTTTTTTTTTCCTACCCTCTCTAATTCTTATCCCATAATCTAACGATCTATTCAAACTGAAATATAAAAACAATGATGATACTTGAAATTAATTATTTTGGTTACTATTTGCTTAGTCCAAACCCCCAAAATACACACTCAATTCATAACTGCCTGGCCAATACACCAAATATATTACCAGAAAGTATAGGGCAGTTAAACATTCTCACTCCTTGTATTTGAAAGAAAAGAATCCATGCAAAACAAGTATAATTAAATGTAATAAGTGAACTTATTAGACAATAAAGATGGCAGAAAATGAGAGTGTGTGGTATAGACACATCAAGGGAAAATAGCAATTGAGTGCATTGCAACCAGCTTGAGCTCTCTTCCTAACTACAGTGATTGGCTTTGGATTAGATAGAATCGGAAGTCTTGAAGATAGATTTTTGTTTAGTGGGTCCTCTTTTGTTTTCCTATAAGGGTGTGACACCAAAGATTTACTGTTCTTTATCTTTTTATTCTTATGTTCTTCTTTTTTTCTTTTTTTTCTCATTCTTCTTCAAATCCTTGCCCCATATGACTGTCAAGCAGATGTTGGTTTGTCAGCTTATCCTGACATCTTCCAACATTATAGGATTGCTTTTCTACTGACCTAAATCCCTTTCATCTGATTTCTCAGCTCTTCCATTTTTCATGGAAAAGCATTGTGTGAGCTTAAATGATAGTTAATTGATTCTAAAGTTATGTTGATTATATTAATTTGTTCAGATGGGAACATAAAATAAAATATAGTAATATATCCTTGTCAATGCCCAGACAGGTTTTATTCAATGAGTTTATGGACATTCAGGAGGATTTAATTTCTTCGTACTGTATTTGATGACATCTCAGGAAGGGGATTTGTAGACTTACTATTTTACTAAAATATTGACTAGGTTGTAAATTATTCGTGTCCATTGTGATCACAGATACATTAAAATAGTTTGCCTTGTAATTTGTGATGAGTCATCATTGCATGCTAGTGGGCTTTGTACAATTTATACTATGATTTCTGAAAAGTGAAAAATTAGAAATTTTAGGTGTTTTAGAAGAAAAAAAGAAAATAATGGCTGTAGAATTTTCAAAGACAGCAGTTTCCTTTTGTGCTATAACATTTTGGTTATTTCTATGTGCAACATGGAACCACTAAGTGTGTACTAATTGTTAAACTCTTGAGGCTTCCATCCTCAAAAATATACAAAATATATATGTATATGTGTGTATTTATATGTCTCTGTGTTTATATATGTGCATATGTGTACATATCATATGTATGACTGTGTTATTTGAATATTTATAATAAAAATTTATAATAAAACAAGGTTTATTACTCTGAAAGTGCTTACATTTCAGTATGATAAAGAAATAATTCAATTCTACACTAAAAGTGTGGGAAAGTGAGCTGTTAGCTCAGAAAGGAGGATGGAAAAGACCTTTTAGGAATAAATGATAAAAAAAAATTATGATAACCAGTACATGTCTTAATAAATTAACGAGCAAATACAAGCAGACGAATAATACAAATGAAACCCTATCTTGTACAATAATATGCACAGGGCTGGGGAGGTGGCTCAGTGGTAGAGCGCTTGCCTTGCATGCCTGAGGCCCTGGGTTCAATTCCTCAGCACCACATAAGCAAAAAGAAAAAAGCCGAAAGTGGCACTGTGGCTCAAGTGGTAGAGAGCTAGCCTTGAGCTGAAGAGCTGAGGGACAGCGCCCAGGCCCAGAGTTCAGGCCACATGACTGGACCCCTCCCCAAAAATAATATGCACTTATTTGAACACATGAACTATTTGAGCATATATAGTCTAGTTTACTTACAAGAGTTTCATATTGCTAAGAGTTTGAAGAAATTAGTGAGGAAAGAGGTAGTGGATGATGCAAGGAATTTATACTGAGTGCTGCTAAGTAAAAGGTTATCAGTTGAAGAGTAACATTATCATAGTTTCATACTTGAAAATAAATATACCTGGAATGAGTCAAAGAAGTGTTGGGGAATTTTAAAAATGCTATATATTTACAGATGAGAGAGATTTTTACTATAAATTAAGGGTAAGAGTTAAGAAAATTATTATGATGCTGTGCTGCAAACAGCAGCCACGGGGAGTAAGGCAGTAATGGAGATCAGACCATAGAGTTGAGGTTTGGGGTACCTGGGGACCTGTAGCCTTCTGCCAGCTTCAGACCCCAAGGTTCTATTCACCAAGGTTGTGATGGTTTGACTAAACTTACATTTTTATAACTGGACAAAGCAGTAGGCACTCAGCAGAAACAATAGTTGTAATTTTGAAATGGACTGCTTTTCCAGGGCTTGAGGGTGCAGAATGATCTTTCCCTGAAATGCTGGACAGGAGCCCTGACACAGTCAGCTACAGAATTGTAAGAGGATGACTGACATTCTTCAGTGCACTCTATAGCCATTTCTTTTTTTAAATATCAGCATCCAAAATATGCTATGAGATATTGCACCCATCAGTATAAATTAGGATTTGTATATGGTGATGATGCTCAGGAAATGGCTAATGTAAGCCTAAGTGCAGCTTAGGCTAGGCTATAATGTTCAATGGATGACATAGAATATAAAGAATGTATTTGTCATATATTACAGATTAATCAGACAGGTAACACCGTGAGAGCTCTTAGAGCATATGTGCGGTGCTTCCCTTTAAGGAATTAAACAAAGTTCTCAAATTCATGATGATGGATGCAGCTATAGCTCACTAAGAAAAGATACCAAGATAAAGGATGAAAAACTGAAAGAAAAACACCTTTCAAATATTAATATCTATTGCTCATTTTATTCTATGTAGCTAATATGAAGTAAGTTTGAAATAATATCCTAAATCAAGGGAAAACCCAGTTTGCAAAAATTTGATTTATATCCTAATGTAGAAAATTTCCTTAAATTGACATAAATTTGTATTAGGAGCCTCCTGCTGTTAAATAATACTTTCCAACTACTGAATTAATAATTAGTGCTGAGTGTATCTTATACAGATCTGTTTTGATTAGGTCAAGCATTCAATGAAAAGTTTATTTCTAAGATTAAAAGCTCTTTGCTTTATTTTCCTTATATATAGCTTTTTTAAATTACAAAAATAATGAATGCTTAAGAGAAAAAAACATCAGATAGTATAGATGTAACATTGACCTTAAAGAGAATTTTTTCTATAAAATGTTATGTAATATTAAATGCTATATACACAATTTTAAATTATTTATCAGTTAAATATTTAAATTTAAGACCATCACAACTCCTGTAAAATGTTTTTATAATGATCACTAAATAAATAGTACCTGCAAAATAAAAATATAAGTTAGGATAAAGTAACTAACAATATTTTAACAAATACATATATAAAAACACAATAATAAAAAATATATTATATATGCTATATAATATGCAATAATATATACCTATATATAATTTATTTTCTTCCTATATATAAATGTTTTAACATAAACATATCTATATGTACCATACACACACACACACACACACACACACACACACACACACACACACACTTTTATACTTATAGCACTTAGTAGGAAAATGAAATATAAGAGGAAGCAGGGACTGGGAAGGTGGCTCAGTGGTAGAGCACTTGCCTTGCATACATGAGGTCCTGGGTTCAATTCCTCAGCACCACATAAGCAAAAAGAAAAAAAGCCAGAAGTGGCGCTGTGGCTCAAGTGGTAGAGCGCTAGCCTTGAGCTGAAGAGCTGAGGGACAGTGCCCAGGCCCAGAGTTCAGGCCCCACAACTGGACCCCCCCCCCACCAAAAAAGAGGAAGGAGACATTTAGGAACAGTTAAATTACAAGGTTATTTTTAGAAATTAAACTAGTCAAAGCAAACCATTCAGTTATTTTTCTTTGAAATTGTTATTTTGAATCCTGCCATTCCAACATGAATGCAAGTCTATTAAATGCACTTATTTAAAATGCAAGTCTATGTATTCCCTAAAGAATATGTTTGTCCTAGCTCTAGTATTGGTAAAGGGTTGATTCCTCTCTTTCTACTACAGTGTTTATGGATAATATTTTCCTATATCAAGCCTTGGTTCTCCAAAAGCCTGTGTTTTACAGTATGCTACATGACTTTAGCAATAATAAGAGGAAACACTTCCATCTTTTATTTATACTAAATGAAATTCTTGTGCTGATCTAGAAAATTCTGTGTTATTGCTAAACAGATTTATGAGGTATTAAATAGGAAATATAACAAAAAGGAAGCCAAAATAAAACATATTTATCCAATGTTGCTAACTTCTCCTGTGCCATCATTTCCATATTGCCAGCAGGTCAACTAGGAACACAAATAGTCATGATGGCTCCTTCATAGAGCAAAGCTATCTTGACATATGGATGACTACCAATTCCTATTCGTGAATGAACACCTCAGTTCATGATATCAAAACTGGTTTATAACATAAATGTGTACCTAACCTGCCTCAGAGAGATGAGGAAAACTATGTCACAAGGCATCTCCTTGTGAGTTGTTACCTTTCATAGAATCTAACTGGTATTGTAGATATCCTCATGTTGAAGACTAAAACGACCCCCAACTCTCATTCAAAATGTTTCAAACCCCCAAAAGTAAGACCTGAAATCTCAAAAGTACTACAGAAATAATAGAGGAAACACTAGAAGCCATTGGCATAGGCAGAAGCTTCCTGAATGGAATGCACAGTGCTCAAAAAATAGTACAAAGAATTGACAAATGGGACTATATCAAGTTTAAAAGCTTCTTTTCAGTAAAAAATAAAGTTTCTAAACTGAAAAGAAAGCCATCAAATGGGAGAATATCTTTGCCAGGTGTACATATGGGAAAGGTATAATAACTAGAATCGATGAGGAACTCAAAAAACAAACTCTGAAGAACCAACTGCCTAGTTAATAAATGAGCAAAGGTACTATACCGACATTCCTCAAAGGAAAAAAAAAACAAATGTCCTATAAATATATAAATAAATTCTCAATATCTCTGGCTATTAGGCAAATGAAAATCAAAACCTTGAGATTAAATCTCCCTCAAGTAAGAAAAGCCATTATCAAGAATATTGACAATATCAAATGCTCAAAATGAAGTGGAGAATAGGAACCCAAATATACTGTTGCTAGAAATAGAAACTAGTGAAACCAGTATGGAAGTTCATATAAGGATTCCTCAAAAAAAGAAAGAAACAGAATTACTCAATGTTCTAGTATACAGTTTTTGTTCATTTATCCAAAAGATTACACAGTAAGAGACAAAAAAGGCATCTGCATATCCTTATGAATTTGTAGCACAGTTTGCAATAGCCAGGTCATGGAGACAGCACAGATATTCCATAAAGGATGGATGGATCAAAATATATATATATATGAATATATATATATATATATATATACACACATGTTTATGACATTATGATAAAATAATATATAATACATATGATATATAATATATAACAATATTTACTTCATATCATATATAAATATATGATAAATATACTTCATATCCATACCCATATATGCATACCACATATATATATATATACATATATATATATATACACATATATATGTATGTATGCTACCAAGAAAAATGATATTTTGTAATATTTAGAGAAAGAGATGGGCCTGGAAAACATCATAATGATTGAAGTATTAAAACCTGGAAAGACATTAACTTATAATACACTTCCATGGCCATTTGTGTTTAGTAAAAAGTGTGAGTATGTATGTGTGTGTGCATGTATGTATGTAGCATAAATCATTACTCACATGTTAAAGAAAGTTAAAATTATTTCAGACAGTGAAAAAAGAAAAATTGGGATCATATTTTATAAAGTATATGATTAACAGTTTGTGATCAAAGTAGTAGAAAAAACTGTTGAAGTGCAACGTAATACTGAGGATGTCATTACAAATGAAACAAAGAGAAGTTTCCCAGCCAGGTATTGCTCAGGTACTCTCGAGGCAACTGTGGGTCCTTTCTGACAATAAAAATCAAGTAGAAAACTATTTAAGCATGGAAAAGGGCTCAATCCACAGAGAAAATCCATGAACCAAAGTCCAATTTGAGGCCATAGTTGTTTTTATCCAAGTAGGACAATAGAAACAAGAAGAAAAGAACTGTGTAAGTACAAAGTAAGAGTTTTAATGGTTTTTAACAGCAAAGTGAGGGTTAGCAAAAGAGTGTGACCTCTCAACATGCATAGATGTAAGACAGAATTCACCAATCACATGTTTAAAGAAAGATTGGTGACAAAGTAGTACTCTTGACAGAAACCCCTCTGTAAAATAGACATTTTAGGTTTAGAGAAATTTAGGATAAAGTGGGAAATGAGTGGACACTTCATAGACATTTAAGACTTTCACTGATTTATAAGCTAGGCCCCTTCTCTAACTTTAGAAAGTACAAGAGATTCAATAGTGTTAGCACTCTGTGCCAGTCTGGATTCTGCTAACGACTGGAGAAGCCTCTATGAGTCACCAATGACATTTAAACATTGGATGTCCTCAACTAGAAAAGAGGGTAGAGCATTAAGAAGAGAGAATTCTGTCCTAGGAAGCTGTTCTCAGGGCTAGTTAAATGTGAAAGGCAGGAAAGTTTCAGAAAATACAACTTATTTTAAAATAGAATCTTTTGGTCCTCTCAAATAATTTGAAAAATAAAGTAAATTTATCTAACCAAAAATCTCATATCATCATCATCATCATCATCAATAAATCAATAAACTTTTATTTCCTTAAACATATTTACCTCGGCAGAAGAAGGGCCTAAAATTTTTATGACATAGTATGACATCAATTCCTTTCAAAGGTTATTCAAACAGAATACCTGACACTCAATTAAGCAAACAATTACAAACCATAAACTTATGATACAAGATTTTGAATCTCCTCATTATCTATAACCAGACTATGAAATAAGCCAGATTCCAGGATGATTACATATGGATTCAAAATAGCTAAGACCATGGGAAAATGACAATAGTATTTATTACATATGACAAAATAAGAATAAATACAAAAGGCCTGAGTCAAATGCAAATGCTTAAAATCAAAATGTTATGTAAGAAGCTTATTTTTGACACATCACCTGAGAATAAAACGAAGTTGAAAATAGAAATTGAATTTTATTATTAATCCATTGTCCAGAATATAGGTGGGAAAAAGTTCTCCCATTCTGCAAGCTGTTTCTTTAGTCCTTTGGTGTATAAAATCATCTTAGTTTGATACAATCCAATTTGTTAGCACTTGCTCTTATTGCTGAGCAGTTGGAGCTTTATGCAGAAAATCACAGTCTAGGCCAAAAGGGCTAATATTTCCCATGATCATTTTCTGAAGCAGCCTCAAAGTTACAGGTCTTACACTAGGATCTGTAATCTCCTCAGAGTTGATGGTTAGCACAGGGAGAGAGCTAGGGATACAGCACAGTGTTCTGAGCTACTTAAGTTTTCAAAATCCAAGTCCAATAACACAGCATTTTGTAGGATTGATTGTTGTAAAAACAGTTAATTTTAAATCATATAAAACGTCCATAGATCTGCCCTGGAATGTTTTCTCAATTTCAAAGCAGGGACAGTTTTATGATATATTGAGTTAGTGGATTAGTGAAGTAAGTATGTCAGAAAGATGCAGATTACTAATTAGCCTATTTAATGAGCTTTTGCTATGTCACTCCCTAGCAGTCTATTTACCATTTTTCAAAACATAGTTTGGAAGCCAAAATCTCAGTGGAATGCAATTCATTCAAAGTAGTGTTGACTGTAATAAGCACTCATAATACTTAGTGGATTCTACCATTAGCAGAGATGGTAAAATTGAGGCAAGATATAAGAGCAAATATTTGAAGGTATACATAGAAAATTGATCAGAGCATTTACATGATAAAGTGTAAGTAACAATGTATTCATATGAAATGGAATACAGAGTAACAATGTATTCATGTGAAATAGAATACTGAAGATCTGAATGTTATATGTTATGGCACTTGAAACAGTATTCTTCAAATAAAATTTTAATAAACTTACAGGCAAACTCATAGCTTTTGATCTCTTAAACTACGCAACAGACTGACACAGCTGCAATTTCTATGGCACTGGTGAATGTACTATGGCTTTTCAGGAGTTCTTTTATTCTGTCTTGATTTATTGTGTTGGTATATTTTATCTTATTTTATTTATTTAAAACATTTATTTTATTAAACAGTTGTACAAAAGAGTTTTGATTCCAGAATTCAGATTGCAAGTACAGTGTATCTTGATCAATGTCACCTTTTCAAAATTCTCCATTTTCTCCCATCCATTCCCTACTCTCAAATTCCATAGTTCAATAAGTGTTGATAATATACATCCATGTACATGTGATATTACTGTGTTGTGTATTATGAAGCCTTCCAATTTCACTTAAAAGATGGAATTTAAATTTAAATTTCAGATTTAATGAGGTCTAAACTTATATAAATTTGAGATAGGTGTGAAGTGGTTTCACTTTTGTGAGTATTTCCATGAGAGATAGAACATATTTTGGGTTTCTAGTAGAAAACTCACTTTTCTGTCTTGTTATATACCTATCTGCCTTTAGGAAGTCACATTTCAGCATGGGATGACTTGAATACTTTGTATTTGGCGGCAATATGATTTCTTTCCAATGAAATATGAGTAGAAACAATCAAAAACCTCTCCAGAAGAGTCAGTTCTGACAGTGTCTTCTGGCGCTCTATTCTCCTTTGAAGACTGAGGCAGAGAATTCTTCAAGTCTCAGACTTTCCAGCTAGTCAGCAAGCAACTTTCTCATGGAGTCACAGTGGAAACAGCTCCACTTTGTACAGGAAAACCACAGTAACAATCTAAATGAGTGAAACATGATTTTTTTTTAAAATTAAGCCACTGAAATTTGGTGTTTATTTACATTTGTTTCCTTCTTTATTTTACATTATATAGACCTACTGGAACTACAGAAATTAGTATCAAAATTGCTCTGCAAACATGAGTCCTGTTTAAAAAAATACCAGTATCTCAAGCATCATTTGAATACATATTGAATACATATACAATTTAATCTCTTTCTCATAAATCCATAAAGACTTAGGAAATGAAATCGACCATATTTATAATCATGTAAATTTACCACATCTAAAGAAACCAATACATAGGAAAGTTGAGTGTTAAGGTTTAGAAAACGACCTGAAAAGCTGCCCTGCACCACCACACATTTGTTTGTTCATGCATTCTATCAACATACTGTGGAATGAAAGGTAAACAGGAAAACATGTTTTGTTTCTCTAGGGATTAAATCATCTCTTCTTTTCTTTTTCCTTTTTTTCCTTTATGTGAGGCTGCAGGGATGTGGATGCCTATTATCAAAACAGTCCTTAATCCTGAGGGGAAAGAAGGTGGTGGTGCATATGGGGATAGCCAGAGGAGGTTAAGCTTTAAGTAAGAAAGAGTTCAAGGAAATCACATTGTAGAAAGAATACGCAGATTTCATTTTTCCCTAAAGAAACCTATTAATACATGAAATTAACTTCAATACCTTCTGTTTGTTTACTACCCATTAATGGTTGGAGGTCATAGCTAAAATATGTGAAGTAGAAAAAGTAAATCACTTGGCTCTCATTATCATAAAAGAAATTATTTTCATGTTCACCAATTACATAATATAAACAATAAAGTTCCCATGTGTAACTTTCAGAAATTTACTACATGTATGAGTTCAGCTACTCTCTAGCCATTCTATGGTGCTTGATTCAGAGAACATTATATGCACAGATATTCTCCTCTATCTGCTAGTTGCATGTAACTGCAAATGGACAAGTCCTCCATAGCCATCTTAAAGTATAACAATCAGACATATAGTCACCATCATATTGGGCTTATTGATTAAGGTGGGTGCTCTCACTACACTATTGTGCACATAGTCCTTCAACTCTGACCTTCCTAAACTCTGCCTCTGATCTAGCAGGGATTAAAGGCTTGGGAGATGCCAAGTGGCTTGACATCTTTGGTCAAATGAATACAAATGCCTATTTGTAGAGAAGTATTACTGTTTAGCTTCTCTGGAATGACTTGGCGCATTTTTGTTCATTAGTGTCTCAATTTCCAGCTTGAATAAGGACTCAATATATTTGCTGAATATGATTGAATTCATTTTACATGATTTGAAATAAGAAATGGCAGAATTCTAGCCAAGAGAAACCTATTGGAAAGTAAAATTTTTTGTGCAGGTAAGTCCTTGAATCTTCTATGCTTTTAGATAGATTATTTTTTAAATTTTTTATTGTTGGTCTGGGAAGGTGGCTCAATGTTAGAGCACTTGCCTTGCATGCCTGAGGCCCTGGGTTCAATTCCTCAGCACCACATAAGCAAAAAGAAAAAAAGCCAGAAGTGGCACTGTGGCTCAAGTGGTAGAGCGCTAGCCTTGAGCTGAAGAGCTGAGGGAGGAGGGACAGCACCCAGGCCCAGAGTTCAGGCCCCATGACTGGACCCAAAACAACAACAAAAATTATTGTAAGGATGCTGTACAGAGAAGTTACAGTTACATGAGTAAAGTAAAAACAAAGCGCTGAAACAAGATCACAGAATGATCCATTGCAACAATGATACCACAAGACACTATATTGGAAATCAACTTTAGAACTTTGAGGGGGGAAGGAGTGAGGGAGGTGGGAGAGGGAAGGGATAGTAGAACAAGAAAGGAGGGAGTAACAATGCTCAACAAGAAATGTAGATAGGCAATTTCATAGCATCATTGCCCTCTCTTATTTTATAAACCTTAAAATCTATGCAAGGTGTGAAGTTTTTTTTGTCTCTTGTACAAAATTTTAACTTTTGAAGAGTTAACTCTGTGGCAGTTAAGGACAAATTTCTATCCTAAATAGTCTCACTCTCTTTTAGCCATGCCTAAGACAATTAGCCTAATTGCAAACTTTACTCTCTTTCCTGACACTTATATTGATGAAGTTTTCTTTACAGTGAAAGTGATCACTTAATAAGATTAAAGCCCATATACTTTCAACCATTTTTCAACCAATTTTTCTTATGTGTGAATTATAAGATTAAAGGCAACAGTGTCAAGTCTTGACTTTTATATCATAATCTGGTGACATTCAAAAGAAAATGTTTACAAACATCAGCCAATTGTTCAGAGATGTCATATAATTTGGCAATATCTAGTATTTGTGTGTGTGTGAAAACTATGACTCTCAAGAAACAGCTAATGATAATACCTTATTTTTGCCTCTAAAACCTATTTATTTTAAAATAAAATACAGGCTTCAGTTTAATCCTGTTTTTTTTTTTTTCATAATCCATTGCAAGGTTGAGCCTAGGACTCTGTTGACAAGGGCCTAAATCCCGTCTAAGTCTAAAAATATCAGTGGAGTCTCCAAAGCCACACACCCCATTGACAGTACCAGGCAGGACAAGAAAAATGAGTCAGGGAGACTCCATTTGATTCTGTGAAGCTCAGCATCAAACGCACTACAGGGACACTAAAGTAAAAGGTGGTGGTAAAGACTTCTGTCCCACAGACTCCTGGGGTGGGATCCCTTGGGAATCTGGTACAGGTTCACATTTCTACTGTTTTCTCACTGCACACTTGGGACACAGTAGGGGTACAGTCAGACACAAAGTTGATGTCCAGGAGAAAAATGTACTGACAACACAATGTGACACAAACTTCTTGTCACTTACAGTAGAGAAATATCTTTGTTGTCTTAGATGTGAAAGCCCAAAACACTCCAAATATGAACATTGCATAGCCTCCACTGCTTGCAACATAGGTTCAATAAACATCTTATCCTTGAAAGGCCTGGATCTGAGAGCTTTGATGGAGTAGTATTTTTTTCCCCTTTACTCTTTCTTCAGTTATACCTGAATCTATTTAGAGTGAAAGCAAGCTGGGTTAGTTAGTTCCAATACAAAGCATCAGAAAGCCTGAAGAAAACAAACATCTTTAAGATCGCCTACACGTCTAGACCCAATGAGGAGATTAAACACTTGCAATTATAAATTTCAGAGAAGTCCCCCCTGGGAACTATCTCTCCTTTTGGGTACAACAATTGTTTATGTGCTTGTTTCATCTTGTTTTTACCTGCCTCATGTAGAAATCATCCAGCGAAGTATATAACATCTGACCAACACATTCATTCTCAGGAGAAATCTGCTTCACAAGGAAAGGAAAAATGAACAAAACTGAACAAAGCAATGTGACCATCTAAAGAGAGAGTGACAGTGAGGATGACTATACTATAACGACACTACATCACAGCTGCAACAACCATCAACACAAGGAAGAGGGGTGAAGTTTGATCCCAGCCAAATAGGGTGACTGCTGTATATATCACTGGCCTGAAGAGGTTTCCTTTAATTCCGTCCAATCCAACATCTAACTTATGCCAAAGACACATGGAAAAAGGTATTCTACCTCCATTTGCTTCCTGTGTTGGGTCTCCCAGTCACATGAGAGCAAACATTCACTCCACCAGGGGACCTCAGCTCTGCTGAGGTAATGTTACTACAGTATGTGACACCAGCTCACTTCAAAATCTCAGAGTAAAGAGACCAGGTGAACACCCATTATTTAGCAATGAGTATCACAGGCCCACTGTCGATCTCTATTCTAAAACTAGAATACACTGGTCAGTGATCAAACAAATCAACAAACAAAGAGAGGGAGGAGCTTTTTAATAAAAAATACAATTTGGTTGTACAAAGTTTTCTTGGATTAGAGTCAAATTTTTCCTGTTTAGTAGAATTCCTATAGGAGGAATTAATGACATTGGATTGCTTGGTATATCAAAATATAATAAAGTAAAATTTTTGTCTTCTTTTTAAATTTTGTATTATTAATCAATTTATCTATTGTTGTTGTTGTTGTTGCTGCTGCTGCTGTTGCTGTACTAAGGCATGAACTCAGGGTCTCGTGCTTGTTAGGCATGGCTTAAGTCTTGGCGCCAGCCTTTTGCTTCTAATTCTTTATCATACAAAGTGTTAGAATGTTGTTCCAATTGGTATAGGACTGTGCTCTTCCAGTGTTTGTCTTCTGAGTGACTGATTCTTGAAGCATGTGTCACCACGTGTGGGCCATTACTTCATTTCTTTGTTTCAAAGGATTTCTATTGCTTGACCAGCATATATTTTGTAGAGCCTAACTTCCTTTTGTTCTGATATTCTGAATGTTTATTATTATTTACTATGTTTCCTCTAGAACAGAAAGCAAATGAAGGCAAAAAAAATGTCCTTATATCTGTAACAATTACTTATTCAACAAAATCATGACTTTCATGCACCCCAATTAAAAGTATTTAAAAACATTGATAGATTGATCCATTGCAGCAATGAGATGCACAAGATTCTATGTCCAAAAGTGAAATTTAAAATTTAGGTGGGGGGGGGTGGTAGCTGAGGAGGCAATAGGGAAGGGATGGTAGGGGAAAACAAAGGAGGAGGCAACAATGTTCAACAGGAAATGTACTTACTACCTTGCTCATGTAATTGTAACCCAGCTGTGAGAGTATTTTCACAATTAAAAAAAAACACCGATAGTCTTTTTTTTTGAGTCTGGACATGAAAGTGAGGATATCCGAAAGGCACCATCTTGAAGTCATGCTGTGGCTCAAAGTGGTAGAGTGCTAAACTTGAACAAAAAAGCTCAGGGGTAATGCCCAGACCCTAAGTTCATGCTCCAGAACTGACAAAAAATAAGAAGGGCAACATAAACTTCCAAAGGAAGGTGAAGACATGCTTTATGAGTGAAAGGGACACCTCTAACGCTTCATTCACTTTTTCTCTGACAAGTATAAACAAGTTGTGATCTCAAAGAACACAAGGTTTCCCTTCCATGAGTGAAAAGAAACTCACTTAACATCACTCAGGAATTTGTGAATTCTCTGATTGCTCTTTATGGCACCATACACGCAAAGAAAAAGACGTGGACTAAACAAATCTGAAGATATAGGGAATGAACGGTCTATTGAACATAATTTTTTTAAAAAATGTTCTGGGCCCAGGGTCAGACTGCAAAGATGGGTATGCAGATGCCAGCTCTTCCTACTCAAATTCCATCGTGAGACCATGTGACTATATCAGGTTATTGCATGGCCTAGAGGGCTGTCGGTCCGTCCATGCTGCTTATTTACCTTTTGATGCTGAGGGCAGTTCTGCATAATGTTGGAAGCTGGATAAGATTTGACATATGAAAATGAGCAGGGAATACATACAGCTCAGAGGCATGCTCTTTCCATCCTCTTCTGATTCCTATATGATAGTTTTGGTTTTGTTTTCCCCAATAAGCTGGCCCGTGACAGAGCACAGAGGTGAACACACAGATTCTGCCTCCAAGTCAGAGATACTTTAGCACGTCACGTTTAATATAATCTGCAAAGCCTTCTCACCAGCTTGAGTAGTAGTGTACACCTTTCCAGACTTCTTGACGTGAGTTGTTACCAAGTCATGATCACTTTGTGGCCTCCATCTGCTCTGCACACAGAAGCATGTGCCTTTGAACCAGAGCAGGCTGGAAAGGTTGCTTCCAGGTTTGTCTTCCCACTTATTGAGAATACCATATTTATTATTCGCATTATTTTATGGATGTATAACTATTATAGACATTTATGAGGTACAACAGATTTTGATATGTGTACAAAATGTGGCAAGGTCATCTTCCTATCCATTTTTATGGTAAGACATTTGAAATTTACTACCACTTTGAAATATATAATACTTTATGATTGGCTGTACACTCTGCTATAGACTAGCTCTCAAAATTAAGTCACTACAGAGGACTGTAAATACAAGTAAGTATGGATAACTGTGAGGCAAAATTATACTTTGTTACAGTTACCAAAAAACAATGCTCTCTGAATCACGAGAGACATGTAAATTCACATATCAGAATTTGCACAGGGAACAAGACCCAGAACAACACCCAGACATGATAGATTGTTTCTCCAGAAATCAATCAGATCAATGCTTCTACATCTTTTGCTCTTGGAACTGGAAGAGAGCAATGCATTCATTTATTTTCTGAATGTAATGAAGAATCTGGGTGTATGTCTTTGAGCCTACATCTCCATGAAGTTTATTAAGATCAGTGATATAACTATTTTTCTTGCTATATACACAAACAAATTCATTCCACACTTAATCATGTGGGTTTGAAATATCAACATTTTGTCATTCACATAATCAGTAACCACTGTTTTCAATTAACTCATGTTTGAATGTATGTCCTGAGTGGTAGCAGCACAAACAAGTTTTAATGGCCCTGTGAGGTGCACATCTCAATCCAAAGAAATTTATGCTTTATTCAAAAAGAAATATCAAAGAGAAAGAGCTAGCTAAATTCATCACAAAAGACTCGTCCTCCCTGTTCGCATGAACTGGTAAGGGATGAGATTAGGGGCCCATTACTTTCTTTGGTGCTGGCAGCCTGTTGTTACTTTGCAGGATCTACCAGCTTTCCTCCAAACCTAGACTGTAAAACAAAAGTAATAATTCAAGTACTTTAGTCTTGCAACTAATATATCATTAATTAAAACAGAAATTTCTGGGTGGCTTTCAAGTTAAACAACATTATTTTAACTTGAATATGTCAGAGAATTTAAATAATTCTAAAGATTCTACTTAGCATGCCGAGCTAAAAGAAGCAGATGGCCAAATTGGATACTTTCTATAATTGAGACAAATTACCCTCTCATTTCAATATCACGTACTGACACTCTAGCAATACATTGGGCTCATTGTTCTAGAGTTTTATTACATGACTGTTCATGTTAGTACATTGATGTCCTTGCTATATCCTTTTCATTTTTTTTTGGTTGGTACAATAAATGGAGTGGCTATCTTTCCTATTAATTGGACACTGATTTGGTGTTCCTGAGAGACATTTTTGCCCTTAGACAGAGTGCTGCATCTGGCCAGGCAAATTTTTAATACTAAAATGATCAATAATTTGGGTTTCTTGATTGCTCAATGTTATCAGTGGCTAAGTTCTACTATGAATTCTCTCATTTCAGAGGCATTTGAGTATTAAGAGAAATGGCTTTGAAAGCACACTGAATCATAAATCAGGAAGTCATGGTGCATGTGTTCCATATTCATCTTTTAAATATTTTCGCATGGTGGTTCTCTAATATCAGTCTGAATAGAAAGTTGCGTAATAAAATATTCATGCATTCTTAAAATTACTGCAAAGATTTAGTGTCAGATTTATTAGAATTGTTATCTATAAAACTAATGTTAGCCTGTAAGTCTGATTTGTATCAAGAACGAACTTTGTCAGTATTTAATTATAATTAAAGATAGTAAACATGAGAATCATGCCCAAATATGGGCAGATGAGCAGTTTCTTGTGACAGCTGACAATGTGACAAAATCATTTATAAGTCTCATAACAATGCACTTCTTATTCCTGTGTTGAATTTGTTATATAACCAAACTTTATTAACATTCAGGAAATATGAGCATTTCTCCATCTGGTACATGGCTTTTAAAAGTCATTTGTTGTAATCTAGAAAATCTGCAAACGGCTGGCAACATGTATTTTGTTAAGTATTTTCAGCTGCAGATATGAAATATTAGTATCATTGCTTATAATCCTAAAACCTGAATATTTTCTTTATTTTTCTACTTTACAGTTTTTACAATATTTGTCTATATTTTAAGAAACCAATTGAATAGATTCACAATTATTAACCATGTTATTCATTCATGTTTAAATTATACATATAGATGACCAAACTGGTCTTTAATATTGAAAGTATAAATATTGAAAGTATAACATATCATATAGTATCATACAATTCTTTCATTTCATTTATGACAATGAGTTTAGGCTGTATATCTCAATACATATAAAGTTATTGGATAAGAAATTAGTACGTTTTGGATGTCAGACTTTATTTTTTAAATTAATTTTATTGTCAAGGTGATCTACAGAGGAGATACAGTTACATATGTAAGGTAGTTGAACATGTTACACCCTTCCTCATTTTTCTCCCCCTTTCCCTCTCCTAAACCCCACTCCCAAATAGTACAGTTCATTTCCAACATATTATATTATGAGTGTCACTGTTGCATTGCTTGAATATGTAACATCAGATATATTTTATTCCTAAATACGTTTGTCAATATAATCACATATGCTTCTAATTCTCTAAGTCATTAGTAGTATCCAGGATCAATGGTTGGCAAATATATAAGATTCTACTAGAAAGTATAAACACATCTATCTATCTATCTATCTACCCACCTATCTATCTATCTATCTATCGTTATATTTTGTACAAGCATATATTGTTTTTAACACATAGTTCATTAAAGGATATTAGCAATAACTTCATCTATTATTTTAAAAAGAAAATCCAAATAGTTTCCTCTATTCTCTTACAAAATCACTCAACACTTTGACTCCAGATTCATCGATTTCATATTATATATATAATTTAAAACAAGTCTGGCACAGGCTCACTTCCTGAAGTTTCTCCACTGTTTCAGAACAAACTGCAAGTAGTATGTTGTCTTTTATACTTCTTCATGTCTAACTATAAATCAGAGGCTTCAAGGTATTCTAATTACTAGAGTTGCTCACAGAGGATAACACAACCACTTCATTTTAATTTACTCATCTATTATAAAATATATTGCAATGATATTAATAGATTCTAATGGGAAAATGCATAAGAGAAAGTATATGTGATGGAATCTGGCATTCTCTGCCCTCTCTGACTGTGCTACCATCCAAAAATCATATGAAAACTGTCCTTCTGTACTTTTGTACTTTGTAATGTACCGTATTGTACTTTTTAGTTTTTAAAATAGCTAAAATATTAAACTCTTTTACTAAATAGTGCAAGTCATCAGTAAAACATTATCTGTAGGTACCTTCTATTTAAAATTCTAACGCTGTCACTGTTTCTCCTTTCCAGCTCATCATAGCATGACTATAGTCCTCTTTTTGGCTATCCCTCCAACTCTCAACTCTTTGTCCTTTTCTAAATACTTGATTCCTCAAATTTGTTCTTCAAATTCTGATTTTACTTTCCGCAGTGGAGGTCTTACTGCTTATCACCTCCAAAATATACTTAAAGTAGATAGAGGTAGATATTGACAGATAGATAGATAGATAGATAGATAGATAGATAGATAGATAGATAGACGTATGTTAGAGTCAGCTACTTTTCTTTAAATTCTTCTGCATATCATCTAACTTTTTTAATATGTATTTTATTATAAAGATACTATACAAATGAGTTACAGCTACATGAGTAATGTAATGAGTACATTTCCTATTGAGCATTGTTACCTCTTCCTTTGTTTTTTCCCTAGCATACCTTCCCTTCCCATCTCCCCAACTTCTCCCTCCCATCCCCAAACCTGTAAAGTTCATTTTTAACATAGTGTCTTGTATATCTCATTGTTACAATGGGCTAACCTATATCCTGTATCCTGTATTCAGCATTTTGTTCACCTCCCTAAATTAGAAAATTCTGCTCCCTAAATTAGAAAAATGGGTATACAAGATTCAGGGCACAGGAATCAAATACAGTGAAAACAGTGGTTATACCATGGGGGAAGAAAATACAAAAGAAACAAAAAAATCACAGTATATTATAGGTACATTAAAAACAACAGCAAGAAAGATACAATGTCTTGTGTCCTTATCTTGAGGTTCATTTCACTTAACATCAGCTTATATGGTCATTTGTATGTAGCTTTTGACCTTTTCTGCTTGTCCTAGACATAGTCTAGTTATTGCAAATAAGGGAAACAATTTTCATTTTTTCATACCCGGAGTTTTTTTCATTTCCCATAAAGGCATTTTTGTTCTTTTAAAAAATAGAACATTTATTGTTCTATTTAAAAAAAAAAACTTTCCTTTTGGGTTTGTATAAAGGCTTCATTACAAGAATATAAGTAATTCCATCAGCCAGTGCTGATAAACTCAAACTTCAGCTTCTACCCTACCCCCTAACATGTGGCTGCTAGTAAGCAGTCAGACCCTCTTCACCTATCCAGGGGCTTTCCATGACTCCATCGAGAATAATCTCATTTTAATAAAGATATCCCAATCATTCTGAAAGTATCAAGAGACTAAGAAGCTCTATGTCAATGCTGAAACCACCCAGGGAATTTAAAAGGTCTTAGGAGATTTTTGTTAGGATCTGGTATCAAAGGCCCAATATTAGAACAAGAGGTTGATCTATTGCTCAAATTGACAAAAGTTTTAGGAGCTCTGTGTCTGTAACTGAAGACAAAAACCAAATATGTGTGTGTGTGTGTGTGTGTGTGTGTGTATTTCACAATGTCTTATATATTCCAAATAGTCAGATAATTAAAACTATAAACTAGTTCAATAAATAAAAAAGGGTTGCATTTTTATTAAAGTGAGTGTATAAATGTTCAGGAAACTTCCCTGACATAAAACTATATAAACTTTAGCATTGTTGAAATAAATAATTATTCTACCTGAATAAATGTGTACTCGAAAATGAGATTGTTTTGTAATATGATATTAATCTTAAAAATTATCACCTTGACAACTTGTGGATTCCTAGACACAACTTGCACCAGAGTCTCAAAATCTGTCCCAGTATCACAAGTTAATAACTTTCAACAAAATGATAACAAAAATCTAAAAGTCTTCTCACATTACCATGACTTCTATTTTAAAGATGTGATCAAAACAAAATCCTAAGAGATTTGAAAGCCAAGGTCACATTAACATTCCACTCTAAAAGAAAGTTTTCCTAAGTGCCCACTGTAAACAAATACAAAGCACATAATTTTAGGACTTTTTTCTAAAAACCATCTCACAAATAATTGACAAGGATACATGAAATGCTCAAGGTCAAAAAGAAGACTTGACTTCATTCACAGACATAATTATATAAAAAGCAACATAAATCTTGAAAGAGTCAGTTCTCTCCAAATTGGGCTTATTGATTTAAAAATGTAGCAATTAAAATACAATTTTTTAAAAAAATTATCTCACTGAGATTGCCTGACAAAGTTGTCTGTAGTATATTTGGAAATGGAAAGAAACAAGGGTGCCAAGGCAACCACAAAGTAACAGAATAGATGGATGTTTCTTATTCACAGTATTTTTTACAAAACTGCAGTAATTAAGCCAGAAATAAATCATTGTGGTAATATGAAAATAACAATAACCAATTGAAAGGAGACATAAGAACCTGAAGGTAATGTCTTCTTTGAATGTAATATCTGATCATTTAAGACAAATGATACTACACATAAATGATTTATATAATAGCTTTACAGAATAAATCTGGAGCTGGATGACTTCACTGATATGCCAGGTGTTCATTACATATCTTTGCAGTCTTTAGCAGTTTGGTTTACATGGATTGAGATAATGTCTTGCTTTTCCTGGAGTTTTTTTTCCTTTCATGAATTAATGTATAAAAATATGAAATAATTGACACCTAGAAAGGATAAGATATACTGTTTTTCTTCCACATTAAACAATTTTAGCTATTATAAAGATACAGAAAGAAATAAACTTGTAATTCTACAATGAAGCGAACAAAAATATAATTTCTGATTACAATAAATATCTAAATAAGAAAGGAATCGTCCATTTTACCATTTTCAACTTTAGTATAAATATAACAACTGAATGTTTGCTATATTCCGAATGCAGGCCTGGGTACTATTTAAAAATCTTGAATACAAATATTTATTAAACTTCATTATGTGAACTGGCTGCAAGTGTTATGCCTGTGTTTGAGAAAAGACGATAGCTTTCCCATAAAAATAGAAAAGCTATTTAAATTTTGCTGTTTGAAACTTTACAAAATATTGCAATCATTTTGCATGGTTACAATGGTATTATTTCTCAACTGTAAGATTATTTTTAATATAATTTGTATTCAATAATCTCACAACTTTAAAAATGCTCAGGCATACACCTTTTTCTGCCTTTGTATTTCTTGTCTTTCAAATATATGGTAATGGATATTTACTTTCTTATATTTTTAATTTTTTTTAAATTTTTGGCAGTCATGGGCCTTTGAACTCAAGGCCTGGGCACTGCCTTTGTGCTTTATTTTTCAAGACTAGAGCCCTACCACTTTGAACCATAACACGACTCCCAGCTTTTTCTAGTAGCTTATTGGAGTTAAGAGACTCATGGACTTTCCTGCCTGGAAAAGTGATCCTCAGATCTCAGCCTACTGAGTAGCTAGGATTACAGGCATTAGTCATAATCATCTGGCTATATATTTATTTTCCCATAGTACATAGTTTTCTCCACATTTCCATACTACCCATCACTTACTTTTATAAAACTTTTAATGGTTCAGAGGTTACAAATTGTTTGGGACAAAATCTTGTAGTTACTAAATGAGGAACTGTGTAGATAACAATCATTCTAAATTTCGGTTTTATAATTCACAATATAATGATAATGCCTATTATATGAAACTGTATTCGGTAAATCTCAATATAGAAAAATGGCTGTTGTAATTGATCTAACTTCTTTACCATTACCATTTACACTGTAAATATAGCAGTTGAATATTTTGTTTTATTATTCATACACATTTGAACACTCTTCAAATCATCTTTCACACAGAAGAATTTACTAAATATTGTTTGTTATGGGAACTGACTGAGTTAAAATTTAGTATACTTATTTTTCAATTCATCATCATTTAAAAGCTCTGATCACCAAATAGAATCTCTTTTTTCTCCTTATATTCATGTAGTTAGTGGTTGACAAAGAGGGATAGTTTTAGAATTACTGAAGAAGAAATGTATTTTCCTTTTTGTATTGTTCCTGAATAATTATAATATAAAAATTAAAAAAGAAAGAATCAATAGAGTAATAAAATGTTGCTTTTGTATGTGAAGTGTATTACAACTAATGGGCCTAGTACTTTAAAGTGCTTTCACTAAGTGTCAATATTTAAATAACACCTCTTTTGTTTGTCTTTGTTATTATACTGTTTGATTTTTAACATGTCCTAATGTGCTTGAAACAGTACATTTTTAAAAACTGAATACTCTACAAAAGCTTATGTTCAAAATTGTTTTTCAGCTATCACTAGGGCTCCTGAGTATAATTAAGAATGTCAGTGTCACTGAAAACAATCACCAATCATCATATCATTGATGCAAATCTCTTACTTCCTATTTCCTTCTCTGTCCTGCTCTCTTGCTCTTTTCTCTTTACCTCTCTTTTTTTCTTCCTCTCTCATTTTTTTGGGAAAGGGAGTGCATATATCACATATATTGAATTATAAACAAGGAGAGATACAACCTTAGCCATTATTTGAAAGCAATATATTCAGTTTAAATAGGGAAGCCAATAAAGCTATAGATCTTTCCAACAAACAATTGACTTTTTTCCCATGAAAACTAATCCAATGCTTTTCATTATTTTTAAGAGAAGCAGACAATGTTTGTGTTGAAGAACTAGAGACCCCTTTCCTTGCATTGCCAATAGGAAGAAGAGTTGTCATGTCAAAAAGAGCTTTGCAACGTCGGTGCGGGGGAGGGGGAGGGGGAGGAAGGATTGGGTGGGGGGGAGGGGGGAGGCTAGGAAGGGATTTGAAGGGGAAACAAAGGAGGAGGCTGCAATGCTTGGTAAGAAATGTATGCATTATCCTGCCCATGTAATTGTAACCCCTCTGTACAGTATGTTCACAAATAAAATAAAATAATAAAAATAAAAAAGAATGACAACTATGGTTGTGTCTTTTTAAGTCAAAAGCCAGACCTAGAACTTTTCAGGAGGATTTTTCCAAGCTTCTTTAAATAATATGGAGGCACTTGAAACCAGTCCTAAAATGATCACCTGATAGATAAATGGGGAAAACAAGGTATTTTGCAGCAGGAAATGTACAGTTTATTATCTTGACCGAGAAAGAACAAGAAGGAAGAGAAGGAGAAAGAAGGGAAAAACATAAGTGAGGAAAATATTAAAGAAGGGAAATAAAAAGGAAGAGAAAAAGGGACCGTATTGCAAACTTTGAATAAAAATGCTCCTTCATTAGTTCCTGTAATTTAGCTATCAAGATAGAATTTGCAACTTCGATGTACTTATGGCTACTAATGGCAAACAAAAATAGTTTCTTTGATAGATTATTTTCTTCCTTGTTTTCTTTCTTTCTTTTTGTTGGTCGTGGGACTTGAACACAGGGCCTGGGAGCTGTTCCTGAGCTCATTTTGCTCAAGGCTAGCACTCTACCACTTGTAGCCACATCTTTACTTCCAGTGTTTTGAATGGTTAGTGGGAGATAAGAGTCTCACAGGCACTTTTCTGCCCAGGGAGACTTCAAACTGCAACTGGGTACCCAGCTCTATTTGGTATATTTCTAAGGATAGTAAGCAATCAGAAAATATTTACCAAATCTTGAAAAATGTAAAATTGATGACATATGGCAAAAATATATTTTAATTCCTAAAGTTATTAAAATACAAAGGTGTTTTAAGTCACTTGATTCTATAGATTAAAACAATATTCTAATACTATTATATCTGACAATATGTTTTCCGTTTATTTTTAGTACATTAATGTATTTTGTCAGCCAACTAATGAGTATTGTTGTGATGTTAAAGACTGACTCTAATATGCTCTCTGTATGTGTGTGTGTGTGTGTGTGTGTGTGTGTGTGTGTGTGTGTTTGTGTCTATGCTAGACCTAATGCTGCAACTCAGGACCTGAGTACTATCCCTGACTTTATGTTCTCAAGGCTAGTACTCTACCAGTTGAGCCACAGCTCAGCTTCTAGTATTTTTGTTTTGTTTTGTTTTCTGGTTAATTGGAGAGAAGAGCATCAATGGACTTTCCTGTCCCCACTGACTTGAACCATGATCTCAGATCTCATCCTTCTGATTAGCTAAGATTATAAACATGAGTTACATGTACACAGCAAGACTGACTCCAGTTTGTAAACATAAGTTATTCTTCTGACTTTGGATAAATCCATGTACTTAGATACCCTATCAATGTTTATTTTTCTCTGGCAAATAGTGACAAGCATATTCTTTATATTTTACCTGAATTAGTTCATATGTTCCTCATAAAACTTTATGCAAACATGCTGTTTTTCTTTTTTCCATTTAAAGAAAATGTGATATCCAAACAGAGGATAAATGACATTTTCAAAATGAAAATGTTTATAAATGACACTGGTTGGGCTAAAATCCAGGCAACTTGGCTCTAGAATCTATTCTCTTAATTGCCTAACTTCATAAAAAGTCTTCGTTATTTTTAATACATATATATCCTGTCAATACAGGTTGCTTTAAGTGCTATTTGTTTTAGAGCTCTGTGACAAAGTCTGTCATGTTTAACTATTATAGCATCATTCAGCTAGTAAATGTATACAATGCCTTCAGTGAAAACATTAGATTGTGAACACACACCAGTACACAATACTCATGTATGTACAGCAAATAATTTCAAATATGTTTGATTTTTTCATGCTGAGACTTATTCAATTAAAGAACTTGGTAGCTAGAGGTATGACAATCATAAATGGAAGTATATACCTATGCTATCCACCAGAGTCTGTTTCTTTAAAAAAATATATATCTTTTAATTAACTGTACAAAAGGTTCATGTCCAACATGTCAGTCTATGAGTGAAAGTCATTTTGAAGAATATTACCTCTTCCATCATTTCCCCCCCTCCCGCAACTGTATAATCAGTTTCTTAGTCTTTTCACTAGAATTCTTGAATATAAATTGGGCTCGGTAGACCAAGTATTTGATGTTATTTACTTAGGAGTACAAGTTAGTTGTGTATAGAACTTTATGAGACCCTTTTGGCCAACATCGGAATATGGTTGTTTGCATATCTAATCCTAACTTTGTGGGTACATAAATGGGCCCAGATACATATCTTGGCCAGGAAGTGATGTCCTATCTAAAAAATTATTAATAAATGAGGGGTCAGGAGTCAAAATGGCCAAATTCTTCCAGACATTTCCTAGTGCCTTATTATATGAAGATCTGCACCTGTAAGTATGCAAGCCATTGAGGTGAAATTTTTTTAGCCCCAGTAGATGATACACAGAACTTCCCAGCCTGGGTAGGGCAGTGTGTGTTTCTTGAGTAATCCTTCAGCTAATGAGGCATATTAAAGTATCATATAACAAGTCCTGTACAGACCAGTGGTTGAGGTTTATGAACTTCCTCATAGGCCACGTTACTCCTTGCTAGCCACTCTCAAACCAGGCTCAGTATCTATCACAAATACATCACATTCTCAGAAAACTTTTCATTATGCAGGCTAACTGAAAGGCCTCACATGGCTGTGGACCTGTGAATGGGTGAAGATACACCTTACTCATGGGCATTCGGGTCTCAAGCCCCAAGACAAAAGGAAGCAAACAAGAAGATGCTGGCTAGAACATAGGGCCTGGGAGCTGCTGTTCCTGATCTCATTTTGTTCAAGGCTAGCACTTTACCATGTGAAACCACAGCTCCACATTTATTTGAGTGGTTAATGGAAGATAGGAGTCTCATGGGGACTTTCTGCTGGGGAAGACTTTGAATCACCAACTGGTATCCGACTCTCTTTGTTATATTTCTAAGAATGGTGAGCATTCAGAAAATACTTATCTATATCTTTATCTTAAGAAGAAAGACATTAACAGTACAAGAAATCTCACAGTGTCTGTAATCCATTTGCTTTCCACTCATAGAGAGCTTCATAGAGAGAAGTATGTGGAAAAGTGAAAAGCTCACCATGGAACAGCTAGGGCAGGCAGTAAACTTGTTGAGAAAGGTGAAGCATAGGCCTCATGGATGTAAATAGCATTCTAAGTCACTGTAATGGCCAGAGACCTCATCACCACCCCAGCTGTTCCATGCCACATCCGGGACTGCTGACTGCTGTATTGGAAGAGAGACTAACTCTAGGTAATTTCTATTACCCTACATCATCCATTTGATCCCCACCATATTACCCTGCTCCAATTACCTGAGGAATACAGAGATCCAAAGAGCTCATCTATTTTTCTGATGCAGTTCCATAGACATTCATTATCCTCACCAAAGACTAAAATTTAATTATGACTCTACATTTTTCACACTTTTGTCTTTTTGTGTGTACTGTTATTTTTTCTCTTTAGTTTTTCTTTTAGTGTCTCTCACAAATCACTCTTCTGATAGTTTATTCTGCCCCTTCCTTTCCTTATTTTGCTAAATTTTTCTAACCCATTATATATTATCCTCATGATAACATGCTTCTCAACAAGATCTAAATTCCATTGCTACATAACCATATTTTGTACGTTTTCAGTCCTCACACCAACTCCCCTTTTCACAATCATCCTGTTCCCTTATTTACTCCCTCACCCTTTTTTTGTCGGTCTTGGGGCAGCCTGAACTCGGGCCTTGGATCTGTCCCTCAGCTCTGCAGCTCAAGGCGAGCACTCTACTACGTGAGGCACAGTGACACATTCAGCTTTTTCTGCTTATGTGGTGCTGAGGAATCGAACCCAGGGCCTCATGCATGCAAGGAAAGCACTCTACCAATGAGTTATCTTCCTAGCCCACTCTCCTTATTTGTAACAGCTAACTTTTAAGCTGTACACCAAGAATTTTTATTGTTCTACCCATATACTATGCTGTTTGGTAAATTAATCCCCTATAAAACATAACTAAGTAAACTTTAAACAAAATTATTCAGAAGCTTTGAAGACAGTCACTATATATTAGTAAAGGGAGCATTCCACATAGACGACATAAAAATTGTAGACATATACACAGAAAATGTTTGTGAAAACAGTGCCTTTTGATTAAAGTTATCCCATTATTTATAAGGAACTCCTTTGTACAACTACTTAAAGATTTAAAAAAGTGTTCGTTTGCCAACTTGAAATATAGAAAGACATCCAATACAGTGAAATAAATATTTTAATTTTTTTGACTGTTCACTGCTTGTTTCTTCTTTTCTCCTCATCCTTCTATATTTCCTTTCCTAATCTTTTTATAAATTATTTGAAAAGCATAAAACTACTTTGTATATTGTGGGCAATACACAAATATCTATCAAGTGAATTTACACTGATGACCATATTACTCCAGTGTTCACTTTTTGCGACAGGAAGATGAACGAGTAACTTAGCTATGAAGACTAAAATGAAATATGCAAATATTGCATGTTGACTCCGATGCTCTAAATTTAAAAGATGGGTACACTCAATTTTTAAGTTCATTCTTACTTATCACACATCTTGCTTTTATTATCTTCTAACAAAAATAATCCTGAGAAAAGGCTTGGAAAAAATTGTATTAAGTGAAGTAAGCCAGGCCCAAAGAAACATAAGTCCCATAGTTTCCCTTATTTGCAATAACTAGTATATGTCTGAGTCAAGCAGAAAAGGTCAGATAAGTTGATGTTAGGGGAATGAACCCCAACTGTTTTTTGTTTGTTTTTCCTTTCATGCAATTGTTTCTAACATATTTATAAGATATTTCTTTGTTGTTTTGTATGTCCCTCTCCCACGGTATAACCCATGCTTTCACTGTATTTGATGTTGGTATAATTTGTGGAGGGGAAGGGAAAAAAACAAATCATTTAGATAGGGATACAGGTGGACCCATTGCAACATGGAGATGTACAAGTGGTTATGTTGAAAAATGAACTTTACAACTTTGGTGTGGGGCGGTGGGAAGCCGGGTAGGAGGAGGTGGGAAGAGTATGGGAAGGGATGGGAAGGGGGAACAAAGAGGGGACAATGATGCTTGATAAGAAATGTATTCATTATCTTGCCCATAATTATATCCTCTGTACAGTATTTTCACAATAAAAAAAATAATCCTGAGAAAAGCTTGGCAGGGAACAAAATAAATTCTGACTGCTCCAATGTGAGAATCAAGGTAATCACTCTGAAATGACCAGAGTTAGGCACATGGAACTAGGGACATTTGGCAACAATACCAGTATAAAAAGATGGCCGGGAACCAGTGGCTCACAACTGTAATCCTAGCTACTTAGGAGGCTGAGATCTGAGGATCGAGGTTCTAAGTGGAATAAAAAATTATTTAGGTATAAAGAAATAATACTAGTATTATATAAGTTAAGCCTAAGACGTTGTGAATTGAGTAATACATTTCTGAATTATATATGTATTCAATGAGGAATAAGGTCTAATAATCAATGATGAGTATATATCCGGAGATGAGCAGAATAGCAATTAAGTCACACAAAACAAAAACAAAAACAAAAACGGACCAAAAGCTTAAAAGAAATTTTCAAAAAAAGAACACACACACACACACCTAAAATAAAAATTATGAAAAAATAACTAGGAACTGGTTAATTATCTTTGAACAAAGTGTTTAATTTTAGCTAGAAAAAATGCATTAATAACATTCAAGTGTGGTGTTCTTTATATAGCTGTGAAAAATTGCCAAAAATGGTACCACAGTTTACTCTTTAAATTTCATGTATTTAATATTTATCATGAAATGTTTAACTGAATAAGAAATTTCTAACTAAACATTTTAACGTTTTATTTTGTGAGTCTTCAACAATTATGATATACTTTTGACAATATTAAAGTTTGAACCCAAGGCCACACATTCGTTTGGCTGTAGCTCTACAACTTGAAAAATTCCTCCAGCCCTCATATGCACATTTAATTTTGATTATGTACTTACTATAGTTGTTACAGGGACAACACTTGAATCTGAGCTGACTCAGTATTAGGAGTCACATATACATAGAAGCATAGGACATAACCGGCTCACTACAGGTTCTTTCTTGAAGAGAAGAGATCCTTTTCAGGTGGAAATTTTTTGAAGAGAAGTAGGCTGGACTCTAGAAACTAGCTTCAATAAGAAGCTCTATAATTTTAAGTGAAAAGAATTCCCATTACATCCCAGTGTATGGCACTGAAGAAATAAACACACACATACACACACATATACACATATACACATCCATATATATAAATTCACAATTTTGAGTCCAAATCATGCCAAACTTGTTGTAAAGTCTGTTTTGTGTAGCTATTCTTATAAGCCAGTGTTCAATATACAGTGATATTCTGAGGGTTTCAATGTTACAATTACAGAAATTAACCAGAGTTCTCATGCACACACATGAAATAGCATGTCTTTATTGAGTTCAGCATGCCATACTTCAAGTATAATATATTTAAATTTCAGAGGGGTCTTATGTCCTTTTCAGGAAGAACCAAAGTATAATTAATGTTTTTGTTCTAATTAATTTCATGCTAGCATCCTTTTTTTTCTGTCAGTCATGGGGCTTGAACTCTGGGCCTGGTAACTGTCCTTCAGCTCTTTAGCTCAAGGCCAGTGCTCTACCACTTGAGCTACAGCGCCACTTTCAGTTTTCTTCTGCTTTATTGGAGATAAGAGTTTCATGGACCTTCCTGCCCAGACTGGCTTTGAACATAGAAGACCAACAAGAGCACAATAAAGGCCAAGAGACCACATCCAAACTGAGCATCCAAGAACCATAGGAAGAACTCAGTTGCCACAGCCCCCAAGAAGATGATTACATGGCAGGAACTACCAAACACCTCTCAGTCCTAACTCTCAATATTAATGGACTTAATGCTACAATTAAGTGACACAGATTGTCCAGTTGTATTAGAAGGCTCTTGGATTAAAAAGCAAGAGCCTTCTATCTGCTGCCTTCAAGAGTCACAATTTTTCCATTATAATGAGTATATTCTGAAAGTGAAAGGCTGGAATAAAATCTACAAAGCAAATGACCCCCATAAACAGGTGAGAGTTGCCATCCTAATATCAGATAAAATAGAATTAAAATGAAAATTAGTGAGAAGAGATAAAGAAGGTTGCTACATACTAATTAAGGCATCTGTACTTCAGGAGGATATTAAAGTTCTAAATATTCACCAGGAAACACTACTGTCCTCAAATCTCACATAAATTCAAAGACATTAAATGTAGATAGGTCAATTTGGCAAAAACTCAACAGAGAATATGCAGACCTAAATAACTGCATAGATCAACTAGATTTAACAGATATTAACCAAATATTTCACCCAGCAGCATCAGAATACATGTTCTTCTCAGCAGCATATGGAACATTTTCCAAAACACACCACATGTTAAGTCACAAAGCAAACTTCTCCAAATTTAGAAATGCCTCCATTAGAAAGAATGACATTGCCCCATTTGTTAGTAAATGGAAAGACTTGGAATAATTATATTAAGTGAAGTAAGCCAGGCCCAAAGAAACATAGGTCTCATGGTTTCCCTTATTTGCAATAAGTAGTATATGTCTGAGTCAAGCAGAAAAGGTCAGATAAGTTGATGTTAGGGGAATGAGTCCCAAGGTAAGTATTCAACTGTTTTTTGTTTGTTTTTCCCTTCATGCAATTGTTTCTAACATATTTATGATATGATGTCTATGTTGCTTTGTATGTCCCTTCCCCACGTTATAACCCCTGCTTTCACTGTATTTGATGTTGGTACAATTTGTGAGGGGAAGGGAAAAATCAAATCATTTAACTAAGGATACAGGTGGACCCATTGCAACAATGAGATGTACAAGTGATTATGTCGAAAAATGAACTTTACAACTTTGGTGGGAGGGGGGAGGATTGGGTAGAGGAGGGAGGGAGTATGGGAAGGGATGGGAAGGGGAAACAAAGAGGGGGCAACAATGCTTGATAAGAAATGTACTCGTTATCTTGCCCACGTAATCATAACTCCTCTGTATGGTATTCTCACAATTAAAAAATACATACATTGGGATACTATTTTTACAAAGTACAAAACAAAGCAAGTAAAATTTTTTTAACTTCAAAATATTTAAGTCAGGCAAGGTGGCTCACAACTATATCCTAATTAATTAAAGGGAGATCAAGCGGATTGCAGTTCAAGCCCACCCTGGGGAATAAGTTTGTGAAGCTCCACCTCAACCAATAAAAGTTTTATGTGTTTTATGTGGTGGTTGAATAATAAAAAAAGAAATATTGAAGTTATGCCCTGCATTCTCTCACACCACAAGGGAATAATAAAATTGAAACTTAACACCAAAAGCCATCAAAGAAATTCTTGTAACACATGGAAGCTGAACAAGACACTGTTGAATAACCAGTGGGTCATGGAAGAGATTAGAAAGGAAATTCAAACGTCCATGATATTCAACAAAAAATGAACACACAAATCACCAGCTCCTCTGGGATACAGCAAAGGCAATATTCAGAGGCTAGTTTATAGCTCTGTGTTCCTACATCAACAAATTGGGGAGATCTGAAATGAACAATTTAATGAGACATCTGAGCCTCCTTGAAAAAAACAGCAAGCTAAACACTAATCAGTAGACAGAAAGAAATAAATAAAATTAAGTAGACAGAAAGAAATAATTAAAATTAAATCAGAATTAAATGAATTAGAATTAAAAAAAAACATGAAACCAACAAAACAAAGAGCTGCTTCTTTGAAAAAAATCAATAAAATTGACAGACCCTTAGCAAATCTCATCAAAAAATAAAGAGAACAGACTCAAACAAACTCAGAGATGAGAATGGAAACATCACCACAGAAACAACCAAGATTCAGAACATTGTAAGGGAATAGTTCTCAAACCTTTATGCTAATAAGTTTGAGAATCTGGAAGAAATGGGCGATTTCCTAGCAAATATGGACAAGTCGAAACTAAACCAAAATGAGTTAACCCAACATAATAGACTGATATCAAGCATTGAAATAGAAGCAGCAATAATAGATCTCCCATTTAAGAAAAACCCAGGACCTGATGGATTTACAGAAGAATTCTACAAGGCATTCAAAGCAGAACTGACACCAATATTCCTCCAACTTTTTAATGAAATTGAAAGAGAAAGTTCACTACCGAACTCATTCAATGAAGACATGATAACCCTTATCCCAAAACCAGGGAGGGACTCATCAAAGAAAGGGAAATATAGAAGCATTTCTTTGATGTACAACAATGCAAAACTTCTCAACAAAATATTTTCCAATCGATTTCAACAGTTCATCCAAAAAATCATATAACCCAATCAACAGTATTCATTTCAGGGATGCAAATATATGCAAATCAATTAATGTAATTCATCACATCAACAAGAGCAAGGATAAGAACCACATGGTTATCTCAATAGATGCAGAAAAAGCATTTGACAAGATCCAACACCCCTTTATGATGAAGGTTCTGGAAAAATTAAGAATCCATGGAACATTCCTCAATACAATAAAAGCTGTATATGACAAACCTACAGCCAGCATTATACTTAATGGTGAAAAATTAAACCCATCTCTTCTTAACACAGGAATGAGACAAGGATGCCCATTCTTTCCACTTCTCTTCAATCTAGTATTAGAATGCCTAGCTACAGCAATAAGATGAGATGCAAACATGAAACGGATCCAAATAGGGAAAGATGAAGTAAAACTCTCCCTCTTTGCAGATGACATGATCTTGTATGTAAAGAATCCCATGGACTCCACTCCCAAATTACTCGAGCTGATTCGAAACTTTGGCAAAGTAACTGGGTATAAAATTAACCCTCAAAAATCAATGGCTTCTCTGTATATGAACAATGAGAAGAGCACGGCTGAAATAAGGAAAGTAACTACTTTTGTAATAGCCCCACAAAAAAATAAAATAGCTAGGAGTTAACTAAAGAAGTGAAGGAACTCTATGATGAAAACTTTAAAAACCTGAATAAGGAAATCGAAGCAGAACTTAGAAAGTGGCAAAACCTCCCATGCTCCTGGATCTGAAGGATCAAAATCGTGAAAATGGCAATACTTCCCAAGCTATCTACACATTCAATGTGATAACTATCAATATTCCAACCTCATTCTTCAAGGAAATAGAAGAAGCAATCCAAAAGTTCTTATGGAACAATAAAAAACCCTGAATAGCAAAAATGATTCTCAGAAAAAATAGTGGTGGAGGAATACCAATACCAAATTTCAAACTCTACTACAAAGCCATAGTCATCAAAACAGCTTGGTACTGGCACAAGAACAGACCTGACTACCAATGGAATAGAATTGAAAACCCAGAAATGAACCCACAGAGCTATACCCACCTAATCTTCAATAAGGGACCTAAAAAAATAGAGTGGAAGAAAGACAGCGTCTTCACCAAAATTGGCTAATCACTTATAGAAAACTAAACTTAGATCCTTATATATCACCCTGCACCAGAACCAACTCCAAATGGATCAAAGTCCTCAGAGTCAAAGCAGATACTCTAAAAACATTACAGGAAGGAATAGGAGAAACCCTAAGTCTCTGTGGCACAGATTGAAATTTTATTAATAGAGACCCAGAAACACAACAAATCAAAGAAAAGTTGGACAAATGGGACTGCATAAAGCTGCAGAGCTTCTGCATGGCAAAGGACATAGCTAGCAATATCTCAATAGAAAGCCCACGGATTGGGAGAAGATCTTAAGTAGCCATACAACAGATAAGGGTCTCATAACTAAATTATACTTGCAATTTAAAAAATTAAATCTCCCAACCACAAATCCTCAAACAACTGCCTGATAAATAAGTGAGCTAAAGACTTACAGAGAAACTTCTCTGAAGAGGAAATAAGAATGGCCAATAGACACATAAAGAAATGCTCAACCTCTTTGCAAGTCAAAACAAGACTGAGGTTCACCTCATTCGAGTTAGAAAGACTAGAATCAAGAAATCTAATAACAACAGATGCTGGAGGGAATGTGTCCAGAAAGAACCCTACTGCATTGTTGGTGGGAGTGTAAACTTGTTCAACCATTCTGGAAAGCAGTAGGGAGGTTCCTCAAATACTCCACATAGAGCTCCCCTATGACCCAGCAATCCCACTTTTGGGCATTTACCCAAATGATCACGAACAAGACTATATTAAGCTACCAACACAACTATGTTTATTGTAGCATTATTCATCATAACTAAGAGATTGAACCAACCCAGATACCCCTCAGTACATGAAAGGATCAAGAAAATGTGGTATATATACACAATGGAATTCTATGCCTCCATCAGAAAGAATGACATTGCCCCATTTCTTAGGAAATGGAAAAACTTTGAAAAAATTATGTTAATTGAAGTAAGCCAAGCCCAAAGAAAGAGGTCCCATGGTTTCCCTTATTTGCAATAACTAGTATATGTCTAGGACAAGCAGAAAAGGTCAAAATCTATGTACATATGACCAGATACGATGATGTAAAGCAAAATGAACCCCAAGATAGGGACATAAGTGGATTTTTTTCTTTGTTGCTATTGTTTCTAAGGTAACATGTGATTTTTTTGTTTCTTTGTATGTTCTTCCCCCATGGTATAACCCTGTTTTCATTGTATTTGAATTTCAGTCTAATTTGGGGAGGGAAAGGGAAAAATATCAATTGTTTAAATAGGGATACAGGTTGACCCATTGTAACAATGATATGTACAAGACACTGTTGAAAAACAAACTTTACAATTTAGTGGGGGGGTATAGTTGTGGAGGTGGGAGGGAAGGGATGGTAGGGGAAAAACAAAGGAGGAGGCAATAATGCTAAATAGGAAATGTACTCATTACCTTGCTCATGTAACTGTAACCCTCTGTATAGTTGTTTCACAATAAAAAACATTACAGAAAGAAAATAAAATTTAAAAAATATATAAAATTAGATGCTAAATGTACACAGGGTAGAATGCAAATGCACAGGTTTGTGTGTGTGTGTGTGTGTGTGTGTGTGTGTGTATGTGTGTATGTATTGTGTGTGTGTGTGTGAATGTGTACATGTGTGTCCGTAGCTGAAAATTTTCACAAAATCATGGTTCTTAGTTTTAATTCCTAAGATCCACTACACATGAAATGTGGGAACTGAAGGATGGTGTACATTCACATTGGTTCTGTTGTTATTTTAGGTGGGTTTATGGTCATACAATTGCTTTATTTCCATATCTGAGTAAGCTAATGCCATTTAAGGATGTTTTGTGTTTTTTTTTTTTTTTGGTGTTTGAAGACCAATTTATTTTTCTTTTTTTCTTTTTTTTTTATTGTGAAAATAGTGTACAGAGGGGTTACAATTACATGGGCAAGATAGTGAGTACATTTCTTATCAAGCACTGTAGCCTCCTCCTTTGTTTACCCTTCCCATCCCTTCCCATCCTCCTTTCCCTCCCACCCAATCCCCCTCCCCCCCAAGTTGTAAAGTTTGTTTTCGACATGACAACTTGTACCTCTCATTGTTGCAACAGGTCCACCTGTATCCTTATTTAAACGACTTGTTTTTCCCCTTCTCCCCCACAAATTATACCGACATCAAATACAGTGAAAGCAGGGGTTATACTGTGGGGGAGGGACATACAAAGCAACAAAGAAATAATCTTATAATTGCGTTTGAAACAAATGCATGAAAGAAAAAAACATTTAAAATACATATCTTAGGGTTCATTTTCCTAACATCACCTTGTCTGACCTTTTCTGCTTGACTCATACATACACTAGATATTGCAAATAAGGGAAATCATGGGACCTATGTTTCTTTGGGCTTGGCTTACTTCTCTTAATATAATTTTTTCCAAGTCTTTCCATTTCCTAACAAATGGGGCAATGTCATTCTTTCTGATGGAGGCATAGAATTCCATTGTGTATATATACCACATTTTCTTCATCCATGTTTTCATTTTTTTGAACAGGAGTAAGTATTGCATAATACAAATTCCATATAGTCAGCCAGGTAATTGTAAAATGAATGAGAAGGTATGATGACATTAATGCTTAGCTTTTCCTATCAATTTGCACATACAGTTTATATTTCACTAGGATCACTAGACATACAACTAGACAACAACAAAAATGAAGTGGAATTGCTGTCAACAGAAATCAAGATAACCATGTCTATCAATATAAAGACAGAATTGTTCATTAATTTTATAATATGAATCTGCATACACAGTATTACTCTCATATGAAGAACATCATAAGGTGTAATAAATTTTTATTTATTCCAAATAATACTGTTTTGTATGTTTTCTTCAGTTATGAGAAAAGTATTGCAAATGTTTAAATAAGGTGTATTTTAAAGGCTAAAGTATTTAAAAATGGCTTAATCTTTATACTGTGTATTAATTACCATGCTCAAATTAGGTTTATTTACTTTTCTAGAGGAATGTATCTGTATCTGCATTGGTATTTGATTTGAATGTCAAGACTTCACTCCTGTAGAAAGAAAATCCCAGAACTCTTCATGTAATTATTATAGGAATTTTCCAGTCTTATTGCTAAGTTAGCCATACTATTTCATTTTTTAATTAGTGCTCTTCTCAAAATGACTGTCAACGACTAGTTTCCTTTTAGGTTCTTTAAAGAATCTTGATCATTTTGCTGGCTTCATCATGCATGAGTTTGCAAGTATTTGACATGACATATGTATCTAAATATTATGATTTTCATTGTAAAAGTCATATTTCAAGAGTGCAAATTGTAGCATACTTTTGCATGTGTTTCCCACATTTTATTACTGAGTTGAAGTACATACATATTCAGTGACCATAATTGCAGTTGTTAAATCCTTAAAAGCTCATTGCTAGTGTATGAATATTTAACTTCTGTAATTTCCTACAGAAAAGAACATTTTAAAATTAGCTTTGAGTTCCAGATGGTTTTGCAGCTGACAAAAAAATCCCACAAATTAATACTGCATTTCCAGAGACTTTACTTTGATCTCAGTGACGGGTTAACTTCCACATTCCACAGGTCAAGAATGGTTTTACAAAGCAGATTTGTTTCCTGATTCATGTTTCTTTATTCCTTTTTGTAAGTGTATAAACCCTGAACTCATTTGATCCTTCCCTACGGCTTGGACTCTTGGGCTTCTAATTAGAATTATTTCTATTCTTCTCTGTCCTGTGTTTGACTATATTAATCTTTAGTTGTCTTCCAATTCATATATTATATTATAATATATATTATATATTTTATATTATATATTTTATATTATTATATATAATAAAAGAACACTTTTGTCTATATTATAAAAGAACACTTAGGAATGGACTTTCCTATCTCTCAGGAGCCAAAATAGTTCTCATTACATTGTTATTGAACACTCCCTCACGTGTGCAAACATGTGTACACACACACACACATTTAAAGGCAACAGTAAATAATATCTTTAAACTCGAGTAGCTCATTTCATTTTCAGAGTGTTATAAAACAGAAGATAATGCTTAAAGCTCGAGTGAAACAAGTATCATAAAAAGAGAAGATGCACAAAGAAAAATGACTTCAGTCTGTTTCTCAGAAGCCCTAAATTATTAACTGTTCTAACATAGTTAATAAATTAATATCCAAGTTTCCTGCCAATTCTTATCCATAGGACCTGGCATAGAAAGGGAAAACAGACAAAAAGAGTTACAAATTATCAAATGTACTATAACATGGAGCAAAAACTCCCATTCCTAATGAGGGTAAAGAGAAGAATTGACCAAAAAAAGTAATGATACAACTCAGCAAAGCAAATACTATAACTAGACCACCATGTCCAGTATCTGTGACCTGATGTGAACTGCAAAAGTCTTCAGCAGTACTGCTTTAAGATCTTGCTGCTGGCAAATACAAGGACTCTCTTATTCCTTGCATGTCCTACACCTGGGTCTGCTGTCAGCTTGAGCATTCCTGAAGCCCTTTCACCCTCCATTGTTATGCTTTCTGAGGATCTGAGAAGCTGAACATGGTGAACGGAAAAAGATGGCCTTTGTTTGCTGTATACCCCAGAGCCTCTCATTTCTCAAGGGAATCTTACAAATGATTTACTCTTTCATAACCCCTAGCCTGTGATGGATGGTGTCTAGTCAATTCCTAAATCCTCCAAAGCATCTTTCCTATTAAGTTCATACAAACTATTGGCTCCTTTTTAATGACAATAATCTCCTCAAAAACTATGCCAATTCCCACTAGCTTTACTAACCAAACCATGCATTTCAAGTCTTTTGTCTCTGCATTTTGTTCTCCATTCTTACTAAAATACCTGGATAAAAACAGCAAGCAATAACCACCCCACCTACTGAATGTTGAATTGCTTTGTAATTATTCTGCTATATTAATTACTCTGTGACTTTAAACAACCTCTTGCCAAGGACAGTCTTAGGTCATGGAAAAAATGTACAAGAGTTCTTTGCAATAATGTAACATGACTTGTTGCCACTTGAAACCTCATGCATATGTTCTTTCTTGTACATGCTTGTATTGGCATTCTGATCATGAGCTTCTAAAAAAATAGCCATTTTAACTGAGCTTATGGAATTCTAAAGTTTCTCTCACCCACATCTTCAAACTCTTGTAAATTACTTCTGCAAAAGAGTCAAAAAGACTTGAGAACCACCTAGTCAAGTTAGTCACAGCAATGATTCCATGTGTCCGATATACATACGTTTTATTAGTTAAATGTTTTCTGTTAAAAGTGCTTGAAAGGATAACTTGATGGTGGAAGGATTACTTTTTTGATTTGACAGGTTTCAGTCCATGGGAGGGCAGGGCACATAGGTCACATCATGGAACCTATGTAGCAGAAGTAGAGTACCTGTTCTCTGGTAGGGTTTCCCATTTCCCCTCTTTTATTCCATCAATGCCCTTAATGTATAGCATGTTGTCACCCACATTCATGACTTTCTTCCTCTCTTAGTTAATGCTTTTTAAAAAATATCCTCATGTACCAAGAGCCATGCCTTCTTTGGATTTTGTAATCTAATCAAAATGGCAACTAACACTAAACATCACAGCATGTGTGTGTGTGTGTGTGTGTGTGTGTATATATATATATATATATATGTATATATATATATGTCAGTATATTGTAAGAACATTTTATATCTACTCTCTTCTCGAATTTTTGTTGTACAATAGAGTATCATTCAATATCTTTATGCATTTATACATTAATAGATTTCTTCATGGGATAAAGCTGAACATTTGTATAGTTTGACTTACTTCCTCCCATTTCCTTCCCAACTCCAATCCTGGTGACTACTGCAACACTCTTAGTGGAAGTAAGATCATGAAAATAATATAATGCAGTATATTTAATTGACTCTAATGCCTTCCAGATTCATCTGTATTTCCAGAAATATTTTAAGGGATTAATAGTATTTTATTCTATTTCTATGCTACACTATCTTTATATATCCATCCTTGTATAGTTCTTAGGTTGTTTCCAAACCTTGGTGATAGGAAAACTTGCTGTAGTGCATTTCAGAGTGTAGCTATTTCTATGAACTGTTGATTTCATGTCTTTGTGACTAGACATAAATGATATTGAGACAATATAAGGTCTGCTTTTAATTGTGTAAGAATCTCCAAACTGTTTTCTTTAATGATTATTCTAACACATGTTCCTAGAAAAATAAGAATATCATGTTCACTTTTCTCCACACTCCCACCAAAACTTGTAATCTCTTGAGTTTCTGATACCAGCTTCCCTAACAGAAGGGCAAGATTTCTTTGTGGTTTGAATTTACATTGTTTTGTTCAGTAATGTTGAGTCCCTTTATTTATATCTTAGACCTTCTTTTTGTTTCCATTGGGAAAAGTAAATGTCCATTCAGGTCCTTCCCTTGCTTTTTAATCAGTAGACTTGTATTTTACCAGTGAGATATATGATTGCCTTATACATTTCCTCATGAGGTATATAGCCAACAAAAACAGCTTTGTAATTCTTAAGATAACTTTCTTTTGTCATAAGTTTTCTTCATTGAGAAGATGTTTATTTTTGTGTGATTCTCCATTTGTTAATTATTTTTTCTAAGCTTTTGAATTATATTGCAAAATTTCTCAGCCAATATGAATATCAAAGCTTTTGTCCACTATGTTTTCTTTTCAAAATTAATAATTTTCATGTGACAGGCATTACATTTTTAATTAGACTTTCTATATCATAAAGGTAAGGTTCTACATTTTTTCTTTTTAATATATTTGTCTTATATAAATTTATTTTCTAAATTGTTTTGTGTAGTAGTTGATATATAAAAGGTTACAGTTACATGAATCAAGTATAATCAGTACAATTTTTGAATCATTTTCCCCTTTCATCACTCTCTCTCAATGCTTGCCTCATGTCCCACCTATAAGGGACCCGATTAATTTTCCACAATGTCTGGTGAGTATCACTATTGTATTCATCCGTGTTCCATCTTTAATGTGCTCTCCCTTACATTCCCAAATACAAACATTTGATAAGAGAGCCAAAGACAGAGATAGGAAAAAGACAGCCTCTTCAACAAACGGTGCTAGCAAAATCAGCAATACATGTGCAGAAAACTGAAGTTAGATATACATATATCACCTTGTACCAGAATCAATTCTACATGGATCAAAGACATCAATGTAAGGCCAGATACTGTAAAATTCTACAGGAAGAGGTAGGGGAAACTCTAAGCCTTCTAGCCACAGGGTGAAACTTCCTAAACAAAGATCCAGAATCACAACAAACCAAAGAAAGCCTGGATGCATGGGATTATATCAAAATGAAGAACATCTGCCTAGCAAAGGACGTAGCTAGCAAGATAAATAGAAAGCCCACAGATCGGAGAAAATCTTCACTAGCTATCTACAGACAAGGGCTCGATATCCAAAATATATTTAGAGCTCAAAAAATTAAATCTCAAAAGAAAGCCTTAAAAACAAAGCAACTCAATCAGTAAATGGAGTAAAGATTAAAAGAGAGACTTCACAGAGGATGAAAAATCGCTAATAGAAGTGTTCAACATATTTGGCCATAAAAGAAATGCAAATAAAAACATCATTGAGATTCCATCTCAATCTAGTTAGAGTGTCCGTTATCAGGAAACTAACAATAACACATGCTGTCAGGAATGTTACCAAAAGGGAACCCTACTACACTGTTGGTGGGAATGTAACCTTGTTCACCCACTGGGGAGAGCAGTATGGCAATTCCTTAAATGAATAAACATAGAGCTTCCCTCTGACCTAGCAATTCTACTCCTGGACATTTATCCAATAGACCACAAATCAGGCCAAACTAAAGCTACAAGCACAACTATGTTTATTGCAGCATTGTTTACTTTAGGCAATATATTGAATCAACTTAGATGTTTGTCAGTGGACAAATCAAGAAAATTATACATACATAGATATATATATATTTATGTGTGTGTGCATATATATATGCATGTGTGTATATATATATACACATATATATACATACATATATATATATATATATATATATATATATATATATATATATATATATATAATGGAAGTCTACTAATCCATCAGGAGGAATGATATTGTACTACTTGTAAGGAAAAGGAAAGATGTCGAAAATGTTATATTAAGCAAAGTAAGCCAGAACCAAAGAAACATAGTGTGCATGGTTTCCTTCATTTGTGTTAAGTAGGATATACCTATAAATCTACAAGTAAACACACGGAATGACCAAAACAAATAAATAAAACTGGCACATGATAAACTATATAGGACTCTAATCATTAACCTACAGAGGCCAAATGAAGCTATACATAGGAGTAGTGGGAAAAGGCTCAATAACTTTGGACAGATAATCATATAAAATTACATTCTAGGGGAGATTGGGTGGGGGTGTGTGTGGGAGGATGGGAAGGGATGGGAATGGGAAACAAAGGAGGAGGCTACAATGCTTGATAAGAACTGTACTCATTATCTTGCCCATGTAATTGTGACTCTTCTGTACAGTATTTTCACAATAAAAAATTTTAAAAATTACATTCTATGAAATGAACTCTAAAAAATGGAAACAAGAGACTGTTACAATTGTAGCTCTTTTTCTTCTCTTTTCTTTTGTATTGTTGGTTATGCTAGGTTCATTCTTTTGAATATGGATTTCTAGTTTCCCCCACACCAACTATTGAAGTTATTCTTTTTCCAAATGCATATATTGGAATCTAGTTTAAAATATGAGTCAATGTCTTGACTGTCATTCTGTTGCATTGATCTGTGTCTCTTTTCACTAGTATCATGCTGCTTTGATTACTATCAATTTGTAATTTATTTTGAAATTAATAATTGTGATGTTCAACTGGATTCGATTAATCTACTCAAGAGTAGCTTTACGTAATGCTTTGATTTTTTTTTCTATCTTAGTGAAAACTGATCAGGGGAACTTAAAAGGAATTGTGCAGAAACCATGTTACTTTGCAATGTATCCACATTATAAATATTAATATTTCCAATCCATTTATGTATTACTTGCTCAGTTCTTTAATGAAATGTTTCATCATTTGGACTGCTGAAGTCTCTTACTTCCTTTCTTAAATCCACTCCTAAGTATTTTTACTATTTTGAATGATTTAATAAATAAACACTTTCATTCACCTTTTGAAATGATCATTACTTGAATAAAAATACAGTGTTTATGTTAATTTTGTATCTTTCTACCTTGCTGGGTTCAGGAACATACAAAAATTAGTAACAAAAATCAGAGAATTTAGTTCAATTATACATAAAATGTATAAGGTGGTAAGATTAAGAAAATTTTATACTGGGAATGAAAGTCTGCTTTCTTTGGATTAAACTGAAAAATCATTGAATTCAATCCATCACCCCCCCGAGTCTACAGAAGAGAGAAAACATGATTATATCAAGTGATGCAGAAAAAAGATTTTGTTGCAAAGGTAATATATTCATGAAAAAATCTAACTAAACAAGAACTAGAAGTATATAAACGTTACTTGAAAGAGAATCTACAGAAAAATAATAGATAAAATAACATCTATTGATGACTAGCCCCTTTCACTGTAATATCATAACACGATAAGGATGACCACTCATATTATTGATTTTTTTCTATGGTGTTTGAAACACTAGGAAAAGTATATAAGCAGAAAGATAGAGAGAGAAGTACACAGTGAAAAGAAAAAAAGTCTTATTACTTGTATGGTTTATTTTTCTTAAAGGGAGCACAGGACAATTAGCTTCCAAAACAACTCAGTGTGTGTGTGTGTGTGTGTGTGTGTGTGTGTGTGGTCTAGACCCCACTTGTGAAGCATACATTAGGACCCACCATGAATATTTGATTTGTGACCATCAAAATGCGTATTTGGGACAGGTTTAAAATTTAATATCTAAAATATCATCCTAAAAGATGTTGTGTTCTATGAAAACTAGTTTTGGGGGTATTGGTGATTGAATCTATGGCCTTTTGAATGCCAGGCATGTGAACCACCACTGGGGTACAACGGCAGCTCCTCTATATAACTGCTTTTATTGATCATTACTTACCCAGCTGTCCTACCCAATTCATTAAATGTGAAATAAATGTCACTTGGAAAATAAGGGGGAAAATGCTATTTCACATTCAGATGATAATGAAAAATACTTAAGAACTTACTACATGAAATTAATAAGGAAATTATGAAATTCTTTACCAAATGAAATATTTTTAAATCAAGTACAAATTAACATAATTCAACAATTACACTTGTGGATATTTACTCCAAATTATTGAAAATAACATCTTAAAGAGATACTTACATTGCAAAAAAAAAACAATTGGCATAGTTTTACTTAAAATCAATTAGGATATCTCAAAACATTATGTTATACATTATTCTTCTAGCACTAGCCTAATAAATTACTACAAACTAGATTTCATAACCACAGAAATGTACATTCCTAATGTGGTATTGAGAACACAAATTTAGAGTCAACAGGCTCTGCTTTAATAAAGCCCATCTCTTTTGGTTTTTGTCTGTGGATGGATTTACTTTCTTTTGGTCTTCACATAGTTCTGAGATGCCTAAAAATGTTCTTGTATATTTTGTTCTTTACGTTCTTTTTTTAAAGAGTATCAGCCTTATTAAATTATGTATCATCTTAACATTTTAATTGTATTTCAATTACCCTTCTAATGACTCTATTATGAATTACTGTGCCTTTTAAGACAATGGGATTTTAACTTCAGTGTATGAATTTTCAGTGTGACCAAGAATATCTAACCACATTACAAATGAATAAGGTCACTCTCCAAAATTGTATGAAGTCTACAAAAATGCATATGCAAAAAAAACTGGTCAACTTCTCTGCACATTGTTAGTTAAATGAATTTCCATCAAGGATCAGAGTTATGAATTCTGCCACTCATTTATGTCTACTGAAATTACACAACTAACTCAATGTACTATGGTTTTATGGTGCTAGTTTTCTTACTGTTGGAGTTGAAGTTTATGCAGGAAAAATCTGAATGGATTTGTACAGGCAAGCATTAGAGTTGACAACAGAATGAGCTTATGCTCATATTAAGGGAGATGGATCTTTCCTTCTGTCAGCTAACACATTCCAGAATGTTAATTAGCAACTAGTACACATAACATTCCTATCTCAGTTTATTTTTACCACTCTTCCATAAGTGAAAGCACCAACCCCTGAGTAAATGACAGAATTGTGAACTGAGACAAAAATTATACAACAGGATCCTGGAAGATATTGTAAAGGAAAATAAGGAACTGAAGGGTTGGCAGGAGGGAAGTGAAGGTCAGACTAGAAGGAGGAGGAGAACAAAGGAGGAAGAAGATCCGAAGGAAATACAAAATAAGATACTATAGTTCTGTTACAAAGAGAAAAGTTTCAACAGACACATTTCCAGTTCGTTCCAATAAGCAAATGGTTCTAAATATGTGTATTGAAGGCAAATGTCTGCAGATTAATTCCAAATAATCTCACAGATTGTTCTCTCTGTGACAAAGCTTGTCAGTGGAGTGACTTGTAACTGGGAATGTGGCTTAGTGGTAGAGTGATTGCCTAGCATGCATGAAACTCTGGGTTCAATTCCTCAGTACTATATAAACATAAAAAGCCAGAAGTGGCTCACTGGCTCAGGTGGTAGCATGCTAGCCTTGTGCAAATGAAACTCAGGTACAATGCCCAAACCCTGAGTTCATGCCCCAGGACTGACAGAAAAAAACAAAAACAAAAACAGATGGAGTAACTTGGTAAAACCTCTTCACCCAGTTAATTAGTTAGCTGGACACTGCAATGGGTGGGCAGACAGGAAAATATCTTCATGAATGTGATTTAAATGATAAAAGCAGTTCATTTTCCATTTCAGAAAACTTATAACCTAATTTAATATTAAGGTAGAAAATTAGGCAAATACTAATCAAAAGTCTTTTATGAAGACACTAACATACAATTAAAAAAATACCAAAAGCAGAAGATAATGAAATATTTGAGAAATATCTTTCCCAAGCATTACTGGAAAATCAGTCATAGAAAAATAGAATAAAAAATCCTATATGGGATGCTAGAATAATATAGAATAGAAATTGTGTATAAGTAAAATAAGGGGAATAAAATATAGACATTATTCAACATTAATTTATAAATGCTAACTCACTAATAGTAGATAATATACAATACAAATAAAAGATGTGAATAAAACTATTTAATTCATTCGGTTCTGGAAAGCAAGATGTTAAAGAGGAAAGGGAATATTATGAGAATGGTAAATCCAGCAATTTAGGAATCCAGTTTGAGGGTATTGAAGAAATGAAGACCAGGGAATATGTTTGATGAGAAAAAGAGGCAAATAATGACTTAGAAAGAATATAAATCTACTTATTATTCAAAATAATTCCTCTAGTTAGGCTCCAAATGTTAATGTTTCCAGTGCCTCCAAAATGACATCATCTGCTGGAGACAAAGATTTTGACGCATGACTATGTAGGGTATATTTCATATTTGAACTCTAGCAAAGTTTTTCAATTTGTACTGTATTAAGTATTATGGAATTTTTGACAAATGAGCTGTAGGATATTTCAATTTCATAAAACAAATCGTTTTAGGCTGTGGAGAACTAATGCTAAATATCCCAAACCAACAATTAGCTAAAACAAAACTCACCTTTAATGACTTCATTATTGTAGTGGAAGACAATGTATTGGGTATATATAATCAAAATCCCTATCCACTTCTAATACATATAACTGTAAATAAAATAACAAGCAAGCCGGGTTTCGGTTGCTCACGCTTTTAATCCTAGCTACTCAGGAGGCTGAGATACAAGGATCGCAATTCAAAGCCAGCCTAGGCAGGAAAGTTCCTGAGATTCTTATCTCCAATAAACCACTCAGAAATCCAGAAGGGGCTCTGTGGCTCAAGTGGTAGAGTGCTCATCTTGAGCTGAAGAGCTGTGGGATAGCATCCAGGCCCAGAGTTCAAGCCCCATGACCAAAAATATATAAAACAAGCAAATCTAAAGGAAAGTAACCTGAAAGAAAAGAGAATATTGCCAGGTGAATTTTAAACAGAGCTATGAAATTCTATTAGATATGATTAAAAATTGTTTCTGAAGAAGAAAATGTTTTATTTCCTAAAAATTATATTTTCATCATTTGGAATTTAAAATAAGTTAGTTGTATACTGCTTGATTAAGAACCATGGGACGGACAGTATAGGAAAAATCAGTAAGAGTTCACAATTTTCAAATCAGGACTATATAACAAGGTAATTTAAATTTTTGAATGTATTACCAACTTATTTATTTGTTATTTGAAAATTTACACCATGGGAGGAGTTCCGGGAAGATGGCGGAGGAGAAGCTGGAATCTAAACAAGCTCTCGCATAGAAAGAAGTTTTAGAGTTCCAGTGAACAGTCCTAAGCCAGAGAATCACACCAAGTGTGCCATCACAGGACAGAGAGTCAGGCCAGAGAGGGAAAATCCAGGCAAGGAGACACATCTGAGCTCTTGCCAGCAGCCGCCGTGGCAGCAGCAACGGGGCTGCGGCGGCCGCAGCCATACCTGAACCACAGAGAGTCCGGGACGAAGGAGCCAGATGCAGCAGGCGAGCAGATTCTACTCAACACCAGCAAGAACCGACAAGGAGCGGACATCTTCATCCTGCAGTTCCCAGACCAGAGACAACCCAGGAACCAAGACTTGGCATGAGTAGAAGCCTGACGTCCTCACTCCTTCTCAGGGAGCAGAGGAAGGAAGGCCACCCCTCTCCCCCCAATACCGGGGATCTCCATCTTGGATACCGACAAAGCTCAGCAGAGCTGCTAGTTCCAACTCAGGCCTTGGAATAAAACGAGTCATTTAGCAGGTCATAAGAACATAACTGCCCTGTGACCTGCCAGACTCAGATCCACCAAGGGAAAAGTCACCCAGCTTGGGTGCCAGCCCGAGGAGTGGCTTTCTTCACTGGGTAATCAGAGCCAGAGGCTGCCCCTCCCTCTAGCAGCCTGGACAATCAATTGAAATTCAGTAAACAGAAACTCTGAGAATGGCTCCAGGCTGGGCTCTGAGGTTTTCACAAACTAGCTTCCGGGAAAAGCTACTGTTTGTTGAAAGGCCTCAACTCTACCCAGAACCTAGCCTCAGCACTGCATCCCCCTCTTTGGTGATACTCAAAGCAGATATGCCTCCCATTGAACTAGCCTGGGAGGAGGATCGCAAAATCCTGGGTAAAGCAGAGCATTTTTCTGCCTGTTCAAACAAACTGACTTAAGAAACCAACCAAGCCACAGGACCACAAGCAGACCAGAGACTCCAACAAGAGGCTGGTTACGGACACAAGGGAGATACAGGATTTTTCCCACCCCTCACAAAAAAATCAAAGAACTTCTTTTTTCTTTTTCTTCTTCTTTTTTTTTTTTTTATGGTACCTTATAAAAAATACCTTTTCTGTTCTAAAACTTTTTTTAATCTTTAATTTTTGCCTTTTTTGAAAAAAAAATGTTTTCCAGTAACTTTTTTTTTCGTCTTATAATATTTATTTTAGGGATACGTGAGTGTGGATTTTTCTTTGTTTTTCTGTTTTCTTTCTATTTTTTTTCTTTTTTAATTATCTTTTTGTTTTTTTGTTTAGCTCTATTGAACGTCTGATCTTTTTTTCTTCCTTTCTTATCCTTTTCACCTTTTCCTCTCTTTCACTCTTCTTTATGTGACTTAATTCTTGTCCTGCACATCCTCAGATAAACCTGCAGTTGAATATTAGACCTTATCCCCCATTGTGTACACACTTAATGCACAAATTTATTACTCAATTCAAAACCTCTGAGACTTAAATTCCTTAATAGCAGTACTACCTCTTTATACTATATAATATTTTAAGCATTTTTATTTTTAAATTTTTCACATCCCCTTTATATCCCTACCCTTCTCTCAATATATTCACGTTCTTCTCTAAATAGATTGTTCTCGATTCTATATAATATTATTAATTTTTACTTTTCTATTTTTTCTGGTCTCTTTTCTTTTCCCTTTCCCTTTCTTCTTTTTTTCTCTCCCTCTACTTTCATCCTACACAACCTATTTACTGCTTTGAGATTAGGACTTAGTTAACTCTCCCTGTGCCTCCCCACATCAATCTATTCCTATTTTTTACCCACATCTCTCCCTAAACCTAATAATTTCTGGTTTTTCAAATTCTTCTCTGCAGTACGTAGCCCATTAACATATAGTTGTTTGATGTTGAATAGATGTATCTGTTGAACTAGATTGTTTCTGTAGACTATAGGCTGTGCAAATTCAGACTTTGGTTGATGGTTGCCTTAGGATAGTGTTCTAGCACAAAACTGGTGCTATTTTCATCTCAACTGGGCAGAGTAAGCCGGAAAAATACAAGAAAAATGGCAAAACCGGGTATCTCAATTCCCAATCTTGATAATCAGGGGACAGAACAGATAATGAATAATCCAGAGGAGAGTTCCCAAATAGTTCTACAAACACTGCTGGCAAACATGATAAATGAAAAGATGGAAAACATACAAAAGACTCTGTATGAGCATGATAGGGAGAGAGAGGAAGCAATCCAAAAGTTTATACAGGAATATCATAAGCGTGAGGAAGCTACTCAAAAACTGATACAGGATTTGCGTGAGCAGCTTGAGAATACTCAAAGAGAAAGGCACGAATGGTGTGAGCAGGCTGAGAACACTCATAGAGAACTACAGGATTCCTACGAATAGGAGGAAGCTAATCAAAGAGTAATACAGGAATTGAGAGAGCAGGTAGAGAAATCTCATCTCCAACCCTTTACAGCATATCTACCCCACTCAGAGTTACAATTAAACAAATAAGGACAACTATACTGGATCCATTGAACCACACCTATCACCACATATCTCCTCTGAACCACACCTATCACCACATATCTCCTCCCTCTCTCTTTCTCTCTCTCTGTCTCTCTGTCTCTCTTCTTCTCTTTCTCTCTCCCATCCTCCCTTCCTCTCTCTACTTCTCCCTCCTTTTCCCTCTTCTTCTTCTTCTTCTCTCTCCCTTCCCATCCTCCCTTTCTCTCTCATAAGTAAACAGTTTAGGACATTATGGATATCTGAGACCACATTGTTCTAGGTCTGGGATTTGACTGACATGTTATCAATACATGGAATCTTCCCAGTGCTTGCATAAGTGATAAGATGATGCTGACAGAGATGTTATGAGAGACTCTTGTTACTAAATCTTCATGGAGAAACTCGTTATGGAAACTAAGAGGAAAAGAGAAGGTAGATTTTTTTTCCTTCATGTCCTACAATATAAACAAAAAGCAAAGAAAAAAATGGTGACACAGTTTTTCCATTGAATCAAAAGAAATTCACATGGCAAGGAGTGCAGTTCTGAGAAACAATGAGGACAGCACTCCAGAAAGAAAACATACCCTTGTAGTTGTGCTGCTTCATCTTCCATCATTGGATTGCTCACTCAACAGCCTCTGAAAATGCTCTAAAATGAGATATATTGAAAACAATTCACCTAAGCATTGCCTTCCTTCAATAGTCATAGTAATTGGATCTGAGATGCAAGGAAAAATTCACATTTTGTTTTCAGAAGAGAAGTTAATGCAGAAATCATTTAGATTGCATTGTCATGTATGATAATTCTTTAACAAATGTGTGCCATGGAGCAGGAAAATCAGAGAATGGTTCCCTGAACAAGTGAAGGATGGGGCATGCTATTGTGTTATCCAACATATAAGAAAGAGAAAGGAAGTAAAGACTCTAACTTTTTTCTCCCTTTCGGTCGTGGAGCTTGAAGTCTGGGCCTGGGTTCTGTCCCTCAGCTCTTCAGCTCAAGGGGAGTGCTTTACCACTTGAGCCGCAGTGCCACTTCCGGTTTTCTAGTTGTTTATTGGACATACAAGTCTCACAGACTTTTCTACATGGGCTGGCTTTGAACCATGATCCTCAGATATCAGCCTCCTGAGTAGCTAAGATTATAGGCGTGAGCCACTGGTGCACGGTTTAAACACTGTAACTTTAAATAAACAGGCAAAATAGCATTTATGGTCTTATGTACCTCATCTATAATAACAATAGATTTTATGATGTTTTCCACCAAACGAATGGAGAGAAAACCATGGCAACTTATCATATGGTATCCTCTTATTTCATAATCGCAAAGATTGTAAAATAACATGTCGGGTGAGTTCGATAAAAGTGCATCATAATGTATATGGATAGGCATGCCACTATGGAGCCAATTGGTAGGGTTAAAATTCACTAAGAAAGAAGAAACTTCACTTCAGTTTCTTTGATTCTTTTCAGTGCATTAATTTCTCTGAAGCTCACTTTTAGTCTGGGAAATATGGGAAAATAATGTTTCAAGAGCTTTTTAGAGGCTAAATGAGAAGAGATATCAGAGTAAGGCAGGAGAAGAAATTCTGCATATACATCTTTCTTCTTCTCTTTACAAGGATGTTTGTGGTCTTCTCTCATGATGATCATGAGAATTGTTTCTCCTCCAGCAGTTTGGGGGGGGGAGGTGAGATTTATCTCTTCTCTTTCTGATTGTATGTAAGCTATCCACTCAAATATTTTTTATTAAATATTATACATTTAATACATCAACAAATCAAGCAGCTTTTGTCTTGGAGTTTGAAATTTTTTGATTTCTTTAATTCTAATCCAGAGGTTTATTTTACTAAGCTAACTATGAGAAAATGGTGTCCATAAACAAAACAATATCATTTTATGTTCTGTTCTCTAACTATTGAATATGACTTACTTAAGTCAGGTTTCTACTGTATGAAAGGACACTTGTATTTTCTTTGACCTTCCATTAACTGCTCAACCTATCCTAATAGAGTTTCCATTCTCTATATTCTAAGAAAATGGCATTTTCCCCAGTTCATAAATTACCTCTTATTTCACAATGTAAAATATCCTTCTCAGTTCTTGTCTCACTTGACCTTGCTGCACTGTTTAATCTGTGGTCCAGTAATTTATTCATCAAAATGTCCTCTTAGATTTACTTGAGACTGTGCTCTGTTTATTCTTTTTTCTTGATTCCTATGGGCTGAATATTTAATTTCAATTTACTTGAGTATGTATTTTGGTAAGAGACATGATTCTGCCCCCAGGCACTCCTTTCATTTTGAGTTTGCCTTACTTTGAGAACTTTGCCTTCCCCCGACATCATCCTTCCTTATCCACTTCTGTATACTTCAGTATACTGATGCTTCCCTCTCCCACACATAGCCTTTGATAATTCTTTTTTACATATTTAGTCCTTCTGCACTATGAGATACCCCATGGGCAAGAATAAGATTTTTTCAAGCTACAGTTATTAATTTCTGACGTACTTGGGAGCACATTCTGAGCTCTCAACAAGTGTAATTTAAATATAATCTTAATTAAATCAAGTAATTAATGAGTGGCTTCACCCATTCCCGTGGTGGGCATATTCTACTATTTCTATTCTGCTAAGTCTCATATTTGAAGTTGAAGTTCTTCCTTAGAGAAATCTGTCCTGTCATTATTTACAATGTGCCAAGAACCATTGTTATAACATTAGCTCACATCTCAATGTTCCTCAACACAAAGTTTCACCATCTCCTCATTTTTCATTTTCATAGGACATGGGCCAAACACCAGGGAATACAAATTCCATGTACTCTGATTCTTCTCTACCAAAAATAAGCAATTTGTCTTTGATGGTGAGTTGCTCATTAGTTCATGTTAATTTTTACCAACTTGGCCATAAAGAAAGGATACCAGGGGGTTATTATGAATTTACTTAGTTGACTCTAAATACAGTTGCTCTTCCAGATATGATTTTGCTATTTGTACAATTTAAACCTTCTCAGGTAATAGAATACACTTTTTCAAATGGTCAATACTTTCTCTTTCCACTCTCTTATTAAATACCACTAGATGAAATTCTTTCTGCAGGATTGCCAGGCCAGCAGGATTGTCGTGACCTTTCTGAGGAATGTGTCAACTCTATGGTCCTATGTAAAAATTTTAGCTTGTAGAGAGACTTCTAAAAAAAATCACATGACTTAATCTCATTGATGATACTATACTGACTGGATAGAGTAAGTAGAATGAAGACACTACTAAAAAACAACAACAACAAATCTATTCTAGGACTGGGAAGGTGGCTCAGTGGTAGAGCGCTTGCCCTTGCATGCCTGAGACCCTGGGTTCGACTCCTCAGCACCACATAAGCAAAAAGAAAAAAGCCAGAAGTAGCATTGTGGCTCAAGTGGTAAAGTGCTAGCCTTGAGCTGAAGAGCTGAGGGACAGCGCCCAGCCCTAGAGTTCAGGCCTCACGACCGGACCCCCCCCCCCAAAAAAATCTACTCTATGGGTCATCTTTGATTTTAGAGATATCATGCACCACAGAGAAAATGAAGAGCATTTCTATAATTGCTACTATGTTGTGAGATGCACTGCTGGATGCATAAATGAACAAACTGTATTGTAAAGCCTGTGTACAAGATTTAAAGATTAAAAAAATATAATTGTTTTCCTCAAATACCATGAAAGAAACAACAGTGAAATATAAAATTTATTTATTTATTATTAACTTTTTAATTTTTTATTGTTAAGGTGATATACAACAAGATTACACTACATAGGTAAGGTAATAAGTACATTTCTTGTCAAACTTGGTACCCCTTCCCTCATTTTTTTCCTATTTTCCCTCCCTCTCCTCCCCCCCAGATTGTACAGATCATTTCCAACCTATTGACTTGTTTATATCCCTGTTGCATTGGTTCCTCTTTGTCCTTTGTCTCACCATTCTCTTGTGACCCTTCCCTAAGTCAAATAATCATATATACAATACCAGGGTACCAAAATCAAATATAGTAACACCAGGGGATATGTCATAGGGAGAATAACACACAAAAGAAGCCAAAAAATTCACATAGGATATTGAAAACAGCAAGAACAAAGAAAACCTCCATGTCTTAAGAGTTCAATTCGCTTAGCATCATCTTATATGCTCATATGTGCATTGCTATTGACCTCTTCTGCCCATCTGCTAAGATTATCCTAGACATATACTAATTATTCCAAATGAGGGAAACCATGGGACCTATGTTTCTTTGTCTCTGTTTTACTAAGAATGGTCAATAGTCACATGAACTTTTCTGGCCAAAAAATAAATGCAAATCAAAACAACATTGAGATTTACCTCACCCCAGTTAGAATGGCTGTAAACAAAAAAATCTAGTAACAGATGCTGAGGGGATGTGGCCAAAAGGGAACATTACTACATTGTTGGTGGGAGTGTAAATTTGTTTCATCACTCAGTAAAGCAGTATGGAGGTTCCACAAAAGACTACACATAGAGCTCCCCTATGACCCAGCAATCACACTTCTGGGCATTTACCAAAATGATCACAAACAAGGCCATACTAAAGCTCCCAGCACAACTATATTTATTGAAGTATTATTCACCAAAGCTAAGATATGTAAACAACCCTGATGTCCCTCAGTAGATATTTATTGTGCTGGGACTTGAACTCAGATTCTGGGCACTGCATCTGAGTTTTTGGCTTTCAGCTCAGGTCGTACAACTTGAGCCTTTGTTTTAGTTCTAGTTTTTTGGTACAATATTGAAGAAAAGAGTCTCACAGGCTTTCTTGCCTGGGCCAGCGGCAATCTGCAATCCTCAGATTTTATCCTATTGTGTATTTAGGGTTACATATAAAGTCTCTCAAGATAAAAAGCATCTCAATTTCTCTATCTTGCAAAATTGTCCTTCCAAAATCATGTTATGACAAATAAAATGATATGAACATGTGAATGTTACAGACAAGTAAAGACATTCCTGCAAACAAGCATTGAGTAAATCTAATGACAATTAATGTGGCCCATACTATATATTTGTGAGTTTTTTAATTCCTCACAGAAAATAAATTGTTATATCAGAAATGGATCTTAATTAAGAGCAATAAAGTCATGATGAAGTACAATGAAATGTTGACCTTCCCTATATAATTTATAATAAACATTTTGTTCCATATAATATCAAAATAGATTACAACAGTGAATATATTTGTACATTACATATATTTATGCATTGAAATGAATGAAAGGTATCATACAAAAATATGGTTGGGTGAAATTGTACATGTTTTGTGAATATTATTACCCAGGAAGATTGAAATTAATGGTAAATATGAAACTAACTGTAATAGTATGTCATAAACTGTAATATAACCACTAAAAAGAGATTTGTGTATTTGTGTGTGTGGCAGGAGAGAGGGCAGATCCTGGGGCTTGAACTCAGGGCCAGGGAGCTATCTCCAAGCATTTTGTTCAAGGAAAAGGGAAAAAAGCCCTTGAAACTTAGCTCTAATTCCATCTTTTTGGCAGTTAGAGAGAAGTGTCTCAAGGACTTACCTTCCTGGACTAGATTTGAACTACAATGCTCAGTTCTGAGATTCCTGAGTAGCTAGGGTTATAGGCATGAGCCACCTGCATGTATCATAAAAGGAGATTTTTTTCATTTTTTTATTGTGAAAATACTGTACAGAGGGGTTACAATTAAAGGACAAGGGTCTCATACCTAAAATATACTTGGAACTCAAAAAATTAAATCCCCCAACAACAAATCCTCAAAGAAACAACTGCCCAATAAATAAGTGGGCGAAAGACTTAAAGAGAAACTTTTCTGAAGAAGAAAGAAGGATGGCCAATAGACACATGAAGAAATGCTCAACCTCCCTAACCATAAAAGAAATGCAAATCAAAACAACATTAAGATACCACCTCACCCCAGTTAGAATGGCAAAAATCAAGAACTCTATTAACAACAGATGCTGGAAGGGATGTGGACAGTAGGGAACCTTACTTCATTGTTGGTGGGAGTGCAAAATTGTTCAACCACTTTGGAAAGTAATATGGAGGTTCCTCAAAAGACTTCACATAGAGCTCCCCTATGACCCATCAATCCCATTTTTGGGAATTTACCCAAATGTTTACAAACAAGACCACACTAAAGCTACCAGCACAACTATGTTTATTGCAGCATTATTTACTATAACTAAGATATGGAACCAACCCGGATTCCCCTCAGTAGATGAATGAAACAAGAAAATGTGGTATATATGCACAATGGAATTCTATGCCTCCATCAGAAAGAATGAGATTGCCCCATTTGTTAGGAAATAAAAGGAGATTTTTTAAAGCCTAATTGATATGATACAAAATAGATTAAACCATTAAACTGAACCTCAAATGATAGAAAAGAAAAAGGATAAAAATAGCAAAATAAAAAAGTTTTATGTCACCTTCATATTGACAAGAAAAAAAAATCTAAAAAAAGCAAGAAAGAATGAGAGCAAATAATAAAAGATAGTAAAATTCATAGTAGATTATTAATTGAAATTTATTAATATTTATATAAAAATAAATTATCAAAATGTTCTGATTAAAACATAGGAATTTTCAAAAGTGATTGAAGGAACAATATGCCGAAATCTATTATCTATAGGAAGGGCACTTTTCATATTAAGGTATCTGTAGGTTAACATTAATAGGACTGATAAGTATATACCATTTTAACACCAGTCTAAACAAACTTGAAGTATATGAGTTTTTAGACAAAGTCACCTTAACACAGGGAAAATTATTAGAATTAAAAAGGTACTATGATAAAAGATGTTTTATGTATTCCAAAAAATAATCTGCCCTCTATAATTTCCTAATCATAATGCATTAAGACAAATGAATCAAAATTTGATGAATTACAAAGAAGAGGACACTACCATTTCTCTCCATCAGAAATGGACAAATTGATAAATTAATCAGTAAGTAAGAACGCAGTTAATTTAACTGTACTATTAATTGACTGCGTATAACCAAAATTGTAGAATAAATCAACAGTGGGAGAAAATAAATAGACTGTTAAACTAATGAGGAATGTAGAACATATTGTACCATAGGCAAAAAGTCATCTGAACAAATTAAAATAATACCATGTATGCTCTCAGACCATAATAAAAGTAAACTAGAAATCAGCAGCATAAAAATAGCTAAAAATTCTATAATTCTTAGAAACTAGACAAGTGTATGAAAATTGACATGCTTGCAAACATACCTTGAGAACTGCACACTTTAAGGTTGTTTTAAAACTAGTATCTTATTAGACTTGTCTTGATCATATAAAGATGGCTAATCAAAATCCTTCAATTTTTCATTAATGTATCTATTGGTTAACATCAAAGGACTACATGACTAGAAAAAACTGAAAGATCTAAAAAAAATTAAGCATTCTCTGTCTGTATGTCCTTCCCTCCTTTCCTCCCTTCAGATAACTTTCCTCTAGCTCAGCCTTTCTTTTCCTTCTACCATTTATTAATCAGTATTTTTCCTTTTCTTTTTCTTTTTTTATTAATGAAAGAGGAATCTGAATGATTCAAGGATTACCTTTTGTGTTTTGTTTAATTTGGTGTTTTGGTATCAGAACAAATACATGAAATTCTTTTTTTTTTTTTTTTCAAAAAAGGGGTTGTTTATGTCGGTGGCTGTGTATATTCCTGAATTACAGTGCAATTTTTCATTCTTAAAATTATTAGTGTTACAAATGGTTTAAATTTGTATGATTATTTTCTTAGAGTTCCTTTCTTTCTCTACTTTTGCCATGTGTCCAAGAAGACAAATCTTCAGAGAGTTTCTCTTTACCTTTACATATGACTATATTCTCTAAAGGTTGAGGATCAGAAAGGATCACAAATCATTAGCACTTGATTTCTGTTTTTATTGTGAATCAGTCAACAAAATAAATTTTGAAAAATGTGATCTTCAGTTTCTTGTAGAGATAGCCTAATTTTCTGAACCTCATGAATAGTTGTGATCCATATTACACATTTGAGAGTATTATATTCTTTGAAATATAATAAGACAATTTAAGTATATGTATATTTATATATAATATATGAGCTGCTTAAGAAAACATACACTGATTTCACTTTTGTTGATAAATAGGAAATGAGACAATTTATTATGTATTTTAGGGAGGTTAGTGAACTGCTGCTATAATTTAATTATTAAATTTTTGTTTGTAGCAAAATATGTGTTTGGAAAATATTCTGGATTTAGTTATTTTCACCATAAGGTAAATCAGATAAACTAAATCTGGTTCTGGTGACAAGACATTTAAGTAAAGTATATTGTTATGCTTCCAATTCTGTACACAAAATTTATGTGGAAATACTGAGCCTTGATATAACATTAAGAAATAATTTATTCAAGAGTTAATTTATTTGAAATTGTTCTATTATAACACAAATGCAATAGGACTTTCCTTATTAGAAAAAAAAAGTCATCAGGGTGCACATATAAAAAGGTCTCATATGAGGACAAATCAATAAGAAAGCCATTAGCAGGCAAAGGAACAAAGCCTTCAGGGCCAATAAACCTGAAATCACCTTAAACATAGATTCCCAGACTCCATGGCTGTGGGAAAGTAAGTACATGCTGCTGTGTTCTTCCATCTGAAGCATTTGGTTAATGACAGAACTTTTAGATAATACATACACAAAACTTAATCAGATGCTGGATGCCAGGGTTCATCGAATTCGGTCTCGCTACCAGAGCATTTGTTCAGCATTTACCATCTGTAAACAGCTCTACTTATCTGTACAAAAAATCCATGTAAAGCAACAACCATCCTACCTACCACCTCTGAACTGATAGAAGGAAAGCAAATGTTTAAGCTACTCGAATTTTATTTTACTTCCTTGTATACATAAACTAGACTGTGAGTAAAAGCCAAGAGAAGATTAACGGTCCAGGATCCTGAAGTGAAATTTTGAACGTGAGCATCCCAAAGATATCCTAATACTCTGCCAGCGGAAGCAATCTTGTGTCTAACATATGTTCCAAACTCATGAGCACAGAAGACTTTCATGTGAAGAAGAGTAAATTTTACAAAGAGTTCAGGAAATTAAGAGCTACCAAACAGTCCTTAATATACACCCTATGTACAATTACTTACAAAATATTTGGGTTTGGTAAAAGTTGAGTTAATGAATGAATAAATAAATAATGACAAGCACACAAGCAAATACAAATAAAAATAAATGTGATTTCTTTTTTGGGGGAAGGAGGGTCCGGTCGTGGGGCCTGAATTCTGGTCCTGGGCGCTGTCCCTCAACTCTTCAGCTCAAGGCTAGCGCTCTACCACTTGAGTCACAGTGCCACTTCTGGCTTTTTTTTCTTTTTGCTTATGTGCTGTTGGGGAATCGAATCCAGGGCCTCATGCGTGCAAGGCAAGCGCTCTACCACTGAGCCACCTTCCCAGCCCCTAAATGTGCTTTCTTATAGAGTTGATCTTCTTTCTCTTTCTGAAATAAGTCTGAGTTCTACAGAGCTAATGCCAACTTAGGTTCTCTTAGGGGATCTACTTCTTAATTAGGGTAGAAATACTTTAAGTCCCCTCATTGATATCAAGGGTTAAGTTTCATACTTTAATATTTCAATTTTACAATATTTTTGCTTCTGTTGATGAGATTATATTTGACATTGTATTTGAGATTGTGTTTGATTTCATCATCACTGAATATGTTGTTAATAAATATGCAACTGAAAAGTTGGAATAATTTCACTGTAAATGACAAGAAAGAGTTGGAAAACCCTCATTTGCAACAGCAACCAGGTATTTGTGGGTGCCAGTTTTCTTTTTGAAATGAACAATGAGGTAAGGGAATGGTTATGCAATGTCTACTTGCTCTATGGTGATTATAGTCAAGTGTAGTTATTTTATATTCCTATTTTACATGGAGAACGTAGTAAAAATAAGTTGGGATTATAATAACATATTTACAATTTTATGAAGATGAGATTTTAAAAAATATTTTATTATTATTATAAAAGTGATGTACAGATAGTTATAGTTACTTAAGTCAGGTAAAGAGGACATTTCTTTTAGAACAATGTTCCTCCCTCAGAGAAACCAGTTTTTAAATTTTGAAACAACTGATAGCCTGTTCAGCTATTAGGAAAAATATGTACCACAGAGAAACATAAAACTTGTTCATTTTAACCACAAATATTTTAACATGTGTGCCTTCAGGTATTGCTTTATTTAAAATTATATTAAATTATATTAACTAATATTGTATTTGCTATTCAAAATATATGGTAGAAAATTTTGACAAAAACGGAGTAAGTTTGAGAACAAAAATAGAAAAGACACATTCTTAAGCTTATTCTCTCTCTCAAAAAAGGAAAAATACCCAAAATGTGCATCTAGTTCAAATATATTTCATCTGCTTAGAAAATGTGATGATTGAAATATTTAGAAAGAGGTAAGGTCAATATATGTCTTGCTTTGATACCTTGCATCCTATCTAGTAATCACTCTATGAATTCAAAATGGCTCTTAAAAATCGAGAAATAGACTATTGTGTTTACTCAGTAATCAAACTGATTTATCATTACATAAAATGTAGTAAAGTGATCATTGACATTAATACTTTCCATATATTTTACTGCATTTGGCAATATCAACATTTTCCTGTTGCAAACTTAATTAGATGCTCTTATTGGAGTCAGGATAATTATAACATTTTAAAGATGATGATACAAAATAAACTTCCAATGTTGGTTGCTGTTTTCTTGATTTCTCTGAAACATTTACACATCTTACACTGAATTAAGACACATGTCACTTCTTAACTTGTTGAGGTGAAATGGAGTTATTTAATGTAAATATTAGAAATTTAAGTTAATTCACATTTGCCATTATTTTGTATTGACCATAGAAAACGAGCTTACCTTTGTGTTTCAATGTTTTAATAGACTCTTTTTTTGTTTTTAATATCTTTAGCAAATTTACAAGCATTGTTTTCAGAGGAAAATGAAGTTCTCTAATCTGAACTCTTGACTTTTGATACGTATGATGAGGCTGCAGGCTCTTGTTAAGGCAAAGGTAAGGCACCAAAGTGAATATAGGCCATGGGCCATGTGTTTTGTGCTTCTTTGTTTTGATTGTTTTTCTTGATGAATTCACCTTCTAGAAGAGGAGAATCAGGAATCAGTAGTAAACCAATAAATAACAGTAGTAAACATTAAAAACAATAAAACAATAGTAAATAATAAAACAGTAGTGAACCAACACAAACAGAATAAAAATAGTAAATTTGGTAGTATTTTTGATGGGATTTCCAGATTATATGTCTCTAATAAAAAGAAATCAAATGAAATAAACCTGTAAGTTTTCTGTGATTTTTTTTGGGGGGGAGGGGTATTTGTTTTGTTTTGTTTTTTTGGTCATGGTGTTTTAATTAGGTGTGTGGGCACTGTCCTGGTGCTTTTTTCTCAAGGCTACCACTCTACCACTTTTTTTGGGGGGGGGGTCCGGTAGTGGGGCCTGAACTCTGGCCCTGGGCGCTGTCCCTCAGCTCTTCAGCTCAAGGCTAGCGCCCTACCACTTGAGCCACAGCACCACTTCTGGCTTTTTTCTTTTTGCTTATGTGGTGCTGAGGAATCAAACCCAGGGTCTCAGGCATGCCAGGCAAGTGCTCTACCACTGAGCCATCTTCCCAGCCCCACTACCACTTTTTTTGATTAATTTTTATTTTATTGTAAAGATGGTGTACAGAGGGTTTACAGTTACGAGTAAGGTAATGAGTACATTTCTTGTCAAGCACTGTTTTCCCCTCCTTTCTTTATCTCCTACTATGCTTTTCTTCTCCCCTCCCTCACTCTTTAAGTTGTAAAGTTTATTTCCAACAGAGTGACTTGTGAGTCTTAGTGTTGCAGTGGATCATCCTGTGTCCTTGTTTCAGCATTTTGTTATGCCCTTTCCTCTCCCCAAATTAGATAAATGTATATACAAGATTCAGGGTGCTAAAATCAAATACAGTGACAACAGGGGCTATAGCATAGGGGCAAGTAGAAACAAAAGAAACACAAAAAACACATAGTACATTAACAAGGTTGAGATGCCACCTCACCCCAGTTAGAATGGCTATAATCAAAAAATCTAATAACAATAGATGGCAAAGTGGATGTGGACAAAAGAGAACCCTGCTGCACTCCCTAATGGGAATGTAAACTCGTTCAACCACTCTGGAAAGCAGTATGGAGGTTCCTCAAAGGATTAAACATCGACCTCCCCTATGACCTAGCAATCCCACTTCTGGGCATTTACCCAAATGATCATAAAGGAAACCATACTAAAACTACTAGCACTACTATGTTTATCACAGCATTATTTACCATAGCTAAGATGTGGAACTAACCTAGATGCCCCTCAGTAGATAAAAGAAAGTGTGATACAGACAGACACACACACACACATACAATGGAATTTTATGCTTTCATCATAAAGAAGTCATCACCCCATTTCTTAGGGAATGGAAGGACTTGGAAAAAATCATATTAAGTGAAGTAAGCCAGACCAAAGAAATATAGGTCCCATGTTTTCCTTTATTTGCAATAATTGGTATAAGTCTAGGATAATCTTATCAGTTGAACAGTAAAGCTCAAAAGCTATGTACATATGATCATATAAGATGATGTTAAGCAAAATGAACTTCAAAATATGGACACAAGAGGCCACTCTACCACTTTGAACCACAGAAATATTTGAGTTTTTGGTTAATTGGGGGTATGAGTGTCATGGCCTTTCCTGCCTGGGCTGGCTTTGAACCACAATTTTCAGATCTGGTATATATGTGTGAGCCAACAGAACCGGTCTCCCATCGATTTTTTAAATCATAATTGCTTTGACTCTTCAGAGCCTTTTATACTTCCATATAAATCTTTTCACTGCTTTTTCTATTTTTGTTAAATAATATTGAGAGATTTTTATGAAGTGTGCACTTAATCTAGAGATTAATTTGAGGACAATAGCTATTATTACAATATTACCCTTCCAGTCTGTTAGGATGTGCTATTTTTCCATATGCTAGTATTTTCAATTTCCGCTTTAATATCTTATGAATTTCCTCAGAGAAATCTTTCATACCATTAAATTTATTCATAAATATTCTATTTCTTGAGGTTATTGACAATAGAAATGTTATCCTGATACTTTTTCTGTCTGTTCATTGCTGGTATATCGAAAAACAATCTAATTGATTTTTTAACCTGCTACTTTGTCTGGATGGAATCTATTTTATTTTTGGTGGGGGGGTCCGGTCATGGGCCTGAACTCTGGGCCTGGGCGCTGTCCCTCAGCTCTTCAGCTTAAGGCTAGCTCTCTACCACTTGAGCCACAGCGCCACTTCTGGCTTTCTTTCTTTTTGTTTATGTGGTGCTGGGGAATCGAACCCAGGGCCTCAGGCATGCAAGGCAAGTGCTCTACCACTGAGACACCTTCCCAGCCCCTCTATTTTTCTTTTGACTGCATCAGTTCATACCTCTACCAATAAAAACAACTTGATGTCTTCTCTTTGGAATTGTATATCCATTATTTATTTATTTTATTGATCTGGGTAGTAATTCGGTAACTAAAGGGAAATGATATATTTGAAATTTGTGGCTAAGCATGGTGGCTCATGTTTAGCTATGTGGGAGACTGAGTCAAGCAGATCAAATTTAGAGTCTATTGCCAAAATGATTTGTGAGCCCCCGTCTGAACTAATAAAATATTTTAAACACCAACAGAAGGTATGGTATTAGGGTTATGTAAATAGGAGAAATGTAGCCCAGGCCAGACCCTGTGAGATGATACCTCTCAAAAACTATAAAACCCTTAGAAAACAAACCAACCAATAAGAAATTAACACTAAAAACAAACAACAAAAGACCTCAGGTGTGTTTCAAGTGCTAGAATACCTGAAAAACAAGTCAAAGACCCTGAGTTTGAATACCAGTGGTAACAAAACCGAAAAAAAGCAAATTTTAAAGTAATTATTAATAACAAAAATTAAGTGTTTATATTAAGGTGTTTAGATAAAATTATGTTTAGGAGAATCTATTCATAATCTACCAAAATATATTTCAAGAAACTTTTGCCTGGAATTAGAAATCCTTATAATAATGTGCAGAATTAGGCAGATGATTGAAAGTGTTATTTCTTTCATATATTTATCCTCTTTGAATTAGCAAGTGCACAGGTACTAAAATACTAAACAGCACTTAATGGTTTCTATGGAAACATCAACCACAACACACCATGAAATCTTAAGATACCATGAATATAGGACAACAATGACACAGGAATTTGCAGTAGGGTTTAGGTCAGTCTTTTCTGCTCTGTCCTTCATGGTAAGTATCTATTTTTATTTGCTCACATACATTTTACTCTATAGTTTTTTGGAAATACATTTTTTTCTTCTGTTAGTTTTACATGTGAATCACTATAAGATTCAATTCTTTAAATCCATCTTGCTTTCTTATTTTGGTACAGATTTTCACTAGTTGCCAAAATACTATTTCAAAAAGTACAGAATAGGTCATGTTATTTCCCCCAGTTTTTTCTTAGTAAATTCTTTTATCTTTAAATTGAAAGCCATTCATCAAAGTTAAAAGCTGGCATGAATTGCTTATATTGTATTTTTCTTGTGTCATCTCAATAATGTATCATTTATCCTTTGGTTCAGATTCCTAAAACTCCAGTTACCTGTCATGAACTAAAATAAAACTGGGGTACACTCTCAGGGAATACTGTTGCTTTGTTTTCACAAGACATAAATGAGAGAATATACAATGAAAGTAAAAAGAAGATACTTCTGGAAAAGGAGAAATCTTTTAAAAGTAAGAAATGGAGTAGTTTGGTGGTGATGGGATTTGGGAATGAAGAACAGTGTGACAAACCTTTTCAACAAGGAAGGACATCTAAGTCATAAATTAAAATAGCCGACCATTGGAGATAAAGTAATAGATACAAACTCTAGCAAAGAGAAGAGGCCACAATATTCTGAGAAAGGATAAGCTGGATTTGCTCATCAGAAGGACATTTAAGAGAAGATTGCTGGGCAGAAGATGAAATGGAAAACAGATTGATTGTTCAAAAATTATTTCTACTAATATAAATCAACTCTTTCATATACTTCTATATAAAATGCTTTTTTGGAAAAAATATCACCAACTCAACTCTTTCTCTTCGTTGTATCTGAAGATGCAGTTTGATATCATTTGTATCATGATACTTAGCACATTTATAGGAGGTGTGTGCTGTGTAATAGAATATTTTGCTCAAAGAACTTTTTTGTGATACTTCTAGATAGGAATTTTTGTGTCTTTTTAAAAAAATGTTTTGCTTTATTGCAAAGATGTTGTACAGAAGGGTTAGGAATCTTTATTTCTGACTTCAATGAGAATGCCCTCTACTCTAAAACCATATCTTATTAAAGTATGCATTGTTTTTATTTATTTATATATTGCCTGTCCTGGGGTCTGAACTAAAGGTCTAGGTACTGTCCCTGTGCTTCTTTTGCTCAAGGCTAGTACTCTACCACTTGAGCCACAGAGCCACTTTTGGCTTTTTCTGCTAATGTGGTACTGAGGAATCAAACCCAGGGTTTCATGCATGCTAGACAAGCACTCTATAACTAGACAAAATTCCCAGTCCCATTATTTTATTTTTATGGGGAACCACTTTTTGTATACTCTGAAGATCATTAATAGTCAGCCAGAAACTTGATTGATATAATAGATAGTGATAAACATAAAAAGGGTAAGAGCTTAAAATAAGCCAATGTTGTGATAGCTAAGAGTAGAAATAAAGCCTGGCTCGGCAATCAGAGCAAAGACCCCTCCTACTGACCTGCTGCGTTGGTCTTCACCAATACTGTATACGTGTCCTTGGACATCACATCATTTCACCTTGCTATTTCTGGAATATTGGCACATGACCAACAGGTTGATGGAACTCCACAGGTGAGTGCCAATGAGAAAAGCTAATGAACACACTGGCTGCTCATACAAGCTATGTGGAAACTCTGATTGGGCCTGGAGACTAATATGACCCACATGGCCTTGGGAGTCACATAGTCTCTCCTAGAGAGCCCTTATTTAACCCTTGCACAAGGCATCCCAGGAACTGTCCTCCACTGGGGCCTCGCCCGTCTAGAGGGAGATCTGCTTCTCTTTTTTGTTCAATAAATCTTTTGCCATTTTTCTCCTACCTCCGTGTCTCTGGACTCATTTTTCAACATTATAGAGACAAAGAAACTATTCCAGGCATCACAATTTCTCAATTGTAGCTATTTTGATTAAACGATTCATCAACCATAATTCTTTTTTAAAAATTTTTTATTTTATTTGTGAACAAACTGTACAGAGGGGTTACAATTACATGGGCAGGATATTGCATACATTTCTTACCAAGCATTGCAGCCTCCTCCTTTGTTTACCCTTCACCTCCCTTCCCAGCCTCCCCCCTCCCCCACCACCCAATCCTTCGCCCCATCCCCCCCACCGACATTGTAAAGCTCGTTTTTGACATGACAAGTTGTACTTCTCATTGTTGCAACAGGTCCACATGAATCCTTAAACGACTTGTTTTTCCCCATCTCCTCCACAAGTTATACTAACATCAAATATAGTGAAAGTGGGGGTTATAATGTGGGGGAGGGACATACAAAGCAACAAAGAAATAATCTTATAAATCCGTTAGAAACACATGCATGAAGGAAAAAATACATTAAAATACATATCTAAGGGTTCCTTTTCCTAACATCACATTATCTGACCTTTTCCGCTTGGCTCATACATATACTAGATATTGCAAATAAGGGAAACCATGGCATCTGTGTTTCTTTGGGCCTGGCTTACTTCACTTAATATCATTTTTTCCAAGTTTTTCCATTTCCTAACAAATGGGGAAATGTCATTCTTTCTGATGGAGGCATAGAATTCCATTGTGTATATATACCACATTTTCTTGATCCATTCATCTACTGAGGGGCATCTGGGTTGGTTCCATATCTTAGCTATGGTAAATAATGCTTCAATAAACATAGTTGTGCTGGTAGCTTTAGTGTGGTCTTGTTTGTAAACATTTGGGTAAATGCTCAAAAGTGGGACTGCTGGGTCATAGGGGAGCTCTATGTGAAGTCTTTTGAGGAACAACCATACTGCTTTCCAAAGTGGCATCAACCGTAATTCTTTATTTTTTCAGTATTGTAATCTGGATGTAAATTCCTTTTCCATAACATTTCTTTCTTCATACTTAAATAGCAACTTTTCCCACCACAATGCACTGACATGGAAATAATTTTATCATGTTATACAGTTATTTCTCCTATTCATTGAATGCGAAGGGTATCAATGTCATACCATACAATCTTTCTAATTTCTATTCATTTGTTTAACTTTTTATGTATTTTAACTTTTTATGTATTTATAGGGATTTTGTACAAATCTGTGCAATCACATTCAATTTTAATAATAGATTCTAATGGTTCTAATACACAGTGATCTTGCAAATAAACCCGTTGTATAGTTGATGCATTTTGAGGTCTGTTTCCTAAAATGAAAAAAGTAATTGCATAAGGCAGTAGAAGACAAGAGCTGAGATACATCTTCTAACATTGATGTCCCTACTACCATTCCTTGTCTTGATGTCCAGGAACAAGACAAGTAGTTCAAACAAGTTTCTATTCCTTTAATATATGTATAAATTATGTTCTTTAGAAATATTATCCCATTTCATGCAGACCAGACCAGATATGATTCCTGCTTATCCTTGAATAAAATTTTGTTGTTCTTGCTATTACAGCATCATTCCCAATAGGCATCTCCCTGTGTCCTTCATCCTTTCTTGATTCTCCTTCTTCATCATCAGTTACCTGAATACTGTCCTCAGCTCCTTGCAGCCTCTGCTCAGGTACTGAGGGGCCAGTGTAGCAGGCTGCATCCTTATCCTACAAGTAAACTACTTTTCTTACCTGTTTGGAATTTGGTCATTCCCCAAACAAATGACAAAAATTGAATGGTAGCTAGTAATAACTGGTAAACACTATTCTTGGGATTATATTGATTATATTCAATAATAATAATTCCTTTATAGTCAACTTAAAAATGACATATGCCCAAGTTTTGTTGCTAATTGTCAACAGCTAATTTGAAAGACTTGTTTTGCTTTTTCAAAAATAAGAAACATAAATGGGGATAATAGAGTTTTTTCCTAAATTATATGTAGACTTGTCCCCTGGGTGGTTCTAATTTTCTAGACTGAATCATTAATCTCTGAAAAAAATCACCAGTATTTCTCTAGGAATAGTTATTTCTCTTTTTTTAAGTTATACATCCTGGATATAAGATAGCATGAAAGATATTTGTCATACTTTAATTGAATTTAATATACGAATATGTTTTTATAAGTAGATGCCATTTCATCTGAATTTTCTCTTTGCATGTTCATTGCTTTAAATCTATTTATACAGTCTCCAAGTTAACAACTGTACCAGACAAAAAGCAGGGAAGATGTTATTCTGACAGCACCAAGCATTAGATCTGATTCTAGTATTAATTTTTTCCTGCTATAGAAACTTTCTTTTATGACCAAAGACTACCGCATATAAATATTTACAGAGAGATTATGTGGAGGAAATTTGTAAAGAAATGAACTCAAAATCTTACACTATTTCAAAAACCAAACATTGACAATGCTGCCTGATTCAACTGAGCAAATCTGCATGATTTTTCACTGTTTTGACATAAACAGGTTTGAAGTATTAAGAATATCTTTGTCTTTCCAAATTAAATAAGTTTGATAGAAATAGTTGACATAATTTCCAAGTTATATATTACAAAATTCAAGAATACTATATTTAGCAGTTTTTCATTCGACATTTTGTTCCATTAATTGATTTTTTATTTATTCAAATGTTACCTGAGTCAAATGGATATATGATAAATTACACAGAAGCCACTTAAGAACAATATCAATAAGAATAAAACTAATTCTAGATACAGTGTTTCTACAAGAGAATGCTAGTCTTTCTTTGCATGTTTTTCTATGTCTTTGATTATTGGTCAACTAACATACATTGCAATTATGATCATTACGAAACTCCTTGTAATTGCACAATTGCATCTTGTTTTCACTACTCAAGATAAAGGTTCTATTGAAATTTTTATGCAATATATTCTGGACTATATTATCTAGCAGAGACATTTTTAAATATTCCTATATCCACATTAGTAGCTTATCCTAAAAATCACAATAATTTGCCAAGAATCATTTTCTTATGACTTTGGAATTAATCATTCTTCCCTTTTGGAACTGAATTTAAGATAGCCAAAACCACATGTGGGACTTTTTAGTATCATTCATTCTGCCTCCACAATGCATATTCAACCTTATTATATGCCTTAATATACAAGGAGAGTCAATTTTCTTTTTTCTGTATGTGAATATCTAGTTATCCCTGAAATACATGCTGAAGAGACTGTCCACTTTCTATTGTGAGTTGTTAGCACCCTTCTTGAGAATCAATTGTCTGTGGCAATGGGTGTTTACCTCTAGGTTTTCTGCAGGTTAGTTTTTATTTGTTTACATTTTGCATCATTGTTTTAAATAAATTCTGTAGCTATCAATTATATTGCAATATTACATAATATTGTTAAATATGAACATTCTTGACTTATTTTTAATCTTATCTGTATTGATCTCAGAATTTTTCTTATTAGGTTGATGTTGGCTATGGATTTGTGTATTTCATTCTTTATTGTGCTGATATACGACATAGATGTACTTAATTTCTTCAGCCCTTTTATTCATAAATTCATGTTGACATTTGTTCATTTTATTCCATCAGTTGAGATGAGCACATAACATTATGTTTCATTTTATTATGTGATCTCCTATATTTATTAATTGGTATATTATGAGCTATTCTCACATCCTTGGAGTGAAAGTTGATTCTGATATACAATCTTTTGGATTTCCTTTCACTCAATTTTCTAATCCTGTTTAAAAGATTCTTTTGAGACTGTTGATCAGCAATATTACTGTATAATTTTCTTTTCTGTTATCTTTTTGTGTCTTTGTTAGATTTTTGATAACAGTATATTACTGGCTTAAGTAAGAGCTCCAGAAAGAGCTCAAGAAATATATGTATATATGTATATGTATATATATATATATGTATATGTATATATATGTATGTATATACATATATACATATGTATATATAATTTTTATTTAGGACAAGACTGACTGGAAGGTGGCTGAAGGGAGACCCTCGTGTGGAGCAGGCCTCCTGATTGTCTCATACTTGTGGAGTGAGATACTGGAAGAGATTTGCACAAAGCCGAACCTGAGAGGCTGCCAGAGGTATGCACCTAGTTCTTGACAGGCTTATTTGCTTTATCCGGGGAGTAGCTCTCCAGGAAATCACAGAGGAGAGACTGAAGTCTGTGCTCTCAGAAGTTCCAAGGCCTGCTTAAGGGTCCTCCCCACTCCTTCCTCCCCATACAACACCCCCACCCCCAGCCCAGCCCCCAGGGCCATATTGTCTTCCTTGGCTTCCAGGATTTGTTTAATCCCGCTCATCTTGTGAAAGCTTCTTCTGCACACCATGGTAATGGCAGAGTTATTTTTATGAAGGCTCTGTCTCTTCAAGGAGACACTGGGCTCTCTCACACTACTGAGCCAGCTTGCAGTACAGAAGTGGCAGATGCTCTCCAGTACCACATAGGGTAGGGAGACCAAGGAGTAGGGACAGATAAACAGAGAGAGGAAGGTTGAAAATATCTGTGAAAATAATATTAAGAAACCTGATTGGATGAGTGGGATTGGCAGAGATGTGGAGGAGATATGAAAGAATTGACATTGATCAAGATGCGTTCTTCTCAAAAATCGACATTGTATTGAGACTCCTATGTACCACGACTTAACAGAAATCCAAAACCTACTGAATGTGAGGATTAAAAATTAAGTTTTTGCAATATTTTTGGATACTAATGACATCAAAATAAATAAGTCATTTATAAACAACAAGAAATGGTTGTCCAGAGAGAATGAGGTACACAAAGGATCACAGGGACAAACTGATTGAGGTGGTAGATGGACATTTCCACCTGTGTTGAAAAATTCTGAGGAATCTTGGAGGTTATACTTGCTACTTTGATTACTGCACTAGCATAGTATGACTGCGTACTGACAGGTGGTAAACAAAGAATGCACACAATACATAAGAAAATCACATGGAATTGTCAGAAATTGAAGAGATAATAGGAGCCAAATACTTGATCCAAGATAGCCTCAAACTTCATGTCTTTTTTCCATTATAAGAAGAGTAAGTTTCACAAGAAAATACTACATGTCTTTTTTTAAATTACAATTATTTTAGATAATACTTACAATCATCGTAAAACTTTATTAAGCCTAATAACAAATATTTAACAATATTCATCACATTGTACTTAATAATCATTTTAAATATTATATACCTTTACCCACATAGTATATATAAAGATACACATATATATTTAGTTGTGAGTTAAGTAGATCTGTCTGAGATTTACTCTAAAATTATTCCATTAGAACTTAAGCTATGACACTACATTGGATGGCATTTCAAATTTCTACACCTATTGCTAATCAGTGTTAAATCCAGGTGGCTCCACACCACAGGCTGACATTTAGTACTTTTGTATTTTTATGCTCACTGCTGTTTTAAAGAGGTGCAAGCACTACATAGAAATCGCTGAGCCAAACAATATCAAGTTCTTCAAAGAACAGATGTTCAGTATCCATGGTTCACCCAAGAGCAACAAGCACTTCGTTTCCTGAGCGCACACACTGAGACAAAACTAAAGATGTCAAAGCTAGGTTTCTCTGCTAGCATTTTCTTTTCCAAAGGGGTGGTAGAAATTTGCCATGTCCTTAAGCAGAAAATTTGAACACTTCTTATATTGAGTAAAATAACCTATCATGGTTTGTATTATACCAAAGTAAATTTCATAAATGTCCTCATTCAGCCTCATTATAGGGCTAGTGTATTTTACATTTTCCCAATTCTAAATACTGAATAGCCAGAAAAGAATAACGTAGATGGGGCTGTGAAGGTGGCTCAGTGGTAGAGCACTTCCCTTGCATGCATGAGGCCCTGGGTTTGATTCCTCAGCACCACATAAGCAAAAAGAAAAAAGCCAGAAGTGGCGCTATGGCTCAAGTTGTAGAGCGCAAGCCTTGAGCTGAAGAGCTGAGGAACAGAGCTCAGGCCCAGAATTCAGGCCCCACGACCAGCCCCCCCCCCAAAAAAAATGCCATTTTGTCATTCCATGTCTCTCAAGAATCCTGGTACTTTTGCCTGGAATTCAGAACCAATTTCTGACATTCAGGGTTTACTAAAAGAGGGGAAGACGTGATGGTGACTGACATCTCTACTTCTGTAGAACACTCGCTAAAACTTTCCTACTTTGGTCAGAATTATCATGTAAGCTAGTGGCATCTTCCTGATATTACAAGCAACCCCAAAATCCAAATACATTTCAGTGAACTTTATATTTACTCTAATTAGATAACGTCTTCATTTACATGTCTGTACTTTTATCTAAGATTCCTTATTTTATCAGAAATTTGTGCCAAGCATGATTACCTAAATGGAATGTTGTACAAAGGAAAATCCAGTGTTTAGTCTTGTCTGGTATGGTACAAGGCTGAAGAGAGCTTACATTGAAATGTGTGCTGTCCCTAACAGACACTAACAGCAAAAGGATTTTCATTTTCCATTATGGTTAGTGACGCAACTTGTCTATATTTTCAATTTCCAGAGATAGGACACTGGCATAAGACAGAAAAGCTCTATAATAGGCTAATTGCTTCTGATTGTGCAGAGCATCAGAAAAAGATAATGACTGTCTTCTCGAATTTCTCATCTCATGGGATGATCAGATAAATAGGAGTTAGTGAAGTCCATGCTGCAAAAATTTGTCTGAAGTCACTGTAGAACTACAGTAGCCAAAATTCTAAACAGAGATAACAGACATGTTACATGTTTCATAGATGTCCATTATCTCTATTACACATGTTCAGTGTTCCATGTGTTCTATGAATTTCCAACTCCCAAGGTTTTCATATGAAATTCAAGGAAATGTGATGCAATCATAAGATTGTGATAATATGAATGAAATGTTTTTGAAGTATAGAGGATTCAGAATATAGAAAATTTCTGCAAAGAGAGGGACAATACAGATAAAAATCTCATGTGTAGCCTACAAAATTAAGAAGAGTGAGTGAAGATGTGGGTGTGGGAGATATTGGTGAGAATGGTGATTGTGGTGCCATCTATCCATATACAATGTAATCATGAACATGTGTAAATGGCAATTCCTTTGTACAAAAACTTAAAATAGTAATTTTAAAAATTAAAAATAATAAAATTTCCAGCCCTGTTTATGGGCATGTTGCCAACAATAACTGCATTTTCCCTCTGCCTGATCTGTCTCTTTTGATCTTCCTTAAATGCCTTATAGTACCTGAGCTCCAGCAAATGCTTTTTGTGCATGCTCATGCTCCTCAATCACTTCCATCCTTGCATCTTTTCTTGCAATTTTTAATATATGATTGCTTCTGCTTTGTTTAGCAGTGATTGAGTTAGAAAAGAGCTAAAATAATATTTTCATCTCAAAATAATTGCAACTTTCCAGGTATTATTATGAAATATATCAAAAGCATATATGAGTATGGATCCTGGAGGTTCTAGTATTTTAAGAAGGTATTGTAATAAGAAAACTGGCATGTAACCTGTAAGAGATTCTGAATCCAATGAGTTACTTAAGAAGTAGAGAGTATTCATTATAAATGGCCAGATGGAAAATATTTCATGCTTTGGTGATCATATGATTTCTTTTATAACTGCCAGAGTTTACTATTATAGACATAAAATACCATAGATAATGCATTGTGAATATGAATGAACTCCAATACAATTTTATTCAAAATCATGGAACAGACTAAGTTTCACCTATAGTCTATAGTCTTCTGACTTTTGTTCTAACACAAACATACTAACAACTAAAAATGATTATGTTGTTCACTGATATTATAAGTATTCCTAGAGTAGAAACTAAAGACTTAGAAAAGAATCAGACATCTATTTTGCCAAACAATGAAGCTAGCCATCAATGTGTAATTTTTATTATATATTATTCTATTGTTTGTAATGGGACTTGAGATCTTTTTGCTAGCAGTTTGAGCCACAGCTTCACTACCAGTATTTGAGTGGTTAATTGGAGATAATAATCTCATAGGAACTTTCCTGTCGAGGCTGGCATGGAACCGCAGTCATTAGATCATTGCCTTCGAGGAGCTAGGATTACAGCCGTGAACTACCAGTGTCGGCTCAATGCCTTATTTTATGCTAGATGTATAGCTATGGCTGTAATGATAAAATCTATTTTGGAGATTTTAGGAGGAATTAGAGCATATAGATTATATTACAGAACTGTTTGAAGACATTCAATCTTAAGTAAGGCATTTGTATGTTCTGATTTGTATGTTATTATAGTTTGGCTTCTATACAGAGAAAATACATCAGAGAGAATTAATACCAACATGAGGACCAAAAAGCATAGGTCTTTAGCACAATGAAGTCTTGGTGGCTTTAGTCACATTGGTTTTGGTGGTGGTAGTGAAGAAGTGTTGTAATGATAGTAACAAAGGACAGTGTAATTTTGGATACATCACTGGTAATGTAGTATAGTATAATGTTGGTGTTCTTATTGAATGGTGGTTGTCAATGTATTAAGGGAAAATGAAGAGATATAAACAACCATAATGTTGGCTTTCTCTAATATAGAGCCATAAACTGCCGAGTATGGCTAGAGGGATTTAACATTAAAATTAGAAGTGGGCCATGGCCCATTAAAATCTTAGTAGATATGCTGATGAATGACATTGTTTTTATGGCCTTTGACCTAACCTTCCCCCTTTCTCCCTCAGTGTGATATTACCATTCATATCAAGGGACATTGTGTTCTTCAGTCACAATGAATCATGTATTCTCCATTGAGACTGCATTATTCTTTTTATGAGTAATTTATCTTTCTAAGGTATTGCAGTGACTCATGTTAAACTGTCTGATTAATATGTCTTTCTTTTTTTTAAATTTAATTTTATTTTATTTGAGAACATACTGTACAGAGGGGTTACAATTACATGGGCAGGATAATGCATACATTTCTTACCAAGCATTGCAGCCTCCTCCTTTGTTTACCCTTCACCTCCCTTCCCAGCCTCAACTCTCCACCCCACCCAATCATACCCCCCATCCTCACCCCCCACACCGACAATGTAAAGCTGGTTTTGACATGACATTTTGTACTTCTCATTGTTGCAACAGGTCCACCTGAATCCTTAAACGACTTGTTTGTCCCCATCTCCTCCACATGTTATACTGACATCAAATATAGTGAAAGCGGGGGTTAAACTGTGGGGGAGGGACATACTAAGCAACAAAGAAATAATCTTATAAATGCGTTAGAAACACATGTATGAAAGAAACAAAAACATTAAAATACATATTTGAGGGTTCGTTTTCCTAACATCACATTATCTGACTTTTTCCGCTTGACTCATACCTATACTAGATATTGCAAATAAGGGAAACCATGGGACCTATGTTTCTTTGGGCCTGGCTTACTTCACTTAATGTAATTTTTTCCAAGCCTTTCCATTTCCTAACAAATGGGGAAATGTCATTCTTTCTGATGGAGGCATAGAATTCCATTGTGTATATATACCACATTTTCTTGATCCATTCATCTACTGAGGGGCATCGGGGTTGGTTCCATATCTTAGCTATGGTAAATAATGCTGCAATAAACATAGTTGTGCTGGTAGCTCTAGTGTGATCTTTTTTGTAAACATTAGGGTAAATGCCCAAAAGTGGGATTGCTGGGTCATAGGGGAGTTCTATGTGAAGTCTTTTGAGGAACCTCCATACTGCTTTCCAAAGTGGTTGAACAAGTTTACATTCCCACCAACAATGAAATAAGGTTCCTTCCTGTCCACATCCCCTCCAGCATCTGTTGTTGTTAGAGTTCTTGATTTTTGCTGTTCTAACTGAAGTGAGGTGATATCTCAATGTTGTTTTGATTTGCATTTCTTTTATGGCTAGGGATGTTGAACATTTCTTCATGTGTCTATTGGCCATTCTTCTTTCTTCTTCAGAGAAGCTTTTCTTTAAGTCTTTCGCCCACTTACTTATTGGGCAGTTGTTTCTTTGAGGATTTGTTGTTGGGGGGTTTAATTTTTTGAGTTCCAAGTATATTTTAGATATGAGACCCTTGTCCGTTGTATGGCTAGTAAAGATCTTCTCCCAATCCGTGGGCTTTCTATTGATCTTGCTAGCTATGTCATTTGCCCTGCAGAAGCTCTGCAACCTTATGCAATCCCATTTGTCCAAACTTTCTTTGATTTGTTGTGTTTCCGGGTCTCTATTCAGAAAATTTCGGCCTGAGCCAAGGAGACCCAGGGTTTCTCCTATTCCATCCTGTAATGTTTTCAGAGTGTCTGCTTTGAGTTCAAGGTCTTTGATCCAATTGGAGTTGATTCTGGTGCAGGGTGATATATAAGGATCTAGCTTTAGTTTTCTACATGTAGTTAACCAATTTTGCCAGCACCATTTACTGAAGAGGTTGTCTTTCTTCCATTCTATTGTTTTAGCTCTCTTATCGAAGATTAGATGGGTATAGGTCTGTGGGTTCACTTCTGGGTTTTCAATTCTATTCCATTGGTCCTGAGGTCTGTTCTCATGCCAATACCAAGCTGTTTTGATTACTATGGCTTTATAGTAGAGTTTGAAATTTGGTATTGATATTCCTCCAGCAGTGTTCTTTCCATTCAGGAGCGTTTTTGCTATTCGGGGTCTTTTATTGTTCCATATGAATTTTTGGATTGACCCTTATATTTCCTTGAAGAATGAGGTTGGAATTTGGATAGGTATTGCGTTGAATTTGTAGATAGCCTTGGGAAGTATTGCCATTTTCACGATGTTAATCTTTCCAATCCAGGAGCATGGGAGGTTTTGCCATTTTTTAAGTTCTGTGTTGATTTCCTTTTTCAAGATTTTAAAGTTTTCATCATAGAGGTCCTTCACTTCTTTAGTTAAGTTAATTCCTAGGTATTTTATTTTTTGTGGGGCTATTACAAATGGAGTTGCTTTCCTAATTTCAGCCACACTTTTCTCATTGTTGGCATACAGAAAAGCCTTTGATTTTGGGGGATTAATTTTATAACCTGCTACTTTGCCAAAGTTTTGAATCAGCTTGAGTAATTTGGGAGTGGATTCTATGGGATTCTTTAAATACAAGATCATGTCATCTGCAAAGAGGGAGAGTTTTATTTCTTCTTTCCCTATTTGGATCCCCTTTATGTCTGCATCTTGTCTTATTGCTGTAGCTAGGCATTCTAATACTAGATTGAAGAGAAGTGGAGAGAGTGGGCATCCTTGCCTACTTCCTGAGTTAAGAGGAAATGGCTTTAGTTTTTCACCATTGAGTATAATGCTGGCTGTATGTTTGTCATATACAGCCTTTATTGTATTGAGGAATGTTCCATGGATTCCTAATTATTCCAAAACCTTCATCATAAAGGGGTGTTGGATCTTGTCGAATGCTTTTTCTGCATCTATTGAGATAACCATGTGGTTCTTATTCTTGCTCCTGTTGATGTGATGAATAATATTAATCGATTTGCGTATATTGAACCAGCTTTGCATCCCTGAAATGAATCCTGTTTGATCGTGGTGTATGATTTTTTGGATGAATTGTTGAAGTCCGTTGGCCAAAATTTTGTTGAGAAGTTTTGCATTAATGTTCATCAAAAAAATATGTCTATATTTCTCTTTCTTTGATGAGTCCCTGCCTGGTTTTGGGATGAGGGTTATGATGGCTTCATAGAATGTGTTCGGTAGTGAGCTTTCTCTTTCAATTTCAATGAAGAGTTGGAGGAGTGTTGGTGTGAGCTCTGCTTTGAAGGCCTTGTAAAATTCCGCTGTAAAACCATCTGGTCCTGGACTTTTCTTAGCTGGGAGGTCTCTTATTGCTGTTGCTATTTCAATGCTTGATATGGGCCTGTTAAGCTGGTTTAACTCATCTTGGTTTAGTTTTGGCATGTCAATATTTGCTAGGAAAAGGTCCATTTCAGTCAAGTTCTCAAACTTATTAGCATAAAGTTTTGAGAAGTATTCCCTTATAATGTTCTGAATCTTGGTTGTTTCAGTGGTGATGTTTCCATTCTCATCTCTGAGTTTATTAATTTGGGTGTGTTCTCTTCTTATTCTGATAAGATTTGCTAAAGGTCTGTCAATTTTGTTAAGTTTTTCTAAGAACCAACTCTTTGTTTTGTTGATTCTTTCTATAGTTTTTTTGGATTCTAATTCATTTAATTCTGATTTAATTTTGATTATTTCTTTCCGTCTACTGGATTGGGGTTTGTCTTGCTGCTCTTTTTCAAGGAGGTTTAGATGTGTCATTAAATTGCTAGTTTCAGATCTCTCCAATTTGTTGATGTAGGAGCTCAGAGCTATAAACTTGCCTCTGAGTACTGCCTTTGCTGTGTCCCAGCGGAGCTGGTAATTCGTGTGTTCATTTTTGTTGAATAGCATGAACATTTGAATTTCCTTTCTAATCTCTTCCATGACCCACTCTTGATTCAGCAGTGTGTTGTTCAGCCTCCATGTGATACCGGACTTTCTTTGGTGGCTTTTGGCGTTGAGTTCTAATTTTATTCCCTTGTGGTCAGAGAGAATGCAAGGTATAACTTCAATGTTTCTGAATTTAGACAAGTTTGCTTTGTGGCCTAAAATGTGGTCTATTTTAGAAGACGTTCCATGTGCTGCTGAGAAAAACGTGTATTCTGATGCTGCTGGGTGAAATGTTCGGTAGATGTCTGTTAAGTCTAGTTGATCTATGCAGCTGTTTAGATCTGTGGTTTCTCTGTTGGGTTTTTGCCGAGTTGATCTATCTAGTGGGGAGAGTGGTGTGTTAAAATCCCCAACAATTAATGTCTTTGGATCTATATGGGATTTGAGGGAAAGTAGTGTTTCTTTGATAAATTTGGGTGCTCCATTGTTTGGCGAATAGATATTTAGAATTGTAATATCCTCCTGAAGGAGAGATCCTTTAATTAGTATGTAGCGACCTTCTTTATCTCTTCTCACTAATTTTAATTTGAAGTCTATTTTATCTGATATTAAGATTGCAACTCCCGTCTCTTTATGGGGGCCGTTTGCTTGGTAGATTTTGTTCCAGCCTTTAACATTGAAAATGTGTTTGTTTTTACGGGCAAGATGTGACTCCTGCAGGCAGCAGATAGAAGGGTCTTGTTTTTTAATCCAACTAGACAGTCTATGTCGCTTAATTGGAGAGTTCAGTCCGTTAACGTTAAGAGATAGGACTGAGAGGTATTTGGGAGTTCCTGCCATGTTATCCACCTTCTTGGGGGCTGCGAAAACTGGGTTCTTCCTATGGTTCTTGGATTCTCAGTTTGGGTGCAGTTTCTTGGCCTTTGTTGCGGTCTTGTTGGTTTTCTATGTGTAGGACATCTTTAAGGATCTTTTTTAGGGCTGGTTTGGTGGAGATGTATTGTTTCAATTTTTCTTTGCTATGGAAGGTTTTTATTTGGCCTTCAGTCATGAAGGAGAGTTTAGCTGGGTACAGTATTCTTGGTTGATAGTTGTTTGTTTTTAGGGCATGGCAAACATCATTCCAGGCTCTTCTTGCTTTGATTGTCTCTGCTGAGAAATCTGAGGTGATTCTAATTGGTTTCCCTTTATAGGTGATTACCCTTTTCTCCTTGACAGCTTTAAGGATCTTTTCCTTGTTCTGAGTTGATCCTGTGTGGATTATAATGTGACGGTGGGATGTCCTATTCTGGTCTAGTCTATTTGGGGTTCTAAAAGCTTCTTGTATCTGAATAGGCCTATCTTTTTGTATGTTTGGGAAGTTCTCTGCTAGGATTCTGTTAAACAAATTTCCTAGACCATTAACTTCTGTTTCTAGGTGCTCCTCTACACCCATTATCCTTAGATTACGCCTTCTGATGGTGTCTTCCAGGTGTTGGATAGATCTATCATACTTCTTGGACTTGTCTTGGATGGTTGTATGTTCTTTCTCTATAATATCTAGGCTGTCTTCAATCCCTGAGATTCGATCTTCTGCATGGTCTAACCTGCTGTCAAGACTCTCTACTTTGTTTTTTATCTCTTTTCCTTCTAATTGGTCAGCTTTGATGGCTTCAAGTTCTTTGTTGAAGCTCTGTTTTAGGTCTTGTATGAATTTCTTTACTTCCTTAATTTGGTGTTCAGTGTTTGTTCTCAAATCACTTAGTTGATTGGTTATGGTTTCTTTGGACTCCCATTCCTTCTGTTGGGTTCCATTCAGCATTCCCTTTGTGGTCTCCCTGACATCCTTCAGCTCTTTGTTAATGGATTCCATGAATGCCTTTAGTGATCTTTGTGTGTTCTCTACCTGGTCTCTCAATTCCTGTATTACTCTTTGATTAGCTTCCTCCCGTTTGTGGGATTCCTGCAGTTCTCTTTCCTCCCGTTCGTGGGATTCCTGCAGTTTTCTTTGAGTGTTCTCAGCCTGCTCACGCCATTCCTGCCTTTCTCTTTGAATATTCTCAAGTTGTTCACGCAAATCCTGTATCAGTTTTTGAGTAGCTTCCTCACGCTTATGATATTCCTGTATAAACTTTTGGGATGCCTCCTCTCTCTCCCTATCACGCTCATACAGAGTCCTTTGTAAGTTGTCAAACTTCTCATTTATCATGTTTGCCACCAGTGTTTGTAGAGCTATTTGGGAACTCTCCTCTGGATTGTTCATTATGTGATCTGACCCCTGATTATCAAGATTGGGAATTGAGATATCCGAATTTGCCATTTTTCTTTTGTTTTTTCAGCTTACTCTGCCCATTTGAGATGAAAATAGCACCAGTTTTGTGCTAGAACAATATCTTAAGGCAACCATCAACCAACGTTTGCATTTATACAGTCAATAGTCTACAGATACAATCTACTTCAACAGATACATCTATTCAACATCAAACAACTATATGTTAATGGGTTTCGAATCGCAGAGAAGAATTTGGAAAACCAGAAATTTTTAGGATTAGGGAGAGATGTGGGTAAAAATTAGGAATAGATTGGTGTGGGGAGGCACAGGGAGAGTTAACTATGTCCTAATCTCAATGCAGGAAATAGGTTGGGTAGGATGCAAGTAGAGAGGGAGAGAAAAAGAAGAAAGGGAAAGGGAAATGAAAAGAGACCAGAAAAAAATTAGAAATGTAAAAATTAATATAGTTATGGAGATTGAAAGACTATCTATTTAGAGAGGAATGTGAGTATAATGAGAAAACAGGAGGGAGATAGAGGAGATGTGAAAAACTTAAAAAATGCTTAAAATATTATATAGGTATAAAGAGGTAGTACTGCTATTAAGGAATTTAAGTCTCAGAGGTTTTGGATTGAGTAATAAATTTGTGGATTAAGTGTGTACACAATGGGGGATAGGGTCTACTAGTTAACTATGGGTTTATCAGGATGTGCAGGACAAGGGTTAAGTCACATACAGAAGAACAAAAGAAAGGAAAAGGTGAAAAAGATAAGAAAGGGAGAAAAAAAAAGATCAGAAGTTCAGTAGAGCTAGACAAAAAACAAAAAGATAATTAAGAAAGAAAGAAAAAGAGAGAGAAGACAAGAAAAGAAAGGAAAACGTACATTCACGTATTCTTAAAATAAAAATTATAAGAGGGAAAAAAAGTTACTGGAAAACAATTATTTTTTCAAAAAAGGCAAAAATTAAAGATTAATAAAAGTTTTAGAAAAGGAAAAAAAAAATTTTATATATATAAGGTACCAAAAAAAAAAAAAGAAAGAAAAAAGAAAAGAAGAAAAAAAAGTTCTTTGATTTTTTTTTTTTTTTTGGGAGGGGTGGGAAGAATCCTGTATCTCCCTTTTGTCTGTACCCAGCCTCTTGTTGGAGTCTCTGGTCAGCTTGAGGTCCTGTGGCTTGATTGGTTTCTTAAGTCAGTTTGTTCGAACAGGCAGAAAAATGCTCTGCTTTACCCAAGATTTTGAGATTCCCCCTCCCAGGTTAGTTTAATGGGAGGGTGATCTGCTTTGAGAATCACAAAAGAGGGGTGATGAGGCTAGGTTCTGGTAGAGTTGAGGCCTTTCAACAAACAGTAGCTTTTCCCTGGGGCTATTTTGTGAAAAATTCACAGAGCCCACCCTGGAGCCATTCTCAGGGTTTCTGTTTTTCAATTGATTGTGGAGGCTGCTAGAGGGAGGGGCAGCCTCTGGCTCTGGTTACCCAGTGAGGAAAGCCACTCCAATGGCTGGTGCCTGAGCTGGGTGACTTTTCCCTGGATGGAGCTGAGTCTGGCAGGTCACTTTGCCGTTAAGTTCTTGTGACCTGTTATATGACTCGTTTTATTCCAAGGCCTGAGTTGGAGCTAGCAGCTCCTCCGAGCTTTGTCGGTATCCAAGATGGAGATCACCGGTGCTGGGGGTGGGGAGGGGTGGCCTTCCCTCCTCTGCTCCCGGATAAGGAGTGAGGATGTCGGGCTTCTACTCATGCCGAGTCTTGGATCCTGGGTCGTCTCTGGTCTGCAAACTGCAGGATGAAGATGTCCACTCCTTGTCGGTTCTTGCTGGTGTTGAGTAGAATCCTCTCACCCGCTGCGTCTGGCTCCTTTGTCCCGGACTCTCTGTGTGAGCGCTCAGGTATGGCCGCGGCTGCGGTCGCCGCCGCGACCCTGCCGCCGCCGCCGCCGCGGCTGCTGGCAGGCGCTCAGATGTGTCTCCTTGTCTTGGCTTCCCCTCTCTTGTCTAACTCTCTGTCCTGTGATGGCACACTTGGTGTGATTCTCTGGCTTAGGACTGTTCACTGGAAGTCTAAACCTGCTTTCTATGCGAGAGCTTGTTCAGATTCCAGCTTCTCCTCCGCCATCTTCCCGGAACTCCTCTTTGTCCTTTGAATAAGTTGTATTTGCTGATTTTTTTCTATCATTTCCTACTATTTTAGGTGAAATTTAGAACTTGACTTTTCTCATCCAGTGATATTGGAAATTATCTCCCTTTCTTTGAGGTTTTCTATCTTGATCATAGTGAGATAAACTTGTTTTCAACCAGTGTTAAAAATTGATTTTTCTTGTGTCCCAGAGGCATTTTAAAGATGATTTTTTATTAACATTCACTTTGTTGCTATAAAATCTTAAACTTTTCCTCTCTATGTAAAGAGGTTATTTCTGATTTTTCTGTTTGTATTTTATGTTTTTTGGCAAAGAACAAAGAATTTGAAAAGTATATTTTAGAAATTATATCCACCCATTTTTTCTTCCCACAAATAATGTAGGCTTTGTATTTGAAAATATGATTTTGTTTGTGGTAACATAGCCTAATAGAGTCTCAAAAGATGAAAATAGTTTTATTCAGGTTCATATTGGTATTTACTGTTTAGCTATATGTGTTAAGTAAAATAAAATAAATGAGTTCAGTTCTGTGGAATAAATTCTTAAAGGCTAAATATTTTTATACCAGTGGGAAAATATGGATTAACAGATTCCTAATTGATATTTTTTATGATTTAAACTGTTTACTGTTTAATGATAGAAAATGCTACACAGTTTCTTCCTTAACCAAGGTATATCTTAATGTGAAAGAACTCAAGTTTCAAAGAGAATATGAAAAACAATGTCAATTTCTGAGGTAATATAAACTTTTTTTCTTCCAGTGTGCATTCAGTGTGATTTTGCTACTGTCAAAGTAGTTAGTATTTTAGTATTGAATTCATATATCTTAATAAAAGTCAAGGATTGAAGATACCAACAGGACTTTCAATGCACATTGTCAAGAAAATAAAATATATTACAATATTTAAAATATTTTCCAAAAGTTTTATTTTTAAAACTAAAATGTACAAAAGAAAGCCATTTTGTGTGTATTCTGAAATTCAGAATGTGAGTAAAGTGATATTCAAATATCATACCACAAGATGGCGCGTTAGAGCCACTAAAGAGAGATAATTGTTCTAAGATCATACACTTCTCTTCCAAAAACTTCTTACAAAGTGTTTAGTAAAATAAGATAATGATAATTTTTTTAAAAACGCCAACAACAACAACAACAACAACAACAAAAAGATAATCAATCGGTTGCAAACCAATGATTGCAGCTGCAATTTATGGCAAATAGTTTTCAGCGGAATATCTATTTTCCTTTCTACTTTATTAAAATACACACTTTTAGCCATGCACCGGTGGCTCACGCCTGTAATCCTAGCCACTCAGGAGGATGAGATCTGAGAATCTAACAAAATCTACAGTGAAAATCTGACTGAATTTTCAGGTACAGGTAGCATCTGGTGAAATCCCTTGTCTTAAACAAAACAATACAGTAGAGAATAGGAAGGACTTACATGTGTCTGTGTAATAGAATATGCATGTGGGCAACATGGGTGGAACCTGAGACTGAAAATAATCTTGAAAATCAGCTTACTCACAAAGAAAAACATTGTACGTTAACAATGTGTCATTAAAAATACGTAAGTATGCAATTATTATATTTTAACATTTTAAGTTATTAAGTATAAAGTCTCATGAAAGTGGTAGAGAAATTTTTCTATTCATAATAGAAGTATAAAACATCATGTAGTTTCAAAAATGGAAAATGAAGAGAAAAATATATAAGATATTAGAGCAATGTTGGTGGGTTCCGATAATTACTTTTGATAGTTCAAAAACTCTTAGTTCAAAAAATCATTTGAGGGATTGGGAAGGGGGCTCAGTGGTAGAGTGCTTGTCTTGCATGTATGAGTCCCTAGGTTCAAGTCATCAGCACCACATAAGCAGAAATAGGTGGAAGTGGTGCTTTGACTCAAGTGGTAGAGCATTAGCCTTGAGCTGAAGGGCTGAAGGACAGCACCCAAGCACAGAATTCAGGCCCCATGAACAGCAAAAACAAAAATAAATAAATCAATTAATTAATTAATAAAATCAGTTGATCACTTAATTTTTGCTAATATAACACTTCAAAATATGAATATATATATATACATATATATATATAAACTGCGAGGATATATTATGTAAAAGCAAATGCACCCCATTATTACAAACAAAGGGGGAATACATCAGTTACAATCTACACATTAACTGCATATGCACCTTAATGCAATCAGATTATAGAAGAAGCACACAATGTTATGCACCATTGGCATATTTTCCCGTGGAGAGGTATTCAGACAAAGAAATCTAAAAATCACAAAGTAATGTATTTCACCTGGTGCTTGTGACTCACACCTGTAATCCTAGCTACTCAGGAACCTCAGATTTTAGGATCAGGTTTCAAAGTCAGCAGGGACAAGAAAATCAGGTAATTTATTTTTCATTTTTATGGTGAAAATACTGTACAGAGGGGTTACAATTACATGGGCAAAATAATGAGTACATTTCTTATTAAGCATTGTAGCCTCCTCCTTTATTTCCCCTTCCCCTCCCATCTTCCCCCGACCTCCCCCACCCAACTCTCCACCCCCGCCCCCCACCAAAGTTGTAAAGTTCGTTTGCGACATAACGACTTTTATATCTCGTTGTTGCAATGGGTCCACCTGTATCCCTATTTAAACGATTCGGTTTTTTCCCTTCCTCTCCACAAATTATAACAACATCAAATACAGTGAAAGCAGGGAGGGACATACAAAGAAATAAAGAAATAATCTTATAAATGTGTTAGAAACAATCGCATGAAAGAAAAAAAAAACATTTGAGTACACATCTTAGATTTCATTTCCCTAACATCAACTTATCTGACCTTTTCTGCTTGACTCAGACATATACTAGTTATTGCAAATAAGGGAAACCATGGGACCTATGTTTCTTTGGGCCTGGCTTACTTCACTTAATATAAATTTTTCCAATATAAAGTCTTTCCATTTCCTGGCCAACCCTGGCCATGATGTCCATGAGACTGATCTGTAGGTAAACTCCACAATGTTGTGACTCAAATGGTAGGTGCTAGTGTTGAGCAAAACAGCTCAGAAAGAACACCCAGGCCCTGAGTTCAAGTCCCAGTACCAGCACCTGTGTGAGCAAGCATGCGCACACACCTACACGTAATATACCTGAAGGCTACAGCTTATGCAAGTACTGAAGAGAAGCATGAATATTTATAGCAGGTGATCATTAGGATTATTTTGATGTTACATAAGTTTTTGACATTAGCTAATCCTAAAAACAAAAACAAAAATGAAAACAGGAAGCTATCATGATCTGTGATTCTGCCAATCATAAAAGTTATCCAATGTCTGATTTTCTTCTATGGCAGAATTGAATTTGTTACTTCTCTTACATTTACCAATTAATTTTTCATAAGAAGCTATATGTATATATATATTTATATATGTATGCATGAGTATGTGTATGTATGAATGTATATCTATATCTACATCTGTATCTATCTATCTATCTATATCTGTCTATCTATCTATCTATCTATCTATCTATCTATCTATCTATCTATCTATCTATTTATCTATCTATCTATTCCTTTTTGGCACATTACTGCCTACCTAGAGAGTTTTCAATGAAAGGTAATGTTGGACTAATATTCTTTTACTATGAGACTCTACACAGGAGAAATATAATAAGTATCTCATGTTTTCAAGTATAGCACCCAACAGTTAAACAGGGACAGAGAAGTGAACAGAGGACGTTTGTGTGTGTTGGATATTGTAGATCTAACTCAATTTAATTATCAGCCAAGACATAGACAGGAATTTTAAGGCAAGAGCCATTGGCAATACTCCATTATTATAAAAGAAATTAAGTGAAGCCTGGTGCCGGTGGCTCACGCCTGTTAACCTAGCTATTCAGGAGGCTGAGATCTGAGGATAGCGGTTCAAGGCAGTGCAGGAAAGTCCGTGAGCCTCTTCTCTCCAATAAACCACTAGAAGATCAGGAGTGGTGCTGTAGCTCAAGCGGTAGAGAGCTCGCCTTGAGCTGAAGAGCACAGGGACACCGCCCAGGCCGAGAGTTCAAGCCCCATGACCGACAAAAAAAAAAAAAAGAACTTAAAAGTATGGGACTTAAAAGATGTTCACATGCATTAAGAGTGTAGATTTTAAAATAGCATAGATTTTAAAATGTCTTCATTACAAATGTTGAAATATTATATACAAATCTTGTATATACATTTTTCAATTTTGAGGAGAGGAAGGGAAATAACCATATGCTATAATAAGGATACAGGATGATGCATTGTAACAACGAGATGTACAAGACACTATATTGAAAATGAACCTTACAACTTTTTTTTGGGGGGGGGAATGGGGAGGAAGGAGTTGGGGAGGTGTGGAGGAAAGGGATGGTAGGAAAAAAACAAAGGAGGAGGTAACAATGCTCGATAGGAAATGGGCTCATTACCTTACTCAAGTAACTGTAACCCTTCTGTACAGTACCTTTACAATAAAAGATATATTAAAAATGATACTTTGTCTCACCACAGTTTTAAATAATCAATTTTTTTTCTTTAAAAACAAATTCTTTTTTATGCTTTTTTATTGTAAGAATAGTGTACAGAGGGGTTGCAGTTACATGAGTAAGGTAATGAGTACATTTCCTACGGAGCATTGTTACCTCCTCCTTTGTTTTTCCACTACCATCCCTTTCCTCTCTACCTCCCAAACTTCCCCCTCATTGTAACAATGGGTCAACCTATATCCTTGTTTCAGAATTTTGTTATTTCCCCTCCCCTCACCAAATTAGAAAAATGTATATACAAGATGCAGGGCATCAGAAACAAATACAGTGAAAACAGGGGTTATAACATGGGGGAAGAACATACAAGAGAAAAAAATCACGTATTACATTTTAGATATGTTAAAAATAATAGCAAGAAAATAAAAAACAAGTTTTGTCCCTACCTTGGGGTTCATTCACTTGGCATCGTCTTATATGGTCTTATGTACATAGCTTTGACTTTTTCTGCTTGTCCTAGACTTATACTAGTTATTGTAAATAAGGGAAACATGGGACCTGTTTCTTTGGGCCTGGCTTACTTCATCTAATATAGTTTTTTCCAAGTCATCCCATTTCCGAACAAATGGGGCGATGTCATTCTTTCTGATGGAGGTATAGAATTTCATTGAATGGATCAAGAAAATGTAGCATATATATAAAAATAAATTCTTAACTACCAATTACTCATCACTTTAGTTTTAAATAAGCAGAAATTGTATTAGCTTAAGTGAAATGATATTTTTTGAGTAAAGAGTGAGTAGAATAAAATATGATTTTAACCCTTAGGGTCTATTTGAAAGAAGTAATGATCACTAAAGTTGCAATGTAATATTATGCTATCGTTTGGATCATAAAAATCTTCCCTAAGACCCATGTGTTAACATTAGAAGTAGGATGTGAGGGTGCGTAAGATGTCTTTATGTCTTTGGGTAGGTTTTCCAAAGGGAACGTGGTACTGTGCTCCCATCCTCTCACGATGAGGATTCTGTGCTATCATTCCCCTCCCCTGATCTGCCACCTCAGACACAAAGCAATAGGGATGACTTATTACACATCTTTTGAAAGAAGTCAATAATATGACTTCAATCCAGCTAGATTTTTACAAGATTGGTCACCTAAGTCTGTGTGCAGCTGAGAGTCAACTTACATTCCCATAATCATTTCTCCTTTGTTATTCATATTCATTTAGTCCCAGGGTTCTACATGTTCCCCATTTCCTTCCTCTTACGGAACTGCATTTATTTTAGCTTTCTGAGATACATATATCAAGGTAAATCTTTGCTGTGTATGTGTGTGTGTGTGTGTGTCTGCGCACGCCTGCACATGCTCACATATGCACACCTGTTCAGGTGTTTGTGTATGCCCTTCCCGAGACAAGAATTAAGGACTGGGCACTGTCCCTAATCTTTCTTTCTTTCTTTTTTTTTGGGGGGGGGGTCCGGTCGTGGGGCCTAAACTCTGGACATGGGTGCTGTCCTTCAGCTCTTCAGCTCAAGGCTAGCGCTCTACCACTTGAGCCACAGCACCACTTCCGGCTTTTTTTTTCTTTTTGCTTATGTGGTGCTGAGGAATAGAACCCAGGGCCTCAGGCATGCAAGGCAAGTGCTCTACCACTGATCCACCTTCCTAGCCCCTGTCCCTAATCTTTCTTGCTCCAGGATAGGGCTCTATTACCAGAGGAACACTTCCACTTGACTTTTTTTTCCATGTACATATATATTATTGTTGTTTTAAATAATCAGTTTTGAATAATCAGTGCAGAGTGATATTTCCAAAATAATTTAAAAGGGTTATAACAAATAATCTTCCTGTAAGTATATTTAGGAAAATATTAAAGGAGGATTTATGTTAATATTTAATAAATAAAAGGGATATGTAAATATAGACTTTACATTGTTTTAGACTTTCTAAAGAGTTTACTTCAAATTACCCTTATTGGAGATACTGTTTAAAATATTGCAATAAAGCTCTAGATGAAATATATTTTGAATAAGTAAAAATCTGAACATGTGCTTTCAAAATCAGTAACTTTATTTCTAAATAACCTTGGACTTTTTTGAACTTGCATCTTTTTTAATAGATGTAGAAATGTGCTAATAAGTTATGACAATTTTTTAATTAGTAAAATGTCATACCTTTTTAGTTAGTAAAATCTCTTAGTCCCCAAAAAACTTGGCAGTCAGACAATTAAATACTTCAAATCCGGTTTTGTATATTATTTGTAATTAGAAAAATACAGAAATATATTGCAATTATACTTATATGTTAAATAATTATATGTAATTATAGTAATTCATGATTGTTTCTAATTAGAGGTATATAGAAACATTATAATTTATACTAAGCACTTACATATATTTATAATAATTTTAATTATTCATAATTAAAAGAATATAGAAATAGCCTTAACATTTGTATAGAGTGGTTCATACTGTCATTTCATATTTGAAGACTTTAAGAATATATGAAAAACTTACAGGCTTTTCATAACTTTAGATCATATCTAGTCATTGATGCCTATATTTACTTCACACTTGTATAATAGTCTTCCAAAAGTAGACAAACTGACGTATTCTTTTTTGTTTTGTTTCTTTTTGAGTCGGTCATGGGGCTTGAACTCTGGGCTTGGGTGCTGTCCCTGCACTCTTCAGCTTAAGGTGAGTGCGCTACTGCTTGAGCCACAGCACTACTTCTGGTTTTCTACTGGTTTATTGGAGATAAGAGTCTCACAGGCTTTTCTGCCCAGGCTGGCTTTGGACTTCATACTCAGATCTCGGCCTCCTGAGTAGCTAGGATTACAGGTGTGAGCCACCGGCGCCGGGCCCTGATGGATTCTTAACTACAGTAAAGAATGATTACTGGAAATGCAGTCTCTAATACTGCAAAGTATATCGACTTGAATTTACTTCTGATAATTAACTTGAAGCTGCATGTATAGAGTTAGTAAAAAACCTAATTGTGAATTGAATATGAAGACCTACAACCAATTATAGGCATGAAGCTTAGCTAGAGGCACAGCCTTTTTATTCAAGTTATTTTCTGGCAAAATCATCTGTCCTATGAATCTCTGAATGGGAAAGCCCTAGGGAATGAATGAAATTTTCTCAGTATATACAAAGAACATATTTTATATTCTATTCCTTGTAAGGAGTCATTGAGTATAATAAAAAATATTTTCATTTAGGTTTTCAGTAGTTTATTTCATGTATCTTTTCAATTAGAATTAATTGTCTATTCTTCAGGTAGAATTAAGTGTTCATTTATTAAATCACATATCATTTGTTCCATTAATACACAAGGAAATAAAATTGTGGAGGGCTCCTGGTATTACTGTCTATGTACGTATGTATGTATGTATGTTTGTATGTATGTATGCGTGCATGTATGTATGTATGTACGTATGTACATATGTATGTATGTATTTAATTTGTTTATTTATTGTTGGTCCTGGGACTTGAATTCTGGGCCTGGGAGCTATTACTCAGCTTCTCTTTACTCAAGGCTAGCTCTCTAACCACTTGAGCCACAACTCCAATTCCAGCATTTTCTGTGAGTAATCTGAGGTAAAAGTCTCAAGGACATTTCTGCGTGGGCTGGCTTCAAACCATGATCCTCATACTTCAGCCTCCAGAGTACCTAGTATTAAATGTGTGAGCCATCAGTACCCAGCACATATTACCTTTCTAGGTAACAATTAGAGGACTTTCTATATACTTAAATATTACAAAAATGTAAGAATGTATGCATGATTTACAAGCCTCCATTTATTCCTGATACTATATCAGCAAGAATATTTTATGATACAGTTAAATGATATTATTAAATCTGACCATTTCTAACAATAGTAAATGCATTTCAACAATATGATCCAAGAATCAAACTCATTAGTTCTCACCTAAAATTATTAAAGACTATGGACATGCGTACAAATAACAAGTTACTTAGGATTTGCAAAACTTGGAGACAATCAATATCTTTTAACAGCTTACTAGGCTACAGCAATAGTGGAAATAAACTTTACAACTTGTGGGGGGAAACTGGGGGTTGGGAAAATAGGACAAAAATCAGGGAGGAGTTAACAATGATCAACCAGAATTGTATTTACTACCTTACATATGTAACTGTAACTCCTTTGTACATCACCCTGACAATAAAATTAAATTTAAATAAGATCACAAAAGAAAAGAATGAGTCTAGTTAGAAAGCATTTGGAGCTAAAATTGCATATTGTAAAAAAAACATTAAAATACATAAAGGAAAGTTAAAATACATAAAGGAACGTTACATGTCTTTTTCTAAGTTGAAGAAACTGAATACTATATGACTCAACTAGAAGACACTCTACATTAGCACAGTTTTAATGACATTGAAAACATCAGTATTGTTACCAGAGATTTTAGAGTGGGATAGGAGGAGTAATGGCGAAAATACAGAATATTGTAGGGCAGTAAGCATATTTTTTTTGTGGAAGATATGCATCATTGTGTATACCCTTTTTCTTTTTCTTTTCCTTTTATTTTTTTGGTCGGTCGTGGGGCTTGAACTCTGGGCCTGGGCACTGTCCATCAGTTCTTCAGCTCAAGATCTCTCTACCATTTGAGCCACAGTGCCACTTCCAATGCATACTCTTCTTGTTCCATAGAATGCACAATACCAAAATGGAACCAGGCAGCAGTGAATTGTGGGTCCTTAGATTGTATCAAACCGGCTAGTATCAAGCATCATGTAGAGAGAGGGAGACAAGCACATCTTTTCAGACTGTCGGTGAATCCATTATCTTTACAATTTAATTTCCTTTCATTGTGAATATGAAGCTACCTTAAAGCTAAAATAATGCCTATTAAATTTAAAGGGGAAACATAACAAAATTAGTAAACTCAAAGTTTAGTTTGGAAACTCACAGTCTATTTTTAAGGTGCTATGACTTACCAAGAAATAGTGTCCTTTGCTCAGGTTAAAGATAGAAAGTCGAGTCTGTATAAACAATGCACTAAAGAAGAATTTCTGTAGGATATTTTTTTTAAATGGACTACTGTAAAAGGGATGACATAAGATATTTATGTTTAGGCCATCTAACTGAAAAACAAATTCTTAACGAATAGACATCAATATGTTATATACATATATATATACATACATACATATATATGTATGTGTGTATAATTACAACACATGATTTTTGATAAAATATAATATTCAAATCAGTGATGAATGATTTACATACAACACCAATTTAGGGGTGAGCTTCTCAAAGTTGACAATGGAAAGACAAGGGAATTCATGATTATGAAACAAAAATCCATGTTAAACTTATAACCCCACAGCTTTACATTGGAGGAGTGGCTGATAAAAATATATAGGTGAGGATACTGAAAGAGGTGACCTTGATCAGGATGCATTGTCTCCATAAATTTCTTTGTTAAATCCAAATTCCTTTGTATAGCTACTCAAATATAATAACAATAATAAGAAAATAACATGAGAAAGACTGTAGGGAGAGTTATTGTTCTGACAGTATCGAGGATGACTCAGTCCCTCTGAACTTGATTCAGTGCATTTCATTACCATTACATCAACACCTCAATTGGCCAGCAAGTTATTTGATATAATTGGTTCTAGTTCCAAAAAATCATTATTTTGTAAATTATACCACATTATACCACATTAAGATTTATGACAATCATCTGATTGTAGTGATTCTTTTGTTTATAAACCTAAACATTTTAGCCATGATTTTAATTAACATATAATAATTAGTATCATCTTTTTAGGAATAAATTATCCAAATATAATCTAATGATTTGTCCTAAACTACATTTTTAATTAACCAGCCATACCAATATACCCATGAGATGACATAATTAAGAATCTTATCATATGCTTGGAATCTTTCATTTTGTAAATTGAACAAATCATGATCAATTGTATGGCTTCTATATCTAAGCTATATGATTGTTCAGGATTGTTCTCACATTTAATTAGAAGAGCCAAAATTGTTGAGTATGTATTGACTAAAAACTGTAACGTAATAACTCTCTATTCAGAATACACTTATCAGAAACATTTATTTACAAGCTCCAGCTGCTTTGATTCCACAAACATCTGGAAAGAGCAAATAACCTAGAAATACAATTTCTAAATTAAAACAAAGAAGTTTTAAGTAAAATCAGTGCTTTTGTATATTGAGGGCTGATCCTGGTTGTCCATATCTGGGCTCCCTCATGTCAAGAGAAAGGATCAAAAGGAATAGGAGTGTCAGGCCAAGCAAAGTTATGGAGGCTCTACTATCAACCCACACAAACAATGTAGTTCAAGTCACACAACACCTGTATAGCAATGCTCTGGGTTTGATCCTTGATATCAAAATCAAATTAGCATTTCATACTTAGGCTTATTGTTAACTAATTTTACAAGAAATATTTATCTTTAAAACAAAGTATCTATTCCATGATTTAATAGATGCTACTACTTTCTTCTATTGCCATAAGTATGTAAACATGTGAAGCACATCCAACTTCACTCAGTAAACAGATTGATATGAAAAATTAGTTTGTGACACTGATGTTGAAGTATGTTGACTGATTTGGGTGATGGCTGGTGAAGTCTGGGTAGCTGTGGACCTTCACATCCCTCTGCCACACTTTTTGAAAAATGTCAGCAGCTTTTTTTTTATTGTGAAAGTACCATACAGAGGGGTTACAATTACATGGGCAAGGTAACGAGTGCATTTCTTATCAAGCATTGTTGCCTCCTCCTTTGTTTCGCCTTCCTATCTCCCCCACTCCCCCTTCCCACCACTCCCCAACCCTCCACCCTGTGTTCAACACCCCATAATCTTGTCACGAATATAGTCTGTTCAACCCTTTTGGTCATTTTCAGATTAATTTGCACATTAATTATTGAAATTTAAATGCTCATTTTATATTATAGATACAAGTGACTATCAAATAGATAATTTGAAATCATTTTCCCTCAACTTTTGAGTGATTATTCCACTTTGCTGGCTCCCTTTGTCACATTGATGTCATATTATAGGGTTTTCCTAAGGTAATGGCAAGGAAATCAGAGTCTTGGACGCAGCATAGTTGTTTCCAATCCCCGAAGCACACGATAAATACACTAAGAGCCAGAACTGATGGCAATGGTTTTGGTAGAGCCAAGATGAAGAAGGGATCATGAATGAATGAAAGAGGAAGGGAGAAAGAATGCAGTCAAGAATTTATTATACATACCACAGAATTAAGGAAAATAACACAAAGGATGGTTTGAAGGGTTGAGGGTGAAAATGTTGAAGGGAAGACCCAAACTAAGATGTAAACATAATTATTGTTATTGTCAAGTTGCTATACAGAGCAGTTATAGTGTTATAGTCACATGAATCAGGTAATGAGTAATGGGTACAATCTTTTTGAACCATGTCCCCCCTTCCATCACTCTTTCCAGGATTTCCCTCCCATCCCCAAAGATGCACAATTCATGTCCACATAGTGAGCACTACAGATGTATTTGTTCATCCTTTTTCCACCTATTCTGTGCCCTCCCTTACCTTCCCAAATATAAACAATTAAACAAGACAAAAGGAAAAGAAAACAAAAACAATGGCAACTAAAATGTCTGTTGTTTCTTCTTCATAATAATATTGATTCATAATAATATTTTTCATAATAATATTCATAGAATATTATTTTATGTGATCATATGCACATAGCTATTGTGCCCTTGTCAGCAACTCTATGAATATCTTCCTTTGGCCTCAGTATGAGCAATTTCTTATGTCTGAGTGTGTGTCTCTGTGTGTGTATTGAGTATGTATAATTCAGTGTGTTTACTTGTAGATTTATAGACACATTCTAATTACCACAAATGAGGGAAATCATATGGTCTATATTTCCTTGGTTTTGGCTTACTTCACTTTATATAATTTTCCAAGATTTTCTCCTTTCCCTAAGTATGGTACAATATCATTCTTTCTGATGGATGAGTAGCATTCTATTATGCATATTTTCTTGATCCATTGGTCCACCGAGAGGCATCTGGGTTGATTCCATATCTTAGCTATGGTATGGTAAATAATGCTGCAGTGCACATGGTTGTGCTGGTGACCTTAGTGTGGCCTGATTGGTGGTCAATTGGATAAATCCCACAGAAGTGGGATTGCTGGGTCATAGGGAAACTTTATCTTTAGTCTTTTGAGGAACCTCCATAATGCTTTCTAGACTGATTGAACAAGTTTACATTACCACCAACAGTGCAGTAGCAAGCATTCCCTTTTGGCAAGATCCCTGCCAACATCTGCTATTGTACTTTTCTTGGTAATGGTCATTCTAACTGGAGTGAGGTATAAAAATTATAATGATAATAACAAATAATTAAATAAGACTTTGGGATTGGGGACCCTGCTTTGCCCTATGCCTCAAAATGACTTTTGCTAAGCTCTCTGTGACTTGTTTTTTGTAAAAACCAGAAAACAATAACTACTTCAGTCTGTAATAATGTCACAAATCAACTCTCCATAGTATGTGTTACACCTAATAAGTAATGAATGTATGCTAGCTACTAATTACATGGTGAATTTTGATAAAATGTGTGAATATAAACTGCTTTGTTAAACGGTAAGAAAAAAGGTCAAGCCATATCCTACAAATTTAAGGAAAGTGAAGGAGGGCTGGGAAGGTGGCTTAGTGGTAGAGTGCTTGCATTGTATGTATGAGGCCCTGGGTTCGATTCTTCAGTACCACATAAGCAGAAAAAGCCAGAACTGGTGCTATGGCTCAAGTGGTAGAGAGCTAGCCTTGAGCAGAAGAGCTGAAGGACAGCACCCAGGAACAGAGTTCAGGCCACATGATGGACAAAAAAAAAAGAAAGAAAGAAAGAAAAAAAGAAAAGTGAGAGAAAGGATGATTAGGGAAGGGTGGGTGACAATATTGAAAGGATGACATTGATCAAGACACACTGTTCATAAACTATATTGTTGAAAGCTAAGTCTTTTGTATAACTACTTAAGGATTATAAAAATATTTTAAAAATAATTAGAGTACAAATAAAACAAAATAATTTAACAACAACAAAAAAGGGATCATGAATTCTCAAGTCACTCAAGGACAATCATAATCAGTAACAGAAAATTCCAGCCAAAGAAAGGGTCCTTCTTATGTTGTGGATCACAATGGATGTGTATCTGAGACCTGCTTAGGTAAGGTCTGGACTTGAGCCTCTGGTCCAAGCTTTTTACCTGCAGTGATGGATCATCACATTGAGGAGCCAGGGCTGCTCTTACAGGATTTTTTGTAAACTCTTTTCCCCAGAATAATTAATACCTTTTATGTTTACTTACACGAGATTTAGTCTTTTGTATTTTATCTTAAAGCATAGTACTGCATTTAGATTATTTATTACTCTCCAATCTTGGAATAGGGGAACAGTTTTGAGATCTATTTTTCTTATCTTTTTCTCTATAATTAGCAAATTGATAATAGTCTCCTATGGAGAAAAAATTTCAGCCTGGGATTAAAATTGAATTCCTTTACACCGTGGATTAAAATTTATAAGCCATTCTTAGATATCCATTTTGAAAATCATCATTCTAATACGCATTTAACACGTTGTGCTAAGATGACTGCGTCATGTGACATTAACTATTCTATATGTTGTATGATAATTCTACTGATCTTTATACATGAACATAAAAATATACACTTTTGTCTTTTACTCTAACAGCTAACCAAGTCCTGTGGTGCAAGATAATTTGATTCTCTCCCACAGAAAAATTTTTAATGAGGATGGTGAAATACAATAAATATTCTTTAATGTGTGTATTCACTACACAATGTAGTAATGATGTCCTAGGGTAAGGGACAATGCTCCCACGTTTTCTATTTAACAGAAGGTATAAAATAGACTCATTACATCAATAGATGCCCACAGAATGTCAGGGTGTATTGATTTCACCATTAAGGAGACCACGGCTACAAATAGAATCTTAACTTCATTAAGCTGAAATAAGCACATTGGCATTACCTCAGCCTCATTTGTCTTTTTGTCCATAAGATAATCAAGAATACTAGATGAGATGTAATAGAAATCACTTTGTGCTTAGAGTGGGAACAAGTGGAGTTCAAGTGCCCAGATACAGATTACACTGCCTATGGACTCATTATAGAACTTGGAAATATTTACTATCTCCTAGATGTTACTTTCCCTTCTGCAAATAAAAATAATCATTGTTCTCCTGGGAATTGAGATTGGATGTAATAGAGCTGTTCATAGAATGTTGCTGATATCAAATAAGCATTAATTAATTAAAAATCTATTATTATATTTTGTCAGTCATGGGACTTGAACTCTGGGCCTGGGATTTGTCCCTGATCTCTTGAGCTCAAGGCAAGTGCTCTACCACTTAATCCACAGAGCTACTTCTGGTTTTCTCATGGTTAATCAGAGGTAAGGGTCTCATAGACTTTCCTGCGCAGGTTGGCTTTGAACCACTATCCTCAGATCTCAGCTTCCTGAGTAGCTAGGATTACAGGCATGAGCCAACAGCGCTTGGCAACTAAACATTAATTTATTATTGATACTATTATTATTTGTCATATATTATTTGTATATATTTATACAGAATTGTTGGAATATTTATTTTAGATATCTTTGGTAATAAGTCATCAAAATTTAATAATACATATTTCTTATAAAATAGGATACTTGTATGATAGAAAGGTTTATGAAGATTGTGTCTTATGCATGGCAACCTAGATGCCCCTCTGTGGATGAATGGATCAAGAAAATGTGTTATATATTTATATATACTTATATATATATGAATTCTATGCCTCCATCATAAAGAAAGACATTGCCCCATTGGTTAGGAAATGGAAAAACTTGGAAAACATATTAAGTGAAGGAAGCCAGGCCCAAAGAAATATAGGTCCCATGTTTTCCCTTATTTACAATAAGTAGTATATGTCTAGGACAAGAGAAGGGTGAAAAGCTATATACATATGACCATATAAGATGATGCTAAGTAAAATGAACCCCAAGAAAGATACACAAGAGATTTTATCTTTCGTGCTGTTGTTTTTAATGTATATATAATATACTATGTGATTTTTTTGTTTCTTTCGTATGTTCTTTCCCCATGGTATAACCCCTGTTTTCACTGTATGTGATTCCAGTGCCCTGCATCTTGTATATACATTTTTCTAATTTGGGGAAGGGAAGGGAAATAACAAAATGCTTTAAGCATTGACCCATTGTAACAATAAAATGTACAAGACACTATGTTGAAAACGAACTTAACAACTTCAGTGGAGGGAGGGAGGAGTTGGAGAGGTGGGTAGAGAAGGGATGGTAGGGAAAAAGTAAAGGAGGAGGTTAAAATGTAACTTTAACCCCTCTGTACAGTATCTTACAATAAATACATATATAAACAAAAAATACTGTCATCCCTCGTTTAAAAAAAGATATCAAAAAGATATTAAAAAGATATTTAAAAAGAAAATAATTAATTGAAGGCTTAACGTTCAGAATACTATTTTATTTTGGATCAAACTACTATAAACATAAGATACTGATGCCAAAGATTTAGTTGAAATATGAACTGATTTTTCGGTTCCTACAAATATTACATGTTATTTGAAGTCATGTAAAAGGGGACAAACCAAAACACAAGTATAAAAAGAATTTGATTTTTTAATGAACTTTACAACTTTGGTGGAAGGGGTGGAGGGGAGGATTGGGGAGAGCAGGGGGGGAAGGATGGGAATGGATGGGAAGGGGAAACAAAGGAGGAGGCTACAATGCTTGATAAGAAATGTACTCATTATCTTGCCCATGTAATTGTAACCCTTCTGTACAGTATTTTCACAATAAAAAAAAAGAAAAGAAAAGAATTTGATCGATCAGTATACCCAGAAGAAAGTGAACAAGCCACTTAAAATGGGGGACTTTTCATGAGATATCGATCACATTGGTTTCTTTAAATGTCAATTGCATAAGCTCACACCACACACACACACACATTTGACCTACAAAAAAATAAACCACTCTTCATTGTGGCCTTTTTCACAGCAGTAAAGCTACAGAAATACCTTACATGCCCATCAGCAGATGGATGACTAAACAAATACATTATAGCAATACAACAGAGCGCTGATAGCTGAAATTATGAATGAAACCCCCTCATATGTTGCAAATAGAGGCACTGGAGGATATTGGGTTAAATAAATTTGACTCTGCCCTTTATAAAAAGACAAATATCACATTTGGAAGCAAAAAAGAAAGAAAAAAATATTGTTTCCTGGAAGTATGAGAGAGACCATTGGGGAATTAAAAGTAAGCGGAGATTGGAGGCAGGTAATAAGGGCAAAGGATATATAGGATAGTTAAGTGTGGATAGAGGTTAAATCAATTGTGGAACAACATGACCAACACATAACGTACATAGTTATGAAATATCATAATGAGTACTGTTAATTTGTACAGTCAAAATCAATTAAACTAGCTGGATACTGGTGGCTCACGCATGTAATCCTAGCTACTCAAAAGGCTGAGCTCTGAGAATCATGGTTCAAAGCCATCCCAGGCAGGAAAGTCCATGAGACTCTGATCTCCAATAAACCACCAGCAACCTGAAAGTGGCGCTGTAGCTCAAGTGGTAAAGCACTTGCCTTGAGCTGAAGAGCTGAGGGACAGCACCCAGGGCCAGAGTCCAGCCCCAATGACTGATAGAAAGAAAAAAAAAAAGAATCTGTTAAACTTACAAAAAAGCACATGAAGCAGAGATACAAGAGTCCTACAAATACACTAAATGAGACCAAAAACCACATTTTGCTACTATCGTAAAAGAATGAATGACTCTAAAGGAAAAATGAAAACTTCAAGCAGTAAGAGGAAAGACAAATAGTGCTAGCTTCCTTGGAAATGAGAACATAAGCCCAGAAATGACTTCAAAACTTAAACTATCACAGAAATACATCCACAAACTCTATCAAAAATATTAATTTCCTGATTTCTTTCTCCAAAATAAAGTATTAAAATATGCTAGTAAAAACAAAGAAAGGATATAGAAAAATAATTTAACAAAATAAGCTGTAAGGATCCCTATGGTGAGTGTATTTTGTGAAGATCCTAAATGACCATTCTAAATGGTCATTCACTGGCTCTCAGAAAGTACAGAGCCAGTCAATCAACCTGCCATGAAATAAAGAGAAAATAAATCTTTTATGTCTTAGGTATCCTTCAGCAGAAAGGGCAGAAGGAAAACATGAGAATAGCATTTATACTTTTATTTAAAGATAAGTTTGCTGAGTTGTGTCTCATCATAGGAGTAGAACTGTGATTCAGGTGCACCCAAGAGATTGAAGAAAAACGTTGGAGCTTTAAATGACGATGCACAAAATGGATACTTTGGAAACCATGTTACAATTTAACAGGTGGGAAGGAGGCTACAGATTCCAGGTAAGAAAAACATAACTTTTCAGTAATGAATGGAGTTCATGATTTCAGATCTAGTGTTCCTTATACCGCTATTTCTGAGCATAGCAGACACTAAGGTATCCACAGCATAAGCTTACAAATGACACTGTGAAAATATCTGCAGTCAAAGTCTTGGGAAAAAAGGAGCCAAAAATTGGATGACCAAGGAAATATCCGAATTAGAAACTCTTTGAACTAGCATCCTATGAGCAGAGCTCAACAGTACTAAAATCCCTTGTTCAGAGCATGTGTAGAGATAAAGAGTTGTAGCAAGCATTCATCACAAGCTTGGGAGTTATACAGTTACATAAACCAATTGGAATAAATCTTCCTTTCTGGTCCCTGGCTAATTCTTTTCTTTTCTTTTCTTGGAGTGAAAGTAGGTCTATATCTTTTGAAATGTGTCAAATACACTCTCTACAGAACTCTGCAAAAAGTGTGTAAACAGAATAAGTGAATGGAAGCTCAAAAAGAAACACTGTGTAATCACAGTCTTAAATAATGATTCAGATTTTGGAATTTGCAATTATTTAAAATTCCTGTGAATAATTCAGAATAGTATGAAATGTACCATTTCAACATTTACAACAAAGAATATTAATCTATTATTAAAATTCACATAATTCTTCAGAAGAGGAAAGTAAATAACTATGACATTTATGTCATGGTATTCTGGATGAAATAGGAAATCACTAAATTCAAAGACAGATCAATTGCACATACTTAAATAGAAGTAGAAGAAAAACAATTGAAAACAAATTCCTAAAGTGATGGAAAAGAGTTTCAGGTGGCATTCTATATGAAGACCAATGTCTGCAATGCCAAACACATGCAGACAATTTTTGTAAGTAGTTAGATATAAAAATTATTAAGTTTTAAGCTGAAATAACACAATAGATGCCTGACTTTTCAACAAGAACAAGGGTATCAATAAACTGTTAAAATAATCTAACACATTTCCTACATATCTGTAGATTTAAAAAAGAATGAAGAAGATAGTTTTGAGGTAGTTTAAAAAGTCATTGGCATGAATGCAGCGGTGATACAAGACACTAAGTTGAAAATGAACTTTACAACTTGGTGGGGTGGGGAGGACTGGAGGGGGAAAAAAGGGTAAAGCTAGGGAAGCAGTGATACTGTTTAAAAGAATACATTCTCATTACCTGGCTTATGTAACTGCAACTGATCTGTAAATCACCTTTAAGAATAAAAAAAAGTCATTGACAATATTTGGAGAAGTAGTTATAATAGTTTCTTCAAAAATAAACTATTTAGACAGAAACAGAAAATTCCAGTTTTTCATGAATCTCTAATGATTCTGAAATCATTGTGGAAAACAAATGTACACAATCTTAAGAAACAGAGATGGAGATATATGTATTCAATCCAATCCAAATAAACTCATCTTGTGTTTGAAATCATTTAAGTATGACATTATGCAATATTCTGTAAATTTTATATATGTTCTGAATCATTGCTTTTTAAAAGGTATCAGTCACAAACACTGCAGTGTAGATGTATAATATCAAAATACCATATTTATATACATATCTGCATTCACATGTACAATCACAGAGCATGATGCTAACATTTCTGATATTACAAACGAGAAAGATAAACCAGGAGATACACTTTTAAAAAATAACTAATTTTATTCATCATGAACAATGATTAATATTAGCATCCTGAAATTCATATTTTATGAGTACATGTTTAGTTATATTTAGATAATAATATAATGTTTAATGTTGTTAAATGTTTCTATGAGAAAAAAACGTGTAGATATAGGACATTAGAAACCCTATTTAAGCTGTGAAAGATTTATAACCTTAAAAATAATTGGCATTATAAAATAGTATTGAATATCATTCTGTGCTACTTGATAAAGAAACAAAAATCAGCAACACTGCTCAGAATTTTGTAGATATTATTTTCTAGATATAAATGAATATAAGACCATGGATGGATCTATGTGAATGATTCACAAAAAGAAAAGAATGTAACTCATAGGAACACTATTTTTTTAATGTAGAAGCAAATGTTAAAAATATTTATTACACATTTTGTATATCTCACCTGAGCTGCAAAAGAACTGAGGTTTCATATGCCTGAATAGCTGCAAGTCAACTAAACAAGGGAACCGGAATTATGACACTTTCTCAGCATAAATGAATCAAGAATTTCTACCTAAAAATATCTTAAGAGATTTGAATATTCAGTGACTCTGGTGTAATTAACGTTATGTATGTCATAAAAATAGAAATGTAGAGTTCTATCCATTGCTTGTAAGCCCAGATAATCAGTAGGTTGAGCTCTGAAGCCAGTTTAAACCCCATATAAGAAAGTAATTAACAAAAAAGGCTGGAGGCATGGCTCAATGGAAAGAGTACCAATCAAGCAAATGTTTTGCCCTGACTCAGTAACTCTGATCCTCAATACACAAAAGGAATGAAGGGAGAAAGGAAGGAACGAAGGAAAGACAAAGAAAGGCTGAGCTCTAACATAGAATATAGCACAATTTTTTAAGTAAGTTTTATATTGTGAAGATACTGTAAGGAGGGGTTACAGTTACATGAGCAAGTTAATGAGTACATTTCTTTTAGACTTTTTTTTTCTGCGTATGTGGTGCTGAGGAATCGAACCCAGGGCCTCATACATGCAAGGCAAGCACTCTACCACTGAGCCACCTTCCCAGCCCATGAGTACATTTCTTATCAACCATTGTTGACTCCACCTTTGTTTTTCCCCTACCATCGTTTCACTCCCACCTCCCCAACTACCCTACCTCCCTCACTGCCTGAATTGTAAAGTTCATTTTTTGACATAGCTCTAGTACATCTCATTGTTGCAATGGGTCAACCTGTATCCCTACTTAAACATTTTGTTTCTTCCCTTACTCTCCCCAAGTTATACCGACATCAGATACAGTGAAATCAGGGGTTATACCGTGGGGGAGGAATATCAAAAGCAACAAAAAATAATCACACGGTACCTTATAAATAAGTTAGAAACAATAGCAAGAAAGAAAAGAACACTGTGTCCCTATCTTGGGGGTCATTTTGCTTAACATCATCTTATCTGGTCATATATACATAGCTTTTGACCTTTTCTGCCTGTCCCAGACATATACTAGTTATTGCAAAAAAGGGAAACCATGGGGCCTATGTTTCTTTGGGCCTGGCTTACTTCACTTAATATAATTTTTTCCAAGTCTTTCCATTTCCTAACAAATGGAGTTATATTATTCTTTCTGATAGAGGTATAGAATTCCGATATATAGATAGATAGATAGATAGATAGATAGATAGATAGATAGATAGATAGATATAGATATAGATATATATACATATACATATATATATATATATACGTATACATATATATATCACATTTTCTTGATCCATTCATCTACTGAGGGGGATCTAGGTAAATAATGTTGCAGTGAACATAGTTTTGCTGGTAGCTTTAGTATGATTTTATTTTTGATCATTTGGGTAAATGCCCAAAAGTGGGATTGTTGGGTCATAGCTCTATGTGGAGTCTTTTGAGGAACCTCCATACTACTTTCCAAAGTGGTTGAACAAGTTCACACTCCCACCAACAATGCAGTAGGGTTCCCTTCTGGCCACATCCCCTCCAGCATCTGTTGTTAATAGATTTCTTGATTATAGCCATTCTAACTGGGGTGAGGTGGAATATCAATGTTGTTTTGGTTTGCATTTCTTTTATGGTTAGAGAGGTTGAACACTTCTTCATGTGTCTTTTGGCCATTCTTATTTCCTCTTCAGAGATGATTTTCTCTAAGTCTTTAGCCCACTTATTTATTGGGCAATTGCTTCTTTGAGGATTTGTTGTTGGGGGATTTAATTTTTTTTGAGTTCCAAGTATATTTTAGATATGAGACTCTTGTCCAATGTATGGCTAATGAAGATCTTCTCTCAATCAGTGGGCTTTCTATTCATCTTGCTGGCTATATCCTTTGCCATGCAGAAGTTCTGCAGCTTCATGCAATCTCATTTGTTCAAACTTTCTTTGATTTGTTGTGTTTCTGGGTCTCAAGAAAATTTTGGCCTGTGCCAAGGAGATCTAGGGTTTCTCCTATTCCATTCTGTAATGTTTTCAGGGTGTTTGCTTTGACTCCGAAGTCTTTGATCCATATGGAGTTGATTCTGGTGCAGGGTGATGTAGAAAGATCTAGTTTTAGTTTTCTACCAGTGATTAACTAATTTTGCCAGCACCGTTTACTGAAGAAGGTGTCTTTCTTCCATTCTATTTTTTAGCTCCCTTATCGAAGATTAGGTGGGTATTGGTCTGTGGGTTCATTTCTGGCTTTTCAATTCTATTAAATTGGTCATGAAGTCTCTTCTAGTGCCAGCACCACACTTTTTTTTTATTACTATGGCTTTGTAATTTGAAATTTGGTATTGATATTCCTCCAGCACTGTTCTTTCTGTTAAGGATTGTTTTTGCTATTTGGGGTCTTTTATTGTTCCATATGAGTTTTTGGATTGCCTATTTCCTTGAAGGATGAGTATGGAATATTGATAGGTATCACATTGAATCTGTAGCTACCCTTGGTAAGTATTGCCATTTTCACAATGTTGATCCTTCCAATCCAGGAGCATGGGAGGTTTTTTCCACTTTCTAAGTTCTGCTTTCAGGTTTTTAAAGTTTTCTTCGTAGAGGTCCTTCACTTCTTTAGTTAAATCCTAGGTATTTCATTTTTTGTGAGGCTATTAGAAAAGTTGTTGTTTTCCTGATTTCAGCCGTGTTTTTTCTCATTGTTGGCATACAGAAAAGCTATTGATTTTTGAGGATTCATTTTATACCCTGCTACTTTGCCAAAGTCTTAAATCAGCTTGGGTAATTTGAGAAAAATGTGTATTCTGATGTTGCTGGGTGAAATATTCTGTAGATATCTGTTAAATCTAGTTGATCTATGCAGTTGTTTAGATCTGTGGTTTCTCTGTTGAGTTTTTGCCAAGTTGATCTATCTGGTGGGGATAGTGGTGTGTTAAAGTCCCCAACAATTAATGTCTTTGGATCTATGTGGGATTTGAGGGAATTAAAGTTTCTTGGATAAATTTGGGGGTTCTGTTGTTTGGTGAATAGATGCTTAGAATTTTAATATCCTCCTTAAGGAGAGATCCCTTCATTAGTATGTAGTGACCTTCTCACTAATTTTAATTGGAACTCTATTTTATCTGACATTAGGATTACAACATCCATCTGTTTATGGGGCTATTTGCTTGGTAGATTTTATTCCAGCCTTTCACTTTCGGAATATGGTTTTGTTATGGGCAAGGTGTGACTCTTGAGGGCAACAGATAGAAAGATTTTGCTTTTTAATCCAATTAGTCCATCTATGTCGCTTAATCAGAGAGTTAAGTCCATTCATGTTGACAGTTAGGACTGAGAGGTGTTTGGTAGTTCCTACTGTGTTATCCACCTTTTTTTTGCGGGCTGTGACAACTGGGTTCTTCCTATGGTTCTTGGATTCTCAGTTTGGGAGCAGTTTCTTGATAGGCCAAATTTTTAATGCAACTATGCATATAATACTAGTAAAAGAGAACTGGGTTTGAATAAAGTGAGAATAGAAAGAAGAGTTCAGAAATTTTATTTAAAGATATGATCACAGACAAAGAAAATAAGAAGTAGCAATAGTAGAATTGAAGGCATATGACAGTATCATGAAGCAGAAGATTTAAAGAAGTTATCTGCAGAATCAGAATTGAGAAGGTATTTAAATATTTGTGATTTTAATGAAACTAATCAAAGAATTTAAAATTGAGTGTGACTTAAGACAAAAATAATGGTGAATCCTGAAATATCTAGGGAAAAGGGATTAAGTACATAGATTTCTTGCATTTCATCTGAAAATCCCAATAAAAGGAACTATATAACAAATTGATATAGATTCTCATGTTGATATGTATATTCACATTCATTGTACATACTGTACTGGAGATTATTATGGCTAAAGTTCCCTAATAGGAAGACGAAGCCACAGCTCATGTAAAAAGGTCTAAAAAAATCACACAGTGAGAACAAAAGAGGATGTTCTTAGCAGAGGATCACAAGGGCTCAATAGCTACATACATAATATCATATAACATGATGTTTATTGCAATGAACTCCAAGTAATGGAAGTAAGAGGTTTTGCTTATACTGTTTGTTCGTGTTTTCTTTTAACATTCTTTTCCTTATTTCAACTTTGTTGTTAATTCCCTACTTTCCCTGTTTTTGGTTTCCTTTGTCTTGTATATATAAGTTTATCTGATATGGGGAGGGTAAGGGGAAACACAGAAAGAAGGGACAAAGACTGAACCAATTCAGCAGTGAAACACAATGGACACTATGTAGGGAATGACCTATACAAATTTGTGGGGAGGGAAGTCAGGAGGGGAAAAACTGGGAGATAATGAGGGAGAAGGTGACACTCTTTAAAAGGAAATGTACTCATGACATGACTTATACAACTGTATAACCCTTTGTACATCACATTTACAATAAAGTTTTAAAAAAGAAAAAGTCTTGTTGATAATCCTACTGTGAAAAAGGTAACAAAGTACATTATTTTTATTAAATGGAATTAAATTAAACATTCCATTAGGTATTAAAATGTTTGTTAATTGCTTCTGTGAACAAAATACACTGTTTTTTTTATTGATATTGTACATAAAAAGTTAAAATGTTAATATAATATTTTTAAATTATAGTTATATACTTTGCTCATATGTTAGTGTGAAAATTGTCATAAATTATAAAACGTGACTAAAATTTGATTTTTAAATAATTGAACTATTCTGTATTTGATACAGTAAAATGTGTCATTTTGAAAAAAACAAAAAATATATTGTGTGAATCACAGTCACATTTCCTTTCATATATTAAATTGTGTGTGTGTGTGTGTGTGTGTGTGTGTGTGTGTGTGTTTCCTTGGAATTTTCACAAATGCACATACTAGGCAAACACTCAACTATAGAAATATACTTTGAATCAGAAAACTATATTAAGTATATATTTACTTACATTTGGTTTTCTCATTAACATATAATATACAGAGAAAATGCATTCACTAAGAAATATGGAACAAGAGAATTTTGCATATGTTTGGAAGAATTCTAGAATTGACATACATATATAAAAGATGATATACTGGTGAAGGCAGGACAGTGATTTTCTCCAGCATGACCTTCATTAGGCTGTCCTTTGTCTTTCTAATTCATCTACTGATGCATTGGAAGGTTATTGAAAGTGAAGGTAGAGGTTGCATACAAATACTTTCTGGAATATGTTTAGGGAAGAAAAAAAAAGGCAAGGTTATGCTATTAGTTAAAAGTCCTATAAATCAGAAAACCATATTCTATAACACCTCACTAAAATTAAGTATGCATATAATCTGTACAGTCACTTTGGAGTAATTGGGCTCTGAAGCTTTCCTCTGTCTTAATTGGTGACAGAAATCACTGAAAAACCCCACTTCACTGTGGGGGAAAAAAAGAATCGATTATGCTTTTCTGTGTTTCCTTGACAGCTTCTTATTCACATACTCACATGTAAACACATATATACATAGACATGCATAGGTACCTTCATTTATAGGTACATGAGTGTATAAATGTACAAATTTACCTTCTAAAAGAATGTAAATGATTTCGACTTAAAATATAATCGCACCTGGTTTCTTCTAAATATTGGTCAGGAATCAACTGAGCATGCTACCAAAACTGATCCAAATTCCCCCCAACTCTTCAAAATATGAAGAGAATATGTAGATTCAACAATTCTGGATGGCTTCAGTTTCTTTCCACAGCAAGAGTATGCTACTTCAGCAAGAGTTTCAACATTCTGTTCAAATGCAAAACGTTAAACAAACAACTCTGGTTGAGATATTTATGCCATTAACTTGAGCAAAGATATTCATACATATATCTGCGATTACCTGCTAATCATCAAATGGTATTACCTGTGACAGAGACTGCCATAAATTTGTAATTATTTATGTACCCAAAGTAAAATGAAATCTTGGTATAAATACAGAAATAATAAAATGGTTGGCCAAAGCAATATGGAGAACCTATGCTAAAGAAAGCTGTTGAAGAGAAACTTGTGAGAGTTTATCTGATAATAACTGAGCATGTCTTACTCCATTGTAACGAGCCAATAGAAATGATCTTTGATATCTGCTTTTAAAGCAGCAATAATATTGAGGCAGTATGGAAGAAAGTAATATATCATTCAATAGAGTTTTTCAAAATTCTGTTTCTAATAGAGGCTTTTACAACCAGTTGGGAAGAATTGAAATGACGTTTAGTCTAAGTAATTAACCGTCACTTTTTAGTAAGTGGATTAAAAACATGAGTTGAAATATACATATATGTGCAAAATTACATGCTTTTTTCCGTCCTTTATTGAGAAGCATAGGTGTGTATGTGTAGGTTTGAATGTATATGTGCTATTGTACACAGATGCATAGCTGTATGCATATTTTAGGGCATATTTATTTATACATGTGTATGCATGTTTGTACATGTGTGGCTATGTGTTTCTGTGGATATGTTTGTGTAACTTTGTGTGTGTTTTATATGTGTGGTCATAGGCCACAGGTGTGAGCCACTGGCACCTGACATATTTTCCAGTTTGTATGTATGTGGGTTTGTGTGTATTTTTGTGAAGTCTAAGAGGTGCCATTAACCAACATAATTTCTTTTCTTTTTCTTGAAATCTAAATTTCCTAATTTTAAGCTGAGGAAATACATTTTAAATTGACTAAATGACATTGTCAATGATTCTTGTCCTATACTTGAATAACTTCAAACATCCTGACCTTTCTTTTTTATGAATTACACTTACACTAACTAAGGCTGAGGTTTTAAAGTATTTGAACAGATGGCAAGCCTGTTTCTTTATAACCCTGCATTTAAGGTTGAAAGCATTCAAAACACATTTGTTTTTGTAAATACATGTTTTTAAATCAAATACATTTTTATTAAAAATCATAATTAATTTTATTATTTAAACGTTAGATTTTTTAAGCTGGGCACCAGTGATTCATGCCTGTAATAATGCAGCACTGTAAATAATGCAGGACTTATGGTATACATGTGGTGGTGGACATATTCTTAGAATTTAAGAGATTGGTGGGCACCAGTAGCTTATACCTATAATCCTAGCTACTCAGGAGGCTGAGATCTTTATCTGCAATAAAACACCAAAAGATGGGAAGTGGCATAGTGGCTCAAATGGTAGAATGCTGGCCTTGAACTGATGTGCTGAGGAACACCGCCCAGACCCAGGGTTCAAGCCTCATGGCCGACAAAAAAATAAAAATAAAAAAATAAATAAAAGTAAAAATTTTCAGGGGTAAACCCCTCTGTACACTAATTTTACATTAAAAAACATTAAAAACAATCAGCGGTAATCTTTGCTACTTTATGCTGCTGTAGTAGTGAATACCTAATTACTGCAAAGTAACCGCTGATACACTTATGGCCCATCACAACGCCATCATTTTGCTGCTTAAAGTGATTCACTCATATCATGACTTCATTAAGGACCCCAGCATTCCATAAATAAGTTTTAAAACTTAGTTACTATTATCATATACAAAAAATCAATTTCAGAAATGTTCTGAGAGCTTTTTAAAGTGAATTATGGTAGATTCTTGCTAGAAGTTCATAAAATGTATTTTGTTGTTGCATGCATAAGTTTTTATACTTACACATATTATTTTATCAATATATGCTATCATAAATTTCTAAGAAACCTGAAGATATTTCCTTGGAATGACCTACTAAATTGTCAATAAAATTATTTTTAAACATCTAATTTGTTAATTTTATTTCTATTAAAATAATAAAATAAAATAGAGTTTATATCACTTTATTACTGGCAAATTAAGTACTATATAAGGATGATGATCTTATCTTTTAAATTATTTATATTTTAAAATAATTATTTCCATATTAAATTATTTCCATATTTTGTAGTTGATATATTAGAAACACATACTACAAAGCTATACTAATGGAACTATCACTAATTTAAAATATATTTTAAAACCAAAGGAAATAGTATATTTATATACTATATTCATGGAAAATGGAATGTACATCTTAAAACTCAAAATCTCACATTTGCAATTTATAACACATATTTCATCCTGTATATAATATTGATATGCCATCTTTTTGAATTATGTGTACATTAGTCAAATATTTAAATATACATATGTTATGTTTTGATAAAGATATATTGTTTGCTATCTTATTTATGATAATGAGAAGGAATAGAAAATACATATAAGATGCAATATTGATGTATCCTAAAAATTAAAATGAGATATTTAATGGTGAATAAATGGTAATAGCAGGTAAATATTGTCATATGCTTTCTCTTTCAACAACAGCAACAATAATAACAACGACAACCATAATAAAACACTATACTTTTTATTCTAGACTTCCAACTGACTAGGACCATACCACATAAAATATATTACTTTCCTTAGTCATGTAAATGTAACTCATCTGTAAATCTGTTTGCAAAAAAAAATGTATTGCAGATGTAAATTGTATGTATCCCATAAACATATTTACTATAGTCATAAATATTCCATAAACTTTTCATGTAAAATGTTTTATATTTTTATGCAAGACCAACTCCACAGTATTTAATGTTATTCATTTATATTTAATATGTTATATATATTTACAAAGTTCAATTCACTTAGTATTTTTTTATCTGGCCACCTACTAACATGAAGCATTGATATCCTATGGTGTTTAAACTTATAGCTAAAGATTCCTAAGTACTATAAGTCTATGTAATCATTACAGATTTTTCATTTTACTTTTGAAATTAAATCCTTTTTAATATAATGAATTAGAATTGAATATTTCAAATTGATATTTGTTCCCCTTCATCTGTGTGTTCTTGTATAGTGGAAATTCAACAAATATCTAACAGTAATTCTCACACTTGAGTGACAGTCAATGTTTTATGACTATTGGGAATTTATTAGAGATTCATCATATAATATAATCATGCTATTTTAATATTTCATTTTATACATTTCATATTTCCCATTGTGATGAAAAATTTTATTTGTATAAAAATATTTAAGTTCCCAAGGAGGAATATACTAATCACTTATCCAATTAAAAAATGTATTGAATAGCTGCAAAGAATAAAGGATGTGATGAACTCTGTGTGACTAAATGTAATTAAGAAAGAATTGCAGATATGGAAAGGATAAGTAGACAGTAGGACTAAGGGAGCCAGGGAAAGATGGAAGGAAGGAAGAATAAAAATCTTTTGTGGAGGGGGGATCTCTTTAAGACTTATGATGTTATATATAGAATTCAAAAACATCTCACTGAAACTCTTTTCCCAACTTGAACAGAAAGGATTCTTATGTCAATTTCAAATTGGAAATCTCCTTCAATTTTTCAAACAGTTGTTAACCTGAGCATTTGCAACTTGAATAAAAGTATGATGATTTCCAAGGCAAAACTGTTTTTAAAATTCAGGTTTCTCAAATGGGAATAGGAGAGCAATTCTCTGTGCAATGCATTGCCTGCTGTTTTCATTAAACAGGAACTGGGCTTTTTTTTGAACCTTTGCCCCATAAAAATAGACAGAAAAAAAAAGATTGAATGAATTCAAGTCTAACAATTGGAGTTTTTGGTATACCTGTTGCATTTTACAAAAATGTCAAGTACTTAAATGCAGATGGATTCATTCACTGTTATTTTACAAGCAGCATTCTTTGGATTGGAGTTGGTATTGATGCAAGTTATGTACATTACCACCCCCTCAGGGATGAACTCAGCTACAGAAGGATAAAGACAGAGAAAGCACCTGCACAGACACAGAAGATGCTGACTAGAAATAAATGCTCTGCTTATTTCTTTATTTGTATAACATGAGCAGCTAAATAATTTGCCTCTAAACAAACAAATCCCTTTAGATATCAAATACAGGAAAACTAAACAATCCAAGTGGCACATTTATAGTGCCTTTATTTACCACGTTTGTTTGAGAAATTTTTAAAAGGTTCTCATAATTTTGTTACTATTCATTGTTTTCATTAATTTAAATATTTAGATCATTTTATATAAATTACATGAAAGTTTGGAAGGTGATAAAAATTATAGGTTGTATTACAGTTTATGGATAAAAATTGCATATAAATTATTTATTGTATGTAATAATGGGTATTACATATATACTATGTTATATCATAAGATGTATATACATGTGTATATAATATATAATATTGGATATTAAAAGAAACACAAAGAGGCTAAGATTCTTTTTTTCAGTTTGGATATTACAAAACTACAGTGTTAGGTTTCTATGAACCTATGATTGAATAAGAAAATGTTTGTCACAGTAATTACACCTGGACATGATTAATTAAACATCCATCTAAACATTGACACAATGAGAACAAAGGAAGATATTCTTTGGAGAGGATTGCAAGGGCTCAATAACTACATGTATATGGCCATAGAAAATGATCCTTATCCAAATGAACTCCAAGAAATGTAACTGAGATTTTTTTTTTTCAGTCGTGGGGCCTGAGCTGTTCAGCTCAAGGCAAGTGCTCTACCACTTGAACGACAGCGCCACTTCCAATTTTTCTGAGTGGTTTATTGGAGGTAAGAGTCTCACAGACTTTCATGCCTGAGCTGGCTTGGAACCTTGATCCTCAGTTCTCAGCCTCCTGAGTAGCTAGGATTTCAGGTGTGAGCCACCGCCTCCTGGTTTAAGAGATTTTTTATTATACTGTTTGTGGCTCCTTTTTTCCCCGTTTTTTCTCTCCTGTTTTCATTATTTTATTCCCTTCTCTCTCTGTTTTAGATTTCTGTACCCCTTGTCTTGTATATAAGTTTATCTGGTTTGGGAAGGGAAGGGGAAGCACAAAAACAGTGGGACAAAGGGTAAACCAATTCAGCAGTGGAACCCACTAAACACTATGTTGGAAATTTACTATACAATTTTGGGGGGGAGAAAGTTGGGAGAGGAAAAACTGGGAGAGAATGAGGGAGGAGGTGACACTGTTCCAAATTAAATATACTCATTAACTGAGTCATGTAACTGTAACCCCACTGTACATCACCATTACATTAAAATTAATACACATAAAAAAAAAAAGAAAATGTTTGTCACAAGTTCACCAAGATTTTCCTAGGAACAATGGTTTATTGTTTGATAATTCAGAATTCCAGTGTGTAATGCTGAAAATACCAATAGAATATGACTTTTATGAATGACAACAGTGTACACTTCATGGAATATAATGTGTATAATAAACTTTGCAAACATTTCATATACTTTATTTACATGTTTCCAGGCTGCCATGTCTAATGTTGAGTAAAAGTTTTAAGGGTCAGGTAGTTTCAAGGTTTTGTGTAAAATACTATTATGTGCGTTTCCATAAAGACACTTCTGGATGCTACTAACTCTTAGGTGGTAGACTGAGTGAAGCAGACCAACTTGCCCAGACAAGTGAAGATTTGAAGACAGAAGAAATTCTGAAAATAGGGAGCCTCCCAGATGACATTGAGCTAAGATACATATACATACATATATATTTCTACCTCAATTCCTGTGTGTATTCTCTATTTTTGTATCCATTCAACCCCCCATACAAATATATATTTGTGTGTATGTGTGTTAGTATAATAGACCTATATTTATATTTACCCCTTTATTAACTTGTATATCTATAAACATATATAAATATATATTTATTTAACATATACATATGTTTATAAAGGAACTTAGATATATAGAAATTAGTTATACACATATGACAGAATTAATGTTCATATATACACACATATTTATATAAAATATGTTCATGTTTATATATGTATATATACACACAATCAAATAGAAAACTTCTACATCTGCACATGTACATGTTTGGTACTATTATTATCAATTCTACTTCCACAAAATAAATTACAATGAAACCACAACAAAGTAGTATAAATGAAAATAAATTTATGAAAATAATGGTGGCATAGAATTAAACCAGAGGCAGGGCGCTGGTGGCTCACGCCTGTAATCCTAGCTACTCAGGAGGCTGAGATCTGAGGATGGCGGTACAAAGCCAGCCCTGGTAGGAGAGACCATGAGACTCCTATCTCCAATAACCACCAGAAAAACCGGAAGTGGCGCTGTAGCTCAAGTGGTAGAGCTCTCGCCTTGAGCTGAAGAGCTGAGGGACAGCGCCCAGGCCCAGAGTTCAAGCCCCACGGCCGACCAAAAAAAAAAAAAAAAAGAAAAAAGAAAGAAGTAAACCAGAGATTATGACAATTTAGAGGTGGTTTTTCACAAGTGGAACCCATTTGACTAATGAGAAGAAATCAGATCTATTCTAATGCTCTTAGGAAAGTTGGCTTTTCCTGTTCAGAAATCCTTAATTTTGGTGACAAAAAAAAAAACAAATCTATAATATTTTATAAATTAATTCATATAAATTTTATATTAATTTCAGTGTGCATCAATAAGATAAGCAGTGAGACCTGGATAAAAGAAGATGTCTAATCAAAATAATTTTACATAAATATCCAAATTCCAGTGAGTATCTATTGGTTTCTTACAACATTTTGATCTGCACGGCAGATGGGTCATGGACAAATGTCCTCTTCCGATATCACATCTAAAACTGGATTTACCGTGTAGCTAGAGTGCACATAGATGTTTTTAATTAACCAAAGATTGACAGACTAGTAGAGAAAATATATGTCAGTTTCCTCAGTTTGCCAATTGTACATTATTATGAGTGGCTGTGCAGCACAAACATCAAATATTTAACAAAAACAACAAGAAAGAGAAATACTTCATTGAACAAGCAGATGAGACTCTAGACAATGTCATAAATCAGGGAACAATGCAAATTTAGAATGATTAAGATGAGGAACGAAATACTGACAATGACAAGGCTTTATAAGGATACTTTACAGATTACAAAAGTAAAAGTAATTAAAAGAGGAGTACTGACTGTGGAATCATTCCAAACTTTTGCTTTTTTAATTTTTTTTTTATTGTAAAGATTCCATACAGAGACGATACAGTTAGTTACATGAGTAAGGTAATGAGTACATTTCGAAACAATCACAAGAAAGAAAAAAAGAAATCTACTCATTACCTTACTCACATAATTGTAACCCCTCTGTACGATATTTTCACAATTGAATAAAATGAGTACATTTCGAATGTTGTTCAGTCTGAAATCATGAGATCTCTCTTGAGATGACACCTGCAGCTCCCTGAAATACTAAGAGCAGCAAAATGGATTTCTTTTCTAATTCTGGATTACTGACTGGTGTTCTCACTGGATTTAAAGCTTGTAAGAACTGTGGATTTGTACTGTTGCTAAAATTGCTGATCTGTTGCCACCAGATTTTTGTCCTCAGCTTCCCCTGACCCCGAGTGAGCTGGGATTGGAGCTGGCAGTCTCTCTTTTACTTTATATTATATAAAATCTATTTTTTTCCATAGCTTTTCAGTTGTCCCTTTACCTCATGTGTAATGTTGGATCCTTCTTCTCTCTGCCTTCATTATAGTCTATCCTTTGTCATACTCACGCCACTTATTCCTGGACACATGCGAAGCAGCTTCTATTCTGTGGTATGAAATCACCCAAGAAACTGAACCTTGAATTATTCCATTAGGAGAGGATGCATTTTAGATAAAACAAGACTGCATTAATAAACTCTTGATCACAAAATCATAAACACTAAATCAGGATGTAGGCAGTATGTAACGGAAGAAAAAATGTAAAAGAAACAGATTTTTGATGATTGTCAGTAGAAGTAGAGGATTGAAAAGAAATTCAATTTATGACTACATCCTTGGGACCTACAAGTTGTAACAATTCCTCTTCTCTTGTGTCTTCGGGATTATAGTGTGACATGAGTTTTTCCTCTTTCACTTTAGAAGATGTGAAAAGGAGAAAATTGGAAATAGAAAAGTGAGCATTGAGGCCAGAAGTTAATATCCACAGGTTAAATTCTAATATTCATGGACCTAATGGTAGTGATTCATTTTATTGCAGCACATAATGAAAATGCATAACTAAATTACTATGTACAAATTATAGTATGGCCAATCTTTTATAAAACTCTCATGCCTACACCATTGAAAACCATTATTTTATTAATTTTCATAATTTCAGTAAATCATATGGTGGTCCTATAATTTTTTTGGGGGGTCCGGTTGTGGGGCCTGAACTCTGGGCATGGGCACTGTCCCTCAACTCTTCAGCTCAAGGCTAGAGCTCTACCACTTGAGCCACAGCGCCACTTCCGGCTTTTTTCATTTTGCTTATGTGGTGCCGAGGAATAGAACCCAGGGCCTCAGGCATGCAAGGCAAGCACTCTACCACTGAGCCATCTTCCCAACCCCTGTGGTCCTACAATTTATTAATCATTAACTTTATTGAAATTAAATATGAGCCTGGAAACACTTTCATATTTCTTGATTAATATTTACAAAACTATATTAAAATCTTAAACATACAACATGTATATTTCTTTGTCCAAATCTGTCTTCAAAAAATGCAATGCATTTACTTTATAACAAATTTTTATAGAAAAAATAGGGTATGTATAAATTAAATATGTAATCAAAATGAAATAACAATATCATCACTATAGAGTACATCCACACTCATACACAAACAATATTTGCACAAATTATATGTATATAGGTTTTAAAACCATGCACCATAAATCTGAATGTTGTAATTCATGTGATAGAATATTGTCATTACATGAGTGATTTTAACTAAATTTATATAAGTTATACATAATATATTATGTTAAACTTATTACAAATAAATATTTATATACTTAATTCTGTCAATAATGGTATGTAAAATAAATTGGTATTCTGATATATAAGATAATCTTTGTAACATGAATTCTTATATTTTCGGTTGATAAATTTTACTTAACAACCATATGACTGTAGTATTTGGGGTTGTATTTTTGCCAACAATTCTATAAAGCTGAGTTGAGCTCTAATAGTTTTAGTAGTCCATTTGCTCAGAAAATTATAAATAATTTGTTTATTCTAATTACTACATTGGGGATTTGTCACTCAGCCAACTTGCATGTTTTAATTTTTACCACCTATATACAGGCATATATTCTTATTCTACCACTGGAGGTGAATAAATACAAAAATAATAAGACAGATTTTGCTTTCACTATCTTATTGATATAGACATGAATTTCAAACTTTAACTTTATTCAAAGATACATATTATAATATTCAAAGAAAAAAGTGTCCTGTTTAGTTCTAATTAGTCTTATTTTATTTGAATAAAATAAAATCCCAATATTACTTATTAACTACTGCTTTCCAAAGTGTATAGCTTATGAAGACCAAGACCTCAAACTCATATTACTGGGTGTCTGTATTTTTATTTAATACTTATATACTGATATACCATGGTCTTCATTCTAATCATAGTGTTGCAGATCTAATAATAATGTTTATTGTCATTAATTCATCTAGTTCTTAATAATGCACATGTGGCCACATGACACAGTTACTGATATGAAGACTGTTGACTTTGGGGCAGGGATGAGAGAGGATTCCTCAGAATCAGTTGTTTGTCTTGTCTCACTGGCATGATTCTCTAAACTTGCAATAGAGATTAAAAGAAAAAAGGGTGATTGGCTCTTAGTTGTATTATTTAATTTGCTTTCAATGCTTTATAACATTAAGGTTTTTCTTTTTCTGTTATGAATTGGATGTGCAGTGACAGCGCTAATGCTCAGACAAATGGCCCACTCTTTTCTTTCTGCAATAGACTTCTATCAGTGCAGTGTAAAATCCTGAGTGCTATCAAGATTGCTTATTAGGTTAATGTTTAAATCACTTTTGGAAATGTATTTAGCTCATTGGCTGATGCTGTCTAGCATTAAATTATGCTTAGCTTCTTTTTCTTTCCATGCAGCTCCTGATCCTTAGTCAATTTTATTTGCCACACTAAGAATGCAGGGCAGCACTCTACACTGGAACGTGTCTCAGCTTGGCTTCTCTCCACTCTTTTCTTTTTCTTTTGCATTTTCAGTTTTTTTATTTATGCACAGTGTTACAGGTAATTTTTCCAATATGTCACAATAATACAATGGTAATAACGGTGAAAGCACTGTTTCTTCTTGTAAGATGCTTATTGAAACTTTAATATTTGTTCCAAGTATTATTTATTTTAATCTTCACTACTGCTGTGATTTAAGTATTATATTATCCCTACCTTACTAGAGAGCAAATTAAGGGTTTTAGAATTTAATTTATTTTCAGTATTTACACAGCTAAGTTTGCTTTAATTGTTTTTGACTTACCAAGAAAAATCATAATTTTAAGAAAGAAAAGGACTCTTCATTTTTTTCACAGAGAATGTCCAATTTCTTGCTTACCGTATCTCACACTTGAGGATTTCTTCATAAACTTTACTGTCATTTTGAGCAGGTCATTCAACATTTTTCTGGCAAACTTAAGTTCACTGTTTATATAAATTAATTTATAAACACTTCATATTTCAATGGTACTATTTTTTAGAGGAAGTAAAGAATATTTCTAGATATGAGCCATCTTTCATTTCTGAAGTTCTCAATATTGTCTTTATTCATAACACGGTTTATAAGGCTAACGGTCACCTTCATAGGGTATAAAATTATGTACTGAATTTTGTACTATAAAAATAAACTCATTTTTTACTATACATATGTATCAGCAAAACAAAAACCATACATCCAAAATGTTAATATATTTACGCATAAACTTATGTTCATGTCAACCCACATATTCAATATTGTCTGGCTTCTTTATTGCTGTCTTTAAATAGTTAACATAAGCTTTAATGATTTAGTCACATAATTTAGTGTCTTTGATCATACTCTTAAATTATTTCTTGTCTAGAGAACATTCTTTAAACCTCTTCCAAAATCATTTTTTTCTTTCTGTCATTTTCACTCAATAAAAGTGGCCTTTCAAATTAGTGCACAGCAAATTGATATAATTTGTGACATAGTTTATATGCACTTGCCTGTTTCCTTCCTGCTTCATCTTTTAGTTCTCCCTGTCTGTCTTCCACGATGGTTTAGTTCAATTAGCTAATTTGAACTATCTTTATCGCCACCCAAGAGCTTTTATTTTTATACTTATTAACCATCACATGGATTAAGAAAACTTCCATGACATTCTAATCCTAAATCTTGCCTTATCCTTAAAATTTGGAATTTCATTCTTCTAATGACTGTCACATCTTCTGGCAGGCCCAGTCTCTGGAGTACATTCTCCCTGTGTGGACATTGTGAGCTTATCTCTCCCAACTTTCCTCTGATGATTTGCGATCAATCAACTAGATTCCCAGGAGATCTCAAATGCAGTGACTGTGTGACACTAGCAGTCTTGAGACACATGAAAAGACAAAATTTTCTTTTGAATCCAAAGCCTGAGAATTACACATTTAGAAAAAAATTTCTTCCTTCAGAGTTTCCTCCTTTCATTTGAGTCTCCAGTGTATTTGATGGAGAATAACACATTAGGGAAGACAACCAGTTTCATACTTAAACTTCTGAGCATGTTCTTTGTAGTGGTTAAAGAGCCATTGGCAACAAAAGTCAATTAGAACTTGGGATGGGGAGTGTATCTTATTATCTACATAGTTCTAATATAATCACATGATTTTTATAACAGAAACTATAAAGTTTTAGGGAAAAAAGGAGATTTAGTGCTGAAGGTTCATGTTGTAGAGTACCTGTATAAAAAGGGCAAAGCCCTTAGTTCCAACCCCAGAACAAGCAAAATATTAAAAATGAAATAAAAAAACAAAAGTATTTGATTAAGCAAACAGAAATGAGCAAAAAATTAAGGACACAAAACATGGAATGAAGGCAGTTTGGGCAGGAATGGTTAAGGAAATGGAATCTTCTCTTATTTAAGGGAATGGAATTATTGGAAGATACATAATAGTTCCAATTCCTTAACTTTTGGAATTCTACCTTACAAAAATGTGAAAAGAAGTTCATATATATTGTTTAAAATCCATTAATTGTGTGATTGTTATTCAACAATTTAAAATAATTTAGTTTTCAATAATAAAAATTTAGTATTGTGTAAACAATGCAAAAAGAACAGCCTAAACATAAAAGAAGAAAAAATTAAACAGAATGATTTCTTATTTGACAAGTCTTAATTCAAGAAACCCTGCAAAGCTAGGTTAAAATTTCACGTTTTCTCCATTGATTTTTCTTTCTCAAGCAATAGCTCTTTTGACTACTGCCAGTAGATTATTTGGGACATGTTTTCAATGTGAATTTCCAGGATATCCTTTCCTGAAATGATATTTGCCTTGCTACTATACCAGTGCTGCTTGGGGTAAAAGAAATGTACAACCTTCTCTTTGTCATGAACATATGCTTAGGTCAACTTAGGAGGGATATGAAACAAAAATGAGGAATATCAAAGCCTATCAAATCTATCCAATTACTATCTAGTCAGCTCAAATAATGGGCTGTAGATACAAAAAGATGTAACTTTGAGATCAGCCAACAGCAGACCAAGCACTTCAGTTTATCCTAGATTAAGTCCCCAACCCACAGAACTTGGCATAAACCTGCTGTAACCAGTAATAATCAATCCTTGAAATTTGTACATATCAGTAATACACTAATATAAATATATTGCTATGGAAAACAGATTCTTTCATTACAGATTTTAATACCTAGCATCCTAATGTAACTCCCAAGGCCAGTGTATTTGTTAACATGTACCACAAATTAGAACTGGAAATGCAAGTCAATATAAAGCAGAGATAACTTTAGTATGGTAACGTTAGTATGGTAAGGCTCTGAGATATCAGCATCATTCCTTACAAACACATTATTCCATCTTTATGTTTAAGCATACCCATACCAATTAGAACATCATTTGTTACAGAAGTAATATGATAAGATCAGCCAAAATTATTGCCAGCATATCTTACTATTTGTCAGGTATAATTATATAGGTTTCTTTCAGATACTTTTTTTAAAACTGTTTTCAAATGTGATGTGCATCAAGGCTATATTCACTTTCAAAATTGAAACACTAAAGCTCAAGTGGATTAAACAAAATTTTTCATGGCCAATGTTGCTGGGTAAAAATATTTATTACCAATTCACCTGATTTTTCTCAGAAAACAAAAGTAAATGGACATGTAAAACTGAGTTGGCTTCCAGTGTCTTTTATATCTGGTCATTACTATCATCATAATTTTTCAAATTATTTTTGTAGCATTAATGTACTTACGTAAAGCCATGTTTCTTTCTCTCAACTTCTGGAAGTCTCATGGAGCCATTGTGGTTTCTATTCAGTGAGCTGAGACACATTCATCTGTCAAATGCATGCATTTAGATTCTAAACTTAGTGTGTGAACTTATTTGGAAATACAGTCATTGTAGATTTATTTTAAGATACTACTGGGCACTTGTGATGCATGCCTGTAATCCTAATTTATCAAGAGGCTGAAATCTGAGAATCATGGTTTCACAGCAGGTTGGGCAGGAAAACCTGTCAGAGTCTTATCCCAATTAATTACTAAAGTCCAAGAAAATGCAGCTGTAGCTCAAGTGGTACAGCACCAAGAAAGGGACAATGACCTGACTCTTGAGTTAAAGTACTAGTAAGTTCAAACATAAAATAAATAAAATTATAGAATTTATCACTGAGTTTTAGGTAAAAGTGAAAAATGCCTTGTGAAAATAGAAAGGGTTGGATAGATTTGTCTATTTTTCATGGAAGGCAAAGGATTGCCTACCTTTTCAAACCAAGAAAGATGGGCCAGAGATTCTCATTGAAAGCCTCCAGATGTAAGCAACTTTACTAACACATTGGTTGCAGTCTCCCAGGCTTTACAATTATGAGAAGATAATAATTATTTGTTGTTGTAGTCTGCTCATCTTGTGGTATTTTGTTATAGGAGCTCAAGGGAACTAGAATGATTAACTTTGAGCTAAAATTTACCTTGATCATGTTATTTATCAAAAACAAAATAATGACATAAAATACTTTGACTAATCCTTGCATTTAGCCATATTAAGTTGGAAGTTTTTTTTTTCATGCTTGAAACTTAACTAAGCCCTTCAATCATATCCTTCAATTTATGAGATTTAAAAGCTGTTTAATCCTCATAAATATTTTAATCTGGAAAGTCTCTTGCATTCTTATTCTAATTCTCATATCTGGGTATGTATGTAACCTCTCAGCTTCCCGAGTTCATCTCTTCTTTATAACATTTTATCAGATTTACCCACTAGTAATTAACATGGTCTATGAAATATTTTTCTATATTGTTTTTCCCCAAAAAATTTAGGTCTGAATGGTCTAAAAGAGATATCATGCCTCCAAACTTATCAGACATCTTAGGTATATGACTCTGTTAATTAAAAATGTTGAAAATGTTGTGCTTGGCACCTCATGCCTATAATTCTAGTTTCTTGGGAGACTGACATGAGGACGATGTTGGTTCAAAGGCAGCCCAAGCAGAAAAATTCCTAAAACCCTTCGTTATCTAATAGCTGGGCACTATGGTGTATACATGTCAGGCGAAGCTCCCTCCTATCTGAGAATCTGAGATTGGGAGGATTCAGATCCTAGTCTTTCATGGCAGGAACGTTTGTGACAGTCATTCTCAACCTATTTCTGTATATAGTGACTTACATAAGTCATTGTAGCCATTGCTGGGAAGTCCAAAGTATAGTGATTATACTTTAGGAATGAGATTATGCATGAGCTCAAGCAGAAAGCAAGTCCTTCTCTCAAAAATAACCAAGGAAGAAGTGGAGCTGGTAATGTAATTCAAGATGTAGAATGTCAGCATGATAAATGTAAAGGCACTCAAGTTAAATCCCACTACCATCAAAGGAAAACAAAATGCTGAAAAGTAAACATTTGCTTAGGCTTGGGATTAAGAAAAAGGAGAAAGTATTACAGGTAGCAAGTAATATATATTTTCATTTAAGTATGAACTTACATACACATCTGAATGACAAATATCCTATAAAATTAAAAGACAAGAAAATTCACATCCCGCCCAAAACCTCATTACAAGGGAAAAAAAACTCAATGAAACATTTACCTCTTACAAATCAGCACAAGATAAGGTTATTTTGTGAAACAATGATGAGGTTCAAATTTAGTTTTTCTAAATAGTGTCTATTTCTAAATAGTGTCCATTTTACTTTGAATTTTTGTTATAAGGATTCTACTTTCTTTTATGACAATATGACTTTCACAGCCAATAAGAAAAAAACACTGAGAATCTAATACTTAAATTTTTAGATATGTGCAAATGTTTTGACAAATTTATTGAATTTATATTATGTGTGTTTCCTTCATATATATGTAAATATTTATACAAACAGAAGAAGAAAAAGGGAAGGGTAAAGCGTTGAGAAAGAGAAAGGGAGAAAAAATTCAGACAGAGTCAGAGGATGTACTTTATCCTAGCTCTGTGTGTGTGTGTGTGTGTGTGTGTGTATGTGTGTGTGTGTGTGTGCACATGCATACAATTACATATTTGTTGTATGCTTCTCAATGTGTTGGAAAAACTGGAGAATATAATCATTTATTTAGGAGAAAGATTAAGCATGCAAATTCAAGCACCTATATTCCCAGATGTCTTGTCCCAAGGGCAGTTGGAACTGACTGCACCACATGAGGATCACAGCTAGGCATTTAATGCAGCGTTTATGCGGAGTTATATTTATGAAGAGCAGATTGAACTATTGAAACAGCATATTGAGTAAAAATCCACTAATTTCCCACATCTGCTCAAAGAAATTTGCATTGAGGTCACAGGCTGAAGCCAGCAGTCATCTTCCCATATTGTAATCATTTTCTGCTAGAATTTCTCCAACATCTGCAACCAAACCAAGCCATCCTCCTTCCGGCTCCTTCCACCCTTGCAGAAAATTCTACCTCTGCTCTCATTGCTGGGAATCTTGTAAGTGGCTTGCAAGAAAGTGACCAAGCCAAGCATTCACAAATGAAGCCAAAGCCAAAGAATGAGACTGGCTCAGGCTTGGTGCCAGTGGCTTGCATCTGTAATTCTAGCTCTTTGAGATTCTGAGACCTCAACGATTTTGGTTTTGTGGGAGCTTGGCTAAAAATGCCTGTGAAACTCCATCTGAAATTATCCAGCAAAATGCTGAATTGGAGGTGGAGCTCAAGTGGTAGAGTAACAGCCATAAGTGAGCAAGCCCAGGTCCTGAGTTTAACTCACAGTACCTAGAGAAGGGGGGAGGGCAAAGGAGAGTGGGGGAAGGGAATAAGGGAGAGAAAGAGAGAGGGAGAGGTGAGAGAGGAGAGAAAGAGACTTACATATGAGAAGTTTCCATAAGTTTTAGTAAAATTTTAAAAATATATATTAAATATGTACTCTAAATACATACAATTCAATGAAAGCATTTAAAGGACTAGAACTCTATTGATTGAAGTGCAAGAATATGGAAAATTAGGTTTGTGCTGAATTTGATGTCACATTTAGTATAACAATAATACAAAACAGTAATGTCAGTTTTCCAGGACAGTTTTCCAGGATTATACTGAAATCACAGCTTATATCTAACTGAAAGCAAATAAAGACATTATTAAATATGAATAAATAAAAAATCTCAATTTCAGATATTACTCATGTTGTCTGCTTGTATATTTACATATATCTCCTTGAAAGTAGGATGCTTTAAACAATGTGTAACACTTTATTGCTATAATTAACATGTATGTGTTACATTTAACTATGGAATGAAGACATCATTAAATGAAAATTAGAACATTTTTCTCATTTGACTCAGTAAATATTTCATAAGTTATACAATTACCTTGATACTTTGCTGAGGAAAGTTTATTTAAGGGCAATGGGTATAGTAAGAAATGACAGAGTTTGCAGATTTGATATAGAATTATGCAACAGCATTATTAAAGATGGACTTTTTGTGTATATACACCACATTTTCTTGATCCATTCATCTACTGAGGGGCATCTGGGTTGGTTCCATATCTTAGCTATGGTAAATAATGCTGCAATACATATAGTTGTGCTGGTAGATTTAGTATGATCTTTTTTGTGATCATTTGGGTAAATGCCCAAAAGTGGGATTGCTGGGTTATAGGGAGATCTATGTGGATTCTTTATGCACAATGGAATTCTATGCCTCCATCAGAAAGAATGGCATTGCCCCATTTGATAGGAAATGGAAAGACTTGGAAAAAATTATATTAAGTGAAGTAAGCCAGGCCCAAAGTAACATAGGTGCCATGGTTTCCCTTATTTGCAATAACTAGTATATGTCTGAGATGAGCAGAAACGGTCAGATACGTTGATGTAAGGCAAAATGAACCCCAAGATAACGACTCAAATGTTTTTTCTTTCTTGCTATTGTTTCTAACATATTTATAAGATGATTTCCTTGTTGATTTGTATGTCCCTCCCCCACGGTATAACCCCTGTTTTCACTGTATTTGGTGTTGGTGTAATTTGTGGAGGGGAAGGGAAAAAACAAATTGTTTAAATAAGGATACAGGAGGACCCATTGAAACAATGAGATGTACAAAATGTTATGTTGAAAACGAACTTTACAACTTTGGCGCCACGGGGTGGGGGTTGGGGGTGTGTGTGGAGGGGAGATAGGAAGGGATGATAAGGGGAAACAAAGGAGGAGGCAACAATGCTTGATGAGAAATGTACTCATTACCTTGCTCATGTAATTGTAACCCCTCTGGATGGTATTTTCACAATAAAAAACAAACAAATAAAAAAGATGGACTTTTTAAATTAGAAAGACAGATTAGTACCCAGTGGTGGGTATAGTAAGATGCTTTATATCTATAGTTGAAACATATTGTAATATCATCCTAATGAGAAATACTAAGTTGTGCGTTCTTGAGAGTTTGGGGAGGAATGGGTTGAGTAATCAAAGGAATTGGAAGGTCTGGGTTGAGGGTATGCCTGATTGAAGGAAGACCATTGGCAAAAGAAAAAAAAATGCCAAACACTTCAATGAAACTAACCTCTAAAAAAAAGATGTTACATAAGAGAAAAAAATAAGATTGTGACTCAAATAATTTAATTTTAGACATTTCAAATAAAAATTAAACTGGGCCAAAATATCAATAAGCAATACTGTAGATGTATTCCTTACTTTCTAGTTCTGAGATCTAAATGTCTGACACTAGCTTTTATACACAGATGAACTTGTTATGATAATTTATATATATATGTGTATATGTATATACACATATATATATATACATACATATATATATTGTTTAACCAGAGGGGAACATCAAGTGGTCAGAAATTTCGAGATACAGTATCAACTTTTGAAACTTTAAGTGCTAAGCATGTTTTTCTGAGGCCATTACTTAGTCAGCTATTATTAAACATTTTTTAAATTAATGATTGGGGTGATGAACCGAAGTGTATCTTTATTAAATTTGCTGATGACACCAATTTGGTAGGACAATTAGCACATTTAAAACTTGGATTGAAATTCAAAATGACCTTGATGAGTTGGAGAGGTGCCTGGATATAAACAAGATGAAACTGATTAAGTTCATGTGCTGTAATCATTCAGTCTATTTCTCATTCACAGTAGCCAAACCACTATGCAACTCTGATGTGAACTTTTAATGACAATGCTTTGAACCATCTGTTTTCATTGTACTGCAGTCACAGCAAAAGTGAAGTCAAGATTTTGGGGCATCCAACTGGCTTTAAACCAAAGTTGTTAGACTAATCAAAGTGATTTCACTGCTAAGCATCTGTAAGACTCCAGCACTCAGGTTTAAGATGGTAATATCCAGCCAAAATCGTATGGGTCAGGCCATTCTTTTTTCCCCACCCTGGACTGGAAATATCAACCAAAAAATCTGTATTTTGAAGAAGCAAATGTCATGTCACTAGCCACTCATGTACAAAAAAGCAAAAGGAAATAGGATTGAGGTTCAGCTCAGTGGGAGAGCCAATTGTCTAAGCCTTGGAAACTCATGGATTGGACCCTCAGCACCATCTAAATCTAAAAAATAAATAGTAACTCACAAAGAAATATTTAATTACAAAGTGACATTATGCTACATTAGAAACAGTTTTTGAGGGTTTTTTTTTATAGTTGACTTATGGCTGACTTATGGTGCCAGTGTTTCACACCTACTAATTCTAGCTACTGAGATCTGAGGATCATGATTTGAAGCTGGCCCAGGCTGCATGGGGCATGAGACTCTCAACTCAAATTAACCACTCAAAATTTGGAAGCGGCAATGTTCCTTAAAGTGATAGAGTGCTAGCCTTAGGCTCAAAGACATCTCCCAGGCCCTAAGTTCAAGCCTCACAACCTACAACAACAACAACAACAGAAGTAACCATGAATAAAAGAAAATAAAAATTTACTGCAAAAGTAACAATGGTGTTGACACTTTGTTATTTAAATTTTAAGGTCATGGTATATAATAAACATCTTACATAAAATTTAAATTATGAAGACATAAAATTTTAACAAATTTTCAGAAGTGTGTCAGTAGTCTGATACTCATCCATCTTTTATTTCCTCTAGCCAATTTATTTAAAGTTAAGAAGAAAAAAAATCTAAGAAAGGTAGGGTTGAGTGTGAGGGTCAGGGGTAAAACATGCATGAACTACAGGAAGAATGCAGGCTGGGTAATCAAGATCTGAGACTAAGCCCAGGGAAAATGTGTAAAATCCTATGGTAAAATAATTTCAAGGCCAAGTGAAATGAAGGTGTCCTCAACTGGTAGAGTAACTGCCTACTAAATACAAGGCCCAGAGTTCAAATGCCAGTACAATCCTCCTCTCCCAAAGGTATGTGTGTGTGTGAGAGAGAGAGAGAGAGAGGGAGGAGAGAGGAAGAGAGAGAGAGAGAGAGAGAGAGAGAGAGAGAGAGAGAGAGAGAGAGAGAGAGAGAGAGAGAGAATGTTTTGTATAAAGAATACATACTGAATGAATTGTTGTTAATATATGTGTCTGCCTGTGGGGATGTCTGTGTGTGTGTTACTGGGGCTTAAACCCATACCTTGCATATTCATGTAGTTTTTTTTGAGGCACATCTCAACTTCTGGCTTTTATCTGGTTAATTGCATCCTCACATCTCATATTCTAGTCTTCCTAGAGAGTAAGGATTACAGGTGTGAACCCAGGTCCCAAACGAATATTTTTTGGTCCATCAAATTATATGTTGAAAACAAAGTAACATGTTGAGGGGAAATCATTTGAAAACAAATCCAGAGGGAGGGAAATGGTTAATTAATAGTTAATTAAAATAGGCCCTACACCACTCTATTCTAAGTTTTCTGAAATATGCCCATTGTCACTATTTCTTTCCTATGTACTTGGCATGCAGGAAAACCTATGTTTGCATGCTAAAATATATCTGTATACATCCAGAAAAATCATAGCTGAGGGAAAAATCATAGCTTCCTCAGCCGCCATGTGTTAAATGTGTACAAATAAAGTACTTTTAACAATAAAACAATTAAGTTGATCAGATTTTGAGAAGTTATATGAAAGTGGGGATGTGTTTTACAATGTCTGCCTTTCAGAAATGATACATTATTTGGGTAGTTTTGCTCCTCATAATTGCATCAAATGTTTAATTATATTATTTATACTTTCCTAAATCTAAAAGTATTAAAATGTACTGGGATACAATTTTTGAGCTATAAAAAATCTTCTAAAAGCCTAATGTACATTACTATAAATGATTTCTATCTTTTCTATCTTGTTTTAATAAGATTATAAATGATCTTCTTTCTCTTATTTTTCTCTCTTAATAATTGAAGATAGACAACATAATAAACTAGCACAGCTAGGAAAACAACAACATAAAAACAATAATTCAATGTGGGATGATATTACCAAAGTGTAACTCCTAAGTGTATAGAGTAAACATCACTGTTTTTAACACTTTGAAAACAGGCAGTCATGTTTCCTTATCTCCTAATAATAAGTTTCATCAACATCCTGAAAGAGACACATTTTTTTTCTGCTTTGAGAAAGATAATTTTGTAGTACTGTCATAAAAATCAAATTTCCTTCACAGTATCAGACTTTGTCACAAAATTTGAAGCACCATTTCCCATGAGACTAATGGAAATCCACTGTCAGGTTCTGTGTGTTTTCCTCCCCAGCTTTCTGTGATGCACTGACCCCAGGGAAGTAGATCCACTTTACTCAAAAGATTTACTCTAAACTAATAAATACCATCCTAGAATGGTCAAATGGAAAGCATTCTTTTATCCTTTCCTGTTATTTTGTTTTTTCTCTCTACCTGATTCATAAAATCTATGATATACTTGATCATATTGGAATGATTTTAAAAAAACATTTTAAGATGAAATTGTGGGTTTCAAAAATGCAAATGTCTTACAATATCAGCTAAGATTATTTAAGTGATTAAAAGTTAGAATTTTATACAGATTTATCATTAAACCAATTTATTTTACTCCATATGAACCCACAGTTTGCGTCAAATAGTTACTCATTTTGGAAATCTTTTCATAAAACATAATTTTACATCCACAAGTACTCCTTTGCTACAAAGTCCAAACTTCATTTTAATATCAAAGCTGAGATATTTGCTATGTACTTGCTCTTACATTTCATCTCCAGCATCATTCTTCTTCCCATTTAATGAGCTGTGAGCTCCAGGAATCAATGACAATCCTCCAAGCAACAAACAGGCTGTATCAAACCGGTGTTGCTTGGTTTGGAAGGCTTTTGATAGTACCTTCACCAAACTGTCAATAACTTCAGATCGCTTCAGGATGATAGAGATATGTAAGTAGCCAATTTATTTAAGAATTATGCAAGCTGGGCACTGGTGGCTCACAACTGTAATTCTAGCTATTCAGGAGGCTCATGGTGTGAAGCCATCCGGGGCAGGAATGTCCATGAAACTCTTAGCTCCAATTAACCACTAGAAAACCGGAAGTGGAGATGTGACTCAAATGATAGAGCTCTGAAAGATTAAAAAAAAAAGAAGAAGGAAGGAAAGAAGGAAGGGAGGGAGGGAAGGAGGGAGAGAGAGAGAGGAAGGAAGGAAGGAAGGAAGGAAGGAAGGAAGGAAGGAAGGAAGGAAGGAAGGAATGAAAGAAGGAAGGAAGGAAGGAAGGAAGGAAGGAAGGAAGGAAGGAAGGAAGGAAGGAAGGAAGGAAGGAAAGTAGATAGGTTAGAATTCAAATAATTTATAATTCTAAACATGTTTGTAATATACAGCTAGTACTTCAAAGCTTTCCTATTTACATTATACAGGTCAATATATTGTTAGAATATTCACATAATTTTTACTGTATCAACAAAAAGTAAACGTCAGACATTTTTATTGACCCCCCCAAAGAATTTCTTCTTGGAAATTTTTATCTGGAATGAATTACAATTCATTATTTTACATTAGTATATTCTGCAACCTTGTAGAACTTCCTGCTTTTAATGGATTTTTAATGACTCCCTTAAGTAACTTTATTAATAAGAACATGGTATTTGAAGGTAGAGATTATTTTACTTCTCCTTTCAGTGGTGATGAGGTTACTTTGATGTTAAATTATCAACAGAAGCAATCAACATGTGTAATTTTTCTTTCTTTTTTTGCATGTTTCTTCATTTTTAAAATTTTTATTCATTTATTTTTATTTTTTAATTGGGAAAATATGGTACAGAGGGGTTACAATCACATGGGCAAGGTAATGAGTGCATTTCTTTTTTTTTTTTTTTTTGGTTTTTTTTGTGAACATACTGTACAGAGGGGTTACAATTACATGGTCAAGATAATGAGTACATTTCTTATCAAGCATTGCAGCCTCTTCCTTTGTTTACCCTTCACATCCCTTAATGAGTGCATTTCTTATCAAGCTTTGTTGCCTCCTCCTTTGTTTCCCCTTCCCATCCCTTCCCTTCTCCTCCCTCTCCCCCAGCACCGCCTCCTGGCCAAAGTTGTATGTTAGGTCAAATGAACCCCAAGATAAGGATTCAAATGTTTTTTTATTTCTTTCTTGCAATTGTTTCTAATATATTTGTAAGATTATTCTTTTGTTGCTTTGTATGCCCCTCCCCCATGATATAACCCCTGTTTTTTTTTTTTTTTTTTTTGTCAGTCGTGGGGCTTGAACTCTGGGCCTGGGCGCTGTCCCTCAGCTCTTCAACTCTAGGTGAGCCTCTACCACTTGAGCTACAGCCCACTTCCGGTTTTCTGGTGGTTTATTGGAGATAGGAGTCTCAAGGACTCTCCTGCCTGGCTGGCTTTGAACCGCTATCCTCAGATCTCAGCCTCCTGAGTAGCTAGGATTACAGGGGTGAGCCACCAGTGCCCAACTTATAACCCCTGTTTTCACTTTATTTGATGTTGGTACAATTTGTGGAGGGGAAGGGAAAAAAACAAATTGTTTACAATTTTTCTTTATTTCTAATTTTCATGGAAAGCATTTGGTCTTTCAACATCAAGTATAATTTGTGTGTGTGTATGTGTGCATTTTCATTCTCTTCTAAAATTGCATCTCATCAACTGAGTTATATTGAATTTAAACCTATGAAATTTTTATCATAAAGGATTTTTAGATTTTTCCCAAATATTTTTTTATTGAAAGAATAATGAATTGAATCCCTTTATTTTGTTGAAATAGTACATTGCTGGTTAAATATCTGAAAATGTTTAACCAACTTTGCATTGCTACCATGAAGCATATTCCTGTAGGGCTGTATAACCTTTTATTTATATATCAAGAGATATTTGTATGTTTATATCATTAAAGGGCCATACAAAATAATCAATAAATACAGACATAGTAGGTCATTAAGAAGAAGCATAGAAGAAACAAACATATTTTTATTAACAATTAAAGTGAACCACCTCAACATTTGTATAAAATAACTACTTTTCAGACTGTCCCTACTCTGCCAGTATCAGAATTCTGTTTCTTCACAGTCAATGTATACACATTCTTATGGAACAGTATTTGCACTCATGTGGTAGAAAGTACTTTGGGGATATATTTTTGGCCTCCATCAAAATGATGTGACATGTTTTACAGCTCCCTTTAAGTAAGAAATTTGACTGCTAGAAGAAATCCTGATTTTTAAATTTTGGTTACCTGTGTAAGTCCTACTCAGTCTACAAGTCATTTTGATTATCTATACATAACAAAGAACAAGTTAATAAGTCACATTAAAATTTTTAAGACTAAAATAATTAGATATATTTTAAATTATCTCACATTGGCTCAGCTGGATGCTGGAAAATCTGTTTAATTATTTATATGTCATATAGTATAAGTCTGTGAAGTTTACTTGCTTTTACAAATAGATCTTTTTCAGAAACTATTAAGTAGGTTGTTTGTCAGAGTAATATGGTAAACAAAATACTTAAGCATATATGTAACCAGTTGATTTTGTTTGATAATTCTTTGAAATATACATGACATAGGACAATGTACTTTAAATCAGACAACTTTTTGTAAAATAAATATCAAAACTTTCAATCATTCATGCCTGTTTATTGAAATAAAAAAAAACAGAAGCCATTGCTTAGCTAGAGTATATTCTAATGTTTAACATGTGTTTTTGTAAGAAATGAAGGCAATTCATTAGACAATCAAACAGAGTACATTAACAAAGCAATTTTTATCATGATTGCATTAAAATTGAATTTTTATTACTTCATTTGTATAACAGGTCACAATCAGCCAGATTATTTGCTGAGTCATAACGCAGCTCATATTTCCAAGAATGCTATTAGTTTTTAATCTTAAGCATTTTATACAATTAATTCTGAGGACAATATAGTTCACATTATGTTCCTCTTTTTTCTTGCATTAAAAGTGGTTGAAGTGTTGATCCTCTTCATCTTCTGCAGGCAAATGCTACTTCATAAAGACATGATTAGCTGGTTCTAGGTGTCCAATTCCCACATATTGAACGTTGCCCACTGATTTCTTCCCTGATTGCCTGAAACATAGGTCACAGGAAATGATTTCCAAGCTTTCATTCTAGCTTTTATTGACTCCAATGAAAAACTGCTCAGAACATGAAGTTGCCACAATACACTTCATTCTTACCATTCTGTTTGGTTAAAAAATTTTTGGAATCCTCAAATATATGTGTGTGTGTGGGGGGGGGTGTGGGTGTGTGTATAATGTGTATGTATATATTATGTATATATAATGAGTCTATGTATATATACATGCACATACAAACAAATCACACACTATTTACTGTGAGAGAGACTTTAATTTCTAATAATTTCTAAAGCTGAGACTTTAATTTCTAATAATAACTTTAATATACTCACAAATATTATCTATGCTGAAAATTGTATTTTAAATCACAACCATGCTACTTGTTTAAATGGTTGAAAACACATACTGTTAGTAAAACAAGGCTGTTACATGGTGGTTGAACTCCACTGATTTTAATAAGGAATATCACCTCATGGTTTTCAATAGATTCACATTCCTTGAGCTTCCTCTGCTCTTATAAGAAGCGGGTAAAATATTAACTAAGAAGGAAAACCCTCCAATCCATTGTACTCCTTAATATGACAAAGAAATGAAAGCTTTAACAGGTATGTTCATGGACTACTGTTAGGGGTACTTGCTAAGAAATAGAAGAGTAATGCTTTATAGACTTTAGAAAGATAAAAGACAGGTGAATTACATATGGTGTGTTTGGGAATACATCTATAAAGTTAGTCTCAAAGTGAACTATGCAAAATTTGTAAAGTTATCACAAAATCACTTATTCTAAATGATTGTACAATTATTAACTTAAAGTTATTCATCATAATCTCAGCAAGAACACCATGTGTTCAAACAGTTCCAAATCAACCTTAGCATCTGCTTTCATTTGTGATGTTGGCTTAGTTATTCATAAATTCTTTCACTCACTGAGATATGTGATTTAGGTAAAATAACTGTAAAGCATTTTACCAGTGAAGTGTTTGTACCAAACAAGGTAGAATTCCATTCAGCCTTTCTGACTTTCCAATCTAATTAGAAAAACCCACAAACTGATAATTGTTTAGATATATCAGGCAAACATTTTTTTTAATCTAACAACATAAAATGACTCTGGACATAGTCTAAGACAGTGTTGTGTGAAGTAGAGAAAGTAGCATTAAAACCAGACTCAATTAAAAGTGCCCTTGACTACAAGAAAATGCATAAAGACTAACAAGGAATGGAAACTAGAGGGAGTATAAGAATATACCAGAACGACAGGAGTCTTTCTCAAAATTCTCAGAACAGAAAAAAAAATGGAGAAGTAGATATGAGCCAGTTAAGTCCTTATAGAACTAAGTAATTATTTTAGGCATGAACTTCGAAGCACAGTAAATTGCCTCAGGATTTTATAAGTGACATAAACTGTCAGATTTTTTTAAAGAACATTTTAAGTCTGTGTAGAAATTTAATTGGTTTATCGTGTTATAATTATGCAAAACCCAGCTAGAAGAATAGAATAGCTACACCAACTAGAACTTTTACTGTCTTAGAAAAGTTGCCATTAAAGGAATATGCAACATGCAGTAAGGACAGGCTTACTAGATGTTTAGATGTACCATTAAATGATAATTTAACAGTTGTAAGTGCTAAGTATTGGCATGGTAGATTTTCTGGTTGGTTGTAACACAGAATGCACGGAAACTACAGGATCATTCATTTAAGCAACTGAAAATGTGGCTATTAATTTGCTCAATATTGTAATCAGATGTTTGGTAAGTATTCTTATAGACTTATTTTTTGTTAATTCTTCTTGAGGCTAACTGATTATCTGATGCCTCTTGCAATAACCAATCTTTTTCTCCCACTGGATTTACTGGGTCTCCTTCATCCATAATCTAGCTTTCCCAATGGTAGATTTGAAACAAAAAGAAAAGCAAAAGACAAGATATATATGTGTGTGTGTGTGTGTGTGTGTGTGTGTGTGTGTGTGTGTGTGTATGTATGTGTGTGTGTTTGAATATCCAAATTTTGTAAGCTCAACTATTATGAATTGAAGGTAATCTATGAAAATGCAAGTAAGACTAGAAATAAATTCTCATATTATCTGGGCATCTTTGACTATCATGTACTGAAGCTCTCTATTTCAGTCAATGATTTGAATATTATATTTGCATACATATAGAAGCCATTTTAATAGCCTTTTGTTTTTATTTATTGTTAAAGATAAAATAGTTTTTTAAATTGTTATTGTTATTATATTATAATATAATAAGGTTATATATTAGATATTCCAGTTACATAAGTCAAGTTCCTAATGCTCTCCCATTTTTTTCTCTCCAATCCCCATCCAGAAGTTGTATAGTTCATTTCCAATGCAGGGTCTAGTGAGTACCCTTACTATATTTATTTACCATTGTCACTCCATTTCTGTGCCTCCTCTTACATTCCCAAAGACACATAAATGAACAATCTGAAAAAAAGAAAAAAAAATCAAAAACAAAAGAGAAAAACTCATTTTGACTTATATTAATTCTTATCAATGAAGTGTAATTTCTTTAATCAATTGCTGGCAGTTTCAAAATAGCACTTTTTTATATTCCTTCTCTATACTAAGTGGTGCATTAAAGTTAAAAGATACTGTTTTATACTTGTTATATAGCATCATCCTTGATATTGGCAAATCAATACTATTATAATGTAGTAAAAATATGTTGTACTTTAGCCTAGAATCTTGAAGTAATGATAAGAAGAAAAGGAACTGAAGTTGCTCCTGTGAATGCAAAGTAGAGCATTCGTGGTGACAGGTCAGCATCTACCAGGATCTGGGTTGAATTCTTAACAGTCACACAGAGTCATTTCAAAAAATATGATGACATGCTCTTTCTTCTAAAGGACAAATAATGACAAAAATGAATGTGAATGATTGATACATCCCAATATTCAAATTAATGCATACTCCTTAAAATAGTAAAAAATAAAAAAAAGTACTTTATGATTTGTGGAGTTTATTTGCATGCTCCTAGGTAAGTTTATGCAAATATATGTATGAATATGTGTAATTGTGTTTAAACTACCCATTCCATATTTCTCTCACTTGACTCCATTTATTTTCTTTCAATTAAAATCACACCCATAAGAAGACAAAAAGTTGATCTGTAACCACCAGCATTTGAGGTTGTAGGAACAGTATGGAGGCAATTCACAGTGCAACTGCTTTTACTTGTAGGAGAAGAGAATTCATCTGCCACTTCATTTATTTCCTCATAACTCATGGGTAATTAATTGGTCTGGAAGAACTCCTATTATACCTCTTTTGGTCATAAAAGAAATGATATTTCAAATCTTTCATTTCATATTGATCAGCTTTTATCATAAATCAATATGGCCTTCTCAACACAATTGGTCTAACCTTTAAAATGGATTTTGCATCTCCTTGTTTGGTTCAAAATGTTTTGGTATTCCTTGTGAAAAGAACAAGTACATAGTATATTCCAATCCTTCAAAATATTTTCTCAAATATTGTCCATATGTCTCCAAAATAGCTTTAATTATTTTTAAAAAGAATATTTCTAGTTTGTTGAAGGCAAAATAAAATGTTTTGACACATTTTCTTCTCTCCTTAATGAGATAATCAAATCAATATTTGCAATGCACAATAAAATTAGTCTGCATATATTACAAAAGAGTAGCGTAATTATAATTTGGTTTTGTGAAAAGATAGCTAATTTTAGCTACAGCTCTCATCTCCACATCAATATAGTACTTAGCTAGCCTGTAATTCAAGTAAGAACAAAGTAATTTCAGATGAACTTTTTCCAGTTTAAGGGATAAATTAAAATAGAAATGGCAAACATGAATAACTTCCAGTGGTTTCTGATTATTACAAACAACACTATGTATTAGATAATATAACCAACTACAGAGGCAGCAAGGTAAATCTCGAAAGAAAGTGAGGAGAGTCCCAGTGTGTTCCTTTGTGGTCCTCTCTTCAGGAGTAAAGTTTTAGAAATTGATCAAAACTCACAGTAACAACAATCATAATGGGTTCAGTAAATTTGCAGTAATATATGTGTGTGTGTGTGTGTGTGTGTGTGTGTGTGTCTGGTATTTTATTTCAATGATGTACAGTTTACATTTGATGTTTATTGTATGTCTCTCATAGATCATCAAACAAATCTGCTCGTGAAAACACTCAGGGTTGAGAGTTTTCACTCTGCACCGGAAGAATCTCTAATCTTCACTACGAACAATAAATGTGGAAAAATCACCAACTGCATTTCAAGAATTCGGTCCTTAAGGAAGTCATGTCATTGCTGATCATACCTAGTCAGTCAAAATGAGTCCAGAAAAATTCAGCCAAAGAAATTAAATGTATATAAATATTTGGGCAGTAATAGAGTTTGAACTCAGAACTTTACATCTTTTTGTTGTTGTTATTGTGGTTTACTATTTAAGAGTTTTTGGCTATTTCAGAGTTTTTGTTTTATTTAGACTTATGGTTAGCTAGGGTTTATTGTTAGGATGGACAACTGTTCTACCTGCAGCCATCTACATAGTTGAGAGGCTGTAGAAGCAAATCACACAGCACACTCACAGAGGTTCAGTCTTTTAAACTTCCTGAAGCTGGCCTGGAACCATGATTGTCTAGATTTTTTTTTACCTCCTGCACAGATGGTTTGAAGATATAAATGGCTTTGCTCTAGGTCAACATTTCTTCAAAAACTCCATTAAATTGTAACCATGTTGCTACTTTTTACAAAGGAAAATAAACAGACATCATAAAGATGATGCATCCAAATATAAAGAACTCAATCTATGGTTGCTGAAATTCAAATACCTATAAATCAAAAGGTAGAGTTCCACACACAGCAAGTACAAGCTGATGAAACAGGAAGATTATACCTCCATGGAAAAAGAAGAGTACTGATGTCCCAGAGATTTTGGTTCACAGCGGTTTCATAAGGGAATGGTAATCACAGTGGTATTCACTTTCTGGTGGTGAGCAGGACACATTTTTGTTCAGAGGCCCAAAAGATCTGTTTGGAAGAGAGGTCTAAATCTACGACACTTTACTGTCATAAATTCTACGTTTCCACTGTGCCCATTGTCACAGATGAATTGGAAAGTGTTTACTTTCAACAAGTGAGCAATATTTGTACCTCACAACATCACTTGCAGGGTCATCTCCATTCTGTGTATGGACAACTGCATTTTTATAGCTATAGTAACATAGTTGCTGTGTACCCAGATCCCCTGTTCTCCTGGTGGTTTACTTCTGTATATGCATGGCAAGATTTGTACTTTTTTTTCTTTTTAGGTATATGGAACAATAGTCTCATGGAACTTTTTTTTTTTTTTTTTGTCGATCGTGGGACTTGAACTCTGGGTCCGGGCGCTTTCCCTACACTCTTCAGCTCAAGGTGAGCACTCTACTGCTTGAGCCATAGCACCACTTCCGGGTTTCTAGTGGTTTATTGGAGGTAAGAGACTCACCGAGTTTCCTGCCTGGGCTGGTTTTGAATCATGATCCTCAGAACTCAGCCTTCTGAGTAGCTGGGATTACTGGCCTGAGCCACCAGCACCTGGTTGGCACAATTTTTTTGATGTGGTTGTTTGCACAATGTTTTTGTTTTTGCCCAAATGTTTCGATGGAGAATGTAAAAATAAATCCTCCTTTAATATCAAACCTTAACCAATTTTTTCAAACAATAAGTTTATTTGTGGACATTTATTTTTAAAAGGTTTGAGTTAAATAATTCCTAGTTATGAAAAGTATCTCTTCATTTTGTAGTTGAAAATAACTAATTCTCTGAATATTTAGATTTCGTTTATTAGTTAAAGGTATGTTTGCTTCAAATTTCATTTATTTTTTTAATTTAGCAATCAACAAGGTAGTGACTTAAACAAATAGTATAAGAAAAGATGGCCTAGGACTGTGTGACTGAGTATAAACTGAAATCGAATCAGTTTTCCAAGTGGTCAACACTAAAGAAATGACAAATAACATGTGGGTGAATAAATACATGCACACAAACATATACATGCATGCACTATAAAAGTATGTCATTCATAGGAAAACATAGAACTAAGATCATTAGATTTTCAGTGATTTCCTGAAGCTCAAAAGCCAAGTTTCATGTATTTTTACTATTTATGAAATCTCTACCTAATCTAATAATGATAATGTTTATGATAATGCCATATAAGCATAAAAAGTGTTTGTTTGTCGGGGGGTGAATAACAATGAAGTATATTTTAGGCATGTGCATATACACATATTTATATGAACTCATATTTATTTGTAAATATATATACCTAAATATATAATTTATGTGTGTATAAATATGTATAGGAATAAATATTTATATATTCACATATATATGTATATAATATATGAAGTCAGAACAATAAAATCCACCTAAACTCTGTTGGAGAAGGTAAATTGAAGAAGACAAGGGATATAATAGAAAAGGTAAGTTATTTCAAACCAGCTTGTGCACATTTATAAAATTATAACAATAGAACCCTTTATTAATACATGCTAATTCAAAATTGAATTTAAATATAAAAATAAACTACAAAAATCTAAAATCACTGAGAACAGATAATTGTAGGGTTATATGTTCAGTAAATTACAAGAAAAACGACGACATTCTGCCTCTCTACATGATAGCAGTTATACTCAGAAGGAATGGATAGACAAGCAATATTTAAAAAATTCAGAATTTAAAGGCCATGAACTTGTGTAGAATAGGACTAACACCTGAGCTACTTGCTCTAGGAGTTCATAATTATGGTAATATACTAAGAACTGTAGAGCTTGCAACTTTCTGCAAGCGTACACGTGTTTGTGAGCCAGTACCAAGGGCTGAACTCAGAGCCTCACATTCTTACTTATCGTTTTTTCTGCTATATTTAGAGTGGTTATTTTTATTGTTATTGTAAATATGTAATGTACAGAGGGAGGCCAATCACATAGGTCAGTAATGAGTATATTTCTTTTTGAACAGTGTCACTTCTTTCCTCATTTTCTCAGTTTTTTTTTCTTAATTTACAACTCTACCATTTGAGCACTTTACTTTGGTGTTTGATTGGAATAAGTGTCTCTAGGATTTGTCTTCTCTATGCTGGCTTTGAATTGGGATCTTCAGATCTCAAACTCTAGTACATCTAGAACTGGTCATAAACGACCCCTGCCCAGGAACTGTACATTTTTACGTATCTCCCTTGATTAATATTATCATCTAAGTACAGCAGACACAGAAAATAACTTTAAGTACACTGATTTGCAAAATAATTTACCTGCAGTGCTGAAAAAAATGTCTCAGTGGTAGAGTGCTTGGCTCGCATGCATGAGGCCCTGGGTTCAATTCCTCAGCACCACATAAGCAGAAAAAGCCAGAAGTGACACTGTGGCTCAAGTGGTAAAGCGTTAGCCTTGAGCTGAAGGATTGAGGGACAACATCCTGGACCAGAGTTCAGGCCCCACTTGACAAAAACAAACAAATAAACCAAAAAAGCCTGCTAAATCTATTCAGGTTGCTGAAAAACTATACTATTACAGAAAGGAGAAAACACAAATTTGTAGTGAGCACTCAGGAATTTGGCTGAGTTTCCCAGCAATAGTATATAATACCTGGCTGAACTTGGCCAAGTTCAAAATCTATTTTGTCTTCCCAGTTGCACAAATAATTAGGGAATAATTTGAATTATACCAATTGTTTGGTTGTTATGAAGAATCAATAATTAGAGATACAAAAATTTCCTTGATCTATGACTTAATATTGTAATTCAGATTATGTAGTTAATTAATACCTGAATTGTCTGCTCTTGAGCTTTTTTTCCCCTTTAAAATGCAACCACCATTTCTCTAATACAAACTCCTGTAAGCTTCCTCAAGGGATCTGTGAAATTTAGTTATATTCTCAAAATCATAAACCATCTCTGTCAAGATTAGCATGTCTAGGCAAACAATCTATTAGAAGAGATTAAATTTTAATTTTTAGGAGAATAAATACTATCCAAGAGGAAGAATGCCCTTGTTAAATGAAAATACATCTACACATAGGCACTTATAACTGCATTTAGGACAAGATTTTACTTTTGAATGTAAAAAGATAAAGTGTCAAACAACAGAGATATGTTCAGTATTTTACAGAGATATGTTTAGTATTTTCTTTGTATAGTGTCAATGTTTATGTTTATATGTAACTCTTACTATTTAATGAAAATAAATTTTTAATTGTTTGACATCAGGAAATGTTATGCTTTGCTCTAACTTAGGTTAAAAGTATCTTAAATGAAGGCAAATTATTACCAATTGGTTGTCTGTTTCTGAAGTTTTATAGCCTTATTATTCAGAGTATTAAACTCATTGTGACACAATTGAATGGATAAAGCAATCAGAAATATATATCCGTTTAATTAAAATATATTTTATTTTATATTAAACTTCAGTCTATTAATTTAACATACTTTCTTCTGTGTAATCAGATGCTTACCAACATGCATATAACAACATAATCAAGCTAGTGTTTGGGGATAATGTAATTAAAACTTAAAATGGCCAGCAGATGGCGATGCATCCCCTTACATGAGCTTACTAGACTTACTAGAGTTTATCTCTTGAACAATACAAAATTAATTTTGATAGGCTGAATCATATTTGTTATTGAATATGTCAGCAGATAAATGTTTTCGTCATTATTTTATTCTTTAAATGTCTCAATGCCCAATAAATATTTCAAAATATATTTTTATTAAATGCTTCAAAATATTTTCAAAAGTCAGGAAGCACTCATTTTATAATTTCTTTAGGAAAATGTACCTTTCAAAATATTAGTTATACATATAAAGGTCAGTTGAGGAAATTCGATTTAAATAGGAACAGTTCAGATAGTTTTAAAAGGTGCTTAATTCCCAAGAGCTCACACTACAGTGGAAAAAAGAAAAGAACATATTTATACTATAATTTGATAAGACATTGGAGCAGAGAGCTTTGAGCAGAGAACAAAAGTGTAGATGGATTGCAAAAAAACTGATAGAAAAATATCTTCATAGAAAATGTATTGGTTTAGTTGCATTAGAAATAAAGTCAATATTTTCCCAACTGTGAGATGGAGAAATGTTACTTAAGAGAGATCAGTGTAAGGAAAAATAAGTAAGGAATGTAAAAAATATTCTTGGATTTTAGGAAACTGATTATCTGCATGACCACAGTGTAAGAGTAACATCAGAGTGAAGAGAGAAAAAAGTCAAGTACATAGGTTATGATTCATAAAGCCATGAGAATACAGAATTTTCTGAAGTTATTATAAGGTAAAATGAGAACTAGTGAATATTATAAAGCAATGAGAAATTAATTAGGACCAGGCTTGTGTTTATATTCCTAGCTACTCAAGAGGCTGAGAATCACAGGTCAAAACAGTGAGTAGTTGAATCCATGCACCTCTTATCTCCATGAAACCAGAAAAAGGATGTTAAGGGAAGTGTGGCTTAAATGATCCACCAAGTGAAGTAAGAGTGTGAGGTCCTGAGTTCAAGCCACAGTATTAACATTCAAAATATGGTTTACTAAACAGCTGTGCAATCAGAGGTCATTTCGGGAGCCTGGAAAACATCAATGAAAGCCTCAATCAAACTATAGGAGGGGTGCTGAAATGAAAGGAAGAGACAGAAACATATGTGCATGAATCCTTACCTCAGTGTGTTGTACTTTGAAGTATGAATGGAGATCAGACCTCCATATGTTCATAGTTTTTTCAAATTAGTTCTAAAAAACTATGTGTCTTATTACACAGGAGCAACAAGAGCATTTCCTTTGTGGAGTAGACAGAATCCTTGCTGACTATATGAACAACAACCACATGATTTAAATGAGAGAGAAGAATAAAGTATTTCCTTTTTTCAATTCAAGGTTTTCTGTTTTATTTTTTAATAAGTTTTTTATTGTAGAAATACTGTACAGAGGGGTTACAGTTGCATGAGCAAAGTCATGAGTACATTTCTTATCAAGCATTGTTGCCCCCTCTTTTGTTTTTCCCCTACCATCCCTTCCCTCTCACCTCCACAACTACACTTCCCCCACACACCTAAATTGTAAAGTTCGTTTTTCAACCTAGTGTCTTGTACATCTCATTGTTACAATGGTTCAACCTGTATACCTATTTAAACATTTTGTTTTTTCCATTCCCCTCCCCAAATTATACCAACATCAAATACAGTGAAAACAGGATATACCGTGAGGGAGGGACATACAAAGCAACAAAAAAAAAATCACATGGTACCTTATAAATACATTAGAAACAATAGCAAGCAAGCAAGAAACAAACAAAAACACTTGTGACCCTGTCTTGGGGTTCATTTCGCTTAACTTCATCTCATATGTACATAGCTATTGACCTTTTCTACTTCTGAGACCTTTATAGTTGATAGACTCAAAGCACCTGTTACCCATGTACAGGTAAGACACTGAGACCTAAATAGGAGGTGAATAATTTTAAGTTGGATAAAGGGAGTAAATATACTTATTTGAGATTTGATGTAGTTACCTTCTGAAGGAGTGTTACATTTCCATAGGTACCTGAAGTCATGTGTACCAGACTGAAACTTAAAGATATGTAAGATACAGAAAAGATTTGACACTCAAATTAAAAAGAAAAAAAGTAACTTTTTAGAATGAAATAAAAAGAGCCATAAAGAAAAAGAGCCATAAAGGAAGAAAATGTGTACATATACAGACATTCTTACACAGAATAATACAATATTACCAATAGCTAATATGTAGTAAGGGCTTATCTGGTATCAAATATTTGGTTAGATGCTTTGAATTCATTAGTTTTCTTTACTTTCCCAAACAATTTTAGAAAGCAGAACTAGAATGGGTGCCGTTGGCACACGCCTGTAATCCTAGCTACTCAGGAGGCTGAGATCTGAGGATGGCAGTTCAAAGCCAGCCTGGGCAGTTAAGTCCATGAGACTTTTATCTCCAATTAACCACCAGAAATCCGGAAGTGGCACTATGGCTCAAGTAGTAGAGCACTCTCCTTGAGCAGAAAAGCTGAAGGACAGTGCCCAGGACCAGAGTTCAAGACCCATGACCCGGAAAAAAAAAGCATAACTGGGATGATTCCAATTTTATTTTATTTTTTAGTAAAATACACATAAAGAAGTGACCAACTTAGTCATCCTTTAGTAATTGCCCAACCTTAGGAAGATGGGACAATGTCCAATCCTAAACTTGGATCATATGAATCTATTATTTGTTCTTTTCTTTCCCAGATTTTACTGTCTTGTAACATGGATGTCAAGATCTCCTTGAACTTGAGATTCTCCTGTCTCAGCCTCAGGAGAACGGGGTTATAGAAAAGTATCAGTGCTCACATTTTTAATGTACATAGTTCAACACAGTAAACACTGGGAAAGGCGATCATAGTTCAACCACAATATTCTGTGTTTGGTCGTTGAAGTTATTCCAGGATGAGAGTCTCTTTATTCTGGGTTTAAATTAAAGCAAGCACTAATTATTGTGGGGAGGGGTTGTCACTACATGTTGGGCAGGACCCCAGGACAATTTAGATAAAGGAAGAAGCTTTGGAAAGCATAACAGGACCCTGATCTTGACACTGGGCATCTTTCCACAACAAAATTAAGTTTTTAAAAATGAAAACTTTCAGCCAAAAAAGAGAAAATGTTGATGTATCTGGGCACTCCTCTATGGCACTCATTCAGGAAAAAAATATGTGAAGTAAATAACAGATGATGAGTGCTTCTCATGGAACGTGTAAAACAGTCTTCTTGAAATGCTAAGCTCTGCTTCTCAAGCTTTATGTAGCAAAGTTGTCACTAAAGGCAAAAAATATGCCAAATTTGGGATTGGAAAAAATGTCCTAGTGATGTCATTATCTTCTTGTATTTGGAAACCAAATAGTAATTGAACACACACATGAAACTTAAGTTCAATATGTATATACTTAGTGTCCAGGGAACAGCAATGAAAATAAGGTGTACTTTATTTAAATGAATATGCCTAAAATACTCATTTTTTTAAATTATTAACTAAATTTTTATTAAGACTAAAGATGGCGACCAGTGATTATGGGTTAATCTTGCCTATGCACTTCAATACTGTGGCATCTAAGTATGTACTAATTAAATTTAAATTCACTTCTATTAACTACATTTAAATAAATTAAATGCACAGTAGTTCAGACACAACAGTCACATCTCAAGGGTCCAAGGAAGGTAACAATTGCTGTACTTCCTACTTCAGTAAGAGAATCTCTTCCTTAACCTAGGCTGGTTTTACATTCTTCTCACCTCGATTAAACTTAAGACAGTTTTCTCCTCCTCTTTCTTTCCTTTAGGCTCTTACTCTGCTTTATTAGAACATTTAAAAAAAATTGTAATTGTAATTTTTTCCTCTTCACCTTTGAGATATATGTAAATGTATTCCAGAACTTCTAGCCAGTTTTATAACCCAACAATGACTTCTTCAGAAAGCTTGGAGCCATCTTTTTGAAATGTAAATATTAAGAAAAATAGTCTTCTGTTCATACCTTTATAATTCTGTGGTAGGAGGTAGAAGCCTAACTTCATTGTGTACCTCCTTCCTATTACTGTAAAAATATAGGAAAGTTCCACTTTATAATTACGATGTACAATTATACATGTAATTATAAGTATAATGGTATTAATATAATCATGTATCATATAATATATATATAATATACAATTATATATTTTTATACATAAATATAATTTTATATTTTATGGGAAAAACAGGTTACTTAATAGTAGACTGAAAATTTTCATTATTGCATAATAATTTTACACATTTATAAGGTACAGTGTGATATTTCACAAAATAATTTGAAGCTGGAAATGTTATTTACACTGCTTTGGTCAAAATTTATATGCATGTCTTGAACTGTCTGTGCTCTTCTTAAAACTTGATATTCAAACACTGACATTGACTTCCATTTTTTAAGCTCTGATATGTTGTTCATTTAATATCATTTCTAGAATTTGAAAGAGAATATAAAATATTTCTACATTCAGTCACTGATGTGTGAAAATATTTTGGAAAAAATTGTCTGTACGTAGTAGGTACAGACTTTTATTTATCATCATCCTCTGATTCATTCAGTAGAGCAACTACCAAGATAGTTGTTGTCTTTGATATTATAGATGAAATAAGCAATCTAGAAATTTATACTTTATTGCATTAGATAGAGATTATTAGATTACAGATATATGGCAATATCCATAAATATCTATAAATCTATCTATAGTTAGATATATGAAAATTATCTACTCATCTATAGAAGAGACTTGAGCATCCATGTGTTTTGGCTTTGGTGGAATCCAGAACCCATTGCTTGAAGGTGTCAAGGCAACACTATGTTTCATGACCAAGGTGAGATAATATTCATTAAAAAGAAGAAAATTTAAACAAAGTTTAACTAAGGATGGAAGGGTAGTGATGTGACTATAATTGTATGTGAGAGAATATTTCTCACATTTACTTTAAAGTAGACAATGCATCTTTCTCGTGGTAAGTCATATTCCAGCAATTTTCCTATGATTTGTGTTGTCTACTAAAGCAATGTAGAAATTTGGACTGAACATCTAAATCACTGACCAGAGAAGTAAATGTTCCCTTACATTTTGTTTGGTGTCCTACAAATGAAACATACGCAAGCATAGACAAACATGTCAATATGACCAAGGAACTGTGTTTGCTTAGGCCAATCTAAAGTACATTTAAAGATTCTTGGTGTGAATCACACTCTAATTAAATGGTATTATGAGATAAACATCATGTAGATGTAAACAACTCTGGCATCTTTGCTGTTATATGAAAGGCATTTATCTCTGAAAGACAAGGATATGTTTATTGTGAGAAACAAATACAATGAAATGAATTGAGTATAATAAAATTACAATATGTCCAAATACTGTAATTCTTCAGGCATATATAATAATACAGATTTACTCTGATAAAAGGTCTCAAGCCATACTCTTTATAGTGATTGGATTTGAAGTGACTTTCTTTTTTTCTTCTTCTTTTTTTTAAAATGTTTTTTTATTGTGAGACTACTATACAGAGGAGGGGTTACAGGTACACGAGCAAGGTAATGATTATATTTCTTATCAAGCTTTGTTGTCCCCTTCTTTTCTTTCCCCTACCATCCCTTTCTTCCCATCTCCAAAACTACATTCCCCCTCCCTTCCCCCGCCCCCTGCCTAAATTGTAAAGTTCGTTTTTTGACTTAGCACCGAGTATATCTCATTGTTGCAATGGGTCAACTTGTATCCCTGTTTAAACAATTTGTTTTTTTCCTTTCCCTTCCCCAAATTATACCAACATCTAATACAGTGAAAACAGGGGTTATACTGTGGGGGAGGGACATACAAAGCAACAAAAAAAACTCAGGTGGTACCTTATAAATATGTTAGGAGCAATAGCAAGACAGAAAAAAATCGCTGTGTCTTTATCTTGGGCCATTTGTTAGGAAATGGAAAGACTTGGAAAAAATTAAATTCAGTGAAGTAAGCCAGGCACAAAGAAACACAGGTCCCATGGTTTCTCTCATTTGCAATAACTAGTATATGTTTGAGACAAGCAGAAAAGGTCGGATAAGATGATGTTAAGCACAATAAACCCCAAGATAAGGACACAAGTGTTTATTTTTGTTGTTTTGTTTTGTTTTGTTTTTGTAGGCCTTGAACACTGGCCCTGGTCATTATTCCTGAGCTCTTCAGCCCAGGGTGTGTGCTCTACCATTTGAACCACAGTATCACTTGGGGTTTTCTGGTGGTTAATTGAAGATAAGAGTCTTATGGACTTTCCTGCCCGGGCTGCCTTTGAACTGTGATCCTCAGACTCTTGCATAGCTAGGATTACAGGAGTGAGCCACTGGTGACCTGCTGAAGTGACTTTTTAACAACATAATTTTCAAATCCTTCAAGAATATAACAGTATTATTAATTCAGATAATGGTTTAAGAAACGTATAAATGAATCAAAAATATTAGGCAAAATATATCTTGATGAAATCAATGAAGTAATTCAGGGCTACATCAAGAAGAAACTCTAGTAATTTTAATGTTCAATATGGACTTAAATGATTAAAATGAAATTGACTTGTGCACTAAGATTGAGTACAAAACCAGGCAACCAAGCTATCTTTAGAAAACCTATCTAGAAAACCTTCAGTTTTAGGAAGTAAAAACAATTTAAATGTGTGTAATACATTTTGTTTGCAAACATAATTTTCTAGAATTCCACCAGAAGATATGTAAAAAGTATGCTAAGACTATAGCATTGATAATCTCTGTTTAGTGCACTAAGGTTTCAATTGAAAGGTAGTCCTAATTTGAATCAACATCTAAATACCTCATTTAATTACTCTGTGCCAGAGTAATTGATTTTCTAATTAGAAACTGAAAACTGCCTAAAATGGGGGAAAACATAAAGTAATTTTAGCCCACCAAATTAGGAGTTTGGCAAAGACTTCATTTAAATTTGTAGGATATATCAAGTTATATATATATACTATTAGAACTATTATTTCAGCATTACATTACAAGGTCATCTGAACACAAGTATAGTGAGATTTAGTCAAAGATGCTCATGGTGCTGACACAAATCCTGCAATACAGAAGTATCCTGGTAGAAGCACACATAATATTTAGATGGTGATTTGTTTAAAAACATAAACTAGCCGGGCACTGATGGCTCACACCTGTAATCCTAGCTACTCAGGAGGCTGAGATCTGAGGACTGAGGTTCAAACCTAGCCCAGGTAGGAAAGTCTGTGTGACTCTTATCTCCAATAAACCACTCAGAAAAGGGGGAATGGATGTTATAGCTCAAGTGGTAGCTGAAGAGCTGAATGACAGCTCCCAGGCTCAGAGTTCAAGTCCCATGACCAACAAAAAATAAGAATAAAAATAAAAGCATAAACCACCGTTACTAGAGAAACCGTTCATGATGAATTATATGGTGTATCTTTTCAGCAGAGTGAATTTTCAGCACAGATATATGTAATATGACCATAAAGAGACATGGAGGTAGTTGCATCTATTTTTTCTGCAATTAATCAAATAGGATTAGAATATACTCTCTTGTAATTCTTGGTTGTCTGCAGGTATTAACTACGTATCTGCTCAAATAAAAATTAATTCTTGCCAACCTCAACCCATGCTCAAATACTTTATATTAGCATAGGATCATTTTGCTAGATTCCTTTGCTTCCCACAAATTCTCATGACATGGGCAAAGTCTCTTCTGTGCCACATTTTAAGGATACAAATTGCTCCTGTTAAAACTTGAAAACATGTTCAGGCATTGGTGGCTCATTCTTGCAATCTTAGCTATTCAGAACACTGAGATCTGTGAACTGTGGTTCAAAGACATCCTGCCTAGGTTATCCTTGAAAACTATCTCCAATTAACTGCTAAGAATCAGAAAGTGGATTTGGGACTTAAATTGTTAAATGCGCGAGCCTGGAGAGAAAAAAAAATTCCAGGGACTGTAACTAGAACCTGAATTCAAGTCCTGTTACTGGCAAAATAAATAAATAAATAAATAAATACTACTACTACTAAAACAAACAAAAAAACTTGGAATCATGAAGCATGAATTTCATGAATCTACAAAGTGAAGGCCAGTGTGAAAATATTCTTAGTTGCTAACATCAGGCTTCTTCTACACTATAATAAAAGAATATTATTTTTAAAAGAAAAATGGTTAAATTTGTTGTTGTTAAAGTATTCCATCATCTTTAGAAAGTATACATTTATCCCCATCCTCTTACATGCATGCTTTTAGAGTAATTGGCAAAGGTGCATTGGTCAACATTTTATTTCCTTTTGAATGAATGGCTTCAAGAAAATGTGCTCTTTGACTCCTTAATATGTCAACGGCAAAAACAAAAAGCAAAAAGCAAACAAACAAACAAACATAAGGATAAGAGTTGACATTCCTTACTGACTGGGCAGTGCTATATAGTACATATTCTCAACAGACTGATTAAATTTTGATCTACATTTTACCACTGTTAATTTGTTCATTAAAAATATATCTAAACACCATAAATTTTGTTCTGCAAAAACATTTTCAATGTTTTCAATAAAAATATATCTAGATTACCAAAAGATACAATTTAGTTGCAAAATTTTGTAATTTTTAGAAAGTGGCAAGGAGATAGTCATTACACACTGCACATTAAAAGCACCTTTATATAATTATATATATATATATATATTTATATTATTAATCATATTCTAAAACTATAGTTATGTACTGATATTAGTTTGTTTCATTTTTGTGAGTGCGTTATAAGCATATAGTATTATACCATAGTTGTGAATACTGTGTACTGTTTTATTATTTGGCTAGATCATGGTTCTTGTGAATAACCTATTGGAAAATCAAACTAGATTCAAAGTTTGTTATCATTACTATTATTATTTGCAAGTAATCTTTTATAGGATGGCTAAAAACTCATCTATGATTTATGCATTTAATTCAATATTTTCTAAAATATAATTTGAATATACATATAAATCACACTTTTCAGTTCCATAATTATGTTCATTCAGCTTTATTCCTTGCTCTGGTTCATATTCTGCCCTTTCTATATTTAAAACATATGGCTGAAACATCTGGACTGACATTGAGTCAGCTGCACAATCAGTTATACACTCAGCCTTTTTCTAACGATTCACTATAAATAGGACCCAGCCCTTCCTGAATAACAATCCTGTAAAAACTTTTTTATAAATGATCATTCTTATGCTTAAGTATTTTTACAAAGTAGTTGCTAATCAGCAAAGGACTTTGTTGGTAAATATTGCCTCTTTCAACATTCTCATCAATTCCTCCTGTACCCATCTTTTCATGCAAAAATTCCTCTTACCATTGGTGCTGCAGATGTCAGTATGTTTTCTCCTTACTTCTTTCTAACTGTTCTCTTTTCTTTTCCTTGGATGTTCCCTTCTTGTGGCAGTGGTCTCCCAATCCTTATTGCTCTGTTTTATTTTAGCTGGTGATATACTGCAATTATCACCCATACCCCTGGCAGAGTTCTTGCTCCTTTCTACAGCAATATAGATGGTATTTTCAATTATCTTTGCATTCAGGTCATTAACATTTGCCTTTCCAGTGTGCAGTCATTTGTGAAGAACTCAGAATGTAGAGTCTAATTTTCTGGTTCCAAAACCTATCTGCAACACAAGCGTTGAATGTCTCTGTGGGTTATTTACCATCCCCTTGCCTCAATTCCCTTCTCTGTAGTATTGACAGATATTATATAGTACAGTTCTGAGGACTGCTTGAATTTTTATGTGTATAATTATATGTATGCATTTATTAGATTACCGTCTTTATGAAGTAGGCTTAGTGAAAGTGTTTAATTCCATTGTTAAGTTCAATTTTTTTTTATTTTTTAGTCCAGCTCAAAATAAATGTCATTCTTTGTTGCTAGTGGCAGTATTTTCAGGATCCTTAATCTCAGTTCCAATAATCTCATTCTTAATTTCTACAAACTTCTTTTCTTACTTTTTGCCTCAAGTGCCAAGTCCAGGATTTGTTGTCTACATGGATTTGCACATATTTGCTTCTACCTTATTGTTCGGCCATTCATTACATTCTCTGTCCTGCCTTCTCTGTCTACTTACTTGAAGTCCCTGGAGCATGCATTACAATCACACCAGTATGCATTGCCTCTTTTTCTATTGCTCTCCCACCTCCACAATCTGTGGTGAAATTCAAGCCATCATAAATACAATCTTCATTTTTTTTTACTTGTACATAGCTGAATATGAATTGGAAAAGCAAACAACCAAACATGATAGGCTTCATTTCAACTTCATGATCATTAACCTCATAGTGTTTTCTCTTTGTTGGTTACCACACTTTACCTATTTCTTTAGAAAATTCTCATTTTCTATCTTGTTTCAAACTTTCTCATCTTAAATACTTGCATCTCCATTCTGTTCTTATTGATTATTTCCAATATTTCTAATTTTGCATGACGTATTAGTAAAATGTGGAAAATCTTCACAGGATTATGATATTTCTACACAGGAACACTTACTTGCATCTCTCCTTAGACCAATTTTAATTTCTTCCTAACACCAGATAAAACTCTGTGTCTTAGGCTACCTGATGTAGGTGTTTATTATTTCATTCCAGCTCTCCTTTTCCTGGATCTTCTTTCAGTTATCTTCCTTCTTCTCTTGTTTCACAGGTTGCCCTCTCCTTGAGTAGCCAAATATGTTCTTTTGTATCTTATTAACCTTCACTAACAAAACATGTTCGAATGTGTAACTCAATGGCAGAGCCCTTTCCTAGCAAGGCCAAAGTCCTCCATTTGATCCCCAGTATGGCAAAACTATTCTTGGATTAACATTTTTGATTAATGAACTTTCTGTGCTCCTCTGTCAAGAATGAAAAGTCATTATTAATAGCAGCGATAATTCTGTCTTTATTCAGGGGTGAGCCAACAATGATCCTAGACTCTGAACCTCTCATTCTCAAGATTTAGATAATAGCTTCCCAAAATACACTCCTGCAGAGCAAGGTGTCCAAGTTAACTTGTAATTTCTTAGAATCTTAAGAATCACTAAAAAGGTTTTCAGAAGCAGACATCACTGTTCCTTTGTCATTTGGTGCTCAAAACCCATCTGGTCCTCAAGCTTAGTCACTAGTTGAAAGATCAAAGTTTCTCACACAGCTTCACAACACAGCCAGAGTCTGGTGTATTACAAAGTTCTCCTCAATATAGTAGCTCCATTTTCTTTACTCAATATATACAATTCACAGCCTTGGCATCTGTTATAGTAGCATAGTTCCCATCAAAATGGTTGACTTCCCATCTGCCACATGTGACCAAGCACATTCTTCCTCCTGTTAAAGATGCCTCCCCTCCCCATTTCTTCAGAGTACAATGTGAAAATGAAGCCATTGGTTGGTCATTTTATGGCAATTCTTCACCAACCCCAATTGGTATTATTTTCACATTTCTACTTTATTAAATTTTATTGTTATTACTATGATGAAATACAAAGGGGTTACAGTCTTTTTCGTCATGTCACCCTTCCATTGCTCTTGCTTGATCCCTCTTTTTCCTCTCCCATCCCTACTCACAAATTTCAGTTTACTTTCAACATAGTAAATACCACTGCTGCATTTGTTCCCTCTTTGACTCTGCCTTGTGTCCCCCTTACTCTCCCAAAGACATATGCAGTTAGAAACAAAACAAAATAAAACAAAAACAAATAAAACAAAATAAAACAAAAAACAATAATAATAATCTCTTTTTTCCATTTTCTGGAGTTTATTTTAATAAATATTTTATATGATTTTATAAGGCATATAGACATTGAGAGTTTGTATTCATCCACTAAGAATATCCTCCTTTGATCTCACTGTGTATTATTTTCACATTTTTATACTCAATATTTGGCTGTCTTGATTAGTAAAGGCCTCCTCACAAATCCTAGGCAGCATCTATTCTAGCTGCAAGGCCTGGTTGGTCGCCACAAAAAAATATGTACCTTTAATGAAGGCTCTCTGACTCTGAGGTGAGATGGGAGACTTCAGAGGTAGAGCTGTGATGGGAGAGGAAAGACTCACACTTGTTCCAGCCATGTGAAAGGTAGCCATGCCCTCCCCAGCTGCCTGGTACCTTGATGAATGTCAGAAATGTTGCTCTGGGCATCCAGGATGAGACTTACTTCTGCTCTTTCCTGGTCCAGCTTAGAAAACTTTCCTGACAGAGGAGTTCTAGGAGTACAGTCAGCAGAATCCTGTGTGACCTGATGCTCATTCATGCTGGAGGACATGGTGAGTGGGGCAGGGACAGCGCTGTGGGCATTAGTGACCATGAAGATGTAAGATTTGTCATGAGCACCACTGACCCATGAGGTGGGGTGGTTAAGTCTCTCATGAGTGGGGCTAATGAGGGCCAGCACATCATGGGGATACTGTGTTATCCCCCACTCTGGTTTCAGCTAGGGTTGGCACTGACCTGGGTGAAACTGGGTGTCACCCACCACAGGGAGGAGGCTGCATCCAGTTGTGATGGCAGCCACAGAGTATAATCTGCCATTATTCCTGAGAAGAGCTTTCTGTGAAATGCAGTCTCTTTAAGGAATTTCTGCCTCACCTGGCTTCTGGGACAGGCATGTGTGAGCTACAGCTGAGCTCCTTGTATCAGCCACTGCTATGGCCTCATGATTCTCATCCCAAATAAACATTCCAGGGACACCTTGGGCTGGAATACCTAGATTGTCTAGTGAGACATTATCAACATTCAGATACAGGGCATATCTGTGTGCCCGGAACTGGTGATCACCTGAATGTAGGTCTCAGGGCCTGTGTGGCTGGACTTGAACTTTCCTGGGTCAGTCAGGCTCTGGAGGGCATGACTCCTGTTTTCTTAGAATTCTTCAGTACACCAGTGTGGCTTAAGAGTCCACAGGAGTGTTGGGCCACGGCAAAACATTGTCTACTGTCCTAGATAAAGCTCCGCACTGACTTGGTACTTCTCACGAGGACATGGATCCTAGCAGAAAGAAGATAAAGGCAGCATCTAAGGTATCCACTTAGTTACCCACTTATGGCTGTGACAAAATATCTGATATAAACCAAGCAGGAAAGGTTTCATTTGGATCATGATATTAGGGCTTTCCATGCTAGAAGGTTGTTCCAGAGCAAAACCTCACACAATGGGAGAGTTGCCTCAGGGCAGTCTGTACAGCCATCCTCTTGTTTATACACAGGCTTTTAATCAATAGAGATGAAGTCCCATAATCTTTATGCCCATGTTCAATCACAGATGTCCAAATCTGCACCTCCTGAGTAGAATTACAGGTGCGAGTGACCATGCCTGTGATAGCTGTAGTTGCTGTTCACTATCAAATAGAAGAGTGGAGACATACCCATGTGTTTCGCAAAGCATGTCTCTTTTTGTGTCTAAGAGTATCTCAAGACAGCATTAGTTCAGAAAAGGATGGAGACCTGTCCTGAATGTGTATAGTACCCTTCTATAGACTATAAGCCTGAGTGAAAGAAAAATGAAAGCAGGAGAAAGCAGGGACACACAGGTCCCTTTCACTCCCCCCCTACCTTTGTGAGTTCCACAATTTGAGCTGTTCCCCCTCTGTTAAATTCTCCCCACCATGATGGACTGAAATAGTCAGGCAAAATAACCTTTCCTTTTTCAGTTGTCTGTGTCAGATACTTTGTGACAGCAGCACACATCTGACCTGTGGAGTTTATGGTGGGAGGTATTTGGAAATGTTTGGGACAGAGGATAGAGAAGGTCCCTGACGCTGTAAGCAGAGGTGAATGGGTAATTACTGTTTGAGCTTAAAAATACCAGAATTATGTTTTGATTAGACAAGGCTTCTGCCTGTCGTGTATGGTCTTTGGCCTCCATCCCTGAGAGTTGTCTGGACTGTCCTTGGATCTCTAAGGTCAGTGTATGAAGCTGCACAGAATTTTGGGTTTACAGGAGTGGTTTTGTGCTCTTGTGTCCCAAGGCTGGGACTCCATGTCCCAGCTCTTTTCCCTTTTGCTATTTTCTGAATGGAGACTCTGTGGATGCCCTGGTAATGGCTGGATGGGATGGCCGGTTTCTTCACCATTTTCGCCTATCTGGGATGTCGGGTGTATACCAATGGTCCAAGCTTTTTATTATTGAGATGGTGTCTTGTCAACATCCCTTAGGCTCTCCTTGACTCCTTTCAGTCTCTTCCTGCCAAGTGCCTACGTAGGATTATAAGTGTATGTCATCATGCTTGGCCCCTTTCCCCAATTCCTGACAAAAGAAAGTTCATCTGAAACCTTATTCTCACTGGCAAATAGATAGCTGTGATGACACATAGGAAAAAATCCTGTTCTGGAAATGCTTCTTATTTTTATCTCTTGCATTCAAGCATCTAAAACAGAGGCTCAGAAACCACAGGCCCGGTTTGTGGTTGCCATAAAGCTCTGGACTAGCTTCTACTAGATGTGTGGCTCTGGCACTGCCCCGATTCTCACCTCCCCCAAAGACAGCCGAGATGGCTGTATTCTCAACCAACCCCTTCAACGGAACACTGAAGAAACTCTACAAGAGCTATAACGTATTAATATTTTCTCTAAATACTACTCTCTTTAATTTGAGCATGATCCCATGGTCCCTTCTTGAAAGGTTATCTTCAGGCTGAGCTCAATATGTAGACACAAGGTCACTCCTGATATTGCCTTTTACTTTATCTGAGACTTTTTAAACTAGAATATGTGAAGAATGAAAAGGGAGAAGAAGAAAAGAAGAAGCTAGAGGTTGAAAGATGATTTGAAGAAAAAAAAGGAAAGGTGAGTGGGCATGGTGGTGTGTGTCTGCAGTCCCAGCATTTGGCAAGCTGAGGCAGAAAGATCAGATGAACCTAGGACTTCAGGGGAAGTTTGGACAACACAGGGAAAACCATCTGTGAAACATTTCCTACAAAAACAAGACAATTTACTACAAAAATGTCCAACTGAAAGCAACGGAAAAAAGAAAAAAAGAACGTGTTCATGGGTCCAGAGGTCAACATTCAAATGAAAGGAAAAAGATAAAAAAAAATGAAGTATGTGCTGATGGTCTTTCAACATCAAAGCAAGACCTTCCGGTGATGGGTAAAGGAGAAGTGAAGATGGAGAATGACAGAGGGCTGACATGGAGGTGACTAAAGCCTTAAAGATACTTTACAACATCTTTTGCATCAGCACTCACATTTTGTGGTTTCCTATCTGACCAGAGTTAGAGGCATGAGTCCCTCTGGACAGCCCTTCTTCTCCTTTGATGCTATTTTATTTTATTTTTGCCAGTCCTAGGGCTTGAACTCTGGGCCTGGGTGCTGTCCCTGAGCTTCTTTTTTTTTTAATTTAATTTAATTTTATTTGAGAACATACTGTACAGAGGGGTTACAATTACATGGGCAGGATAATGCATACATTTCTTACCAAGCATTGCAGCCTACTCTTTTGTTTATCCTTCACCTCCCTTCCCAGCCTCCCCCCTCCCCCCACCCAATCCTTCCCACCCTCCCCCCCACAACGACATTGTAAAGCTCATTTTTGACATGACATTTTGTACTTTCCCTGAGCTTCTTTTGCTCAAGGCAAGCACTTGACCACTTGAGCCACAGCACCACTTCTGGCTTTTTTATGTAGCTTATTGCAGATAAGAGTCTCCTAGAGTTTCCTGCCTGGGCTGGCTTCAAACTATGATCCTCAGATCTCAGCCTCATGAGTAGCTAGGATGACAGGAGTGAGCCACCGATGCCCTGCTCTTCATTCCTTTTACCCTTTGCTCTCCCCACCACAGCTATGGTGTCTACTTACCTGTGTTCTCCACCTTCCCCAACCCACATATCTGACAGATGCTCTCCACCCACTTATTCATGTCCTCCTCTGTCCTGGCCAACAGGTAAAAAGTGTGCTTGTTGTTCTAAATGGCAAACACAAAGCCATCTGGCTACCTCTCATTCTAGAAGGTCACACCAGAATTTACAGCTTCACAGAGGCTCAGGTCAAAACACCTCTGGGGCTTCTAAGAGAGGTCATTCTTGTAGTATACCACAGCACCTTCATCATTGCTTGTCTGGCCACTCCACAGGATAAACCAGCATTTCCTGCAGACCTAGATACCACTGGGCAAACATACAAGGGGAGTATAATAGGTGAAAGATGGTAGGTGTTGGGGCTGCAGCAGGCTGCATTGGAGCCTGTCTCATTTTTAGGATTTCTACACTGTGAGAAATGGAATAGATCTGCATTTGTTTTTTTTTTTATTTTTTGTAATTAAGTTTTTTATTGTGAAAATACTGTACAGAGGGGTTACAGTTACATGAGCAAGGTAATGAGTACATTTCTTATCCAGCATTGTTGCCTCCTCCTTTGTTTTTCCCCTACCATCCCTTCCCTCCCACCTCCACAACTACCCCCCCCACCAGGTTCCCCTTCCCCACTTAAATTGTAAAGTTCATTTTTCGACATAGTGTCTTGTACATCTCATTGTTGCAATGGGTCCACCTGTATCCCTATTTAAACAATTTGTTTTTTCCCTTCCCCTCCTCAAATTATACCAACATCAAATACAATGAAAACAGAGGTTATACCGTGGGAGAGGGACACACAAAGCAACAAAAACATCACATGGTTCCTTATAAATACGTTAGGAACAATAGCAAGGAAGGAAAAAAACTACTTGAGTTCTTATCTTGGGGTTCATTTTGCTTAACATCATCTTTTTTTTTTTTTTATTTGAGAACATACTGTACAGAGGGGTTACAATTACATGGGCAGGATAATGCATACATTTCTTACCAAGCATTGCAGCCTCCTCCTTTGTTTACCCTTCATCTCCCTTCCCAGCCTCCCCCCTCCCCCCCCCCCACCGACATTGTAAAGCTGGTTTTGAGATGACATTTTGTACTTCTCATTGTTGCAACAGGTCCACCTGAATCCTTAAACGACTTGTTTGTCCCCGTCTCCTCCACATGATATACTGACATCAAATATAGTGAAAGCGGGGGGGGGGGGGGTTACACTGTGGGGGAGGGACATACAAAGCAACAAAGAAATAATCTTATAAATGCGTTTGAAACACATGCATGAAAGAAACAAAAACATTAAAATACATATTTGAGGGTTCGTTTTCCTAACATCACATTCTCTGACTTTTTCCGCTTGATTCATACCTATACTAGATATTGCAAATAAGGGAAACCATGGGACCTATGTTTCTTTGGGCCTGGCTTACTTCACTTAATATAATTTTTTCCAAGCCTTTCCATTTCCTAACAAATGGGGAAATGTCATTCTTTCTGATGGAGGCATAGAATTCCATTGTGTATATATACCACATCTTCTTGATCCATTCATCTACTGAGGGGCATCTGGGTTGGTTCCATATCTTAGCTATGGTAAATAATGCTGCAATAAACATAGTTGTGCTGGTAGCTTTAGTGTGGCCTTGTTTGTGATCATTTGGGTAAATGCCCAAAAGTGGGATTGCTGGGTCATTGGGGAGCTCTATGTGGAGTCTTTTGAGGAACCTCCATACTGCTTTCCAAAGTGGTTGAACAAGTTTACATTCCCACCAACAATGAAGTAAGGTTCCTTTCTGTCCACATCCCCTCCAGCATCTGTTGTTGTTAGAGTTCTTGATTTTTGCTGTTCTAACTGGAGTGAGGTAATATCTCAATGTTGTTTTGATTTGCATTTCTTTTATGGCTAGGGATGTTGAACATTTCTTCATGTGTCTATTGGCCATCCTTCTTTCTTCTTCAGAGAAGCTTCTCTTTAAGTCTTTCGCCCACTTACTTATTGGGCAGTTGTTTCTTTGAGGATTTGTTGTTGGGTGGTTTAATTTTTTGAGTTCCAAGTATATTTTAGATATGAGACCCTTGTCCGTTGTATGGCTAGTAAAGATCTTCTCCCAGTCCATGGGCTTTCTATTGTAGATCTGCATTTGTGAAGCAACAATCTCTGGCAAAAGTTCTTATCATATGTGGCACTGCATACTTCCAGCTAAGACATGGGATGATGACCCAACACCACAGAAAATGCATCCACCCAGACCCAACATCAGGGCAAGGACCCTGTACTTTCAGGTAGGATCCATCCTTTGAGGCCATGAGATCTCAGTCTGCAAACAGGGAGTCCCTTCCCATGAGGCATGGTGAGTGGAGCCACAATAAATCCTGGTTAAGCAGCAGATAAGGTTTCCCATCTTCAGTAGAGTATGTTTTGAAACTGTGCATAGCTAACATTTGAGGTTTGCCAGTTTGAACTCAGCCCAGATAAGAAAGTTAATGAAACTCTCATTTCCAATTAACTACCAAGCAAAAGCCAAAGGTAAAGGTGAAGCTCAAGAGAGTTAGAGAGCCATCCAGTAGAGCAATCACTATGAGACAGAGCACTTGCACACACATCCCTAAAGAGTGAGTGGATACAACCTACAGCATCCACTCTGTCGAGCCATTAAAACAATAAGATGATTCAACCTCTTTACACTGGCAGTGGGCTACCACCTGAAGAGGCAGGCATTGGTAAAGACTCCTCTCCCTCCCTGCCTGTGCCCCTGCATGAGGGCAACATCTGGGTGACAACACCTCCCCTCCCTCCAAAACAACACTTCTCCCCCTTGGGGATCCATGCTCTCTGGTTCTGACACCTGCGGTGGGAACCTCACTCTGAGGTGTCTGTGGTGAGTCACCCAACACTTGAGCACATGAATCAGCCTGTGCCATAACCCCCACTTCCCCAGTCCCCCCAACATTCACATCCAGACCCCTCCCACAACCTCTTGTTCTGGGGAACCCTCCTGCCCCTCCCTGAACTCACACATAGTCCAGACTTTTTCTCCTAGGATGACTTCTTCAGCCAGCCAGAGCACACAATGTGCCCATGGTCCATGGCCAGTGCAGGGAACTGAGCTGTAGGCCAAACTCCTGATGCTGCAGTCCAGCACCAGCCCTGGGGCCCACGTCCCCCCTATGCACACATGCACTCCCCAGTCCATGGATTTGCCCTCCCCAGCCCCACTGGGAACCCCCAGCCGGCTTCAATTGATCTGGCTCTTGACCCCCTGGGCTGAGGTTGGGGATGCAGAAGGCCTTAGAACTCCAACAACAGGGGTTTCCCCAGAGCCAGGGAGAAGGCAGGGTAGTTCCAACTAAGATGTGGGAGAGCACTTCTGCACACCATCGTTCCCTGGTGGAAACAATGAAGAAACATCTGTGTAAGAATCAAGAGAAGAAGGTAGGACCCACACACGTTGCACCCAGCAAAGCTCCCATTGATGGAGAAGGATGGCACACAGACATTTTTTAAAACAAGAAGGAATTTAGGAAAGAAGCTAGAACTCTTTCAGGAAGAATGATCCAACTAATCGATGATAAAAGACATGAATTGGTGACTAGAACCCTTTGTTTTCAGATGGGAGACAGTCTACAAAATCCAAGGACTAGAGAATGAAATACAGGGAGGCTGAGGATCCAGGCATGGGCATGGAGGTGGGTGACTGCGTAGGGTGGGGAGGGGCAAAGCCACGGGCTGGGAGGCACACAGGGCAAGAGCTGGGCCACTGCTTCTGGAGTTTGCCCTGTCGGTCGGGTGTCTGTGCTCGCCATGGATGGTGTGCACATTGTGTGTTCTGGCTGGCTGAAGAAAGCTCCCAGGGAAGACTAGTGTGGACCCTTTGTGAGTATGAAAAGGGGCAGGCCCAAAGCTGCTGGGAGTGGGATGGGTGCCCCCTCCCCTTAAGCCTCCTACCTCCATGCAGACATGGCAGAGTGAGTGAGGTTCACACTGCATGTGTTACAGCATGAGAGTGCAGATCCACAAAAGGGGGGCCATCACCCCAATGCTGCCTGCTGGGGCACAGGTAGGGAGGGGCTCTTCCCCTGTGCCTGCCTCTCCATATGGCAGCCCACAGCCTGTGTAATCTGCTTGAATCACATTATTGTTTTTATGGCTAGATAGTGTGCATGCTGTAGAGTTTAACCATTCACTTATTAGTGTTGGGGGGTGTGGTGGGGTACATGTGTGTGCAGGTACTGGGGTTTCAACTCGGGGCCTGGGTGCTAGCCCAGAGCTTTTTTTACACAGGGCTAATAGACCTAGAGAGCTTGATCCACAGCTATGCTTCTGGCTATTTTCAACAGCTCGTTCCAGAGTCTGACAGACTTTTCTGCCCTTGCTGACTTTGAACCGCTATCCTCACATCTCAGCCTCCTGAGTAGCTAAAGACAGGCATGAGTCACTGGGACTGCAGAATGTTTTAAATTTTTGTTCTGCAATAATTAAGAGTTTTCTTGTTGTAGGATTGCTGTTGAAAAGGAAATATTCTTTTAAATTTCATATGGAAACAGAATCTCATTTGCAAATAAGGAAAGTGTAGCCAGTGGCCGGTGGCTCACACCTGTAATCTTAGCTACTCAGGAGGCTGAGATCTGAGGATCACAGTTCAAACCAGCCTGGGCAGAAAAGTCCATGAGACTTATCTCCAACAAACCACTAGGAAACCAGAAGTGTCGCTGTGGCTCAAGCTGTGGAGTGCTCGCCTTGAGCTGAAGAGCTGAGGGACAGTGCCCAAATGCAGTGTTCAAGACCCACGACTAACAAAAAAAAAAAAGAAAAAGAAAAAGAAAAGTTATTTTTTTTTAAAAAATATCTTTACCTTACTGCATTGTTGGTGGGAGTGTAAATTTGTTCAACCACTTTGGAAAGTAGTATGGAGGTTCCTCAAATGACTCCACATAGAGCTCCCCTATGACCCAGCAATCCCACTCTTGGGCATTTACCCAAATGTTTACAAACAAGACCACACTAAAGCTACCAGCACAACTATGTTTATTGCAGCATTATTTACTATAGCTAAGATATGGAACCAACCCAGATGCCCCTCAGTAGAAGAATGGATCAAGAAAATGTGGTATATATACACAATGGAATTCTATGCCTCCATCAGAAAGAATGACATTATCGCATTTGTTAGGAAATGGAAAGACTTGAAAAAAATTATATTAAGTTAAATAAGCCAGGCTCAAAGAAACATAGGTCCCATTGTTTCCCTTATTTGCAATATCTAGTATATGTCTGAGTCAAGCAGAAAAGGTCAGATAAGGTGATGTTAGGGAAATGAACCCTAAGATATGTATTCAAATGTTTTTTTTTTCTTTCATGCAATTGTTTCTAACACATTTATAAGATTATTTCTTTGTTGCTTTGTATGTCCCTCCCCCACAGTATAACCCCTGCTTTCACTGTATTTGATGTTAGTATAATTTGTGGAAGGGAAGGGGAAAAACAAATCATTTAAATAGGGATACAGGTGGACCCATTTCAACAATGAGATGTACAAGTTGTTATGTCGAAACAAACTTCACAACTTTGGTGTGGGGGGGGGGGTTGGGGAGGATTGGGTGGGAAGGTGGGGAGAGGATGGGGAGGAATGGGAAGGGGAAACAAAGGAGGAGGCTACAATGCTTGATAAGAAGTGTACTCATGGGCTGGGAAGGTGACTCAGTGGTAGAGTGCTTGCCTTACATGCCTGAGGCCCTGGGTTCGATTCCTCAACACCTCATAAACAAAAAGAAAAAAGTCGGAAGTGGCACTGTGGCTCAACTGGTAGAGTGCTAGCCTTGAGCTGAAGAGCTGAGGGACAGCGCCCAGACCCAGAGTTCAGGCCCCTAGTGAGTATCATGGTTGCATTACTTGAGCTCTGCTTTTTCTTTGATTCCCTTTCCCTTCCATGGATCAGATAAACTCATATACAAGATAAAGGATGCAGAAAACTGAAACAGAAAAAAAATAGAAATTGTCTTTGTGTTCTGTTTCCTTTTCCCACCTCATAACCCTGTCTAGATGTTCCAGTATTTACTCATGTGAATTCCAAATTCATATCCTGTGGCTGACAATGGCAAAAACCAAAAGGGACTGCTTGGGACATGCAGGCCCAATACCTATCATGCTCATATTCAAAGCTTTGATATAAGTCGTGTGAATTATACCTCCTCTGTGTTTCCTAGTGGTCTGAAAGAAACACTGGGTTGTCCTGTGGAGCAGCAAGGTATGGTGACCCAGATGTGTGAAATACTATAAGAACAACTATAAAAGCCTGGCATTGGTGGCTCACGCCTTTAATCCTAGCTACTCAGGAGTCTGAGATCTGAGGATCACAGGTCAAAGCCAGCCTGGACAGGAAAGCCCATGAGACTCTTATCTCCAATAAACCACTCAGAAAACTGGAAGTGGCACTGTAGCTCAAGTGGTAGAGAGCTAGCCTTGAGCTGAAGAGCTGAGGGACAACACCCAGGCCCAGAGTCCAAGCCCCACGACTGACAAAAAAAAAAAAAAAAACAATCATACCAAGAAGCCCCTGAGGAACATCGATTTGAGCTTCTGCCAGTGGGTAGGTACAGAGGTGAACTTCCACACCATGAGGCAGCCGAATGGCTTTGTGTTATTCATTGATACCACTGAGAGCCCTTTCTACTTGTTGGCCAAGATAGAGGAGGACATGACTAAGAGGGTGGACAGTACCTGTTGGATCTGTGCCTTTGTGGAGATCAACCAGAGAATAGATAGGTAGATGTCGTGATTCTGTAGTGAGGAGAACCATGGTATCACTGAGTCTTTCTCCTCACCAGGGAAAATAGCCAAGGAGAAGAAGAGGCTGGCTGACTATCAAAGGGACTCCAGTCCCTGATGACTGGTGGATTGAAAATCAAGAAAGGTGGGTTGTGATGAAGCAAAAACATCTTGTAAAGTGTCTTTGTGGCTCTAGACACTGCTTCCTTGGCCATCTGCCATTCTTTTCTTCATTTTTCTTGTACACCCACCACTTGCTGGCCTAAAAAGCACCTAAAAGTACCTAAAAAGCATCGTCTTGACTTCTGATCCCAGTTCTTAAAACAAATAAGCTCAAGATTAAGTGTTGCAGAGCAACAACATACATACATATTGAGCAACTAGTACAGTTTTCATTTTGCAAGTGCCTATGTGGCAAACAGAGCTATTTTTCTATCATGTGTATATTCTCTTCCATTACATTGAAATATAAAGCAAGAGGAAAGCTGGGCACAAGTGGCCCAGGACTGATATTTTACCTACTCAGGCCGCTGAGGTCTGAGGATCACATTTAGAGGTCAGCCCAGGCAGGAAAGTCCAAGTAGGCCCCAGTCTCCCTTCAGAGCCCCTGTTTCAGTGGTTAAGGCACAGGTGTCTATCCTAGAGGTGAGTACCTCTGCTGAGGGCAGAGTGAGGTTCCAATGGTGAGGGGAAGGAGGGGAAGAGGGGATCCTACCTGTAGGCAACCCCTCTGGATCACAGCCCACAGCCCTTGCAAAGAGGCTGAATCACATTATTTTTTTTTTATGGCTGGTTTGGATGCCATAGTATTTAAGCACTCACTAATTAGTGTTGGGAGTGAGAGGTGGGATGAGCTGGTGTTCGCTTAGGTACTGGTACTGGGGTTGAAACTCAGGCCTGGGGACTATCTAGAGCTTTTTTGCTCAAGGTTGTTAGTCCTAGACCACTTGGGCCACGGCTCTGCTTCTGGCTTTTTTTTTTTTTTTTTGGCAGCTCATTGCAGGTAAGAGTCTCTCAGACTTTCCTGTCTGGGCTGACTTGAACTGTGATTCTCATATTTCAGCTTTCTGAGTAGCTAGGATGAGAGGTGTGAGCAGCCACTGGAATTGTGTATCTATTTTTTTTAAACTTGCTTCGGTAATATTCAAGAATTTGCTTGTTGTATGTATGCTTTTGAAAGGGGAATATTCTTTGGAATTTTCAATGGAAACAGAATCTCATCTGCAAATAGGCAAAGTTTTATTTATTTATTTGTCTTTTCTTTTTTGGCACTGACACTGAACACAGGTATTTGTATTTTCTAGGCAAATGCTTTGCCACTGAGCTACATCCCAGCCCCAAGTTTTTTGTTTTGTTGTTGTTGTTGATCATGATGTTATTTTGCCAGTACTGGGGCTTGAACTGTTCTTGAACTCCATTTTACTCAAGGCCAGCACTTTCCCAACTGAGCCACTGTACCACTTATGTCTTTTTCTGTTTATGTGGTACTGGGGAATTTATTGTTTTAGTGGGGGGGTCCAGTTGTGGGGCCGGAACTCTGAGTCTCGGCACTGTCCCTCAGCAGTTCAGTTCAAGACTAGCACTCTACCACTTGAGCCACAGCGCCACTTCTGGCTTTTTTCGTTTTTCTTATGTGGTGCTGAGGAATCAAACCCAGGGCCTCATGCATGCAAGGCAAGCACTCTACCACTGAGCCAACCTTCCCAGCCCCAGTACTGAGGAATTGAACCCAGGGCTTCTTGCATGTTAGGTAAGCACTCTACCACTAAGCCACATTCCCAGCCCTTGTTTGATTATTAATTAATTTGCCATTCTTGGGGCTTGAACTCAGACTTGGGCACTGTCCTTGAGCTTCTTTTTGCTCAAGACTGGAACTCTACCGCTTGAGCCACAGTGCCACTTCCAGCCTTTTCTATTTAATGTGGTACTGATGAGTTAAACTTGGTAGGCAATACTGTACCACTAAGGCACATTCTCAGCCCTTCTCCTTACTTCATTTTATTTATTTATTTATTGATTTATTTATTGGTTGGTTGGTTGGTTGGTTGTGGTGCTTGAACTCTGGGACTGGTGCTGACCCTCAGCTCTTCAGCTCAAGGATAGTGCTCTACCACTTGAGCCACAGCGCCACTTCCAGGTTTCTGGTGGTTAATTGGAGATAAGCATCTCACAGACTTTCCTGCCCCAGCTGGCTTGCAACTTTGATCTTCAGATCTTTGCCTCCTGATTACCTAATATTACAGAAGTGAGCCACAAGTGCCCAGATTCTCCTTAATTTTTGAAATATCATAGAGAAAAAAAGCCACTCACAGATCTGGGAGAAAAATCTGTCTGGATCTCCTAATCCCATTTTAGATTCTGTTCCATCTGCTCTCACAGGTGAGATGACTGGAGAGGAGGTGAGGAGAAAGTGGAAGGCCCTTGCTCTGGTTTTCCCATGCCACCACCATACATGTGTGGACTGGAAGGCTCAGCACGACAAAGCTGAGGGTACTGGCCTATATTGCCCTGTGGGATGTGTCCCCTAGTTCCTGCTCTCATACCCGGAAGGCTACTGGGGAGGAATCCAAATGGCAAGGCTAACCTGAAGCAGCCCCTCACCAGATGCTCACTTATGCTGGGTGCTGACCTTGCCCCATGGCCTATCTCAAGTTATGATGTGGGGGCCTCAGCCTGATTGGAGGGAGGCAGGGAGAGAGAGTTCACTGGATTCTCCCACAGAAGCAGCACCCTCCTCTATGCCTCCTCCCAGGACCTGGACCCCTGGCCAGGCCTGCTCATGGCATCCACAGCAGTTTGGATAATACCCCTGCTCTCCTCCTCCTCTCTTTCATCCTTACCGGGGTGGACTCAGGGTCACTGGGAGCCATGAGGTGTGGGGAGTGAGGAGGCATCATGTTTACAAGGTCTACATGTCACCATCTCATGTCCCCCAACCACACAGCAGAGCGACTCCTCTGAGGTCTCAGGAGGTGATAGTCTGGGCAAAGATAGCACTGCCCCAGGTGGTGTGCAGCTGACATGGAGAGCTGCACCCTTCTCCAGTGGAGGCCTCTTCTCGGGGAGTGAAACAGCTCATGACACTAAATGAATGGAAGGTCATATGTAGTGGGCTCACACCCTTCATCCTACCTCCTAAACGAGGCTGAGATGGGGAGGATTATGGTTCCCAGAGCTAGCCTTGGTGGCTGGAGCAGGCCTTGGAGTGCCCTCCGTGGTGGCTTGTGGGGAGGGGGAGACAGGTGGTTGGACGGAGCATGATCAGAGATTGGACAGGAGGATCAGTGATCAGTCCCTCCAAGGGGCAGGGCCTGTCACCTGGCCTGAGAGAAAGGGAGACCCTGGGGCCTGTCATGATGGGGATCAGGGTGCTGGCATAAGTGAACTGGGGGTATCTCAGTACTGGGTGCCAAGGATGGGCCCAGCAGGGGTCGCACCTGTTCCATCTCGGTGGTGACTGGTGAGGCCACTTGGGTGGTAAGTGGGGTGAATCAGTGTCCACACTACGGGGCCACATACAGGATGCCATTCAGGGAAGGCCGCAGTGAAGACAGAGGGATGGACATCCAAAAATGCTGAACTCATCTCCTGGGCCTGGAGCTGTCAGCGGCGGTGGGCATTTTGCTCTGAAAATCACTGGATTGCCTGGAGATAGAGGTTTTCTTCTGGGCATTTGTGGTGACTGAAGGTGGTGATGGGTGACTAAGCAAGGAGGTTTGAATGGGTGGTCTGCAAATTCCTCACAGGATGTGTCCTCACTTGACCCTAGAAACCCAGGGTAGGGTCATCCCCATGAGGAAAAGAGCTGGGCCCATTGCTAGCCAAGCCCATGTCCACAGAGAATCTCTGCAGCTCTCTCACCTTGAGAATTCTCACCAGCAAATGGTGTTTCAGAATGTGTCTATTGTTTACTTGTGATCATCTCAGGCCAATGAACGTAACTCCTTAGCATCTAACATATGGGGATTGAGGTTCAAAGCCAGCCCCACAGACTGACTGAACACTACATTTATTTTTTTTGAAGGAAATTTTATTTTTACTTGATAAATAATTGAATATATGTGTGTTATATAAAGTGCCACACACATTCTGGAATAATTCAGGTTAACTTGTATATCAGCTTAAACAGTTATCATCTCTTTGTGAAAACAACATTTAAAATCATCTACCTATTTTGAAATAGATAAAATATTACTATTCACAATATCACCTTGCTATAGTATTTCAGTCATGTTCACCCTTCATCACATTCTCCTTTTGCTCTCCCTCATTCTCCATTTCTGACACAATTATTTATATATTCATGGTGTGTGTGTGTGTGTGTGGTGTGTGTGTGTGTGTGTGTGTGTGTGTGTGTTTGTAACTGCGCTGTATTAGAAACATTCCAAATATTCACAGTCAAATAAATGTGGTTGTTGACTAAAATTGTGCTATGTCTAACAATGGAGTGCCACTCATCGATGAGAAAGGGAGGAACTGATATAGTTAAATTAAACATTTATATTAAGTTAAAGAAAAAAAAGGGAGAAAGAACTAGCACTGTGTTAGGTGCTGGCAGATCATCCTAAAATGACATCTGCTCAGGAGACAATTGACAACGTGGTGATAGTGCTTTAAAGGCAACACAGGAAGAAAATCCTGAGATGCCCTATCTTCAGTTAACTGGCAAAAATGGGAGGTGTGGATCTTCAGTCAGTACACTGCTGCATCTGTTCACCCTGGGTTTTTGTTTTTTCTTTTATTTTTGAGATTGTATTTTTTCTGGCCACCTTCTTCCCCTGGAAGTGGCAAGTATTAGGTATATATAAGAAGAGAATTGTTTTCTGATTGATCATTTTCTGTGTATGTGTGCTAATATGGGTACTTGAACTTAGGTCCTGGGTGCTAAACTTTAATGTTTTTTTTTTCTCTGCTATTACTTGTGGGCCTTGAACTCAGGACACTGTGCCCCAGTCCCGCCCTCCTTTCTCAGAAACAATCACCATCAGGGCTGGGAATGTGGCTTAGTGGTAGAATGCTTGCCTTGTATACATGAAGCATGTACTGCATGAAAAGGAAAAGTCAGAAATGGCGCTGTGGCTCAACTGGTAGTACACTAGTCTTGACCAAAAGAAGCTGAGGCACAGTGCCCAGCCCCTAAGTTCAAGGCCTAGGATTGACAAGAAAGAAAAGAAAGGAAAAGAAAGAGAGACACACAGAGAGACAGACAGACAGAGAGAGAGAGACAGAGAGAAAGACAGAAACAGAGAGAGAGACAGAGAGAGAGAGAGTACACAAGAGCGAGAGTGAGAACCGGCACAATTTAAGCCACATTTAACCACTGATGGTGAACTCCATGTCCTCTATTATCTGCTCTGAGCCTTGCTTTCCTCAGAGATTCCTGAGATATCCAGCTGCCTTCCCAGCACCTTGGGTTTGGTCTGGTTTCACTGGGCACCCACAGGTTGCAGCCCTGGCCTGCACCTCCACCAAGTCGGGGGAGAGAGCCCTCTGGTGGCTATGGTAGGTATGGCAAGAGTGCATTCTTAGGCCAGGGCAGAGAGGAGAGTGGAGCCTAGGCCAAGCCCAGGCTGCCTGTGCCTCACCAGGAGGAGGAGGCCTGGACCTTAGGGGCCGCCTGCGGTTCACGAGGAGGAGATGCCAGCACCACAGCCATTAGACTTCTACCCTCTTCGGAAAATATGCTGGAATTGGCACATTCCACCCTCCCATCCATTCCCATTTCACTCACCTGTTTGGGAAGACTAGAGACAGGATCTGGCAAGTGCTTTTGCCATGTCGGTTCTTTTGGTCTGAATATTTTTGTCTTCCTCATTTTTCATAATTCTCCATAAAATTATGGAGACCACCACCAATGATGACCATGAATGTCTTTGATATTGCATCAATGTATCATGAACGAATAGTTATTTAGTGCAAGTATAAATAATAAAATAAAATAAAAAATATCATTTTAGTACAAGTATACATCATAACCCTAAATATTATTTTCTATTCATCAGAAATATACAGATGAAAGATAGATAATACCTATATTATGTACAATATACACAAATACCTGAAAAATCAGGTGGAGGGGTTGGCAATTAGAGCCAGTAAGGCTGCTACATTTCATTCTGTTAGTTTATGTGAACATTGTGAGATTTGCTGGCATTGTGTTCTTAAACACATGATCTGTGAGCGGCGACGTGGTTGGTTCTGCATTCTCCATTCTTAGATCTCTCCTCTGTACCTCACCTGACTCTTCTAGCTGGTGTGCCAGTCCAAGGTATGCTTGCAGGTAAGGCGAGAGACACCACCGGTCACAAAAGGATCTTTTTCAATATCTCAGTAGAAAACATGACACTTACTTGTAGGGTTCCCTGGAGATTTTTGCACCAAATTTTTTTTTTGCCATTTCATGTTCAAGCACCATGACTGACCAAAAAAAAAAAAAAAGAGTCTCACAGACTTTCCTGCTCTGGCTAGCTTTGAGCTGGGTTCCTCAGATCTCAGCCTCCCCAGTAGCTAGGATTACAGGCACCAGTGGACCAGCTGTTGTCAATAATTTGTTTCCTCACTAGTTTATAGAACTCAGTGCTTAACAATGACTGTGTTTAATAAATTGGCTTTCAAGGGCCAACTATGTATTCCACAGGGGAGATGTGGCAGCATCAGGGATGAGTTCCACTCTCAGGAGTGTCTGGATTCCAAGCAATAGGGTTTTTAAAGTCTAGCTGAACCTCTCCCCAGTCTTCTAGAGTCTAGCTCTGGCCTAGGGAAGAAAGCTTCAGGGGGGCTGCAACCTTCACTGTGCCCTGGGACTTAAGATAGGCAAATGAACTTCTGTGGAAGACATCAAAGGGACAGAGGTAGCCTGAGAGTTAGCAAGACATGCCTGGAAGACATAGAAAGCAGACAAAAATGGAGCAAACCTAAACCAATTCACTACTCTTCAGAGGCATTCATAGACTGCCCAGCCTAGTCTACAAAGAAGCCTGCAGTAGAACTTCCTGAGCAGCCTGTGGCCATTCCTGAGCCCAGTGGACCTGGAGATGCCCCAACCCATGTGCAACTTAACCTAGGACAGAGTGATGTAGCAGGTGAACCTTCCTGGGACAGACATATGATGAAGTTGAAATAGGATTGTGATAGATGAGTGAAGTCTGACACCTAATGGATAGTAATGGAATAGGAATGCTAGAGGAAATAAATACCTCCACTCACCCACATGATTATTGTGCTCCTTACACACACTAGCCATGTTGGTGGTCTCTTTTAAATCATGATGGGTTTATTTTGATCTAACCACATAATGAATGTAGGAACGTCAATATTCTATAATAGACGTTCTATATTCTATAATAAACGTTAAGGATCTGATTTCCGTGACCAAAATTTTTCCCAGGGAAGTGACTTTCCTTCATAACTGTTAATAATCAATAATACTCTTTTTTGTTTTTTGGCAGGTGCTGGACTTGAATTCAGGGCCTGGCCACTGTCCTTGACTTTTTCAGCTGGAGGTGAGTGCCCTGCCACTTGAGCCACAGCTCTACTTCTGGCTTTTTGGTGATTCAATGGAAATAAGATTCTTATGGACTTTCCTTCCTGGGCTGGCTTTGAACTGTGATCTTCAGAATTAGCCTTTTGAGTAGGTGGGATTGCAGGCATAAGCCTCCAGTACTTTCACATTTTCATGTTTTTGACATATTGAATATTCTTGAATATTCTTGAATTCTTCCCTCCCCTCCCCTTCTCTCCCCTTTTCTCCCCTCTCCTTCACTTCCCTTCCCCTCCTCTTCCCTCCCCTCCCCTCCTTTTCCCTTCCCCTCCCCCTCCCCTTCCTCTCTACTGCCTTCCCCTCTCCTCCCCTTCTTCTCCCTCTCCCTCTTGGTAATGGGGCTTGAATTCAGAGCCTGAACACTATCTCAGTTGTTTTTTGTTGTTGTTGTTGTTCAAGGCTGGCATTCAACCACTTGAGCCCCAGCTCTACGCTTAGCTTTTAGTGATAATTAGCGACTCTTCTGAACATTTTTTGTTTTGCACAAGGCTGGCTTTGAACTTTTACCCTCATACTCAGCCTCCTGAGTACCTAGCATTAGAGGACTAAGCTTCCAGTACCCCAGCCTTGCTTTCTTAAATGAGTCCTAGAATCTCAGCCTAAGCAGAAAAGGCTAGCCTGAAAACAAGCCTAGGCAAGAAAGTCTGTGAGACTCATATCTCCAATTAACCATCAGGAAGCTGGAAAAAAATGGAGCTGTGGCTCAACTGGTAGAGTGTTATCATTGAGCCAAAAAGCTCAGGGACATCACCCATGCCCTGAGTCTAGCTCAAATACTATCATACAAGGCAACCAACAACAAAACTTGTATGGAGAAGGGAGAGTTATAGAGAAGATGAGATATGAATACATTATAATCATGTGGAAATTTTAACAATGAAAAATTTCACTGTTTAATATAAGCTAATAATGCATAAAAATCTACATTAGAGTCATCTCTGGATATAGTTAGCAGATCACTTCTCAAGCTATGTACCAGCCATTTGATGAGGTCTTATTGAACCTTGGTTTCCCCATCTGTCAGTGGGGCTCATGCTTCCTGCCTTGGGCTGTTGTTATGAGCAAAGAAGTGAAATGATGAGTAGACAAAACATTGCTCTATTGGAAACTCCCATAGAACCTGAAGAAATTGCTATTTCATTCATAGTGATCTTGGATAAAGGCATCCTTACTACTGATTTTTTTTTCCTAAATTACTCTATGAAAAATCCAGCTTACCACAGGCTCTAAAGAGAGCTGCAAAGTAATTTAAATGATGCTCCAGAAATCTACAGACTTGATATACATTTCTCTGTAATCCAGTAATTTGAAATGAAGTGTAGGAAGTGAGAATGGAGAAAACACTTGATACTTAAGAAAAAGGTATTTTTCAAAGAGCTGGTTTTCCACACAGTTGTACCAGAATTACTAGAAAGCTAGGCTAATTAGCCAAGACACAGCAGTGACACATTAAAAAGATGAATAAGCTTGTTTGGATGGCACATGCCCATAATTCCATGCTCAGGATGCTGAGGAAGGAGAATTGTTAATTTGATCAAATTTAACCTACATAATGAGTTCCAGGTCAGCCATGGGTACATAGTAAGACCCTGTCTCAAGATAATAATAATAATGATAATGATAATGATAATAATAATAATAATAATAATTGTTGAGTGCTAAATGCATGCCAGGCATTTTGCATTGAATTCCCTCCTTAATCTTCACAGTGAAGTTTTTATTCTGATTAATATGCAAAGGGAAAAACGTGAGACAGAGAATGCTAAAGGCAGGCTGAAGATCAAGATCAACAGGGCTTGCTTGTTCCACTGCACCCAGTTGAATCTCCCCCTCCCCCCCTGCACTGCTTTTCTGCAGCCTGTCTCTGAGTACACATTCAGGTCTTCTCTTCCTGCTTGTTGCCCTAGTGCTCCTGGTGGAGTCTGTCCCAGGCACTTGTTGCAGTGTCTTTCAGGGAAGCAGTACAAGTGATGCATGGCTGACTGTACTGGAGTAGCCATTGCAATAGCTTCACCTCTTTGCTTGCACCTTCCCAGCCTGCCAAAGCATTCATGATCAGCTCACCTTACTTGTGGATTTTTTACATGCATTTTGACCAAGTGTGGCAAAAATAAAGAAATCAATCAAAAGAAATTTCAGAATAAAAATGTTTTCCCAAGTTGGTTGGTGAAGAGAAGCTCTCAAGGTATCCTGTGTTTTTGTCAGTTGTGCTTAAAATAGGCAATCTCCTGAGTGTTTCCTTGCCCTTTACTTTGTGAAAATCAGCTTCCTTCCACCCAAAAAGCCAATGGCAACCCCCCAAAAAGGTAAAAATTTCATGTGCTTAATTTAAAGGACAGAGTAAACAAAATGAGATTCATTGAAAGGTGTGCCTATTGCAGTGGTAGGGGTGTGCTTGGTAGTGGTAGGGAAAAAATGAATCAAGAATCTGCAAGACTGCACTGAATTTTATGTATCCTGAGCATGCATTTCCCCCCTCTATATCTGTCTCCTTTTAACCATTTCCCTGTGGATACCTTGTCTCCCTGCAAAGTCACCAAGGTGTTGTTAGGTTCACCAGACACAGAGGGCAGGGTGATTTTAAGCAGCTGTTGTGTTGCCATCTGGTTCTATAATCTCTGATTCTCAATCTCTGTGGAACAAAAGCTCACATGTCCACTGCACAGTGTTTCCATGGTGATTAGAGAAGGACAAGATCTGTAAAGGACAAGATAGGACCAAAGTTAGATAAATGGTAGTTTCCTTCCCCGTCTTTCACTTCCTGGAGCAAGATCTAGAAATATATCCTGTAACCAAGTATAGCCATTCCTCTTTGTGGAAAACTCAGTCACATTTTCATGCTTCCTTCTCTCTCCATTCACAGGGTTCCCACATATACCAGTGTGGCAAACAACACTGACTTGGCTCTTTGTCTCTAGACAATGGAGAACAAGGGAGACCACATGCCATGATCAGTGCTGAGAGAGGGGACCAGGTATACCAAGAAATGGATTTAGCCTCTAAGTAGGTGACAGCTCCCTGAATTGCTCTCTGCTTGATATCCTGCACCCAAAGTGAGTGGAACATCATCTCTTTTGGTAGCTAAAGAGTTTGCCAATGGCTCTGATTTGAGAATGAATGATTGAAACATGAAGTTCTGCTGGACAGACTCCCTCACACCCACCCCATTTCACAGAGATGTGTGTGATCAGATCCCCTTGGAATTTGGAGTTGATGTGGCAAACACACTGTAATGGCCCCAGAAAAGCCACCCTCCTTCCTATTTTCAGAGCACCACGTGACCTGTGCATTTCATCTTTTTCTCTGGCCCCTATGGAAGTTCATGGCTCAATTTAAAGAACAGTTGTAGGTACCCTTGCAATCCTCACACTCCTTTTTCTATTCATGATAACTTTTTAAATCTATTACTTTTAATTTTTTAAATTATCTTTAAGCAGTTGTGCAAAGGAGTTCCCATTTAACAAAGCAGTTTATAAATATATCTTAATCAGTGTCACCCCTTTCAACATTCTCACCCATCTACTCAACTCTTCTTTCATACTTCTTCATTTTGTAGGATATACATTGGATTCTTGTCTGCATTTCCCCCTTTTTCTCTTCATTTGTCTATACCTTTCCTCTTGGCCCCCTCATCCCTTTCAAGTACTTGCTCCCTGGTGTTTTATTTTGCTGGACTTTGATTGGCTTTCTAAAGAATTACATTTTTGAGATCTCCCTTAAATAAATCTACTGCATTTTAGTTAATGCATTTGTATAACTTGCATACTACTCAATATATGTATTATGTGTTTCTAAGATGAATATAGATTCTACATATTAGGTAAACATGGTTCCTTTGTCTCTCTGGGCAGGCATTGCTTTTGTTGTAAACTTAGATCATACTGAGAGAAAAGAGACATAAGAATTATCAAGATGACAAGGGAAGTAGATGCTCTTTGAACAGATAGTATGTGCCAGGCAATTTATATGCATCATCTTATTATCAATGAGGAAAATCCTAGAATGGTGACCATTTTACAGATGAGGAAATTGAGGCTTAAATTAGTGTCCTAATACCTCAAGTCAGAATGGATGTCATTTAGAAAACAAATGACAATAAATGTGAAGATGCAAAGGGAAAAGGAACTCTTATTCACTGATGGTAGTAACATAAATTAGAACAGCTACTGTTGGAAGCAAGTATGTGATCAAGTTATAGCACTTCTGGGTATATATGATAAAAGGATTCAAGTCAGCTTGCTATAGAGATACATGGGTGCCAGTGTTTATTGTAGCACTATTCACAGGCTAATTATGGAATCAATCTAGAGTTGCATTGGTAGATGAACTGATAAAGAGAACATGGCATGCATATACAATGGAATATTTTTCAGCTATCAAGCATAATGAAATTATGTCATTTGAATGAAAATGGATAAAAAACAGAATTTGTTATTTCAAGTGAAATAAGTCCGTCCCACAAAGAGAAGCAATGTATGCATATTTTCTTTCATTTGTAAAACAAAGCATCCAAGGTCAGGACTACTAGGAATGTAGAAAAGGAAGGTAAATTAAGGAGGTCAAGAAGGGGCACAAGAAATACAATGGCAGAGGCAAATTTGACAAAAATACATTATATGCACATATAGAAATACCATTATGAAACATTTTCTAATGTACAAGTTAATATATAGTGATTTTAAAAAGTGTCATAACTCAGTTAAGACAAGATAACTGAGAAGCCGAGCAAGACCTTAAATCCAATTTAACCAGAACTGCGCCCTTGACCTCCTTGTGTGCTTTTGAAAGGCTTACTGTGGTGCTGATGGAGACTTTCTAGGAGAACAGTTCTGAAAATGGTGCACAGCTTGAATTGCCTGCAGATTTCTAGAATGCAGGGAATTGAGTCTTATCCATAAAGTTCTACTTTCAGAAGGCCATTGTAGGGGCCCAAGAACTTGCATTTAAGCCAGCTCTGATGTAATGCTGGTGCTGCTAGCTCTTACCACTACCAGTAGATTTCAAAACTGGTTCTTCATGAAGGCAGTACTGAACAGTGTTGGAAACGTCTTGTGATGCTCAAGTATTATGTAGAAATAAAGATACCAACTTGGCTTGACAAGGCAAAGTTTCCTTCTGCATGTTACTGATAGGGAGCCAAGTAAGCAAAAGCTCCAGGTGGGCATTTTGTCCAAACTTATTCCAAGTAAATTACTGCCATTGTTCTAATTGGTCAGAACTTTAGGTTCACAACTTGTAGAGTTGACTAGTTTGAAAGGGGTTAAAAGTTTATCTGAGAAATCAACCAAAACAGGACACCTGTGGCAAAAGCTGGAAAACAAGTCTTACTCATCTAGCATTCTACCACATTCTGAGTTATGACTGTAGCGACTAGAATGATAATTCTTACAACAGCTTAACTAAAATAGCTTCTTGTAAGATGGCAGTGTTTATGTCAAGCAACCAGTTTTACAGCAAACATCCTGACTCCTAAATAGCACTGAAACATAAGTGATTTTGTTCAGGGACTAATAAAATAAGAACCAGGGAAAGATTACAGATCACATTCATTAGATATTTACTGAATTCCAGCCATTGTTCCTTCAGCAAATTTGTTAGAATTGTTGAGATTAACTGGACCACACATGCTGGGGAGAGGTTCAGCAACTAGTGCTTCTGCTTTTGTTACTTTGCCCATTCTAGGGCTTGAGCTCAGTGGTAGAGCACTTGCCTTGCATGCCTGAGGCCCTGGGTTCGATTTCTCAGCACCACATAAGCAAAAAGAAAAAAGCCAAAGTGGCACTGTGGCTCAAGTGGTAGAGCACTAGCCTTGAGCTGAACAGCTGAGGGACAGCACCCAAGCCCAGCGTTCAGGCCCCACGTCCGGACCCTCCCCCAAAATAAAAGTTGGCACAGATGGAAAGAGAGGATCAAGAATTTGAAACCAAGGACTCAGACTCTAAAATCCATGTTCTTACCCATTGGTTGGTGGAAGTCCACACCTGTTGGAGCTCAGTGACCACAATGTAGGAGTACAGACTTTCTCTTTGGTGATTTACAAAATGATTTTTCCCTGTTGCCTCTTTATTTTATGCAGTAATACTTCAGTTGACATTATTAATTTCATCTCCAGACTGGAGAGGAGAAAACCACACTGCTGGAGAAGCTCACCTCAAAGACGGCTGTCACCTAGGGCTTGGAACCTACACCCTCAGATCTCTTGTCCAGAGGGGGCAGGACAAGGATCTTGAGGTAAAGGTGTGTTTCATCATTTTCATTATTAAGCCCTCATTTTTCCCCATCTAAGTCTGAGAGTACAGTTCAACTATTACTGAAGTTTCTGGATTTAGGAAGTCATTCTATGTGTTTAGCTCCCTTCAGAGTACAAAAATAGCACTGAATACAACTTTCAGAACTAGGGAAAGTTCATTTGAGAGCTTGATGCTTTAACCTCAGCTTCTTTTCTTGGGATACTGTAGTTCTAAAATTCAGGTGTGTGTGTGTGTGTGTGTGTGTGTGTGTGTGTGTGTGTGTGTGTGTGCGTGTGTATGTGTGCACGTGCCCGTGCATGCATGTGCACACTCATGTGTGAGCTTGCTGTTCTGTAAGGTTTCATCTATCTCAGGGTCTGGATGCTAACCTTGAGCTATTTTACTCAAAACTAGCAGTCTACTACTTGAACTACTGCTCCATTTTGAGCAATTTTCGTGGTTCATTGCAGATAAAGGACATTGGATATTCCTGTCCAAGCTGTCTTTGAACTTCAATCCTCATATACTAGCCTCCTGAATAGCTTGGATTACAGATGTGAGCAGTGGTTCCCACCTCCCTTCAGTTTTGAATATGGGCAACAGAGTGCCTATGATGTTGTCACTCAAAGAAACATCACTTTATAGACCTTTCAAAAAAACACTTGTATTTGCCATTACTTTGAAAGGATGAAGTTTTAAAACTACCAGTAAATTTTTATTAATCATGTATTAACAAATGAGCATATTTATTATTATTTTTCTCATTTTTATTTTGTTAAATACTACTGGTTATCAACTACAAGAGCTCCTGTTGACTCACCTCTATAAACCTAGCTACTCAGGCAGCTGAAATACAAGAATTGTGGTTCAAAGCCAGCCCTGGAAGAAAAGTCTGTGAGACATTTTATCTCCAGTTAACCAGAAACAAAAGATGGGAGGGACCTATTGCCCAAGTGGTAGAGCACCCAACTTGACAAGATAGTTAAGGGACAGTTTTCAGGTCCCGAGTTCAAGCCCTAGTACCAAAACAGGAAAAAAACAAAAACAAAAACAAAAACAAAGGATCTTTGTTTCCTTGTGTATGTTATTTTGGTTTTAAAGATATTTTATTATACAATGTATTTCTCTGTAAATGTTGGAAAAGATAAAAAGTAACATACTATAGTGTTCTTATATGTAAAGTGGTATAATATCATTTGAGTTTAGATTATGTTATTAAAATATATGTTCTAGCTAGGTACTAATGAATTATACCTGTAATCCTAACTTTCAGGAGACAGAGATCTAAGGATCTTGGTTTGAAGCCAGCTGAGGAGACTATGAGAATCTTATATTCAATAAATTATAAGAAAAGCCAGAAGTGGAGCTGTGACTCAAGTAGTAGTACAGTTATCTTAAGTTTAAAAGAAGCGCAGGGATAGTGCCAAGGCACTGAGTTCAAGCATCAGACTGGCACTGCCCCCCCACCCCACCCCATATATGGAAGTGTCATAAACTCCAAAGCAAACACTGGAAAAACTAAGAGTAGTGAGCTAATGAAGAAGATCAATGGAAACATGAAAAAATGCACAATCCAAAGGAAGACAAGAAGAGGAAAGGGGAACAAAGCTGACAATTGGAAGATAAAAAGCAAATAGACAAAGATAATGAAATTAATTATATCAAAATTCACATTGAATGTAAGTGCGCTAATCTTTTTAGTTGGTAGTCTAGATTGACTGTTTAAGAAAGCAGGGTCCAACTCCATGCTGCCTGCAAGCAACCCAGTTTAAATGTAAAAACACAAAGTAAAAAGTATAAAACATATGATAACACTAGTCAAAAAAACATGTAAGCGGCAACATTAATAGCAATCAAGGTAGATTTAAAAGCAGAGAATGATTATGCATACAGAAAGACATTTCATAAGAAAAATTCACTTCTGAAGAGATTACAACATTTTTTTTCCTGTCATGGGGCCTGAACTCTGGGCCTGGGCGCTGTCATCAGCTCAAGGTTAGTGCTCTACCACTTGAGCCACGGCACTACTTTGGGCTTTTTCTGATTGTGTGGTACTGAGGAATCAAACTCAGAACCTCATGTATGCAAGGCAAGCACTCTACCATTGAGCCCATTTCCCAATCCTCATTACAACATTCTTAAATGTCTGCATACCTTGTGAGAGAGTTCCAAATAACGTGAAGCACAACAGTATAGAAATGTGAGGAGAAATAGAACCACAATTAGTAGAGTACAAAATCTCTTTCTCAACCATTGATAGGACACACAGAGAATCAGCACAGAGATGGTAGACTTGAATGTCACTATTAACCAAAATATCCTAATTGATATTTATAGGACACTATCCAGTAACAGTTGAATGTGCATTATTTTTTAGCAAATATGGACTATTTACCAAAGTAGAGAAAATATTAGGCCAGAATCAATTCTCCATCCATTTAAAGTTTTTGTTTTGTCTGGGCACCAGTGGCTCACACACTCAAAAATCTCAGCCACTTGAGATTGGCAGCCTGTATATACACATGATACCTCATCTCAACCAATAGCTGAACATGGGTGATACATGCTTGCCTTCTCATCTATGTGATAGGCTAAGATTGAGAGGATCATGGTTCCAGGACAGCCAAAACAGAAACATCCAAGAGACTCCCTTTCAGTGATGAAACTGAGTATGATTACAGACATTTCTCATAAAATAGAAAAGTTATAATAGGAATTTTGAGATTTGAGATTCAGCTCAGTGAAATAGCACTCGACTGTCAAGGGCAAAAGCCTTCAGTTCAGTTCTCATCTCTGCAAAATATAAAAATAATTATAAAAAATAGGAAGGTCACAGCTCAGGATTATGTCTTGATGGAAAGTGAGAATTTTCCTTAAGAAAATAAAAGACAACCCAAAAAGGGAAAAGAACTAGATGGATATCAGTGAAGAAGTACCTGCCTATTAAAAGTGAATCCCTGAGTTCAAATCCAAGTATTGCCAGAAAAAGAATTGACCACATGTAGAAACTCAGCACCACCAGCTTGTACCTGAGGCTGAGTAGAAGAAATAACCAGGCAGCTGTCAGCATTGTTTGGCATCTGCTATCCTGGCTGTGACCTCCCAGCTCCCCCAGAACAAGGGAACATGGCACATGGCCCCCCTCAACTCATAGCAGCCCACATCCTAAGCATGACATGCTGCCCAGATGTTCACCAGATGACCAGGGACAAAACATTTATCTTAAAAAATAAAAACATTTATCTCCCTCCAAGTCTGAGCCACAGGAAGACTCCAGGAATCCAAGATGGATACTGACCTTCCAGGCAAGGTCATCATCATTGGGGGATACTGCAAAGGGTGTCAGACATGACAGCCAGCAGGACTTCATGCTCACCCTAGGACCTTGATGCCCTAGGCCCTGTGCCCTAGGCAGACACCATTTCTGCAATTTAATGTTCCATTTCATTCATCCAACTCATCATTTATGTGATTGCTATACCTAAGGGCAATTTCTCCATCTGAAGCTTCAAGAACAAAATTATTTCCATTTAAAAGTTAACAAGATGAATCTAGACATTACTAAAGAGGTCTGGTCAGGTCACCCACACAAAGCATTCCATCATTCAAACTTATATTACATGACTTCTCTCCACCCACAGCCACTAACGAATGATAAAAATTTTTCATGTAAACTAGCAAGTGGTAGACACTTTGAAAAATAAATTAATATTTCTCTCTTCAGAAAGATCTCACTGAAGTAAGACATAGATTCAGTGATCCCAGAGGTAAAATAAGATAGTGTTAATAAAAATGATTGAGTTGAAAGGCATGTTAGACAAATCTAAGCTGATGAACACGTACTTGGTGAAGTATTTCTTGAATGTCTGGGAGCTGGGTTACCAGCATTATCCACTTCTCTTCAAACTGTGCTAAGAAAGCCCAAAGTGTGGCCATGTCTGCTGCTTTCAGGTAAAGAACTTGGTTTCCAGAACTCAGAGCTGCAGATTTCCAAGAAGAACTGTTGGTCCACGTACTTGGAAAATTCCTAAAGAAAGGTTTCCAGGATCAGAGATTTATCAAATTTAAGTATAGTCAGAATAACTATGTAGAGTACTAAAAACTAAATACAGCAACATTTTAATACAGGTACAGGTACATTTACACACAACATACACACACATTTTTTATAAGTGTTAGGATTATTCCAGGTACCTAGTAGACACTAGAGAACAAGAAATTTGTTACCAGGTAGATTTCACTTTTGAAAAATATATAAGCCATTTCAATTTCCTCCTTTGTTTTGGTCCAAGACTAGGACTCAAAGCCAGTACCTGACACTTTTGCTCATTGGCTAGTACTCTATCAATTGAGCCATTCCTCTAATGCAGCCATTTCAATTTCAAATTTTATAAGGAAATATAAAACACAATTAACATAAAATTTTACTATAGTCTATTTCAGTCCTACAATAATTTATTACCAGAATAATTATTTATCAAAGGCATATTATCTTTTATTTTTTTCTTAATGGTATAGGTGATGATCCATTACATAAATAGGGAAATAGGTACATTACTTTTTAGACACTGTTAGCCGCTCCCACATTTTCTCCTGCTTACCACTCCCCACTCTCCTCCCCGCCAGTTTGTAAAGTTCATTTCCAACATAGTGTCTAGTTAGTATCATTGTTGCATTAGTTCATCCTTTGTCCTACTGTAATCTAAAATACTTAAGATAGGTTTTTCAAAACCTTATTAGAATATAATATTTTATATTATGACTAAAACTGTACCATCACCACCACCACCACCACAATGGCTTTTCAAGCTCTTCTATTGTCCCTGAATATTCTGTTTTTAATTTACTAATTTACAATTTTTCTTTTAAAAATTATGTTGCCGGATGCTGGTAGCTCACACCTGTAAACCTAGCTACTCAGGAGGCTGAGATCTGAAGATCGCAGTTTAAAGCCAGCCCAGGCAGGAAAGCCCATGAAACTCTTGTCTCCAATAAACCACCAGAAAACCAGAAGTGGCGCTGTGGCTCAAGTGGTAGCCTTGAGCCAAAGAGCTGAGGGACAGCATCCAGGCCCAGAGTTCAAGCCCCATGACCAACAAAAAAATATATATCATGTTATTAAAAATGTTTATTTAACATATTTGAAATTTTCCTGTGTGTAAATTTTTTCAGCTATATTTAAAAATTTAAATTTATTATCAAAGTGAGTTTCCATAGTTACAAACCATGAAAAATAAGAAACAAAAAACTAAGGGAGAAAGACCAAAAAAAGATTTCATACCTACATTTGTGTGTTTATTTCCTTAGGTGCATCATGGATAAAACCCAGGACTTCATGGATGGTAGGCAAACACTCAAACACTGAGTGCAGTCCCAAATTCCAAGTTCATTTTATAGTACAAAAAGTATCTTTTTTTCTTTACTCTTTATTATTCATTCATTTTTTTTTTTTTGTAGTGGGGCTTGAACTTGAGCTCTTTTTGCTCCTAACATTCTACCACTATGAGCCATAGCTCCACTTTCCTGTTTTCTGGTGGTTAACTGGAGACAGAGTCTCACTGGCTGAGTAGTGAGGATTATAGGTGTAAAGGATCATTCTTTATTGTTATTATAAAGGTGATTTATACTGGTGTGGGCTGGCTGGCATGGAGGATGCTGCCTCCCTCCCACACTACCTCCCTGTATCCCTGGCACTGGACTGCCTAGCCATGGTCATTCATGGGTTCAGGGCCCTGCTTGCAGGCCATGAGGAAAGGAGGTACCAGGGGGAAGGGAGACCCATGGGGTGCCACTGGCCCCTACGTGAGGTGCAGGGGCAGTGCTTGTGGTCTGGCCACAGCAGCAAGGGCAGCAAGGGGATGGAACTCATTGCCATGGGCCTGGCAGGGCTGCAGGAGAAGGTGTTTGCTGGGCAGTCAAATATCTATTCCTACATGAGCCCCAACAAATGCTCTGGAATGTGTTCCCCTTCAGGAAGAGACCTCACACATCACAAAATCAAGTGCCAGGGGAAACCATTAGCTGGAATCTACAAAATGCAAGAAGAAAATAGAAATGCTGGAAACATGACAAGAAGCTGGCTTCCTGGCTACATGGAGATGGGGGAGGAGCTGCTGTACAACTACTGTGACCACAGCAAACCTCCATCGAGGCCTACCTGTGGCTCAAGCAATAACCACACTGCCCTCCTGCGCAAGACTATGTGCCTTCAAAAGGAAAGGATTATCTTTTACACATTTAATCTTAGAAGATTACTTCAGAATTTTTGAAGTATATTAAGCTGTCTTCTTACTGTAATATTTAATATCTGTTACAGGTTCCTGAGCAGGCTTGAGCAGATGGCCTTATATTACCAAAACTTTTATATAGTACTTACTTTTAACTTTTTTGCATACAAATGGAATATTTGTGCTTCCCATCCATGCAGTCCAGGACTCTACACAGTTTTAGAAGGAAGAGTCAGGCATGAACTAGGAAGCTGGCAAGTGTGCCCTACAGCTGTTCTGGAACATGCAAGGGTGCAATGTACCAACCTGGCCTGGACAGATGTCTCCAAGCTTTGACAGGCCCACATTGAAGTATGAATATGTTTTTTAAAAGATTTCCAGTAAGTTAGTCTACACTTCTGCTTTCTCAAGCTTAATGAACTGCACCAGCCAGCTTGCATGGAGGGACCCAGGTGCACTTCCCCAGAGGCAGCTGGTCCAGGCACCTCAAATTGGAACATGAGGTGGAGACCCCCTGGGAAAAAGGCACTGCTCCACACGCCTGGGAGGGCTTTCCTGAAATGGAGTTCCTTATAGAAATGTGAACACTGAGCTAATAATAATAATAATAATAAAATTTAAAAACTAAACTTTCAAAAACAAACAGAAAACAACTTACATGCATATAGGTCTGGCAATGTATGCAGTTTTTGGTTTCATTTGGGGTTTGTATTTTGTTTTGTTTTTGTAGAGGAGAATGAGGTGGTACTCTACTCTAATCAAAAATAAAGTTTTGTAGAGGACCAGAAATTACTTACCCAATGCCCCACCCACCAAGTTGTGCTGGGTTAGAGTTCCCAGCCTGCTGTGGAGAACTTCTGCCTGTCAGAGCACAGCCTCAAGCTGAAGCAGGGTCCAAGGAGCCCTGCCCCAGTCACCACAGCCATCCATGGCCCTGGGTTAACAGTAAGTTCATTGAGTGTGATAGCAGAGGCAGAAGATGCCTCCTCCCTCGTCATTAGGGGCCAGTTTTCTCACTGCTCACATCCAGGCCCCATCTCCTGCCTGCCCTGCACCCGGGTAAGTGTGAATAGAGACAGGTATGAGAAATGGCCCTTGTCCTCAATCCTCCACTCTGGACCTTACCATGGTGCTACCTAAGAAAGAATTCCCCCACAAGCCGCTAGCATGGTCAGTAGTCATCAGACTGGAGGAGGTTCTGACAAGGGTATGTAAATGTGAGATGAAATGACTTAGTTGTAACTGTAGCTTTGTACTTAAGCAAACAAAAAAGGAAATAAAACTTGACACATTTATAAGATTATTTCTTTGTTGCTTTGTATGTGCCTCCCCCACAGTATAACCCCTGCTTTCACTGTATTTGATGTCGGTATAATTTGTGGAGGGGAAGGGGAAAAACAAATCGTTTAAATAGGGATACAGGTGGACCCATTGCAACAATGAGATGTACAAGTCTTTATGTCAAAAACGAAATTCACAACTTTGGGGGGGGGGAACGGGGAGGATTGGGTGGGGGTTCAGAGTGAGGATGGAAAGGGATGGGAAGGGGAAACAAAGGAGGAGGCTACAATGCTTGATAAGAAATGTACTCATTATCTTGCCCATGTAATTGTAACTCCTCTGTACAGTATTTTCACAATTAAAAAAAAACTTGAAAATTATTTATCATAAAAATGAGAAAAATTAAATTCTTTATTCTAGGACAACAAAGGTTATATACACAGGGGTTACAGTTACATAACTCAAGTAATGAGTACATTTCTTTTTAGACAATGTCACACCTTTCCCTCACTCACTCTCAGTTTTACTCTTTTTTTTCATGACAAGAAAATATTTTATTGTTTTTTGTTGATATATGTTAAATTTCCACTTAATTTCAATCATAAAATAAAATAACTTAATCATAAAAATTTGTTGTATACATTACTTTGTGGTGATCAAAAAATTCTTGATACTTTTCCCTTGATGGTTATTCCTGACCAGTAATTATCTAAGCATGTTCTATTGCAACTTATAAAAAAGAAACTTGTCTATGTTGCTCCTGATTGTACCCATGTCTAGAGATGCATTGAGGGACTGTTCGTTCCAGTAATTCAAAATCTGTTGAGTAGATTCCAAACACTTAGTTAACTCATCTGAATCTCTGATATAATTCACAGGAGCAAAGTGGGAATGAAATTAAATGAGAAGTGCACTCTGCTAATGGCAGATGTACCAGCATCTCTCCTTCTGCTGTTAGTGTACATTTTGCTATCACAAATCAAGTATAGTGACAACAGGGGATATACCATAGAGGGAAGAACATACAAAGGAAACAAAAAAAATCACATAGTACATTCAAAACAATGACAACAAAGAAAAATTTCTTGTGTTCATATTTTGGGGTTCATTTCACTTAGCATTATCTTATATGGACATATGTACATAGTTTTTGAGCTTTTCCACTCATCTCATAAAATTATTCTAGATGTACACTAATTATTGCAAATGAGGGAAGCTATATTTATTTTGGTCTGGCTTTCTTCACTTAATATTATTTTTTCCAAATTTTTCCATTTCCTAACAAATGTGGTAGTGACATTCTTTCTGATGGAAGCACAGAATTCCATTTTGTGTGTGTGTGTGTGTGTGTGTGTGTGTGTGTGTGTGTGTGTATCTCACATTTCCTTGATCCATCATCTACTGAGGGGCATCTGGATCAGGGTTGGTTCAAGACAGATGAAAACTAAGCACTTACAGACATTTGTTTTAATACACACGTTAATATTTCAAGCCATTGGTCATTTTTCTAGTTATTCATTGTGTTTGAGAATTGAATAATACTGTAGGATAGTTGAATAAATGAGAAGGGAAGAGAAATAAATGTGTTAATTACCAATATGATTGAAAAAATGGTGGAAAATATTTTCAAAGTGATCAAATACTCCTTTCTGCCTTTAATTCTGCTCTAGACCCCAATAATATAATTCACATGCAGCCCTCTGATGATTTGGCTTCACAGCTTTTGCACAGTAATCATGGGTGTGCTAAGGCACAGATCCAGCTGCTGACTTGACCTCACTTTGAGTGCATTATGACTCAATATCTTAGTCAGGCTATGTGGATAGATCTTGATCTCTTACTTCAGCTGGGACCAATGGTCAAATTTCATCTAAGAAAGCTCCTGTAGATTTAGAAAGGGTTTCCCGCATGCTGAGCTCTACAGCCCCTCACACACTCATTCCAATGCTGTAACGTATTTATCTGTGATGCTGTTTAGGGGTCTTACTAAGAATTAAGAGGCAGTGGAATAGTGAAATGTAGCAAAGCAACAAGCTTATATAAAGCTAAATTAGAGAGGAGTCTAAAAGCCTGGAATATATGAAATTCCTCAGGGAAGTGCTTCATTTATTCTTCTTTTCCCCTGGCACTTATTAAGTGAGTCAGCACCCCCTGTGAATTTGGGAGTTCCTCAATGGTGTCTGCCACTTGCAAGGGTAGTGGTAGTAAGTTGATTTGTCATGCCTAGTCATGCAGCAGGCACTGTGTATCCACACATTTAGAGAATTGTAAGAACAAAAACATTTCAGTAGGAAGTTAAAGAAGCATTAGATTGGAAATCCAAATTGTTATGAGAAGCCTTGGTATGAGAACACACAACAATCATCAAAAAGTGGAGATGTGGCTCATGAGCTAGATCATGCCTTTTTTTGCCAGTCCTGGGGCTTGAACTCAGCTTCTTTTGCTCAAGGCTAATACTCTATACCACTTGAACTCCAGTGCCACTTCCAGCTTTTTCTGTTTATGTGGTACTGAGGAATTGAACCCAAGGCTTCATGAATGCTAGGCAAGCATACTACCAGTAAGCCACATTCCCAGCTCATAGATCACCAGCTTTGAGAGAATACAACCAGGAATGGGTGTGGAGCCCTGAATTCTAATCTCACTACTGGGGACCACACAAAAAAGTGAAAAGAAGGATAGTAGGAAATGAAGGAAAGAAAGAAGCAAAGTTTCAAAATATGGAAGGGAAGGGAAGGAAGGGGAGGGAGGAGGAAAGTGCTTAGTTGCACTAACAGTTTTTCTTTTCCTCAAGGTGACTTCACAGTCTGGGCATCTGCTAATGCTCACCAGGTCACCCTCAGTAGATGGCAATTGTCTAGGTGGGATGGTTGCCAACCTTACTCCTCTATAGTGGCTGGACTCTCAGAGCCAGATTTTCCATGCATAACAATGGAAACAAGGAAGAAATCTGTGTTTTCTTGCAGTATATATCTATGAAGAAGTATCCAGGCAGGCAGAGGGATTCTGGCTGTTGGTCCCTCTGGAGGAAGGATCAGAGATCATAGTATGCCCCACCTCCATCAGACTAACCTCCCCATGGCTACCGCTTCCACTCCCATCCTGAGGTGTCCAGTCAGCTCCACACCTCTAGTGTTGGCAGCACAGAGGATCCAAGGGATTCCTGGGCCATGTCTAGAAAGCCACCCCTGAAAACGAGCAGAGCATTGAAACCCCTCCAATTCTTCCTGGTATCATAGCTATCAAATATGCAGATTGGGGCTCTTTCCTGTAAGTCTGGGTCTTTTAGCAGATATTGTATGGGAAGAGCCAAAGTAGGCATGACTAGTGATCCCTCATCCAAATCCTCATCCCCATGCAGAGAGGCCAGGTGAGTCTCTCGATTATACACTGTTGCAAACCTGTTCGCATAATCACTTCAAAGACTGGAGATGCTCACTCAGGGGAGAAGATAGAGTGAGGATGGAGTGTGCTAGGTGGTGGCAGAAAAGAGGGCACAGGGTAGCAGTACTGGAAGAGAAACCTCCTATCATCTTTCATGATTCTGGTTATAGCAAAGAGATTAGTTGGAAAGCATGTGTGTGCCAAGGCCATTTGCTCATGCCTGTAATCCTAATCAGGAAGCTAAGATGTGAGGATCAATGTTCAAAGCCAGCTAAGCCATAAAAGTCTGAGAAACTCTTTCATTCAACCAGCACATAGACAAACTGAAATAGGTATACACACACACACACACACACACACACACACACACATTATGGAAATGTGTTATGTATGTGAATGCATTTTGTGTACAAGTGGAAGTTTGTTATAAATGTAGATCCTGTTGAAGATTTTATTTAGAATTTCCAATTTGTTCTAATGCCCAGAGTCTGATTTTTCTTACATTCATGGCTTTGTTTTACAGTGGTATTATTGAAATGACATACTTCGGAGAACAGCCAGAACCCAACTAGGCAGAATGTGATTCTCCCTGGCCTTTTATAGGCTCAGTTGAAAAATGCCATGTAGATGGGGTCTTGCACAGGAATGGATGTAGCAGTAACTGAAAGTTTTGTTGTATGGAGTTGTTGGGTATCAGCTATAATCTCAGGAAGTTTGTAAAATTACAACTTTTTCAGTCATGTTTTTAGTAATAGGTTTGAACACTTTCACGAGAATATTGTTATTTTATTTATTTTTGTGCCAGTACTATGCTCTTGCTCAGTTTCTAACTTCCCCATAGTTGGCATTGTACCTCTTGAGCCAAACCTCCACTTCTGGCTTGTTCCTTGTTAATTGAAGAAGAGTTTCATGGACTTTTCTAATTAAAATGTCTTCCAACTGCGAGTCTCAGAATCTGGTCTTCTAAGTACCTAAGTACCTTCGAAGCCTGAGAAAAGCATCCAGATATAAAGTTTTTAAGTGTAACACAACCACAATTTCAGTGATATTGTTTTACCTGATCTTCAAATACAATATTATATTCACTAACTTACACAAGTCTCTCTTGAGTTTTGGGTAACATGTATCTGAAATGTGATTTTTTAAAAAAAAGAGAACCACAAGCAGAAATTTTGGTATTATTTTTATTTTTGTTTTTCATTGTGTTGGTAAGTATTCAAGGCCAACAAAACACTTTTGGAAGCACTAAATATAATAGCTTAATGATTTCCTACATAATTTCTGAATTGTATTGCTCTGTCAAAAATTAAGTATCATATTTTAATGTTATTCCTAAAGATATCCTTTTCAGTGATAGCCTTATACATTTTGGTCATCAAATGTATATTACTAATAGTTTCAAAGTTATTGATATTTGATCTGTTGGAATATGTGAAGCCTTGTCATTGACATTGAGTGAAAACTGGGTCACAAGGACTTGGATGTGTGTATATATTTGATTTCTACAAGTGTATGATAAAGTCATGGTCTGAGTTTTGGTGGTATTTTCAGCCTCATTGATGTTAATTTTTTTTGTATGATATTGCAGCATTGAGCGGCATTGGAAAGAAAGACAGTGAGAAGCAAAGGGAGGCTCACCATCAGCATGGTCGTTGTGTACCTCCTCAGGTTCCTTTCCCTAAAGGAGGTCTTGTTGTGTTCACTGCTTATATTTGTTCTCTCCTCTGTTCCTGGACTACCACCAGGGAAATTCCTCTTCAATAAGATTTTCAGCTTTGGAAGATTTTTTTTGGCAACAATTTTCTCCATTTTGTTCCTTGTGATAGAATGAAAAGGTAGGTGCCACATTGTCAGGACCTCTGCAATCACTTGATCTCCTTGTTTCCAACAACTTTCAGAACTGTTTCTACTTCCTAAAACTGCTAGTTGTGGTGTAAGGCAGAATAGTGGACCATAAGGGAGTACTTGAAAGCAGGTAATTTAGGTTTAACCTAAAGGCTACATTTTATTGTTAGGTTAGATAGAGGAACACAAGAAAAGAAAAGCCTCCCCTACACCGTTTCCAATCCAAGGCAATGCATGAGGTCACGGTGGATTTATATGCAAGGTATTCTAACAGTACCTGGCTGAACCATGTGGAATTGAGGACGAATGGGGAAAATTCTTGTGGGGTTGTGCACAGATTGATGGGACACCAGTGAAGACCTCCACCTCCCAAGTTAGTTCCTGAACAAAGTGACAGGTCACTCCAATGCAGATGCCCTAGATCTCCATGTGCTGATGCCCCAGCAACCTTAGCCATACTTCAGGCTTGAGAACAAAGGTGAAGAGGAAGATGGCCAATAGTTCATTATATTCTAAAGATGTGCTGATGTGCTATCTCTTAATTGCTTACATACAATAAATTTCCTTTCTCTTCCTTCTCTGTGTGTCTTTATTTGATAAAAGGGGAAAGTGGCCAGATTGAAGTTGGGACTTCAAATCAATAAAAACCCACCCACAACAGCTCTAAAGTGTTGAAAGAATGAACTTGTTACAAGGATTACCTTGGAAAGACAGTCTTGCTGCTCTGGTTAGCCCAGGAGCCTGGGGAATTGTAGGGCTGAAATTCCTTTCTCATCTGGAATTTTGAAGGCTCGCAGAGGCTATTATAGCCACGGTTCAAACAGGAATAGGCTTTAGTGTGAGGGCTAGTTGTGATAATGCCCTCATCAAGGGAAGTTGGCACACTGTTTCCTTTCATGTGTCCCTAAATATGTGTTATGAAAGAGCAGGCTGGAACAGTGATGTCCAAAGCAGTCACAATCAGTAAGTGTCATATGTAATTTCTAAATTCCTAATACCTTACTTCAGTAACTTAAACAGAACCAGGAGATATTTATTTAAAATTGTTTTATTAAAACAAAATTATCCAACTTATATCACTTGAACATGTGTCAATTCAAAAGACTATGGAATTTTATATCTTAATTGTGTATCACATTGTTATTTTTGGATTTAACTGAATATTCTTGGTGTGTATTTTATCACTCTATTAAATCTTCATTTCACTACTTAATTCTATGTTTTTTTTTACATTTTCTGATTTAATAGTATGTTTTTGTAATAATTTTATTGTATTTTTATATGTTTGCTCATTATGGCATTAAATATACAAAGAATAAAATTTATTCTTACTAGGATAGGACTCAGTGTCTTCTGGAAAATACAGACTTAAGGATGTAAAATCATGAAGTGTGCAACAATGTGAATCACTTTAAAATCACTTTCTGAAACAATTATTCAACAAAACTCTTTCTATCTTTCCCAGATTCCATTGCAAAAAACTTTTGCTTTTGTTGTAGCCCTTATCATGGACCCCTCCTTTCAATTGTGCAGCTTTAATCAATTTGCCATTGTTTAGCTTTTATTTTGGTATTCAATAAGGAATCTCACTGTATAATTTGAACACAAAGGGAAATTCCAGTTTTTGATAAAGAGTTCAATTTTCTGTGACAAAGGGAGACCCATGAGTAAACTGCCATAAAATACTCAATAATATTCATATAAAATATAAACTTATTCAACAAGTTTATATAATTACCACATAAATGTACTTCATAATATTTTTAAACCGCAATACAATTACATATCTATGTCATAAAATAATTCAGATCACAAGTATAGGATACTAATCTAAATCTATTGCATCATCCTCAATATATCCTTATAAAAATTTTTGTTTTATCATTACCCTTCACCTTGGGCCCCTTTTTTCTCTTGCAAATAATGGTCTGGTGATGTCCCTAGAGTTTGGCCACCTCTCAATAGCCTCTTCCCTTTTCTGCCTCTAGGTAGTCACTCACTTATAAGACCTGAAGGAATGTTCTCAGTTGACTTGTCCCAATGTGTCTGTCCCAATGCCTCAATTTGACTGACTGTGCCCACTCTTGCTTTGGCTGGTTGGGGTCTGTGGTAATAGCAAAAAGGGTGACAGGGACAGGCTAGAACTGCGGTATTATGAATTAATGGTAGCAGAAGAGAGTAATTGAAACTAGACTACCAGGGAAAGGATATAGGTGACTGAGACACAGGATTGGAGGGGCATGGAATTGGGTGGCAGAATTATGTGTGCAGGGATTGGGGTAGCAAATAGAGGCATCTGGTGCAGTTTATCAAAGAAAGGGTAGCAGAGACAGAGTGGCAGAGAATAAGTTGTCAGGGATTAAGGTAGCATAATCAGGGTAGCAAGGACATGGGTGTGGGATCAGTGTAGCCAGTACTAGGGTACCAGTGATTGGCATGGCAGTGAATAGTGTGGTGCAGAGCTCTGGGCTTGCTCTCTAGTATTGGATGTTAGAACTTTTGAGACCTCCAACAGCTCATCATCAGCTCTTTGGAAGTGAGCATGTGCCATCTATCAATGCACATGCTAGGTGTTTCAGGTTCTTGGGAACCAGCTGTAGGATCTTGCCCTTATGTCCTTGAGAATCCAAACCCCACAATGCTGCAAAACAGGCTCCACATAGTGAGCTCTAATCACCTCTTGCAAACCATACTACTCCAATCTAATGTCAATTATCATGGTTTCTCTATGTGCCCTGAGATGTGCTCAGGGCACATAGTGCTCTGGGCAGCTACCAGCCTCTCACCCAAACATTCTGGGGCTCCCTGGCAAAGGACAACTTCTCCATTCTCCATTCTCTCACTGTGGTCCTGGACAAGCAGTCTGTGCTACTTTGATCTCCATATCCTCTTCAAGCCTCAGACCTTGCTCTGTATTCTCTCTTTAGGCACTCATTTGTTCAAACTGCCCCTCCTTTTCCTTCCAGGTGGTGCCCTCCATGTTCCCATCTTTGTTTTCGTCTTGCAATCTACCTGTGGCTTTTGCACCAAATCCTTGAAGTTCCTCACCTCCCTCTCTAGTTGTGACTGATGCATGAAAAGCTTCATCTCCCTTTTAGGTCTGTTTGTCAAGGTTTGTTCTGGAATCCAAGGCAGTACTAGGTAACTAAGAATGTGAGTGGAGCCTAAATACTCCCCTACTATTGGTTGTAGAGAAATATGCAAATGAGGTATCATCAGTCTCACATACTCAACCCCTAGGTCAGCAGAATAAAGTGATGTCACAATGGAGACACCACCCAGCAGCTATAACAGTATGTGACCCAACCATAGATAATTTAGTTAGTAGAGAGTAGCCAAATCTAGTGGAGTCCATGCACAGATTAATAGAACACTACTAAGGGCATCCATAAATCAAGTTAGTTTATAGGCAAAGTGGCAGGCCAATCTTAGGCTTTGCTCTACACCTTCCTGTTTGGCAGGACCCCTAGACACACCTCAGACCTAACGACATGGGTGAATAGAAAAGGAGGTGAGTATTGCTTAGTATTCTGAAGGTGTGCTGAGGTGCTGTCTTGTCATAGCTGCCATCTAATAAATGTCCTTTCTCTGACCTTCATGATGTCGCTTTATTTGGCATAAGAGGAAAACTGGAAGATCTAACAAGAATACCTAGAATTTGGGCCAGGGGTTGTATACTCCATTTTGAGATCACGATAATCCCACCACTTACTGAGCCAGGAAGTTGGGTTAGGAATTCACAAGCTGATAATTGACTCCAATTTCCCTACCTAAATACATCCCTCAGCACCCCTCATAATCCCACTTCCCAAATGTGTGGACAGCCTTAAACTCTGTTCTCCTGGAGAAGGATTTGAGTATGGGATATCATCAACCTCTCATGTGTGGCTGCCTTATAAATGCAGATTTTCTCAGGCTCAAAACAACTTCAGTGGTGGGGATACTCTGTAACAGGTTATACAGAACTTGGTCAATGGTTCACACCCCTAGGTAGAACTGTCAAGTGCTAAGGACTACTGAGGGCTCACTTGCTGTCCATGGTATTGCACCAAGGACTTCACTGTCAATGTTGCCCACAGTGCCTAGGCCAACGCCTCTCAAAGACTCCAAGCCCACCCTGCCAGGGCTGAGTCTGTGTGAGTTAATTATCATTGAACAACTATGTTTCACAGTCTGTGAGCCACTCACTTCTATAGGCATATGCATTTTAGGGCCTAAGTATAACTCTTTAGAACTCCTTTTACTTCCTCCTGTGTTCTGAGAGCAACAGTTAGTACAGTGCATCTGTCTCCCAGGGGCTGTTTTTCTCTTCACAAATTTCTTAGAATAAACAGTAGGTGGAAGCTGCCATTAAAGCAAACAAGTATGAAATAGCACACAATGCTTCCCCTGCATTCCTGGACCTAAGAAGTTCCCAATTCTGAGCACAAACTGTTCAGGGTTGAGTTCTAAAAACTTCACTGATTGGTGAACTTAAAACACTTTTCACAAGGCAGGTATCATCCAGTACAATAGTTGCCACCTATAATCCTAGTTAGAATGGCTGAGATCTACTAGATCAATCAACTTACAGACAATGCAACACGGAAAATTCTAAGATATTAGTCCCAAAAGAAGAAACTGAGACAAGGAGAGACAAGTGGAAATGGGGGAAGCCTTAACTAGGAGAATGTTTCTCTGAGCAGAGATATGGGTAGTTATTCCAACAAAGTTCTAGAGTTGTAGCTCATCAGTAGAGACTATCAGGTCAAGCCTGACTAAAGCCAATAATAAAACATATAAAAATAAAAACTTAGCTGGGTGCTCACACCTGTAATCCTAGATAATCAGGAGGCTGAGATCTGAGGATAGCGCTATGATATCCTCTTTTAACACACTATGTGCTTTATCTAAGACTTAGTTAAGGTTCCTGTGTGCAAATCTCACTCTCACAAGTAAATGTTTGTCTGTCAAAAATAACAAAGTCTACAAAATCTACCTAATGTATCATCAGTAAGTTTACAATAAATATTTGTTAAGTGTGAGTGTTCTGGCATTAGACTAATTCTTTAAAAAATTATGTTGTCCTTCTTTCCACTTCAACAATTAAGTAGAAAATAGAGGCATCTCTGGATTCCTTTGGTTCTTTCTAAGTCTATATTTTCCAGATTGTTTTTGCAGAAAACTCCAAAAGTTTTGTTACTATTATGTATTGTATTGCTAATATGTAGAGTAATTTTAAGCATTGAAAATGGATCAAAAGGATTTCAAACTTCATTTGTGTGAAAAACTTCCATTCATTATCTAAATTCAAAAAAACAACAATTACTAAAGGAACTATTGCTTTGGTAAAAAGAAGAACATGCTAGTCAGAGGTGGTCTCTTCCATGTAGGAATCTTGGAGGAGTTGAGTTTATACTGTGCTGACTTTGAGAAGGAGGTTGCCATGATGTGTCTTTTTTAACACTTACTTTTTGTTTGGCAGTAGAGGCCTGGTGGAACAAACACATTTGTCTCTGATTGATTCTCTTTCAGAAAATCCATGGCTAAAATTGATTGCATAAGATAATAATTGTCCTCCTACTATTTCCTTCTTAGTAATTGTACTTATATTTGTGATTTTGGAACTTTTACCTGCTTATATGTAAGAGTCTTCTGTGGAGCGATTTAAAAAGATAAATGTCAGTATCTCTGTTATAAGGTAGTGATATAGGTGTTTCTTATACTTTACAATATAAGGTCAGTAACAATGATTATTTTAACAAATCTAGTTTAATTATGTAATCATTATGGTCTGGGAAGGTGGCTCAGTGGTAGAGCACTTGCCTTGCATGCATGAGGTCCTGGGTTCAATTCCACAGCACCACATAAGCAAAAAAGAAAAAAGCCAGAAGTGGCGCTGAGGCTCAAGTGGTAGAGCGCTAGCCTTGAACTGAAGAGCTGAGGGACAGCACCCAGGCCCAGAGTTCAGGCCCCACGACCTGACCTCCCCCAAAAAATTATGTAATCATTAGACATTATGTTAATAGTGTCTGAGAAAATTCAAGGTCACTTTATTTTCAAGAGAAAGTCAAAGTAATCAGAATATTGATATTTTTGAAATGTATACAATGAGGCATGTATATTTCCAAAGGCAATGTTACCCACAAGACATTTCCAGAGTTTCTTATTTTGTCATGTATCTCATATAATTTTACTTTTTGTCTAAATTACAACATACTATATATTTTTTCTGCTATTCATTTGTATTTATCATTAAATTGTATGCAAAGAAGTTTCAATTCAATGAGTTTGGTTATTAGTACAATAAATCTTGATTATTGTTGACTCTTCCATTGTTTTTCCCAACTTTCCCACTACTACCCATCCTCTCAAGTTATCTGGTTCCATTTTACATATGTACCATCAATGTAACGATTGTATTTGGTATCCAGTCTTTTCATTAATCTGTCCCCTTTTTTCTTAAACGTCTTCCCCAGCCAAATATGATTTCCCTTTGTGCTATTTATTTTCTTGCACTCTTCATTTTTTGTTATTCAAAGAACGGCCATCACTGAAATACTCTCATGAGTATACCAAGTTTTGTGTTTTTTTTTTAAATTTTGTATTTATTTCAACTTGTACACAGGAGCTAACATTCAATACATTAGTGCATGAGTACAGTGGATTTTGATCATTGTCATCTCTTTCATAATTTCCCCAACCTTCTCAATCCCACCTTTTCCTCAGGTTTCTTCATTTGGTAGAATATGCATTAAGTCATATAACTGCATTTTCTACCACTTTATTGCTTCATTTATCATTTTCTCCCCATCTTGATCCCAGCCCTACCTCTGAGTACCTGGTTCCTTGTGTTTGTTTTGTTGGAATAGGAGTTAGCTTTTCTAAGGAATTATATCATTTGAATTCCTCCCCAAATCTACCACATTTCAGTCCATATCTATAGTATACTTGAAATCCACCCAAGTATGTATGTTGTATCATTATAGATTATATCTAACTTCCTGGGCTTGCCTTTCTTCTCTTAGTTCATTTAACATGATTTTTCACCAGGTCCTTCCCTTTCTTTGCAAATGATAGAATATCATTCTAATGGATGAGTAAAATTCAACTGTGTGTATACATATAGATATGCATTTATATGCATATAGCTATCACATTTTCCTGATCTACCTGCCACTTGAGTGGAATAATCCATGTCTAAATGTGATTTCTTATAGTTACTGATGTAAAACAGTTGTTCACTGCAGCATTTAACTTTGTGCAGTTCTTGTCTCTTCTTACTTATAGCCATGTGTTTTATGTTTTGGTTTTGTTTTTATTTTGGTTGCCATTTGTGGGACTTAAATTTAGGGCCCTGTACTCTTGCTTGACTTTTATTCAATCAAGGCCAGCATTGTACCCCATGAACCACAGGTTGATTTCTAGATTTTTGCTAATTAGTTGGAGATAAGTGTCTTATGAACTTTCTCTTCTTTTTTTTTCTTTGTGACAGTTGTGGGGCTTGAACCTTGGGCCTGGGTATTGTCCCTCAGCTCTTCAGCTCAAAGCTAGCACTCTACCACTTGAGCCACAGCACCGCTTCCTCTTTTCTGGTGGTTTATTGGAGATAAGAGTCTCATGGATTTTCCTGCCTGGGCTGGCTTTGAACTCAATCCTCACATCTCAGCCTCTCCAGTAGCTAGGATTATAGGAATGAGCCACCAGTGCCCAGCCTTATGAACTTTCTGCTAGGCTGGAGTTGTACCTGGATCCTCACATGTCAACATCCAAAAATACCTTGGATTAGACACAATTGCAACCAGTACTTGACTACTTCTTATTATTTTATGCTTTTGTTTTCAATGTTTTAGGAACTAGCAATATCATTTGTATAATCTTGTGGATACAGTCTATTTTCTAACAAAAATCATTCATTTTGTAGTCTGATACTTTACATTTTTATATATGTCGACTCATAAATCAAATTGTTTCATAATTGTATATGAATCTGTTTCTAACAGAAAGACTAAACATGTGCTTATATATAAATTACACTTTGTAATATTTTAATATATAACTATATACATATATATGCATATATAATTGATGTATAATATACTAAATATATATCTTTATACATTTATGTACATATATATGTGTATATATGGTATATATGTGCTAGTATTAAGACTTAAACTCAGCGCCTATGTGCTTTTGCTTTTCTTTTTTGTTCAAGGCTGGCACTATTCCAGTTGAGCCACAGTTCCACTTTTAGCTTTTTGGTTCTTAGTTTGAGATAAGAGCCTTATGGTCTATTCTACTTGGTCTAGCTTGAAACTATGATCCTCATCTTTCAGCCTCCTAAATAGCTAGGTTTAAAGGCATGAACTGCTAGCACCAGTCCTACTATACTTGAATTGAAAAATAGATTTAAAGAACAAAGATTTGTAGTATTTTCAAATTAGTATCTTTTCATTTACACTAAAACACACTGCTTTCAAATTGATTTGTTTTTGTTATTCCAACTCACTTACCAAGGAAGGAAAGGAAATGGAAAAGGAAACATTAAAAACCAAGGAACCTCTGAATATACCAAGGCTCATGCCTGCTAGCTATTATTTCTTTGCTAGAAAATATAACAAGATGATACAGTCTACAGGTAAAGCAGAAGAACAAGCTCTCCACTGAGGCTGCAGAAAGGCTGATGAGGATGAGGCAAACAACTTTATCTAGGAAGTTTCACAAAGTGTTTGCTGTGGTAGGTTGAGTCTAGTAGGTAAATGTAGCCAATCTTAGAGGAAATTCATTGTAAAAGGTCATATAGAGATGAGGAGAATAACTGAAGGTGAATATGCGATTAGAGGGGCTTGCTTTCTTGAAGATAGATGTTTACAGAGTAGGTTTTATACTGTTGAAAATGAGACAGTTAAGGAAGGATGCTTATTTATTTTTTTAGTCCAGGAATTAGAAATATTATAACATTATCTTTGAAAATTGATAGTAAAGTAAGTGTATTTACAATTTCTATTGCAACATATGGTTTTACCCAATAAGTGGTTGTTTATTCTGAATGGGTTTAGAAATGAAACATCATAATGTATTTGAACACACAAAAATAATGACATACAACTTGCCGTGCATGGAATTAAAAAATATGTAACAAGGCTCATGTCTGAAATCGCAGCTGCTCAGGAGGCTGAGATCTGAGGATAGCTGTTTGAAGCCAGCCCACGCAGAAAAAAATTGTGAGAATCACACTACCAATTAGCCTCCAAAAAAAAGTAGGAGATTAATGTGTGGATCAAGTGGTAGAGTACAAGACCTGAGCTATGCAGCTCAGGGACAGCAACTGGGTCCTAGTTCAAGCCTCAGGACTCATACAAAACAATAAATTATGTGACTAAGGCATGTTGTGCATATTAAATAGAGTTCTCATTCCTTATGCCCTTCATAGTATACATAACACACAATTCAGTTTTGTACATGTATTAATTATAGTTACTATAGTAGTACAAATTGTTATAAACATATTATACATATATTACTTATATTATATATTATATAACATTAATGATATTATACATATATTATTCCTACATTATTTATAGTAATTATAGTAATATCAGTAATATAGATGTATGTTTTAGAAAAAGGAATACATTTTCTTTGTTATAACGAGGAAGTAACAGTCACAAAAATTATTCCTTTTGGATTACATATATATGTATATATATAACTATTTCTTTTGCCTTCAAGATACTGAATGATGAAAGCATGTTCACATGCACTGGTGTCATTGGCATGGAGTTGTTCTCCTAAAGCATTTACTCCAGGCAGAATAAACAGTGGAAGCCTGAATAATTGTCATGCAGGAATTTCTTTAGAAAATTAACCAATCTTGTTTTGATTATTAACAAATTTGTGCGCAATAAATTCCAATTTTATTGCCATTTTAACTATAATTAGAAAGATAATGTGGATTTATCTGCTCCATATCTCTTAAAAGGTAAAGTGACATTCACAGAATATCCTCAGATAAGCAAGATGGAAAACTGGATTTGAATTCTAGGTCTGCAACTGGTCAGTCTTAGGTACTTGGGAAATTTGGTTGGCCTTGCCTGCCTAGTTCTTTAGGTAGGTAGATAGATAGGTAGATAGATAGATAGATAGATAGATAGATAGATAGATAGATAGAGATAGAGATATAATGAAGTACTGAATAAAAAGAACAGAATCTTTTCTCAAGTATGTATATTTACATTTTGAAAAGGTAATTTAAAAAGTGTAGCCATTATTGTGTATTTCTTTGAACAAATGAGTGCATTTCAGGAATATTTTTACTTCAGCTTCTATAAGAAGATGGGAAATTGTATCCTTTATATGTTTGCCAGATGGTTTTGCATGTGTTTTCAAAAATACATACACATTTTAAATAATGGTATTTATTTCATAGGTCACAAACCAAATAATTGGAGTGGATGACCCTAATGTCTTATTTCAGTTGCCTGAATCAGACTCACAAGAGTCTAAATTTCCTAGTTATGAACATTTCACCATGCAAACTTAACAACATAGAATGGAGTGTGAAGGTAGAGCCTTCACATACCTCTAAAGCTTTATATATATATTAGTCATATGCACTTACACTAGTCAGCATTCATGAAACACTGATATAATTATGTTCATATCAGAAATATACTTTAACTTAAAGTAAAATGAGATGGGTTGTATACTCTCAATCAAAGAGCAATGATCTCCCACTGCAATTTTTCTCAGTGGGAAAACTCTCCCATGCATTTTACTGACTTAACTTCTATTTTGTGCTTTTCCATTATTGGAGAGGTCCCATTGTGTCTACATAACAATGTTGTAACAGCCTGAGCTGCCTTTCAGTTGTACCTCCATTCTTGTGATCATGGTCAACTCTGCAGCTGTGATCACATATTTAGTGGACACTTGATCTTGTCAAGCCCTGATTTAAAATCCAGCTTTCACTTCTGATTGTCACAGTGTTAAAGATATCACTCCTCTAGATTTATTTTTTATCTTCTTGTATTTCAGACACTGCCTTGGATGTTAGATTTTGAAGTAGAATTTTTGTATGCTTTTATTGTAAAAATACTGTACAGAGGGGTTACAATTAAATGAGCAAGGTAATGAGTACATTTCCTATTGAGCATTGTTGCCTCCTCCTTTGTTTTTCCCCTACCATCTCTTCCCTCCCACCTCCACAACTACTTCCTACTCCCCACCAGTTTTAAAGTTCATTTTCAATGTAGTGTCTTGTATATCTCATTGTTATCCCTATCACTGTATCCCTATTTAAGCACTTACTTAACATCATCTTATATGGTCATATGTACATAGCTTTTGACCTTTTCTGCTTGTCCTAGAAAGAAGTAAAAATTTTACTTTGAATTTGCTCTGTTGAGGTGTTAGTGATACCTGATGAACTGCATATATAATAATGTTAATAAAGTGATGTTTGGGCATATATTTGTTTAATTTTTACAATTGAGGAAGTAAATACACATCACTTACAAAACTGTTTTCATGCACTTTGGTATTGCTTTATTGTGACCTTCCTAAATGCCAGGCATGGCAGCACATATTCAAAATGTTATCACTTCTGTGGCTGAGACAAGGCTGGAAAGTTCCAGGCCATCTGGGACTACATAGCAAAAAGAACAAAAGAACCTTTCAAAGGTTTTATTACATACTTTTTACACTTAGCCATTATGACCACAATAATGGAACTCCACTTCTTCACTAATAACTCACAGGATGACTGCTGATGATTGGTATCTTGCTAGGTGCTCATATATGTTTGTGTGTCTTCTTTGATAAAGTGTGTTTCCACAGTTTGTATTGAGGAGTTCAGAATATCAGGTCTGTCCATAACCACAACTCTGGAACATCACAGATGATGGGATACCTGGCCAAAGAACTGAGAAATCACAGAGAGGGATAGGAAAGAGGGACACCAGGGGACCCAAAGGTTCATCTCCAGTTTTTGGTGGTCCTGCTTAACAAGCTTTTTATTCAATTAAATATAGGGGTGTGGCCAAAGGTATGTGCATAAACTAGGTCATCCATCTATCTTGTGGTTACAAGCACTAACATGAGGTACACTTTGTATACATAGTGACAATTAACTCTCTTACTGTTTGGGAGCAGAAGGGAGGAATACATATTTTAGCCATAAAGTATCTCATCTCATCTCCAAGGTCTTACTATTTTACTGTCTTAACAGCTCTAACTTAAACACACTTAAGGTAGTAACTTATACCTCTATTTTGCATGATCAGTTGACCTTTCCAGAGTACATATCTCAGCCTTCTGAGTCCTGTTTGAGATGGCTTTCTAATCTTTTATCCCTTTCCAGATCTCACAGCTCAGCTCTAGAATCCTCCACAAGTACTCTTACAGTTGTATTTTTTTGGAAATGATATTTTTTCGAGGACAGGCTTCACTTTTTAAACTCTTAATATTCCCTCTTTCTCTTCCTGTTCCTGTCTCTCCCCTTTGTGCTTGTGTTTGTGTGTAGGTTGTGTGTGGGGCGGGGGTGTAGTAATGAGATTTGACTTCGAGCCTCGAATTCTTTCTTGGTGTTTTCACTCATGCCTGATGCTGTACCATTTGAGCCAATGTGCCACTATGCCTTTTACTGATCAATGGAACATCAATGTCTCATGGATCTGGCTGCCCCAGCAAGCTGTGAGCCATGATCCTCCAATCTCAGCCTTCTGGGCATTTAGGAATAGGGATGAGCCACTGGCATCCAGATCTATTGCCAAGTGGTTTTTGGTTTGTTTTGTATTGTTGTTGTTGTTTGTGTTCATCCAAAATCTGTAAGGAAAGCAAATCATTTATCATCAGGACTATTCACATAAAATGTGCAGTGTTGAAGGATTAATTATGTTTGTCATCCTGTATGAGTTTTATCCGTTTGCAACTACAGTATGTAATTTGAATTTTTGAATTCTTTTGTTGGAAACAGTTGAGTCACATATAAAATTTGATTCCTCTTGACTTAGTTTTATAATGTGTTGTTTCAGAACAGAATGTATCAAGGTTTAATTATTCATTTCTGAAACAAGACTTTTATGTTTATTCAATGTCTTGTAAATCATAAGTTCATCATTTCTTGGCATCATGTGAGTGCTGGGTAGTTTCCTGTAATCTCTCCAAGTGTTTTAGGCACAGTGTCAGACACTTTTCTGAACACATTTGAATTTACTGCTCTGACAAATATGCAAGGTTGTCCTTTGTAATTCTCCTGGTATTTTCACTGTACTTCTCTGAATCCTGCAGTGATAAGTCATGTGACAATTATGTTGATTTTCTCTCATGTTACATTCGTCATTGCATCTTGGGAACTACTAATATGCACTATTGTACTTCATTCCATTCAGGCCTTGGCCTGTACCCCTCTCACAGCAGAGAGCAAAAGATTTGGAATATTTTCTTCACTGTTTATCTTGGACATCTGTCTTTACTTTCTAGCAATACATTAATTGAATTCACTCTCTAAAGTCTAATAATGCCTTGAAAATGATTACTGTATTTTCATGGCTTTTTTTTTTTCTTATTTGGCTTCAGGGAAGAACTTAGGTCAGCAACTGTAACTTAGGTTAAAGGAGATTGCAATCATGCCTCAATAAATGTTATTCATTAGATAATGATTACTTCATGGTCTGACTGCCTGCTTCCTTTTCATTTTTATTTTTCAACATAGCCTTTTCTTCTGGAAAATATTTCTGTGCCAATTGAATATCAATTCCTACTGTAAGCAGTAATTAATTTTATTCCAACATCAGTTCACAGTACCCTGTGAGATTCTTCAGGGTATTGTTTTAGGGTACTTCACATTCTTGGCTATCTTTTAACCATCAATGCATCCAATGATAAAGGCATATTGCTTAAATCATCATTTTGATCACTGAAAAGGAAACCATACTGCAATCTCAGTATATGGCAAACAATTTTCTGGTTTTAAGTTATTTTAGATTAAAATTGATGCTGCAAGAATGAACATTCTGTGTATAATTTTATTATATTTTCCTATTTATTTTGTTTTAGTATAGGTTCCAATATAGAAGTATAAAGTTAAAGCATTACTATTACTTAGTTTAGATTAATATTTCCAAAAAGTTCAAGAAAATTTTCTATTTATTCACAATTTATTCACACAATAGAGTGTCCATTATGACCAACGGAGAGAGTTTAAAATTTTTGTGTTCCTTAAAGGTGTTTCTGGGTAATCAAATCCAGTGCTTCATGTGTCAGTCTACTTTGTGCCTATGAGCCTGACGTGGCCTGTGGTTTTATTCTCACTCAATTAATACAAAGAAAAAGTTCAGTAGGAAGGAATTATTACTTGGTTAGTTTATCTAATATCTCTCTCATACATATAGAAATAGAATTAATTATACACTGATGGAAAATGGTATTCTATTTTTTTAATTTATAAAATCTGATATTTAGCAGAACGTAAATTTCATGTAAGTTAACTCTTTAGTAAATGCAAGGTTGCAATTGCCACTTCTCTGCATGTTCTCTATGCATGAATGAAACCAACAAATGAGGGATCAGAAATAACCACCTGAATCTGTTTGCATCTGTAGTAAATATGTACACAAATCTTTTTCTCATTTTCTATACATCATTAAATAACTATTTGCAAACAATTTACATTTAGTTATAAATATTCTAAAAATTGATGTAACCAAAGGATGTCAATGTATTATATAATGTGAACACTGGTATTTATAATGCTAATAATATTACATTCTTCATCTTATATTAATTATAAAAATTATATTATGTATTTTTTCAGAGAAATTAGCATCCTCTAATTTTGGTGTCTGTTGGAGTCCTAATAGCAGACAGTAATTAAAATCAAAGGAGATCTGTATTTCTGAAAGCAATTAACTCATTGGAGATTGTTCAAATACATCAGAAGTGCCTTAGAAATATTGCACCATGTTTACATGATTACCTATGATGTGATTCAAGAGCCACTAAACAATCGTACTTCACTTTGCCATTACTATAATTATTCCCATTGTAAGAAGAATCATTCACATAATTTACACGATATAGGTTTGTCCTTAAGTTATTATTTTCTATGAAATAATATCCAAATGATACACTACACTAAGAGTTAAAACAAAAGTTGCAAAATATATTGGACAATGTAACTCCTTCCAGATACACATTTTGAAATTGTATTCCCTGTCTGGTGACATTAGAATCAACTTTTCAGAGATGACCCTGAAATAATGATCCTGATAAAAGAAACCCAATATAACTACTCTGCCATGTGAACATCCAGCAAATAAATTATAATGAACCAGAAAGTAGACCCCCCCATAAGACAAGGAATTGCTTTGAATAACCATTTTTATAATCAATGTTCAAGCTTCTAGAGTATGGGTAATATACTCCTGATGGTTTTTTTTTTTAATTTAATTTTATTTTATTTGTGAACATACTGTACAGAGGGGTTACAATTAGGAAAATGGTATTCTTGTATTACATTTATTAGTAGTAGCTGTTTTTTATAGCCTCTCCCTTCACCCTCGAAGTCCTGCCTCTATCCTACCTCCTCTCACAAGCTCAACTTGACCCACTTCCAGTCAGCCTCCTCCTTTGAAACCCTGTCCTGCTCCACCTGAAATCCCACCCTCAACTAACCTACACTCTAGTAGCCCTGCTATAAACTTTCAAAGCCCTGCATGCAAACAGCCTCCTTCCTCAAATCCTTGCACTGCTACTTGGAAATCCCTCTTCCACTCCATCTCCTCCCTTCTCTGCCACACCAGAAACATATTTCCTCCCTCAATGCCCAACTTGCTCCACCCAGAACCTCACCTCCATTCAGCTCTTCCCTTGAATGCCCACTCTTATTCTCTGGATGCCCTGCCACTAACCCTCCAACCCCACCCTTCCCTCAAACCAGTCTTCTCCCTCAAGCTCCCTAGAAGCTGCAGGGGAACATCCCCTCTTTCTTCTCCCCCCCCCCCCCCATAACTAGCTACTCCTACAACCAGCCAATCCTCTCAAAACCCTTTCCTGAACTAAACTCCTCCCATGAAGTCCTGTCCTGCTACATCAAAATCCATCCACCACCCTATACTTGCCCTTGAAGCCCTGCCTTGTTTCACTAGAAGCTACTCATACAGCCCACCTCCTCCCTGGAAAGCCTGCTGTGCTCCACAAGATACCTTCCCACCTCCCCATCCACTCACTCCACGTCCTGCCTTTCTCCCCCAATAACCCAACCCTCAGCTGGGCTCCTCATCCAACCCCTAGTTGGGCTCCTCTGGAGAATCCACACTCTGTTCCATAGGATACCCTGCATATAATTATCCTAAACCCTTGTAGCCCTACCACCTTCTGAAAGCCCCACCTTAAACTAGCCTCTAGGCTCCAAGTACTGTCCTTCTCCACCAGAAAACCCCATCATCCTTGCTCATTCTGGAAGCCCACATTGCTCCACTGGAAACCTTTCCACCAGTTGGCCTCCTTCTTGAAGCCTACCAGGCTCGACTGGAAACCCATGTCCTTCCCTATTCCCTTCTTTGAAGGTTTGCCTTGCCCTACTGGAAACCCTGCCCACAGTAGGCTCCTTAAATATCCTTTCTCATAACTGAAATCCCCAATCAATCTTACTCCACCTCTCCAAGTCCTGGCTGGATTCACCGAAAACCCCGCTCTAACTAGTCTGGTCCTTTGGATCCTCACCCTGCTTTCTCAAAGCCCTGTACTGACAAGGCTCATTCATTCGTTGCCGCCCCCTTCTGCTCTGTCAGAAACCCTTCCACTATACCACATGCCAGAAAATACGGGGTTTTCCACCAGAAACCCCGCTATTTACTAGCCCACTTCTTCATAACATGCCCTTCCCTCTCAAAGCCACACCCCTCAAAAGCCTCCCCATCAGCCCAGCCTTCCTCCACCAGAAACCCTGCCTTCCATCAGCCTCTTCCCTCAAATTTCCCACCCTGCTAGACGGGAAATCCCACCCTGCCTATCCCATGGAGGCCCACAGCCCTCCACCAGTAACCCCTCCTCTAAGTAACCTCTGTGAGAGCTTGAGGGGCGAGAATGTCCTGCCCCACGCTGATGTCACCCTCATGTATGCCAGGCCACTTGGGGTAGCAGTGTCAAAGGGTGGCTTGGGGGACAGGCGACCAGATATAGGAAGAGGGGCTTCCAAGGGGATGGAAAGAAGGAGATGCCATAAGAGATACATGACAAGAGACATGGCTCCTGGAGCAGAGCAGTGCCCGGCTCTCCTAAGGCTTGAGAAGAGTCCTGGATTGCCTGAGGAAGCTGGATCAAGGAGAGGTCTTGGAAATCCCAGGCTGCCAGAGAAGGCCAGAAAAGGTCCAGGCAGGCAGGGAGGCCTGGGGAAGCCCTAGCCAGCTGAGAGGACTGGGCAGAGCTGAGAGGCCTGAGAGGAGCAGAGGCTTGAACAGAGGTCAGAAAGGCCTGCAGAGACCTCAGTGGCCTGTGAAGAGTGGAGAGGAGTTCAGTGAGCCCAGAGGCTTGTGAAGAGGTGGAGAGGCCTGTGGTGAGGCAGGAGGCCTGAAAAGAGGTCAGTGGAGAGTGGAGAGGTGAGGCTTGCAAGAAGGAGGAAAAAGGAAAACAACTTGCCCCCTGGAGTTTGCAGTTGCTCCTAATTTTAGTAACCTAGGACAGGGTTGCAGACATATTAGTAAAACACCGTTGACACCTTTAGCTGTGCTTATGTGGATGTTCTCGCTCACAGGTCATTACACCTCCTCACTTGCAGCCCCATTCTTCTCTTAGCCAGGCCCTGCAAACAACATCTTCCCTTTAACCCTGCCGTTTTGCACTGGACACCGGGCTACCTGTCAGCCTCCTTCCTAAAGCTCTGTCCTGCTCCACCAGAAACTCAGCCCCTAACAAATCCATTACTTCCTACCCCCGCCCAAATGTCTCAAAGCCTTACCCAGACTGGCCTCCACTCTCAAAGCCCTACCCTGCTCCACCACAGAGGCTGTGGCAGTGCAAACTCCTTCCTATGAACCGAGAGGGCTCATTGGAAACCCCACACCAGCTTATCCACGAAAGTCTTACCTAGTAACTGTTTTATTCCAAATGTGATTTTAAATTGGTATACAATTCATACTACTCAACACGATAAAATAGTTTTACAAAAAGGAAACATCCAAGTGTGATAGTTATTAGATGCCTTAGTCTAGTTTGGGGTTATAGTACCAGACAGATACATATAGTGTGAAGGTGTTATCTTATACTGTAAAGCATTCTTTGCAAGTATCAGTAATGTTTCATAAGTGTTCATTTTATTTCTAAAAAATTTATGCACATTTGTTTCCATTAACTTTAAGAATATTAGCTATTTTGGTTGAGGAAAGAGTTTAGTGTGCAAAAGTATAATTTTAGAGTTCCTTTCCATACATGTACTGGAGTTTTAATAACAGAAGTTCTCTAAGTACCAGAATTAACTTTCCGTTTCCTTCTTCCACTAAGGTGCCCTTTGGAAAAAAATGAATTGGGATTATACAGGTAAAATTTAGAAATAGAAAAGTATACTTATATAATTATTACATAAGACAAAAATATAAGAAATGCCCTGTGTATTTCTGAAACAGAAAAACAAAAAAGACAATAATGAAGCAGAAGGGAATCAGGAACTTTGTATGTGTGATATATAACTGGAGACTTTAAGAAATACAGCGAATCAGGTAAAAATATCTTTGATCAAAATGTCATGTTGTTCAATCTATTTCATTGTAAATATTACTTTTGTTAACCTCTGACTGAATATTTGTTTCAGCAGTGATATGCCCAGGGAACTATGTGGTTAGGCAATTTCATCCTTGTAAGATCATTAGGTCCATGGACTTTACCATACCTGAAATAACACTAGATATGCAATCCTGTTGGTCCAACACTGTAAGCCAGGCCTGTGTTTTACCAAAGCTCTGTATATGTATGCTATTGTTTTATTTAGGCTTTATTTTTGTTTATTTGGATGTCTTCTGGTCCAGGAGGAGGCAGCAGTAACAATTCGTGGATGGTGAACACATGCATGTATCCATGGCTGAAATCTGCTCTTGTTTTATCTAGGCTTCCCCTAGAAATAAATGATGACAATTATATCTATCATGGTATAGTGTCACTATTAACATCTAACACATGTTGACTATATGTTTTTTATATTTCTTTTTACCTTTCTCTTTCTCTTTCTCCCTTTTTCCTTCTTTCCTTCCTTCCTTCCTTCCTTCCTTCCTATCCTCCCTCCCTCCTTCCTTCTCACCTTCCTTTCACTTTCTTTTAATTTTAATTTAATTTTAATTTAGACATTTTGTTTGCTAGACAGGTATTCTACAAATAAAGACACATCAACAATCTTTTTATTTACTGATTTTGCCAATACATTATCATTTTTTTGATGGTCAAACAGAGGCTAAGCTAAGCTCATTCTTACTTTGGTCTGCCAAGTAGCTGGGATCATGAATGCATTCCAACCTGCCTGGCTTTACAGTGATATGGAAATCTTAATACCTCCCTTCCCAGACTGATTCTGAACTATGATCCTCTCAAATTCTACCTCTTCAGCTAATTATGTGAACTCCAATAGTCTGCTCTCAGTATAGGTGATCCAAATGAATGATTAAAGGCAATAATAGTCTCTTTTTGCCAGTCTTGGGGCTTGAACTCTGGGTCTAGTCAGTGTTCCTAGGCTTTTTTGGCTTGACACTTGAGCCACTGTGACACTTCAGGTTTTTCTGTGATTAATTTTGGAGATAAGAGTCACACAGACTTTCCTTCCCAGGCTGGCTTTGAACCATGATCTTGGGATCTCTGTCCCCCAAGTAACTAGGATTACAGGTGGAAGCCAAAGTTGCATACCTGAAATTTGAGTATAATCACTGTTTTTTTATGTTAAAATATAGGGTAAGATTGAAAATATAATTACAATAGTCAAATTTTTTTATAAACTTTTTTTTTTTGGGTCCGGTCGTGGGGCATGAACTCTGGGACTGGACGCTGTCCCTCAGCTCTTCAGCTCAAGGCTAGTGCTCTACCACTTGGGCCACAGCACCACTTCCGGCTTTTTTTTTCTTCTGCTTATGTGGTGCTGAGGAATCGAACCCAGAGCCTCATGCATGCAAGCAAGCGCTTTACCACTGAGCCATCTTCCCAGCCCACAATAGTCAGATATTTTAAAAAGTAATTTTGTTTCACATTAGAAACTCATCTTTACCAGAATTAAGGGATTATTTTTCTGTTTGTCGTCTTGTATGTCATTTGGGAAATTAAACTTCATGTCTTCCAAGTGGGATAAAGGACTTTGAATGGCCTTACGTGCCAGCTCACATCTATGATCACTGTCAGAAATCAGAGATCAAGAGTATCACACTTTGAACATAACCTAGACAAAACTTTACAAGTCCCAATCTGCACAAATAAGTGAAGCATGGTGACTCATGCCATTAATCTCAGCAACACAAGAGGCATAGGTAAGGGTAACATGGTCCGTGCATTTTCCACACAACAAAGAGATTGAAAGAATTTAAAAGCACAAAAGGCAAGAAGTACAAAAAGACTAGAGTTATAAATAATAAATATATGTAAAATTAAATGCATATTTACAATAATTAATTTTAGTTGCAAATTTGATTTTATAGCTATTTCTCCACATTGTTTTTTTTGGTCAGGGTCCTGAACTCTCGGCCTAGGTGCTGTCACTCAGCTCTCCAACTCAAGGCTAGTGCTCTACCTCTTGAGCCACAGTGGTACTTTATCTTTTTTCTGCTTATGTGGTGCTGAGGAATCGAACCCAGGGCCTCATGCATGCAAGGCAAGCACTCTACCACTGAGCCACCTTTTCAGCCCCTATTTTTTCACTTCTTCATTAATTTGCCTTTCTGCTCTTGATCTCACTGTCACCTATGATTACTTGATTCCTAGTGTTTATTTTGTTGGACTATAAGTTAGTTTTTCTAATAAATTATATCATTTAATTTCTAATATGAATCTATCATATTTCAGTCCTTACACTTATATACACCAAATGTACCCAATTGTCTATTGTATATTTAGGGATTAATTCTATCTTCCTCAGGTGAGACAAAACACACGTTCTTAGTTTCTCTTGACTTAATCTAGTTTTTACCAGGTCCTACCATTTCCTTAAAATGATGCATTATCATCCTTTCTAATGGATGAGAAAAATTCGATTGTGTATATATACCACCTTATCCTGGTTTATTTTTCAATTGAGTGAAAATGTCTATATGTCATTTTTTTGTATTTGGTGTGCTCTATCTCTCAATGTAGCATTTAAGTTTGCATAACTTTTGTCCTTTTGTGTTTCAATGTGTTTTATGCTTTGGTTTTGATTTTTATTCTTCATACCATTTCTGGAATTTGTATGAAGGGACTTGCACTCTCCTTTGACATTTTACACTCAAAGCTGGCATTCTATTACTTGAGCCACAATTCCATTTCTGGATTGTTGCTGGTTAATTGGAGATGAGAGTTTTATGAACTTTCTGTCCAGACTCGCTTCACACATGAATTCTCAGATATCCACATTCGAAATATCTAGGACTATACACAAGTGTCAGCCTCACCAGGGAGATTCTCTGTATTTTATGTTATTCCTGTCAGTATGATAACAACTTGTTATCTTACTCATACTAGGTAAATGAAAGCAACCTGTTATCATTTACCTAATATTGTGTATGCAATCTATTCTGCAACAAAAGGTGCCTTTATTCACTCCTTGGCCTGATGGCTTACATCTTTAAATATGTCAATATATAAATCATTAGTTCAGTATGATACACGAATCTACTTTAGAGGGAAGGAATAAACATTTACTTTTATTTAGATGACCGTTTCTAATATATATACATATATACTGTTTTACCATATATATTTCAAATATATTTAATTATCTTATATATGTAGTATAACATTATTTATTATATAATTGTGTATATTATATGATCAGTATATGTAATATATAATGTATGTATAATATAAATTTATACTACATTATATAATATATAAAAAACATAATAAAATATAATAAATATAATATAACCTAGTGTAATATATAATGAAAATAAATGATTATCAACCAAATAGATAAATTAATAATAAATATGTTTATAGAATTGTCACATTTATATACTTATATGTACAATATTATTTAGATGACAGTTCATAATATTTTATTTCTCTATAAATTTAATTAATTAATTTTTGCTAGCTTTGGGGTTTGAACCTGGGGTACAGCTGCTTTCCTCAACTTATTTTCTGAAAGCAAGCACTCTACAATTTGATCCATATCTCCACTTCTAGCTGTCTGGTGAAGAGTCTCACAGAATTCCCTGTCAATCCTAGCTTCCAACTGTAATGTTCAGATCTCAATGTCCTGAGCAGCTGGAATTAAAGGATTGAGACACTATTTGACCCCTCTAATACAGTTGAATGGACAAATGAATTAAGAGAGTTGTAATTTTATCAAATTTGTATATTTTCAGTAGCACTAAATCACAATGGTTTTTTTTTCTAATTTTTTATTACTATGAAAATACCCTACAGAAGATTTACAATTACATGGGCAAGATAATGAGTACATTTCTTATCAATCATTGTTGCTTCCTCCTTTGTTTCCCCTTCCTATACCTTCCCATATCCCCCCTCCTTAACCCCTCCCCCTGCCCATTCTTATCTCCCCCTCCACTTCGGCCCACAACCCCTCCCCCCCCCCCCCCCCCCCCCCCCCCCCCCGCCAAAGTTGTAAAGTTTGTTTTTCGACATAACGACTTGTACATCTCATTGTTGCAATGGGTCCACCTGTATCCTTATTTAAACCATTTGTTTTTTCCCTTCCCCTCCACGAATTATACCAATATCAAATACAGTGAAAGCAGGGGTTATATGGTGGGAGAGGGACATACAAAGCAATAAAGAAATCATCTTATAAATATGTTAGAAACAATTGTATGAAAAAAAAAAACATTTGAATACTTACCTTGGGATTCATTTCACCTAACATCAACATATCTGACCTTTTCTGCTTCTCTCAGACATATACTAGTTATTGCAAATAAGGGAAACCATGGGGCCTATGTTTCTTTGGGCCTGGCTTACTTCACTTAGTATAATTTTTTCCAAGTCTTTCCATTTCCTAACAAATCCCACTTTTGGGCATTTACCCAAATGATCACAAACAAGACCACACAAAACTACCAGCGCAACTATGTTTATTGTAGCATTATTTACCATAGCTAAGATATAGAACCAACCCAGATGTCCCTCAGTAGTTGATTATCTCAAGAAAATGTGGTATATATACACAATGGAATTCTATGCCTCCATCAGAAAGAATGACACTGACACATTTGTTAGGAAATGGAAAGATTTTTTTCTTTTTTTGTCAGTCGTGGGGCTTGAAACTGGGCCTGGGCACTGCCTTTCAGCTCTTCAGCTCATGGCAAGAGCTCTACTATTTGAGCCACAGCGCCACTTCTGGCTTTTTTTCTTTTTGCTTATGTGGTGCTGAGGAATCGAACCCAGGGCCTCATGCATGCAAAGCAAGAGCTCTACCACTGAGTACCCTTCACAGCCCTATGGTTGTTCTTCTTATGGGCAGTACTTGGATCAATTCTAGTGCTTAATGTGTCAAAGTCTATTCTGTGCCTTCCAAGCCTGACATGACCAGTGGTGTTATACATATTGATCAGGAATGAAAGGAATTAATTTAATCTAATTCCTCATATATACAGAAATACAATTATTTTAAACATATGCTGAAAGAGAACTTTTTTGTATTATTGGTAAATGTTTTATCCCAAATTTTATATTGTTTATAGATTTCAACTAATTGCTAAGACAAATAGTGTTAGACAAAGGACATTCAAAAGTATGGTAGCAGTGGGGCATTGGAGGATTATGCCTGTAATCTTAGTTACTTAGAAGGCTGAGATCTGAGGATCACAGTTCAAAGTATGCCCAGGCAAGGAAAGTCCATGAGATTCTTATCTCCAATTGACCAAAGAAAACCAAAAATGGTGCTGTGGTTCAATTAATAGAGCCTTTGCCTTTAGCTGAAGAGCTCGGGACAGTGCCCAGGCCCAGAGTTCAAGCCCCATGGCTGATAAAAAAAAGTATGGTAGCAGATACTAGATTCCTTAGCCTAGTTTTGGGTTATGCTACTGGCAGATACATGTTGTATGACATTGGGTGAAGGTGCTGCCTTACACTGCAAATAATTCTTGGGAATATCTGCTTGGTAAGATTATATTTTTAGACCATTTATGTGCATTTTTGCACATTAGCTTTAAAATGTTAATTATTTTAAATTCTTTGATTTACTTGAGGGAAGAGCATGAGTGTGTAGAAAGGTGACTTTCAAGACATCTTTCTTGTTTTAATTCATTTTTTATTGTGAAAATACTGTACAGAGGGGATACAATTACATGGGCAAGATAATGAGTACAATTCTTATCAAGCATTGTAGCCTCCTCCTTTGTTCCCCTTCCCATCCCTTCCCAGCCTCTCCCGGCGCCCCACCCAATCCTCCCCCCCCCACCAAAGTTGTAAAGTTCGTTTTCGACATGACAACTTGTACTTCTCATTGTTGCAACTGGTCCACCTGTATCCTTATTTAAATGACTTGTTTTTCCCCTTCCCCTCCACAAATTATACCGACATCAAATACAGTGAAAGCAGGGGTTATACTGTGGGGGAGGGACATACAAAGCAACAAAGAAATAATCTTATAAATGCATTAGAAACAAATCAGAAAGAATGACATGGCCCCATTTGTTAGGAATGGAAAGACTTGGAAAAAATTATATTAAGTGAAGTAAGCCAAGCCCAAACAAACATAGGTCCCATGGTTTCCCTTATTTGCAATATCTAGTATATGTATGAGTCAAGCAGAAAAGGTCAGATAAGGTGATGTTAGGAAAATTAACCCTAAGATAAGTATTTAAATGTTTTTTTTTCTTTCATGTATTTGTTTCTAACGCATTTATAAGATATCTTTCTAATGAATGGTTTCAGAATTCCATTTCCATAAGGCTTATTGAAGTGGCTAGTTACAGAAGCTCCCAAAGTAACAGAATGATCCTTCGTTTTCTCCTTCCAATAAAGTATCATTGGAAAAGATGGATGTGAGATGTACAGATATAAGTCTAGAGCAGAAAATATACTTGAAATTATAAAAAATATTTTGTTGACATATGAAGAGTCAGATTAGACAATGTCTTTTTCATTTTCTATACACAAGTATGTTTAATGGAAGACATTTTGAAGAATAGAAGACAAGAAATACTCAGTGCTCAATATAAAAAAAAAGCTGAAGGGAATCAGCAACCATATAAGTGTGATATGGTGTTGGATACTTTAAGAAATGCATTGAAGCCAGGATCACGTCTGTAATCTAGCTACTAATGAGGCTGAGATCTGAGGATCACAGTTCAAAACCAGCTTGGGCAAGAAAAGTCCGTGAGACTCTTATCTCCAATATACCATTAGAATACCGGAAGTGGAGCTGTGGCTCAAGTGGTAGAGCACTCGCCTTGAGCTGAAGAGTGCAGGGACAGTGCCCAAGCCCAGAGTTCAAGCCCCACGACTGACAAAAAAATAAAAGAAATGCATTGCTTCAGGTAAAAAGTTATGTGGGAAAGGCATCTGTTTAGTGAATTTATTCATTGGAAAGGTTATTTTCACTTGTGAATCTATATGTATATATGTTTCAGCAGGATCTGCCCAGTGAACTGTATGGTTAGGCAATTTCATCATGACAAGTTCATCAGAAGGATGGACTTCCACAAACCTTAACACCCCTGCAATATGGTTCACTGTACATGCAAATTTAAGTGGCCACCATCGTATGTCACACCTGTGTTTTACCAAAGCTTTGTATATAGTCTGTTATTTTTCATGTAAGCTTGACACAAAATATGTCTTCCCCTAGAAATAGATGATGGCATTTATAGCTAAAATAGTTAAGTATAAATCTTCATGTTTAACACATGGCTTAATATGGGCTTTCCATTCCTTTCCTTATTTTATCTTCAGGACATTGATTTGAGTTTAGATGTTGTGTTTGCAAGACAGGTACTCTACCATTTGAGGCATTCCACCCATCATTTCTTGTTTAAATTAGTTTGCTCACAGATTAGCAATTTTTGCATCCAGCTGTACAAAGGCTATACTCCTACTTACCTATGTCTGCCATGTAGCTGGGATCATGGTTGCATTCCAAAATCCCTACCTTATAGTGTGAAATGGATGATAATTTCCTTCCTAGACTCTTTTTGAACTGAAATCCTCTCAAAGTCTATCTCTTTAGTAAATGGTGTGAGCTCCAGTGGCCTGCCTGCCCCTAGTATATATGACTGAAATGAAATGATTGAAGGCAATTTGAGCTTAGACACTGGCATAATATATGTGATTTGATATTAAAATATAGGTAAGTTTGAAAGTAAAATTGTAGTAGTCAGATATTCTGCTAAGTATTTTTGCTTCACATTAGAAACACATCTCTATTTAAACATCTTGGTTTTTCTTCCCCTTACCCTCCACAAATTATACCAACATCAAATACAGTGAAAACAGGGGTTATGCTATGGGGGAGGGATCCATTGCAACAATGAGATGTACAAGATGCTATGTTGAAAAATGAACTTTACAATTTAGGTGGGGGTGTGGCAGGGAAGGTGGCTCAGTGGTAGAGCGCTTGCCTTGCATGCACGAGGCCCTGGGTTCGATTCCTCAGCACCACATAAGCAAAAAGAAAAAAGCTGGAAGTGGCACTGTGGCTCAAGTGTTAGCGTGCTAGCCTTGATCTGAAGAGCTGAGGGACAGCAACCAGGCCAAGAGTTCAGGCCCTATGACGGGACCCTCTCCCCCCCAAAAATAAATAAATAAAAATAAAAAATAATAATAACTTGCTAAAAAACATAGGTGGGGGTGATGGGTGGGGGGTATAGTTGAGGAGGTGGGAGGGAAGTGATGGTAGGAGAAAAACAAAGGAGGAGGCAACAGTGCTGGATAAGAAATGTACTCATTACCTTGCTCTTGTAACTGTAACCCCTCTGTACAGTATTTTCACAATAAAAAACTTATTTTTAAAAAGAAAGAAACACATCTCTACTAGAATTAAGGGATTACTTTTGCTTCTGTTAACTTGTATGTCATCTGGGAAATTAAACTTCATGTCTTGCATGTAGGATCAAGGACTGAATGGCTGGATGTGCTGGCTCACTCTATAATCACTGTCAGTAATCAGAAATCAATAGGATCACAGTTTGAACATAGCCTAACCAAAATTAGGAAGTGTCAATCTCAGCAAACAAGGGGATCCTGATGAATCATGCCATTAATCTCAGCAACACAAGAGACATAGGTAGGAGTAACATGGTTCAAGCATTGCTTACCTAAAAGCACAACAGGGTAGAGGAGTGACAGAAGTGAGGCTATTTACCTATTAAGCTACAAGGTTTGATCTTACTCTCTGTTACCAAGGAGGAAAAGTTTAAGCAGCCAGTGTTGCATGCACATCCGTGGCTGCACACTGCTCAGCCCCAGAGCTGCACATGCACATGGGAAGTGCAAGGTGAGTCCACCTGGCACCACAGCTCTGACTGGAGAAGGAAGGTTGCCATGGCTCCTCTCCTGGCCTTGGCGCCGGCTTTCTTGGTTCCACCGGTCCATAGCCAGTCATGGGACTGGGGCCGATGTCCCTGACACTCTGCCCAGCTGGTGCTGCACCCTAGGCGGCATCAAGACACCGGGCCTCTTCTGTGTCACTGCCAGGGCATTCATGTTTTTGTTGTGCATGGGCCTGCATGCGGGGCCTGCAGGGGATGTACTAGGTAGCAGTAAGTCTGTGCTTCAAGGTAACCACGTCCTGCCTTGTGAGCCTCAGCCCTCTGGTGCCCTCAGGACCCCAGCAGCCCCTTCCCCTTCTTCCTTGGGTTGGGTCACTAGGCTGAGGTCCTCTGTACTATGCTCCATGTTCCTGCCTAGGCCTCAGTGGTGCAAAGGGTCTGCACTGGAGCACTTACCACCTGCATGGATTTGCTCTCTGCCACCCAAGACTTCCTGAGACTGGGGAAGCTGCTCACATTTCAGCCAAGCAGGTGCTGCATTTTCTGTAAGGTAAGTGCTTGAGCCTCTTTGCTTTCTACCTCCAAATGCATTGAGATGCCAAGATGCTAGGTTCACAGTATTCCATTCCAGTGACCTGTGGCAGAGGAAGGAAACACTGAATTTCACATTGGCCATTTGAACTTCTATTCCCAACCTATGAGTTCAGAACAGCAGTGGGGATTTCATTTTTTGAGGGTTAAAAATAATGAGGTAGAGGAGGGAGGGAGGGAGAGACAGAGATAGAGACAAAAAGAGAAAGAAAAAATGAGAATGAGATGACTTGACTAACATGGCAGAGGTAGTACCAGTACTGGGAGTTTCTAGTTAGGAATTTGTGGATATTTTTTTTTTTTAGATTGAATTTTATGAATTTTATTTTATTTTATTTTTTTTTTACTGTATCATTTTTTTTTATTTTATTTGAGAACATACTGTACAGAGGGGTTACAATTACATGGTCAGGATAATGCATACATTTCTTACCAAGCATTGCAGTCTCCTCCTTTGTTTACCCTTCACCTCCCTTCCCAGCCTCCCCCCTCCCCCCCACCCAATCATACCCCCCCTCCCCCCCCTCCGACATTGTAAAGCTGGTTTTGACATGACATTTTGTACTTCTCATTGTTGCAACAGGTCCACCTGAATCCTTAAACGACTTGTTTGTCCCCATCTCCTCCACATGTTATACTGACATCAAATATAGTGAAAGCAGGGGTTACACTGTGGGGGAGGGACATACAAAGGAACCAAGAAATAATCTTATAAATGCGTTAGAAACACATGCATGAAAGAATTTTTGTGACACACATGAGTTTGGTAACCTCAAAGCATAATCTGCTCAATCATCAGTTGACAGTATGATTCTGTCCAAAATCTTTAGCAGCAGTTTAATTAACCTGAAAGTCTGTTTTGTGTGTGTCTGTGTCTGTGTCTGTGTCTGTGTGTGTGTTTTGCTTACATTCATAGAGTTGTTGGGACATACAGAAAGAAATTCTGGCTTCTTATTTTCTCACCACCTTGGACAATACGACCTCCATGCCACCAGCTTGGGTGATGGACTATGAAAATCTGGGAGCAAAAGAGCATGCACTTCATCAGGTACCATGGCTTACTGATCTCTCAGATTTGTTTAAAAAATAATATAATTTTATTGTTATTACTGTGTTGTACAGAAGTGTTACCATTTCACGTATCAGGCAATATGTGCATTTTTCTCTTGATAACACCCCCCCTTCCTTTGCTTTCTCCCAGTTTCTATAGTTTTGTTTTTGCTTTGAATGCCTGTTCTTCTGCTTGAACTCAGAGCCTTGGAGCTGTACCTGAGTTTTTGTGCTCAAGGCTACTATATCATTTGTGCCAGCTCCATTTGTAGCTTTCTTGGTGGCAAATGTGAATTGAGTTTTATGGATTTTCATGCTCCAGCTGGCTTTGATCTGCAATCTTCACTCTCTTGAGTAGGTACGATTACAAGCCAGAGCCACTAGTACCTGGCTACAAAGTGTTGATTTCATGCTTCCTGGTTTTGTTACAATCTTCCTCCACTTTTGGTGCTAATTCTATATATTCCCTGGAACAAATCTGAAATGATACGCTTTTATTTTGAGGAAGGCAGGAATAGGAAACTGTAGGCCATAAGGCCATATAAGATATACAATATCATTTGGTATGTGGCAGGCAGACAGACATGTGGGTTTATTGTCAGGTACCTGTGTTTTGTCTATCTATACTGATAATTTTGCAAACATAGGCTATGAATGATGTTATAAATACCTAAATGGTCCTTGGCAGAACAAAATGCTCCTCTTCATGTTCTAAAAACAAAACAACAAGAAACAAAAAAAGAATACTTCTTATGAATCCAGTAATTCCTCTAATTAGAGATCAGTCTGTCCTAGTGTATGGACAAGTTTCCATTTTCAAACTGTTGCTATTTTTTCTAAATACAAACTTAAAAGCTGTAGTACTCTGTAGAATTGTATGTCACTACTATCATTTTATTAATTCACAAGTAATTGAGACGTTCAAACAGTTCATTTTAAAATGTTGAACTGGTAGGTGCCAGTGGCTCACATCTGTAATCCAAGCTACTCAGAAGGCTTAGGTCTGAAGATTACAGTTTGAAGCCAGCCTGGGCACAAAAGACCTTGAGACTTATCTCCAGTTAATCATGAAAGCTGAAAGTGGAGCTGTGGCTCAAGTGATAGAGTGACAGCCTTGAAAGAAAAAGTTCATGGAAAGTGCCTAGGTCCTGAGATCAAGCCCCAGTTCTAGCTTACATGCATGCATGCACGAGTGTGCACGCACGCGTGCGCGCGCGCACACACACACACACACACACACACAGATGTGACACCACCTTGATCAATGAGACAGACCACACTATCATGTCAATTTCTCAATCGATAGAATACACAGAACCAGAGACAAGACAATGTCAACTCTAGGAGTTAATGTTATATCCAAGGACAGTATAAAACAAGGGTGGGGAAGAACTTTTTTACTGCCAAGGGTCATGAATATTTATTACATTATTATCCTGCCTGTGGGCTTTGAAATTTGAAAAAGATCCCATATTTATTGAATTTAAAGTTGCCTTTATGGGACAAGACCAAATGATTTTGAGGATGTCATTGTGGCCCAAGGACTGGATGTTCCCCAGTCTTCATGATGAAGTGAATGAGTAGGCAGAAAATTGTGCTGTGCTCCCTAAAAAGATGCTGGTATCATTTCTGTTAAGCCAGTAACAAAAACACTACTTTTTCATTCTTATTCACTCAAAAAGATCAGTGCTATGTTGATATATACACATATATATCATATATATATATATTTGTTTTTGATGTGAAGGTTGGATTTTCTTACTTTTTAACCTGTATCATAAATGTGCCTAATTCTAGTGATGCTGTAGGTATTTAAAAGAATAGAAGCCAAATGGTAGCAGTATTTAGACAACTTGGGACCAAACAATCTTCCTTTTCTCTCTCCCTCTCCCATTGTCCCTCTCCCTCTCCCCTTCTCCCTCTCTCCTTCCCTCTTACTCTTTCCCTCTCCCTTTCTTCCTCTCCTTTTTCTTCTTCTTCCCTCTCTCTTTCCTTTTCTTTGCTAGTACTGGGTTTAACCTAAGGGCCTCAAGCTCTTGCTAAGCATTCTGTTTTGTTGTTGTTGTTATCTAGGATGGGGCTCTGAGGAAGGATCAGGAGGTCTGTGCTGGGCCTTGCATACCTGGGTTTTTTGTTTTTTTTGGATGGGGGATGGGGTGGGGGAATGAAAGATGGTAATTATGTCAGAAGGACCACTCGGAACACTGTCTGTGTATATCAGGGGATGGGAAGGTGTGGTTTGATGGTGTTCGGTAGCAGTTGCTTGCTTCTCAGGGGCTAGCCATGAAGAATGGAAATGGAGAGAGAGAGAGAGAGAGAGAGAGAGAGAGAGAGAGAGAGAGAGAGAGAGAGAGAGCACATGGCACATGGCACATGATTTCAATCAAAGTCATTGATCTACCAGGCAGTTTCTGACCCTGCTAAGAGAGACTGCAATGACTTTAACCATGCCATTGGCTATATGGGAATAGAGCTAGAGAGATCATTTGATTAGGTCGCATCATTTTGTGTGTGTGAGGCCCAATTATATGATAAGGATTATATAAAAAGTTAATAGTAAGGGCAGAATTTGTTTTAGTTTCTTGAATTTGTCTGTAGAAAAGGTGGAGATGAATTTAATTCTGGAATTAATTGTGTTAGGCAGGGTACCCAGTAATGTTTTGCCCATTTCAGTGTCTTTCACCATCTTTCCCAACAGAATGCTCTAGAAGCTAACTATTCCCTTTTTTCAGCATCTAAACTTGCTTATCTTCATCAGCCCTATTAACTTAGTCAAACATAAGTCATCATTTTAGGTATGGCCCAGGAAGATGATTGTCCAGTTTTAATTCTCTCTGATTTAAGGTCACACAGCCTTATGTAATTCTAACTACAAGGAGGGAAGCAAGAAAGATGGCCTAGGATAAAAGCATAAGAGCCTATCTGAAAAATAAGCAAAAAGGAATGGGGCCATGGCTTAAGTGATAGAGTGTCTGAGTGCCCTAACATCAACCCCAGTCCCACCAAAAATATAAAACAATAAAAGTCATATTATTTATAAACATTATTATAAACATTGTTCAGGTGGTTGTGTCTGTACAAAAAGGTAAAAAAATGTGTGATGCTATAAATATGCTATTTTTTCTTCCAAATAGGCTAGTTATCCTTTGCTTTTGTTGATGTTAAATCTTAGAGTTTTAAACTCCTGATATTTCTTTTTTTCAGGTTTTCTTACAGAGACTGGATAAACCAGAGCAAGTACTCTTTTTTCTACAGGAACTGAGTCTGTTTTCCAAGTTACACAGATAAGAATTATGGTAAGTCTGCTATGTTCTTTTTACTACTTTTGGGTAATATGCTACATATCAGAAGTCCACATCATTGATTTTTTATTAGATATTTGTTATTACTTTGTGTCAAGTCTATAACAGATGTGAGGGATATAAACATGGATATCTTTGTAATTCTTTGAATTCCTTGGGAAGTAGCCTTCTTGTTTTTCTATGACTTGATATATATTCAAAATTATTTCATTGGTTTTGTTTTGCATCATGTGGTTAAAGTTTAACTGTATTAATTGGAAGCAGAAGTTTTGCCCCTTTCATGTTCTCCATCTTGCTGTCTGTTTCTAGGTTCGACGTGGTGGTATTGGTGCTCAGTGTGGGCTGGTATTTGCTTATAACTCATCTTCTGATAAATTTAATGCAGAAGAACACTTCAAACGCTTTGAAAAATACAACAGATGGAAACTTCAGGAGCTCAGGCAATTTGTAAAACACAGGTAAGAACTAAAATCTGTGTGCTTAATAAGAATGTGTCTAACTGAACACTGGTGGTATACACCCATAATCCAAGCTATTCCGGAGGCTGAGATCTGAGGATTGAAGCTCAAAGCCAGGCTGATCAGGAAAGTCTGTGAGATTCTTATCTCTAATGAAACACCAAAAATCTGGAAGTGGAGCTGTGGCTCAAGTAGTAGAGTTTTAGCCTTGAGCAAAACAACTCAGGGACACCTCCCTTCATTGGGGGCCTCCGCCAATGTCTGTTCTTTTATTATTTAGCTGTGCTTTCTTGTCTTTATAAAACAGGTGGTTCAGTGCCCATAGCATCCATTACCTTCGAGTAATATGTACAAAGATGACTACAGTAAAATTTATTCATAGCTTATTCAAACCCTTTCACCACGGGTACCATCTTCATAATAGTTGAGGAATGATGTATGCTTGTATCAGGGAAACCTGAGGTCTTTCAATGTTACCTCCCCTGGGAACTTTACCCCACCTCTGCTCCCTCTGCTTTTATTGAAAATATTTATGAATCACCTATAATGTACCAGCCTGATTAAACAAGATATAACAGTGAGGAAGGTGGCACAGCCCCTACTGTAGAGAGTTTTTTGTGTAGTGCAGGAGGCAGACACCAAGCCTAAGAATCAGTCACCTAAGGAATGATATGTAAGAGGGTGCTGGGAGCAGAGAGCCTCAATTGATCAAGGAAATTGTGAATGTTGAGTTATAGTTAACTAGCTGCTTGAAGAGGAAGAGTGATTGAGCAAAAAGAAGACCTGGCATAAGGACCCACTAAAGGAGCTGGTAGCTGCCAAATATGACTGATATATATTATGGAGGAAGAGTGGCAAGGGACAGAGTTGGAGAGCTGGGAAAGGCCAAGACAGTGATGGTTTGTTTTGGATCTTTGACTTTATCCTTAAAACAAAGTATGATTGGGAAAAGAGCAAGCAGGAGGGTGGGTAGAGCAGGTTGTAGAAGAGTTTTGAGGAACTACTGTGGCTTGTGGTGTGGCAGCATGGATGAAAGAGAGCAAGTATGGAGGCAGGGGCATAATAGGAGGCTGACAGGCTCAGGAAATCAGAGTTACAGTATATGAGTGAGGTGGCTCCTAGAAGTTGAAACTGCAAGCCCTAGAGGCTGACTGATACCAGGAGAGAGGAGAAGGTACTTAATATGGGGGTCTAGCTTGAGCAGATGGAAGACTTAGCACCTTTCTCCAGGAGAGAAAATGCTTGGGGAGAAGGAGGTTTGTAGGGTAGCTAATGCACTCAGTAATGGTCCTGCTGAGTTTAACATCCTAGGGGACCTTTGTGGTGTCCAGGTGTGTCAGATGGACAAATAAGTCAGGAGCAGGAGCTTGGAGGAGAAACATTCTTCAGAGATAGACATAATAATTAAAGTTGTACTTTAAATTGTCAGGCATAGTAGTACATAACTGTAATCCCAGCAGTTTGCCAGCCTGGGTTACCTAGAAAGATCCTATAAGAATGCATGGACTGGGAAGAGATAATAACTTAAGTCATTGTGTTGCAACACCATGATTTAAGGACCAACAGAGAAAAACTTATCTGGAGAAGTAGTGCAAAAGCCAGAGCTGTATACCCAAGAAGCCAAGGAAAAAGAAGCAGGGAATGGCTGTGCTTTCCAGTGTGACATAGTCAGCAAGGTAACAAGTAGGTCTGTTGGATATAGCCATAGATGTCATTGGTGATGCCTTAAATGGTATTGCCCCTTCCCTAAACCCTTTCCCAACTGCTGCTAACCTACTTTCAAAACTCATGGAGCAGGATCTAGACTCCATTTGTGGTATTGCATTTTACAAGTGACAAGTGTTGGATTTAATAGAAATCATGAATACCATCCAGTATGGTACTGTTTGCTCTTTAATGTGCATTTATATTACCAAGAGGTTTTCTGAAAGTGCAGGAACTGGTTCAGAGCTCTGGGTAGGCTCTAAGACTTTTTTTGAAGCTAAGGTCTCACTAGTAGTCAAGTTTGGCCTCAAACTCACACCTCTGCTACTTCATCCTCCAAGTCCTAGGATTACAGGTGTGAACAAATCACCATGCTGGCTAAGACTTCATTTCTAACTAGTTCCCAGATGATTCTGATACTGCCCCATTAATGGGCCACACTCTAGTAACAATCTAGCATAAGTACCTCTACTTGAATATTTTTTTGCCAATCCTGGGCTTGGACTCAGGACCTGGGCACTGTCCCTGAGCTTCTTTTCTTTTGCTCAAAGCTAGCACTCTACAGCTTATGCCACAGCACCACGTCTGGCCTTTTTTTATGTGGTACTGAGGAATGGAACTCAGGGCTTCATGTATGCTAGGCGAGTCTCATGGATTTTCTTGCCCCGGACTGTGATCATCAGATCTCAGACTCCTGAATAGCTAGGATTATAAATGTGAGCCACCAGTGCCTACCTTGAATTTTTTTAAGCAGCATCTCTGACAAATTATCATTCAGCCCCTGTAGAATGCTGGTGCTGCAAACTCACTATCAAAGCACTTTAATAGTAGAAAATGCAGTCTAAATCTCACTTTTACATCGTGGTTTTAATTTCAGTACTCTGAAGGAATTGGAACAAACGATATGCCTAACATAAGACTTCAAAAGATTTTGTCACACAGTGTCTTTCAGACTATCCAAGATGATTTTTTGTTTTTTGGGGTTTGTTTGTTAGTTTGTTGTTGTTCATGGGTCTTGAACTCAGGGCCTGGGCACTGTGCCTGAGCTTTTCTGTTCAAGGCTAGTGCTTTACCATTGTGAGCCACAGCTCCACTTCTAGTTTTTAGGTGGTATATTGGAGATAAGAGTCTTATAGACTTTCCTGCATGGGCTGACTTCAAACTGTGATCCTTATATCTCAGCCTACTGAGTAGCTAGGATTACATATGTGGGCCACCACTGCCCAGCCAGGATTTTTCTAAACCTGTCACACAATGTTTTTCAATCTATAAAGATTAGTTTTTTCAACCTAAACATAGGCTTATTTGCTTTTTTCCCTTAATGATTGATTTTAGCTGGTTCTAACCTAAGTTATTTGTAAATCCTGGTTTATTTGGCCTGTATACCACTACTTCCATTTAGAAATTCACATGTTAATGTGCATGCATCTGCTTGCCCATTTTTGTTGTATTCCTCTCTTCACCATGGTCCAGGGCTAGCTGTGTACTGGCTGTGCATTTTTAAGAGGTTTATTATTCAACTCTGTTTGTATCCGGCCTACTATACAGTATAGATTAGTCAGTGAGGTTGCTTCTCACTTCTCTTAGATCTTTTCAGCTCTTTGTATGGTAGAGGTTTCCTTGAGGATCCTCAGTGTGTAAGCTTGTTGCTGTGCATGATGGCAGATACTATAATCCCAACACTTGGGAGGTAGAGGCACAGGAGAATTGAGAGTTTGAAACCAGCCTGAGCTACATAGCTGCAGGTTGAACCAGGGCCTTGCATTTCCTAGGTAAGCACCCTACCACTGAGCTGTATTGCAGTCCTTTAAAAATACACTGAAAAATCTCTTAAATTTGCATTGCAGATGAGACTTAGAGTTTTGGGTTAAGCAGAGTCTACCTATTCCAATGGAGTCAACTGTATTATGAAATGAGAGAATGTATTTTCCTCTTTGTTAATAAAACATTCTTTGGATTTTTTTTCTCCCCTCCTTTATGTGGTTGCCTGGGTTTTTTATGTTGTTAGTTTTGTTTTTGTTTTTGTTTGTTTGTTTTTGCCAGTCCTGGGGCTTTAACTTAGGTCCTGGGCACTGTCCCTGAACTTCTTTTTGCTAGCACTCTACCACTGAGCCACATTCACCTGGGTTGTTTGTCTTACCCATACAAGCTACTCAGTACTGCTCACTGGGTGGCTAAGTCACAAACTAAGTACTAAGTTTTTTAAAATTAAACTTGAGGACTACCTAATGTAGCTCTTTAGTTATTTAGTCCCTGAAAGGAAACAGAACTTACCTACATCCTTTTTTTTCTGTCAGTCGTGGGGCCTGAACTCTGGGCCTGGGTGTTATCCCTGAACTCTTCAGCTCAAGGCTAGCGCTCTACCACTTGAGTCACAGTACCACTTCTAGCTTTTTCTGCTTATGTGGTGGTGAGGAATCGAACTCAGGGCCTCATGCATGCAAGGCAAGCACTCTACCACTGAGGCACCTTCCCAGCTCCAACCTACCTACTTTTAAAAAAAGAAGTGGCTCCAGCCAGGCATCAGTGGCTCACACCTGTAATCCCAGCTAGTTAGGAAGCTGAGATCTGAGGATCACAGTTCAAAGCTAGCCCAGTCATGAAAGTCCATGAGATTCTTATCTCCAATAAACCACTCAGAAAATGGGAAGTGGCTCAGTGGCTCAAGTGGTAGAGTGCTAAACTTGAGCTGAAGATCTGAAGGACAATGTTTAGGCCCAGAGTTTAAGCCCCATGACTGATAAAAAAAAAAAAAAAGTGGCCTACCATTGTAGAAAACTGTCCTAGAAGGACTTTTTTTTCTTTTTTTCGGGGAAGGAGGGCTGGTCCTAGATCTTGAACTCAATCAACTCAACGTCTGGGCACTGTCCCTGAGCTGCTTTTGCTCAAGGTTACTAACCTACCACTTGAGCTACAGCTCTCTTTCCAGCTTTTTGGTGATTAATTGGAGGTAGGAATCTCATGGACTTTCCTGCTCGGACTGGCTTGAATTTCAGTCCTCAAATCACAGCCTCCTAGGATTACAGGTGCTAGCCACCAGTGCCTGGCTTAGAAGGACTTCTTAAGAACTAAAAAGAATATGAAGGCCTATGAAGAGTGAGATTTTCTTTATTGGAATTCCAGGGTCTGAAAGCTCCAGACTTTTGCTTTCAGATGTTTGTGAGTGCCAAGACCCCACACTGGTCAGACATTAGTCAGACAGATGTGTGGAAAATGAGCCAGAGAAGCTGGGTCTCCCTTTCCATAGCTCTTTTGAGATATAGTGGTCATTATGCCTCTCATGAGAGTCTCATTAAGTCTGGTTCTTCAGATAAGCCACTGTATAGAGAAGCAAACTTTCTTCTTAACTTTCATTTTACAGATGAGGTTGCTACAAATTGGGAGGACCTCTATCACCACTACCTCATGTGTTCCCATTGGGGAGTGGGTGCTATTCCTGGTCCCACTTTTAATTGACAAGCTTTGTATAGGAGGTAACTCCTATATGAATGTGGCTTCACTTGCTGGATTCTGGAGAAGCTTAGGAACAGGAAATTGTTTTGATTGTTATTCTGTACACAGGGCAGGCTGTTCATCTGAAGACCTTGGAGAAGGTGTTCCTATTGGCTGGGTTGAGCTAGAAGAAGAGAGGGATGAAACAGATGTCAAACTGCAGCAGTGCTGAGTTGCCAAAGTAAGCATTAGTGAGCACAACACTCGCATGTTCTACTCCTACCCTCTTCTTATTCCGTACACTCTGTGCTAATTTTAGGCCAGCCCTAAGCCAAAACGGAACCCCAGAGGTGGAACAATTCTCAAGGAGTCCCTAGTCTAGTGGGAGAGACAGATATAATATGGCTGTGATAAAGGAATATTCAGGGGCAGTTGGAACCCACAGGAAGAAGATTCAAAACAGCCTTGAATGCACTAGGGAAGATGGTGTGAAGTAAAGAGCCAGAAGTTAAGCCATCATCCTTGACTTGGTGGAGATGTGTGAAGAAGTTCATCTTAGGCTGAGAAGCAAGTACACAGGCATATGTGCAAGAGATGTGTTTGCCTGGCAGTGAAAGAGACTGTCAAAGAGCTATCTGGCCACTTAATTTTTTCTTAACCTCAAGTATAAATCTGAGTCTGAGACTTAAATAATAAGAGAATTAAGAACTATCTTCGAGGCTTTTTATGCAATTAAATACTAGATTTGGAAAAGCTGTTAAAGAAAGAACTTTTATATAAAAAGCAATTTGCACAAATAATGGGCTTTTAACTACTCACAGTGGCTCATGCCTATAGTCTTAGATACTTGAGAAGGCTTAGATTGGGAGGATCACAGATGAAGATCAGCCTAGGCAAAATAAAGTTGACAAGCTGTCATCTTGACCAATAAAAAGCATCCTGTATATACATTTTTCTAATTTGGGAAGGGGAAGGGAAAAAACAAAATGCTTAAATAGGGATACATGTTGACCCATTGTAACAATGAAATGTACAAGATGAACTTTACAACTCCATGAAAGGAGTGGGGGAATGGTAGGGGGAAAACAATGGAGGGAATAACAATTCAATAGGAATTGTACTCATTACCTGTAATTGTACTCATGTAACTGTAACCCCTCGGTACAGTATCTTTATTATATATATATATATATATATATATATATATATATATATATATATATATATTTAAAGACAGGATGTTGAAATAAACTTTACGACTTGGGCTGGGGAATTGTGGGGGATGAGGGAAAGTGGGAGAAAAATGAGGGAGGGGGTAAAAATGTTCAACAAGAAATGTACTGATTACCATATATATATATATATATATATATATATATATATATATATATATATATAACTTCAACCCCTCTGTATATCACCTTGCCAATAAAAGTAAATTAAAAAAAGCTGGGAACCATAGTGCATACCTGTCATCCTAGCTGTGTGGGATATGTAAATAAGTGGATTGTGGTATTGGCTAACTTGGGCAAAAAATAAGACTATAAAATATGAAAAATAGAAGCAAAAAGATTGAGGTGTTTTCTTTCTTTCTTGAGAAAAGAGCAAAGATAATTTATTGGAAAAAAAGAGACAGTATTCAATAAATGTGCTGGAGCAACTGGACAATCATATGCAAAAGATTAAAAAAAGAAAATCTAGACCCAGATCTTATATATTTCATAACTCATTGCTCAAAAATTGGATTATGACCTGTATATGAAACCTAAATCTAAAACTTTAAAAACATTTTTGTTGTTATTATAAAAGTTATGTGCAGGGGGGTTTACTATTTCATAAGATGGGTAATGAGTACATTTCTTCTTAGACAGTCCTTTGTTTTCTCCTAGATTTTCCCTTCTGTACCCACCCAAAAGTTGTACGTATAGTTCGTATAGTTCATTTTCAATATGGTTTCTACTGAGTACCACTGCTGCATTTGTTTACTCCATGTCCCTCTATTTTTGTGCTGGTTGGGGTGTTTTCAAAGGGCAGAAAACATAAGGCATCAGTTCAAACCCAGTACTGCCAAAATAAACAATAATAAATAAATAAAATAAGTTAATTAATTAAAAAATAAAGTTCAGCTTTGGGAATGACCTTTGCTTTGTGTAAACAAGAGTGCATCCTCAAGTCCCAGCACATGGGTTACATATGCCAGTTGGGGACTTTGAGGTGATTCTTTAGGGCATTGGTCATTTTCATTATATATCAGTTTTTTGTTTCAAAATTACTATACTGAAGAAGTCTTTTTTACTCTTTCATATTTTTTATTCTTAACTTGTGTTTTGCTTTCAAAAGAGGCATTTTTCTTATTAGGATCTTTACTAAGACCTGACTTCATTCATTGTATTATCTTTCTTCCTGTTTGTTATATATACTGAAATTATTTTGTATTCCTATTTTGGGCATGGTTATGCCTATTAAGTTACAAACATAGGAAGACCTTCGCAGAAAGTCTCCTTCACCCCGATATTATATTTAGTGATTCTGAGTCCTCTTGAGATCTCTTTTTTTTAATCCCCCAGTATTTGATGATGAAGTTCCTGTGCACCCGTCAGGAGTCAGCAGAGCATTTGGGAGTGCAAAGCTTGAGCGTCAGTGGGTACCTTCTGCCTGCAAGAGCAGAAGCAGAGCAAAGTATCCTCTGTGCCCACTGCAAAAATGATACAGAGAGTGCTTGTGGTGCTACCCTGTTCCTAAGGACACTGCAGTTCATCCAACAGCTTGCTCATGACCTGGTAGCATTTCCTCAGTTGCTAAATTGCTTCTTCTAGGAAAGAAAAAAGACATTGTTAAGTGAACACAAGCCAGTAAAACTTCACTTTACTGAAGCCAAAGCAATATGAATGAGCACAACAACCATCAAGGTATGTGATGAAATTGCAAGGCCAAGGAAAGTAGTGGACACTACGGCCTTAAGTGACACATTGTTTTTTTTTTTTATTTATTTTATTTGTGAACATACTGTACAGAGGGGTTAAAATAACATGGGCAGGATAATGCGTACATTTCTTACCAAGCATTGCAGCCTCCTCCTTTGTTTATCCTTCACATCCCTTCCCAGGCTCCCCCCTCCCCCTCCAGTCCCAATCCTTCTCCCCTCCCTCCCCCCCAGCCCCCCCGCACAGACATTGTAAAGCTCATAGTGGACATGACAACTTGTACTTCTCATTGTTGTAACAGGTCCGCCTGTATCCTTAAACGACTTGTTTGTCCCCATCTCCTCCACAAGTTATACTGACATCAAATATAGTGAAAGCAGGGGTTATACTGTGGAGGAGGGACATACAAAGCAACAAAGACATGATCTTATAAATGTGTTAGAAACACATGCATGAAAGAAAAAAAACATTAAAATACACATCTAAGGGTTCATTTTCCTGACATCACATTATCTGACCTTTTCCGCTTGACTCATACATATACTAGATATTACAAATAAGGGAAACCATGGGACCTACGTTTCTTTGGGCCTGGCTTACTTCACTTAATATAATTTTTTCCAAGCCTTTCCATTTCCTAACAAGTGGGGAAATGTCATTCTTTCTGATGGAGGCATAGAATTCCATTGTATATATATACCACATTTTCTTGATCCATTCATCTACTGAGGGGCATCTGGGTTGGTTCCAGATCTTAGCTATGATGAATAATGCTGCAATAAACATAGTTGTGCTGGTAGCTTTAGTGTGGACTTTTTTGTAAACATTTGGGTAAATGCCCAAAAGTGGGATTGCTGGGTCATAAGGGAGTTCTATGTGGAGTCTTTTGAGGAACCTCCATACTGCTTTCCAAAGTGGCTGAACAAGTTTACATTCCCACCAACAATGAAGTAAGGTTCCCTTCTGTCCACATCCCATCCAGCATCTATTGTTGTTAGAGTTCTTGATTTTTGCCATTCTAACTGGAGTGAGGTCTTATCTCAATGTTGTTTTGATTTGCATTTCTTTTATGGCTAGGGAGGTTGAGCATTTCTTCATGTGTCTATTGGCCATCCTTCTTTCTTCTTCAGAGAAATTTCTCTTTAAGTCTTTCGCCCACTTGTTTATTGGGCAGTTGGGCAGTTGTTTCTTTGAGGATTTGTTGTTGGGGGGTTTAATTTTTTGAGTTCCAAGTATATTTTAGATATGAGACCCTTGTCCGTTGTATGGCTAGTAAAGATCTTCTCACAATCCCTGGGCTTTCTATTGATCTTGCTAGCTATGTCCTTTGCCATGCAGAAGCTCTGCAACTTTATGCGATCCCATTTGTCCAACCTTTCTTTGATTTGTTGTGTTTCCGGGTCTCTATTCAGAAAATTTCGGCCTGAGCCAAGGAGACCCAGGGTTTCTCCTATTCCATCCTGTAATGTTTTCAGAGTGTCTGCTTTGACTTCGAGGTATTTGATCCATTTGGAGTTGATTCTGGTGCAGGGTAATATATACGGATCTAGCTTTAGTTTTCTACAAGTAGTTAACCAATTTTGCCCGCACCATTTACTGAAGAAGCTGTCTTTGTTCCATTCTATTGTTTTAGCTCCCTTATCGAAGATTAGATGGCTATAGGTCTGTAGGTTCATTTCTGGGTTTTCAATTCTATTCCATTGGTCCTGAGGTCTGTTCTTATGCCAATACCAAGCTGTTTTGATTACTATGGCTTTATAGTAGAGTTTGAAATTTGGTATTGATATTCCTCCAGCAGTGTTCTTTCCGTTGAGGAGCGTTTTTGCTATTCGGGGTCTTTTATTGTTCCATATGAATTTTTGGATTGCCTCTTCTATTTCCTTGAAGAATGAGGTTGGAATTTGGATAGGTATTGCGTTGAATTTGTAGATAGCCTTGGGAAGTATTGCCATTTTCACGATGTTAATCTTTCCAATCCAGGAGCATGGGAGGTTTTGCCATTTTTTAAGTTCTGTGTTGATTTCCTTTTTCAAGATTTTAAAGTTTTCATCATAGAGGTCCTTCACTTCTTCGGTTAAGTTAATTCCTAGGTATTTTATTTTTTGTGGGGCTATTACAAATGGAGTTGCTTTCTTAATTTCAGCCACACTTTTCTCATTGTTGGCATACAGAAAGGCCATTGATTTTTGGGGGTTAATTTTATACCCTGCTGCTTTGCCAAAGTTTTGAATCAGCTTGAGTAATTTGGGAGTGGAGTCTATGGGATTCTTTAAATACAAGATCATGTCGTCTGCAAAGAGGGAGAGTTTTATTTCTTCTTTCCCTATTTGGATCCCCTTTATGTCTGCATCTTGTCTTATTGCTGTAGCTAGGCATTCTAATACTAGATTGAAGAGAAGTGGAGAGAGTGGACATCCTTGTCTTGTTCCTGAGTTAATGGGAAATGGTTTTAGTTTTTCACCATTAAGTATAATGCTGGCTGTAGGTTTTAAGTCACACATTGTTGTAAGGTGTTCAGGAGTAGAGCTACTGGCATGTGATAAAGATCCCAGCCATACTTGCTCCAAATGATTTCATAGGATTTATATCTTCTTCAAATCTTAGGAAAAGTATAATGAAGTCTGTGTGAACTTTCTTTGCTAAAAGAGCTAAAATGTCAAGATTTGTGTTTTTGAATCTCTAATAAAACACTATGACAACTCACTTAAAGGAAAAAGATCTTACAGCCATCACCATAGATTGTTAGAATTCAGTAAAGCCTTTGTGTCTATACAGCAATATCTACCCTTGACATTCCTTTACTCGAGGCACATTATAAGGGTAGTTACTCAATGTATGTATGATCTCTTAGATCTTTGTTTTTCAAGAGCTTCTAAAACAGCAGAAAAAGGGGAAATGCCCTAGGACTAGCACCTGGCTTACAACAGTTCAGCACACTTGCAAGGAAGGGTTAATCATACTGAAATATAGTCCTGGTTATTATCACCAGTTGATTGATTTATGTTCCAAGTGCCATGTTGTGAACTCAAGTATCTTTGTGGGTCATGTATGTGTTAGCAGTGCTTATTAGTGTACATTTATATATATACATATATATATATATGTATATATATTTTTACATACACACTGTTGAGAAATTTATTACACTAAAACAATTTGTTTTTGCTGGTTATGGGGCCTGAAATCTGGGCCTGGCCGCTGTCCCTCAGTGATTCAGCTCAAGGCTAGCTAGCACTCTACCACTTGAGCCACAGTGCCACTTCTGGCTTTTTCTGCTTATGTGGTGCTGAAGACTCAAACCCAGAGCCTCAAGCATGTAAGGCAACACTCTATCACTGAGCTACCTTCCCAGCCCTAAAGCAAATTTTTATACACTTTTTAGTAACTAATTATGTCTGTTGTGTGGAAATTTCACCTGGGTAGAACCCACCCTACTCCTTATCATAAACAAGTAAATGAGTCATTATAGTATTTCTTTAAATTTTTCAGTTTAACTTTTTCTGGTCTCTGTACGTTTTTTTTTGGTGCAACAAAAAAGGTGGCGTAAAATATAAATCTTTTCTGGACTTCATGGGTCTTGATTTACAGATCTACTGGAAGTTTTACAGTAAACTAGAACAAAGGTAGGTTAGAATTAATTATGAGGTGATAGTTATAAACAAAACTACAAATACCAAATTGTGCTATTCTAAATAGTCTTTTTCTTCTAAATTGTTTTTGTTTTGTACTAGTATTTATTGTTCTGATATGAAATATTTGATTATTGCTAAAATAATACTTTACATAAATATTTAGGAAGTATTTTTACCAATATTTTGTTATTTTATTATCCTTACACATTTTGGGATAAGCATGTCAAGTATTATAGTAATATAGGTTGAGCATTCCTAATCCCCAAATCCCAAATCTGAAATGATCCAAAATCTGAAACTTTTTACATGCCACAATTAGAAAATTTCATGTCTGACTTCATACTATGAATCAGGCACACTTCTGATATACTAAAAATATTGTATGCCTGTGGGTATAACTATATGGCCCAGTGTTTGCTTAGCAGCCACGAGGTCTTGGATGTAATCCCCAGCACCACAAAAAAGAAAATAATACCTAGTTAATATCAGAATATGTATATATGGTGTATGTGAAATGTGGAATTCATCCACATTTAGACTTGGGTTCTACCCCCAATAGGTCTCGGTAGGTATTTACAAATATCCCTACATCAGAAAAAGTCCTAGATTTGAAAATCTTCTATCCTGGTCCCCAGAAGTTCAAATAAAGGATGCTTTTCAAGGGTCACTTCACAGGTGATGAAACAGGCTGAGCATTAAATTTCTTTTTTTTTTTATTGTGAGAATACCGTACAGAGAAGTTACAATTACATGGGCAAGATAATGAGTACATTTCTCCTCTTTGTTGCTTCCTCTTTGTTTCCCCTTCCCATCACTTCCCATACTCCCTCCACCTTCCCCCACCCAATCCAAAGTTGTAAAGTTTGTTTTTGACATAATGATTGTACATCTCATTGTTGCAAGTGTCCACCTGTATCCCTAGTTAAACGACTTGTTTTTGCCTCTCCCCTCCCCAAATTATACCAACATCAAATACAGTGAAAGCAAGGGTTATACCGTGGGGGACAGGCATACAAAGCAACATAGAAATCATCTTATAAGTATGTTAGAAACAATTGCATGAAGGAAAAAATAAACATTTGAATACTTATCTGGGGTTCATTCCCCTAACATCAACTTATCTGACCTTTTCTGCTTGAGAGCATTAAATTTCTTTCTCCACAGTTTACAGAGTCAGATTAGTCTGTGTTGTCAGACTCTTATTGCATTATTCTTTCTGTTCTACTTTATTTCCTCTCCTCTCACTTGACATCCCTTTCACTGAAAGGAGAGTCCTTTGTAAATAGCTGTATGGCTTGGAATGTGAAAGCAACTTGCCCCCACTCTTTAATAATCTTTATCCTTCTGCAGCCCAAGAGAAGAGTGCTTCTGTGCCAAAACCTGAAGTTTCTGCAGAGCTGTTTTACAGTGCTGCAGGGAGATGTGCCTACTGCCTCTGAGGAGGGGAAGCCTCCAGCTCTGCATCCAGAGAAAGTACAGGCTGCCAAGGAACTCTGTACACACTTATGTGATGGTAGGGACTGGGTATGCCTTGAACCAACCATCTGCTTGTGACACAAACCTCTTGCTGTAGAGGATTGTGAGATGATGCAAGCCAATAAGGAATCACTATTGTGAAAAATAAGTATTGCTTTTGATCTCCTTTGGAATTACTATTTTGAGTAAATATTTATTCTTTCATCAATTGACTTCTCCTAGTTTCAGATGTACAGCTATATCATATTGAAAATAATCACCATTACACTGTTGAGTCTCAGTTTTAGTCAAGGCAATGGGATGAAGCTAAAAGATTAAGGGGGAGATTATAATGATGAACTACGACAAAATTCTTGTTACTAACTGACATTGTTATTATTACTGTACTGGTACTGGGACTTAAACTCAGAGCCTAAGAACTGTCCCTTAGCTTTTTCTCTGAAGACTTGCACCCACCATTTAAGCCACAGCTCCACTTCTGGATTTTAAGTGGTTAATTGTAAAGAAAGAGTCTCACAGATTTTCCTACTTGGGCTTGCTCCAAACCATGATCCTCAGATATTAGACCTCATAAGTAGCTAGAATTACCAGTGTGAGCCACCAGCACCCAGATTTTAGGTTATTTTTAAGGCTTTGCCAAGTTGTGTCTCAAAAGAAGATAAAAATAGTGAAATAAAACTCTCTAACCTATACAAAGATGTTTCTTTGCTCTGGCATTAACTACAAAATACTAGTGTGTCTGTAGGATGGTTTAGTGGATGAACATTGACAGAATTTATGAAAGTTGATTTCATTGTTCTTTCTTATTAGTGGTAGATAAGGTAGATGGAGACTCAGTACTTGTGGAGATTCTAAAGCAAGAAGTTAAGAAAACCCTTTTCAATGGGGCTGCCATATTCTTTCCTGATCGACAGACCCGTCAGAAAATGTCTTCACTATGATGGTCATTATTTACTGAAAGTGTGGATTCTTTTGAAGTTGATTAACATGAGATTTGTTACTTTTTATTTGTTCTGAATATTTCAATTTGAGTTTCCCAAATGTTTGTTGATAGATTTCTAAACCTTGGTGCAAAATAGATATCAAAGGACATGACCGTGTGTTCATTTCTAATCTGTATTGTATAAGCTTTTGTCTCACAAGTCACAGTTTAGTCTCCAGCTTTATGATTTTCTTACAACCAATTTATGAGAAAATTTTAAACAAATACATAAGTAAAGTTGGCCAGGTGCTGTCGGCTCACTCCTGTAAACCTAGCTACTCAGAAGGTTGAGATCTGAGGATCGTGGTTCAAAGCCAGCCAGGCAGGGAAGGCCATAAGACTTTTATCTCCAATAAACCACCAGAAAACTGGAAGTGGCACTGTGGCTGAAGTGATAGAGTGCTAGCCTTGAGCTGAAGAGCTGAGGGACAGTGCCCAGGCCCAGAGTTCAGGCCCCATGACCGACAAGAAATAAGTAAAGTAGATAGTTGTCTCACCCCCAAGTGTACTCATTAATTACCTTCAATAACGATAACCTTATCTTGTTCCATTTATAATATACCTCACCTCCTCTTCTCCCTCCTACCCAGTAAGTATATGACTATTTTATTTATCAATACTTCAAAATATACCTGTAAAACAATATTACCAAGTTTTGTTTCTCCAGTTTTTTTATTGGTCAGTTTTTAGATACTGTCATATTACTCACACTAAGTACTGTACAAAGGTGTTTTAAGTATTTACAAGAACTCTGTTAGCAAATGGAATATTGTCCCAATTCTTTGCATTTACCAGGTAGCTGATTGAATAATTTTTATTTCTTCCTACACAAAAAAGTAGAAGGCACATGGCTTCTTGAATAACACTAGTGCCTATTAGTAGATCAACCCTATGTCATTTGTTTTTATCATCCCTTCAGAAAGCAGTGGTGAGGGTTTTTGTTTTCCTTCTTATGCTAATGAATTGAACTTCACTAATATTTTACCTGACTAAGCCAGTCTTTGTCCAGCATCCTTATGTTCATGTGACCCCCGCCCCTGTCTCCCTCACTGTCTCTGTCATGTTGGGTCTTCTTTTTATTTTTCTTTTGTTGGTTGTGGGGCCTGAACTCTGGGCCTGGGCACTGTCCCTAAGCTCTTCAGCTCAAGGCTAGCAGTCTACCACTTGAGCCACAGCACCTATTTTGGGCTTTTTCTGTGTATGTGGTGCTGAGGAATTGAACCCAGGACCTTATACATACAAGGGGAGCACTATACTACCACTGAGCCACCTTCCCAGCCTCATGTTGGGTCTTCTTGAACCCTCCATCAAATGCCTTGCACAGCATTAACTATTCAGTACATTTATTTTAAAACAGTAAATTTCTCCAAAAATAACTCAATAGCCCTGTCTGGAGGCCTGATTCTTATAATTATAAGCATAGTCTGTAAATCTACAAGATAAAGGGAAAGCTTTAACATTGCTTAAACAACAGAAAGCTCACAAAAATACATACTCTATCCCTGCCTTTGTCTCTTCCTCTGATAGTGTGTAACTTTTAGAAGTCAGCTTCTTCAATTATTGGGTCAAACCTTCCAGAAGGAAAACTTGCAGATATTTCCTTTGGGCATAAACCAAACTGACCTGCCAGCTTTTGTTTAAGTAGTAGGTTCTTCCCTCTCCTGATACTGGACGGGGGTCTAGGTCACTGCCACAAGGTGGTCTGCTGAATCTGCTCTCCTCATACTTGGGACAAGTACATGATGTCATCTCATGGTGCCATATGTCTGTGGAGTGTCATGAAGTAGATTTTCTGAATGTCCTTTTTCTGGCTTTCTAGAAGAATATCACTGAGCAAGAACATAAGTAGTCCCCGCAACTCACATTCCATTCACTGTGCATATATTTTAGATAAGTTTGATTCTCCTCAATTATTGAATAATTCTAACCTCTGTAGTTATTTTTCTTTAACTAGCCCTTCCTTCTGTGCTTTTGGAGTAGTGCTTCTCCTACCCAGAAGTTAGAGAGTTTCTTGAGTTCCTACTAGGCATGAGAATGGCTAAAATAGTGATAGACTGATAATCTTGTCAAAACCTTAATCCAAGTCCCTTAGAATAAAAGGTAGTATTGAACCCAGTGAGGACTTCTTGAAAACTTCAGTCTCTAATTAAATATCAAAGACACAAACTAAAACCAAAGGAGTTTGGGGTCCTCAGTCTTACATTACAACAACTGAAAAGGCACAGAGTAGTAATGTGTAGAAAGAAACATTCCAGAAGAGAGTATATGGAGACTTGTAAGAAGCCGATGGCCTTAATGGAGGCACAGACTCTTGAAGGAGGGAGGGAACTGAGCATTTGCTTACAAGTCGGACTATCTGGCCTGGATGCCAGATTTAGGGCTATTTGTATAAAATGCTTTCAGAATCAGTTAACGAAGATGATGATAGGTCCTGGAGTTGTTGCAAGAAGAACATTTGAAGATACAGGGATTGTTAGCCTGGATTGTCGAGTTATCAGTCATGATATCAGATATATTTAACAGTGATATCAAGGTAATTTATGTGCCTGTGCTTTTGGAAGGACATATGGACAGACAGTTGCATAGTTATAGTTATAACTACCATTTGTCTTCCTGACCCAAACCCCTCTATTTCATAGAAGTGTTTCTGACATCTCTCTGGGTTCTTTATTGGAACCTGACCAGGAAAAGACCCTTCCTACAAACAGGTATAATGAGTTTGTGTCCTTTTAGTGATAAAGACCCAGGTGGCCTTCTACTTTTACCTGAGAAAAGTGACCTTCCTGGCATGAACATTCATAAAGTCCTAGCTGTCACGAATCCCCTTTCTGTGGCTGCTTGAGAGGTACCTCCTGTTTTCTTCTCCATTCTTTACCTCATGCTTCTTTAAGAGTATGTGATATGACAGTTACTGTGGGGGTTTTTTTGGAGGGTGGGTGGGGTTGGTGGTACTGGGTTTGTATTCACTGCCTCATTCCTGCTAAGCAAGTTCTCTACCACCTGACCCAAGCCCTTTTTGCTTCTGTCATTTTGAGGATAGTGTCTCAGTTTTTGCATGGTTTGGACTGAGATCCTCCTGGTCCTGGTCTCCCAAGTAACTATAGTGGCAAGCAGGTAGACCACCCCAGATATCATTTGAAGTAAGATGTAGTAAACTTTTTTCTGAGTGTTCCTTGAGCTACAGCTGCGATTTTAGTATGAGCTACCCTACCTGGCTACAGTCTTAACGATTTTTAGTATTGTTTTTGCCATCACATTAGTTTTCTCTCATATGTCTAGACTATTCTGCCCATCTCTGTGTCTTCCTTAAAAGTCTCACTACAAGATCATTGATATATGCTGTCTTTCCAGTTCACCACAGATCATTCTAATCTCCATTGTTATTTATGCCATTTTCTATACTGTCTTTTTCTCTTGTAGCACATCTCAATCGTGCATATTCTTCAAACTCTAAAACCTCTTCAAGCTCTTACGATGCTCAGTCAAAGCCATTGGGAGAAAACTTCAGGGTTCTCACAAGTTGATCGAAGCAGGAGCTCAAGATGCTGGAACAAAACTGAAACCTGGCTCTTCAACTGGGTCATCCAACTCTGATCCCACTGACTGTCCAAAAGAATTTTCCACAATCCCTTACCACTGGGACATCAAGTACTTGTCCTTTCTTCCCTTTCTCTCATCTGTGATACAGAGGAAATTGCATATACCATTAAACTTTCTAGGCCAGAGATTATTGCAGCCATTGAATTTTCTTCTTGTAAAAGCAAGCATTTATGGTTATAGGGAGGGAGATAGAGATACATTAGTAGAAAAAAAAAGTAAAAATGGTCTAAAGTACATCTAGCCTGAGATTTTTCTCATGTCTATTAGTTCAACAATGTCTACCCAAAGCCTGTTGTGTGTGAGGCCTCACATTAGGTACAGAGGATACAATGGTAGAGAAGCCCAAACAAATGTGTTATTAGATAGTTTTGACCATACATCAGGCTGTCAAAGGATGAACACAGGTCTAGGGAGAGGGAAGTCAACTAGGGAAAGGCATTTTAGAGAAGAAGTGCTGAGCTCAGGGCAGGACTTTGAATAGGCTTAAACAAGCAAAGAAGAAGTTAGAGACATTTCAAATGGAGGGCGGTACACCTACAGTGGGCCTGTGATGAAATGGGAAGGAACAGGTGACTAAAAAGGGGATGATAATGGGTAGATTCTGAACATGTGGTACTTGTGGTTTTAGTGGCCTTCAGGTGGTGAGACCTAGTTGCACTCTCAAGATAGACATTGTAGCTAAAGATTTGTAACCAGTAACGAACAGCAGGTCATGATTGGGGACTACCTCACATCACTCATGGGCATCTTGAGGTAATCTACAAGGAAGGTAGCCAGGACAGTAGGAAGGAGTATCAGGAAGAAATTCTTCCAGAGAAAAGAGAAAGAACTTAAAGAGGGCCAGAGTTTGCAGAGCCTGAGGTTCAGTGGAGAGGCTTTGCTCTGCAGGTGGTAACTGGGGAGTGATCCAATAGAGACAGTAGAATGGGATTGAAGGAAAAGCAAAACCATAGCATGAAGGGACTATTTCAAAATGTGGTTCACATACAAAAGAATAAATATGGGGGTCTGGGAAAGTGGCTCAGTGGTAGAGTGCTTGCCTTGCATACATGAGGCCCTGGGTTCAATTCCTCAGCACCACATAAGCAGAAAAAGCTGGAAGTGGCGCTGTGGCTCAAGTGGTAGAGCACTATCCTTGAGCTGAAGAGCTGAGGGACAGCGCCCAGGCCCAGAGTTCAGGCCCCACGACCGGCAAAAAAAAAAAAAAAAAGGAATAAATATGGATGGACAATAAGTGAAAACAACTCTCTGTAGTATCATTCTTAAGTGTGTGTTCACAGGTTCCTTGTTTTTCTTTCTAGTCATCCCTGTACTGTATGTTGGTATTGCCTGTTTTTCACCTTTATAGCATACAATCTTCTGTGAAATATTTGTTTTGCTTAACAATGTTTTTGAGGTTCATTCATGTGTTGTCATTTGTATTCACTGATGTACCACAATAGTCTCTTTATTACATACCATAATTATCTGTTTTACTTAGAGAGATATATGGGTTGATTCTAGTTTAGAGGAATTAATTACAGACAGTGCTAATATTAGCATATGTCATAGTTTTTTGTTTTGTTTTGTTTTGTTGGTTGTGGGACTTGAACTCTGGGCCTGGGCACTGTCCCTCAGCATTTCAACTCAAGGCTAGCACTCTACTATGTGAGCCACAGTGCCATTTCCAGTTTTCTGGTGGTTTATTGGAGATGAGAATCTCATGGACTTTTCTGCCCAGGCTGGCTTTGAACTGTGATCCTCAGATCTCAGCCTTCTGAGTATCTAGGATTATAGGCCTGAGCCACTGAAGTAGCCTGGCTACTCCATAATTCTTTCTTTTTTTTTTTTTATGCCGTTCGTAGGGCCTGAACTCTGGGTCTGGGTGCTGCCTCTTAGCTCTTCAACTGTAGACTAGTGCTCTACCACTTGAGCCTCAGCCCCACTTCTGGCTTTTTCTGCTTATGTGGTGCTGAGGAATCGAACCTGGGGCCTCATGCATGCAAGGCTCTACCACGAGCCACCTTCCCAGCTCCAACTTCATAATTCTTGTGTGCCAGAAATTCCCTCTGGAAGCTAGATGCCCATTCAGAGAAAATATAAAGAACAAAGATGACAAAGAGTCACAGAAGGATCTTGAATTATTTTCAAGCAGGTTTTTAAAATAAAATACGAAAGTGGGAAAATCCCATCTTCCCTTCCAATATACAGGCACAATTTTTTTTCAGGCACACAAAAAATCAGACACAAATTGAATGGACATTTCTAAAGTCTGGGCTCATTAGTATACATGTTCATCTTCAACAGAAATCTCTAAGCATTTTCAATGGTAGGAAGATTACAAGCTACAAAGCTACTTCTTCCGTTTACAAATTCTAAATTCTATAGTCATTTAGTCAATTCCCCTTACATAAAATATTATTTTTTTCTAAAAACATCTTCCTTATATAGAGATTCCTCACAGTGGTGCAATTTCAATCCTTTGTAAATTACACTTAAAAATTAAAGGTTGGGCTGGGAATGTGGCTTTGTGGTAGAGTGCTTGCCTAGCATCCATGAAGCCCAGGATTTGATTCCTCATTACCACATATATAGAAAAAGCCAGAAATGCCGCTGTGGCTCAAGTGGTAGATTGCTAGCCATGATCAAAAGAAGCTCTGGGACAGTGCCAAGGCCCTGTCAAGCCCCAGGACTGGCAAAAATAAAAATTAAAAAAAAATTTAAAGGTTCCACCAGGTGCTAGCTTATAGCTAATCAGATAGCTGAGATCCAAGCCAGTCTGAGCAGGAAAGAATATAAGATTTTTTTTTATCTCCAGTTAACCACCTCTTCTCCCCCCACCCCCACCCCAGAAAAGCCAGAAGTAGAGCTGTGGTTCAAGTAGTAGACCAGTAGTAGCCTCAAGCAAAAAAGCTGAGGGACAGCCCTCAAGTCTTTAGCTCACACTCCAGAACTGGCACAAAAAGAACAAATAAAGGCTTCTGTTCTTTTTAGTGATATATTATTACTACTTGAAACAATATGTAGCTCCTAGTTCTTCAAATACCTTAACACTGGTCTTTAGCCTGAAACTAGACATACTTTTCCAAAAATGAAGAGCTAACATTTAGTGAGATCACTGTCCTCAGTTACACAATATCAGTGATATCACTAGCAATTCTGTTTTTGTTGTTATTGTTTTTTAAGCCTAGTAAAGAGGTCACATAACTGTAGCGTAACAATTTTTGATGTTTGAATTTATATTTTCATTTTCAAATGAATTGCTAGAAAATGTGATTTTCCTATTGTTGTCCTTCAATGATGGATTATCTTTATTTTTTCCATATATTATTTTCAATTTGTTGTACAGGGTAGATTTATTTTAACATGTGCTTATACTCATAAAATGTAGGGGCTGGGAAGGTGGCTCAGTGGTAGAGTGCTTGCTTTGCATGCATGAGACCCTGGGTTTGATTCCTCAGCACCACATAAGCAGAAAAAGCCAGAAGTGGTGCTGTGGCTCAAGCAGTAGAGCGCTAGCCTTGAGCTGAAGAGCTGAGGGACAGTGCCCAGGCCCAGAGTGCAGGCCCCATGACTGACAAAAACAAAACAAAACAAAACTCATGCAATGTACCTTGATCAGACTCACATCTTCTTTTCCATTCTCCCTCAACCCTGCTAGTGGGAGATTTGATTGAAAACTCAGGAGAAGGGCCCAGATACAGAAGATTCATTACAAGAAAGAGATGAACAATGGGGTGGGCTTCTTGGGGTGCAGAAGTTGTCTTGTGGAGCAAAAAAAAAAACATTTGTATGTTCCACAAAAATGCAGAGCAATAGGGAAGTTTTCCTAAAACCATTTTTCTTGGTTCACTTCTGGATTGAATGCTCTTTCATAAATTTGCCCCATACACACAGGTGTTTGTTTTTGCTTTGCCAGTGACAGCTGCTTCTATAGAGATAGTTCCTGCCCAAGTTCTGGGAACACATTATTTGGACATTTCCTGTTTGTCTGTTTCTTTGTAGTGTGAGCTGTTGATGCTCAGTGAGCACCAGGGGAAGTTGGCTCTGTGGTCTTTTCTCTGTTCTGGTCTGTGCAAGGTAGCCTGCTCTCCCAGTGCCATTTGCAACTGAAAAGCACAGACTCTGGAGCCAAAGATCTTGCTGTGTACCTTATAGAAAAAATGTGAGTATCAATACACAATCCATGAAAACAGATAGTTATAACTCACGCATCAAGTATGTATATGGCTTATTTCAGTTCCGATCTATAGTTATTTCCGCTTTTGTTTTTGTTATTTGGAAGTTTTTGTTTTGTTGAGACAATATTTCACTATGTACCTGAGGTGTGCCCTGAACTCGTGACTCTCTTGCCTCAGCCTCTCAAGTGCTGAAGTTACAAGCCTGTGTCACCACCTTGTTCAGATTATTTTTGTTTTTTTTGACCCATTTCTGGGTCTAGAACCTAGGGCCTGAGTGCTTTGGCTGAGCTTTATTGCCTAAGGCTATTGCTCTACTTGAGCCACAGCACCCCTTCCTGCCCTTTTCCTGGTTAATTGGAGATAGAGTCAAGTTGGCATAGAACTCAGCCTCCTGAGTAGATAGGATTGCATGCATGAGCCACCATGCCTAGCCTTTTTTTCTTTTCTTGGGGTGGTGGGGGGAAGGTGCTAGTACTTTAACTTAGGGCCTAGGCACTTTCCCTTAGCTTTTTTGCTCAAGATGAGCACTCTGCCACTTGAGCCATAGTTCTACTTCTGGCTTTTTGTTTCTTAGCTACAGATAGAGTCTTCATGGACTTTCCTTCCTGGGCTGGCTTCAAACTTTGATCCTCAGATCTCAGCCTGCTGAGTAGCTAGGATTACAGTTATGAGCCATTAGCATTAGTGTTTTTATTTAGAATTTGGTCATTCTACTGCCTAGTCATTCTCTTTGCAATCATACAGCACTCGTAAGTGATGTTATTGCATGTCAGGGGAGTCTGCGATCTCTGTTAATCATCACCCTCAAAAGAAAGTCTGGAGCTTTTAAAATCTATAACTTTTATAAATCACTGAAAATACTGATACTTGTTTCCTGTAAATCGACAGAAAATTGTATGAAATCCAACAGACGGTGAGAAATTGACTATTCACTTCTGCCAAATTTGGTCTCAGCAATTATGACAAAATGCTTGGAGTTCTGGATCAAGCCACTTAGGCCTTGGGAGATCAGAACATTAATTCATGGACCCATTGTAAACTAAAGGAAAGGGAAGGCTAAGAGCTGACTCATTTGGTCAATTTTTCATATTTTTCCCTTTTCCTTCCCCCGTCCCTTTTCTTTTCCCCTTTTCCTTTTCCCTTTCCCTCTCCCTTTCTCTTTCACTCTTTCACAGTACTGGTATTTGAATTCAGGGCTTTGCTTGCTAAGCAGGTATAACTCAGCCACACCTCCTATTTTTACTTAACTTATTTTTCAAATAGAGTATTACATTTCTGTCTGGGCCAGCTTGCACTGCAATTTTCCTATTTGTATTCCCCAAATATCTGGAACTACAACTATATAATCATATGTTCAGATTTTTATTGGTTGAAATGAGGTCTCCCAAGATGAGTTCTCTCAAACTTCTTGTCTAGGCTGACCTTAAACTGTAGTCCTCCCAAGTAGCTAGGACTACAGGCATCACCACTTCTTTTTAGATAAGTTTTCACTGTGTAGCCCATGATGGCCTTGAACTTGCTGTCTACCCAGGCTGCCCTTGAAATTCTCAGTTCTTCCTCAGCCTTCTGAGTGCTGGGATCAAAGACATAACTTGGAGTGATATCTCCACTTCATTGAAAAGCAACAAAGACAAATACTCACCTTAAACTTAACTATCACTCATATCAACTACTGAAATTTTCACTGCTTTTCCCTTTCAGAAGAAATTAGACTGACATTGTTCATTTGGATGATGCTTAATGGTTTTGTGATCTGCTGTTCCCTTCTCCCTGCTTTGGTAGTCAGCTTCTATAGCCCTCCCTAGCTTTGCCCTTGGTAATAATGTAGTAAATGATGTTCTTACCATATAAAATATTAACTACTTTATGTTTTGATAGATGTGAGACAGTTTCTGGCAAGCATGAGAGGGATTTTGGAATCCCTTTTGTCACAGAATAGTGGAAAACTGTAGTAGAAAAACTGTGTAATTCAGTGTTTTCCATGGCAGCTCATCAACTGGTAAGGAGAAGCGGCTATTTGCAATAAGCAGGGAAGGGAGTGGTGGAAATACCAGCATGTGCAGTGAATACTGAATACTTCATCTTCCTTTAGGTCATCTTTCTCCTAGACTTCTGTTCTTTGGACATTTCATGCTGTACTCTCTTGAGAAAGTTGAAGAAGCTGTTGAAGAAGCTCTGCAATGACCCTGAAGGAGGACTGAGCAAGGTAACTTGAGTTGGCCCTAAACCTGTATTGCTTCCTCTTTTCAGAGAGATATGACTCTACCAAATAAAACATACTGGACTACAGATATATGCAAATAAATTGCCTCTAGAAGCTTTATTGTTATTTTTGCCAACAAGGATAGTAAATATCACATTGATTTGTCATTAGCATTAGAAAGGAGGCAGAAAAGCTTTATAACTTATCTAATCATTTTAGAGTATATTAAGTTACATAAAATCTATGTAAATAAAGTCTGAAAGATTTGTCTAGCCAGGTGCTTGTAGCTCATACCTGTAATACTAACTACTCAGGTTTGAGATCTGAGGATCTCAATTTGAAGCCAGTGTAGGCAGGAAAGCCTGTGAGACTCTTATCTCCAAATAACCAGTTGGGGGGAGGGGGGCAGATGAGGAGGGGTAGGCTCGAGGTGTGGCTCAATTGGTGGAGTGCTAGTCTTGAATGAAAAAGCCCAGGGACAGCACCAAGACCCTGAGTTCAATCCCCATGACAGGCACACACACAAAAAAATGAAGTCTAAAAGAGAAAATATACATGGAAAGACAAATAAGAAGGTTTGGTATTTAAAAGAATTATCTCCCATACTTAATTTTTATTATATAACATTTGTTCATAATCTTTTTGAGTTTCAAAACTCCCTGATGGTAGTAGAAAGGGCATATGCATTTAGCAGATCTTTTTTATTTTCTCATTTTGTTTTTCGGTGTAAAACTGGAACTCAAACTTAGTACCTGTTCCTTTGGCTCATTAGGTAGTGCACTACCAACCAACTAAACCATGCCTCCAACCCTGATGGTTTTGTTGGTTGTGGGGCTTAAACTGAGCCTGGACACAGTTCCTGAGCTCTTCAGCTCAAAGCCAGTGCTCTACCATTTGAGCCACAGCATCTAATCCTAATCGGTTTCTTTGCCAGTATTGGGGCTTGAATTCTGGGCCTATTCTTAGCTCTTTTTTCTCAAGACTAGCATTCTACCACTTGAGCTATTTCTGGCTTTTAATTACAGATAAGACTTTCCTGACAAAGCTGACTTCAAACTGCAATCTTCAGATCTCAGCCTCCTGGGTAACTAGGATTAGAATCATGAGCTAAAAAGAAAACTTCCTTTATTAAGAGGAAAAAAGAGTGGTCTTAGACATGCTAAGGTCCTAAGTAAAAATGTGAGCTCTTTAAACTTTTAATTCAGTGTTTTTCTCCAGTGGAATTCATACCAGTACTTATTTTTAAAAATAGTTCTGTCACTGCTAAAAGATAAAAGCATGAGTCCCTAAAGTATAATCCTAATGCACTTCTGCTGAGTGATAGATGTCTATTGATCAGCTTAGCCTGTGTAAAATTTCATCAGGGCTGTCAAAGCCTCTGATCTACAGCACTGATAGTCTATTGTGACAGTTGGTTCTGTAATAGTATCTGGAATTTTCTCCTACTCATTTGTCTGCCTAGCTGGATGTTGAGACCTGGCAGCAGGAACAGCCTGTGGTACTACATACATGGACCAAGAAATCTGCCCATCACTATGAAAATAACTGCCATGAAGTATCTGTCTTTGTTAGCCCAGGGGCAACCGATTTTGAAGTGGAATTTGATGAGAGGTGTGAAACCAAAAAGCGCTAAAACTTACATGTTTTTTCTTCCAAGCAATAGTGGATCAAAAACAAGAGAAAGAATATAATAGAGATTATGCCTTCACAGGTATGATTATCTGGAATTTACAGACTCTAGAGGTAGGAAGACACACTGACACAAAACTTGGTACTTATAAGTGGCCTAAGGTAAGTCATATTCCCAAATCAAGGTAAATAAGTACTTCTGTAGCAATTCTTGTCCTTTTTCCAACTTTAGAACTAAAGGTATGGTGTTTGGAAAAAGAAGGACTAGCTAGGTTCTGGTGGCTCATGTTGATAATGTTCAAAATCCTAGCTACTCAGCAGGTTGATATCTGAGGAATAAGATTTAAAGCTAGCCTAGGTAGACAAATCTAAGAGAGCCCTATCTCAACCAGCCAAAAGCAAGAGTGGAGACATGTTTTGAATGGTAGAATGACAGCCATGACCAAAATAGCTGAAAAAGACTCAAAGCTCTAAGTACAAACCTTAATGCTGGCACATTTCTAGAATGTAACCACACCCATATGACAGTTGCTTTGATACTCTACTTGTAGAGAGGAACCGTTGCAGTAGAGATTATGTAGCCCACAAAAGCTAAAAAATTAACTATCTGGCTCTTCATAAGAAATTTGCTAATACCCAGTGTTGTCCAGATTAAATTAAAGAGCTGTTAATCTCTGAGTTCAGAAGGGCCAGTGGATCCAAGAGAAAGACTTAAACCATGGTGAAAGCTAGGAGCCCGGCTGACAGATCTGCTTAATCTCTGGGCTGGAGCCTGCTTCAGACTATTTACTTCTCTCTCCTATCAAGGGTCTTGGTTGAGAACAAAGAACTGAGCCAGTGATTACTGGCTGAGCAGATAGTCACTTGAGTTTTAGAAAGCTGAGCAGCAGTTTTCTACTAATTCTGCTTTCTAAATGTAGTTGTGAGTTTTGTGTTTTGGTATCATCTCTGTACATTTCTCCCTTAATAATTTTGAACTTGTAGAAATGGAGACCGCTTTTAAGATTTTTTTGAGTCAAAAAGAACATACTTACTGCTGAGTTGTTGGCTCCTTCCATCTTGTTGACCACATGATTTTGTTTGTCTCTAGAACTTGACGTTTAAGGATGGTCCTCTTTCATTCTGACAGCAGTAATAATGAATGGGGCTACAAATTCACCGTCACTGCCTATGGCCTGCCTGATGTTGCCGTGTCTTGTGGGTTAGACTTGCAACTCCTTGTCTCTCGACTAATGGGCCGCCTTGACTCCCAGTGCATGGCACTCAAGTCTGTGCATCGTAAATTCACAGTCTTGTCCCTTCCTTTTTCATTACAACTGTGTTGAAGAGCTAGGTAGGAACTCTCTCTCATAGGTGGTCTCCACATCACAATAGAGCAAGGTATTAATAATGTTTCTTTTTAGTTTTCCTTAAACCAAATCAAAACAGTTTGCCCACTGGGCACCATTGGGAAGTCTCTTGACTCAGGCTTTGGCCCTATCACATAGTACGTTGTGGATGCCCTCTATGGAGGACAATTGGGAAATTGCTGTTTATAGCAGCAGCATAGTCATTTTTAGAGATTTAAGTATATTCCAACTAGAAGGTAGAAATATAGTCATTTGATTGTTGTTTAAGTGAAATTCATGTGAACATAAATAGGTATGTGAATACATATATTATCCTAAAATGCATTAATCAATTTCTTATCATTTGTTTCAAGGGATAGATATATAGAATAAATCTTTTGCAGTATTTCATATCTATATAATTTTTTAAAACATTTTTCTGATTGTAAAATCAAATATCATTCATCCTAAATGGTCACTTTCTGTTAGGTTTTAAAAAAGAGGTAGCCGAGGAAGAACAGCAGCATATACGTGGTATTCAGGTAAGGGGTAGGTTTATTCATCGTTCCGGCTGGCACCAAGTCATCTTGGTCCTCAACGTGGTGGGGAAAGGACTGGGAAAGAGATCTGGGAGAGCTGGGAAAGAGAGAGAAAAGAGCTAGAAAAGAGAGCATCTGGGAAAGGTGGGAAAGAGAGAGAGCTAGGAAAGAAAAGAGAGTTGGGAAATAGAAGAGGAAGAAAGAGCTGAGAAAGAGCTAGAAAAGAGCAGAGAGAGGGCATCTGGGCCTAGGCTAGGCCTTATCTAAGGTATGGGAGGAGAAAGGTGTGGCCACATCAAATTCAGATGTGACCTCAGCGGATGCAGATGTGACCTCTTCCATGTGTGACAGTTGCCTAGATACCGCAGGTACTGGGTAGAAAATTTGCTGAGAGGAGGGTGGAGTCTGCTTGCCATCTAGGAGCAGACCTTACACTTTCCAAAGCCTGTGTGTCTAATTTCCCTTAGTTTCTTTTTTAAAAAATTTATTGTGAAAATACTGTACAGAGACGTTAGGTAATTAGTACATTTCTTATCAAGCATTGCTGCTACCACCTTTGTTTCCCCTTCCCATCCCTCTCCCCCCCACCCCCACCCTGCCAAAGTTGTAAAGTTCATTTTTCAACATAATGATTTGTCCATCTCATTGTTGTAATGGGTCCACCTACATCCCTATTTAAACGGTTTGTTTTTGCTCTTCCCCTCCACAAATTATACCAACATCAAATACAACGAAAGCAGGGATTATACCATGGGGGAAGGACATACAAAGCAACAAAGAAATCATCTTATAAATATGTTAGATACAATTGCAAGAAAGAAAAAAACACATTTGACTACTTATCTTGGGGTTAATTTCACCTAGCATCAACTTATCTGACCTTTTTCTTCTTGTTTCAGACATAAACTAGTAGTTCAGATTTCAAACTGACAAATAAATGTAAGGAAGCCAACAAAAAAATTCAGTTCCTCTCATCTGATGATTCCTCTACAACAATGAGGAAAGAGTTCATCCTGCTAAGGAACTATGATAGGATATCAAAAAGAGAATTCATTCTTCTAGGTCTTCCCTATTTTTGCAATGTAACTTAAATGATGTAAAACACAATATACCGCTCAGATACTTTTACGTTTTATCAGTTTTGCACATTTTCATATGGACTTCACCTCAGTCTACAACATTCCTTCATTATTCTCTCCCTGGTATTTTTACACTACCAAGACATAAGAACATTTTTATATGATTTTTATTATAAAAAAAACTGTACAGGGCTGGGAAGGTGGCTCAGTGGTAGAGTGCTTGCCTTGCATGCATGAGGCCCTGAGTTCAATTCCTCAGCACCACATAAGCAGGGAAAAAAAAAGCCGGAAGTGGCAATGTGGCTCATAAGTGGTAGAGCGCTATCCTTGAGCTGAAGAGCTGAGGGACAGCGCCCAGGCCAGAGTTCAGGCCCCACAACCGGACCCAAAAAAAAAAAAAAAACTGTACAGAGGTGTCACATTTCTGGGAGCAAATAATGAGTACATTTCCTAACAAGCATTGTTCCCTCCTCCCACCATCCCTTCCCTCCCACATCCACAAATACACTCCCCTCCCCCCTTCCCCTGCCTAAATTGTAAAGTTCATTTTTCAACAGAGTGTCTTGTGCATCTCATTGTTACAATGGGTTAACCTGTATCCCTATTTAACCATTTTGTATTTCCCTTCCCCTCGCCAAATTAGAGAAACGTATACACAGGATGTTGGTTTACCAACTTCAAATACAATGAAAACAGGGGTTATAGCGTGGAGGAGGAACATATACAGAAACAAAAAAAATCACATCACACATCATAAGTACATTAGAAACAATAACAAGAAAGTAAAAAAATACTTGTGTCCCTATCTTAGGGTTCATTTCCCTTAATATCATCTTATCTGCTCATATGCACATAGCTTTTGATGTATTCTGCTTATCACAGACATATATTAGTTATTGAAAATAAGGGAAACCATGGGACCTATGTTTCTTTGGACTTGGCTTACTTCACTTAATAAATTTTTTTTCCAAGACTTTCCAATTCCTAACAAATTGGGCGATACCATTCTTTCTGATGGAGGCATAGAATTCCATTGTGTATATACACCCACATTTTCTTGATCCATTCATCTACTGAGGGGCATCAGGGTTGGCTCTATATCAGCTATTGTAAATAATGCTGCAGTAAACATAGTTGTGCTGGTATTTTAGTATGGTCTTGTTTGTGATCATTTGGGTAAATGCCCCAAAGTGGGATTGCTGGGTCATAGGAGAGCTTTATATGGAGTCTTTTGATGAGCCTCCATATTGCTTTCCAAAGTGGTTGAACAAGTTTACACTCCCACCAAGAATGCAGTAGAGTCCCTGTGGCCACATACTCTCCAGCATCTGTTGTTGCAAAAATGGAACATTTCACTAATTTGCGTGTCAGCCTTGCTCAGGGGCCATGCTAATCTCTGTATTGTTTCAATTTTAGCATATTTGCTGCCTAATTGAGCACAGAACATTTTTTATATGTAAAGTGTAATTGATTTTCTTAAACTAGACAATTCAAAAAAAGTAAGCTCAAAAGATTTCTTGTGAAATTTTAGAACCATGTATTTCGTTTTTTTAGCAATACAACAAACTGTTAGTACCATGTATTTCTTACATAAGCACACATTTAAGAATAAAGTCAAGATTGGCATGTCAAAAACAAAATAATTCCAGATATTTGTTGTTCAAGAGATGTGTAGGAGGAGGAATTCAATTATTCTATACAAGGCACCTGTCATAATGAACACTGCAGCAAGTGTTAAGGTTTGTTAAAAGTTTTAAAGTTTTAAATGTATTTAATTTTGGGTATTTGCTTATATATGCCAAAATTAGGACTGTTTGGCAGGTCATAAACTTTTCTACAAAGTGTTTAAGGTTTATGGTAGCAAACATATGGTACTAATTATGTACATTTCAGAGTTTATATTAGCATTACCAATAAGAAGTCGCAAAGTCTTTGCGTAAAGAAGCAGAGTGAAGAGTTAAGACTTTGTTAACTACATAGTTTCTGTTAAATTTTTAGGGCTTCCTTACTTTACATGTTAGTGAGGAACAAATGATGATATAAGCCATATACAAATGATGAGATGAACCATAAAAAGTAATCTTTGTGGGTAACTTTAAAGACTACTCATAGCCTATAAAACTCTTTTTAAAGGGCTGGGAAGTTGGCTCAGTGGTAAAGCGCTTGCCTTGCGTGCTTGAGGCCCTGGGTTCGATTACTCAGCACCCATAAGCAAAAAAACAATCCAGAAGTGGTGCTGTGGCTCAAGTGGTAGAGAACTAGCCTTGAGCTGAAGAGCTGAGGGGCAGTGCCCAGACTCAGAGTTCAGGCCCACGACCGGACCCAAAATAAAAACCCAAACAAAATCCTCTTTTTGAACATCATAATCTTAGCCAGTTTTAAATGCACAGGAATATGAGAAAATAGTAAAATCTAATATGTAGAACACTTCAAATACTGAAAACACTGGTAATTGTTTTTTTATTTTATTAATCATTAATATTTAATTTTCGGTTTTCTTTATTTGTTGCATTGTTTCCCTTTTTGTAATATAATACAACTTTTTATAAGTCGTCATCAGGAGGTACTTTGAGAAGCTTACTGGGATGGCCAAAGCATTTTTTATAGGTGCGTGTGAGTTTACAAAGAAGAAAGTTAAGAACAAAATATTTATTAAAAAAATTATCAAGTACAGTCTGAATCAAGAGGGATGATAAATGTCCACACCCAAAATCTTAGCCCTCGTCTGAAGCGGCGGTATTACAGAGTTGAGACCACAAAAGTGAGAGACTGTTTTTGTGTTTTTTGTTTTTGTCAGTCGTGAGGCTTGAACTCTGGGCCGGAGCGCTGTCCCTGCCCTCTTCAGCTCAAGGCTGGCTGTCTACCCCTTGAGCCACGGCGCCACTCTGGTTTTCTAGTGGTTTATTAAAGATAAGAGTCTCACGGACTTTCCTGCCCGGGCTGGCTTTGAACCGTGATCCTAAGAACTCAGCCTCCTGCATAGCTAGGATTATAGTCGTGAGCCGCTGGCACCCAGCATTGTTTTGTTGATTTTTATTTTGTTGGTCATGGGGCTTGAACTCTGGGGCCTGGGTGCTGTCCCTCAGCTCAAGGCTAGTGCTACCACTTGAGCCTTCGTCTTTTTTTACTTCTGTGGTGCTGAGGAATCAAACCCAGGGCCTCATGCATGCAAGGCAAGCACTCTACCATTGAGCCACCTTCCCAGCTCCTGAAAGACTGTGTTTTAAAAAATCACCTAAACAACATTTGCTTTCTGCTTTGGGTTATATCATGAAATATATGAATATCTTTTTATATTTTTGTGAATTGTCATACTTCTAAATTTATACTAACTTCAGCCACTTTATCCTTTTCAAAGTCATGAAATATCTCTGAGAGATTTCTTCTGGGAAAATTGTATTTGCACTTATAATTTCTTTTGAGTCATTTTTATTTTTATTTATTTTTTATTGTGAAAAAACTGTACAGAGGGGTTACAATTACATGGGCAAGAAAATGAGTACATTTCTTATCAAGCATTTTAGCCTCCTCCTTTGTTTCCCCTTCCCATTCCTTCCAAGCCTCCCCCCCCAGTCCTCCCCCCACCCCCCCACCAAAGTTGTAAAGTTCGTTTTCGACATGACAACTTGTACTTCTCATTGTTGCAACGGGTCCATCTGTATCCTTCTTTAAACGACTTGTTTTTCCCCTTCCCCTCCACAAATTATACAGACATCAAATACAGTGAAAGCAGGGGTTATACTGTGGGGGAGGGACATACAAAGCAACAAAGAAATAATCATATAAATGAGTTAGAAACAAATGCAAGAAAGAAAAAAACATTTAAATACATATCTTAGGGTTCATTTTCCTAACATCACCTTATCTGACCTTTTATGCTTGACTCATACATATACTAACTATTGCAAATGAGGGAAACCCTGGCACCTATGTTTCTTTGGGCTTGGCTTACTTCACTGAATATAATTTTTTCCAAGTCTTTCCAGGCCCATATCAAGCACTGAAATAGAAACAGCAATAAGAGACCTCTCATCTAAGAAAAGTCTAGGACCAGATGGTTTTACAGTGGAATTCTCCAAGGCCTTCAAAGCAGAGCTCACACCAATACTCCTCCAACTCTTCAATGAAATTGAAAGAGAAAGTTCACTACCGAACACATTCTATGAAGCCATCATAACCCTCATCCCAAAACCAGGCAGGGACTCATCATTTTTATTTTTTATCAAAATCATTTTATATTTTATGTTGATGGGTTATCATACATCAAATACCTTCAAATGTACATGTAGAGTCTAAAGATAGCAGTATGAATATTCTCATACAGCTCTTGTTTATCTGTTATGTACTTTCAGTATTATGGTACTTCTCTTTTTCACCCTTTCTCATTCATAGTCTTTCTCTTTCATGCTCCATGTCTGCTACTTAGAATTTCTGCTAGTCTATTATCCTTCAGGATCCACTGGTTTTGTGGGAACATGATAGGGACCAACAGTTTCCCTTGCATTCTTTAAGAATTATAAGAGGGACGTGATATTATTCTTTGCCATTCTAAATGGCAAAACAACAGATCTAGGAATTCCTTTTCACTTTTACTTCTATTTTACTTCACTTTTACTTCATTGGGATAGATAAGATATTTTAACTAGTGACCTAAAAGTTCTTTTTCTTTTACAAACAACCTTTTTCTTTGATTATCAGTAAGTAACTACATGTAATGAAAACAAAGCTATCCTATGGTAAGTAGACCGAAGTTGTTCACAGGGATGAAAAACAAGGTAATGGGGCAAGTGAGAACAAAGGATACCCATCATAGAGCACAGCTCCTCAGAGCAGTTTATCATGTACACTTTGTGAGAATGACATTGGGCTGGGAACTATTGATTAAATCACTGAACACTGATTTATATATATGTACATATATTTGCATATGTATATTCATTTATATATGCATATATGTATGCATATGCCCTTATATATGTACACATGTATGTTACTATACACATAAATTCACACATACATATACACATGTATACATGCACACATGGAGAAAGACACATATTTACAGCCAACACAAGTTTCACTAGTTGTTGAATATGCCTTAGATGGAATACTTGAAACAAAATATGTTGAAAATGTATTTGTCTCTATTAGTTCTTTTACCAATCCTCTTATCTCTTAAAACTGGTAGGTTTTGACAGATTTGACTTGCAAAATGCAGTACAAGTCACTCAGAAATCTCAGTAAGTAAAGAACATATCGTGTTTCCCAGCTCCCTACAGAATGCTTGCTCTTATAGACATTCTCAACAACCAAAGTAGCAGGAAAATGCCCTGGTAAAAAAATAAAGTTATATATCTCATTGTTGCAATGGGTCCACCTATATCCCTAGTTAAACGATTTGTTTTTTCCCTTCCCCTCCACAAATTATACCTACATCAATACAGTGAAAGCAGGGGTTATACCGTGGGGGAGGAACATACAAAGCAACATAGAAATCATCTTATAAATATGTTAGAAACAATTTCATGAAAGTCAAAGAACCAAAAAAAACATTTGAATACTTATCTTGGGGTTCATTCCCCTAACATCAACTTATCTGACCTTTTCTGCTTGACTCAGACATATACTAGTTATTGCAAATAAGGGAAACCATGGAACCTATGTTTCTTTGGGCCTGGCTTACTTCACTTAATATAATTTTTTCTAAGTTTTACCACTTCCTAACAAATGTGGCAATGTCATTCTTTCTGATGGAGGCATAGAATTCCATTGTGTATATATACCACAATTTCTTGATACATTCATCTGCTGAGGGGCATCTGGGTTGGTTCCATATCTTAGCTATGGTAAATAAAGCTGCAATAAACATAGTTGTGCTGGTAGTTTTAGTATGGTCTTGTTTGTGATCATTTGGGTAAATGCTCAAAAGTGGGATTTCTGGGTCATAAGGCAGCTCTATATGGAGTCTTTTGAAGAACCTCCATACTGCTTTCCAAAGTGGTTAAACAAGTTTACACTCCCACCTACAATGTAGAAAAGTACTCTTCTGTCAACATTCCCTCCAGCATCTTTTGTTATTAGAGCTCTTTATTATAACCATTCTAACTGGGGTGAGGTGGAATCTCGATGTTGTTTTGTCGAAAAATGAGCTTTACAACTTTGGTGGGTGGGGGGATGACCAGGTGTGGGGGGGAAGATGGGAAGGGATGGAAAGGGGAAAGAAAGAGGAGCCAACAATGCTTGATAAGAAATGTACTCGTTATGTTGCCCATGTAACTGTAACTCCTCTGTACGGTATTCTCACAATAAAAAAAAATAAAATGATAAGGCTCTAAATGGCATCCTTCCTTGAGCTCTTTTCCAACAGCCAGCATGAATTCCTAAGCAGATGAGAGAGTCCTCAGAAGACTGGACCTCAGATCAACATTTAACCAACCCATGTGAAAAGTCCTATGAGAGAAATGCTGGCTGAGGTCTGGCTGATTTCCTGGCCAAGACAATAAGAAAAGAAGAAAGTATTTTTAATGTATTAAAGTTTGAGAATAATTTGTAACCTGTCAATAAATGTGTAGAACACAACTATACCAACTGACGAAAAATGATGTGCTCTTGGACTTGGTGAGTGTGTTTACATAAGTAGAATCAGCAAAAATCAAGCCAGCATTTCTTCATTTAAGATATGAAGAAAGGATACAGGTTGACCCATTGTAATAATGAACTGTACAAGACACTCTATCAAAGAGGGGGTGGAGGGATGAGTTGGGGAGGTGTGAAAAAAAGGGATGGTAGGGGAAAAACAAAGGAGAGGGTGCTCAATAAGAAATGTACTCATGCTGGGCGCCGGTGGCTCAGGCCTCTAATCCTATCTACTCAGGAGGCTGAGATCTGAGGATCTGATTTAAAGCCAGACTGGGCAGGAAAGTGTGAGAAATTCTTTTTTTTTGGAGGGAGGGGTCTGGTTGTGGGGCCTGAACTCTGGGCTTGGGCGCTGTCCCTCAGCTCTTCAGCTCAAGGCTAGCATTGCACCACTTGAGCCACAGCGCCACTTCCGGCTTTTTTCTTTTTGCTTATGTGGTGCTGAGGAATTGAACCCAGGGCCTCAGGCATGCAAGGCAAGCGCTCTACCACTGAGCCACCTTCCCAGCCCCCAAGAAATTCTTATCTCGAATAAACCACCAAAAAACCGGAAGTGGCGCTGTAGCTCAAGTGGTAGAGTGCTAGCCTTGAGCTGAAGAACTGAGGGACAGCACTCAGGCCCAGAGTTCAAGCCCCATGAACGACAATAGAGAAAAAACGAGAAATGTACTCATTACCTTACTTATGTAACTGGAACCCTTCAGTACAGTATCTTTACAATAAAAATATATATTAAAAAGATACACGGAAAACTTCTGTACTTATAGGAAGTTGTATTTGTCACTCAATATCAGTAAGGTATTGGTTTTAGGACCACAGGCATATTACACTTTGGATAGTCAAATTCTCTATGTGAACACAGCATATTATTTACATTAGAATCTGCCCACAACCTAGTGCAGAGTAATTGCTATGAAAATTTTTACTACATTCTATGTTTGTAATGAGAAATAAAAGTATATGCACTATTAATAGATACAATTTTTTTCAGATAATTTTTGCCCACATTTTATGGATGGAATTGGGAGAGCAATTTTGAAAAGCACAAATTTCATCACCAAGACCTGTCTGCAAAACAAGGAGCTAATACAGCATCACTGAATAGTATGGAACTCCAAGGAGAAGTACTTGAATTGACAGTATCAGAAAGTGTAAGCACACAAGAACTTTTTAGAAATGCAGCTGCTAGATTTCTCATGGAGAGCTTTCATAACACTTTGTGAAACACAATGTCAGAACCTCACTGAAGTGTAGATGGATTTCCCTCACCTTTCTGTCATGCTCATTCATTATCAATCAACATATAGCTAATCTTGAATAATCCTCTAATAACAAAATGTTGATGGAGTATATATATGCAGAAAACCTGGGAAGGCTAAATTTTTTTTCAATTAGGACAGTTTGTATTCTATGATCCAGCAGAGTGGAAACTAGGTAAGCATCCATTTACAGTCTTCTGAATAATTCTGCTTCTGACCACATCAGTTATTTATCCATACCTGTGCCGGAGTGAGAGCTTTTTAAAAGACTTTAATGATTTTAAATTTAAATTTAAATGTGGAATGAAATTAGTTTCAATAGTGCATTACATTAAGATATTTAGAAACAACTGAGAAACCTAAAGGTCTATAAGATTTTTTTGGAAGTGAAGAGATATTGGAATTTCTTTCTTTATATTTTAAGCAATTTGCAAAAAGAATTGGCAAATAAAATTTACATTTGCAGCAGACTTGACACTTATTAAATTTTGTATGGTAAAGAGCACAGCCTCAACAATATGTCAATGTTATCCTCTTATTTATCTTTAAAGGTTTATGCTTCTGGTCTCTTAATATTAAAACAAAACTTTTTAAATCTTTAGCTAGTAGTCCAAAGGGTTTTGCTTCATCATGTCAGTGTTGAATAGAGTGTATGTATGTATGTATGTATGTATGTATGTATGTATGTATGTATGTTGAATAGAGAGTATGTACACTTCAATGTACAATACATCTGGATCATTGTCAAACTTTCCACTTTTCTTCCTTCCCTTATCCCAACCCCACCTATCCCTTCAAGTTTTCTATTTATATTCTGACATATATACAGAAGTGGGCCCTGAGAGAAGACTCGAGCTGGGACAGCTTCTTTCCAGGCTTTGCCTTTGTTTTAGGGATTTTAGGGAAAAAACCCTCTAAACAAGGTTAACTCGACCTTGGCTCCAACCAGCACAGTTCTTGGAATGGAAAGAATGCCTCTATGCTCCCCTCTCCTTAACAACCTAATCCACCTTGATTGTTCAGTGAAAGACTGACACATAAAACAGGTAGGTTGTAATCTGGCTCCAACTGGTGACACCACGTGCTTTATGGTAAACCCTGCCTTTTGCACATGCTTACAGTAAACTCCACCTATTGGCCATCTGTGTGTGGTCTGGTATGACCGTACAATCCTTTGTGTGTGTTACAATCCCATTGGTCACCTGCGCGTGACCAGGCTCGACCCCATGGATTTTGTCTTTAAAAACCAAAGAATGGGGGCCGCTCGGGGTCACAGTATCAGCTCCCAAGCCTGTGCTATGGCCCTGGCTGGTCAGTGTAGGAACCTCAATAAAGTTGCTTCCTTATTAACAACTTTGTTGCAGTGGAGTCTGTCACTCTGGAAGATTAGGTGGGCTTGCCTGCCCTGAGTAGGGGGTCTTCCTACTACATTTAATGGGGGCTTGTCCGGGATAGAGCTGAGTGGGATTGAAGTCCCGGGCCAGGAGGACAGTGTGTGGGCACTTGGCTGTTGGAGAGAAGTTCCGAGAAAAGCCTCGAGGTAAGCACAGTGGACCTAGGTAGAGAAGGGAGAAGGCGCCAGAGTGAGGCCAAAAGTAGGGTGAGGCTGGACACAGCAGAGTCCCCTACGGCTGAGGAGGTCCAGGGATGCCTGGACCCATCAATTCCACTAGTCCTAGCAGTCCTAGTTGGACGGGGGCTTGCTTAAAAAGTAACTTTTGGTTTTGGGATCCCTCCTCATTCTGTGTATAATCGTGTCTGTTTGTGTCTCATTTTGCTTTTGCTTTTGCTTGCCATATTTGTAATTGGTTTTATTTTACAGAAAAAATATGGGGCAATGTGTGTCTGCTCCCAGGACACCCCTAGACTTTGTCCTAGTTCGTTTAAAACAAAAACAAAAACTGCTGGTTCTGCTTTGGTAACTTGCTTTTTTTTGTCAATTATGAAACTGCCACCGACCACCTGCAAGTGGCCCCAGTTAGATCTCAGCCTCAGGCCTTGGCTCAGGGGGTCTGAGCATGGGGGAGAACCTGTCAGTTTTAAGGGACCACCGCTAGGGACTTTTCTCCCTTGCCCCAAGATGACTGGGAATTCTCCTCCGCCTTGGAAGGCCCCTAGGTCAACGTTTGCAAGAATCTAAAAGAAAAATTCTCCGGAGGTGAGTGGAAGGGGGTGGGGTTCGAGTCCCCTGGTAAGTGAATGGTAGTGAGATGTTGTCCCATTCACTGAGAATTGATTTTGTCTTTGTGGCCACTTGTCTGTCTTTTTTACTTCGGGGTATTTTCTGTTCTATGTTTTCTGTGGTAGGGAAGTTCTGGGTGAGCATGGCACGCTCATTCAGAAGATTATGGATTCAGCTTGCTGAGTGAGAACGCAGAGTACTGGTAGGGATGTACTGGGGACCCGTTAGTCCCCAACTCAGCCTTTGGTTGTTGTCTACTTTTGCTTTAAAATTGGGACCAGTTTTAAGTGTGGATCCTTCGTCTTTATGTTTTTGTTATTATTTGAAGAAGAATGGTCAATAGACACATGAAGAAATGCTCAACCTCTCTATCCATAAAAGAAATGCAAATCAAAACAACATTTACATATCACCTTACCCCAGTTAGAATGGCTATACTCAAGAACTCTAATAACAACTGATGCTGGAGGAGATGTGGCCAAAAGGGATCCCTACTACATTGTTGGTGGGAGTATAAACTTGTTCAATCACTTTGGAAAATAGTATGGAGGTTCCTCAAAAGACTGCACATAGATTTCCCCTATGACCCAGAAATCCCACTTTTGGGCATTTACCCAAATGATCACAAACAACACCATACTAAATCTACCAGCACTACTGTTTATTACAGCATTATTTACCATGGCTAAGATATGGAACCAACCCAGATGCCCCTCAGTAGATGAATGGATCAAGAAAATGTGATACACACACACAATACACATATATGTATGTATATATATATATGTATATATACATATATGTATATATATACATATATATGTATATATACACATATATATGTATATATACATATATATATATATATTTTTATATATATATATATATATAATGGAATTCTATACCTCCATCAGAAAGAATGGCATTGCCCCATTTTTTAGGAAATGGAAAGACGGAAAAAATTATAATAAGTGAAGTATGCCAGACTCAAAGAAACAGGTCCCACAGGTTTCCCTAGTTATTTGCAATAACTAGTATATGTCTGGGACACATAGAAAAGGTCAAAAGCTATATACATATTACCAGATAAGATGACGTTAAGCGAAATGAACCCCAAGATAGGGACACAAGTAATTTTTTTCTTTCTTTCTATTTTTTCTAATATATTTATAAGGTACCATGTGATGTTTTTGTTGCTTTGTATGTCCCTTCCCCACTGTATAACCCCTGTTGTTACTGTGTTTAATGCTGGAATAATTTCGGAATGGGAAGGGAAAAAACAAAATATTTAGATAGGGATACAGGTTGACCCATTGCAACAATGAGATATAGAAGACACTATGTTGAAATACGAACTTTACAATTTCAGCAGGGGGGTTGTTGGGCGAGGTGGAGGGGAGTCGGAGGTGGAGTGGTAAGTGTAGTTGTGGAAGTGGGAGGGAAAGGATGGTAGGGGGAAAAAAGGAGGAGGCAACAATTCTTCATAAGAAACGAACTCTTTACCTTGCTCATGTAACTGTAACCCCTCTTTACAGTATTTTCACAATAAAACTTATTAAAATAATAAAAAAGAACGGCTTTTGCAGAACTCTGCCAGGTGTTCCAATAAATCATCATTCCTCAGTTGACTGGGGACTGATGATAAACTGACTGGGCTCTTCTCCTTGTGATTCTCTCTTCTATTCATCTTTTCTCTCTTTTCCTCTCCTGAAGTAGCACATGACATTCTATGTCTCATCTTTTGATTTCTGTCCTTATAAAATGATAAACATTGGATTCTGCTACACCCCAATGGGCAGTATAAATCCTGGCTGTAGCTCATAAATTTGTAGTGGAGACAGACACACCAACCATTTACACTAATGCAATGTGATGTTTTTGTTTATTCTTGCCAAATTCTGATGATTCTGTTTATTAAATCTTTTTCAGGTATTTAGGTGATTCTGGAATAGGTCTATTGGATTAGAATAATATGGACCTTGCAGTTCTGAATTGACACAGGTAGTCACAGGCCTGTGAGGGTGTTGTTCAATGTGCCCTTTACACAGGGAGCTGTGTGCTAACATTCATTGACTAGGAGAGATTGCAGTTCATGTGAGAAGCATCTTGTGGACAGAAGACTGACAGCACAAGAGTGAAAGTCACTCTGGAGAGACCATGTGCAGGTAAATTATTAGAGAACCATGGAGAAACAAGAAACCACAGCTTAGGGCTGGGAATTTGCTTTCCCAGACCCTATTCTGTGATTAATATATGTGTCAAAGCAATTCTCACACAAGTAGGTGAAATATTTGCACAGAATTTCCAGCTAGAAGAAAACCACAAATAACATCCAACCAAATGTGCACAAAAATTTCCAGACAAATTGCAAGTCCAAAACTTCTTGACCAGGTTGTAGGGCTCACATCTATAATCCTAGCTACTCAAGAGACTGAGATCTGGGGATCATAGTTCAAAATCAACACAAGCAGGATAGTTGGTAAGACTCTTATCTCCAATAAACTACTCAGAAAAAAACAGAGAGAGAGAGAGAGAGAGCACCATTCCACCATTAAAAATCAGTCATAGATGCTGGGCGCCAACAGCTCATACCTGTACTCCTAGCTAATCAGGAGGCTGAGATGTGAGGACCACAGTAAGAAGCCAGCCCAGGCAAGCAAGTCTATGAGGCTCTCCAATAAACTACTCAGAAAAGGCCAGAAGTGGTACTATGGATTAAGTGGTAGAATGCTAGCCTTGAACACAAAGAAACTCAGGGACAGTGCCTAGGATCTGAGTTCAAACCCCACAACTGGCAAAAATGTCATGCAAAAGTCATACAAATTCAGTAGTCATACAAATTCACTGAACGCTATGTTGAAAATGAACTATACAATTTGTTGGTGAGATGGGAAAGAAAAACAGAGAAAGTAAGGGAAGACCTAAAGATATAGAAATTATGTCTCAGTTAAATAGAATCAATAACTTCTGGCATATAAAGAATATATAAAGTCCAGATTACAGTTTCTCAAACTGTTCTTTTAATGGGAGAGAGCCAGACTCCTTATAGAAATGACTGGGTCTAGGGCTGGGACAACACACACACACACACACACACACACACACACACACACACACACACAAAATCAAATAATAGAAAACTCCAGGAAGTCAGTGGGACACAGGAGCCAATACACAGACTTGCTACTGACCAATAGACAGAATTATAACCCACAGCGTATCCAATACATAGGTATAAATACATAGAAATAAATAATGGAATAGGTAAGTAATGAGGGAGAAAAACATATCTACATATAGAAGAGTCCCTCCTAGCTCTGCACCTTGAGTAGCGTGGAATTACAGTTATGCCCCACCGCGCTGACTCCCTGGGTTCATGATACAATGGATGCTGAAAATAAGTATTGCTGTGATTTTTTTTTACCCAACACACAAACTCAATCAGATTGTAACAAGAATATTGGATAAATTCTAATTGAGGGCAGTGCTATAAAACCCATGACAAATATGCCTCCAAACCATCAAAGTTACCAAAAGCAAGGAAAGTCTAGGAGACTGTCAAATAAAGAAAGCACGATGCTGAACATAATGTAGTCACCTAGATGGATGCTGGAGTGGTAAAGAATCAAGGAAAATGTGAAGTGTGGACCTTAGTTAATTAATAAAATAGGTTTTCAGCATTCTGGTTCTTCAGCCAAAGACACAGAAGCATTTTCTACCTAAAAACATTTCAAGATACTGTGATATAAATGGCCAAGATGGCATGTGTGTGTGTTTTGTACTAACATCGTAGGTGAGACATCCCAAGAGTGCACTGTTAATTGGAGGGAGATTCAGGCACTCACCCTCTTCCAGAAAGCTTCAAAAATCATTTCTCAAGTGATTTGCCTTTGCAGTTCTGTGCTTTATTACTTTTTAGTGCAAAATACCTTTCAAAGTTTGGACATTACAAATCCTACAGCAACATTAGAGAAGCAGGTTTTGCTTTCTTTGTTTGTTTTCTTAAGAGTTTCTGCATATTGAGATATTTATTTCACCCAAAGTGAGCAAGCTAATTAGTCCCTGTTCCAGCAATGCTATGGCTAGTGCAGAAATATTAATGCAGGCAACAATGTGCAAGAGACAGCAGGAAAGATTAACTGACAATCTTCAGTTGGAACAACAAACATGTTTGCATAAACATCTATGAATATGCATATACAATGACATGTATGTGAAAACACAGGGATATGTGACCAAACCACAATCATGGTGATGCATGCACTCACATGGTGTGTATGTGTGCATAATAACTCAAACACAATGTATACATAGTCCTATGGGTCATGTGTGCATCACTTGTGTCATGTAGGTCTGAAACAGACAAGCCTTGAGGATACTTTGTCAATGTACTAAGCTTGAGTTACTGTATGATTTCACTCATATATGGTAACTAGCATTGAAAAATTCTTATAAAGTGAAATGGTAACTGTCAAGGGCTGGGGAAAGGGCAGGAGGTATCATTATTTAGTGAATTTTTATTTTCTGTTTAAGGTAGAGGATAAGATGGGAAGGGAGGGGAGAGGGAGAAGAAGAAAAAGAAGGGAACAGAAAAGAAAGGGAGCAGAAGGAAGAGGAAGAAAAGGTCAGGGCAGCACAGAGCAGGGGAGGGAAGGAAAGCAGAAAGCCAACATCTGGAAAGTCCACTGGGGCGGATCCCTAGCCTTTCTTCATGGAACATACCAAGTTCCAGACTCCAGAGGAAAGTAAGCTTCCTCATGGCCACATTCTTTGGACATTCAATTCAAAACATGGTGAGCTATGCTACAAGCAAAGGACTACTAGGAAGACATAGTTCCCTGGAGAAATGGACAAAGCTCTCCCAAGATCCAGGATCTCAGATGATAGCCAATGCTGAGCCTGCAGCAGGCCTGCTTTGTTAGCTCTTCCTTGCTGGCAGCAGCCTTGCCTAAAAGGCTCCATTATTTCTCTGAAGTTCACTTCATACCAGACATAGCTGTGATCTATAGATTTGGTCTGGAGAAGGGTAATGCTTGGTGCATCCTGTAGAGGTGGGACCTCGATGGACTGTTAACCATCAGTTCACCTGCACACACCTTGCCAATCACAGGTGGCATAAGTACAATAATATCTACAAGCAAAGGTAATGTTGAAGGGGATAATGCTGTATAACCTGATGAGTATCCCTGCTGGTAATTAATCAGAAATTTATGTTGTATTTAAGGCCCAAACCGACGTGAATAAGCAATCATTACATTATTACATGAAAAATCATTACATTAGACAAAATGAAAAACCGCTTCCAGATGATTTGCCTAATTGAGAAATGATTTGCTCTGTGTGTCTATTCCCTATGGATGGCCAAGCATCATCCAGTGTGGGGGCTGGTTACACTGAACACAATCCAGGAGTGCCAGGTTTGTGTCTCTGGTGCCTCCTTCATTCCACCTGCCTCATTCAGTCCAGCAGAGGCCTGTAGTGTTCACTGGGTTCCTAGGCAGGCAACATGGAGGGAAATGGTTTCCGTTTTTCATAGACCAGGCCATTTCCTCTCAGTGACCAGACAGATGGAAAAGGCCTGCCACTGGTTGGGCACAGAGGAATGGCTATCCCCTAGAGGAAAGAGCATGGTTCTCTTTAGAGATAACAAATAATAAAGAAGGCCAGAAAGAATATGCCTGGGATTAGGAGTAGACAAGAAGGAGCTTTAGGCAGAGTAGCATGGGTCCCTAGAAGTCTGAGGCACTCAATTATAATAGGGGCAGAAGAGCAGAGAGAAGTTGGGGCAGGCCTCTTGCCCGAGGTGGAGCACACACTGGGAGCAGATCCCCCAAACCCAAGGACAGAAGGACACTAGACAGTTTAGGAGGTATCACTTGCCCCATGGGGTCCCACTGGAACCAACCTCAGCTACCCATGTTCGTCCTAACCTCACCTTTAGCTTGCTCCTTTTGCTCCTTCTGTCTGCTTGGTGGCTCTACCAGAGCTCTTCAGGGATGTGTCTAACACAGCACGGGCAGCTATTGCTCCTCCCATGCCCCTTCCTGCCTGATCCCATCCAGCTTTTCTCCAGCTCCCCCAGGTAACCTATCAGGATGAGGGAAGACAGCAATAAATCCATCTCATTGTTACACGCATGATGCACCATGTGAACTGAGGCAATAGATATGTATCCAGAATTTTACCCTAGTTAAGGAAATCAAGTGATTTTCAGCTTTTCAATTCCAGACAACTTGAGTAGGTATGTGAGCTTAGGAGATTGTGGGAGAAGCCAGCCTGTAAATACACAGAATCCATCAAAGCCAACACCAGGAAATTTTGTACACACACTTGCAAGAACCTGTGCTAATGTCTACTAAAAATGGCAAAGGAGGGCTTGACCTTTACACAGCGTGGTTTCCTGGGAGACAGTTTTCACTGTGCTTCCCAAGGTTCTACATATATATGTATAAAGCATATATAAAGTATATAAATAAATCTGTATAAAATGTGTATATATTATATATATGTAAAATATATAGTATATCTGAAACATTTTAATACATATATTTTATAATATATAACTAGTGTAATAAAGTATATGTTATATAATATATAAATATATTTTCTACTATTTATTTTTTAAAAAATTTTATTGTAAAAATGTACAGAAGGGTTACAGTTACATGAGTAATGAGCACTTTTCATAGTAAGCATTGTTACCTCCTCCTTTATTTTCCCCCTACTATTACTTCCCTCCCCGCCTTTCCAACTCATCCAGCCCCCCACCCCCGGACTTTGTATTGTTCATTTTCAGTATAGTGTCCTATACATCTCATTGGCGCAATGGGTCAGCTTGCATACACATTTTAAACGGTTCTGCAATATCCCTTCCCCTCCCCAAATTACAAAAATGTTTATACAAGGTGCAGAACACCAGCAAAAAATCCAGTGGAAACAGGGGTTATACCATCAGGGAAGAACGTACAATAGAAACAAAATAATCACATAGTGCATTGTAAGTACATTAATAACACTATCAAGAAAGAAAAACAAACCTCTTGTCCCTATCTTAGGGTACATTTTGCTTAACATTATCTCATGTGGTCTTATGTATATAGCTTTTGATTTTCTCTGCTTGTCCTACATATGTACTAGTCACTGCAAATAAGGGAAACCTTGGGATGTATATTTCTTTGGGCCTAGCTTACTTCAGTTAATATATTTTTCCAAGTTTTCCATTTCCTAATGAAAGAGGCTATGTTATTCTTTCTGATGGAGATATAGAATAACATTATATATACATATATATATATACATATATATATGTATGCATATATATACATATATACATATGTATACATATATACATATATACATATATACATATATACATTATATATATATATATATCACATTTTTATTGTGAAAATGCCATACAGAGGGGTTACAATTACATGGGCAAGATAATGAGTACATTTCTTATCAAGCATTGTTGCCTCCTCCTTTGTTTACCCTTCCCATCCCTTCCCATACCCCACCACCCCCCGTACCTGATCCTCCCCCCACCCCAGACCAAAATTTTAAAATTCGTTTTTCAACATAATGACTTGTATATCTCATTGTTGCAATGGGTCCACCTGTATGCCTAGTTAAACGATTTGATTTTTTCCTTTCCCCTCTACAAATTAAACCAACATCAAATACAGTGAAAGCAGGGGTTATACCGTGAGGGAGGTACATACAAAGCAACAAAGAAATCATCTTATAAATATGTTAGAAAAAATCACATAAAAAAAACATTTGAATACTTATCTTGGGGTTCATTTCCCTAACATCAACTTGTCTGACCTTTTCTGATTGACACATACATATACTAGATATTGCAAATAAGGGAAACAATGGGACCTATGTTTCTTTGGGCCTGGCTTACTTCACTTAATATAATTTTTCCTATGTCTTTCCATTTCCTAACAAATGGGGCAATGTCATTCTTTTTTCTTGATCGATTCATCTACTGAGGGCATCTGGGTTGGTTCTATATCTATGGTGATTAATGCTGCAATAAACATGGGTGTGCTGGTAGCTTTGGTATGACCTTGTCTGTGATCGATTGGGTTAATGCCCAAAAATTGGATTACTGGGTCATAAGGAGCGCTATGTGGAGTCTTTTGAGGAACCTCCATACTTCTTTTCAGAGTGGTTGAACAAGTTTACACTCCCACCACCAATGCAGTAGGGTTCCCTGTTATTACAAGATTTCTTGATTATAGTCATTCTAGCTGGGGTGGATGGAATCTTTAGCGTTGTCTTGATTGGCATTTCTTTAATGGCTAGAGAGGTTGAGCATTTCTTCATGTCTATCGACAATTCATATTTCCTCTTCAGAGAAGTCTCTCTTTATGTCTTTAGCCCATTTGTTAATCGGACAGTTGTTTCTTTGAGAATTTGTTGTTGGGGGATTTAGTTTTTTGCTAAGTATATTTCAGATACGAGACCCTTGTCCTTTGTATGGCTAGTGAAAATATTCTCCCAGTCCTTGGGTTTTCTGTTGATCTTGCTAGTTATGTCCTTTGCCTTGCAGAAGCTCTGCAGTTTCATGCTATCCCATTTGCCCAACCTTTCTTTGATTTGTTGTGCTTCTGGATCTCTATTAAGAAATTCTGCCCTGTGCCAAGGAACCCTAGAGTTTCTCCTATTCCTTCCTGTAATGTTTTCAGGGATTCTGCTTTTATTTTGAGATATTTGATCCATTTTGGAGTTGATTCTGGTGCGGGGTGATATATATGGATCTAGTTTTAGTTTTCTACAAGTGTTTAACCAATTTTGCAAACACCATTTACTGAAAAGGCTATATTTTTTCCAATATAGTTCTTTAGCTCCCTTACTGAAAATTAGGTGGCTATAGGTCTGTGCGTTCATTTCTGGGTCTTCAGTCCTATTCCATTGGTCCTCAGGTCGGTTCTTGTGCCAGTACAAGCTCTTTGGATTTCTATGGTAGAGTAGAATTTGAGTAGAGTTTGAGTAGAGTAGAGTTTTCTATGGTAGTAGAGTTTGAATTTTGGTATTTATCTTCCTCCAGCACTGTTCTTTCTACTCAGGATTTTTTTTTTTTTTTTTGCTATTCAGAGTCTTTTATTGTTCCATATGAATATTTGGATTGCCTCTTCTATTTCATTGGAGAATGAGGTTACAATTTTAATAGGTATCTCATTGAATTTGTACTTAGCCTTTGACAGTATTGTAATTTTCACGATGTTAATCCTCCCAATCCAGGAGCATGGGAGGTTTTTCCCCTTGCTTAGTTCTGCTTTAATTTCCTTTCTCAGGTTTTAAAGATTTTGTCATGGAGCTCCTTCACCTCTTTTGTTAAGTTCATTCCTACTATTTTATTTTTTGTGGAACTATTATAAAAGGGGGTGCTTTCCTAATTTCAGTCGTGCTCTGCTCATTATTGGCATACATGAAAGTCATTGATTTATAGGGTTAATTTTATTCCCTGCTCCTTTGCCAAAGTTTCTGATCAGCTCAAGTAACTTGGGAGTGAAGTCCATGGGGTTCTTTAAATACAAGATCATGTCATCTGCAAAGAGGGAGAGTTTTACACATTCTTCCTTATTTGGATCCCCTTTATTTCTGCATCTTGTCTTACTGCTGTAGCTAGGCATTCTAATACTAGTTTAAAGAGGAGTGTGGAGAGTCGACACTATTGTCTCATTCCTGAATTTAGAGGAAATGGCTTTAATATTTCACCATTAAGTATAATGCTGGCTGCAGTTTTGTCATATATAGCCTTTATTATTTTGATGTATGTTCCACGGATTCCTAGTTTTTCCAAAGCCTTCATCATAAAGGGGTGTTGGATCTTGTCAAATGTTTTTTGCATCTATTGAGATAACTATGTTGTTCTGATCCTTGCTCTTGTTAATGTGATGAATTATATTGCTTTGCATATATTGAGCCAGATTTGCATCCCTGAAATGAATCCTGTTTGATCATGGTGTATGATTCTTTTCATGACTTGTTGAAGTCAATTGGCGAAGATTTTGTTGAGAAGTTTTCTGTCAATAATCATCAAAAAATAGGTCTATAGTTCTCTTTTTTGATGAGTCCCTGCCTGGTTTGGGGATGAGGGTTATGCTGGTTTCATAAAGAGTGTGATAGTGAATTTTTGCTTTGAATTTCATTAAAGAGGTGGAGAAGTATTGGTGTGAGTTTTGCTTTGAAGGACTTGTAGAATTGAGCTGTAAATCCATCCAGTCCTGGACTTTTCTTGGGTGGGAGGTCTCTTATTGCTGCTCTATTTTGATGCTTCATATGGGTCTGTTGTTTTAAATCATGTTGGTTAAGTTTGGGCATGTCAATATTTGCTAGAAACTAGTCCGTATCTTTTAGATTCTCAAACTTATTAGTATAAAGGTTTGAGAAGTATCCCCTTATATATTATGAATCTTGGCTGTTTCTGTATTTATATTTCCACTGTCCTCTCTTGAGTTTGTTTATGTGAGTGTGTTCTCCTTTTTTCCATTCCATAGGATTTGTTAAGGGTCTGTCAATTTTATTTTTTTGAAGAACCAACTATTTGTTTTATTAATTCTTTCTATAGTTTTTTTTGGACTCTAATTCATTTAATTCGGATTTAATTTTATTTGCTTCCATCTACTGGATTGGGGTTTGGCTTGTTGTTCTTTTTTCAAAGAGCTTTAGTTGCCTCATTAAATTGTTGGTTTCAGATCTTTCCAATTTGGTAATGTGCGAACTCAGAGCTATAAACTTGCTTCTGAATACTGCCTTTGCTGTGTCCTAGAGGAGTTGGTAATTTGTGTGATCATTTTTTTTTAATATCATGAACATTTGAATTTCCTTTCTAATCTCTTCCATGACCCACTGGTGGTTCAAAATTGTGTTGTTCAGCCTCTATGTGTTACAGTATTCACTTTGGTGGCTTTTGGTATTGAATTCTAATTTTATTCCCTTGTGGTCTGAGAGAATGCAGGGTATAATTTCAATGTTTCTGAATTTGGACAGATTTGCTTTGTGGCCTAAATATGGTTCATGTTCCATGTGTTGCTGAGAAGAAGGTGTAATCTGTTTGGGCTGGGTCAAATATTCGGTAGATGTTGGTTAGGACTAGTTGATCTACGCAGATTTTAAGATCTGTAGTTTCTCTGGAGAGTTTTTGCTGGGTGGATCTATTTAGTGGGGATAGTAGTGTAGTAAAGTCCTCCACAATTAATGTCTTTGGATCTATGTGAGATTTGAGAGAAAGTAGCATTTCTTGTATAAATTTTGGTGCTCCATTATTTGGTGAGTAGATGTTTTAAATCATAATATCCACCTGAAGGATAGTTCCCTTAATTAGCATGCAGTGACCTTCTTTGTAATTTCTCATTGATTTTAATTTAAAGTTTATTTTATCTGACATTAGTATAGTAACTCCCGCCTCTTTATGGGGGCCATTTGCTTGATATATTTTATTCCAGCCTTTCACTTTCAGAATGTTTATTTTTGTGGGCAAGTTGTGTCTTTTGAATACAGCAGATAGAAGGATCTTGCTTTTTGATCCAACTGGACAATCTATGATGCTTAACTGGAGAGTTAAAACCATTAATATTATGAGTTAGGACTGAGAGGTGTTTGTCTATCCGTGCCTTTTTATACATTTTATACATTTTTTATACATTTTTGTACCTTGGCTGTTCTTGTTGTGATCATGTACGTGTTTTGTACTATTTATAATGTATGTATATCATACATAATATATGTAATACATACTATATCTATAAATATGTATAAGAAATGTATATATGTTTATATATATATGCCAGGAATTATGGAAAAACTGTTAGTGCATTTCATGTGTGCTGCAGCTTTATGAGAGCTGATTTCATTTTATTAATCTTTGAGAAGCCAAGGAAACTCCTCAATGCACACAGAATAATAAACAGTAAGGCCAGTTTTCAATCCCAGAGGCTGGATCCTCAACTACTATACCACCTTGTCAACCAATGCCAATGTAAACAAATGAGTGGAAAGAAGGGTGCAGCTGTAAGGGATGCAGCTGGTGTTTAATGCAGGTATAAATCAAGGTGTAGACTAAATATGATTCCCTTTCCCACTATGTTTCTCCTCCCACCAACTCCTCCTTCTCAGGAATTAGGTAGTGATTCTTGCATTAAAACCTGCTCTGGAACTGGAGCAAGTGTTAGGCTTGACCACATGCCCAGGAAAAGAATAAAGACTGGACTTTTTTCCCACGCCGCCATCCCCACCCCCTTGCCCTCTGGCTATTCCTTTTCATACAGGTAATTTCTGCATGAAAGGTAATTCCTGTATGGGTAATTCTCAGCAGCAAAGCTAGAGGGCAGTCAAGTTCCTCCTGGCAAACCACCAATGGGCATGTATAGCTTTGAAGCCTCTGCCTGGCAAAGAGGTTAGGTTTTAGCTTCATGACAAAAATCAGCATGTTAACATTTTGAAGTGTTTGACATTGAGGAAACATTTACTCCTGTTTAACCTGACACTTCCCAAAATTATTTGAACACAACACACTCATTTTGTGATTCTTCCTGAATTGGACAGGATTATTCAGCACAGCCTAAGTGGAATGCCCTGAGGAACCTATACTTCCTGCTTCCTGGTGGCCATCCAATGGAATTCCTGGAGTTCTGAAGCAGAGAGGCCTCCACTGTGTAATGGACAAACCCTACAGACCTAGCCCACCTCAAGAAAGCAGGTGATCTCCTTTGGTTGACCTTGTATCTAGTAACTGGCGCCAAGATGGGCCTCCCTCCTTCCACCCCACTCTTCCTTTCTTTTTTATATTTTAAAAGTGCCAAAATACACAGATGATCAAGTCAGAACCCACCCATATCCTCCCATATCTAAAGAAGTTACAATGCTCCATATTATATAAATGCTTCACAAGTAGTATTTTTGTTGTTTAGGAAACCCTGAGAAAAAGAAATGCATGTACAGTTTCCTGACAGATCAAATCACTCTCTTAAATATTTGTGATCCAAAGTGAGTTGAATTCATGGATATAGAACTTGTACATGAAGGAGCTAAATGTTTTATCAGAATATTAAAGTCAGATGTATTTTCTATGTATTTGAAACTTATAATGGGACTGTAAGCTGAGTACATCTAACAAATTATACACACCAGGAAAATAAACAGTCTCACAAGAACTACATGACACTGCAAGAGCTGACACCTGATATTTGCAGAATCAAAGTCTGCAACTTAAATGGCAAGAAATCTTAAAGCTAATTAATTTTCAAAGGTGAGTCTTAAGGTAAGTTTTAGAAGAGAGATTGGAAATGCTTAGCTATGTCTGAGTTCAATATTGAAAGAAACAAATTCAAAGAGGCACCACCACCAATACTTTGGGACAGCAATCAGCAAGACTTAAAAAACAATTATTGGTTGCTTTATTCTCTCTCATGAGTCACCCAAATGAAAAGATATATTCAGTTTACAAAATGCAAAAAAAACTATTAAAATGGTACAGAATTGTTTGTAATGTCCAGCTCACTTGATGATATAAAGAAAATTATTTTAACTCTATAAAGACAGGAGTTCTTATATTAAGCCTAGTGATAAACTCCGGAACTATTAAAGGACTATGCTAACTTAATCCAGAGACATTTAAAATGCTCATAATCATATTGCTGTTGCTTTCATCAAGAGGAAAGTAAGTCAGCTTGAAAACATGTGAATTTCTGAAAATAATTTTCCTTTCACATTTTACAAACTGGCAAACTTTCCATAATCTGTGTGTGTGTGTGTGTGTGTGTGTGTGTGTGTACAGAGACTCAAATGCAAAAACACAAGGCCTAAGGTTATCTATTGGCTTTTCCCCTCAAGATTGGCACTCTACCCATTTGAGCTACATCTCCATTTCTGGTTTTTTGCTGGTTAACTGTAGAAAAGATTCTCAGATTTTCCTTTCGAGGCTGACTGAATCTAAATCATCTGATCATAGCCTCCTTCATAGTTAAGATTAAAGACATGAGCCACTGGTGCCTTGCCATAATCTCTTTATACACAGACACTAAGACATTTGAAATTGTTGAGTAAGAATCTTTACTACAAGGCACTACTTTTCTTTTAACTTTTAAAACTGCAAATGTATCTTGCTGGATTGATTTTTGTTTGAACCTGATATTTTTTACACATTTCACATTGCTTTTGTCAGGGTGAAATAGGAAATAGACTTGATTAGATACATAAAAAAGTCTTAAAAATCTCATGGTCTTTCCTGCCCAGACTGGCTTTGAACCATGATCCTCAGTTCTCAGCCTCCTGAGTAGCTAGGATTACAGGCATGAGCCACTAGCACCCAGCTGAAAATTACTGCTTTAAAAAAATGGCAAAACTATTTTTGACAAATATAATGAAGAATTGTGGCCCCACTGGGAAGAAGCCCCTTTGCCTCTAATCATTGTCCCATTCCTTGTAAGTGGATGCAACTACAGTATTGAAACCTACCAATGTAGACTAGACTGAAGTGCACAATAATTGCTGTTACTCTAATCAACGATTTTGGGATGCCACAGTCACTCTGCTCTGCCCATTGCCTTTCCTTTCCCTTCACCCTATATCCTGGGTTTAGGCCCCAGGTCCAATCTTCTCAAAAAGTCATGGGCTCTTGTTAAAATAGTCATTACAAGGGATTTCATGCTTTGCTGGATTTATATTTCATGCCTGGAAAATACACCAATGGTGTATTTGTGGGTGGTCACCTGACTCAAAATTGGAGTACTGTTTCTGTGAAAGTTAATAGCAAAATCAACAGTTACCAGAACTTTTCTGCACCCCTCTTCTGGTACCTGATGGAGAACCAAGGCTTCCTTTAACCATCTAGTACTCTTTGGTCTTCAAGATGCTTAAGCAGCCCTCCAGTGCTCCTCCTCTGCTATCCCAATAGATGTAACCACCATTCTCAGGACTGGAAATCTCTAATGATGAGTATGCCACCAGCTAACCCAAGTGGTTTATCCCAAAGCTAAAGGTTTTAAGTCTTGATGTAACTTATTTTCATGTATGGAAACAGAACAATGAAAATGCTGAAATTTTTGGAAGACAAGGGAATTAAATCTCATGGAATGAGAGTTATATCTGGTCTGAAGATGATTGGATATATATATAGATATAGATATAGATATATCTATATATCTATATCTATATCTATATATATAGATATATATATATATAGCTCGGCTAGGTGAGAATTCAAAGGCAAGAAAGGGCAAGGCTCTGATTTCAAAAACTGGTATTTGTAGGGGTGCAAAGAGCTATTTTTGGAGCTGCAAGAATTGTATGTGTTGGGTATCATTTCAAATCTAATTCATAATTTAAAAGTTATATTTTATCCAGTATTATGAGCTGTTTTACTTTGTGGGATCAACTTGCAATAAGAAAGTGTGATCTATCATCTTCTACTTATTTGACTGTCTGCCTGGATGTCATCTACATATTTTGCAATCACTTAAACTAAGAACATGAACTCATGTTTGCTTGCTCACAGCTGACACTCTTCCAAATGAATCAGGCCTCCATTCTGTACTTTGATTAGTTAACTACAGATAGAGTTTTGTGGACTTGGTTTTAGGAGTTTCTTCAAACCAGGATTCTCCAGTTCTCATCTTTCTGAGGTAAGATTGTAGGAATGGGACAATGGTGGAAGGCAAAGGGGCTTCTTTCTGATGAGGCCACAATTGTTTATTTGTCAATAGTATTTGCTATGTTTAAAAAACCCAGTAATTTCCAACTGGATGCCAGTGGCTCAAGCCTGTAATCCTAGCTACTCAGAAGGCTGAGAACAGAGGATCATGGTTCAAAGTCAGTCTGTGCAGGAAAGTCCATGAGACTCTTATCTCCATTAAACCACCAGAAAACAGGTGCTGTGGCTCAAGGGACAGAATGCTAATTTTGAGCTGAAGAACTGAGGGACTATGTCGACCCAGAGTTCAAGCTCCATGACAAACAAACATTAATTTTCAAATGCAAGATTATAGTGATGGAGAACTAGTCTTGAAAAGAAAATTCAGGACAGCACCTTGGACCTCATTTCAAACCTCAGGACATACAAACAGGGACACACAGGCATAACTTAAAAGGCATAAACACTATGCAACCCTTCTCAGGACACAAAGCTCTTTAACATAGCTGCTGACTGTTGCTCTCATATACAAGCATCCAAAGAATTTTTTTTTCTTTTATTATATAGTCTTGGTGATTTTTTTGAATAATCAATTCAAGGTTGGAAACCATACAACATAGAAGATCTCATTGAAATAAACAGATGGATACACACCTGTAATACTTTCATTCAGGTGTTGGTAGGAAGCCTGGAGGTATGACTCAACTGTGGCTGGCACAGCAAGACCTATGGCAGAATAATACTGAAACATCAAAAATGAATGAATGAATGAATGAAAGAAAGAATACATTTATTGTCATAGTCTGAAATTGTCCTGATCATGATAAGCATCAAAGAAAGTGTTTTTCTTATGGCACACAATGAAACTTGTATACTGATGGCAAGGAGCCTAGCATGGCTGACCTGAGGCTGAGCAATCTGAAATAAGCCAGTACTCTTACCCCTGCAGGAACACTCTGGTGACAAACCAAACCAGTCATTGTTCAAAGTAGCTTGGCCTATAGCTTCTGTAAGCACACTTACCTTTCTGGGCCATTTACTTCACAGCCTGCAATTGCTGAGAAACTGTCACAAATCTCTAATTTTCTTAACTTGTTCACTTCCCTGAACATGCCCTTTGCAGAATTACTTCTTCCTAGAAATTTATTCCATACCGCTATCTCTCTCCCCATCTAAACTTGCTTACAAATATTTGCAATATCTAGTATATGTATGAGTCAAGCAGAAAAGGTCAGATAAGGTGATTTTAGGAAAATGAACCCTAAGTTATGTAATTTAAATGTTTTTTATTTCATGCATTTCTTTCTAACGCAATTATAAGATTACTTCTTCGTTGCTTTGTATGTCCCTCCCCCACAGTATAACCCCTGATTTCACTGTATTTGGTGCCAGTATAATTTGTGGAGGAGAAGGGGAAAAACAAGTAGTTTAAATAAGGATACAGGTGGACCTGTTGCAACAATGAGAAGTATAAGTTGTCATGTCGAAAATGAACTTTACAACTTGGGGGGGGGGAGGATTGGGTGTGGGGGGAAAGGATGGGAAGGGATGGGAAGGGTAAACAAAGGAGGAGGCTACAATTCTTGATAAGAAATGTACTCACTATCTTGCCCATGTAATTGTACCCCTCTGTACAGTATTTTCACAATAAAAAAATTAAAAAAAAAAGACAATTAGGTAAACATTAAAAAAAGGAAGACAAGGGATATAATAGAGAAGGTAAGTTATTTCAAACCATGTTTGCACATTTAGAAAATTATAACAATAGAACCTCTCATAGAATTAATACATGCTAATTCAAAATTGAATTTAAATGTAAAACATAAACTACAAAAATCTAAAATCACTGAGAACAGATAATTGTAGGGTTATATGTTCAGTAAATTACAATCAAAAAGAAGATATTCTGCCTCTCTACATGATAGCAGTTATACTCAGAAGGGATGGATAGACAAGCAATATTAAGAAAATTCAGAATATAAACGGCATGAACTTGTGTAGGATAGGACTAACATCTGAGCTACTTGCTCTAGGAGTTCATAATTATGGTAATATACTAAGAACTGTGGAGCTGCAACTTTTCGCAAGCGTACACGTGTTTGTGAGCCAGTGCCAAGGGCTGAAATCAGAGCCTCACATTCTTACTCATCATTTCCTTCTGCTATATTTAGAGTGGTTATTTTTATTGTTGTACAGAGGGATGACAATCACATAAGTCAGTAATGAGTATATTTCTTTTTGAACAGTGTCACCTCTTTCCTCATTTTCTCCCAGTTTTTTTTCCTTAATTTACAACTCTGCCATCTGAGCATTTTACTTTGGTGTTTGATTGGAATAAGGGTCTCTAGGATTTGTCTTCTCTGTGCTGGCTTCCAATTGGGATCTTCAGATCTCAACCTCCAGTACATCTAGAACTGGTCATGAACCACCCCTGCCCAGGGACTGCACATTTTTATGTATCTCTCTTGATGACAATTATCATCTAAGTACAGCAGACACAGAAAATAAATTTAAGTGCACTGATTTGCAAAATAATTTTCCTGCAGGGCTGAAAAAAAATGTCTCAGTGGTAGAGTGCTTGCCTCGCATGCATGAGGCCCTGGGTTCAAATCCTCAGCACCACATAAGCAGAAAAAGCCAGAAGTGACACTGTGGCTCAAATGGTAGAGCACTAGCCTTGAGAGGAAGGATTGAGGGACAGCATCCTCGACCAGAGTTCGGGCCCCACCTGACAAAAACAAACAAGTAAACAAAAAAAACCCTGCTAAATCTATTCAGGTTGCTGAAAAACTATACTATTACAGAAAGGAGAAAACAGAAATTTGTGGTGAGCACTCAGGAATTTGGCTGAGTTTCCCAGCAATAGTATATAATACCTGGTTGAGCTTGGCAAAGTTCAAAATCTATTTTCTCTTCTCAGTTGCACAAATAATTAGGGAATAATTTGAATTATGCCAATTATTTGGCTGTTATGAAGAATCAATAATTCGAGATATAAAAATTTCCTTGATCTGTGACTTAATATTGTAATTCAGATTATGCAGTCAATTAATATCTGAATTGTCTACTCTTGAGCATTTTTCCCCTTTAAAATGCAACCACCATTTCTCTAATACAAACTCCTGTAAGCTTCCTCAAGAGCTCTGTGAAATTTAGTTATATTTTCAAAATTATAAATCATTTCTGTCAAGATTAGCATGTCTAGGCAAACAATCTATTACAAAGAGATAAAATTTTAATTTTTAGGAGAATAAATACTATCCAAGAGGAAGAATGCCCTTGTTAAATGAAAATACATCTACACATAGGCACTTATAATGGCATTTAGGACAAGATTTGACTTTTGAATGTAAAAAGATAAAGTGCCAAACAACAGAGATATGTTCAGTATTTTCTTTCTATAGTGTCAATGTTTATGTTTATATGTAACTCTTACTATTTAATAAAAATAAATTTTTAACTGCTTGAAAAAAAAGAAAGAACAGCAATAAGAAGGGTTATAGAAAGTGAAGTAAAATGTCTTCAAAGAAGAATGGAGGAGGCCGAAGAAAGAATATTGGAGGCTGAAGACAGTTTAGACTCCATAGAGACAGAGCACACAATTATTCATAATAAAACTAAGAAGTATGACAGATCACTGCAGGAAATACAGGATACATTCAGAAAGCCTAATTTATGAATAATAGGTATAAAGAGGGCCTGGAGAGGGAAGTCAATGGATTAGGAAATATATTCAGCAAAATCCTAGCAGAGAACTTCCCAAATATACAAAAGGACAGACCCATCAAAATACAAGAAGCTTTTAGAACCCCAAATAGACCACACCAGAACAGATCATCCCACCACCACATTATAATCCGTACAGGCTCAATAGCCACTAAAGGAAAAATACTTAAAGCTGTCAGGGAGAAGAGAACCATCACATATAAAGATAACACAATCAGAATCACCTCAGACTTCTCAGCGGACACCATAAAAGCAAGGATGGCCTGAAATATGTAATCACAACAAGAACAACCAAGGCCCAGCTTTCCACCTAACTATGGATAAAAAGTAAGAACAAACACCTTTGAATCCTAAGCCTTAATATTAATGGTCTTAACTCTCCAATGAAGCGACATAGATTGTCCAGTTGGATCAAAAAAAAGCAAGATCTATCTGCTGTCTTCAAGAAACACACTTTGCCCACAAAAATAAACATATTCTGAAATTGAAAGGCTGGAATAAAATATATCAGGCAAATGGCCCACATAAACAGGCAGGAGTTATAATCCTAATATCACAGAAAATGCACTTCAAATCAATGAGAACTGATAAAGAAGATCACTACATACTAATTAAGGGATCTCTCCTTCAGGAGGATATTACGATTCTAATGTCTACTCACTAAATAATAGAGCACCCAAATTTATCCAAGAAACACTACTTTTCCTCAAATCTCACATAGACCCCAAAACATTAATTGTTGGAGATTTTAACACACCACTATCCCCACTAGATAGATCAACCCAGCAAAAACTCAACAGAGAAACATAAGATCTCAAAATCTGTATAGAGCAACTAGACTTAACAGACATTTACTGAATATTTCACACAGCAGCAGCAGATTACACCTTCTTCTCAGCAACACATGGAACATTCTCCAAAATACACCATATTCTAGGCCACAAAGCAAATCTGTCCAAATTCAGAAACATTGAAATTATGCCCTGCAATCTCTCAGACCACAAGTGAAAAAAATTAGAACTCAATACCAAAAGCCACCAAAGAAAGTTCTATAATACATGGAGGCTGAAAAACACCCTGTCGAACCACCAGTAGTTCATGGAAGAGATTAGAAAGGAAATTCAAATGTTCATGATATTTAACAAAAATGAACACAGAAACTATTAGCTTCTCTGGGGTACAGCAAAGGCAGTACTCAGAGGCAAGTTTATAGCTCTGAGTTCCTATATTAACAAATTGGAAAGACCTGAAACCAACAATTCAATTAGGAACCTAAAGCTTTTTGAAAAAGAACAACAAACTACCCCCAATCCAGTAGATGGAAACAAATAATTAACATTATTTGTTAATTAAATGAATGAGTCCGAGAAAACTAAAAAATTAACAAAACAAAGATTGGGTCCTTGAAAAAAATTAATAATATTGACATACCCTTAGCAAATCTTATGAGAAAAAAGAGAACACACCCAAACAGACAAACTCAGAGATGAGAATGGAAACATCACCACAGAAACAGCCAAGATTCAGAATATATTAAGGGGATATGTCTCAAACCTTTCTGCTAATAAGTTTGAGAATGTGAAAGATATGGACAAATTTCTAGCAAATATTGACATGCCCAAGCTAAACCAAACTGATTTAAACCAACTTAACAGACCCATATCAAACATTGAAATAGAAGCAGCAATAAAAGACCTCCCACCCACGAGAAGCCCAGGACCTGATGGATTTAGAGCTGAATTCTACAAGGCCTTCAAAGAAAACCTCACACTAATACTCCTCTATCTCTTCAATGAAATTGAAAGCAAAAAATTATTTACCACACTCTTTTTATGAAGCCAGCCTAACCCTCATCCCCAAACCAGGCAGGGACTCATCAAAGGAGAACTATAGAACCATTTCTATGATTATTGATGGAAAACTTCTTCACAAATTCTTGGCCAATAGACTTCAACAACTCATCAAGTAAATCATACACCATGATCAAACAGGATTCATTTCAGGGATGCAAAGCTAGTTCAATATATGCAAAAAGATTAATATAATTCATCACATCAAGAAAAAGGATAAGAACCTTATGATTATCTCAATAGATGCAGAAAAAGCATTTCACAAGATCCAACACTCCTTTATGATAAAGGCTCTGGAAAAACTAGGAATCCATGGAACATTCATCAATATAATAAAGGCTGTATATAACAAACTTATAGCCAGAATTATACTTAATGGCAAAAAGTTAAAGCCATTTCCTCTAAATTCAGGAATAAGACAAGGTGTCCACATTCCCACTCCTCTTCAACCTAGTATTAGAATGCCTAGCTACAGCAGTAAGAAAAGATGCAGACATAAAGGGGATCCAAATAGGGAAGGGTAAACTAAAACTCTCTCCCGGCAGATGACATGATATTGTATTTCTAAAACCCCATGGAATCCAATCCCAAGTTACATAAGGTGATTGGAATCTTTGGCAAAGTAGCAGGGTACATAAGTAACTCTCAGAAATCAATGCCATTCTTGTATGCCAATAATGAGAACAACGAGGCTGAAATTAGGAAAGCAACCCCTTTTGTAATAGCCCCACAAAAAATAAAATACTTAGGAGTTAACAAAAGAGTTAAAGGACCTGTATGATGAAAACTTTAAAAACCTGAAAAAGGAAATTAAAGGAGAACTAAGCAATTGGAAAAACCTCCCATGTTCTTGGATTAGGAAGATTGTGAAAAGGCTATACTGCCAAAGGCTATCTACAAATTCAACGCAATACCTTTCAACATTACAACCACATCTTCAATGAAATACAAGAAGCAACCAAAAATTTATATGGAATACTAAAAGACCCCAAATAGCAAAAACAATCCTTAGTAGAACAGTGCTGGAGGAATATCAGTTCCAAATTTCAAACTCTACTATGATGCCACAGTAATCCAAACAGCTAGGTACTGGCACAAGAACAGACCTGAGGACAAATGGAATAGGATTGAAGAAATGAACCCACAGACTATAGCCACCTAATCTTTGACAAGGGAGCTAAAGAAATAGAATTGAAGAAAGATAGCCTTTTCAGTAAATAGTGCTGGCAAAATTGGTTAAACACTTGTAGAAAACTAAAACTAGATCCATGTATATCACTCTGCATCAGAATCAACTCCAAATGGATCAAAGACCTGAAAATAAAGGCAGACTTCCTGAAAACATTACAGCAAGGAATAGGAAAATCCCTAATGCTCCTTGGCACAGGCTTACATTTTTTAATAGATAACCAGAAACAAACCAAATCAAAGAAAGATTGGACAAATGGGATTGCTTGAAACTGCAGAGCTTCTGCAAGGCAAAGGACACAGCTGACAAGATCAAAAGAAAGCCCACGGACTGGGAGAAGATCTTCACTAGCCATACAGCAGACAAGGGTCTCATATCTAAAATATACGTATAACTCAAAAAACTAAATCCCCCAACAACAAATCCTCAACGAAACAACTGCCTGATTAACAAATGGGCTATAGACATAAAGAAAGAATTCTCTGAAAAGGAAATAAGAATGGCTAATAGACACATGAAGAAATGCTCAACCTCTCTAGTCATAAAAGAAATGCACATCAAGACAATGCTGAGATTCCAACTCACCCCAGCTAGAATGACTATAATCAAGAAATCTAGTAATAACATATGCTGGAGGGGATGTGGACAAAAGGGAACTCTATTGCATTGTTACATATATTACATACAATATATGCAATATATTACATATGTTATATTATATATTATATGTAATATACATATATATATATATATATATATAATTTGGGAGGGAGAAGGGATATTGTAGAACGCTTTAGTGGGGATTCAGGCTCATCCATGGTGATGATGAGATGTACAGGACAGTATGTTGAAAATGACCTTTGCAATGTGGGGTGGGTGGGGGTGGGAGGAGTTGGGGAGGTGTGGAGGAAAGTGATGGTAGGGGGAAAACAAATTAGGAGGTAGCAATGCTTGCTACAAAATGTACTTGTTGCCCTACTCATGTAAGTGTAACCATTCCATACATTTTTTACAATATATATATATATATATATATATATATATATATATATATTCAAAAAACATGTTGCAAAGCCTGTAGGGACTGGACAAGTTTGTGGTTAAACATTTCTCTTAATATTGCTTTCCCAAGTTTAGGAACCAAAGGGGGTGGTCTATCATAAATTATTTTGAAGGGAGTTCTTTAACATAATGGATGCATATTGCTTGAAGGAAAGCAAAGGAGAGGAAGCTTACCCAGTCATGGCCAGTGTCTGTAATTAATATGTTTCTTTTATGATCTTATTCATTCTTTCTACCTGCCCTGACCTCTGAGGTGTATAAATACAATGTAACTTCCCATTTATTCCTAGGGCTTTAGGTAATAATTCAGTAACTTGGGCTGTGAAGGCCAGGCCATTGTCAGTCCCCACTGCTAAGGGTAAGCCAAAGCTAGGAATTCTTTCATGCTGTAATTTTTAGGTGTTACCTTAGCAGTTTCATTTTTTGGGGGGAATGCCTTAACCCTGCCTGAAAAAGTGACCACTAGTAGTCAGAGATACCAATAACCATACTTTCCAGGCTTTCCTTCTGTGAAGTCCACTTCCCCAAATTTACCAAGTGAGGTTCTTCACATATACACCCTCTCCATGTGTTCCAGCTTTCATCCTGGCATTTACATGCTGGAAACTTTCTACATATATTACATATGCTTGTCAGGCTGAGGCTCCACTAGTTTTCAAGACAGTTTGAGGCAGTGGCCCAAGGCAATTTACCAGGTGACATAACTAGATATAAGCAGTCAGAAGGCTTGAGCCTGTAACCAATTTTCACAAGTTCAGTCTGCACATTTGCAAACTTGTTACCACTGTTTTTGCTTATTCCTTTCATCTTAGCATGTCCCTCCCTCTTCAGTTTGACCAGGCCAGGGGGCCATGATGATTAACTGGGCCAGTGGATAATTGGGGCCCTGCTGGTTATTACGGTATCTCCATTGTGAACTAATAGCAATTGAAATTAGAGGTGTTATTTTGAGATTACAAACTCATGAAATCGCAAACCCATTGCAACCTCATCATCACTGTGACATCAAAAAAAATTGTGAAATCACATTACCATTGTGACACCACAATCACATTGTAACATCTCAAACATATTGTGACCTCTTAGAAACTTTGAAAATACATATGAGCTTTGTAACACCACAGTCCCTTTGTCTACCCATATCCTCATTGTGAGCTAATGGCAATTGAGATCAGACATAACATTGTGACATCACAAACTCTCCAGTGTGACATATCATTGTCATTATGACACCATAAGCTCAATTTGACATCACAATATGACAATGACATCATAGCATTATGACATTACATTGTCATTGTGGCATCATATACAAACTGTGAATGCCTATTCTGGGATTTATTTATATTTCAAATATGTCATATGGGTTGATATCAGAAACCTATTGTGATCTCATAGCCATTGTGACATCACAATCCATTTGTCATGTCACATTGCCATTATGATATTACTAACATACTGTGACTTCACAAAAATGTTTTGTCCTCATTTTTGTAACATGTTACCATTTTGATATCTGAGGCACTTTGTGAGCACATAAATTGTTTTCGACCTCATAATTTTTAAGGTATGACATGTGATATCAGAAATCCACTGTGACATGACCATTGTGTCACCATACTGCCAGATGTCATGACCATAATGTCACATTGTGGCACCACCAACCTCTTAGTTCTTCATCACTGTTGTGACAACAAATAACTTTGGAGACATCACAGTCCCTGTGTGAACTCATATACTCATTTTGAACAAATGAGAATTGAGTTCCAGCATTCCATTTTGACATCACCAACCCGCTGAGACAACACAAAAGTATTGTGACATTAACACTAGTGTGGCATTCTCAACTAATTGTGACATCAAACATTATTTTGAAATGATATTGTGACATCACTATGCCATCATGATATCACTGTCCCATTGTGTTTTCAAAAATCTAGTATGACCTCATAACATTTTAGAAAATTCTTGCTGTTTGGGACTTCAAGCTCCTTCTGTGAATGTGTATTCTAACTGTAAACTACTAGCAATTAAAATTGGACATATTGTGATATTACAACTCATTATGACATCAGAAACCCATTGTGACCTCATCACCACTGTGACATCACAAAACAATTTCAGATCAAGAATGCCATTGTGACTCACCAAACCATTGGGACATCACAAACCTATTGTGACCTGACGACCAGTATGGCATCACCAACTAATTGTGACATCAATGATCATGACATGTCTATGATGTCACAATGACAATGTGATGTCTTAATGCTATGATGTCATTATATTTTCTGAAACCACAATGAGGGGTTGAAACACTGGTGATGATTTCCCAAAGGGTACATGGTGTTACAATTGCATCTCTGATCTCAATTGTCATTAGTTCACAATGAGGATATGTGTATAGAAAGGAAAGGAACTGTGATGTCACAAAGGCCATTTTTTCAAAGGTGCTAAGATATCATAATAATTTTGGACTTTCACAGTGTCGATGAAGTCAGAATGGGATTGTGATGTCACAACTAGTTTCTTGTTTCACAATAACATTGCAATTTCAATTGCTTCTAGTTCAAAATGAGGATACAAGTTCACAAAGGAGCTTGAAGCTCCAAATCCCTTGAGTTTTGTAAAATGTTATGAGGTCATACGAGGTTTTATAAACACAATGGGAAAACTATATCACAATGGCAATGTGATGTAACACTATCATATCATAATAATGTTTTTGTCACAGTTATTTGGTGATTCAATAATAGTGATGAGGTAATCGTTTTGTGATGTCACAATGGGTTGGTAATGCCACAATGGCATGTCAAATCACAATTGTCATTAACTCACAGTGAATATATGAGATCACAAAAGGACGATGATATCTACAACAGCATGTGTTGTCACAAATGTTCTGAATTCCTAAGCGGTATTAGATTTCACAATGTGACACAATAGTCATGTCTGGCAGTATCATATCACAGTGGTCATGATGTCACAGTGGATTTGTAATATCACTTCACACCTGAAATATTTTGAAATCACAAAAAGATTATGAGCTCACAAAGAGCCACAGATATAACAATGGCTGCATGGAAAAAAATTACAGAGGCAAGACAGGTTGATGATCTCAAAGTGGGTTAGTGATATCACCATGGCAATATGATGTCACAAAGGGATTTTGATGATGACAAAGGTTATGAGGTCACAGGTTTCCGCTATCAACACACATGCCACATTTGAATTAGAATGAAATCACAGAATAGGCACTGCCAATGTATCTATGGCATCACAATGTCAATCTGATGTTATAATGCTATCATGTAATTGTAGTTTGGTGATATTACAATGAGCTGATGGTGTCATAATGACAGTGTCATGTCATACTGGTGATAATGTCATAGAGGGTTTGTGATGTTACAATGGCATGTCTGTTCTCAATTGTCCTGAGTTCATGATGATATGGGTACACAAAGCAATTGTGTTGTTACAAACGCCATGTGCTTTTTCAAAGGTGTTAAGAGGTCAAAATAAGTTTGGCTTGTCACAATGTAATCATGATGTCACATTAGCAATGTGATGTCACAATGTTTTTTGATGTCACAGAGGTAATGAGGTAACTTGGGTTTGTGATATCAAAAAGAGTTTTTAATATCACAATATGTCCAATATCAATTGCTACTATTTCACTATGAGGATAAGAGTTAATGAGGAACTTGAAATCCCAAAGGTCATGAATTTTCTAAAATGTTATGAGGTCATAATCAGATTGTGAAAACTCAATGGGACAGTGATATCACAATGGCAATGTGATGTCAAAATATCATGGCTTAACAATGTTTTGATGTCACAATTGGGTGGTGATGCCATACTGGTGATGAAGTTACAAGGGTTTTGTGATGTCACAATGGGTTGGTGATGTCACTATGGCATGCCGGATCTCAATTTTCATTGTTTTAATGAGTATATGAAATCACAAGGGAACTGTGATATCTCCAAATGCATGTGTTGTCACAAATATTCTGCAGTCCTAACAGGTTTGTGATGTCACAGTACTTTAGTGATATAACAATGGCAACGTGATATCACAATGGGTTTGTGATTTCACAGTGCTTGTGAAGTCATAATGGATTATTGATGTCACAATGGGTTTGTAATATCCCAATCACACCCAAATTCAAATGCTAGTAGTTCACAATGAGGATAGGAGTACAGCTAAATCTTGAAATCCCAAAGGCAATAAATTTTCTAAATTATTGTGAAGTCATAATTGGTTTGTGAAAACCCAATGGGACAGCGATATCACAATGGCAATGTGATGTCACAATATCATGCCATAATAATGTTTTGCTATCACAATTGGTTATGCCATACTGGTGGTGTAACAATGTTTGTGAAATCACAATCAGTTGGTGATGTCACAATGGAATGGCAGACCTCATTTACATTAATTCACAATGAGTATATGAGTTCAAAAAGAGACTTTGAAGTCTCCAAAGGCATGTGTTTTCATAAAAGTGATGAAGTCCTTACAGGTGTAGGATGTCACAATGTGACACTATACTCATGACACCTAGCAGTGTGATGTCACAATGGTCATGATGTCACAGTTACTGATATCATGTCATACTTGATATATAATGAGGTCAAAAAACTGATTATGAGCTAACAAAGGGTTAAGATATAACAATGGCAGCAGGTCAAAAATATATGAGGACAGGATAGATTTGTGATGTCACAGTGGATTAGTGATATCACAATGGCAATGTGATGTCACACTGGATATGAAGTGACAATGGGTTTCTGATGTCAAAATTCATGCCACTTTTGAAATAGATTGAAGTCACAGAATAGGAATTCACCATGTGTCTAGTACATCACAATGACAAAGTGATGTCAAATGGCTATGATGTCATTGTAGATTGGTGATGTCACAATGAGCTTGTGTCATAAAGACAATGGGATAACAATCGACCTGATGTCCCAAGGGGTGTGTGATGTTACATTTTCATGTGCACATCTCAATTGTTAGTTCACAATGAGGATACAGGTACACAAAGGAAGTGGGATGTCACAAAGACCATGTGTTTATTTTTTTAAAGATGCTAACAAGTCATAATAGATTTGTCATTTCACAATGTGATTGTGATGTCACAATGGCAATGTCATTCCCAATTGGTTTGTTATGTCACAATGGTGATGAGGTTACTTTTGGTTTGTGATGTCACAAAGATTATAATAACACACTCACATGTCAAAATTCAATTGCTACTAGTTCACAATGAGTACACTCTGTAGGCGCTTCAGGTCCAAAGGGTCATGAATTTACTAAAATGTTATGAGGTCCTATTATACGTTTTTGGAAAAAGATAGGACAGTGGTATTACAATACAATGTGATGTCACTATATCAAGACATAATAATGTTTTGATGTCACATTTAGTTGGTGGTGCCATAATATTGATGAGGTTAAAATAGGTGTATATCACAATTTTCTGGAAATATCACAATTACATTCAGGATATCAATTGTCTTTAACTCAGATTGAGTATATGAGTTCACAAAGGGACTGTGATGTCTCCAAAGGCATATGTTGTGACAAATGTGACGTCCTAAAAGGTTTGTGATGTCACAATGTGATACAATGTCAGGATATCTGGCAGTGTGATGTCTCTGTGGTCTGAGGTCACTGTTGATTTCTGATATCACATTTCATACTTGAAGTATCATGAGGTCAAACACAGATTATGAGTTCACAAAATTCCTGATACCCCAATGAATGCATGACACAAATATTATGAGGACAGGACCAATTTGTGATGTCAGAGTGGGTTATTGATATCACAATAACAATGTGATATTACAAAGGGATTGTGATGTAACAAAGCTGATGGGGTCACAATGCGTTTCTGACATCAACCAACATGCCACATTTGAGACAGAATGGAATTACAGAATAGGCATTCACAATGTTTCTAGGATATCAAAATGACAATGTGATGTCAAAATACAGATATAATTGTAGCTTTGTGACATTTTCTTTAACAATTCATCTATAGAGGGGCAGCTGGGTTGGTTGTATATATTAACTATGGTGATTAATGCTGCGATAAAACATAGTTGTGTTGGTAGATTTCTTATGGCCTTGTTTCTGATTCTTTGGGTAAATTCTCAAAAGTGGGATGCTGGGTCAAAGGGGAGCTCTATGTGGATCTGTTGAGGGATCTTCATACTGCTTTCCAGTATGAAGTTTCCACTCCCAGCAACAAAGAAGTACAATTCCCTTTTGGACACATTCCCAACAGCATCTGTTATTATTAGATTTTTTTTTTTATTTTGTTGGTCATGTGGCCTGAACTATTGGACCGGGTGCTGTCCCTCAGGTCTTCAGCTGAAGGCTAGCGCTCTACCATTTGAACCACAGAATCACTTCCAACTTTTTCTGCTTATGTGGTGCTGAGGAATTGAACTCAGGGCCTCATGCATGCAAGGCAAACACTCTACCACTGAGCCACCTTCCCAGCCACCAGATTTCTTGATTGTAGTCATTCTAACAGGGGTGAGGTGGAATCTCATTTTTTTTGAAGAACAAAGGAAAGGTTTACTGCCAGTAAGGGGACAGGCAAGTCCCCATCTTACCAGGTAAGAGGAAGTGAGAAGTGCTGGCTACTGTTTCAGGTGACCTTTTACAAAGCCCATGTAGTAGAGGCAGCAATGATCAGCCCCTACCCCCTTTCCCTGAGAGATCACGTTGATGGTTTTTTTATATTATTTTAATAGAGTTAGAAATTATATAAATTATTGTTTAGTATTTTCTTTTATTGTATATATTTTTATTGTAAAGATACTCTATAGAGGGGTTATAATTACATGAGTAAGTTAATGAATATATTTCTTATTGAACATTGTTACCTCCCCCTTTGTTTTTCTCCTACAATCCCTTCCCTCCCCACCTCCTCAACTCTTCCATCTCCCCTAAGTTCGTTTTCTACATAGTGTCTTATACATATCATTGTTAAAATGGGTCAACTTGTATCCTCATTTAAGCATTTTGTCATTTCCCTTTCCCTCCCCAAACTAGAAAAATGTATATACAAGACGCAGGGCACTAAAAACATTGACAACAGTAGATATTCCATGGGGTAAAATATTCATAAGAAACTATCAGCACACTATAAATACATTAAAAACAACAGCAAGGAAGATAAAACCACTTGTGTCCTTATCTTGGGGTTCACTTCGCTAGTATCATCTTATATGGTCATATGTACATCTTATATGGTCATACGTACCTTTTCTGCTTGTTCTAGACAAATACTAGTAATTGCAATAAGGGAAACCATGCTGCCTGTGTTTATTTGGGCCTGTCTTACTTCCCTTAATATAAATTATTCCAAGCCTTTCCATTTCATAACAAATGGGGCCGAGTCATTCTTTCTGATGGAGGTATAGAATTCCATTGTATATATATTATGAGGTCAAACTATGTAAAAGCACAATTGAACAGTGATATCACAATGGCAGTGTGATGTCAAAATATCATGTCATAATAACGATTTGATGTCACAATTAATTAGTGAGGCCATACTGGTCATAATAGGATTGTAATGACACAAAGGGTTGGTGCTGTCAGAATAGCATGATGGGTCTCAATTTTCTTTAATTCACAATGAGTATATGTGTTCACAAAGATACTGTGGTGTCTCCAAAGGTATATGTTGTCTCAAATGTTCTCAAGTCCTAACTGGTTTGTATTTTCATAATGTAACACAATGGTCATGATATCTGGCAGTGTGATGTCATAATGTTCAAGATGTCACAGTGGATTTTTGATATCACATGTCATATTTGAAATATGAGGCTAATACCAGAATATTAGCTCATAAAGGGCCTAAGATGCCAAAACGGATGCATGTTGCAAAATTTATGAGTACAGGACAGGTTTTTGATGCCACATGGTTTAGTGATATCACAATGACAATGTAATGTCACAAAGTGATTGTGATGTCACAATGGTTATGAGTTCAAAATGGGTTTCTGATATCAAGCCACACACTTTCTTTTTACAGATAAGCTCTTTGCTTTTGCTTGTTCCTAAATGTAGAAAAGACCGTCTCTTGGTTTCCTACCACGATTTCACAAACATGAAAAGTGAGATCTCCTCAGGGACTCAGGTTCTTTTTTTTTTGGGGGGGGGGGAGGTCCAGTTGTGGGGCCTGAACTCTGAGCCTGGGCACTGCCCCTCAGCTCTTCAGCTCAACGCTAGCGCTCTACCACTTGAGCCACAGAGACACTTCCGGCTTTTTTCTTTTTGCTTATGTAGTGCTGAGGATCAGGGACTCAATTTCTTGTATAAAATATATTTCTAGTTTTAAAGATTTTTCAAGTGAGTAACTTCATAATTTCCTTAAGTTTAATGAAAAGGAAGACAGAAAGGTTATTGGTGAAGTCTCAAGATCAAATTAAGTGTAGAGAATTTGAAAAGGTAAATCAGAGATAGTTAGGAGGTCTAATCTTATTCAAGTGATCTTTGATCAAGTCAGCCAAACCTTAGATGAATTAAGACTGTCTGACCTGTTCATGCCTTTCTGGCCACTATTGTCTTTCCCTAGACTCTTGGATTTTCCCCCTCTATGTTAGTACTATTTTTGTTTTCTACTGCTGCCTTTGGTTTGCTAAACTCTTGAGAAAATTCTTTTCCAGGACCTCTTCAGTGTTTCCCTTTCTGTTAATTCTTTCCCTTCTTAAAAAGTTGTCCTGAATTCTCTTGTGACATTATTTTCCTGTGTATTTCCCTACATTCTTAACTAAGTCCTAAGAAAACATTTAGTGTCCTTTATTCCTCGTCCTCTATTACCTTTTCATCAGTTTCTTTCTGAGGTCTGCCTCCTCAGAAGCAGACTCTAGGACATGGATTCAAATGCAAATAGCTTACATGGAAAATGATCCGGGGTCATACAATGGGAGTGGCACAACAGTGAGATAGGAAGAAGGCAGCCATTGATAGCATGCAGTCAGAGCATCATTTTTATGCTGATGATTTTCAAATATTTGTCTCCAGTTTGTATCTATGCTTCAGAGTCCAAATTCACAAATTCTCTGAAACCCAACTGCTACAAACATTGGCATAAGGAAAACATTCAAGGCCTACCACTCCTAATCCCTGAATATGTTGACATTGAGTAAGTTACTTCTCCAAGTTCCAGGCAATGCTTATGCAAGAACAGGGACAATAACAGTGCCATCAGTATAAATGTCTTAATTTTGAAATGAGGTTGTTTATGTTAAGTAGTGAGAAGAGTGCCTATTACACCGGAAGCAGTAAGTACTCACTCAGGATCTGCCATTACTGATGTTATGATAACTTTCTCCACAAACCAATTTCTTTTCTTACTTTTTAAGAATTCAAAAGTCACCATTTATTAACTCCAAATGAAATAATGTCTCTTGTCATCGTCTTTGAGATTTGCATATGCAATTAAGAGGAGAGGTTTATGAGGCACCTTTAAAGTTGGTAAATCAGTGGCACTGATATCATGCAAATCTACAAGTCTATATTAACATCTCTCCACAAACTAATTTCCTGTTACACATTCCATGTCTTTGTTAATAGCAATTCCATCTATCACTTGCATCCGAAATTTTAAAGTGCTCCTAGAATCTTTCTTACTCTCAACATGAGGCACCACATCCTGCCAACTCCGACTCCTACATACTTCTTAAATTTGTCATTTCCTCTACATCGTTCTTCCTCTGCCTAATGCCAGCCCTCAGAATCCCTTGCTTAGATTAGAATTCTTTGGAGGGTTATCTCTGACTACAGGTTGAATATAGTCTCTGACACCAAATAATCACTTAATAAATGTTTGAATGAATAAATATCATCAAATCATCTCTAATACAACAAATGACACCATAGTATTCTGGGTGCTTTGGAGTTGCCCTAGATTCCACATTTTAACCTCTGCCCTTTAACTTCTACCTTCAAATGTACCTTGAATCTGAGCAGCTTTTAACACCACCCCTCATCTGTTCACCAAGACTTTGTTCCTCTTGACTTTTAAAGTGCCAAAGCGCCTTTCACTATTGAAAGGCCACCAATGAAGGATTTTCACATACGTCCCAGGGGACCACGTGGAGGCAAGCAGGCACAGGAGAAAGGTTATTACAAGGTTTATTAGAGAAGCCATATTTCCCCCAAGAGGAGTACATGGCACCTGTCCATAAGCAGGTAGCAGGAGGGTCTGGGGCAGGAAGTGAGGTAGGTGGGAGCTCAGGTGGGTCCTGGCAGAGAGAGGGAAAGGCAAGGTGTATGGCAAGAACTCCAGGGCTGGGAGGAGCTCAGGTCTGGGAGGAGCTGAGGACCAAAGGTGAGCATAATGCTTATAACTAGGCCTTTTTTGCGTTATCTTTCTGTGTTCTCTATTGACTTCTCTAACCTTATTGTTTCACCTGTCCATTCCCTCACCTTGTTCTGGTCATAGTCACCTTTGTGACATTCCACCAACAAACAAAACCTTCAGTGTTTGCAATCATAGTTTTCCTGCTTGGACCACTCTTTCCCTGGGTCTCTACCCAGCTGTGAATTTACAGTAGTTTATTTTTTTGTGGGTACTGGGATAAGAACTCAGGGCCTGGGAGCTTTTGTACTCAAAACTGGCTTGCTATCATTTGAGCTACAGTCTCACTTCCAGTTTTTTGGTGTTCAATTAGATATAGGAGTTTCACGGATTTTCCTGCCTGGGTTGGCTTCAAACCATGATCCTCAGATCTCAGCCTTTTGAATAGCTAGGATTACAGGTATTAGCCCCCAGTCCCCAGCCATAGTTCAAAGTCTTAACTCTCCACAATTATCTCCTTCTCTGTATTTTCACATCTTACTGTCTTTCTCCATCTTAGAATGTAAGCTTCTTAAAGTAGAATTTATGACTTCTTTTGATTGTCATCTAGATCTTAAGACCAAAACTAGCATATAGCAGCACCTCAATAAATATTTGTTAATAAATATTTATTGATTACTGTGTAAAATGAACACTCAATAAGATGTACAAGACGTTATATCAAAAAATGAACTTTACAAGTGATGGGGGATGGGAGGGCAGGGATGGTAAGGGGAAACAAAGGAGAAGGCAACAATGCTTGATAAGAAATGTATTCATTACCTTGCGCATGCAATATCAATATCAATAGGAAAACATCAACTATCTTTTATAGGTAAGAATAAGAATAGAACTTGGAAAATTAGAAAACTGATTAATATGATACTTCTAACTTGATCCTTTTTTGAAAATTCCTTTATTGCCAATAAAATGTGGGATAGTTAAAGAAATATGAAAATTTCCTAATGTAAAGCAAATTGCTATATGTTTGCTGGGATAAAATGCTCAGCAGCCATCCTAAGGAAAAAAAAATCTTATAAACAGGGTGAATTCAAAGACCACCTTCTGTTATTCAAGTCACTCAGTAGACAAAAAACCGTTTAACATAATATATAATGAATATTCTTTCATTTCTCAACAAATTACAGCAATACTAACACCTTCATGAAATAGAGCATTCCCAGTTTAACTTCTTTGATGACTGAGTTGAAATTAGATGAAAGGGGCAGGGGTGTAATTAACAGATGTTTCCAGTTTAGGGGCCAAAAGCTGCTCTGGAAATTGAAGGTGGCATAGCCATGTCATAGCCTCCACCTTGCACTTGTCCTGGAAATTCTCAGCAAGATTACATTCTCTTGATTTCCCTTGAGAATCCCTGTACCAAAAACAGCTCTTGTGGTAAACTTGAGCTGAGAAACAAATTGAATCAAGAACACTCCCGTGATTCCCATTACCAGAGTATACTGCTTCTTTTAATTATAGCACAGAGATTTATTTTGAGATATTTGAGGGGAAGAGAAACTACAAGAATACTTTTAAGGACAGGGACAAGAAAATGAGCCTGTCATGTTTTGGCACTGTCATGATTGAGGGGCGAGCTTTAGGCCACATGGTGTGGGAATTTGGCAACATAAACCCCTTTTTGATTTCTACTTAGGTCAATAATGACAAAATAGAATAACTGAACTGTTTAAAGGTAAAGATTTCAGGTTCATATGTCAAAGCCAAAATTAAACAAAAATACATATAGCTTTTGAATTGCTTATATAGCACAAAGCCTAAGCAACATGGTTATTTTTGTTTCCCTGAACTGTAAAATGACAAATTTGAGATCTTAGAAAAATTAATGATGGAGGAGAAGCCTGGTGTCTCATGCCTGTAATCCAATCTACTGAGGAGGTTAATATTGGGTGGGCTGTGGTTCAAGGTCAGCCTGGGTAAAAGTTGGAGAGACTCCATCTCAACCAATAAAAACTGGGTGTAATGACCCATGCCAAGTTTAAATTGGAAAGAAACAAGACGGCTGTGGTCTAGAATAGTCCAGTCATAGACCAGAGGATCTCTTTAGAAAAATAACTGAAACAAAAACAACTTAGAGAATGGCTTAATTGGTATAACACTTGCAGGGCAAAACCATGAGCTCAAATTGCAGTACTGAAAAAAAAGGAAATGAAAAGTTATATTTTAGTTTATTCTTCCTAAATATTGAACATTGACATTTTCTTTTAGATATCAGATTGACATTAAAGCGTATAAAGCATTTGGCTATTATGGTAGAAAATTCTAGCTGTTGACATTGAATTTTTCTGTTCTTTCTAGGCATCCAGCTAGACTGAATTTATTGCTGACAGTATCTTAATGTTACTGCAGCGTGACTCCAGTCAATAGAATGAGAGCAAAGAAAATGCATAGTCCTTTAGGGCCAGTCCATAACAGGTACCTTGAGTAATTGTCTCTGTCCCTTTCCCTTGAAGTTTGACAAAAATGATGTTCTTGAAAACAACTTAATGAAGTTGTTAAAGCAACAGGATGAAAGAATATGAATCTTTGAATCATTTTGTAGGAAGTTATTTTTCAATCAGTCTTTGACCACAGTGAAGGAAAATTTCTCTCAAATGGACCCTCTGAGATATGGGAATTTCTTTTTTGTTATTTTAGTGTTTATTCAGGGACTGGGCACTGTTTCTGAGCTCCTTCTGCTCAAGGCTAGTGCTCTATCACTTAAGCCACAGTGCCATGTCTGAATTTTTCTGTTTATATGATACTGAGAAATCAAACCCAGGGCTTCATGCATGCAAGGCAAGAATGCTACCTCTAAGCCACTTTCCCAGATCTGGGAATTTCTTTTATTAACTACATCACCTTACCAAATACAGCAGGTTAGACTGATTAGAAATTAAAGTTCTTATTAGTTCTGTTACCAACTTTCCATTGTTGTGAGAATTTTAAACTTCATAGTTTTATATTTTTCTCACTCTATATGTACAGTTTCAACAATAATTCCCATTGGGAAAATTTTGCTTCCACTGGTATTATGTCTTACATAACTGCCCTTACTGAATGTTTTGTCAGAGCCAGGGATTTGTGTACTGGTAACATTTTTTAGTTAACAATGAAATTTAGAACTGTGGGCATTTATTAAAAGGGAAATGAAGATAAAGTACATTCATTATGTTAATTCAAAGGTTCACAATCATTTTTTCCAAAAGGTATCCCAAAATAAACACCTTTCAAATAAATTGTTTGGAAGTCAGGACACAAATTATCATTTTTATTCTGTTGGCATAAAGATAGCTCTTTGAAAAATGAATAATGACTAGTCTTCAGAAAAGACAAAATATATCCTCACCTTGGTGTTCTCTCATAAACACATTGTCAGATGATAGCTTTATCTTACATGCCTACTGACTAAAGACAGACAATCCCCCCCCCCCCTTTTAAACAAAGGTTTTATTCAGAGACACAATCATAGGTCACAGTATAATTCTCTATACAAGAAAGTTTTATTTTTCAATACTATAATTTCCATTTTAATGCTACAAATACTTTTGTTACCGGTTCTAAACCAAGATTCTCATATAAGGAATTAATCAATCACAGTTCCAAAGTCACACTCTGCAAATGAGAAAACAAACTATTCTTGGGTTTACAAATTGAAGATTATGAAAATAAATTCTAAGGTGTTGACTCATGCATGAAATTCTATCACTCTATCAACACTCAATTTATATATGTGAATATTTATGAACCCCTGGAGGTTTATAAGTAACATGAATGAGAATTTTTGGTAAAGAAAGCCTGGGAAGATCGTTTTACCTAAAATTTGAAGAAAAGCTCTACTCCTAAATGTGGTAAACTTCCTTTGGAACAGACATATAAACTTTAGTTCTTGTCAAGGTATTAACTGATTCATTGGTGTCTTGTTTTCTTTCTTGATTAATGTACCCACCACAGCAGTGACTTCTGAGTATTCCAAAGCTTTACAAAATGGAGCTGGACATTTGAGTACTATCAGTAGTGAATTACTGGTTGGCACTAAGTCTCAGGTGCCTTTCAGAGAAAATCCATTTTGCTTCACATTTCTCATTAATTCTCATTTCTCCTTTTCTTTCTTTCTTTCTTTTTGCTCAAATTTTTTCCTCTTTTGCTAGACTTAGCCCATTCTTTTCATCCTAGCTCATGCTTTAAGAGGATAGTATTTTGTGGCATCTTTGCTATTGCATTTTATCCATCCATTTCTGCATCCCAGATTCTCCCCAAGCTGTTTCTTTAATCACAGCTTAAAGAAACCCTAGACTAGAATAAAATAGCTTAAAGACCGTTGTCAATTATAATGGATTGTCTTTAAGGTTTCAAAATTCTGTTAAGTGTTCATCTCTCTCTCTCTCTCTCTCTCTCTCTCTCTCTCTCTGTCTCTCTCTCTCTCTCTCTCTCTCTCTCTCTCTCTCTCTCTCTCTCTCTCTCTCTCCCTCTCTCTCTGTATCAAAATAGTAGGCATAGAAATGAACAACATTTCAGTATCTAGTATTGAAAAATCTTAGAATTTCTAGGGCAGTATAAAATTACCTATAGAATTTCTGGCATATAAGATAGACTCAAAAAATATTAGTGCTTTAGTTTTTGCTGCATATAATTTATGCAAAAACTTTATAGCTTTAAACAGCAATCATTACCTTATACATTCTCATAGTTTCTGTGGATCAAGAAGTCCAAAGGGCTAGGTTGGTCTGTCCTTGCTCAGTCTCTCATGCAGTGCAGTCTGAAGTCAACCTGGACTAGTCATCTGAAGGAAGGACAAGCTGGCTTGGATTGTCTACTTGAAACCTGTTTCTCTCTAGTATGATTTTTGCATGGAGCTGCTTGGGTGTACACATGGTTGAGTGATTTAGGAAATCAAGATGAAAACTGTTCACAGACTACCTTTTCCATTGGTATTTTATTAGTCACATACCTATAGTATTGATTTGATGTGGGCAGGGGCCTGGCTACGTAAGATTATGAGTTCCAGGAGATGTTGATCGTCAGATTGCATCTTGGAGACTGGATGTCATAGACACGGATTCCCTCAGAGGAAATAATGTGACTTGACTAGAATTCCTGGAATGCTTTCAAAGTTTTTGGTGATTATTTATTCCTTTTTATGATAGTTCAGCCAAACTATTTCCTGTTTTTCTTCCTTCCTTCCTTTCTGTTTCCTTCTTTCTTCCTCTCTTTTACCCCTTCCTTCCTTCCTTCCTTCCTTCCTTCCTTCCTTCCTTCCTGCCTTCCTTCCTTCTTGCCTCCCTTTCTCCCTCCCTCCCTCCCTCCCTCTCTCCCTCCCTCCCTTTCTCTCTCTGTTTCTCTCTTTTTCTTTTTCTCTTTCTTTCTCTCTTTCTCCCTCCTACCTTTCTTTTTCTCTCTTCCTGCCTTTCTCCCTCTTTACCTCCTGTTCTCTCTTCTCATCTCTCTATCTCTCTCACACACACACCTCTGATTTCACTCACATTTAATCATTTTTGTGTATAATTGCAAATGTTAGAAAACAATAAGAATGAGTAAAATTCTACATCAGAACCCAAAGGCTTCCTGAAAAATCTGCAGGCCTCTCATCTTTCTTTCTTTCTTTTCTTTTTTTTTTTTGTTGGTCGTGGGGCTTGAACTCTGGGCCTAGGCGCTTTCCCTCAGCTCTTCAGCTCAAGGCGAGTGCTCTACCACTTGAGCTACAGCGCCACTTCCAGTTTTCTGGTGGTTTATTGGAGATAGGAGTCTCACGGTCTTTCTTGCCCGGGCTGGCTTTGAACCGCGATCCTCAGATCTCAGCCTCCTGAGTAGCTAGGATTACAGGCATGAGCCACCAGCGCCCGGCTAATCTTTTATTCTTAGTGATTCTAGGTTGCCATCTTATGTCACCTCCATTCTACTTAATCCCAAAATGCATGACTAACATGCCTTCTTCATCCCTGCTTAAAATCCTTCATGGTTTGTTTCTGCAGAACATAGTCAACTACTTGAAACTGATATAAATTCTAAATACTGGTTTCTAAGTTTGTATGGCAACATCATTTTCCATCATTTAAAATTGTTCTCCAGAACTAAACTACCCCATCAGAGGCTGAGAAGTCTGTTTTTTAGATGTAACACATGAAGTTTTCACATGCCCCCAATGGTTGTTGTTATTCTCACAAAAGGGTTGCTCATTTTTTAATGAATACTTAATGACAAGCATTGAACAAAATATATGTTACATTTCAGTAAAATCTTATACCAAGACCTTCAGACTAATTATCTCCACTTCAGTTGAGATAATAGATTTAGATGTTAATTTCTGTTCAGCTAATACAAGAGAAAATTCAAGCTTACCTAGCTCTGCCTTGAAACCTGAAAGGCTATTTTCTTTTAATGCCATAAAAACTCTAACTATCAGGAGGTATTTACTGGGGTTAAATCTTAAACCTGCCATTTGCAGGCAGAAAAACTTTATACAGATTGAATTATTTCTCCAAATGCCCATTTCTTCATTTATAAAAATTAGAATATAAGAAAGCACCCTAGGGGCTGGGAAGATGGCTCAGTGGTAGAGTGCTTGCCTTGCATGTATGAGGCCCTGGGTTCGATTCCTCAGCACCACATAAGAAAAAAGAAAAAAGCCGGAAGTGGTGCTGTGGCTCAAGTGGTAGAGCACTAGCCTTGAGCTGAAGAGCTGAGGGACAGCGCCCAGGCCCAGAGTTCAGGCCCCACAACCGGACCCCCCCCCCCAAAAAAAAGCACCCTATAAAATGTTTAAAAGCACTTATACAACTTTCATGAGAATCAAAGGCAGAAATAGTTGAGCTGCTAGTACTATTTTATCTAATCAGGACTATTCTCCACTTACTTCAAATGACACATTGTAATTTGACACCATGTCTAATTTGATCAAATGGAATTGTTTTCCCTGAAGTTCCTCTGTGACTTTACTCTTGTAGCTATTTACATATCTGTTCTCTATTAGAAAAGACATTCTGGAAAACTTAAGTGATTCTATCTTAGTTGAAGTACCCTTCAAATCAAACTCTGAGTCAAAGATCTCTGAGTCAAATAGACTTCTTACAGATGCAAAGAACATGGGTAGGTAAGGAAGAAAGCACTCAGAAGAGGGAGGGCCCCTGCCAAGTGATTTGTTTGTTATCAAGTCAACTATTGTCATAGATAGTTGATCACTGCTATGCCACAGCCAAACTCTGGAAAACTATGTGGAAACTTACTTATTGGGATTATCCAGACCAAAGGAATCACACTTTTATATCCCTCTACTGATTAGCTATTGATTATGTGTTTTTTCTGCACAAGTCTTTAGCTATGGTATATTCCTGTACTTGTACCTGTACTCTTTAACAAACAATATTGCTTTGCTTGTAGTGGTCATAGGCAAAGTGGGTTTTCAAGGCTGAAGGCAACCCAACAATGATTCCAGTGCTCCCTTGGACAGTCAGCCTGCTAGAGAGAATAGAGATGGAACAATGGCAGTGACTTGTGTGTGTGTGTGGCTCACTGTGTGTGTCCTCATTGATGTGCTTATTCATCTGCCTTTGAACTTTTGCAATCTCTGTTCACTTGGAATTTTCTTGTGTAATGATAGTAAGGAGTGTGCAAACAAGAAATATTTAAAGATACAGAGAAAAGGAATTTTTAATATGAGAACAAACTATAGAATCAGTTTTAGCTTCTTATTTTCCCCTAGCTGATTAGAAACTAAAAGAAAAGTGATTACAACTCTAGGAATAAGGCCTGACCCTCAGCATATGTGGTTTGAGCAAGATTGTAAGAAATACAAATGAAGATTGTGTGCTTGCTGCAATAGACAATGAATTTTATAGTAGGGACAAAACTCCAAGTTAGGTAATCAAGTAGGTTAGAGCTGTTGATTGGCCCAATGACAAGAATTCCTGAGCAAACTACATTGTACTAAAAAAGAGGTGCTAAAAGGTAATAATGGTTAGGTGTTACCTGAATTTTGTGTCTCTAATTGTATTCAGGTCATTGCTTCTGCATATTACAAATGATTAGAGTCAAATAGTGTTGGGAAACAATGTGGGATGTAGACAGAGCTCTACAAATGAAAATATGACATACTTATCTACATGAATTTGGAGCATCAATTTTAACACTTGTGAGATTAGGAAATCACATTTGTAATAAAAAAAATAGTAAATGAGAAATTGTAAGTTTAGACATCAATATCTATTGAATATCTCCATTTAAAGGGGCAGCGTAAGCTAGGCGCTGGTGGATCACACCTGTAATCCTAGCTACTCAAAATGATAGCCAATGCAACAGTGATACTCACAAGACAGTATGTTGGAAATAAACTTTACAACTTGGGGAGGGGACCTTGTGGAGGAGGGAAAGTGGGAGAAAAATGAGGGAGGGAGTAACAATGTTCCATAAGAAATGTACTCACTATCTTATGTATATAACTGTAACCCCTCTGTATATCACCTTGACAATAAAATTAAATTTAAAAAAATAGATAAAAAGGAAATGTACAGAATAAGGGACTTAAGAAATTGTAATCCTGGGATGGGAAGGTGGCTCAGCGGTAGAGTGCTTGCCTTGCTTGCATGAGGCCCGGGGTTCGATTCCTCAGCACCACATAAGCAAAAAGAAAAAAGCCGGAAGTGGTGCTGTGGCTGAAGTGGTAGAACACTAGCCTTGAGCTGAGGCCCAGAGTTCAGGCCCCACAACCGGACCCCCCCCCCCCCAAAAAAAAGAATTGTAATCCCTCTGTACCTCAACTCTATAACAGTAAATTAAATTAATTTCAAAAAATAAAGAGGCTAAGATCTAGCCCATGTAGGAAAGTCTGTGAGATGCTTATCTCCTATTAACCACCAAAACCCAAAAGTGTAGCTGTGGCTCAAATGGTAGAGCACCAGCCTTAAGCAAAAAAGCATGGGCTCTCAGTTCAAACCCTAGTACTGTCTTAAACAAACAAACAAATATAAGTGATCAGATTGAGCCAACATTAGCCATAATGAAATTTGAATTGTCAAATCTCCTAATGGTTCTTAAGACTCACAGCTTGCATTAGTATAGATCTTCAGAATTTTTATGCGCTGGTAAAATTTTAATGAAGACCATGATATAGACCAAAGAAAACTCATCAGTATTAGCAGACAACAAGTTGTCACCCCTAGACCAGATGAATCTTGAATAGCCTTGCAGTTATTAACTCTCAAAAATGATGCAGACACAAAATTATCCTTTGGAGAATGGGATATCTGATAGTGTTGCTTCCATTGTCACCCCTACCTTCCTCCTCTAAGTGCGTTCTGTGCTTTAGCTGGATAGTCATCAACAATCTCCCTCAAAGAAGAAGCTGCACACCAGCCCCATTCCTCCTCTAATTATTTAGCTTATGTCATTGAAATGTAAACTTCAAAAAGGCAGGGATACTAAAACATATTTCAGGTAGGTTACCTGAAATTTGTTACTTGGAACTTTTTTTGAAGTTCCCCAAATAATCCTCAATCTCTATTTAGAATTGGAGAGATAGACATCTTTCATGTCCAAGTTATACCTTCCATTCTAGTGGATGGCATTGACAGTTGCTTAATTATTTCAGATGAGTGATAGAAAGTACAATCTAGGAAGAGGAGAGAAATGCAAGCAGTAGGAGCAATAGAAAATACAAAATTAAAGAGTAAGGTGTCAGAAAGGAAGAGGTGGCATCAGAGGTGCCTTGGAAAATTATCTTTCTTTTTTTTTCTTTTTTTATTGTGAAAATACTGTACAGAAGGGTTACAATTACATGGGCAAGTTAATGAGTACATTTCTTATCAAGCATTGTAGCCTCCTCCTTTGTTTCCCCTTCCCATTCCTTCCCATCTTCCCCCTACCCCCCACCCAATCCTCCTCCCCTCACACCAAAGTTAAAGTTCATTTTTCCACATAACGACTTGTACATCTCATTGTTGCAATGGATCCACCTGTATCCCTATTTAAACGATTTCTTTTTCCCCTTCCCTTCCACAAATTATACCAACCTCTTTTTTTCATTTTATTTATTTATTTATTTATTTTTTTTATTGTGAAAATACTGTACAGAAGGGTTACAATTACATGGGCAAGATAATGAGTACATTTCCTATCAAGCATTGTAGCCTCCTCATTAGTTTCTCCTTCCCATCCCTTCCCATCCTCCCTCCACGCCCCCACCCAATCATCCCCGCTACCAGCCCCTTCCCCTCCCCCCCCACACCAAACTTGTAAAGTTCATTTTTCGACATAACGACTTGTACATCTCATTATTGCAATGGGTCCACCTGTATCCCTATTTAAAAGCTATGTGCAACCAACCCAGATGCCCCTCAGTAGATGAATGGATCAAGAAAATGTGGTATATATACACAATGGAATTCTATGCCTCCATCAGAAAGAATGACATTGCCCCATTTGTTAGGAAATGGAAAAACTTGGAAAAAATTATATTAAGTGAGGTAAGCCATGCCCAAAGAAACGTAGGTCCCATGGTTTCCCTTATTTGTAATATCTAGTATATGTATGAGTCAAGCGGAAAAGGTCAGATAATGTGATGTCAGGAAAATGAACCCTTAGATGTGTATTTTAATGTTTTTTTCTTTCATGCATGTGTTTCTAACACATTTATAAGATTATCTCTTTGTGACTTTGTATGTCCCTCCCCCACAGTATAACCCCTGCTTTCACTATATTTGATGTCAGTATAACTTGTGGAGGAGATGGGGAAAAACCAGTTGTTTAAGGATACAGGTGGACCTGTTGCAACAATGAGAAGTACAAGTTGTCATGTCCAAAACGAGCTTTACAACGTTGGTGGGGGGGGGGGGGTGGGTGGGGGGGGGGGTTGGGGGGTGGGCGGGGGGGGGGGGGGGAGGGGGGGAAGGAGAAGGATTGGGATTAGGGGGGGAGGGGGGAGGCTGGGAAGGGATGTGAAGGGCAAACAAAGGAGGAGGCTGCAATGCTTGGTAAGAAATGTACGCATTATCCTGCCCATGTAACTGTAACTCCTCTGTACAGTATGTTCACAAATAAAATTAAATTAAATTAAAAAAAAAAAAAGCTATGTGCATATGACCATATAAGATGACGCTAAATGAAATGAATCCCAAGATATGGACACAAGAGGTTTAATCTTTCTTGCTGTTGTTTTTAATGTACTTATAATGTACTATGTGATTTTTTTAATTTCTCTTGTATGTTCTTCTTCCATGGTATAACCCCTGTTTTCACTGCATTTGATTCTGGTGTCCTGCATCTTGTATATACATTTTTCTAATTTGGGGAGGGGAAGGAAAATAACAAAAAGCAGAAATAAGGATACATGTTGGCCCATTGTAACAATGGGATGTACAAGACACTATGCTGAAAATTAACTTTACAACTATGGTGGAGGAGAGTTGGGGACATGGGGAGGCAAGAGACAGTTAGGGAAAAACAAAGGAGGAGGTAACAAAGTTCAATAAGAAATGTACTCATTACCTTACTCATGTAACTGTAACTCCTCTGTACTGTATCTTTACAATAAAAATACATATTTTTAAAAGAAAACGACAAATGTGGGTGAATTTTTTAAAATGCCAAATAGTTTTAATATTTAATACATTTGAGATAACCAAAACCCACTTAGGAACAAAAAGAACCAACTTAAAGCCCTTCCTTAGGAAAGAAAATAGTAGTCTCAGAATGTTATACCGGAATTTGATCACAAGATAGAGAGAAGTCACAGTCTGAGAGGTCCAATCAGGAGTCTTTATTAGAAAACCAGCTACTGTGAGGGACACATGTGCCCAAGAAACCGACAGCCTCAAATATACTTAGTACTGTTTTAAAACACTGAGGCATGTAGATAGTAAAGAAAGAGCAGAAAAACAAGTTTAACAAAACAGATAAACACTAATGGAGATTGAGAGGGATGCCATGGTGACTTGAGGAGGGCCAAGAGATGTGAGGCATTGCACAAAATGATGCTGAGGTGTGGGGACCTAAATAAAGTCATGGTCAGGGACAGGGTCATGAGGAACTTGAGAGTTCAAAGAGTCTCATGAGTTCATGGTACAGGTCTGGTGGTCCAGTAACCTATTGTCCAAGTCCGTGCCCCTGCCTCTAGCAATTCAGGCATGCCTATCACCTAGGGGTAGGGGGCAGGATTCACCTATAAGAATTTTTAGAAAGTCTCTCATCCAACAAGACATCAAAGATGTTGCCAGTTAGAACTAGTATCCATATTTCAAGAACAATCAGATAAAAATGAAAAACAGCCTCAGATGGCGAAATATGGATACTTTGTCTAAATAATACTGTCTGTCCTCAGCACCATCTTGGTGTCTTAATAGGTGTTAGGAAATTTTCACCCAGTTCCAAGAACTGTAGAGGTGACATAGGACTCTCTTTGAACTACAGCTGTGTTGTGAGTTGTTAAATTGCAGATGTATCATGGGTTGTTTAGCTCCAGAAAAAAAATGTGTTCCAGAGAATACTTGCCCTTGCTTAGCCCTTATTGTTCCCCCTAGATAACTGGCCCTTGATTGACTCTGATTATTACCCCTGGATAGCTTGCTTTGCTTCTGTAAAACACACTTTGCTAGTTCCCATACCATGTGACATCTGCCTTGATGTGGCTTTTGCCTTCATAAACTTTGTGCTAGCTGCATTAGGCACTGCAAGTATTTTGGGGGTATGAGTCTGCTTGCAGTCACTGGCTCACAGCCATTATGAGTAAAGGATGCTTCACTTGCCAGGCCCTGGTGGCTCATGCCTGTAATCCTAATTAGTGAGGAGGCTGAGATCTGAGAATCATGGTTCAAAGCCAGCCCAGGCACAAAAGTCCGTGAGATTCTTATTTTCAATAAACCACCAGAAAATCAGAAGTGGCACTGTGGCTCAAGTGGTAGAGTGCTAGCCTTGAGCTGAAGAGCTGAGTGACAGCGCCCAGGCCCAGAGTTCAAGCTCTACAACTGACAAAAAAGGGGGGCAGGGAATGGCAATGTATTTCTAAAGTGCTGTGTTGTATTGTAACTACCTAAAGAAAATAAAAATATAATAGAAATTAATAATTAATTTTTTAATTAATTGTTTAATTCTAAACCATAACAAGGGCTGGTTTTGAAATCAAACAGACCTGAATTTAAATTTTGATTATACCTCACTCCCTTCAGGTATAAATCCAATTTTAGAAGCCTTCTTTTAGGAAAAATAGAAAATATAAAAATAAAATTAGGAGTGAAAAAGGTGTCAAGTTGATGTGGTGACACAACCTCTGCTCCTGTATTATGTGTCATAATGTGGCAGTGTTGTTATAGACATGTCCTACATTGTGATGACTGTCAATAGCTAAACATACGTATATCACTAACCCCCAAAATGTGTCTTCACTCGCTACTAACATCTCCACTGTCATGAGAGGAAAGTGATGACAAAAGTTGGCCTGATTTCAATTGAACTATCTTACTTTTGAAAAGCTAGGAGAAACATATGACCATGTGACCATAATTCTAGGAAGTGTGTGTGTGTGTGTGTGTGTGTGTGTGTGTGTGTGTGTGTGCTGGTACTAGAGCTTAACTCAGGAGAGTCTCACTCTCGCATTCAACTCTTTCATTCAGGATTCAGGGCTGGAACTCTATAACTTGAGCCACATTTACTCTTCAACAACTCCCCAGCCACCCCCGATCCTTTTTTTCTTTCTGGTTAACTGGCAATAAGAATCTCTTGGATTTGTCTGCTTGGACTGGTTTTGAGTCATGATCCTCAGCCTTCTAGGTGGTAGGATTACAGGTATGAATCACCAGACTAGCAATTCTAGGACTTGATACAGAGCCTTGAGAGATTCCATTATGCAAGTGGAGGAGCTGGAGACCAAGCTGCATGATGGCCTGATAATTCATGTGGATTCATTTGTGATGTCTGTTAGTCACACTATACCTATAAATAACCCATCTCTTTCTAACAGGTCATATACTGGGGAAGTAAAGGTATGTAAAGGAATGTTCATAGCAGCCTAAAGTAAATGATCAATGGTGAATAAAGATTAAAAAAATATTAAATTTTGCAAACCAATGATAGTTCCTTTTGTGAATTTCACTATGGGGTAAGTACCATCCAAACTCTCAAAGGCTATTGAAGGTTTTGTGTGTTTGGGCTTTTTTTCCCACTTATAGGCAGTCAGAGTGGGCTACTTAAGTATTTTGTATCATTCATTTATTTTGCTAGCTATGTTCTTTGACATGCAGAAGCTCCACAGTTTAATGCAATCCCACTTTATCCAGCTTTTCTTTTATTTGTTGTTTCTGGATCTTTATTTAGGAAGTTTTAACCTGTGCCAAGGAGTCCTAGAGTATCTCCTATCCCTTCCTGTCATATTTTCAGAGGGTCTGCTCTTACTTCAAGGTCTGTGATCTATTTGGAGTTGAGTCTTGTGCAGGGTGATATGTAAATATCTAACTTGACTTTTCTAAACATTTATAGCCAATAGTTTGAAGCCAGCCTGGGCAAGAAAGTGCATGATATTTTTATCTTCAATTAGCCACCCAAAAGCTGGAAGTGGCTATGGCTCAAGTGATAGAGTGCTATCTTTGCGCAAATAAAGCTCAGGGACAATACCATAAGGTCTGAGTTCAAATCCCAGCTCCAACACAAACCTACACACACACACACACACACACACACACACACACACACACACACACACACAAAATGGATGCACAAATTCATAACCAAGGTAATCTTGCTTAGACATTTTATTTTAATAAAAGTTTCCAAGTGAATATCAACCATACTTCTGGCAAAATTGCAGAGATGTTAGGAATCGCTGGCAAGTCAAAATAGGAAGAAAAATTGCCAGAGACCATCCTGAAGAGGAAAAAGGAAAGATAAATGACTTCATCCTCCAGGAAATGGACATGGAAAAAAGAGTGAGACATATGATGAAGTGAGACCACTGAATGCCCTAGGGGAACTCTGTGCTTCATTGTTCCACCTAGCAGAGTCAAGGTATACATGGCACTTCTTCCCATAGTTGCTGTACGAGCAGTAGTACCGCTTTGGCCAAACCCAGGTGTGGAATCTATTGAGGATAGTCCTGTGAACCAACTTGGAGAACTGAACTACACAAAAACTATGCTTAGCGCTATTAATAAGACTGACAGAATGCAGAACATGGAAATGTGCATATGTGTAAATGGCTATATGTAATCTTTGGAGGAAAAATTCTAATATGATTTACAAGAAAATACAGATACAAATGTGAGCATGCATTCTCATGTTGCTAAATAAATTCATGTCTATCAGTAAGAGATCCTGAAGGCAAATTCACCTTTAGCCTCCTCCTTAATTAATCTCCTCCTGTTCTTTTTCCCTTTCTTCCTCTTCCTCCATCTTTATGTTAGTGGTGTTTTAGCTTGTTAGGCAGGCATTCTACCACCTGAGCCATGCTTCCAGCCATTTTTGCTTTATTTTTCAGAAAAGGTCTCACCTCATGGATATTCCTAGGTGGCCTGAACCATGATTCTCCTATTTATACTTCTAATATAGTTCTATAATATAGTTCCTATTTATACTCCTAATATATATACTTCTAATATAGATGACACATAGTACCACAGTCAGCAATTGATTCAGAGGTGATCTTTCCAATTTTTTTTTCTTGGGGGGGGGGGGGTCCGGTCATGGAGCCTGAACTCTGGGCCTGGGCTCTGTCCCTCAGCTCTTCAGCTCAAGGCTAGTACTCTACCATTTGAGCCATAGCGCTACTTCCGGCTTTTTCCTTTTTGCTTATGTGGTGCTGAGGAATCAAACCCAGGGCTTCACGCATGCAAGGCAAGCGCTCTACCACTGAGCCACCTTCCCAGCCCCAATCTTTCCAATTTTCTAACCAAGATTGTCTCTGACTCTGCCTCTCTAATAACTGGGATTATAAATTTTAGCTACTGCACTTGACCTTGTTAAATATTTGTTGCTGTTGGTCATAAGTCTTGAACTCTGGGCCTTGGCACTGTTCCTGAGAATAGCACTGATTGGAGCCACAATGCCACTTCTGGCTTTTTCAGTGATTAATTGGAAATAAGAAGATCATGGACTTTCCTGGCTGGGTTGGCCTTGAACCACAATTCTCAGATCCTCAGTAGCTAGGATTATAGCCATGAGCCACCAGCACTTGGCTTCTTGTTGAATTCTCTAAGGGAAAGAATATAATCTATGCCTGTTGAATCTCTTAAAGTGGTGCTTGGCATACAGTAATTACTAAGTATATATTTGCTGCATGAAGGGCAGATAAATGGTGAACAAAGGGTAGTTGACTTCAAGCCATTCATAGGAATGGGCCTATTCTTCATGAGTTTTGTTCCACTTGTAATACTTCTTCTAGCTCAAATTAGTCACAAATATTATATCACATAAATTGTTAGAGCACTTCCTTTACCCATGAGAAAAAGTGAGTCTTCAAGGGGTGAATGACTGAGAAGATGGCTCAACTAATTTGCAATCTGATCTGTTCTCGAATCCCAGGGATTCTGGCTTTGAATTCAGTGTTGTCAAATTATTACCAGGAGATATCTTTAATCAATTACATGCAGAAATATTCTCCTATGTTATTCTGTATGTAAAGCATAAGCATGTTCATGTTTGTGCATGTGTGCAATGATTTAGACTCTCCAGATTTCCTCAGCACTATTTGTATGGGATGCTCAAATCTGTTTCACATCCATGTTTAACTGCTGTTTTGAACCATTGTCTTGTCTGCCTTTTCATCTAGTGTATTAGATATTTTCTTCTTTGCAAGTGGATAGTTTATAGAATTAGCCATGTGTAGTATTAGACATGATTCTAGGAATCCTGATCTTGAAAACAGTTTGTACTCCTCTTGCACATGGCCTGTTCTCTGTGTGGATTCTGTACGAGCAACATTTCTGTCTTCCTGTAGTACAATTACTTTACATGAGCTATGTGATCTCACTCTTGTCATCTCAGATGCCTTCTGCAACTAACCTTACATGACTGTGTCAGTCATCTTCATGAAAGGGTTCCCCAAGCTTTGACACACAGTGTGGACCTTGGCAGCTCTTTTCCCAGGGCACATTCCTCTCGGTAGCGCATTACAGAGTTTGGTTCCCTCTGCTGCTCCACCATCCATGACCCAGAAGTTGACTTTCATTGACCTTCCTATATTTAATTTCAGTCTCATTTTCTTTCTTCCATTATTACCTTTCTCAGTCTCTGTAATGCCAGGTGTCAGGTCATACTCAGCTCAACTTTCACTTTCTTCATTGAACTTCTCAATTCTCCTGAGAGTTCATTTTTTTTCGTCGTTAAGGCTGCATTTTGAAGAACATTCTGAGGGTATAAATGGGGTTTTATCTCATGCTTAGGAAAAAGCACGTACTTTATTTCTGATTATATATTATAATTTAAAGCAAAGCATCATTCATATACGAAGTGCTGTAAGCATGAGGGATGGAGTGGACAGGGACTTCTGTTGCCAATGCTCCCAGGGGAGAGGCAGATTAGAAATGAATGTGCATTCAGCAACAACCAGGTAGTTAACTTGCTGTGAAGAAAAAGCAGCAGGGGGAGGAAACAGCAGTAGAGATGAAGGAGCCACACTTTGGTAGAGTGAAGAGCTGCTCTGAAGACTGGACACTGAATTGAATGAGTAGGCAACACAGAGTCCAGGAAAAAGTGTGTTCAGGCAGAAAGATGTGACAAACACAAAGCCTGAGGTGAAGGCCAAGCCAGGGCATTTCAAAGACAAACAAGAATGGCACCTCTCCTGCAGATTGGAGTTCAAGGAATCCCAAGGATAGTCCAAGGGTAGAAGGCTGGAAATGGAGGCTGAGATCTGCTCTGAGGATCATGGGTCTCAGCCAGCCTGGGTAGAAAAACTCTGTCTCCAATTGGCCAGCAAAAAAAGAGACAAAGATGTGGCTCAAGTGGTAGAGTTTTGAGACAAAAATACTAAGAGGGAGTACAAGGCCATAAATTCAAGTCCAAATACTGGCATGCACATGTATACACACATGTATACACACACACACACACACACACATATACAGAGAAGAGGAGGAGGAGGAAGGAGGAAAGAATGGAGGAAGGAAGGGGGAGGGATGGAAAGAAGAAAGGAAGGAAGGAAGGATCTAAGAAAGAAAGAAAGAGAAGGAAGGAAAGAAAGAAAGAAAGAAAGAAAGAAAGAAAGAAAGAATGAAAGGAAGTGAGAAAGGGAGGGAGGGAGGAAGGAGAAAGAGAAAAAGAGAAAGAAGGAAAGAAGAAAGGATGAAAGAGGTGGTTAGGGTCTGATCTCAAAAAAATCAAGAAGGCCATGGATAGGAAGAACTAAATGAATTACACACTAAACAACAACTCCAGCTATTGCTAGGGTATATAGGGGGCAAGGAGAAATAGTGGAAATGTAGGGAATGCAGGTAGGTGACCACGAGAGCAAGACCTCTGTAGAACTCAGTAGTGTGTCAGTAATGTTGTTATTCCAGGGATATTTTGCTGTAATATGTAAAGGAAAAAAAAAAAAGAGGCAAAAATGATTCCTCAGTTTGAGGCAAAAGGAGAATAGAGAGGCTAGTAATGATTTTTGGAAACTTGGTGTATGGGTACACATAACTTCTTTCTATGGTGGATGGAAAAGAAATTCAGGAGTTCTAAATAGAGCTCATCAAGGTGGCGTATACTTGTAATCCTAGTTTCATGGGAGGTGGAGATCAGGAGGATTGGGATGGAAGGCTAGTCATAACTGAAAGCTAGTGAGATTCTATCTCATTCAGTAAGCTGGGCATGATATTTCCCACCTGTGATTTCAGCTAGGTAGGAAGATTGCAGTCTGGGGTTTCCCTGGGCCAAAAGATAATAAATAACACTTGGTCCTCCATTAAGCCTGTACCTCATTAATTCACTCTGGATAAATCTATAGGTCTAAAAATTCTTTTAAATGCTAAAAAGCTATCTGAATTGTGGTATAAAACATAGGACACATCATCATTTATTCCTCACAAGACTTCTTCAAATGCTGTAATGGAAATAAAATAAGCCTAAAATTCAAGAGAGAGAGAGACATAGACAGAGACAGAGAGACAGAGAAACAGAGATAAAAAGAGAGACCCTTTCTGAGAAAATAAACTAAACAGAAAAAAGGGCTGGAGGTTTGTGCTTGCTTGCCTAATAAGCACAAGGCCTTCAGTTCAAATCCTAGTATTCGGGGGGCAGGGGACAGAGAATAGAGAATGTTGAAAGGGAATACATTAATCAAGATGTCTTGTGTCAGAAACTGACACCTTGAAAGGAAACCCATTTGTATAACTACTTAAAGGTAATACAATTTTAAGCTATATGTTCACTTGAAAGAAATAAAGAGAACTCTAATTTGTGTTTGACATGCTAGACTTACAAATATAAAATTCAAAATAATAACAAAAATGTTTTATCTCTGTTTTAAATGCATAAATTTAAACAATGTCAATTCTATTAACATTGTGCTTTTTGTTCTTTTCTGAATGCAAGGAGTTTGTATGTATTATTTTACTTTAAATCTAACTTACCCCCTCCCCAAAATTTGTGTTCTTTAACCTCACACACAAAACCGTTTTGTAATTGATTTGCAAAGGGAATTTTGTAGAAAAGCTTGTGCTTATACTAAGTATCTATGCATGATTTAAAATATACAAGGCTGAAAAACCTCCAAGCGAATTTAGATTTGAAATCTGAATAGAGAGCCATAAATGCAGAGACAGTGTTAATAAGAGCTCCCTCGGTACACTCAGCCTCTGATATTCAGTGATAAAAGGGCAGAATAGGATGAGGTCAGCTTCCTGAGAACCTCCATGTCCTCTGGGGAAAGACCATTAATTTTTTGAAGGTTGAATACTGTCATGGTTCAGAGTTCGGAACAGACTGGCCTAGAAATAAAAGAACTTGCCTTTCATTCCCATCCCTGCCACTTACTGGGATGTGATCTTCTGTCTCCATACATTTGAAATAGAGCCGCCATTATGAATCTGTTGCAGAGCTTTTGAGGATTTCTTACCATTATATAGAGATACACTGAAGGACCATGAAACAATATGCATATAAGTTTTCTTCTGAATTATAAATATCTGTTAAAAAATCCCATAGATAGAAATATTTTATGGATAAAATTGAACTGAAAAAGAGATTTAAGGACAATGCTGATGTATGCAGCAAAGGAACTTTCTAAATCTTCAAAGTAATTTTTTAACTTGTCACAAGTTCACAGTGGTGCTACAGAGCTTTTATGTAGTGGACACTGACTAAGGCATAGGAATGAATTCCCTTCTTAAAAAAAGTATAAAAGGCTTTTTAAAGTGTCCTGGGTCTATACCAGCAGGTATATTGAGATAAGGCATATAAAATTCCCTTTTTACGTAAGCATTTTTTTATGCCAACAAAGTTTTGAGTTAGTTTATGGAGCAATCTTGGTAAAAATGATATAGTTAATGAAATAGATTTACAGGAAAAACAAAAGAAAAGAAAGTATAAGGGAATGTTATTACACAAAACAATTCTGAGGGATTATTGTCACAAATTGATTATGATGTGTTTCTTAGTTTCTTGGGAGGCCCAGACAAAGGGAAACATGAACAATGACTCAGTGGCAATTTCATAGGGGAAAAGAATTTGCTTTGTTTCCCAAGAAAGATACAACTTAAACATTCTAAGCCCATATTCCCCTTTCTTCATTAAGATGTTGAGGCTTGAATGGTTATGAGTCTTCAAACTGAGAATCAACCTTAGCAATTTGAAGGTGCCACATGGGAGAGATCACCTGTGACTTTAGACTTTCTAAATGTAAACATTCTAAGTGAAATCCAGGAAACAATCTGAAAAGTTAACTATGATTAACAAAATACCAAGAAATACTAGATTCTCACAGCAGATAGGGCACCAAGCTAAAATATAAAACTATGTCTTTCTGTGTGATACCATTGCTTATTCCTACTTTTATTACCCAAGATAAGAAAACTTATTGTTTACACTTTGTTTTTTGCTGAAAAGTTCTGATTTTGAAATCAAAGACAAAGCAATTATACTCAGGAATCAGATAAACAAGGCAGGATATCTTTAAAAAGGAAAACAACATTTAAGATGATAGGAGTTATGTGGGTGCTATTTATGGATACCAAACAATCATCAAAGGCAGCAACATATCCACCTTGTGATTAAATAACTAATTTTGGTGTGAAGATTTTAAGTGTACATTGCATTTTTTTACTTCTTGAATGTTTTCTCTACACTTTACCAACTTGGAAACTATCCAGTACACATACTGCAAAATTTAAACTGCTGAAACCATCACATATCACAAAGCACATGCAGTTAGGTGCCTCTCGACACTTAACCTCTCCCCCTACCCTGCAAAAAAAAATGGAGAAATAAGAATATTAAAAGGACAGTGATATCTAAAAAAGATGTTCCTACAGTCGAATATATAGAGGATTCAATACTTGAATGTAAATTAACATAAACTGTCACTCTTTAATTTAGACATTTCTGTCCTGTATTAATAAGTAAGAAATGCACATTTATTGTTTTTATTATTTTTACATTCTTTTTTTAATATGAAAATACTGTAGAGGGGTTACAATTACATGGGCAAGATAATGAGTACATTTCTTATCAAGCATTGCAGCCTCTTCCTTTGTTTCCCCTTCCCATCCCTTCCTATTCTTCCACCAGCCCCCCCCACCCAATCCTCCCGATCACCACCCCCCTCCACCCGCACCAAAGTTTTAAAGTTCGTTTTCGACATAATGACTTGGACATCTCCTTGTTGCAATGGGTCCACCTGTATCCCTATTAAACGATTTGTTTTCCCCTTCCCCTCCACAAATTATAACATCAAATACAGTGAAAGCAGGGGTTATACTGTGGGGGAGGGACATACAAAGCAACAAAGAAATAATCTTATAAATGTGTTAGAAACAATCTCAAGAAATAAAAAAAAACACATTTGAGTACATATCTTAGGGTTCATTTTCCTAACATCACCTTATCTGACCTTTTCTGCTTGACTCAGACATATACTAGATATTGCAAATAAGGGAAACCATGGGACCTATGTTTCTTTGGGCCTGGCTTACTTCACTTAATATAATTTCTTTCCAAGTCTTTCCATTTCCTAACAAATGGGGCAATGTCATTCTTTCTGATGGAGGCATAGAATTCCATTGTGTATATATACCACATTTTCTTGATCCATTCATCTACTGAGGGGCATCTGGGTTGGTTCCATATCTTAGCTATAGTAAATAGTGCTGCAGTAAACATAGTCGTGCTGGTAGCTTTAGTGTGGTCTTGTTTGTAAACATTTGGGTAAATGCCCAAAAGTGGGATTGTTGGGTAATAGGGAAACTCTATGTGGAGTCTGTTGAGGAACCTCCATACTACTTTCCAAAGTGGTTGAACAAGTTTACATCCCCACCAACAATGAAGTAAGGTTCCTTTCTGTCCACATCCCCTCCAGCATCTGTTGTTGTTAGAGTTCTTGATTTTTGCTGTTCTAACTGGAGTGAGGTGATATCTCAATGTTGTTTTGATTTGCATTTCTTTTATGGCTAGGGAGGTTGAGCATTTCTTCATGCGCCTATTGGCCTTCCTTCTTTCCTCCTCAGAGAAGTTTCTCTTTAAGTCTTTAGCCCACTTATTTATTGGGCAGTTTTTTCTTTGCAGATTTGTTGTTGAGGGATTTATTTTTTTGAATTCCACGTATATTTTAGATATGAGACCTTTGTCCATTGCATGGATAAAATGATGTTTCTGCAGTCGAATATATAGGGGATTCAGTAGTTGAATATAAATTAAAATAAACTGTCACTCTTTAATTTATACATTTCTGTCCTGTATTGATAAGTAAGAAATGCACATTTATTGTAAAAAATTATTTTAAGTAGAATATCTTGAGAACAATGAGAAATAATCATCTGTAAACAGCCTGAACAGTTACTGTCTTAGTGAATTTCCTCTAGCATTTTTCTGTTTATTTCACTAAAAACGTTTATGGAATTTTCTAGTGGCAGAGTCTATGCTAAATACTCTCTTTTATTTTGATAATGAGGATTAAACCTAATTGTATTGCATTAGGCAAGTGTTCTACCACACTCCAGCCTTTGATTTTTATTTTATTTTTGAGATACTATGTCACTCCCTTTGTCCAAACTGGATTGAAATCTATGATTTGATCTTCCTTCAATTAACAGATGTGAATCACCACTCTATGTGCTAAATATATACATTATTCATTTAACTCAATAATCCTTCAAGAGTGTGTGCATGTATACACACATCTACTCACATATTCTCTTTCTCGCTCCTCCCTCAACACTTGTTTTTTTCTGTTTGGAAGAGATTAGGATCAGTCTCAATCACTTCATGGCACTCTAACCCTGCAGCTGGAAAGGTCGGCACCAGGAACAACATGACAGGAGAGAAGAACTCTGCCAACTAAGTCTAATGTCCCAATCTTGCCTCAGAAAATAGAATTGAGGACCTGATAGGCAGCAGAAAGGAGTCTGTGATGGAGCTTAAGTCTATTTTCTGCCACAGTGCATTCAATGAGTGGAGCAATCAAGCCTGGAGGAAAAATCAAGAGAATGAGAATCTATGTAAGCTTGTGTCTGGGGGTCGGAAGAGAGAGGGAGAGAAAGGGAAAGACAGAGGGGAAAGAGAGAAAGGAAAAGAGACACACACAGACACACAGACACACAGACACAGACACACAAACACACACACACACACACACATACACACACACACACACACACACACAACGAAAGATTGCACTCTTGAAGCATTTCCAATGGACGTCCAAATAAATGTCTATCTTCCCTTCAAATACATTTTGAACTTAAGCTTTAAGATACCATGTTAATGTTCATTGATAGTGATTATCTTGCTCTGTACAAGGCATCATTCCAACTATTTAATGTTCATTTATTTCATTAAATACATTTTAATCTTTATATCAACCCCCTCTAAAGTGTGAGTGTCACTGCCTTCATTTTACATGGGAGGACAGAACCTCAAAAACTTAAGCAGCAGGCATTGGTAGGAAGGGCATGCCCATATATTACTCCTGACCCACTATATTTATACACACACACACACACACACACACATTTATTTTTCTGTTCCCTTTGGCACATGCTCACCTCCAATAGAACAGAAATGGAGGTCTATTTTTAAATATGTGTGCAAACCAGCATCAAGAATACAAGAACAATATAAGAGATGGGCAAATATAATTGAGTGAAAATCTGAAAAACAACTCCTATGCCCCAGGCCTGGATTTCTGTCCTGCACAGGGAGGGGCCTGTTTCTATCTCTCCTCTCCCAGGCCTCCTCAGCAGGTGCCTGAGAACATAGTTGGAGAGGGACTAGTAAGGCTTTTCAAATGAAAGACATCAGTGAATTTACTATAAGAGACAAATGCAGAGGAATTACAATCCACATAGACATTGACTGCTTTCCTTTACCTTGACTTTCAAAATTCTTTACTTCTTCACATACCTCAAAAAGCCAACTGTTGCTGGCACCCGTGTCTCACCCCTGTAAGCTTAGCTACTAAGGAGGCTGAGATCTGAGGATCGCAGTTGAAAGCTAGCTCGGGAAGGAAAGTCCATGAGACTCTTATCTCCAATAAACTAGCAGAAAACTGGAAGTGGCAGTGTGGCTCAAGTGGTAGAATGCTAGTCTTGATTTGAAGAGCTGAAGGACAGCACCCAGGCCCAGAGTTCAAGCTCCACGACCAACAACAACAAAAAAATCCAACTGCTAGCTGGGCACCAGTGGCTCATGGCTATAATTCTAGTTTCTCAGGTGGCTGATATCTGAGGATCAAGGTTCAAAGCCAGTCCAGGCAAGAGACACTTATGTCCAATTAACCACCAAGAAAATAGATTTCAAGTGGTAGAGTGCTAGCCTTGGGCAAAAAACCACAGGGACAGCACCCAGGCCCTGAATTCAAGCACCAGCACCAGCACACGCACACACGCACAAACACACATACACTCTCTCTCTCTCCCTCCCTCTCTCTCTCTCTCTCTCTCACACACACACACATACATACACACACACACACACACACACACACACACACACACACACACAAAAGAAAAAAGAAAATGTAACTTTATCAGTTTACCTAGGGAAAATTAGTGTTCCTTCAAACAGTCTGATGGTGGACAAATGTTTGTGAGCTCCGTAATACACTCCTAGACGTCTGTCATCAATTCCACCTTCAAAACTTTTGCCTTCAATCAGAGTTTCTGAAGAACATCGATACAATTAAAGTTAATCAATACAGTATTTATTGTACTTGGTCTCATAAAAAATATAATAATTCTACTTTCAATGAAGGGAATTAACTAGCATGGCCTTGAGACATTGCCCTTCATTTGAAATGTTGTGTGTGTTCTATTACTGTCATAAATTTTCATGATGTTTTTTTTTCTTGAAAAGTCCGTAAATATTCCTTCAGCAGACATTTACTGAGTGTGTGCAGTGTTGCAGAATGTACTGAGTGCTGGGAGCCCAGAATGCCCTAAAAGATCCATCTGCCTTAGGTATTATGTACATAATAAAGTTTGAAAGTCTGGATCATTTTAGCAACTGAAGGAGAAAATCATTTCTGAAACTATAAGTCTCTTTAGTATGGGGAATAAGGCTGAGGAACTTGTCTTCATGGTTTCCAGCCAGGAGATCTATCTATTTAAAATCACTTAACATCAGAATATGTAAGCAAACGTTTAAGGGCATCAAATGATTACAACTAAACATGTAGCATGCACATGTTACTTGGATATGGTAGTTTATATTTTGTTCAAAAAATGGATTGATAAAAAGACTTTTCTCCATATGAAAGGCAATGTCCCCAAATTCAGTTTCTTTATTACACATTATTATAACTCTAGCTTTTGTTGGGAGAGAGATGAGATCCTCGTTCAAAAACATAACTGAGAGCCATTGTTACATTCTCCTTTCTGTCATTGTCAAAGATGCTTCAGAGAAACAGAGACCTACAAAGATATGAGTCCTGGCACATATTGTAAATGCCAGCATTGAATGATATCTCCATGGTAAGAAAGAGAAACTTCACAAATTTTCACCCACCTGAACAACCCATCCTGTTGCTTTGCCTCTGAGCCTGGATGAGTTTTCCCATTTGTCCTTCTGTGGCACAACTTCTGTGGAAGGCGTGTGACTTTTCCTTTATTCAGCAGATATGAAGTCCTAACTCTTCTTGCAAACATTCTGAGAAGCTATCACCAGGCCACAAGAAGTACAGATAAAATTTTCATCCCATACTCTCCCAGCACAGTACCCCTGTCCTGAAAAACTGCTTACTGAATAAAATGCAACAATGATTGCACATTTATATAAACCTGAGAGAGCACTATCACATTAGTCATAACACCAGAGAGGAACAAGCAGAGGAATCATTATCTGAGTGTCACAAGTATCAATTGACCTACTGCTCCACATGCTTAAGTGGGACCATTAATAGATGTTTTGCCAGCTGCCAGTGGCTCACACTAGCAATCTTACCTACTCAGGAGACTAAGGTCTGAAGATTGTAGTTAAAAGCCAACCAAGGCTAGAAAGTAAATGAGATTCTTATCTCCAATTAACTACCAAAAAGCTGGAAATGGTGCTGTGGCTCAAGTGGTAGAGTGCTAGTCTTGAGCAAAGCAGCTCAGGGGCAGCACTCAGGCACTCACACCTTAGACCTCAGAACCAGCACACACACACACACACACACACACAAAGATAGATGCTTCACGTTTTCCTTGTCATGTTCTTTTATCTTATGCTTCTTTTGGTGAAAATTTTGTCATCTTGATGTCAATTAATAACTATGCTGTCTTGGGCTTATCGTACTCTACTTCATATTCCTTGCCTTGTAGAATGAAGACATTTCTTGGCAAAATTCTTGCAGTGGGTGAATCCACTCATAGTAGTCAATGTACATGTATGAAAATATAACCAAGTAAATGGAGGGCATGGGGTTGGGAGAGATGGAGAACGATCTAAGTGGTGACATTGATCAAGATGTACTGTACTCACAAAGTGACATGTTAAATTAGAACTCCTTTGTACAAGTACATAGGTATAATTTTTTTAAGTAGAAAAAAATGAAACCAGTGCATCAGTGCAATCCATACCTCTTAGGTCTAGATTGTGCATAGCTGCCTCTTTTAAAGAATATAGGACAGAGAAGAGTAGAACAAATCATTTCCAGAATAAAAGTGATCAACTCTACCCCGAAGTTAATATCAATAGTGATGTTGACATACACCCTTGATTTCATGCACTGAGAACACATCTTCCCCCAACTCCCCAATCCTGGGTTTGAACTCAGGGCCTAGCTTCTGTCCCTGAGCTTTCTCCTCTCCACCCCTCCCACCCCCACACACAATGCTAGTGCTCTAACACTTGAGCCATAGCTCCAATTCTGGCTCTTTTTGGTTAAATGGAGATGAGTCTCATGGATTTTCCCAGCCCAGGCTGGCTTAGAATCATAATCCTCAGATCTCAGGCTTGGATTATAGGTGTGAGCTACCAGTGCCTAGCTTGAGAACATACTTTTTCTCTGTAATTCTCCTCCCTGAAACCTCATAGCCACAATCTTAGGAGAAAAGATTCAGAGAGCTCCCAACTGAAGAATATTCTACAGAATGCACTGTCCAATACTCCTAAAAAGGGAGAAATACCATCTCTTTCCCTTTGGTGATTATTATATGACACTAATAATAGCTATTATTATAATGCTCACAATATATATTCCCATCCCCATTGCTATCAGGCTTGGTTGTATAACTTACTTTTTGACAAATGACATATGAGAAGTGATGATGTGTCTTTTCTGAGTTTTAGTCATGTGGTTTTAACACGGTTCTCTTCCCTTGGGAACCTCCAGCAGTCAGCCTGAATCCCAGAATGGACACCATGCTGAGTGGTAGTGGACATGGATTAGGCTTGTAGCATGATAGAGTAATGAAAGTTGTAAGCTACTGAGTCATTGGGGTTGGATTCCCACAGTATAATTAAGCTTACATTGAGGTCCCAGATCTAGGTGATCTAGGCCTTTCTCTCTCCATTCCCTCCTGTCCCCTTCTCATTCTTCCTGAATATTCCCTCTTCTACCAGCTTCTCCTCAGGTGACACAAAGTCCTGAGTCTCCTTATCCTAGAAACTGTTTTTAGGCTTAAGCATTGTGGATTTTTTCTTACATTTTCTCTTAGCTGTTTCTTAACTTTTGTCTTTCTGGAGTTTTCAGCCAGAAGCTCTCAAGTGTGATGGAGCCTCAGATAAAATTCCTCTGCCAGGAACTCCGAAATACTTCTCAGTCCTATCTCTTAACGTTAACAGACTGAACTCTCCAATTAAGCGACATAGACTGTCTAGTTGGATTAAAAAACAAGACCCTTCTATCTGCTGCCTGCAGGAGTCACATCTTGCCCGTAAAAACAAACACATTTTCAATGTTAAAGGCTGGAACAAAATCTACCAAGCAAACGGCCCCCATAAACAGGCGGGAGTTGCAATCCTAATATCAGATAAAATAGACTTCTAATTAAAATTCGTGAGAAGAGATAAAGAAGGTTGCTACATACTAATTAAAGTATCTCTCCTTCAGGAGGATATTACAATTCTAAATATCTATTCGCCAAACAATGGAGCACCCAAATTTATCAAAGAAACACTACTTTCCCTCAAATCCCATATAGATCCAAAGACATAAATTGTTGGGGATTTTAACACACCACTCTCCCCACTAGATAGATCAACTCGGCAAAAACTCAACAGAGAAACCGCAGATCTAAACAGCTGCATAGATCAACTAGACTTAACAGACATCTACCGAACATTTCACCCAGCAGCATCAGAATACACGTTTTTCTCAGCAGCACATGGAACGTTTTCTAAAATAGACCACATTTTAGGCCACAAAGCAAACTTGTCTAAATTCAGAAACATTGAAGTTATACCTTGCATTCTCTCTGACCACAAGGGAATAAAATTAGAACTCAACACCAAAAGCCACCAAAGAAAGTCCGGTATCACATGGAGGCTGAACAACACACTGCTGAATCATGAGTGGGTCATGGAAGAGATTAGAAAGGAAATTCAAATGTTCATGCTATTCAACAAAAATGAACACACAAAATACCAGCTCCTCTGGTACACACCAAAGGCAGTACTCAGAGGCAAGTTTATAGCTCTGAGCTCCTACATCAACAAATTGGAGAGATCTGAAACTAACAATTTAATGACACATCTAAACCTCCTTGAAAAAGAGCAGCAAGATAAACCCCAATCCAGTAGACGGAAAGAAATAATTAAAATTTAATCAGAATTAAATGAATTAGAATCCAAAAAACTATAGAAAGGATCAACAAAACAAAGAGTTGGTTCTTCGAAAAACTTAACAAAATTGACAGACCCTTAGCAAATCTTATCAGAAAAAGAAGAGAACACACCCAAATTAATAAACTCAGAGATGAGAATGGAAACATCACCACGGAAACAACCAAGATTCAGAACATTATAAGGGAATACTTCTCAAAACTTTATGCTAATAAGTTTGAGAACTTGACAGAAATGGACCTCTTCCTAGCAAATATTGACATGCCAAAACTAAACCAAGATGAGTTAAACTATCTTAACAGGCCCATATCAAGTATTGAAATAGAAACATCAATAAGAGACCTCCCAGCTAAGAAAAGCCCAGGACCAGATGGTTTTACAGCGGAATTTTACAAGGCCTTCAAAGCAGAGCTCACACCAATTCTCCTCCAACTCTTCAAGGAAATTGAAAGAGAAAGCTCACTACCGAACACATTCTATGAAGCCATCATAACCCTCATCCCAAAACCAGGCAGGGACTCATCAAAGAAAGAGAACTATAGAGCCATTTCTTTGATGAATATTGATGCAAAACTTCTCAACAAAATTTTGGCCAATCGACTTCAACAATTCATCCAAAAAATCATACACCACGATCAAACAGGATTCATTTCAGGGATGCAAAGCTGGTTCAATATACACAAATCAATTAATATTATTCATCACATCAACAGGAGCAAGAACAAGAACCACATGGTTATCTCAATAGATGCAGAAAAAGCATTCGACAAGATCCAACACTCCTTTATGATGAAGGTTTTGGAAAAATTAGGAATCCATGGAACATTCCTCAATACAATAAAGGCTGTATATGACAAACCTACAGCCGGCATTATACTCAATGGTGAAAAACTAAAGCCATTTCCTCTTAACTCAGGAACAAGACAAGGATGCCCACTCTCTCCACTTCTCTTCAATCTAGTATTAGAATGCCTAGCTACAGCAATAAGACAAGATGCAGACATAAAGGGAATCCAAATAGGGAAAGAAGAAATAAAACTCTCCCTCTTTGCAGATGACATGATCTTGTATTTAAAGAATCCCATAGACTCCACTCCCAAATTACTCAAGCTGATTCAAAACTTTGGCAAAGTAGCAGGTTATAAAATTAACCCCCCAAAATCAATGGCTTTTCTGAATGCCAACAATGAGAAAAGTGTGGCTGAAATTAGGAAAGCAACTCCATTTGTAATAGCCCCACAAAAATTAAAATACCTAGGAATTAACTTAACTAAGGAAGTGAAGACCTCTATGATGAAAACTTTAAAATCTTGAAAAAGGAAATCAACACAGAACTTAAAAAATGGCAAAACCTTCCATGCTCCTGGATTGGAAAGATTAACATCGTGAAAATGGCAATACTTCCCAAGGCTATCTACAAATTCAATGCAATACCTATCAAAATTCCACCCTCATTCTTCAAGGAAATAGAAGAGGCAATCCAAAAATTCATATGGAACAATAAAAGACCCCGAATAGCAAAAACGCTCCTCAATGGAAAGAACACTGCTGGAGGAATATCAATACCAAATTTCAAACTCTACTATAAAGCCATAGTAATCAAAACAGCGTGGTATTGGCATAAGAACAGACCTCAGGACCAATGGAATAGAATTGAAAACCCAGAAATGAACCTACAGACCTATAGCCATCTAATCTTCGATAAGGGAGCTAAAACAATAGAATGGAAGACAGACAGCCTCTTCAGTAAATGGTGCTGGCAAAACTGGTTAACTACATGTAGAAAACTTAACCTAGATCCTTATATATCACCCTGCACCAGAATCAACTCCAAATGGATCAAAAACCTTGAACTCAAAGCAGACACTCTGAAAACATTACAGGATGGAATAGGAGAAACCCTGGGTCTCCTTGGCTCAGGCCGAAATTTTCTGAATAGAGACCCGGATACACAACAAATCAAAGAAAGGTTGGACAAATGGCATTGCATAAGGTTGCAGAGCTTCTGTAGGGCAAATGACATAGCTAGCAAGATCAATAGAAAGCCCACGGATTGGAAGAAGATCTTTACTAGCCATAAAATGGACATGGGTCTCATATCTAAAATATACTTGGAACTCAAAAAATTAAACCACCCAACAACAAATCCTCAAAGAAACAACTGCCCAATAAATAAGTGGGCGAAAGACTTAAAGAGAAACTTCTCTGAAGAAGAAAGAAGGATGGCCAATAGACACATGAAGAAATGTTCAACATCCCTAGCCATAAAAGAAATGCAAATCAAAACAACATTGAGATAGCACCTCACTCCGGTTAGAACCGCAAAAATCAACAACTCTAACAACAACAGATGCTGGAGGGGATGTGGTCAGAAAGGAACCTTACTTCATTGTTGGTGGGAATGTAAACTTGTTCAACCACTTTGGAAAGCAGTATGGAGTTTCCTCAAAAGACTTCACATAGAACTCCCCTATGACCCAACAATCCAACTTTTGGGAATTTACCCTAATGTTTACAAAACAGACCACACTAAAGCTACCAGCACAACAATGTTTATTGCAGCATTATTTACCATAGCTAAGATATGGAACCAACCCAGATGCCCCTCAGTAGATGAATGGATCAAGAAAATGTGGTATATATACACAATGGAATTCTATGCCTCCATCAGAAAGAATGACATCTCCCCATTTGTTAGGAAATGGAAAGGCTTGGAAAAAATTATATTAAGTGAAGTAAGCCAGGCCCAAAGAAACGTAGGTCCCATGGTTTCCCTTATTTGCAATATCTAGTATAGGTAAGAGTCAAGCAGAAAAAGTCAGATAATGTGATGTAAGGAAAACAAACCCTCAAATATGTATTTTAATGTTTTTGTTTCTTTCATGCATGTGTTTCTAACGCATTTATAAGATTATTTCTTTGTTGCTTTGTATGTCCCTCCCCCACAGTGTAACCCCCGCTTTCACTATATTTGATGTCAGTATAACATGTGGAGGAGAAGGGAACAAACAAGTCGTTTAAGGATTCAGGTGGACCTGTTGCAACAATGAGAAGTACAAAATGTCATGTCAAAACTAGCTTTACAATGTCGGTGTGGGGGGGGAGGGGGGATATGATTGGGTGGGGGGAGGGGGGAGGCTGGCAAGGGAGGTGAAGGGTAAACAAAGGAGGAGGCTGCAATGCTTGGTAAGAAATGTATGTATTATCCTGCCCATGTAATTGTAACCCCTCTGTACAGTATGTTGTCAAATAAAATTAAATTAAATTAAAAAAAAATCCCTCTGCCACATCTGCCTTGCTTGCTTTCACTTTTCTCATGTTGGCATACTATGAAACCAGAAAAAGATAAAGCTCCAGAAACCCTTTGGATAGAAAAAGAAAGCACCGCATGGGAGTGAGGGGTGTGTTAGAAGAGATTGGGAGCTGAACACAGGCAGGAAGGCTCATAGCTTCAGCCTCAGCTGTCTTCTGAATCATTGCCCAGTTACCAACTGTAATTCTTTGCTCCAAAGTCATTGTGGCAAATTCTGCAATTCTTATTGACTCATCCACATTCACGGACCTATTTAGGCATCCAAAATGACTTAAAATATAGACTCCCCAAATCATAGAAATATGTATCAGAGAAAATTGGCAGAAAGAACTTCAGTTAATCAGGTTCAATTCATTTTTACATGTTTATAATTTAACTGAGAGAACAATATCAAATTCACTCAGCCTTCACAAAAGCAAAATATCAAAGCAACTACTTTTTATAGGAAGTAAATATTCACATCACAAATCAGAATTTCTGAAAGGGTGGTGTTCTCAGAAAGTAAGGAATTAGGGCTCAGGACACATTTCAGGCACATTTCACATCAGCATCAAGATTAAATTCATTAGCACAGGCTGCAAAAGTTGCTTACTCTCAGCAGGTAAGATCCTATCATTTTTTTTCTGGCCCTTAGTAAAAAAATGATGGAAGAGTTTGATTTCCTTTCTCAATTTCAGTTTTCAAAGTCACATTGTCTTCTAAGGAAGTCGTTTATCTCACTCACCTGAAAATACAGAATACGTCTTCAAAGGAGGGTCTTCTGGGTATCTGGAAGCAAAATAGGAGGAGTGAAACAGGCTACAAGATGCTTGATTGTTCAGGAATAGAATGTTTGTCTTCTTCCACAGCCAAGCTAGTTTTTTGTTTTTTTGTTTTTTTTTTTTGAGACAAATTAATTTTATTTTATTTTATTTGAGAACATACTGTACAGAGGGGTTACAATTACATGGGCAGGATAATGCATACAATTCTTACCAAGCATTGCAGCCTCCTCCTTTGTTTACCCTTCACCTCCCTTCCCAGCCTCCCCCCTACCTGGCACCGAATCCTTCCCCCCCTCCCCCCCCCAAACCGACATTGTAAAGCTCGTTTTTGACATGACATTTTTTTTTAATTTAATTTAATTTTATTTGTGAACATACTGTACAGAGGAGTTACAGTTACATGGGCAGGATAATGCGTACATTTCTTACCAAGCATTGCAGCCTACTCCTTTGTTTATCCTTCACATCCCTTCCCAGCCTCCCCCCTCCCCCCCTAATCCCAATCCTTCTCCTCCCCCCCCCCCCCCCCCCCCCCCCGCACCAACGTTGTAAAGCTCGTTTTGGACATGACAACTTGTACTTCTCATTGTTGCAACAGGTCCACCTGTATCCTTAAACAACTGGTTTTTCCCCATCTCCTCCACAAGTTATACTGACATCAAATATAGTGAAAGCAGGGGTTATACTGTGGAGGAGGGACATACAAAGCAACAAAGAGATGATCTTATAAATGTGTTAGAAACACATGCATGAAAGAAAAAAAACATTAAAATACACATCTAAGGGTTCATTTTCCTGACATCACATTATCTGACCTTTTCCGCTTGACTCATACATATACTAGATATTACAAATAAGGGAAACCATGGGACCTACGTTTCTTTGGGCCTGGCTTACTTCACTTAATATAATTTTTTCCAAGCCTTTCCATTTCCTAACAAATGGGGCAATGTCATTCTTTCTGATGGAGGCATAGAATTCCATTGTGTATATATACCACATTTTCTTGATCCATTCATCTACTGAGGGGCATCTGGGTTGGTTCCATATCTTAGCTATGGTAAATAATGCTGGAATAAACATAGTTGTGCTGGTATCTTTAGTGTGGTCTTGTTTGTAAACATTTGGGTAAATGCCCAAAAGTGGGATTGCTGGGTCATAGGGGAGCTCTATGTGAAGTCTTTTGAGGAACCTCCATACTGCTTTCCAAAGTGGTTGAACAAGTTTACATTCCCACCAACAATGAAGTAAGGTTCCTTTCTGTCCACATCCCCTCCAGCATCTGTTGTTGTTAGAGTTCTTGATTTTTGCCATTCTAACTGGAGTGAGGTGATATCTCAATGTTGTTTTGATTTGCATTTCTTTTATGGCTAGGGATGTTGAACATTTCTTCATGTGTCTATTGGCCATCCTTCTTTCTTCTTCAGAGAAGCTTCTCTTTAAGTCTTTCGCCCACTTACTTATTGGGCAGTTGTTTCTTTGAGGATTTGTTGTTGGGTGGTTTAATTTTTTGAGTTCCAAGTATATTTTAGATATGAGACCCTTGTCCGTTGTATGGCTAGTAAAGATCTTCTCCCAGTCCGTGGGCTTTCTATTGATCTTGCTAGCTATGTCATTTGCCCTGCAGAAGCTCTGCAACCTTATACAATCCCATTTGTCCAACCTTTCTTTGATTTGTTGTGTATCCGGGTCTCTATTCAGAAAATTTCGGCCTGAGCCAAGGAGACCCAGGGTTTCTCCTATTCCATCCTGTAATGTTTCAGAGTGTCTGCTTTGAGTTCAAGGTCTTTGATTCATTTGGAGTTGATTCTGGTGCAGGGTGATATATAAGGATCTAGGTTTAGTTTTCTACATGTAGTTAACCAGTTTTGCCAGCACCATTTACTGAAGAGGCTGTCTGTCTTCCATTCTATTGTTTTAGCTCCCTTATCGAAGATTAGATGGCTATAGGTCTGTAGGTTAATTTCTGGGTTTTCAATTCTATTCCATTGGTCCTGAGGTCTGTTCTTATGCCAATACCAAGCTGTTTTGATTACTATGGCTTTATAGTAGAGTTTGAAATTTGGTATTGATATTCCTCCAGCAGTGTTCTTTCCGTTGAGGAGCGTTTTTGCTATTCGGGGTCTTTTATTGTTCCATATGAATTTTTGGATTGCCTCTTCTATTTCCTTGAAGAATGAGGGTGGAATTTTGATAGGTATTGCGTTGAACTTGTAGATAGCCTTGGGAAGTATTGCCATTTTCACGATGTTAATCTTTCCAATCCAGGAGCATGGGAGGTTTTGCCATTTTTTAAGTTCTGTGTTGATTTCCTTTTTCAAGATTTTAAAGTTTTCATCATAGAGGTCCTTCACTTCTTTAGTTAAGTTAATTCCTAGGTATTTTAATTTTTATGGGGCTATTACAAATGGAGTTGCTTTCCTAATTTCAGCCACACTTTTCTCATTGTTGGCATACAGAAAAGCCATTGATTTTTGGGGGTTAATTTTATAACCTGCTACTTTGCCAAAGTTTTGAATCAGCTTGAGTAATTTGGGAGTGGAGTCTATGGGATTCTTTAAATACAAGATCATGTCATCTGCAAAGAGGGAGAGTTTTATTTCTTCTTTCCCTATTTGGATCCCCTTTATGTCTGCATCTTGTCTTATTGCTGTAGCTAGGCATTCTAATACTAGATTGAAGAGAAGTGGAGAGAGTGGGCATCCTTGTCTTGTTCCTGAGTTAAGGGGAAATGGCTTTAGTTTTTCACCATTGAGTATAATGCTGGCTGTAGGTTTGTCATATCCAGCCTTTATTGTATTGAGGAATGTTCCATGGATTCCTAATTTTTCCAAAACCTTCATCATAAAGGGGTGTTGGAGCTTGTCGAATGCTTTTTCTGCATCTATTGAGATAACCATGTGGTTCTTATTCTTGCTCCTGTTGATGTGATGAATAATTTTAATTGATTTGTGTATATTGAACCAGCTTTGCATCCCTGAAATGAATCCTGTTTGATCGTGGTGTATGATTTTTTGGATGAATTGTTGAAGTCGATTGGCCAAAATTTTGTTGAGAAGTTTTGCATCAATATTCATCAAAGAAATGGCTCTATAGTTCTCTTTCTTTGATGAGTCCCTGCCTGGTTTTGGGATGAGGGTTATGATGGCTTCATAGAATGTGTTCGGTAGTGAGCTTTCTCTTTCAATTTCCTTGAAGAGTTGGAGGAGAATTGGTGTGAGCTCTGCTTTGAAGGCCTTGTAAAATTCCGCTGTAAAACCATCTGGTCCTGGGCTTTTCTTAGCTGGGAGGTCTCTTATTGATGTTTCTATTTCAATACTTGATATGGGCCTGTTAAGATAGTTTAACTCATCTTGGTTTAGTTTTGGCATGTCAATATTTGCTAGGAAGAGGTCCATTTCTGTCAAGTTCTCAAACTTATTAGCATAAAGTTTTGAGAAGTATTCCCTTATAATGTTCTGAATCTTGGTTGTTTCCGTGGTGATGTTTCCATTCTCATCTCTGAGTTTATTAATTTGGGTGTGTTCTCTTCTTTTTCTGATAAGATTTGCTAAGGGTCTGTCAATTTTGTTAAGTTTTTCGAAGAACCAACTCTTTGTTTTGTTGATCCTTTCTATAGTTTTTTGGATTCTAATTCATTTAATTCTGATTAAATTTTAATTATTTCTTTCCGTCTACTGGATTGGGGTTTATCTTGCTGCTCTTTTTCAAGGAGGTTTAGATGTGTCATTAAATTGTTAGTTTCAGATCTCTCCAATTTGTTGATGTAGGAGCTCAGAGCTATAAACTTGCCTCTGAGTACTGCCTTTGGTGTGTACCAGAGGAGCTGGTATTTTGTGTGTTCATTTTTGTTGAATAGCATGAACATTTGAATTTCCTTTCTAATCTCTTCCATGACCCACTCATGATTCAGCAGTGTGTTGTTCAGCCTCCATGTGATACCGGACTTTCTTTGGTGGCTTTTGGTGTTGAGTTCTATTTTTATTCCCTTGTGGTCAGAGAGAATGCAAGGTATAACTTCAATGTTTCTGAATTTAGACAAGTTTGCTTTGTGGCCTAAAATGTGGTCTATTTTAGAAAACGTTCCATGTGCTGCTGAGAAAAACGTGTATTCTGATGCTGCTGGGTGAAATGTTCGGTAGATGTCTGTTAAGTCTAGTTGATCTATGCAGCTGTTTAGATCTGCGGTTTCTCTGTTGAGTTTTTGCCGAGTTGATCTATCTAGTGGGGAGAGTGGTGTGTTAAAATCCCCAACAATTTATGTCTTTGGATCTATATGGGATTTGAGGGAAAGTAGTGTTTCTTTGATAAATTTGGGTGCTCCATTGTTTGGCGAATAGATATTTAGAATTGTAATATCCTCCTGAAGGAGAGATACTTTAATTAGTATGTAGCGACCTTCTTTATCTCTTCTCACGAATTTTAATTTGAAGTCTATTTTATCTGATATTAGGATTGCAACTCCCGCCTGTTTATGGGGGCCGTTTGCTTGGTAGATTTTGTTCCAGCCTTTAACATTGAAAATGTGTTTGTTTTTACGGGCAAGATGTGACTCCTGCAGGCAGCAGATAGAAGGGTCTTGTTTTTTAATCCAACGAGACAGTCTATGTCGCTTAATTGGAGAGTTCAGTCCGTTAACATTAAGAGATAGGACTGAGAGGTATTTGGGAGTTCCTGCCATGTTATCCACCTTCTTGGGGGCTGTGAAAACTGGGTTCTTCCTATGGTTCTTGGATTCTCAGTTTGGGTGCAGTTTCTTGGCCTTCATTGTGGCTTTGTTGGTTTTCTATGTGTAGGACATCTTTAAGAATCTTTTGTAGGGCTGGTTTGGTGGAGATGTATTGTTTCAATTTTTCTTTGCTATGGAAAGTTTTTATTTGGCCTTCAGTTATGAAGGAGAGTTTAGCTGGGTACAGTATTCTTGGTTGATAGTTGTTTGTTTTTAGGGCATGGCATACATCATTCCAGGCTCTTCTTGCTTTGATTGTCTCTGCTGAGAAATCTGAGGTGATTCTAATTGGTTTCCCTTTATAGGTGATTACCCTTTTCTCCTGACAGCTTTAAGGATCTTTTCCTTAGTCTGAGTTGATCCTGTATGGATTATAATGTGACGGTGGGATGTCCTATTCTGGTCTGGTCTATTTGGGGTTCTAAAAGCTTCTTGTATCTGAATAGGCCTATCTTTTTGTATGTTTGGGAAGTTCTCTGCTAGGATCCTGTTAAACAAATTTCCTAGACCATTAACTTCTGTTTCTAGGTGCTCCTCTACACCCATTATCCTTAGATTAGGCCTTCTGATGGTGTCTTCCAGGTGTTGGATAGATCTATCATACTTCTTGGACTTGTCTTGGATGGTTGTATGTTCTTTCTCTATAATATCTAGGCTGTCTTCAATCCCTGAGATTCGATCTTCTGCATGGTCTAACCTGCTGTCAAGACTCTCTACTTTGTTTTTTATCTCTTTTCCTTCTAATTGGTCAGCTTTGATGGCTTCAAGTTCTTTGTTGAAGCTCTGTTTTAGGTCTTGTATGAATTTCTTTACTTCCTTAATTTGGTGTTCAGTGTTTGTTCTCAAATCACTTAGTTGATTGGTTATGGTTTCTTTGGACTCCCTTTCCTTCTGTTGGGTTCCATTCAGCATTCCCTTTGTGGTCTCCGTGACTTCCTTCAGCTCTTTGTTAATGGATTCCATGAATGCCTTTAGTGATCTTTGTGTGTTCTCTACCTGGTCTCTCAATTCCTGAATTACTCTTTGATTAGCTTCCTCCCGTTTGTGGGATTCCTGCAGTTCTCTTTCCTCCCGTTCGTGGGATTCCTGCAGTTCTCTTTGAGTGTTCTCAGCCTGCTCACGCCATTCCTCCCTTTCTCTTTGACTATTCTCAAGTTGTTCACGCAAATCCTGTATCAGTTTTTGAGTAGCTTCCTCACGCTTATGATATTCCTGTATAAACTTTTGGGATGCCTCCTCTCTCTCCCTATCACGCTCATACAGAGTCCTTTGTAAGTTGTCAAACTTCTCATTTATCATGTTTGCCACCAGTGTTTGTAGAGCTATTTGGGAACTCTCCTCTGGATTGTTCATTATCTGATCTGACCCTTGATTATCAAGGTTGGGAATTGAGATACCCGGATTTGCCATTTTTCTTGTGTTTTTCCGGCTTACTCTGCCCATTTGAGATGAAAATAGCACCAGTTTTGTGCTAGAACACTATCTTAAGGCAACCATCAACCAACGTTTGCATTTATACAGTCAATAGTCTACAGATACAATCTAGTTCAACAGATACATCTATTCAACATCAAACAACTATATGTTAATGGGCTTCGAACCGCAGAGAAGAATTTGGAAAACCAGAAATTTTTAGGGTTAGGGAGAGATGTGGGTAAAAATTAGGAATAGATTGGTGTGGGGAGGCACAGGGAGAGTTAACTATGTCCTAATCTCAATGCAGGAAATAGGTTGGGTAGGATGCAAGTAGAGAGGGAGAGAAAAAGAAGAAAGGGAAAGGGAAATGAAAAGAGACCCGAAAAAAAATTAGAAATGTAAAAATTAATATAGTTATGGAGATTGAAAGACTATCTATTTAGAGAGGAATGTGAATATAATGAGAAAACAGGAGGGAGATAGAGGAGATGTGAAAAACTTAAAAAATGCTTAAAATATTATATAGGTATAAAGAGGTAGTACTGCTATTAAGGTATTTAAGTCTCAGAGGCTTTGGATTGAGTAATAAATTTGTGGATTAAGTGTGTACACAATGGGGGATAGGGTCTACTAGTTAACTATGGGTTTATCTAAGGATGTGCAGGACAAGAGTTAAGTCACATACAGAAGAACAAAAGAAAGGAAAAGGTGAAAAGGATAAGAAAGGGAGAAAAAGAAAAGATCAGAAGTTCAGTAGAGCTAGACAAAAAACAAAAAGATAATTAAGAAAGAAAGAAAAAGAGAGAGAAGACAAGAAAAGAAAGGAAAACGTACATTCACGGATTCCTAAAATAAAAATTATAAGAGGGAAAAAAAAGTTACTGGAAAAGAATTATTTTTTCAAAAAAGGCAAAAATTAAAGATTAATAAAAGTTTTAGAAAAGGAAAAAAAAATTTTATATATATAAGGTACCAAAAAAAAAAAAAATAGAAAAAAGAAAAGAAGAAAAAAAAGTTCTTTGATTTTTTTTTTTTTTTTGATTTTTTTGGGAGGGGTGGGAAGAATCCTGTATCTCCCTTTTGTCTGTAACCAGCCTCTTGTTGGAGTTTCTGGTCAGCTTGAGGTCCTGTGGTTTGATTAGTTTCTTGAGTCACTTTGTTCAAACAGGCAGAAAAATGCTCTGCTTTACCCAAGATTTTGAGATCCCCCTCCCAGGTTAGTTTAATGGGAGGGTGATCTGCTTTGAGAATCACAAAAGAGGGGTGATGAGGCTAGGTTCTGGTAGAGTTGAGGCCTTTCAACAAACAGTAGCTTTTCCCTGGGTCTATTTTGTGAAAAATTCACAGAGCCCACCCTGGAGCCATTCTCAGGGTTTCTGTTTTTCAATTGATTGTGGAGGCTGCTAGAGGGAAGGGGCAGCCTCTGGCTCTGGTTACCCAGTGAGGAAAGCCACTCCAATGGCTGGTGCCTGAGCTGGGTGACTTTTCCCTGGATGGAGCTGAGTCTGGCAGGTCACTTTGCCGTTAAGTTCTTGTGACCTGTTATATGACTCGTTTTATTCCAAGGCCTGAGTTGGAGCTAGCAGCTCCTCCGAGCTTTGTCGGTATCCAAGATGGAGATCACCGGTGCTGGGGGGGGAGGGGTGGCCTTCCCTCCTCTGCTCCCGGAGAAGGAGTGAGGATGTCGGGCTTCTACTCACGCCGAGTCTTGGATCCTGGGTCGTCTCTGGTCTGCAAACTGCAGGATGAAGATGTCCGCTCCTTGTCGGTTCTTGCTGGTGTTGAGTAGAATCCTCTCACCCGCTGCGTCTGGCTCCTTCATCCCAGACTCTCTGTGTGAGTGCTCAGGTATGGCCGCAGCTGCGGTCGCTGCCGCGACCCTGCCTCCGTCGCCGCGGCTGCTGGCAGGCGCTCAGATGTGTCTCCTTGTCTTGGCTTCCCCTCTCTTGTCTAACTCTCTGTCCTGTGATGGCACACTTGGTGTGATTCTCTGGCTTAGGACTGTTCACTGGAACTCTAAACCTGCTTTCTATGCGAGAGCTTGTTCAGATTCCAGCTTCTCCTCCGCCATCTTCCCGGAACCATCCATGAGTACATTTCTTATCAAGCATTGTAGCCTCCTCCTTTGTTTCCCCTTCCCATCCCTTCCCATCCTCCTCCCACCCCCCAATCCTCTCCCCACCCCATTACCTTGCCCATGTAATTGTAACCCCTCTGTACAGAATTTTCACAATTTAAAAAAAAAAAAAAAGAAAGAAAGACAAATTATGAGGCCTCTCCTTACTCATCCCATAAGCTTCTCCTGACAGAACTGATGTTGGATTTGTCTCAGATAATACAGAAAATCAGAAAATCAGCTTTGGCAATCAAACAGGTACTGGGGATGATTAGTACAATATATTAATTGCACAGTTTCAGCCTGTAGGCCAACACAAGGTGCTACAGCTGGCTCCGGCTTTAGCTCTTAAACTAATGCTAGTGTTGCCACTAGAATGGGCTCCAAAAAGAGTCAAAAAAATTCTAAAAGTCTAAAAGTGCCTACCAACTCCACAAAAAACTCACTTTGTGAGTTGGTCCTAAGGTATGAAGTTCAAACTGGATTTGGGAAGAATTTCATTGTGTCTAGAGCCCATGAGGACTTCACACCTACTGAACTTGTTTAGGATTTCTAGTGTTAATGACCAACTGTCCATTCCCTGGAGAGCAGCAGAGCTTGGGTTTTCCTGATCATCTCAGTACACTATTCTCAGTGCCTGGGGGAATGCTGTTACACTGTAGGTGGTTCATATCTATGCAATGGATTAGAACAACCAGCTCTTTTCCAAATAATCCAGTTTGATTAGAGTCTCACAATCTGCTATAAGCTTTCCTTGCTCTGTCTATATATAGGTTAAGGAAACTCCTTTCAGATAGAATCAGGTGCCCCCTTCATAAATATTAATTCTTATCCTTGTGCATCAAATTGTTGAAGTTGGATTAAGAGAACATTTTTTCATTCAAAAATAGAGGCACAAAAAAGATTCCGAAGATTCCACAGCTCTAAACAGCACACTGTAAAGGGCCAGCCTAAGCCAGCATCTTCATAGCACATAAACATGGTGCTGACAATAACCAATGAGGGTGCTTCTCTGATTTGAGCACTCCATTTTCAGGCACTATTTCCAATGCTTTTCCTGCAGGTCAAGAGTTTCACATTATTAGAATTGGCACTCATATTTTGAACAGATAGTTCAGTGCCAGGTGGATGTTGGCAAACATCCAGTAGATGGTCAGCAGAGTTAGGTTGCATGTTTTGAAGAATTCACCAACTCCAACAAGTCTAAGTGTAGGATACCTTGTAAAAGACTCATCTGTACCCAAGTCACAATGCCTATATTTTAGTCCATGATACCCTTATGGCATCAGGGATATGTAAAATTACTCTAGGGAGATATCTGTTATTCCAATAACAGGTAAAATCTTTCCTCCATTACTTATTGTGATCAGAAATGCATAAGGATTCCTATTAGCGTATGTGGACAATTTGTAAACTGTAGCTTTATTTAATATATCATTGATTCTTAAAAACATCAAACGGATATTTGATTCACTTTACAAGATTACTTTCTGAGTGCTTGAAACAACTGCTGGCTTCAGGGAGACTTCTAGTCCATGAGACAAGCAGGATCGCTGTGGCTCCAAAGGCCCCACATGTGTACAAAAGGGCAGCACTTGTGGTGAGTAAATATTTCCACTCACAGAGCTTCTCTGTCTCTGACCACAATTCCAGTCATCTTTTCCTAGACACTGTCTCCAGGTACTCCAGTATGCCCTAAGTTGTGAATGGTCCTTGTTTTTCTAGCCCATAAAAATTGAAGAGCTACAAGTGGTAGAGCACTGGCCTTGAGCTAAAGAGCTGAGGGACAGCGCTCAGGCCCAGAGTTCAGATCCCACGACTGGACCAAAAATAAATAAATAAATAAAAAAGAAATGCAAATCAAAACTACATTGAGATTCCACCTCATCCCAGTTAGAATGGCCATTATCAAGATGCTGGATGGGGAAGTGGCCAAAAGGGACTACTGCATTGTTGTTGGGAGTGTAAACTTGTTCAACCACTCTGGAAAGCAGTATGGAGGTTCCTCAAAAGCCTAAACATAGAGCCCCCCTATGACCCAACAATCCCACTTCTGGGCATTTCCCCAAATAACCACAAACCAGGCCATACCAGAGCTATGTTCATTAGTGTGGGAATCAGGTCAAGGATTTCCTAGAGGACAGAGTTGAGAAATACACACATATCCACACGACACAGACATAAAATGTAAATTTGAGCATGGATATACACACATATACACACACTCCCATTGTACACACATATGCATACTTGTCCAAGCATGCCTATACACACATGCAGTTTTTAAAAAAAATTATTTAAACAATTTTCCCCCTCCCACTCCCCAAATTATGCCAACATCAAATAAAGTGAAAAAAGGGGTTGTAAAAACAAATTGTTTAAATAGGGATACAGGTGGACCCATTGCAACAATGAGATGTACAATGAGATGTCGAATAACGAACTTTACAACTTTGGCTAGAGGGGGGTTGGGGAGATGAGAAGGGATGGGAAGGGGCGACAAAAAAAAAAAATTGAAGACCTAAAATGTAAAATAAAATACTACACTACAGACAACATAAAAGAAGAAATATTTTATTTAGACAGTAAGGTACTGATTAAAACTTCAAATATCTCAGTAAATAAGAGCAAAATTTGACAAATGGGGTTACACTGAATTAAAAATGTGGCACAACACAATAAATAGTAACTAGGGTGAATAGATGGCTTATAGAATTAGCTTAACATCAGACAAGAACTTCATTATCAGAATATGAAGGAAGGTTAGAAATCTAAACTCTTAAGTAATGTCAACTAAACTCTTAAGTAATGTCAACGAACACATTGGCAAGCAAATTTAAAGATATTCCTGAAATCTGGAAGTATATGGGGCCAATTAAAATACAAAAATAGATGCTCAACATCCTTGGCATAAAGGAAATACAAAGACAAAGGACATTGAATTTTCTACACTTCAATGACAATTTCTATCACCAAGAACACAAATAAATGCTGGCAAAATAAAGTAAAGCGATCACTTATACACAATTCATAGGAATGTCATTTCATACCATGGAAATGCATGTAGTTTGTCACAAATTATAAATAGCTGGATGCCTGTCGCTCATGCCTGTAATCCTAGCTACTCAGGAGGCTGAGATCTGAGGATTGTGGTTCAAGGCCAGCCTGAGCAGGAAAATCTGTGAGACTCTATTTTTTTTGGGGGGGGATGGGTCCTGTCGTGGGGCCTGAACTCTGGGTCTGGGCGCTGTCACTCAGCTCTTCAGCTCAAGGCTAGTGCTCTACCACTTGAGCCACAGCTCCACTACTGGCTTTTTTGTTTTTGCTTATGTGGTGCTGAAGAATCGAACCCAGGGCCTCATGCATGCAAGGCAAGAGCTCTACCATTGAGCCACCTTCCCAGCCCCTGTGAGATTCTTATCCCCAAAAATCCACTAGAACATCAGAAGTGGCACTGTGGCTCAATCTGTAGAGCACTCTTCTTAAGTTGCAGAGTACAGGGACAGCACTCAAACTCAGAGTTCACGCCCCATGACTGAGAAAAAAAAAACACAAAAACGATACATAGATTGAAGATATGAACCAATACCACTACCTTATGAGACTGAGGTTCATTGCATATGTACATGTATGTGTATAAATAAACCCTTTAGAGAGTTAACATGTGCTACTAAGAATGAAATAGTAAGTGATACAATTATATAATATAAGGAGTATACAAGTTTAAAGGGTCAGTGGAAACCTCATTAAAATTTTTTCCTACATCAAATACAGTGAAAATGGGTTATACTTTGGGGGAGGGACAAACAAAGCAACAAAGAAATCATATTATGAATATGTTAGAAACAATCACATGAAAGAAAAACCACTTGAATCCTTATCTAGAGGTGCATTTCACCTAATATCAACTTATCTGACCATTTTTGCTTGTCTCAGACATATACTAGTTATTGCAAATTATGTAATTGTAACCCCTCTGTATGATATTTTCACAATAAATAGAAGTTTTTCCTTCTACAATCTATAGTACATTTGCTGATTTGTTTAAACTGCGGTGCACATTTTCTGATACGTAGTACGTGACTATGGGCAAGTGCATCATCATGTGCATGGAAGGTTTTGACATTTTGCAGAGTGTGTACACTTCTCTGAAGTAGCTCTGTTCTCAAGGGCCATTGGGGTCTCTGTATGGTATTTGTGTCTAATATATTTTGACAAGTAGAAAACATAGAGTTGGTACCGATATTGATTTAGGCTCATGGCAGAGAAGAATGTCTTCTATTACCATATGTTCTCAAAAACATGTCCTGAAAAACAAAACTAGATTGTGAAAGCAGGTTGAGTAAAAATTACCTGCGTAAATGTGGAAGTTCAGAATGCAAATGTGACATTCAATTTAGGCATTAACCTTGACTTATTGAGACTAACTTACTGAGGATATTTTTATGATGTACTAATCTGTGAATTTATCAGAATATATTAGATATAAATTCTAGAGCCCTTAGTAACATGTTGTTGGTTTCAGCATCATCATTGCTTCCAGGGAGAAGTAAGCAGGTATATTTTTGGAAGCCTGTGCAAATGAAATTTTATGGAACCCTGCCTAGATCAACCAGCAACGTTCTGTGGACATTAAATTTATGAACTGACCCATTGGGTCTGATGCCTGAATAACTTTGGTTGATATCCCACTACAATACATTTTTTTCTGTCCATTTCACCATGCACCTGACATGGGATCCTCTGATGAATTCAGTTGCATCATTCTGAATGACTTTTCAGAAAATAGACACAGATATTGGAGTAAACGTATCAAAGTTAACTTCAACACTAGGGACTCACTATCTGTGGTCTTGAAGGAAACCATAGCACCCGAGATGAATAAGGAGAACCTGCAAATGTGTTTCCAACCTATGTTTTTCTTCTGGATGCAAGGCCTCAGATGCAGAGCTCTAGGGAAGAATTTAATACATTCTTCCTGGGGATTCACAAGAGTTTTCCATGAAAGATGGACTATACTATACATGTTTGTGAATAAAAAACCCATGTGCACATGTGCAAAGATATCTATATATATATATACACACACACACGTGTGTGTGTGTGTGTGTGTGTGTGTGTGTGTGTGTGTGTGTGTATACCTGAAACTGTGGGCCTCAGTTTGAGCCAGGATTTCAGCTTAGCAGATACTTCAGGGGATGTACCTTTCGACTTTCACATTCCTTTTCCTCCAGCTTCCACTCTTTGTTAGTCCTTGGCTGGCATTATGTGCTTTTCTACAATGAAGCACTGAGCACACATGGATGGAGATGGGATGTTGCTGGTGTTTTGGCCCTCTACACTTTAGAAAAAGATCGCAGTAACAGGCGATGCTTCCAAGGCATGAAGAGAACAAGCCCTAAGTAACTTATTAATCTATTTCCATTTACTGTTTTGTTCTCAGAATAGGCAATGCCTGAGGGAACTTTAGGTGCACAGATGAGTGTTCTCTTTCTTCTCTACCATGACAACCCATCCTTATGCACCAGTAAAAAGCTCAGTTTCATGCTTGTACCTTTCATCTATGATTCAGTACATTTATACCTACTAGTAGGAAATGAATTTGGTTTCCTTCCATATATGGCTTCTCTTTCCAGGGTTGTAAGCACTTCACTTTACTCAACTATCTTCTTAATATCAAAAGTCACTGCAGATTATGATGGGATGGATGTTATTTCAAACAATTTGAGTCAGTGTCACCAATTCTGTACTAAAAGGCTTCAGATATTCTCTTCCCTCCTATTATACACACACACACACACACACACACACACACACACACACATATGTGTATGTATGTATGTATGTATATATATATATATATATATATATATATATATATATATATGTCCTTATCTTTTATGCCAGTAGTATATTTGCTTATCTTTTTTTCTTTAGTGCTTATACTGGAAATTCAGGGCATGTGCACTGTACTGAGCTTTCTTGCTCAAGGCTAGTGCTCTACCACTTGAGCCACAGCTCCACATCTGATACTTTTTGGTTGTTAAATAGAGAAATGAATCTCACAGACACCCCAGCCCAAGAAAGCTTCAAAACATGATCACCACATCTCAGACCCCTAAGTACCTAAGACTACAGGCATGAGGCACCAGTGCCTAGCTTAGCTTATTTTTCTTATTCCATAGTATTTATCCATGTTAAGCTAAATTTCCTTCTCTTAATTTCCCAAAACAGATTTGTATACTTTTGTTTCTGTGCTAATATGAAAACATTGAGAATTATAATCTCAGCAAATCTCATAACTACCTATAGATATGAAGAGAAGTATTGTCTGGATTAGTAAAATATCATTCATGGTATTGACTACTGATAATAATATTTATACATGAAATCTTTCCTGTAGATAAGTGGACCATGGCAATTACACAGCAGTAGATGAGAGATTTAACTCAGTTCTACACCCACAATCTTTCTCAATTTCTGAACAATATGGTACTTGTGCCAAATAATTTTTCATATGGTAGTTCCACCTGCAAACCATGAACTTTGATCATAGTCACATGGTCTGTGTATGTCCATTTTTATGCCTTCTTCTACATCCTTTATTCTCTCCTACAACACTAATTATTTTTATTCAATTTCAGCTTCCTGAAGGAGCAAAGATTACAGGTATGGGATATTTATGCTTGGTTTGCTTTGTACTCTTGATTGGCCTTTCCTCCCAAGGCTGATGCTCACCAATTGAATCACACATGCACTTCTGGATTTTGTTGGTTAACTGGAGAAAAGTCTGTCAAGGAATTTTCTACACTAGTTGACTTTGGCTTAGTATCTGCAATTCTCAGGTTCTTGATTATATAAGATTACATGCATAAGGCCCCAGCACAGATAATTTTCCAGACTTTCTGGATGTATTTCCAATCTCTAATTTGTATAGAGCATTACCATCATTTGAAGGGATTTAAAATATTTTAGTATGTTTTTGAATTTGTACAAATTATATTATGATAGGCATCCATTGTGGCATTTCCATATATGAGTACAACACACTTGGAATAAATTTACTTCTTATTTTTGGTTTTTCTTTTTCTTTTTTTGCGTGGGGGTCCAGTCGTGGGGCCTGAACTCTGGGCCTGGGTGTTGTCACTCAGCTCTTCAGCTCAAGGCTAGCACTCTACCACTTGAGCCACAGCACCACTTCTGGAATTCTTTTCTTTTTGCTTATGTGGTTCTGAGGAATCGAACCCAGGGCCTCATGCATGCAAGACAAGTGCTCTACCACTGAGCCACCTTCCCAGCCCCTTATTTTTGGTTTTTCTACTAAAGAAATTCAGCAATGATTTTGAGAACTACCTTTGTGTTCTAGATGATCTTTATGAAGAACTACTTGGTTTGTTTCTTACAGATCCAGGTACAAATGTGCTTGAATGACAAATAGGAGTGCGAGTTAACCACCTATGAATATAATTTAAAAGTCATCATTGAAATGAGAAGCCTCTAGTTCCCATGGCATTTGAGAAAAACTGTACCAAGACAGAAATAAACAATGAAAATGTAAACCCTTTCTCTATCAGTGGGACCCTTTAAGGCAATAATCTGCAGGTTCTTTGTTTACACGGTATTTTTAAAACTGTATCTTTTTTGGTCAAAATTTTATTTATTCCATCCTAGTAAAAAACATGCAGATCAAGTTTAAAGAGATGGAAATGCTAACTACCTTGATTTGATCATTATAATTACATTATATTAATTATTAATACATGTATTAGTCACATTGTACGCCCACAAGTGTGTACAACTAAAGTAATAAAATTAGCAGAAAAAATGAAACAAATTAAAATTAAATGTGATTACTAGGAAATAAGGTGAAAATATTAAAGGTATGTGAGCTACTACTGTGTTTGCATGGTGTGTGTGTGTGTGTGTGTGTGTGTGTGTGTGTGTGTGTGTGTGTGTTTGTATGCGTGTGCATACCAGTCCGGGAGACTGAACTCAGGTGTTGTCCTTGAGCTTTTTTGCTCAAGGTAAGGCTTTACTACTTGAGACACAGATCTTTCAGCTTTTTGGTGGTTAAATTGGAGATGAGTGTTTCATGGACTTTGTTGCCTACGCTGGCTTTGAACTGTTATCCTCAGATCTCAGCCTCCTGAACAGCTAGCATTACAGACATGAGCCATTGGTCCCCATCATTGCATGTTATTTTTTAACTTTTTGTACATTTTTATTGAAAGAATACTGTACAGAGGGGTGACAAGGTAATGAGTACATTTCCTATTGAGCATTGTTGCCTCCTCCTTTGTTTTTCTCCTACCATCCCTTCCATCCTACCTCCACAACTACTCCCCCCACCAAAGTTGTAAAGTTCATTTTCAACATAGTATTTTGTACATGTCATTGTTATAGTGGTCAGCCTGTATATTTATTTAAGTATTTTGTTTTTTCCCTTCCCCTCCCTGAATTACAGAAGTAAAACTGTACCTTGCAGGCATTTAAACAATTAGTAAATTAGTTAATATATATGAAGCTACTTCATATACATTATTTCAATACTGTGATTCTAGCATGCATCTCAGACCTCATCCCTGAGCTTTGGTATGCATATCATCATTTAAAAATACATTTCTTCTGCCCACACTGCTATGCTCTCATTTAACTTAAAGGTCTCTTGACCTAAAGTTTATCTTGAGGTTTGCCATTAACTCATCGCCCACATCCAATATTCAGTTACAGTAACACTGCAAAATTTTGTATGGCTTGATGCGTAACTCATTGTAGTTTTTGTTTCTATTGTATTGATTGCTAAAATGATTTAATGAGTTTCAACCATCCATTTGGCTGAGCGACTGTTTCTTTCAGTGTGCTGAACCTTTTCAATTTGATGCACAAAAAGCTTCTATAAATTTCCATTCTTGGGTAGAATTTAGGGCCTTGTAAATAAGAAAAATATTCTACCACCTAGTTGAGTTCACACTTAAATCTTTCTTTTTCTTTTCTTTTTTTTTTTTTGGTCTGGTCGTGGGGCCTGAACTCTGGGCCTGGGCACTGTCCCTCAGCTCTTCAGCTCAAGGTTAGTGCTCTACCACTTGAGCCACAGAGCCACTTCCAGTTTTTTTTTCTGCTTATGTGGTGCTGAGAAACCGAACCCAGGGCCTCATGCATGCAGGGCAAGCGCTCTACCACTGAGCCACCTTCCCAGCCCCACACTTAAATCTTTCTATTATTTTATAACAGGTGTGAGATCTACTAAGGTTATCGTTATTTTATGTTGACCCTCATTTTCACTACTACTTTCAATGTTCCAGTATCTTTTTGAGAACTAATCAATTTTCATTTGAAAATATATATATATTCAAGGACAGGCTTTAGTTTCAATGGATAACCAATTTAACGGCTCCATGCCTTACTTTGGGTGCCATCTCTAGGCCATGTATTTTTTGCCAATTCTACAAAAATCAGATATCTGTAGCTGTTACAAGTATTTCTGTCTTATTTTTTTATTGATTTATATGTTTTTCTGTTATTTGGCACCATAGCATAAGAGAAGGACAGTGATTTTTCAGTACTGTTCTTTTTTTTTTTTTAATTTTATTTTATTTTGTTTGAGAACATACTGTACAGAGTGGTTACAATTACATGGGCAGGATAATGCATACATTTCTTACCAAGCATTGCAGCCTCCTCCTTTGTTTACCCTTCACCTCCCTTCCCAGCCTCCCCCCTCCCCCCCCACCCAATCATACCCCCCCCTCCCCCCCACCACACCGACATTGTAAAGCTGGTTTTGACATGACATTTTGTACTTCTCATTGTTGCAACAGGTCCACCTGAATCCTTAAACGACTTGTTTGTCCCCGTCTCCTCCACATGTTATACTGACATTTCAGTACTCTTCTTATGTCTTACCATTACTCTGAATAAAAGAATTCCTTTTTCAGAAAATGTAGTCTGACTGTTCTATTTCTGTCTAGGAAGGGATAGGAATTTTGATGGAGATTGAACTGAACTTGTAGATGTTTTTCAGTAATATGGCTATTTCCACCATACTGATTCAGCTCATGCAGAATCATGGAGATACGGATTAATATATGCATTCTGTAGATTGCTGCTTTAGGATTTTTACTTCAGTCTTATAACCCTTCTGTTTTGTACAAACTCCTTTTGATTCATTGCTGCTTGCTACTATGCTTTTGCTCCCGACATCTTTTCCTTCATTCCTTGTACTATTCTTGAGTTTCTCTTGTTCATTGAAATGTAGTGCAAGTTATTTAGTTCAGTATTCCTTCTCTTTGTTTAAGCAAAGTTTGTTAGTTCCTTTAAGTCCTCATTTTTCTATAACTATGTAGTTTTGATGTTCTTTTCATTTTCATTTGTTCCTAGGACCAGATTATTTCTTGAAATGTGCCCTGAAAATCAATTCACTTTATCATGAAGCAATTTTTTCACTGAATAATTTTAATGCAATTATTATTTAAGTAATAATTATATTTCGGAATGGTCCATGGATTCTTAGCTTCTCCAGAGCATTTGTCATAAAGAGGTGTTGAATCTTGTCAAATACTTTGTTTATATGATTTTGTAGTTGCTGTCCTTGTTTCTGTTGATGTGTTCAATCTGATTTGATCATAGAATACAACTTCTTTGGATAGTTGTTAAATTAGGTTGGCTGGAATTTTGTTGAGAAGTTTTGCATTGATGTTCATCCAAGAAATGGGTCTACAGATCTCTTTCATTGCTGAGTTTATGTGGTTTTTGGATGAACGTTTTGCTGGTTTCAAAGAAGAAGTTTGGTAGTGATCTTTCCCTTTTTGTTTCATTGAAGATTTTAAGAAATAATGGAGTGAGTTCTCTTTGAAAGCTTTATAGAACTCAGCTATATATTCATCAGGTCCTGGGCGTTCCTTGGATGGGAGGTCTTTTATTGCCAGTTCAATTTCATTACTTGTTATGGGTCTATTGTGTTGGTTCCAATCTATTTTGTTGGTTGGAAAATATCAACATTCTCTGGAAATTTCACCATTCCTCCAGATTCTCCAATTTGTCATGATAAATGTTTACAAATTATTCCCTTCTAAAGTTCTAAAGTTTGATTGTATCTCTCTTGATTTTCCCATTTTTGCCTCTAATTTTCTTTATGTGTGTACATACTCTTCTTTTGGGGATCAGATTTGCTAAGAGTATGGCAGTTTTATTAATTTTCTTAAAAGAACCAATATTTTGTAATGTTTTATGGTATTTTCTTCTCTACTTTATTTGATTTAATTTTTAGTGTTTCAACCTTGTAGTTTGGCTTTTGGTTTATTCCTGTTCTTCAAGAACCTTAATTTTCATCATTAAACTACTGATTTGAGATTTCTCCAACTTGTTTTTGTAAGCACAGAGTTATAAATATTCCTCTGAGTACTGTCTTCATTGAGTCCTAGAGGATCTGTATTTTATGGGTTCATATATGTTGTTTAATAAATATTTGAATTCCCATTCTAATCTCTTCATTCTGTGATATATTATTCAGTATCCACACATTACACAATTTTCTGTCATAGCATTATGTGTTGAGCTGTAATTTTATTCCATTTTGATATGTCAGGATGCAGGGGAATAATATCATTTTTTAAAATTTGCACAGATTTGTTTTGTGACTTAAAATATAATCTACTTGGTAGAGAATCCATTGAGTTGTTGAGAGGAATGTATATTCTGATGCTCCTGTCTAAATATTCACTACATATCTGGAAAAACTAGGAGGTCTATACAATCATATATGTTTGAGATTTCTTTGCAGAACTTTTCCTGGATGATCCAGAGATGACAATGATGTGTTGATGTTACCCATTATCAATGTGTTTAGATCTATGTGCATTGTTAGATTAAGATGCAGTGCTTAATAAAATTGGGTACTCCAGCATTTGGTGCATAGATATTTAGAATTGGTATATCACTCTGAGAAAGAGTTCCCTTTATTAGTATGTAATGTCCTTCTGTGTTTATTCTCATTAATTTAATTTGATGTCTATTTCATCTGATATTAGGATTGCTACTCCATCCTATTTTATGTGGGTTATTTGCTTTCTATTTGATAATTTTTTTGGTTGGGACAGCAGATGGATATGTTTTATATCTAGATCCAATTACTCAATCTATGTCATTTAATTGTAGAGTCAAGTCCAATAAAATTGATATTTGGGACTGAGAATTATTTAATAACTCCTAACATGTTACTCACCTGTCTTCTGTATCCTTGATTATCTGCCTTATTGCTTGGTTATACTGTGTATGAAACTTTAATTGCCATTTTCCTGTACTTCTATGGATTCTGTAAGTAATTCGTGAATTACTTATATTTTAATATTGCCTCAATTATTAACTTTGAAGGTTTGTTGATTTCATCACATTAATTTCTTTAGAATGTGCACAGACACATGAATAACTTTATACACATAGACATGACAAAAAAGAATGAAAAGTACTTTGATCCTCTTTACTTTTTTATAGTCATTCTTTTCAATATCTTAATCTAAATATATTGGGAAGTGATTACTGCATTGTGCCACGGTGGCCTTGGAAATTGGATTTCAATGTAAAGCTTGCTGACATTCTCATCCCCCTGTTGGAAGATACTCTCTCCATAATAAGCACCTTGGAATTGGATGACTTCTTTTACTATTGTTGTATGAATAAGAAATAAAATTCCATCACCTGATGGTTAAGCTCTTGTTTTGCTTGATACTGCATTAAGTGGTTTTTTTTTACTATGTTGGGTCTATGAGCATAACTTGCTCTAGAATCTTCCTTAAATGACACTTAGCTTCTGAAAGACATTCTTACACTGAAGATTTGTTAGTTACTCTGACCTGCAATATAACCACATTACACAAACTAGGTGGCTTGAAATAAAACTTTTCTCATATGTGGAGATAGTTACCAAAGGTGAAAGCAATAGAATATTTGTTGTCTCATGAAAGCCAGCCCCACCTTTAATGGAAAATGATTGCTGTGGTTTATGTGGTAGTAGAGATAAAGCAAACTATCTTGTGCCTTGACTAACTTTTTAAATTTCATTCATGACAAATTTCCTTCATGTCTTTCCTTAATCCTGTATACACACACGAAACTATATTCACATTAGATCCCAATTTAGGGTAATTTTTTAACATATATAAGGGAAAGAAAGCAAGCATTCCATACTTCAACATCCTAAGTTTGAAATACTCGTCTTGAAATTCTGTGTTCATTATTCAGATTGACTTTCATGAACTACTAGTTTGTTTTGTTTGTGGTAGTTGCTATTAAAGAGAACAAAAAATATCCTAATCTTTTACATAACTTGACTCTGGGATTTTATATATATATAATGTTCAATATGGAATTTCAACAACATTTAAAGATCCCCTCATTTGCCTCTTTGGAAATTATAATATTCCAAGCCACAATCATATGAGAGAAAAAAGTCCATAGCAGCACTTACAGGACCATCAGGAAGAATATCTGCCTAGATTGGTACATTTCTGAAACTTTACAGGTTCACAGATAAGAACAGGAAGGGTAGGCAATAGTAAAAATATCAAATTTGGGGCCATTTCAGGTGTTAGGAGAGTATGATAGGAGGAGATTGGATTTATGAACCTATCAAATTTTGTGATATCGAAGAGTAAGTACTCAAATATAATAGAATAGGATAGTCCCTTAGGTTGGAAAAGAGAAACGTTAGATATGACAAGAGGGTTTTTTTTTTTAAGTTTTAGCCTTAATAATTTTCTTAAAAAAATCAGGAAATGACTTGAAAGTGTAGAGATATGTTCAGCAGGGTGCAGGTAATCAGGAAACATTCTGAATCGACAAGAATTAAACAGGAATTAATGTGTGGTTCAAGTTGTTGATTGCTAGCTTTGAAAGGAGAAGTACGTGAGTCCCTGAGTTTATAGCCCTGTATTACCACACATATACATATGCTCCTGTGTAAGATATGTTGCATGAAGAAAGTCAGGCTCAGAAAGTGAAAGTAGGGGGCTGGAAAGGTGGCTCAGTGGTAGAGTGCTTGCTTTGCAAGCATGCGACCCTGGATTCGATTGCTCAGCAGAAAAATCTGGAAATGGTGCCATGGCTCAAGTGGTAGAGTGGTAGCCTTGAGCTGAAGAGCTGAGAGACAGTGCCCAGGCCCAAAGTTCAGGCCCCACACCTGGCAGAAAAAAGGAAAGTAAAAGTAGGTATGGGTTCTCTCATATGTAATATTAGATAAAAATTATGCTCATGAAATATAAATTTATGGAGCCCACATATATTCACTTACATATATATATGATCAATCTGACTAAATTATAGTACATATCAATCTAACCTTTCAGAAAAATTAACAGACTATAAAAAATGAGCACCAGAAGCATATCTTCTTGGGGTCTTTTAAGGGGATGTGGAAAGGTGCAAAGGAAAAAGTAGATGGGTGGGCAAATACAACATAATATTGAATGTACATATGTGAAAATGGAACTATTAAAATCAGGGAATACCTGTGGTAGATACAAATGAGAGGAGTTGATGTGACAAAGACCAAAAGAGTTGATGTGACAAAGACAAAGACAGTGACAAAGATGAAAAGACATTGTACAAATTGATTTGTTTTATAATTAATTAAAAGTTTGATTTTTTTCTTTTCAAAAACTAAAAGAAAAACATGTCTACATAAAATACAGTGAAAGCAGGGCTTATACCATGGAGGAGGTACATACAAAGTAACAAAAAAAGCATCTTATAAATATGTTGGAAACAATCGTGAGAAAGAAAAAAAAATGAATCCTCATCTTGGGGGTTTATTTTGCTTAACATCAACTTGTTTAAGAGTTTCTGTTTGTCTCAGACATACACTAGTTATTGCAAATAAGGAAACCATGGGACCTATGTTTCTTTGGGCCTGACTTACTTCACTTAATATAATTTTTTCCAAGTCTTTCAATTTCCTATCAAATGGGGGTGGTGCTGGTGGTGGTGGTGGGATTGGGGGGGATGGGGAGGTGGAAAGGGGAAGGGTTGGGAAGGGTAAACAAAGGAGGAGGCAACAATGCTTTATAAGCCCTGCTTTCACTGTATTTGGTGTTGATATAATTTGTGGAGGGGAAGGGAAAAAACAAACTGTTTAAACAGGGTTAGAGGTAGACCCATTACAACAACGAGATGTACAATACGTTATGTAAAAAAACGAACTTTCAAACATTGGCGGGGTGAGGGGGTGGGTGGTTGTGGTACAGGGGTGTGGGGGTGAGGAAGTGGAGAGGAGAAGGGATGGTATGGGGAAACAAAGGAGGAGGCAGCAATGATTGATAAGAAATGTACTCACTATCTTGCCCATGTAATTGTAACCCCTCTGTATGGTATTTTCAAAGTAAAAAAAATAATAATAAAAAGAGGTGATATCTCAATGTTGTTTTTTATTATTTTTTTTTATTTTGAAAATACCATACAGAGGTGTTACAATTTCATGGGCAAGAAAAAAAAAGAAGCAAAAAGAAAGAAAGAAAGAAAACATGCCTTCCATTTGCTTTACATGGTTATATAACATATATAATGACTGGGATTGTCATAGATAGAAATGTTCTCATTCATGGAGCATCTTCTATTCCTTCACTTTAGTTTACATTTGGGCCTTTTGATCATGTACTGAGTGACCATAAAAAGTTTCCTTCTCTCTATTAGATGGCCCCAAAGAACACATCAGTAGTAACTGCCGTGGTCTTATTACTGCTTCACTTCAGCTGGAATTGGGTAGGATTGTTAACCTTACAAGATGAAAATGGTTTGCGGATTCTTCCTACATTGAAAGAAGAGATGGCCAAGAATAATTTGATCTGGCAATAACAAACCATTTATGTACATTTTAAAAATCATGGCACCCTATAACCATATATGTAAATCATCAGCCTATGTCCTCATCCTATATGTTCATAATGAATTCCTACTATATTTAATGGTGTGTGTTGAGCAAATTTTAAAAGAAGGAAAAGGTGTAGAATGGCATTTAACCATAAGAAAAATATTTCCTGCTTAGTTCATTACATGTACCTGTCATGTTTTTACATCATCACTCAGATGTTTTTGGAATCACAAATGTTGTCAAAGTAGTTAACCCTTCCAAATACAGGAGACTTTTTCCTTGGTGGGCTGTGGTTTCTCTTTTACTTGCTCAGGTTCTGATTCTGATTTGGTAATGGGGAGAACTATTCTCATGATGCTTCTTTGGCTTGGTTGCCTAGGCACATTTTTGACATAACTATTTCCAGAGACAGTTACAGTATATACAATGCTGTATATTCTGTGGCCCAGGCTCTCCATGACATGCTTTTTCATCAAGCAGAATTATAAACAATGGAAAAAAGAAAAGGTTCAGTGCCTTCACCTGCACAGGTAAGAACTTAAAGTTTTGGATGGTACAAACAGTGAAGAACGTCATTTCCTAGACAGGTCTCTTACTGTATAACAGTTTGTAATTGAGGTCTCTTACACATATGTGCTTGTGCTGTTAATTTAAAGCAGGTCAGTAACAAGGGCAAAATATGTTCCCTTTTTCCATAAATTCTTTTAGTTTCAAATAACCTCAACCTGCTCATAGCTAATGTTTTGAAAATTAAAAATTCACCTTTTCCCCGATGTGTTTCTTAATAATAGTAAAGATAATCTACTAAACAGAATTATCCATATTTTTATAAGTGAATTAAATTCATTCAACTTCATGCATTAAAATTTTACCATTTTCAAATTATAGATTCTTACAAACTTAGTTATGTGAAATTGTAGTTAGGAAATTGGGAATTGTATCATTTATGAGTATTTGTATGAAACTGGTTTCTCTTGAAACAAAGCCTTCTATTTCTTTGCTGAGTGACCAGGAAGTCCAAAGATTATTTTGATGATTTTTTGTCCCATAGAATTTTTTCTTTCTTCATTAGGGTTTTCTGCTCTTTTGGAATGCTGAATCTGAAATTTTTATGAGGAGCTTTTCTCATTTCAGATTTTTTGTTTTAAGTCTGGGATGTACTTCATCATAAGATGATGTACCTTTTTTTAGGTGTACCTATTTTATGAATAAAATACAATTTCACAATCTATTTGAGGACAAGAGATTTTGATTGAGAAAAGGAAATTAGAAGAAGAGTGTGACATTGTGAACATTTGGAATTTTCCAGAAGGTCTGACCTCAAGTGGAAGTAGGCAATTTTTCTCCACATAAACTACATGTTCATCAACTGTGTGAATAATAAAATATGGTAGAGTGGGCCATAGGAACTACAAAGGTGGGTTGGATCTAATTGTAATTTCATATAAATAAGCAGATTTCACCCTTAAAATGTATACCTGGCTGGGGCCAGAAATGTCACTCCTGTAATACTAGATGTTTAGAAGTCAGAGATTTTATTATCATGGTTTCAAATCAGTCCTAGCAGAAAAGCCTGTGAGGCTGTTATCTTTATTTAAACACCCAAAAAACTGGAAGTGCAGTAGGGGATCAAGTGATACAGTGCTAACCTTAAGCAGCAAAGCTTAGATACAAAGCCCAGGCACTGAATTCAGCAATATTTCTGGCTCACACATATACACTCACACACAGACAAAAACACACAGTCTTTATACTCTCTGTGCTTACTAACATTTAAGTATTTCAAACTTAAGAAATTTTATTGACTGACTCTTGGATAGAAAAGAAACAGAATAAATTAATAGGGCTGAGCACTGGTGACTCATGAGTGTAATCCTATCCTCCCACTAGGCCGATGTCCTCAGATCTAAGATTACATATCAGTTTAAAGCTAAAATGGGAAGAAAATTTTGTGAGACTCTTATCTTGATTAACTACCAAGAAGATCAAGTGGAGCTATGGCTCCAGTGGTAGAGTGGTAACCTTGAGCAAAACAGCCTCAAGGACAGTGACCAGGTACAGATTTTTATCTCTAGGTTAAGCACCCAAAAAATAAATAGTTAAAAGTGTGTTGTTCAATGTTTATTTAGAATGTTATCATAAAATGTAAATTTTATTTTGCTTAGCTGGTTTCTATGCTGTGAGAAAGTATCAGAGGAAACATTTAATTCTTTTAAAGAGTTATTTTGCTCCCTTCTGTGGAGAATCCATTCAATGGTTTGTTGGCCTGCAACTTAGTCATCTGTGATGAGAACAATCAGTGAAGGAGCTTGTGTGAGCAGATTTTCAATGCATGGCACTGGATAGATGAAAAGAAGATTGGAAGGGCCTGGGCTTCATATAACCCTATAATGATGAGGCCTGTGCTTTATCTTATAGCATACTTCTAAAGCATCAAGAGGATTCTTTCTACTTGTTCCTCAACATGTCACAGATGAGTAGGAGACTACATAGGATGTTATGAATTCAAGGAAATTCCAGAAGGCTGTCAAGCAGGACCTAGTTTCTCATCATTATCCTCTGTCTTTTAAAGGTCACACACTTCTCAGTAGTTCAGGCTAGATAGAGACTAAGTATATACTACATAACCCTTTTGATATATGATGTGGAATCTATAACTGCATTATTAGTGTTATGTTCATACAAATAATATCTTTAATAATTCTATTCTTTAAATCAATGGACTTTTTAGTGTTATATAAAATTCTATACATTTACTGACAAATATCTTATTGTTCTCAGCCTCCTCACACTGTCTGCAGTGAGTTATGTCCTGGATTCAGGAAATCCTCTCAGGAAGGAAAGGTTACCTGTTGCTTTGATTGTACCCTTTGCTCAGAGAAAGAGATAGCTAATGGGATAGGTAAGTGCATGACTTAGGGGCGAATTTATGATTACTCATTTGTGTTACCCAATCCCTGAAACACAAATGTTGTGTATAATAATTGCATACTCAAAGACTTCCTTCTTTTATGGGTGATAGTCACGGCATGTAAAAAAAAAAGATTCAAACTGAAAAAGGAAAATGTAGGAAACACTTTGGGAACATGAAGAAGAAATAGAAATAGTACTGAACATATCAAGGAATAATTGATAATATTTTCTTTTATTGCTAGTAAGTGTTGACATGTTAGTATTATCCCTATGTAGGGATCCCCAATATTCTTTTAAGTAGTGAAAAGTGACTATTGGTTATTTGACTTCCTCACTAGATACGGAGCAGTGTGTAAAGTGTCCTGATCACCAGTATGCCAATGCAGAGAGTAACCAGTCCCTTAAAGAGATGAAAGTTTCCTGGCTTATGGAGAGCTCTTGGGAATGGCCTTGACCTACATGGCCATTTGCTTATGTACACTCATAGGGAATTGTCCTTCGAGTCTTTGTGGACATCAGAACACCTCCACTTTCAAAGCTAGTAATCTCTCATTATCTTGCCCATGTAATTGTAACCCCTCTGTACAGTATTTTCACAATTAAAAAAAAAGCTAGTAACCATGCTCTCAGGTACATCCTGCTCATCTCCTTCATCTTCTGTTCGCACTTTCCTTTGCTCTTTAATAGCTTTCCCAACACAATCACCTGCATTCCACAGCAAACCACGTTTGGAGTTGCATTCACAGTATCTATTTCTGCTGTCTTGGCCAAAACTGTAAATGTGGATCTGGCCTTCAAGGTCACTTCTCTAGGGAGAAACATGAAGTGGCTGCTGCTATCAGGGGCTCCTAACGAACGTCATCATTCCTATCTGTACTCTGATCTAGGTACCTCTCTGTGTACTCTGACTGGGGACTTCACCTACCTACACTTACACAGATGTTCACTCTAAATGTGGCCATGAGCTCATCCTGTATAACAAGGGTTCCCTCACCACTTTCTACTCTGTCTTGGGATACCTGGGCTTCCTGGCCCTGACCAGCTTCATTATGGCTTTTCAGGCCTGGCACCTTCAATGAAGCCAAGTTCCTAACCTTCAGCATGCTGGTGTTCTTCAGTTTCCTGCTCACATTCCTGCCTGTCTACCCCCATGACAAAGGGAAAGTCACGGTGGCTACAGAGGTTTTCTCCATCTTGGATTGCAGTAAGAGTTGCTGGGCTGCATCTTTGCCCCCAACTGCTACCTCATCTTGTTAAGGCCAGATAGAAATTTTCTGCATGGCCTCTGGGACAAAACACATATTATGAAAAATAAGTCCTCTTAAAATTGAACTTACATAGATGACCAAATGTGCAGATGGTTTACATTCTTTTTTCCATCAGATATTAGTTTAAATTGTTGTAAGGAATTCAATGAATAAGTGATTCACACTCATTTTTCTAGTAATGGTTGAGTCACAAGTTGTAACCAAAGCCAGGTAAATTTGAATATCATTCTATTTTTTTGTTATTTCTATTTACTCTGTACTTATCTAATCATCTCAACTAGTGTATTTTCATTGCTTCTAGTTTTCAAATTATGCTTTCTTAAGCATTTGCCTAAATTTCTTTTTTGTTGCTAGTTTGGGAATTGAACTTAAAGCCTGGTACAGTCTATTTATTTATTTATTTATCTATTTATTGCATAAGGATAATGTTTCACCAATTGAACTCTACTTTTTGCTCTGTGATAGTTAACTGGAATTAATATTCTTTTTGATTTCCTGCCCAATTTAGCTTTTAACCATGATCACCAGATCAAAACTTCCTATGTAGCTTAGTTTATACATATTTTCCTAGTTTTTGAAATATAGTTTCTGCCTGCCTATATATCACTATTCTTCTTAGTCACAATTCATTCATATTATGCATTTTTAAAAGGGCATGCTTTCATATACTCAGTTGAATGTATTTTGCTTCATTGTTATATATTTCCATTCACACATCTGCTTTTTCCATATTCCTCAATCTATTTTGTCGGATCCATCTTCCCCATCTCCAATTTCATTCCCACTGTCTTTCCTTTCATTCCTTTTCTTCTTCCTCTTCTGTCTCTGCTTTCTCTGTGTTGTTTCAGAATTTCAAAAATGGATTTTATAAGCTACAAAATACACTTCAATTGTATATCATAATGTATTGCCTTTAAGAAGTAATAGCTAAAAAGTAAAGATTCATAGTAGGTTGTTTACCCATGCTGGATGTATTTTTCAAGTAATTCTTTTTTTATAGCCTTAAAAATATTATCTATACAATATTATATGCTTATTTTGTCGGTCTCTGGGGCTTGAACTCTGGGCCTGAATGCTGTCCCTGCACTCTTCAGCTCAAGGCAAGCACTCTACCACTTAAGCCAGAGCACCACTTCCGGTTTTCTATTGGTTTATTGGAGATAAGAGTCACAGACTTTCCTGCCTGGGCTGGCTTTGAACAGTGATCCTCAGATCTCAGTCTCCTGAGTAGCTAGGACTACATGCGTGAGCCACTGGCACCTGATTTAAGTTATATACATTTTACCTGTCTATAAATACATTTTCTTTTTACATTTCCAATTGATGTGATAACAATTGTTACATTTCTATTATTTTAATTTTATAAGAAATGCATTATTCGAAACAGATTGAACTATTGGGTTTTATATTATGTTTAAAGAAAGACATGACTATTTCTGACAAATGGTCACATAATGGCATGCCTTTCTGCCCTGTGCTTTGGTTTATTGCACCTTTCTTTCTTCTGACATTTGTATTCCTTTATGTGAAAATCTAATTTTTGGTATATCTGAGTACTATAAATGTTCCTTCAACATGCAATTAATGAGTCCAGTGATATTTAATTTCTACTAAGAGAATGATTATATACTAACAATGGACTTCTGTTTAGCTTTAAATTGGAAGTATTGGCAAAAATCCACATTACTATTTATTTTCCTTTCATAAGGCATACTTTGCAAATATTTCTAAATTAGTATTTTATCAAGAGATGGTCAAAATACATTAGTTTCTAGAAAGTTCACATTTTATCTTTCTTCTTTATTTTAATAATTTCTTCAATATAATTGGATTATTATTGGTGAATTAAACACTGATTGCACATTAACACTCGTCGCAACACATGAGGTCCCCAACTATCCATTATGCAGAAGTAAGTGCATTTAAGCCATCAGGAAGGAAAACAAGTTGTAAATCTGAGTAAAAAAAAAGAGATGATTCTTTACGGATCCTGTCAATGTTATGTAAATAGTATGGCCAATTGTAGACATGAAGTTCTGGTATTGACATTAGTAATAATAAAAACATGACAATCAGGGGCTGGGAAGGTGGCTCAGTGGTAGAGCGCTTGCCTTGCATGCATGAGGCCCTGGGTTCGATTCCCCAGTACACTTGAGAGAAAAAGCCAGAAGAGGCGCTGTGGCTCAAGTGGTAGTGTGCTATCCTTGAGCTGAAGAGCTTAGGGACAGCACCCAGGCCCAGAGTTCAAGCCTCATGACCAGACCCCTCCAAAAAAAACCGAACATGACATCCAAAGGATAAATATCCACTTCAACAAGGAGTCATGAGATAAGCAGGTCACTCATAATTGATAGCAAATATCCCAGAGTAGCGTATATTAAATATACACATATAATACTTTATGTATATTTAATGGGTATTCAATGATGAGTCAAAGTGTGGGTGGTCTCAGTTCCCTCACAGCTCCATAGGAAGATGTCCCCACGCTTTGATTACTTTATTTTGATTTGAAACACAAAAACCCAGTGAAACTCTGTTACCATGTGATGTCACATACTTTACTTTATAGTTCTTCCTGGAAGGATACCGAAGGTCATATATTTTCATTCTTTATTTTTGGTATGCCTTGGTGGACACAGAGTTAATACTCCTTATAGAAAAACAAATTGAAGTGAGCCTGAAGTTTTAAGACATGTCTGATCAATCACAAACCACATTTACATACTGAAAATTGTCATCCAAAAATATGCTGTAGAAGAAGAAATACTTTTGTTACATGGAATGTCTTATAACATTTGACTTTGAAAATTACTTATAAATTTCTCTAATATTGAATCTATTTATATTTGAGCGTGATCATGCCATTTTTTTGTTTTTGTTCTTGTGTCAACATTGGGGCTTAAATTCAGGGTCTGTAGTGATACACTTTAGCTTTTTTTCTTTATACAGATTAAGTGAATACATAAATTTCAAACGTTTTACAGCATTGTGGGATACTGATACTTAATCTCACAAACATGTTTGTAGGGTTCATACACTTTATATTCCATTATTGTGTCCATGAGCTTTTATGTACAAAGCAAGCACTCTAACATTTAAGCTATCGGAAAACTAAGAGTGTATCTGATGATTGAATAGAGAAGAGAGTCTCACAGACCTTCCTTCCCAGCCTGGATTTCAATTGTGATCCTCAGACCCTAGACTAGCTGAGTAACTAGGACGATCATCACAAAACACTTTGAAAAAAGGTCTCTTGTTTTCATGGATATCGTGTGGTATTTGATACTGAATTTCCCCAACCACTCCATTTTCTCCAAAATTGGATCCATATCTTGATCATGGTTATATTTGATGGTAGTTGGGTTGTACCATTCCAGGTCTTGAACTGACTTCCTGGGAGTTGTCCTTGAGCATTAATGCGCAATGCCAACATGCCACTTAAACCACAGTTCCACTCTGGTCTTTTTTGGTGATTCACTAGAAATGAGAATCTCAGACACTTTCTTGCCCAGGCTAGCTTTGAACTGTGATGCTCAGATCTCAGACTAGTAGAGTAGCTAGGATTCTCGGCACCAAAGTAGTTTCATTCATTGGTGCTTAGAAATGACACCATTCTATTCATGCTTTTCCTTTATTTTTGTTTTGTTAAGGGAGTGATACAGTAAATGACAGATTTTGAGGGATTGCCCCAGGTAGGTTTGCTTACAAACATTTAGTAACAGGATCATGTTCCAGTTCTTACCAGGCAGAGACCACTCCAGCTTCCTAATAATGTGTACACAGGACACGTAGATGCCTACTGGGCTGAGAAAGTCCAGGGGTTTGATAGCTAGGAAGTTCAGGAAAAGACACCAAGTCTCTTCCACCCACACTGAAGAATGCAGGGTATGCTCCATGGAAAATGAACTTGTGTCTTGGGGTTCCTTTGTGATGCCGACAAGAGATTCCAGAAGAGGCATGTGACTACATAAGCAGAGCAGAAGGCTTCAAAGCCCCTCGTGGGTGAGCTGCCAGTAGCCATGGGGCTCCAGGATATAGAATTGGCCCTTTGGCCAGAGATGACAGAAATTGGTACAGATCTGGACCTTCTGGCTTGGCCCCCTCTCTCTCAAGACCTGTGCCAACGGAGCCTGAACCTGGGCAAATCTGTAGGGGTCAATGTTCCCAAGGCCCCAATGTGGAGGGCAGTATCTCTCCAGTGGGGCAAGGTAAGGCCTTCGCTTAAATGGCCCAGCCTGGCTGTGTGGTACAGTAGGTTGTTCAGGGTGGCTGTGGAAATGCAATTTCCATAGAAGCTGAGGAAATGCAGCTGGGAGCACTGGCTCAGGGAGGGCAGGATTGTCAAGAGCTGGGGGTCAGTGATGTCACAGTGCTCCAAGGCCAGGATCTCCATGGTTCCGGTCACTTGCTCCAGCAGGGCTCGCAGGGACTCAGGATTGAAACGGCCCATGCACAAACTCCTCAGATACAGGTGCTTGAGCTGCCTGGCACAGGGACACTGGCACAAGGACCTCACATTGGTTTCCTTCAGTAGACATGAACTCAAAGGAAAGGTGTTCAAAGTCGTTGGGTTCCTGAGGATGGAGGGTAGCCATCCATACAGGTCAAAGTTGTCCTGCACAGGAAACTCCTGGAGATGCTGAGGCTGCCCCAGATGCACCATGTATTTGCAGAAATATGAGAGATTACTGAAGCTGGAAGTGTAGAAGTTGCCACTTATCTTGGAGAAGAATAGGCAAAGGTTCTTTGTCTGACCCCGGGAAGGAGAAAATTTTCTCATGGTTTCTGGACACCAGAAATTGTTCACCACAAGTTCAGTGATGGAGTTAAGGCCCACCTCATGCAGAGCCTTCTGGATTTTGTAGAGGAGCCAGACAGAATCTGAAGCTTGGTCGAGCACAGCTGGACTCCTTCTTTCTACTTCCTGGCCCACTAGAAGAGATAGGTTTGGAATTCATCCTGGGTGCCATCTTCGATAGTCAGGTCAATGCTGTAGGATAGCCTATGTGCCCAAGGTTCATCTGTTCCTCCACCAATAGGTAGAGGGCTACAAATTTAGGTTTGGTCAATGGCTACTGCTCCACCCAAATAGGGCTTCCTGTTTCAACCTAAAGGGAGGTACTCGGGGGCAGTGGCCTTTAAGATTGCGGGTGCACCTGAGTGGGTTCCTTATGTTCCTCTATGTAATTATGAAAATTAAAAAATCATTTTCCTTAACTCTCTCTAGATCCTGTTAAGACTTTGTGCTTCTTCTCCATCCAGAATATCATCATAGAATGCTCAATGGTTCATAATGACCACACATCCTTTTGTCCTAGCATGTCTTGCTCTAGTAAATTGGCGGTGAGTTTTTTTGCCACTACAGGGCATATCTTTTCCTGCTCTCCATCTGGGCTAGTCCATTTCATAAGGACAACCGACTCTTTGGACTGGGAGTTGTCCCCTACCCCCAATATTGGGTCCAAGTGCAATCTTTCAGTCTGAGGACACTTCCTCTTCTATGAGTAGGGCTCGATCTGTCCCCATGTCAATTAGGCAGTGAAACCACTTTCTGCCTATGAAAATAATCATTTTAGGGTGGAGTCCTTCCACAAGGGGGATGGTCCAATGGGCCTGGATCATCCTGCCATGAGGCTGCTTGGGCTTTACAGCAGAGGGGTTCCTCCTTGACTTAACTGGGCTGTAGGACATTCCTCCCCTAGTTTAAAGGCTTCCAATCTAAATCAAATTTGGATTGACAATCCTTTTTCCAATGGTACGCCTTCCTGTACCTGGGCCAGGGTGTAGGGGGTGGTTTGGACCCTCCAGGCCTGTTGGTGGGGGATTGTTGTGAATAGTCCCTCTTAAAGTGCCCCTCCTGCCCCCATTTAAAACAAGTCCCTCTCCACGATGGTCTTGGGGTTACTTGGCCCTGGGCTGCAGGTCCCTGGGTAATAGCCTCAGTCATTGCAGATGTCTGATCCTGTAAAGCTAAAGCTAGTGATAGGGACTGGTGCTGTTGCTTTCCCACATCCTGCGAGGCCACCACACATCTGCTCAGGGAACTCTCTCTCAATCCCGCACAGGCTGTGTGTTGGTCTGCATTTATCCCTTCTCAAACCAGCTGCTTTACAAACTGATCTCAGAGATCCCCTGCTGGCAACTTGTGGTGAACACTCTGTTGGACTCGGTCTATAAAATCAGGTAGAGGCTTACCCGGTTTTTGTCTCACTCCTGCTATGAGGGACTCAGTGGGCCCTCATCCAGCTTGTACTACACGTCAAGTCCTGTGTACCTCACCTGGTAATAGTATGCAGCAAGTATTGTGGCCTGTTGGACACCAGTGGAGTACCCTTCTCCTGTTCTTGTTAACATGGCAGAAGTAATAGTTATTGCGGGTTGAGCCTGCTGGTTTTTTTCTGCCCACACTCTGCATTCCTCCTTAAAGAAGGCACACCATTTAATAAACTGAGAACTGGTGAGGACGGCTTTGGCCACATCCAGCCAGTCCTTAGGGACACAAGGGTGATAAACAATTCCTGTAGTGGGGTCTGGGCCCAAGGAGAGTTCGGGACATCTTCCACCACTGCCTTTTGGAGCTCTTAAGATCCTTAGCTTCCCATGGATACCATTCCAAGGGTCTGTTAGCTTCTCATGCCAGATTGACTGGATACTCTTGGGGAAGCGAATCCTGTTTCCCAGGGTCCGGTCTCCTGGGTGGCCCTTCCTTTACAGGGTAGGCCTTCACATAGGTTACTTCCCCGGCCCTCAGCCCCTCCGTGGAAGGTAGGTAGAGGTGCAGTTCTCACAGGTCCCTCTGTAGGACATAACTACTTGTACATATCATTGTTGCAATTGGTCCACCTGTGTCCCCAGTTAAATGATTTGTTTTTGCTGTTCCCCTCCACAATTATACCAACATCAAATTCAGTGAAAGCAGGTGTTATACCGTGGGGGAGGGACATACAAAGCAACATAGAAATCATCTTATAAATATGTTAGAAACAATTGCTTGAAAGAAAAAAAAAACCACTTGAATACTTTTCTTGGGGTTCATTCCCCTAACATCAAATTATCTGACCTTTCCTGCTTCACTCAGATATATACTCGTTATTGCAAATAAGGGAAACTGCAAGCACGTTTTAAAGCAAAATAACTGTTTGTCATGGAAGGGGAAGAAAAGGAACCAACCAATCACTATATGCACCCTATTATGCGCCAAAGCTTTCTATACTTTCCCTGCTGTTCACGAGCTGTTCACGCACTGATGTCACTTCACCTGATTTTGGTATCCCGTCAGATTTTAACATAAAAAACTCGGGCTATGCCCACTCAACTTCCTCTCAGTGCCATCTTTGCTGCCCAGGTGCTCCATACAGAAGGCCTTGAATATTCCAAGGAAAGAGGAATTAGAAGCCAACTCTGATCTTGGAGTTCTAGATCTACCAACTCAGAGGCAATGTATTTACAGTGTTAATGCTACACAACCTGTGGTAGTTAATTATTACAATTACTAGCAAACATGTGGAATCTATAAGACCTGAAATGTCATTGACTCTTGGTGTCCATGGCTCATCTCTATAATCCTAGTGATTAAAAAGAATGAGACTTGGGGGATAATGTTTTTCAGGCTGGTAGGAAAGTTCATGAGGTTCTATTTCCAATTAACTACAAAAATTTCTGGGCTGGAAGCATGGTTCAAATGGTAGACTGACTACTGTTTGCAAATAAACTGAGAGCATGAGGTATGTTCATGCCCCAAACTGGGAGAAAAAATGTCCTTAGAAGAATACCAAAAGAAGCAGAATTATGAATAGGAAAGCAGAAACAGAAGAAATAAACTTATTGAAAAGCTTCCCAATGTGAAATATGGCAAAACTGTAATATTTAGGGTTTTCCTTCCTATACAGTAGAAATAAATGATATTTTTACTTGACAAAACTAAAATGTAAAACTGTATGCAATAAATAATCACATTACGTTTGTTTCCATAATTTAACATATTTTCCTACAAATTTCTAGAATAATGTAGCTTTGGAAAATGAATACGTGTTGAATTTTCATAAAGAATTACATATCCTTGCAAGTGTTGTCTAAAATTGATCTACACTGAAATGATTGCCATTCATAGCTTTCTCAAGATTCCAAATGTTAATACTTTCAGCTGACCTTCCACAAAACTCATACCCCAAACATAACTTTTTAGTTTGTTCATGCAATCATAGGAATTAAATATATGTCTCAAAATATTAAGTACCGTTATCTGCTGTCATTAATGTAGTATAACTAATACAATTAAGTAAATACTCTGAGGGAAATAAGATACTTGCTTCTAAATACAGACCTGCAGGCATGCACACACACACACACACACACACACACACACACATTTACCATTCTGACTCAGGTTAGGTTCCTGTCATTGTGTATCAGGCAATGATATAATAAATAAACTTTCCTGCGCAGACATAAAATACATTCATAATTCCACACATACCAAAATATCAGACCATTCAAAATAAATGAGACTATTTAGTAGAACCAACCAACTCTTGAGCCATCTACTCCCTGATTTCATTCATTCATGATGATGCATTTTTCATACCATAATTAAAAATCTTTTTGAGTCCTTCTGATTAGCAGAAAAAATATTCTATCATATAATACAAAATGTAGGTAAAATTAGTTGTCCCTAGGTAATCATTAATATATCTTATCAAAGACTTCTGTTTCTTTCTTGTAAAGTCTGTTTCTAGCATTTTGCCCTAATTTCTGATATTAAATTACAAAGGACATGCCATATTCCTTAATTCATATTTCCTAAAGGTTATGCCATGCAGTTGAATCTGATTAGTTAGCTAATTCTAAATTAAATTTTCTCAACAACTTGAATTACTGTTTATGATACTCCTAAGCCATTTGGAATATCCAATAGAACTGGACATTCCTCTCGGCAATGATTTGTTAACGGCATTAATGGTTGTGGAGGGATAAGGGACTTGAATTATCTAGAGTGCCTTAAAAATGGCACTGTTATTAAAGGGCTGATCGTTTAGTATGCTTTTCAAGTGTAGTCTTCTTATATCATCTAAGTAGATAAAAGTATGCTTTTCACCACATTCTTGCCTGCAAAGCAGTAGAATTATTTACTTTGTACAGTTGATGTCCAGATGTGACTGTAGTGAAACCTACAAACAACTGCACAGCTGTGTTAGTTGCTCTAGATTTTGAAATTTTCTTCCAGTAGCCTTTATGATTTGAGCCCAGATTCATGGGATAGTCACATAATCCACAAATGCAAAGCACCACAATATACAAAGACCACATACAAAATGAGGTTCAATTTTTTAATTGTTGTTTCCTTTATTCCTATTGTCTTTTAAGGGGATGTTTATTTCTCATTGTTGTTGATGTGACTTAAATAAATTTTCCAGATTTTTCAAATAAAACAAAGAGATATAAAAGAGACATATTTAATCACAAAATACAGCTAAACGTTTGCATCATTTCTTTAATTTTAATCCTGTTCTCAGTTATTTTCAAATAACGTTGAGATGAGCCAAGCATATGTGTAAATTGACACATATCAAGCACACAGAACTCTAGAATTTTTGGACATTGATTTCTATATCAACTTCATCTACAAAAGAAAATTATGCCTTGCTACAGGTCTTAAGTAATATACTTAAAACTAGTTTTATTAATTTTATCAATAGATCTCATAATCTATGGAATTGATGCATTGCATAAGTATTTGATTCCTTATTTCCAATGAATTAATATTACATTTACTTTACTTTTGTTACAGATGATGTAATGACATTCTTGAGGAAAAAACATGCCTTTTTCATTTTGGTTGCCAAAATGGAGCTATTAGATATTTTGAAAATTTAACTTTAAATCTGAACCTTCAAAATTCACTAAGACTCGAATTGTGTTGCTTACAAATTTAATATTAAAAGAAAATGTATTATTAAATAGAAATCAAGATTATGTTATCATACCTTAATCCCTGAATTGCCTTTATAGTAAAAAACAATTATATTTATATAACAAGATATACGTACTCAAAGAAACTATATGATATGGAAACAGAAAACTCCTTTTTTGTTTTTTGTTTGTTGTTGTTTATAGTTTGTGATGATTCTGTCTTCTTCCCCTTATGCCTGGTATATTCATTGTACGTCTTCAGGAAGGTGAGGGGTGGGCACAGAGCTTTAGGGAAAAGAGTGAAAAATTGCAGCAGTGCAGTTCATTTAACATTAATGAAAGTGAACTATTTAACACATGGGTGGGGACAGGAGGGTGGAACTGGAAATAAGTGAGGGGAATGAAGATATTTCACAAAAGGAAATGTACTCATTACCTGACTCATGTAATTGTAATCCATCTATAAATCAACTTAGGAAGTGGCACTGTAGCTTAAACCGTAGAGCGTTCGCCTGGAGCTGAAGAATGCAGGGACAGCACCCCAGACCAGATTTCAAGCACCATGACTGACATATATATACATACATACCACCTTAGTAAGAACAATAGAGTAAATTTATGTTAAAAAGGCAAACAATATGTTGTTAGTTAGAATCCTAGAAGTTTGTTTTGTTCACTGGTTTGAGCTGGTTGAGTCTATTTCTGAAAATAGCTACATTGACATTCATTGGGCTAATTTGTGAGCTACTAGTAGATAAAAGTCAATTATGACTGTATGTTCTTTTTGAGACTTTGATTCATTTAATTCTTTAATCTAATTTGCATTATTTCTGTCTACTGGTTTTTGGGTTGGTTTGTTCCTGTTTTTCAAGGACCTAGTGATGCATCATAAGTGCTGAGTTAAGATATTTCTTATTGCTGTACATACTCAAAGCTATAAATTTTCCTCTGAGTATTGCCTGTGCTATTGTGTACCAGAGGTGGTAGTATTTTGTGTTCACTTCCACTGAATTCCCTAAACGTTGAAACTTCTCTCCATATCTCTTCAGTGACTCACTGATTATTTAGCAATGTGTTATTCAGTCTGTGAGTTTCAGAATTTTCTGTTATGCCTTTTGATGTCGAGATCCAATTTGGTTCCATCGTGATCTGACTGGACACAAAGAGTAATTTCATTTTTATTTTTGAATTTTCACAGATTTTCCTTGTGATCTAAGATATGATCTCTTTTGGAGAATGGTCCATTGTCTGCTGAGAGAAATATATATTGTGACACTGCTAGGTGAAGTGTTCTGTAGAGGAATATATTTTTTGACACTCCTAGTTGAAATATTCTGTATAGCTTGTCTATCCAGTTATTTAACTCTGAAGTTTTTTTGATAAGTTTTTACCTCGATAGCCTGTCCACAGTTAAGATTGCTGTGTTCAAGCCACCCACAATGTATTTGGATGTATGCATGTTTTTAGGGTAAGTAGTATTTTTCTGATGAATTTGGGAGCTCTAGGATTCAGGGCATTGATATTGAGAATTGTTATATCCCTCTGATGGAGAGTTATCTTTATCAATATTTAATGTCCTTCTTTGTCTATTTTAAGTTTCATACCATTTTTAATTTAAAGCATATTTTATCTAATATTAGTATAGCTCCTCTGGCCTGTTCATGAAGTCCATTTTTAATTTGTAAAGATGATGTACAGAAGGGATACAATTACTTAAGTCAGATAATGAGCACATTTCTTTTTGAATAGTGTCACCTCTTTCCTCATGTTCTCCCTGTTTTTCCCTTTTTACGTCCCTCCCCCATAAGTTGTATAGTCCATGTACAATGTAGTGTCTATTGAGTAGCACTGCTGCATTTGTTAACCCTTTGTCCCACCATTTCTGTGTTCACCCTTGCCCTTCCAAACTTACATATAAGACCAAAGGTGCTCTAATTTAAAAAAAATAACAGCATCAGAACACAGAAGGAAAAAACAAAATAATAAAAACAATCTCTATCATTTCTTGGAGATCATTTTGATGAACCTTATTTTATATGATAATATTCATATAGCTATGGAGCCTTTGTGATCCTTTCCAAAGGTCAGTCTTCTTTGATCTCACTGTATAAATGTTTAGAATCCCATATAATTTATCATGTCCAAGTGAAATGTTTTCTCTTTTACCATCCAAGGGTGTTTACTTATAGAATTAGAGGCACATTCTAATGCAGTAAATGAGGGAAATCAGGCAACTTAAATACCCTTGAGACTGCCTTTCTTCACTTCATATGTTTGTTCCAAGTCTTTCCTTTTCCTTATGAATGATGGAATATCGTTCTTTCTGGATTAATAGAATAGCATCATACTGAAGAGTTTCTTCATGGCAAAGGAAAAAGTTAGCAGGATATATAGAAAGAGAACAGAATGGAAGAAGATTTTTACTAGCTAAGCATCAGACAAGGGTTTTCATAACTAACCAATATTTAGAGATCAAAAATTTAAACCAAACAAAAATAAACCCTCAAATCAACAAGAACCCAATTAATATATGTGAGAAAGGCTTAAAGATAACTTCTTAGAAGAAGAATGACAAATAGACACATCTCTATCCATAAAAGAAATGCAAAATCAAAGCCGGGCGCTGGTGGCTCACACCTGTAATCCTAGATACTCAGGAGGCTGAGATCTGAGGATCGTGGTTCAAAGCCAGCCCAGGCAAGAAAGACCGTGAGACTCCTATCTCCAATAAACCACCAGAAAACCGGAAGTGGAGCTGTAGCTCGAGTGGTAGAGTGCTCGCCTTGAGCTGAGTTCAAGCTCGCCCAGAGTTCAAGCCCCACGACCGACAAAAAAAAAAAAAAAAAAAAGAAATGCAAAATCAAACAACACTGAGATTCATCTCACCCGTGTTACAATGTCATTATGAAAAAATGAACAATCACAGATATTTATAGGGATGTGGCCCAAAGGAAACCTACTATACAGTTGGTGGTTATGTAATCTTGTTCAACCAGTTCGGAAAACACTGTGGAAATTGCTCACAGAACTGAATAGAGAGCTACGTACCTATGATCCAGCATTTATTCAATAGACATTTATTCAATAGAGCAGAAACATTTATTCAATAGAACAGAAACAAGGCCACACTGAAGGTACCAGTGCAATAATGGTCATTATTGCATTATTTTCTAAGGCCAACATATGGAATCAGCCCACATACCTCTCATTGTAAAAAGACATCAAGAATTATATATGTATATACAAATTATATATATATATATATATATAATTTTATTGATCCCAATTTACAAGTATATACATATGTATATATGTATGTATATATATACATATATGCATAAATATACAAACATATATATACATACATAATGGAATTCTGTTCATCCATCAGAAAGAATAATATTACACCATTCTTGAGGAAAATGAAACACTTAGACATAATAATAAGTGAAATAAAGCAGACCCAGAGAAGTGTCAGAGTCCATGGATAGTAAAAATACTATAATTTTCTTAAAAGACTAAGTCAAAGCCCAACAAAATAAATACCAGTAAATGTGTACTGCAAGAGAGATCAGTGTGGGGGGGGGGCAATGTGAGAGGGGTAGGAAATTGAAGGGGAAAAGGATAGAATACAGGCAAGAATCCATTGTATACTTCCCAGAATTGAAATATACAAAGCAAGGGGTAGTGTGAAATGAGGGTGAAGATGTTGAAGTGGTAACACAATTCCAGGTGCATTGTACACATAAACTGCTTTGTTAAATGGTAAGTAATTCCATAACTTATTATTGATATACATAAGGATCGCAGTTGATTGGAGGAGTGGATGAGAATGTTGAAAGGGGTGACATTGATCAAGATGCAATGTATCCATACACTGTTTCAGTGAATAGCAACTCCTTCGTACATCTAAAGATAACAAAAATATTCAAAAATTAATTATGATATGTGAATAGAGAGTGGAACCTCAATTCAATTCCTATTTTAAAATATTTTTAACCTGGAGACTTGGAGAATAAAATTCAAATAATAAAACATTATGAATCTTTTTATCCGAATTTGTGAAATTTAAATCAAAACAACTTTGGTTTTTGTCAGCCATTGGGCTGTTATAGAATATTTCAAAGTAAGTGGCTTAAAAATATCAGGAGTATATTATCCATCCTCTAGAAACTTAAACATTGGTTATAAAAATGGTAATTCAAAGCAATTCTTTGTCTTATGGGGGTCCACTTCTGGTTCATTATAGTCTATTTTCTGGACGTTCACATGGCAGAGTAATTATAATGGGCTTCTTTTATCAGGATCATTATTGCAGGGTCATCTCTGAAAGGGTCATACTAATGTCACCAGGCAGGGGAATAGAATTTCAATATGTGTATCTGGAAGGAGTTACATTGTCCAATACACTTTGCAAGTTTTGCTTTAACTGAGTGTGGTGTATCCTTTTCATATTATTTCATAAAAGATAATAACTTAAGGACAAGTTTATATCATGTGAATTATTTGAATGATTCTTCTTACAAGGGGAATAATTATAGTGATGGCAAAGTGAAGTATGATTGTTTAGTGGCTCTTGAATCATATCATAGGTAACCATGTAAATGTGGTACCGCCTAAGGCGCTTCTGTTGTATTTGAACAATCTCAGATGAGTTGATTGCTTTCAGAAATATTCATTTGAGCCAACAAATATAGATCTCCTTTGATTTTAATTACAGTCTGCTATTAGGACTCCTACAGACACCAAAATCAGAGTATGCTAATATCTCGATAAAATACATAATAAAATTGTTACAATTAACATAACATGAAAGCTGTAATATTAATAACACAATAATTACTAGTATTCATATAATATATTGACATCCTTTGGTTACCTCAATTTTTAGAATATTTGTAACTAACTGTAAGTTGTTTGCAAATAATTATTTGATGATGCTTAGAAAATGAGAAAATGATTTGCATACATATTTACTACAAATACAAACAGATATACCTGGTTATTGCTGATCTTTCATTTGTTGGTTTTATCCATGCATGGGGAACATGCAGAGAGATGAAAATTGCAAACTTGTATTTACTAAAGTGCTAATTACATGAAGTTTATTTTGGGCTAAATAGCAGATTTTCTAAATTAAATTGTTTTAGTCCTGTAAGGTCCGCCCCTGGATGGCAAGCAGACACCACCCTCCTCGCAACAAAGTCTCCACCCAGTACCTGCGTTACCTAGGCAACTGAGACACCTGGAAGAGGTCACATCTGTATCCGCTGAGGTCACATCTGAATTTGATGTGGCCACACCTTTCCCCGCCCATACCCTAGATAAGGGCTAGCCCAGGCCCAGACTCTCTCTTTCTCTCTCTGTTCATTTCTAGCTCTTGCTCTTGCTCTTGCTCTTCTTTTCTAGCTCTCTTGCTCTTGCTCTTCTTTTCTAGCTCTCTCTGCTCTCTCTCTGCTCTAGCTCTTTCCTCCCTCTTTCCCAGCCACGTGGAGTGCCAACTTTGCCTGGTCCCAGCAGGTCTACTGAATAAACCTACCCCTTACCTGAATACCACGTGAGTGCTACTGTTCTCACCCCTCTCTCTGCTCTTTTCTAGCTCTTTCCTCTCTTTCCCAGCTCTCTCTCACTCCCAGGCCTTTCCCAGCCACGTGGAGTGCCACCCTTGCCTGGTCCCAGCAGATCTACTGAATAAACCTACCCCTTACCTGAATACCACGTGAGTGCTGCAGTTTTTACTCAGCTACCTCTTTTTAAAAACCTAACATAAATGGTGCCATGACTCAGACAAAGGCTGAAAGTCAGGATAGCTGGGATTTCTCTGTTTTTTTCCTCTTTTTTCTTTTTTTGTTCTTCCCTTTTTGCTCTGAGGAATACCCACAGTTCTGACGGCCTTTTACGAACCAGTCTGTCTGCGGCGAAATCAGCGCATCTATACCATTGCTGCCTTCACATCCACGTCCACACCACTTCTCTACTCTGGTGAGTGAAGCTACTCTCTACAGTTCTCTGTTGCTCTCTCTAGAGGGCTCTGGGGGAAGTCGGGACGCCGCTTCTGCCTGGTCAGCTCTCCTTCACTCACCAGACTGACTCTACTCATTTAATGGGGTGCTACGAATCACGCCTGAGCCGTGAAACCCCTTTGAAATGCCTCCTGCGCTCCCTGAAAAGCCAGAGAGCCTAATTTTATGCCGTTCTCAGAAGTACACAGTTTTTGCTACAGCAATGGTAAATGGTCAGAAGTTTAATTTCAGGCTGTCTTTGTTCTCTCTCTGCCATTCATGTCCAACTTACTACCCTTTTTTCTACAACTTTTTGGCTTGTGCCTTGAAGAGTGCAACGCAAACTGGGTCCCAGGGACCCCCCTCTAGGTTCCCTCTCAAAGGCTTGCCAATGTAGGCTTGATCTATTTGTTCAGGCTTTCTTTGCATTCTTTCAGAAGTTCTCCATCTTGGCCACATGGTGGGTTAAGGGTTTGGCCCCATCTGACCCTTAACCTTCCACTAAGTTTACTACTCCATCCATCTATTCTAAGGTACCTTGCTAACAAGTTGCTCTTTTCACAGGCCCTGGTACTGAGGCCCAACAATCGGATGTGCTTTGTTAGCAAAGATGTCTAAACGTTGTCAAAATTTTAGGTTTTGAGTTTTGCCTTTTGTGTTTTGTGTTGTGTATTCTACTACTGACTACGTGGTTCTAAAATACTGGGCATATTGTGCTAAAATTATCATCACATCTAATGAGTTTTGTCATTTCAGAATATTTGTTGGCAATTCTTTTTAAGGACCAGGTAAGCTCTACTTATTCTACTTGATCTCCTTGTTGCTTTAATTGGAAAAAATAAAGGGCTTTTGAGGCAAAGACTGCAGTTCAAAGCCAGCCCAGGCTGAAAAATCCCTAAGACTCCATCTCCCAGCTTAACTCTGCAAGTGGTACTATAACTCAAAGTGGTTCAGTGCTAGCCTTGAGCAGAAGTGCTCAGGGACAGTGCCCAGGCCTTGAGTTCAAATCTTGAATACCAACTGGGACAAGCCATCCCTGCAACTAGCACCTATACTCAGCCAGTCTGGGGAACAAGGGAACGCGGAAAGGAGTAAGAGGAGATGATGTCACATCAGCTACTTTGTGCCTGCCCTTTCAAAATTAACCTGAGCCGGGAGGTCAGTAGAAGTAAGAAGCCTGCCCATCCAATGTCTATACCTGTCTACCTATTAACTGAACAGGAATTTATATTCTTGCCTTTGTCACCTGACTTCTCTACCTAGTTGCCAGATGTCAGAAGTAACTAGGGACATTTCTACCAACATTTTCCGCCCCAAGTCCTTCCTCTTGCCATTTATTTGCTCTCTTGTATTTTTTTTCCAGCCCCTCAATGCTCATGAGACTTCTCCAGATTTCATCTAAGGACTCATGCCACCAAGGGACAGCTGCTGCTCACTGCCTTCTCTGGGAGGAGACCAAATTCCAGCCTTTTACCCCTATTGTCGACGCCCCTTGTCAGCAGGAAGTAGCCAGAGAGAATCCTTGCCCTATTTCATGATTATTAAAAGGCTGGAATGTAAGGTTCCCTCCTGGATGGCTAGCAGACCCCACCCTCCTCGCAGCAAAGTCTCCACCCAGTACCTGCGTTACCTAGGCAACTGGGACACCTGGAAGAGGTCACATCTGCATCCGCTGAGGTCACATCTGAATTTGATATGGCCACACCTTTCCCCGCCCATACCTTAGATAAGGGCTAGCCCAGGCCCAGACTCTCTTTTTCTCTCTCTGTTCGTTTCTAGCTCTTGCTCTTCTTTTCTAGCTCTCTCTGCTCTCTCTCTGCTCTAGCTCTTTCCTCTCTCTTTCCCAGCCACGTGGAGTGCCAACCTTGCCTGGTCCCAGCAGGTCTTCTGAATACCTGAATACCACGTGAGTGCTACTGTTCTTACCCCTCTCTCTGCTCTTTTCTAGCTCTTTCCTCTCTTTCCCAGCTCTCTCTCATTCCCAGGCCTTTCTCAGCCACGTGGAGTGCCAACCTTGCCTGATCCCAGCAGGTCCACTGAATAAACCTACCCCTTACCTGAATACCACGTGAGTGCTACTGTTCTTACCCCTCTCTCTGCTCTTTTCTAGCTCTTTCCTCTCTTTCCCAGCTCTCTCTCATTCCCAGGCCTTTCCCAGCCACATGGAGTGCCAACCTTGCCTGGTCCCAGCAGATCTACTGAATAAACCTACCCCTTACCTGAATACCACGTGAGTGCTGGGAAAGAGAGGAAAGAGCTAGAAAAGAGCAGAGAGAGGGGTAAGAACAGTAGCACTCACATGGTATTCAGGTATTCAGAAGACCTGCTGGGACCAGGCAAGGTTGGCACTCCACGTGGCTGGGAAAGAGAGAGGAAAGAGCTAGAGCAGAGAGAGAGCAGAGAGAGCTAGAAAAGAAGAGCAAGAGCAAGAGAGCTAGAAAAGAAGAGCAAGAGCTAGAAACGAACAGAGAGAGAAAGAGAGAGTCTGGGCCTGAGCTAGCCCTTATCTAGGGTATGGGCGGGGAAAGGTGTGGCCACATCAAATTCAGATGTGACCTCAGCGGATGCAGATGTGACCTCTTCCAGGTGTCTCAGTTGCCTAGGTAACGCAGGTACTGGGTGGAGACTTTGCTGCGAGGAGGGTGGAGTCTGCTTGCCATCCAGGGGCGGACCTTACAAGTCCCTTCCTTCCTCCCTCCCTTCCTTCATTCCTTCCTTTTTTCCTTCTTTACTTCTTTCCTTCCTCCCTCCTTCCCTCTATCCCTACCTCTCTCTCTCTTTCTCTCCTTTATTTCTTCCTTCCTTCCTTTCTTTCTTTCTTTCCTTTTTTTGTTCATTCTTCCGTTCCTTCTTTTACTCAGAATGTACTCCAAGTGTTATGAGTAATTATAAAATACTAGCAAGTACTCCAAGGTGTTATGAGTAATTATAAAATACTAGAGTATTATTAATTTTAATAACTTATGTTATATCTTAAGAAAAATGTACTAAAATGTTCACAACAATTGCGGGATATGTAACAGATATTATTTTACAAAATATTGTTTATTTCTTCAAACTAAAATAAGACTTTAGACATAATATTGTGTGTGTGTGTTGTTCTTGTGATTTGAACTCTCAAGGATATTGCTTTAACATTTGAGCCACAACTCCACTTCTGGCTTTGTGTGTATGTGTGTGTGTGCTGTGATGTGTGTATGATTCATTGATATGCGACTCACAAACTTTCTTGCCAAGGCTGGCTTTTTAAAAATTTTTATTTTTTATTTTTATTGTGAAAATACATACAGAGGTGTTACACTTACAGTGCTAGGTAATGAGTACATTAACATTCCTTTTCTACCTTTCTTTTTTCTTTTTTTTTTTTTGGTCTGGCTGTGGGGCCTGAACTCTGGGCCTGGACACTGTCCCTCAGCTCTTCACCTCAAGGCTAGTGCTCTACCACTTGAGCCAAAGCGCCACTTCCGGTTTTTTCTTTTTGCTTATGTAGTGCTGAGGAATCGAACCGAGGGCCTCATGCATGCAAGGCAAACGCTCTACCACTGAGCCACCTTCCCAGCCCCTGAGAATATTTCTTATCAAGCATTGTTGCCTCCTCCTTTGTTTCCCCTTCCCAACCCTTCCCATCTCCACCCCTACCAAACCACACCCCTGGCCAAAGTTGTAAAGTTCGTTTTTCTACATAATGACTTGTACATTTCATTGTTGCAATGGGTCCACCTCTATCCTTATTTAAACAATATGTTTTTTCCCTTCCCCTTCACGAATTATACCAACATCAAATACAATGAAAGCAGGAGTTATAGTGTGGGGGACGGACATGTCTGAGACAAGCAGGAAAGGTCAGATAAGTTGATGTTACCTTAAATGAACACCAAGATAAGTATTCAAATGTTATTTTTTCTTTATTGCAATTGTTTCCCCCTAACATATTTATAAGATGATATCTTTGTTGCCAAGTCTGACTTGAACCTCAGCTTCCTGAGTAGTGAGGATTACAAGCTTGAGATACCCATATTCAGCACAGATATAATGTATCTAAGAATAAAATAAATGTCTTATTATTTTAATTCTAGGTGCTCAATTTAACAAAGTAACATTTAGATATTTATTTAGTTATTAAACGTGAACCTGCACTGTGAAAAATAGTTTATATTTTTATGAAAAAATATATACTCAAAGGTTTAAATGATAGAATCTTTGCACAAATTGAGATACTCTATTATTCAAAAGCAACAAAGGGATCATTAATCAAATTTCTCATGTAAGGTAAAAGCAATAAGCTCTGTCAGGGTGAATGAAGCAATTTTTCATTAAATTAAATATTATCTACTGTGGTCACATGATTTTTTCTTCTTTTAAACCTAAACTTTTTGACATAAAATATAAAGTCATACATTTTTGAGTATATGAAAATCTTAGTTACTCGTCATGTATTTCTGAGGTTTGATTAGCAAGACATTTTAGAGAAACACTGAATTTCATGTATTTTATATCAACAGTGACTTTTAGAAATTGAATGAATCTCAATATGACATAAAGCAATATATTCCATGACTTATGCAATTAATCCTATAGACTTGAATATAACTTATTTTTGGATGGTAGGAAATTCATATTATACCTACTCTATAGAATAATTAAGAAATAAATGATCATGATAGCATTTATTTTTCCTTCAACTAGAAAGGAAGAACCACTATAGATGACAAAAACTTGAATGGAAATGTCATAAAATTATGAAAAAATCAAATCATTGTGAATTACATGAAATAGTCATTTTTGAAGGTCACAAAATGAAATGTCTTGAAGCTCTCTTATCTGCTAAATAAAATGTATTTGCACTCAAAATATTTCATTCATCTCTCCAGCAATGTTATATTCAAACCACCTTGATTCCAAATAGATTCTCTGATTAATTCAATAAATATTTAGGAACAGAAGTTAACACAGTTGTATAGAAATATCTGCCCACCACTCTAGAAATTAAATATGAAATCATAAATGATTGGGATTAATGATTAACTTTCACTATGTGCCATAAAGAGGTGAACCCACTCATGTTGGCATAGTTGTAGAGATTTGGTCACTGAGAGCTTGTGATCAAAGAGGATGTTAATATCAAAGCCATTTCCTCCTCTTCCTTCTTTTTCTTCTTTGTCTCGGTCTCCTTTTTCTTTTCCTTCTCCCTCTCCCTCTTCCCCTCCTCCTCTTTCTCCCTTTCCCCACTCCTATTCCTCCTCTTCTTTACTTCCTGGCTTCCATGAATACACATACTCCATCACATGTTCTTGACATGGGGTACTGTGCCACCACCAACCCATGCAATGAGGATAAGAAGCAGAAACTGTAATGTGTGAAATCAGAAGCCATGTTTAATCTTTCCCCCTTTTAAGTTAATATTATAAAGTATTTGTCGTATTAATAGGAGACTGTCACAGCATGTTCTCATTTATTATAAGGGATAAGATTTACTAGAAAGAAATCTGACAAACATCGCCCTAATGAAATGATTGATTAAATTAATCTTATATTAGGACAAATCTACTTTAAAATATCAGATACACTTCAATAAGAGACAAAAATCATCCCTATGGTTATCTATGAAAAAACAGCAGAATACATTCAGTTCCTGAAGCAAATTTACCTATAATTGGCAGTATTGTCAATTTCATAAATTATGTAAGAAGATTATAGAACAAAGTTCAACTCAAACTGCATGATATAAAATTTATTTTGTCCCGTGTATACTATCTATGTCTGGTTCACAAAATGACTTGTATTTTATCATATTTTCAATTAACTTTAAGTAGTTGTATGAGAGAGGCTGTTTGACAAAGCAGTTTATGAATAGTGTTTAGTGAGTTTTTTTTTCTTTTTTCTCTCCTGAGGTTTGAACTCTGGGTGGGTGCTGTCCCTGAGCACCCTTGGATGAACACTACAACTCTATCATTTGAGGCACAGCAGCACTTTCAGATTTTTCTTAGATTTAATTGGAGATAATCTCACAGATTTTCTTGCCTGGGCTGCCTTCCAAACTCAATCCTCAGCCTCCTGATTATCTAGAATTACAGGCCTGAGGCGCTAGTGCCCGGCTAGTGCCCAGGATTTTGGTTTTTCGACTAGTCCTGGGGCTTGAACTCAGGGCCTTGACAATGTCCTGGAGCTTCTTTTCCTCATGCTAGTACTCTACGACTTGTGTCATAGTACCAATTGCAGCTTCTCTTGTTAATGTAGTACTCAGGAATCAAACTCAGAGCTTCACACATGCAAGGTAAGCAGTCTACCACTAAACCACATTCCCAGCCCAATACAATGGCTCTTGATGATCATTATCCCTCATCCTTCTCAATCCTATCATATCCCTCAATTTACATAATTTTGTATAATATTCGCTGACTTGCATTGTCATTTATAGTCATTCAGAGGATACATCACGGATCATATTTTCTTGATTGTCTTATTCATCAATATACTAAAGTAATGCATTATACAATTTTTTGATTTTAAAATCTAAATAATCACTCACATTCACCCACTTCTATTCTAAAATTTAATGCAAATGCAATTTGCAATTCTTCAATAAAGTACAATGATTCTTAGAATGTTAAAGAGTTGGAGTAAGAATATCACCTTCAGTTCTAGAATATTTTATCATTACTACCCTCTCAAAATGCTCCAATATTTATTAGTAGTCATTTCCTGTCATCATTTCAACCTACCCTCCCCTTGAGCAGATATTATTTCATATTCTAATTCTACAGATGTGCTAATTTTAAAAACCTCTTATAATCAGAAAAGATAGTCTATTTTATCCATTTCTCCCATGTACTATAACTGTTTCCAAAGTAAATCAATGTAAATTTTTCTCATGGATAGAGCATATTGTCTTGTGTATAATGTATGTGTATAATGGAATAACACCCTCAATGGGCATTTCAATATTTTATTATATGTTATTGTAAAGGTTTTTCTATGTATATCCTTGTACATGTGTCTCATTGGACATATGTTGAAGTCTACTTTGTATAAAAAATTATGATTCAAAATGCTGGATCATAGAGGCAACTCTATATGTAATATCTCAAAGATTGCCAGTATGTTTAACAAACTGACTATATCTTTTTAAGTGCCAAACACCAATGTATAAGGATTCCAATTTCTACATAATGGTTGTGCAGGGCTATCTTATTGTTTCTATTTCCTTTAACCATATGTTCCTTGGTTATTGTTATATTACTATAGAGATATGTATTTGGATTTTTGGATAACTTATTCAGGATGGTTAAAGTTTTCATTGGCATTAATATGCTCTTAATATATTGTGGATTCAAGTCTATTTAAATAAATGTATATGTATACAAACTATGTGTACATATTCATACTTATATGTGTATATATACAAACACTTATATATGTATACATATATAAGAATATAGAGATGTATACATACAGGTACACAGACATATACGTATATTATTATATTCATTTGTGTATAAGTTATCATTTTACTTTATTTGCCAAACATGTCCTTTATTGATTTTACTTTATTTTATTTTACAGTTGATGTTGTACAGAAGAGCCACGTGCCGGTAGCTCACCCCTGATATCCTAGCTACTCAGGAGGCTGAGATCTGAGGATCGTGGTTCAAAGCCAGCCTGTGTAGGAAAACTCCATCAGACTCTTATCTCCAATAAATCACCAGAAAATCGGAAGTGGCACTATGGCTCACGTGGTAGAGCTCTAGCCTTGAGCTGAAAAGCTGAGAGACAGCAACCAGGCCCAGTTCAAGGCCCACGACCAGCACAAATACCACCACCAAAAACAAGGAAGAATATTGGCTCAAAAAGCAATAGTATTAAACAGTCTTAAAGATAGACCCAAGATTAACATTTTAGTATTATCTTAGATACCAGCAGCCTTCTAGTCCAATGAGCCAATAGGCCTCAGAATGTTGACCGAATTTTTTAATTTACACAATCATTATAAGTATGTATTTTCTCATCTATCTTTCTTTCATTTCACCACAGAATCTGTATTTGTCCTTTATATCATACTTGAATACCAAAGCCTTTGGAAGATATTTCTTAATTGGTGTATATTAATTAACCAAGAAATCTTATTGAAATATTTTACATTCTCACATATTAATGAAGGGCCTGATTAACCCAGTTCTGTCTTTCTCCATTCCCATTGCCCTTTATTTTTTCAACTGTTTTCTGTGAATTTCTTTGTGCTATCTTCACACATCATCAAAATGTATGAAAGTGCTGTTTACCCACGGTCATTGAAAGTTATACAACGTTGAATATAAAAGCAAACATCTAAATAAATGGAGACATATACTTTTTGTGGATTGCAGGATACAATTGAGTAAAGATACAAATTGTCTCCTCCCCTTTTCTTTTTGGTCATTTATGTGGCTTGAAATCTGGTCCTGGGTGCTGTCCCTCTGCTCTTCAGTTCAAAGTGAATGCTCTACTCATTGAGCAACTGTGCCACTTCTGGTTTTCTGGTGGTTAATTGGATATAAGAGTCTTATGGACATTCCCGTTCCAGCTGGCTTTGAACCGCAACCCTCAGATGTCAGCCTCCTATGCAGCTAGGCTGATAAACATGAGCCAACAGTGCCCAGGTTCACAGTTTTATTTATGTTTATGACAATTTCTAAAAACATCTGACTAGCACTCTTTGAGTCATTGAGAAAGAAAAATAAGCTGGAATATATTTCTCTGTCCAATAGTAAAGCTGTTAGTGTAAAATTGTTATATTTGTAGAGAAAAGATTATACATCTTAATGGGTCTGTAGGGCACCAGATTAGATCCACATAAATATTATCAAGGAATATTTAATAAGGGGTAAAAACAAACATTTGTGGAATGACATTCTCTTTAATAAGTGGTGATAGGTTAGACAGTATTTGAGAGAATTAAAAAGTGAACATTGACTTAAACATAACAGTTTATTCAAATGTTATCTTCAAGCAGGATTAAAATGTGGCATATAAAACAAAAAGAGTGATGTAAATGTAAAGCAAAGGAAGATGTCTTGAGAAGTTTGGAGATGAAGCATTCTTAAATTTGGCATTAAAATTATAGGAAAGGAAAATGCTATAGTTGAACTCAATAGAAGCGTAAAACAATTTAGTCTGTGAAAGCTCATATACAAGTAGTGAATAGAATTTGGGAGCAGGTAGGTCATGCATCTCATCCTTGCTACTTGGGAGGCTGTGATTGGAGTATTGCTATTTGAAGGCAGCCCACAAAATAAAGTCCCTGAGAATCTTATCTCTGATTAATCAGCAAAGAAGCCAGAAGTGAGGCATGACTGAATGGTAAATTATTAACAAATTGCAACAAATCTCAGGGACACTTAGTTCGAGCCACAGATATATGTACAAAAGTAATAGTAGTAATACTAATATGATGATGATGATGATGATGATGATGATGATGATGATGATGATGATGATGATGATGATGATAATGATGATGATGATGAAGGGTACCCATAGTCAAGGATAAAATATTTGCAAATCCTATACGTGAAGAATGCCTCAAATCTAGATTCTACATAGAATTCTCAAAACCTAAAGTTAAAAAGAACATCAACTAGAAACCAGCAAAATACGTCCTGTGAAAAGTAAGCACAAGAAAAGCATCATCAATCATCAACTAAATGCACATTAAACTAAAATGACATCATAAAACATGTATGAGAATTACTTCACATAATACAATAATGACCACACTAAATCCTATCAAGAAACAGAGAAACTGGTTGCTGGCAGGAATGTCAAATGGGAAAGCCACTTCTGAAAACATTTTGACAGGTTCCTAGAATGTGAAATATGCAACCACCCACACTATAGCACAGGAATTGTGCTCTTCAGGCTTTGACTCATAGTCATAAAATGTAACATTCACCCAAAGGCCAAAACACAGAGGATTATAGCAGCATTATTTCCTCTAGTCAAAGAAATGGAAATCAATTCAGGCTTTATTCAGGTGAGTGGGAAATGAATTGTGCTACATTTTCTAATGACAGAACAAAAAGTCAATTGGGGTGAACACAATACAATATTAAGACATACAATAACTGGGAATAATCTACCATAGATTTGAAGGCAATCCAAAAACCTTATTTATTGCATGTTGTAGAAGTTGGAGAAAAAAAATGTTGGTTGCCAGGATGAAACAGGTCTGGTATGGGACAAAGAGAAGTAGTGGGTTTAATTATAAAAGCATGAGACAGACTTATTTTTGGTAAAGAAACATATCTGTAAATATTGTATATTCAAGTAGAGTTGATAAAATTATATTGGACTTAATATGTGTACAAAATAAATTAAATGAATTCTGCATAAAGTACTTGTGAAATATTAATGTTCTATTTGTGATGTATACTAGAAATAGTTAAATAAATTGGAAAAAGAATTCAAGGGATTTATATCTGTTCTTACAACATCATAAAGATCCATACTAATCTAAGTAGAATTTAATGATATCTAGAAAACAGAAGTGAATATTGAATGTCTACATTGAAAACTATTCTGGGTCCAAGCTTGAGATGAAATATACTTGCTAGTTACAAGGCAGAGATTTACTAGACTGATATAAGGGCCAGTTCTGACAAAAAAAAATCGTGAGAAACTACAAAAACAAAGAAAGCTAGATATAGTGTAATTTTCCTGTTATCTCACGTTTGTGGAATCCATAGGTAAGAGATCATTGCTAAATGGAGGCATGGCCTGAAAAATAATCTAAAGTGGTTAGAACCTTAGCAACTTCAAAACCAGTAGTGTCAAAGGAAAAAAGAAAAGAACAATAAAGAAAAGGAAAGGAAAGGGTAAAAAGGAAACTATTTCCTCTTCATTCTTGTAGTTTCATGTCATTGGATACAAGAATTGAGAGACAATGCTTGATAAGAAATGTACTCATTAGCTTGCCCATGTAATTGTAACCCCTCTGTACAGTATTTTCACAATAAAAAAGAAGCCAAAAAAAAAAAGAATTGAGAATATTTTGTTTACTGTTTTAGGATTCAGGCCTCTCTAATATGAAAGCATTTATTTCAAGTAATTATTGTATTACTACTATCTAGTAACTTATTATTAGGCCTTCTTGGAGATTGAACCCATGGCTTTGTATATATTAGTCTAGTTCTACAACTGAGCTGTAACCCCAGCTCTCTTGTGTAGTTTTGGGAATTGTTCATGAAATCTTCAATAGTTAGCTTTTCTATTTTTCCTCTTAGCTTTTCTCTCCCACCTTTTCCCCTTTGTATTTTAGTTTATGTGTTGAAAACTTTCTCCAATATTATCTTCTAAATTCAGAATTTTACTTTTGATTTTACAGAGAAGTCAGCTATTTATATGACATTTTTAAAAATTGTATATAGATATATATATTTCACATGTATGATTAATTCTTAGAGTTCATTGCAATTAGCAACATTTATATGGCCATATGCACATAGCTATTGAGCCATTGTGGTCCTCTCCTAAGAATAACTTGTCTTGTTCTTGCCATGTGAATGCGTAGAGTGCTGTTAATCGCATCCAAGTGCAATTATTTGTCTATTATCTATTAGATTATCTAGTTGATTTATGGACATATCTAGTTATTAGAAATGAGGAAAACCCTGCAGCATATATTTAATTGGTTCTGGCTTATTTTACTTAATATCATTTTTTCCCAGTCTTTCCATTTCTTCAGGAATGGGGTAATGCCATTCTTTCCAATGGAAGAACAGAATTCCATCAATACAACAGAATTGAAGATCCAGAAATGAATCCACTCCTATAGGCACATACTTTTTGTTAAGGAAGCCAGAAACAAAGTATGGAAGATAAACAGCCTCTTCAAAAAACTGTCCTGGTAGAATTGGCTGTAGAAAACTGAAGTAGATCCTTATATATCCTCCTGCACCAAAATCGACTCCAAATGGATTGAAACCCTCAATGTAAATCCAGATACCTTGAGAAAGTTACAGGAAGAGTTAGGGGAAACATGAGGTCTCCTTGGCACAGGTCAAAACTTCCAAAGTAATTCTGGATAAATGGGATTACATCAAACCAAATCAATCATTTGTCAGGCTCAAAAGCCATGAAAAAAAAAAAAAGATAGTGTAGCACAGATTTATTAAGGAACAAACTTACAGATCAGAGCCTCAGCCAATGCTAAACCCTTTCTCCCTTTTCTAACTAAGTTATTTATACTGGGTTTACTTAAATATTAGAGTTTTCTGGTGGGAATTAGTCAGAAAACAACTAATGCTAAGACAGAGAGTATGTGAAATAAGTTGTAGCTGTAGTAAGGGAGGGATTAAGGCAGGTGGATCTATTCCAAGCCTTGGCTTGGTAACAGCTAAGTGAGGTATAGCTGCACCAGGGAAGGGAGGTAAAGCAGGAATGGTTATAAACAAAACACTGGTCTGAAGCCTCAAAATAAAGACCCCAGTCTGTATGGAGCAAACACTCTCTAACATGATGTTTTATTTAAATTAACAAGCACGATTTAAGATTTTAGGAGAGTGGGATGGTTCATAGTCACAGGCAATTTATCCTATGTCATGTAATCCCATCTACTCTTTCACTTTACCCAATACCCAGGTTTCAACAAAAATGAATACAATGAGATTGTACAAATGAGACTGCGGCTTTTCCCTCTCATGAATTAAAATTCTCTCAAATGATTTCTGTCTTCCAGATGTTTCTGTTTTTCATGATCTTTTCTACTATTTTATCTTCATTATTGATGTTCATAATACTTTTTTGTTGTTGCCTTGAGTGTGTGTTATTTTTAGGGCTTGAACTCAATGTTTAATGGTCTCCCTTGTATTTTTTTCTCATGGCTGATGACACTCTATCCTTGAGCCACATTCTCACCTTCTGCTTCTTGCTGGATAATTGGAGATAAGTTTTCCCATTTTTGTCTATTTAAACTGACATTGAACTAAATTATTCAGGTCTCAGCCTCCCGAGTTGTAGGATTGTACACATGAATGGCTAACACCAAACTTTGCTTTACTGTTATTTTATTTACGTGGTAGAGGAAAGTAGAATTATATTTGTGTTAAGTGTGCAATTTTCAAATACAAGTTTGAATAAACTTGATATAATGTATTGATATAAATTTTAACAGTTAAATCAATGAATATTATATATTCCCACAGAAATATAATTGAAAACAAAAGCATAATTGTTTTCTTAAAACAAGTAATGGAACCATGAATTTCTTTCACTTTACAAATCATGTTTTATATAACGTTAATTAGCAGATTTCTATGACTAAAAGTAAATCTATTAATTATATACCACAAGATGCAAAGTTATTATAGTTAAGAATAGATATTTCATCACAGCCAGAAGATAAGTTTTTGAGCATTCTCACTAAAAAGAAATGTTACACTCAGAATTTAATGGGTATGATATAGCTTGATCATTCCACAACGTATAAATGAATGGGATTACCACTCAATACTTCATAAATAGGTAAAAAATAATTATGTAGCTAGGAACCAGTGGCTCATCCTTGTAACCCTAGCTACTAAGGAGTAGGAGTCTGAGAGCTGAGAATCGTGGTTCAAAGCCAGCCTAGGCAGGAAAGTCTGTAAGACTCTTATCTCCAATGAGCCACCAGAAAACTGGCAGTGGCTCAAGTGGTAGAGCACTAGTTTTGAGTTAGCTGAGGGACAGTGTCCAGGCCCAGATTTCAAGCCCCAGGACCGAAAAAATTAAAAATGAACAGTTACAAATAAATAAATATTTTTACATAAATTTTAAAATATATATTCTAAAAGTTTTGAAATCCTCACTAGATAACTAGTTTATATAAATATAGAGAAGTGTTTTCTGGATTTAGTTGTCATTGAATCAATTTTGTAAATCGCACATTTCTCACTCAATTCATATTTGTATGTATATATACTTATATACCTTAAGTATAATAACTGATATGTGATAGGCACTGCTGTTTTAGGAATCTCCCTTGGCTTTCTAACATTAACCCTTCTCCCCTAAAATCTATATGCCCTCCAACCTTATCAGAGGTTTCATCTCATTGGAGAAGAAAAGTTTAAGCCATAATCTTTGTTTGGAACAACTGTAACATTTGACATGTATTTCACTTATTTTAAGAACCAAAACATTCAAGTCATCTTAACAATGCCAGTAATAGCAAAATATCTTCAGAGATTTCCAGTGTCTTAAGAGATGAAAATCTTTAATTATACATCTGTTTTTTCTGCCTAACATCTTATATCTTAGGAAGACCTTTTTGACTAATCCTTTATTCCTGATTAGAAGACCGGAACAAAGGCAATAATAAAAAATAGCCAAGGAAAATACTTGGAAACAATTAAAAAAGCAATCACAGACACTCCTGTTTTCACCGGCTTCAATGATAATACAAGTTAAAATATCATGTTTTTGTTGCATTTAAAGAGCAATAATTAAAATTTAATTAGCAGTGACGAAGGGAACAGAAAACTTTGTTTGAAGGCAGCTTGACTTTGAACAATTCAACATAAGCATAATGGATTTATCTTGTTTTTCTATGTAGTTGCCAAAATAACTGAGAGCAACACCCAAAAGCAGGAAAAACCTAAGCCAAAGCAGTAAACTTTTGTGTATAAAATAATTGTGAGTGTCTGACTCTTTCAAAGTCAAGCTTGCAAAAAATAAAGTGTATTTGCTTTGGTGTTAACAATAAAAAATATAAAAATCCTTTATTAATGCTTATCATATCTTGACTAGGACTTCTCGATTTGGAGAAGAGGAAAGGTATGAAAAAGTTCAAGATTGTTTGACTATTCCAAAAGATCATTCTTATTTATCATCTATAGCGATGGAAGTATCCTTGGTTACTCTTAGTATCATGCTTGCTTACTTTTAGAAGCAGTGATTGTTTCTGGGTTATAAGCTGCAATTAAAAAAGGGTCATTTCCTAAGAGAGGAAAGTTGCTGTGCAAACAAACCTAAAATATCAAAGACAGCATAGTGGAAACTATTTTCTAGCTATATCACAATCTGTAGGTGTAGATTTTGTTTCCCATTGTTCCAGGGGACACATTTTTGTTATCTTCTTTTTCACCATCTAGTGATATTATAATATCCTATACCATCCTGGGATGGCTGTATCTTTACTGGATTCTCTAATTCCTGTTGGAAAGTTAGGAAGGATAGAAAATTGAGTTTCTGTTTCTGTTTTACCTTATTTTTTATTACTTTAGAAACTGTAACTCAAAATTACAGAAATTTTCTCTATCATATTAGGAGACAGATTTCATTCCCATATTCTTACCCTAGCCTTCTACATAACTTTGGTACTTAGTGGTCCCCAAATGTGAAAATAAAGATAGGGAGCTTCTTATTTAAATATTATTTAGAATTTCAAGACTTGCTTTATATAAGGCCCTTAGTAGTATGTGCATCATACATGTGTATATCATATATGTGGCACCATTTTCTTATTCTCAAAAACTAGGAAATGTGGTGTCTCTGTAGCTGCATCAGGAAAAGGCTGTAGTTGAATTACTTTACTAATACAAATCTGCTATAAAATATTTCTACAAGTTAATTGACTTGAATAAAGCGTATTTGTCATTTTATAGTTGTAAAGGACAGAAATCTAAAATAAGTCTCACTAGATTTAAATCCAGCCACCTATAGAGCTAAAATATTTTTCAAATTATTTTACTGGAAAATTCATTTACTTTCTGTTCTGCTTTCCAGAAATTCAGAATCTGGGTTGTTGTTTTTTTTTCTTTATCTTCTAAGATAGCATTTTTACATCTTTCTGATGGTTTTTACCTAATCATGTCCTTTCGAACTACACCTGAGACTTTTAAGTATCAATTTGAGTATATTTCCCCATCCGATAATTATTCAAATATGTGTTCCTTGGGTGATGAAAGGTGATTACTTTACATATATCTATATCTATCTATCTATCTATAATGTAAATCTATGTTTGAGGATTAGGTATTTGGTGAAGACATATTTTGGGAAGGTATTTTGCTATGTACAGTGAGTGTGTACCATTGTTTTTACTATAACCTGTTAGCCTTTGAACAACATATTTCTTCAATGAAATATAACTAAAAAACATTAGTCCCTAAAAGCAATTATGCCTGATCAAAAATTGTCATGTACCAGAAATCCTAAATGCCAGAGAGCAGTTCTGGTACTATCACTTTTTATGCATTCTGCTTACAATCTTTTCTTTCCAAGAGCATTTGATTGTTATTATTTTGGAATTATAGTTAATATTTATTTGACTATTATTTTTGAAGAATGCACCATCCAGTACTGGTTCTCTTTGTGTAACTTTTTTGGGTCTAATCTATTTCTGAAAGAATCACAGACATTTAAATTACATGAACTGCTTATTGAAGTTGAATCAGCATGGAGAGGAAAAGAAGACAAAAGATGCCTCTGTGGGTATGTCACGTTAAAAATGAATCTACAAGCTATTTATCTTAAAATCGTCTATTTTTTATTATGTTTAGATTCTGATATAATTTAGCCTGTCAACTCACACAATGTTAATGCAGTCTTATTTCATGCCTCACAAAAGCAAATAACAAATTACTATTTATTTTAAAATTATTTAATTTTTAAATTATCATTTACTTAAAAAACTATATTTTTAAAAATTTAGCCAAGGCAAATGGTTCATTAGATATTTAGAGTCATGTTCAGACTCTATGGTGAAAGCCATAAAGGGAAAAATATGTTTTTATTCTTCCTTGAGCCACTTAGATTTATTTCATCTATTTCTGAAAAAATAAAATTCTTGATTTGAACCATTTTTCTTGATATCCACAATGTGTCAATCTTCCTTTATTAATAGGAAAGTTTGGAGAGAGGATGAGAATTCATGTTAGAAAAAGGAGAAGAGCAAAAGAGAAGGAGAAATCTAGATATTTTTTTCTTAATCATCTCTAGCACAAGGTCTGGATAATGATTGTGAATATTAGAAACAGTGCTCTAGAGTGATTAAACACATCTATAGAAATAGAAATTTCCACAAGTGATCACATGGAGAATGCTTATTTATAAAAAATTGTAATAGCTTCCAATAGGAAATGTTACTTATTTGTTTAGTTCTTGTTTAGGATTTGTTAAATTCTGGTGTGCTATAGTCAACTATCATAAAGGTATACAAGAATGGTAAGAAACTAACATCTTAATATCATGTTTAATATTAGTTTAGTTCTGCCTGTGTTATATGTACGAGGCTGCATTTGAGTTTTGCCTCAATTTCACATGCTATATTCTTCCAGTATATAAGTTGAAAGAAGACTTCCTCTGGAAATATGCTATTTTTATAGCTAAGGGAAAACAAGACAGAGACAATGAGATAGAAATCTTCCCCTAGAAATACCCTTTCACCACTTCTGGTTCACTTTTGTAAGCTGAAGTAAGTCACATGACCTATCTTGACATTGCAGAGTAGAGGTAAATCTCACCTACAGGAAGCTCATGCAGGACATAGAGTAATATACCAAGATATGCAACACTTGAGATAAAGAGGAAAAAAGAGAACTATAATACTTGCCATCACATGTCTCTGCAGGAAGGAAGCTACTATGTACCTTTGTTTCTAAAAATACTGATCTTGCCCATGTAATTGTAACCCCTCTGTAAAGTATTTTCACAATAAAAAATAAAAATAAATAAAATACTGAGATCTTCATATCAGGCCTTTTTTGCTTGGCTGTTACAGGAATTAGAGAACCTTTTGATACTGAGACAGCATAAAATCTCAAAGAAAGCTGGAGTAATCATTTCAATACTACCTTTTGTTCTCCAAGAAAAGAAACCATTTTATAGACAATAATTTATACTTTCTTACCTAGTATCTTTTTGTCCGGAAGTGGATTTTGTAAACATATGTGTCTATCCACCAGAATAAATGTCTTCATTTATCTGCATCTTGTACAGACAGCAAGTGAAATAGATGTAAGTGGGAGTTAATCAGTACCACTTTTCAAAAATACAAAAAATGTGGACAGGGTGCCAATATACAGATTTTATCACCATCACCTACCACAACCTCCTTCTTCCTTCCTAGGTAACATTCCTAATCAATAAGAAGGCTTAGATATTTGGTTTTTTAGTGGAAAGTGGAAGCAGAATGTTATGGATGTTGGAGATGATGGGTTATAAATTTTACATAATAATGTCACATGCAAAAGCTCTATGAGTCCTGCAGGTCTTAACACTACTTCCTTAGTGATGTGATAGGAATGTCAGCCTTACTGGACTTACTATTGTTTTCCATTTCCTTTTCTTCCTCCTGCCCTAAATTATAATACATGTTAATCAAGTGAAAAATTAATGCCATCTTAAGAAAGTCCCAATATAACAAGTCATTATGTCGAAAAACTAACTTTACAACTTTGGTGGGGGGGGGGGCGAATTGGTGGGCAAGGATGGTAAGGAGAAACCAGGAGGAGACAATGCTTGATTAGAAATGTACTCATTACATTGCTCATGTAATTGTAACCCCACTGTACTCTATTTTCACAAAAAACTTATCAATATAAAAAAGAAAGTCATTTAGGGCTTTGGGAATGTGGCTTCATGGAACAGTTATTGCTTAGCAAGCATGAAACCGTAGGTTCAATTCCTCAGTACCACATAAACAGAAAAAGAACAGTGGAACTGGTACTTTGCCTCAAGTGGTAGAATGCTAGCCTTGATCAAAAAAAAAAAATAAGAAGTAGTTCAGGAACAGTTCCCTGGTCCTGAGTTCAATCCCCAGGACTGGCAAAAGAGTCATTTAGCTAGTAAATGCAAAATAAAGAAACCATACATGGAATATATAATTGCTCCTTCCTACTGATACCTAACAATAGTCCTAATTCATGTACTTTATCTATATTAGAATACTGTGTTGAGCAAAAATAAAACGTTTTGTTAATAGGTCATGGCAATTAATACCAGGAATGTGTTTAGATATCAGCTGAAGATTAATCCTGGAAATTCAAATATTCCAGGATTTTGAGTGGTCACTGCTAATCACAATGAGAAGGGTAGTGTAAGTGAGATTTGGAAAATTTTTGGCAAGTCATGGCACCAAGAAGACAGAGGTTAATTAATAATTTTGACAGAAGAGAAGGAATAACTCCAGATGGAAGGAATAAATGATAATAATAGCAAAGTTGTACCATAAACTGTTCTAGGGCACCATTTTGGTTATTGAAGAAGTAGATATCAACTAGGCTTATTCCTCATTGCCTTTAGCATTCTAATCACTTAGGCTAGCTCTTAATCTCTGTGTGATAAGTTGTATATCCTTCTATGCTGCTCTTTTATACCTGATCTCCTTTGCTTTGTAAAAATCTCAGACTTTCTTTATTTCTCTATGAACAATTTCTGATACTAAGTCCACATACGCAGACAGCAGAGGATGCTAATGTAAGAGTGCCAATGCTCATGAGTCATTAATGTAAGAACATGGAAAAGGAGGACATATTTATTGCTACGTCAATTTTTCTGAAAAGCTGCATTGTCATATCATTTGATTCAAATTTCCATTTTTTGTCTACATAGTGTCATTATGTGCACAAAACTGCACGTATGAGTCGGCTGTGGTGTCTCACACCTGTAATCCTAGCTACTCAAGAGGTTGAGACCGGAGGATTGTGGTTCAAAGCCACGCTGGTCAGGAAAATCCATGAGAATCTTATCTTCAATTACCACCAGAATCCCAGAAATGGTGCTTTAGAAAAAGTGCAAATATGACTTTAAGTTTCCCCCAAAGGAACGACGAAGTCAATAGTAATATTCCCAAGCAGAGAAAAGAATTCCAAAATAATTCAGTGCACCTACTTTTGCTGAGTTAAGTTATGGCTTCTTTGCTGGGCATATTCTCTTGTTTTAAAAACTGCCAAATATTAGTTTTATAATAAACTTCATCTAATATTTCTTGGTTCAAAAGAGAAGTCCATACAGTTGATGTTACTTGGATTTATTACTATCTCAAAGCCAACCCAAGCAGGAGAGTTTGTCAATCTCTTACCTCTAATTAAACACCAAAAAAGCCAGAAGTGGAGATTTGGCTCAAAGAATAGAGTACTAGCTTTGGGGGCAGGTGGGCAGGAAAGACAACTGTACAGGGACAGAGTCCAGCCTTTCAGTTCAAGCCTCAGAACCAGCACAAACAAAACAAACAAACAAAAAAATACTCACATATTTGGGACCATCCTTAAAACACTGGTTTGAAAAGACGCTCCTTTTGCTGAACATACTCACTGGATCCTGCTTTTTGGAATCCTTATTGGTATGGAGAACTCAGAACCAGATTAAAGGAATGGATATCTGTCTCCTTCAACAAGAGAATCATGTCAGGAGTGAAATATTTTTGCATACAACACTTTTAAACCTCCATGTCTTTGTTTCTTTGCAGTAGAACACTTTTAAAACAACGTTCTTTCCTTTTTTTCTATGCTGGCCTCCAAATGGCATATTTTTTCCTTTTGTTATACTCTCAACTAGAAGTTTACAAACAAGTTTTATATTAGTAAAGAACACACTCCTTTGTTTACCCTTCACATCCATTCCCAGCTTCCCCCCGTGTACAGTATATTCACAATAAAAAAGAAACAAAACAAAAAACAAAAAAAGAACACACTCGATAAAGTCAGTGACAGAGTTTCCTTCAAGCCTTGGATTCTTTTCTTTTACAGTAAAAATGAGAGCACAAATTAACTTGAACTTTGTCATGTCAGTATGTTCTATTCCTTTCTCGAAATCAGTTTCCACTTCCAGTAACAGTTCCTTCCATTTACTTCCAGTAATAATCTATGGTGCTGCTCCATGTAAAATGAACATTTTGTGTCTTCATTGAAATAGCACAAGTACATCTTTGAACATGAGGTACCACATGATTCAGAGACAACTTAATAATGAGAAAATATGGAATTTACATGGCTTATAAAACATTATCCATGTACATATGGCCATATAAGATGATGTTAAGTGAAATGGACCCCAACATAAGACACAACTTGTTTTTTTCTTTCTTACTATTGTTTTTAATGTACCTAACATGTACTATGTGATTTTTTTGTTGTTTCTCTTCTATTTTCTTCCTCCATGGTATAACCCCTGTTTTTTCTATATTTGATGTTGGTGACTTGAATCTTGCATATACATTTTTCTAATGTGAGGAGCGGAAAAAAAATAACAAAATGCTGAAACAAGGATACAGTGTGACCCACCGTAACGATGAGATGTACAAGACACAAGAACTTTACAACTTGGGGAGTGGAGGAGGGATTTAGGGTGGCGGGGAGAAAAGGGATGGCAGGGGAAAAACAAAAGGGCAGGTAACAATGTCTGATAATTTATGTACTCATTAACTTACTTATGCAACTCTAACCCCTCTGTACACCATTTTTACAATAAAAAACATGAAAAAACCATTATCCTGGAGTACTTTAAGTTCAAATTTCCTAAGTGGCCTGTAAATTAAGACAAATTTTGAGTGGGAAGAAGGTCTCAGAAACATTTATTGGTGTGTGTTTTGCATTATTTCCCAAGTATACATAAGTTAACAGTAGGAGAAACAATAAGAATAATTGGAGAAAAAGAAGTTCTATGTTTAAGTATAATGGTTCAATACAGAATAGAAGACTCTGCAAATACGACAATTTTGAAATAATAAAGCCAAGGCCAGTAGGTAGATCTATGGGTGTGATATAGAGAAAGTATTACTACTAAGTGGAATATGAAGGATGAGGCCACTCTTGTTTCTTCTACTAGTTCTAAATCATGACAGCTAATCATGGAATTTTGTGAAAAGTAGAAGGGAGGAATAATTCTAGTTCCAAAGCAATTCGGATATAAGAGCATGGACTTAACTGGAAATAATGCCATGTTGAGAGAGCAGGAATTATACTAGCAATGAATTGGTGGATAAGATCACATTTCTTTTTTTCTTTTCCTTTCTTTCCTTTTATTGTTTTTTTGATGTTTGTGGGCCTGGGCACTCTCCCTCTACTCTTCAGCTCAAGGCTAGCAGTCTACCACTTGAGCCACAGTGCCACTTCCAGTTTTCTGGTGGTTAATTGGAGATAAGTTCTTCAGAAACTTTCCTACTTGTGCTGGATGGAACTGCAATGCTCAGATCTCAGCCTCCTGAGTAGCCAGGATTATAGGCGTGAGTCACTGGCACCACTCTTAAGATCCCATTTCTAACAATGTACACTCAAGGTGTGTAATGTGTATGTTCATCTATCTTTATATGTATTATTGAGTTAAAAATCTGGGCTACAGCTTAGACTTTACACGCACAAAAATGAAACTAGTTTAAAATCTGATACTCTTGGAAAGATGAAACCTAAGAATGTAAAGGAGTTTGGGAAGTTCAGTTTGCATCCAGCCTGGGCAGAACAGTCTTTGAGACACTACCTATAATTAACCAGCCAAAAGTTGCATTGGAGAAATGGCTCAAGTGATGGAATATTAGTTATGAGCAAGACTGCTGAATAAGAGCTTGAGGTTTTGGCATACATACATAAAAGCATGCACATACACAGAGGCACTTATATGTGCAAACACATATATATGAAACAACTCTCAGAATGTATAGAAAAGTTAGAAAATAATAGAAAGTATGTCCTGAGTAAAACTAGAACAAGTGATAATTTTTTAATATTAGAAAACCCTCAAATGAACTTTCCCCAGAAAAGCTTGAGAATATTACAAAGTTAGGGAACAGAGATAGTAAGAAAATCAAGTAATCATTATTAAAGGAATCAGATCCATGGAGGAATGAAACAGAGACCCCTGCAGGTGCATCTGAAAATGTTCATATCCTGTGTCAAATGTTAGAACGTCTTTGAAAATTGTACATAAACAGTCTGAGCAGACAGTCTAGTGGATAAGATCATTGGAGAAATTCAGAATTGCTAGCCTGTTTCTAGACTAAATAAACCAACAAAATATGGCAGAGCAATGTGATACAAGCCTGGGATTCTAGCACTCAAATTAAGATAGGAGATTAGAGAGTGGTATTACATAATGATACTTTCCCTCAACCAGGTAGTATAATTTTGCCTCAATAAAACAATCCAAAGAACAAGAAAGGAATACAAAGTTGGAAGTTTGGGTTAATTATGTCATTATGTTTTGAGAATTCAAGTTTGCTATATACAACTCATACATAATCCTCACTTGTGTTTTAAATGCTGTCTTCATTACAGAACATTCCTAGATAGAAAATAGCTCATGATTCCCAACCAAATATTTGAAAAAGTAACCATCATTCTGTTGGATTACAAAGAAATTATGAAGGAATACAAAAGCTTAAGCCTGGAGAAATAGCAAAGTTCATCTCATGTAGGACTTTGTAGACCTGGCTAAATTAGAATTTACAGTTAAAATAAGTAGTTTTTGCTTGTAATTTCATATTCTATAGGATACTACAAAATTGTTTTCAAGTACAAGTTTTAATTTAGAAATTCACAAATGATTCTGGCATTCTATTTGCCTAGAATATTCTTTCAAGTGAGGTATAATTAAAACTTAGTTAATAGATAATTCCAATAATTCATGTATAGCATGATAATGTGAAAAATCTAGAAAGAGTTGCTAACAAATGGATACTATTAATTTATAAATTTAGAAAAAAGAGCAATTTTTTGAGACTTTGGTGTAACATGGTATGAAGAGAATAATTGTGTCATCCTTTTTCTTCTACCTATACATAACACAGGAAGAAATTTCCTTAATTACATACGTCTGTATACAATGAGTAAAAAGCTAGGTTTGAGGTGTGTTTTTATTTCGTTTTTGTTGTTTGGTTTGTACTAGGGCTTCACCTCTGGGCCTGGGCACTGTCCCTGAGAATGTTTTTGCTCAAGGCTACTGCTCTACCACTTGAACCTCAGTGCCACTTCTGTCTGGCTTTTCCTTAGCAGTTTATTGGAGATAAGAATCTAAGAAAACTTTCTGCCTGAGTGGGCTTTGAACCATAATCTTCAGATCTTAATATTCACATGTTCATATCTCCTGAATATCTATGATACATAAAACAATAGTATATAATAACATAAAAATAAATAACACTTGCAAGTGTTCTGATCTCAAGAATACCACTGGAGGGAAATGATGCAGCAAAGTTTAGTGTAGTGTTCTTTGCACAACTGGGAGTGTTTCACAGCAGAAGTGCAGTATGTTTTCACAGTAGTGATAAGCTAGTCACGATATAAATTTAGGGAAATTTAAGGTGCACCTTACAAGTTGTAAACTGTTGGGCATAAAAACTTGTGATTATTTGTCATAGAAATAATAGCTTACTCTGATGAACAAATGTTAACTCTTCAGGAATTAATTGTTATAGATAGGTCATAGTTTTATCTTCTACCAGAAAATGGCTATTTTATCTGTTGACTTTTAAATGTGTAACATCCCATTGGAAACTGCATCTATTGCAGAATTAAATAAAGTGCAAACAGATACTGTTTTAAATGTCTCTGGTATAGCATGTTCAGAATTTGAAAATGAGTATTTAGTAGTCATAGGAATTTTGAAGAACATATATATTCTGTCCTCTTAACAATTATTCAGTTTTATAAGTCAGGAGTTTCCATAGAATTGAACGTTTTCGGGTTAGTATGAGATAATATTAAAATAATGTTTTGTTCCAAAATAATGGCAAGTATATTGTGAAAATATTGTATAGTTTGATAACCTTCAAGTTGATGACCCTTTGATAAAGAAAGGGGTAATAGAATAATATTTACCATACCAACACATTGAAATTATATTTTTTGTAGCTTATTTTTCAATTTAATTTTATTGTCAAGGTGATATATAGAAGGGGTTGCAGTAATTGTAAGGTAGTGAATACATAACAAGTCAAACTTTTTACCCCCCCTCACTTTCCTCAGTTTTCCTTGACCTCAATACCCCTCACAAGTTGTAATGTATATTTCAAACATGTTGTGCTGTGTGCATTGCTACTGCATTAATTTGCCGTTTGTCCTTTGTCTCATCATTTTATTATTCCTCTTCCCTTGCCACATTAAGATAAATGTATATACAACGACACATGATACTGAAATCAAATATAGCAGGGGACAAAACATAGGGGAAAACACAAAAGAAAAAAGAAACCACACAGTACATTAAAAACAACAACCACAAAGAAAAACCTCTGTTTCCATATGTAGGACTTCATTTTGCTCAGCATCATCTTATACATAGCTATTGAGCCATTCTGTTCAACTTCTAGGACTATCCTAGATATTCCCTACTTAATACAAATTAGGGAAAACATGGAATCTTTCTTTGTGTCTTGTTTATTTTACTTAGTAGGATTTTTCCAAGTCATTCCACTTCCTTATGAATTGTAAGCATAGAATTCTACCGCGTTTATATATACCACATTTTGTCAATTCATTCATCTACTGAGGAGCATATTGGTTTAAAACATGATTGCATGTAAGTATCATTTACAGTCATTCTGAAATGACAGATGCCACCTCCTCAGACATTCTAAAATCACGATTTCTATGTAAGATAAGATTTGATGGTCGTACAAGTGTTGAGATATCTGGATGAGTCTAATGTATATCTTGCACTGAATTAGCCAGGAAGATATCCAATATCATATGGGATAAAAATGGTAGTGACAAAATATTCCCTTGAGAAAAATATAGGAGTCTGCCAGAAGTATGAAGTAGTTCAGATAATTTTGAAGGTTTTAATAATGCAAGCTCATGTATGTCTCTTTAAATAAAAATTATGTAAGTGGAAGGGCAAAAGATGGGGAAGAGAAGAAAATAACTGACAGCAGATCATTGTCCCAAGTTAGAGTATTAAAAGACATCATCTATAATTTCCCGGTTAAAGAGAGACCAATATAATACATCCCAATTAATTTAGGTACATGCAAAATATTTACTTGGCTTTTTCCTACTGTAATGCTCCAAAATAAATGAGAACTTATAAGAAAAATTATGCGATTTCCACTACTTCAACCTGAACACTAAATGTAATGAGCCCTATTTTTCTCACTTTGCACGTGGAAAATAGTCCCAAAGTTGATGATGTTGTGGCTGATTAGAGTCAGAGCTAGGGGCTTCTATTTGTACAATTATCCCAGAATAGTTTAAAGCAGTGTTTCCCCCAAAGATATCCAACTACATTTTCTAAAGCTATACTTTGAACACACCCTCACACCTGAGCACATAATTTGAAATCACAATTCTGCATTTCCTTGGCACATTCTACTTTGTGCTTTTGTCTTTTTTGCACATTCCTTTTGAGTTCATAGTTGCTCTATTTCCATTTCATCTTTACAAACTGCTAAGAACATTGTTTAACTACCACTACTTGTTTGCACACGCCCAGTCTATGTATGAAGGTACTTTGTCCATGTTAAGCAATAGGGCAGTACTCACTCTCTGAGGAGAAAAGTTGCACAGTATAACACTACGCCCACATTAGAGGATATAGAATTTAAAGCATTTTGAGACGAACAGTGATATTAGAATTGAAAGGCTCCTTAGGGACATTTTCTTGGAGCTCATTAGTTTTCCCAGGAGAAATATAAATATCCACAAAATCGGGAGCTAATTAGTAAGCATCCGAATTTACACTAGATCCTAGATGTTGTGTTAATACAAGTTACCATTGTATTATTGTTATATCATCATCCTTCCCTACTTGAAAATGGGTATGAGAAAATGAAAGAAAGGCACTAAAGCAAAATGTCTTATCTTTTTAGGCATTTAATCCTAGTGGTGAGGGTAATATCTGAACTCTTCCATTCAATAAAAGCTTGAAGTTTATAAGAGCACCTGAATTTGTGGTAGGTTGATTGATAGGGTTATTTCAACATAGAAAAATCCCTAATAAGAACTATAGTTTAAAATAGACTATATGGCAGTTATGATGTTTCAATGGCTATTGAGGAATTTTCTATTCTAAAGAAGAATCAATTCGGAGAATCTTCAATCACATCAGTAAAGCTGTATGTTCAACCTAATACTTAGTGTTACTTGTCCGACATTTATTATGAATAGGCTGATAAGATATCCAAACATATCTAAAGATATTTCAATAATATCCCAAACTGATGTGGATACATGGGCCAAGAATTGGAACTGTAGGACAAGTTAGGTTTGTCTGAGTTATAGTTCAATGTATAAACTCCTGGCTAAACAAAGGCTTCAAAAATATTCAAAAACAATGGGGCTGGGAAGGTGGCTCAGTGGTAGAGTCCTTACCTTGCATGCATGAGGCCCTGGGTTCAATTCCCCAGCACCACATATGCAAAAAGAAAAAAAGCCAGAAGTGGTGTTATGGCCCAAGTGGTAGAGCACTAGCCTTGAGCTGAAGAGATGAAGGACAGCGCCCAGGCCCAGAGTTCAGGCCCCACGACCAGACCTCTCCCCAAAAATATTCAAAAACGAACTTTACAAACTTTAGGGGGGGAGGGATATGAGAAGGGATGGCAAGGGGAAACAAAGGAGGAGGCAACATTGCTTGATAAGAAATGTACTCCTTATCTTTCCCATGTAATTGTAACCCCTCTGTACAGCATTTACACAATTAAAAATTTATACAGAATACCTCTAAGTAAAGTTCAGAACAATTGTATCTGTATAATTCTTTTTTGTTGTTGTTCTTTTTTGGTAGTGTTGGGTGTATTCGTTGGAAAAGAACAGGCCTAAACAGTGCCTTCCACATTCTATAAGCTACCAAAAAGGCACCATAATTGACATGAGGGATGCTTCTTGTTTTTCTTTTTCATTCTTTTTTATTGTGAAAATACTGTACAGAGGGGTTACAATTACATGAGCAAGATAATGAGTACATTTTTTTTAATTGTGAAAATACTGTACAGAGGGCTTACAATTACACGGGCAAGATAATGAGTACATTTCTTATCAAGAATTGGAGCCTACTCCTTTGTTTCTGCTTCCCATCTTATCATGCCCCCTGTATAATTCTTCTAAGGTCAGGATGAAAGTGTTTGTTCCCAACATTTAAAATCAACAGGATATGTTGAACTCATGGATCCAGAATTTTATGGCTTCACATTCATATTTCAAAACTTTTATCAATATGACATCACCAAAACACTGTTCTTATTGAACTTGTCTATGTCCTCTTACTTTTCAAATCCAGGTGGCATATTTCCTTGAATATCTTCCTGCAAATTCTTTCCTTCCTTTACTTCTGAAAATCTTTTATTACTTTTTTGTTTCCTTATTTATTGCTTTCTTCCAATCTTGTCCACACTGTTGCTCACATTGCTCACACTTGTGTCCGAATTTCCTTTTTCTCTTCCCTTCAATAATACCCCCAATTTTATTATTGTTTTTCATATTCCTGGCTGTAGACATTTTGATGATGTCTAAACAGACCTATTTTGTATCTGTTTAATATAAATTTTAGAAATATCAGAGAGTTTTTTCCCCTAAATCAATTATTTCCACCTGTGGTCCTTATCGCTAAAAATATCACTAATATAGCTGCCAGCTATATTAGTGAGATATATAAATATATATATATATATATATATACATATATATATATATGTGTATATTGTGGAAGCACTTTAGATTTCTTCTTACCACTCTGCCTCTGCCCATTAGAAAAGATGAATTATCAAAATTTTCTCAGTAAAGTGTTTTCCTTTTCAATCACAACATTGTCATTATCAGGGTACACTGTGGTCATCATCATCTTCACCAAAATTATTATTAGCATCATAAGTGCTAACTTTTGAAAATCTGATATGTATCTATGATTTTTCGTTATGAATCTATGAATCTATGTTTTTGGTTAATAATTTTAATGTTACCACTGTGGTTGAATCCATATTAAAATTTTGAGCAAATAAAGAAACAAAAAACGAAACCATAAGAAGTAGTTTGACTATGTGCATAAGACAAATTATGGAATAGAATTTTGAAGTATTGCAAATTCCTAACCAGTATGATATAACTTCCTCTCTCCCCTCCACTTCACACAAATTTTTAAGTTTGAATAGAATTATTTCATGTAATATAATATAAATTTTACTACAATATCATGTGTATATTTTAAATTTCCTTGAAAGTAATACACTACATTCTATTGAAATATTAGTGATTTATTGCTAGGAAAATTTTGGAAAAGTAGACTATATCTTTGGAAAGATAAAGTCAAAAATAGTAGCATAAAAGTTATACAGAACTCTGTCTTCAGAAATATGTATATATATATATATTATGTATAGAAAGATATACATTTTTAGAGATTATTTGTCATCAGAAATATATACATATATCAAAATATATGTGTAGAACATTGTACATTATAGTGAAACAAAAATCTTAAAACATAATTAAAATTTACAAAATACATCAAACAAAGTGCCAGTGACTCACGCCTATTATTCCAGCTATTCTGGGTAATGAGATCTTAGAATTGTGTTCAAAAATAGCCCAGAGAGAAAAGTACTTGTTAGGGGCTGGGAAGGTGGCTCAGTGGTAGAGCACTTGCCTTGCTAGCCTGAGGTCCTGGGTTCGATTTCTCAGCACCACATAAGCAAAAAGAAAAAAAGCCGGAAGTGGCACTGTGCCTCAAGATATAGAGTGTTGACTTTGAGCATAAAAATGCTTAGGGACAATACCCAGACTTTGCAAACTACAACAACAAAATATATCACATTAATTTCACAAAAGCAACTTTTAACTGCTGTAAACTTTTTTTTTGGTCTGATCATGGGGCCTGAACTCTGGGCCTGGGCGCTGTCCCTCAGCTCTTCAGCTCAAGGCTAGCGCTCTACCACTTGGGCCACAGCGCCACTTCCGGCTTTTTTCTTTTTGCTTATGTGGTGCTGAGAAATCGAATCCAGGGCCTCATGCATGCAAGGCAAGCGCTCTACCACTGAGCCACCTTCCCAGCCCCTTTGCAAACATTTTTTTAGAGACATGAATACATGCCCCTGGAAAATGTTAAGTAAAATGTATAGAATATTTACGACTATGTTAAAGACATGATTATTTAGATATTTTAAGATATTTAGGTAATAATTACAAATTAAGAATAATGATAATATATTGAGACTGGTGTTTTATTCTATTTTACAATAGCAATTAAATTATATTTGTAATGATTATATAAAAATACTCTTGTTTGGTATTTGAATTATAATAAGTGATAAACATTTTTAAATGATTTCCATAGGAAAGGATCATTTTCTTAATGGTATCAATTCTTTTGTAATTTCAAAACAATTAAGAAAATTATTCCAAGGCCTGTTTGCTTTAAGACTACATTTGTTTTGTTGTTCAAGTGTTCATATGTTGGTAGAAATTAAAATTCCAAAATTTCAATGGATGTTGGCATTCAGGAACATCTTCATAGATACTAATATTGAGAGTCCCTTAAGTGGAATTGTTTTATTTCATTTATTATTTTCACAAATAAATCAAGATGATTGTTTATTTTGTATATATTCACTGCTTTGGGCTCTTATCTTGAGAATACTTTTTTTCTTAGCAAAGTAGAGAAAAGCAATTGGATTGAGCAAGTAACCTAGGGCTTTCATAAAATGCAGATGCATAGATTTGGGTCTCCTCTCATTTGCTAAAAGTTTCTTCCAGAAAATGTTATCAATTACTTATAAGTGATGCATAATTCCTAGTTATTCCAGTTATCACATACACTTTTTGATTGAGTTATCTCTGCATAAACTAAAAAAAAAAAGATAAAAAACCTAAAAATAAACAGAAATCACATCTTTGTTTTAAAAGCTATAGTTTACGAAAAGTTTTTACTCAACACCGAAAAACATCCTTTTAGGTATTCTGCAATTTGTGTGAAGTATATTAAACGATAGTTTTTTTCTGACATGAAATTCACATGCAATATATTATCTCCTTTTATTCTATACATTTTAGTGCTTTGGAAGTGAATGGTACAATCATAGGTTTTCCAAGCCTAATTTACACAAACTTAACATTTCTTCAAATAGAAATGCTGTAAATTTTAGAACAGACATTAAAATAGATAAAAAATTAAGTTACAGGAATTGGTCCAGCATACATCCTTGATAGTGTGTTTTTTCAAAATTTTTACAAGATTGTTCTGACTGACCTGTATTCCCTGAATTTACACACAAGTTTATTGAGCAGGAGGAGCAATATTATACAGAGATATCTAGATGTTTGATAGTCACCCATATTCTGCACCTTGTGAAACACAAGGCCCAGATATTTTATATAGAAAAATGTCTTTAGAGAATGTTTGAAGCAACTAAAATTAATTTAGGAATGAGTTAAGATTTAGATAACTTTGTAGCATAATAAAGCTTAATAATAACGACTTGAGCTGTACCACAGACGAGAGTTGGAGGGGATAGAATGATGGACCACATAGGAGCAGTATGTCATTGTTATTGTGTTTCAACAAACATAAAGACTTAAGAGAAGAAAGGGAAGAAAATAATCAAAGTGTCCTGAATCAAGTTTCTTTTTAATCCACCTAACAGTGTGGACTGAGTCAGAGAAGGTGGGAAAAAATAAAGCATTGTATAGACCTCTTACAATGTAAAGAAATTGTAATATGATAATTAATTTCCAAAGAAATAAGGGAAAGAATAGGTAAACTATGTAAACTATAAAGGCAAAAAGAATGAAGAGAGGAAAAAAGGAATGTAAAACCTTTATCAATAACAAACACAAGAGTTTGGAAGTAGAAAGGCAGTGGAAATATTCTAAATAACAATAAAATAATAATGAAAATTGCTGACGTGGATAGAATATGGATTACATTTTATTATATATAATTTAACAAAACATACTAGGAATGAAAATTTAAAAGTTATAATTTAAAACACTACTTAAATTATAGCTAGGCAGTACAGTTCAGTGGTAAAACCTTGGCCTAGCATCAGTGAAACAATGGTGTGATCTCCCAAGCATTACAAAGTACACACAAAGCACATACACACACAAACCACATAAACACACACAAACACACACCCCCACATACACACATTTGGAATCTTGATATTATCATATTAAACAGAGGAAATTATCAGAAATAGTAAAAATAGGTTAATATATAAAATAATATGGCTCGTACTATTTAAAAGTTTCATAGAAATAAAATAGTCACCATATACTTTGATTTCTATAAATTAAGTAAATTGAAAATTAAGAAATAGAAGACAGGAGAACCTTTGCAAACAAGTTTTAAATAAACATTTTGAAACATTTATCCTTTTATTTTGACAAAATATTGATGTTACCGGTGTTTAAACTCAAGATTTAGAATATGATAACTAGGTGCTCTATATCGCTAATCATTTCACCCTGGATATTTTTATAATAAGGTCTCATAGTTTCTCAGGCTCTCCCAAGTTACAAACCCTATTTGCAGTTCCTACCATAGCTAGAAAATGGAAGCCACAAATCGCCATGCCCAGTTCAAACTTTTTTTTTAAATTCAAGTTCAAATATTTACAATAAAGTGACCAGGTAATGAATGCTTTCTTAATAAAGTGTGTGCTTCTTGAAAATGCAGTAGTTATTTGTTACCTGGAAAAATATGTTTAGAACTTTAAGAAAATAAATTTATTTAAATTCACCAACCATATAAAAATTAAGAAAATAATTTTAAATATTCCCATATTAAATATTTTTAAAGCAAAATATATGGGTCTGAATAAATTACATGTGTAAAAATCATGCAAAATTAAATTAACTACTCCTACAACTCTCAAAAAAAAATTGCCTTAACGAAAGAAAAGAAAATAAGTAATTAGGTTCAAATTTTGAAATTTCAAATATAAAATGAAGTTTACTCTGTAATTAACTGAAGTAACTGTAAACCCTCTGTATATCAATTTTATAATAAAAATGCATGAACAAAGAAAGCAAAAGGACCCACTGATCAATAGCAACAGCAAAAGCTGTTTTTGAGTATACAAAAAAAAAAATCGATGTCGCGGATTACAATGTTCCTTCCATAAGAAATGTACTCATTAACTTACTTAAGTAACTGTAACCCTTCTGTACATTACCATTACAATAAAATTAAATTGAAATTAAAGATAAATAAAATAGTATACCTGTTAAGCGTTCTTAGAAGCCATTTTTTAAAATCTTTATAAAAATCTGCCCCAAGTACCCAAGGAATGTATTTCAATGATACATTTAAATACTTAAACTTCATAGAAGCAAAAAGTTTAAAAACTGTTACATAGTAAAGTAATAAACCAGAATATATTACTATAATAATCATTGGATGAATTTTTAGTGGTAGTCAAATATGTAAAAATGAGGCAATTTGCCATTCGTTTGAACATAAGCGAGAAAGAATTTTCTAGCTCTTTTTAAATATATCATAAATTTAATGAAGAAACTATTCTGTCACATCATATAATAATCAGATAAAGATAATATTAAAGCAAACAACATATTGTACTATGTTTTTGGATGTTAATATATATACTTATTCTGGTTGTGGGAAATTGTGGGGATTTCAACTTGGGGTATTGTTCTTGCTAGGCTGTCATCATATCAGTGTTTAATTTTAGGATAGGGGTTCTCTTTCCACAAGAACATGCACCTGATCTGTCCTTTTAGCCTTCCCATCATCAATGGCATCAGAGTTCCACAACAACTTGTCTAGTTTCCTACCTTGGCTGCTTGTCTAGTTTCCTACCTTGGCTGGCCTGGATCCGCAGTCCTTCCAATCTTAGTCTCTAGATAGTGCAGGATGATGGAAATGATCCAATGCACCCAGCTATAGATTGAGAAGGAAGTCCATTAAAATTTGGCCAGGGTTCTGTTCTCAAATCTCCTAAGTAGTTAAGAGTACAGATAGGAGCCCCTGGTGCCAAGCAGTGACAGTATTTTTAAAGAAATTAGACATATATATGACTTAGGCTTGTGATTACCTCAGGAAAAGAATAAAAGAGCAGTGAAGCATAGAAGACAGGCAGAATTTTAACTAGCTACTCAGAGGCTGAATGGGCTTAGCTAGCTACTCAGGAGGCTGAGATCTGAAGACCACTGTTCAAAGCCAGTCCAATCATGAAAATACATGCAATTATCTCCATAAATCCAGAAGTGTAGCAGTAGCTCAAGTGGTAGACCACTATCCTTGGGCACAGAAGCTTAGGGATAGTGCCCAGGCACTATCAAGCTTCGGGAATGATGAATGCATCCATGAGCACATGTACATGTGCATGTTTGTACAGGCACGAGTGTGCACACACACACTCACACACACACACACACACACACACACACACACAAATGAGTATTTCAATGCAGAGTTCTTTATTTTTTCTCCTTGCTGTACTTTTTTTCCCTGTATTAGTTCACCAATTAACAAAATCAGCTAAGCACCTATTTACATACAACTCATCATGTTTCTCTAAAGTGTGCTCTCTTTTTGGAAACCTGCTTTCATTTCACCCAAAAGTCAATTATTCAGGAGGTCAATTCATCTCCCTAAACTCTTCAGTGTTAGATGCTTGTTTAAGGTTCTTCCTAGCAATATGACTGTGTGAAATCCTGCATCAAGCAGCATATTTCATTCACTAGAGGGGAAGCCTCTGTCAAACAATTAATAATAGGTTTTTCTCCTCCTGGCAAGCATCTGTAGTTTAATTACCTTTATATAATTTATGATCTGTCTGTGTATGTCAAAGACTGCTGTGAAAATAAAAAGACTCTTCTCAGCACTAAGCATTCATATACCATTCATAGATACGAAGGTGTTTAAATATTACTGAAATTGCCTTGGAGTAAATAATGTTCACCTTGACTATATTGAGAAGAAGAATTGGTTTCTCAGCACTTTAGGTAAGAACTTGAGTGAAAGAAACAAAAGGAAAAATGAGGAACAACTCAACACATACATTCAAATGAAACAAAACAAACCAAGGAAACACAAATTAATTCAATACTCAAGAACCTGCAGGAAATGCAAAATTTTTTTAAAAATCAGCTATGATAAGCTTATGAAACTCCTGACTATGTGGGAGTGTACTGCTGTGAGGATAGTGGTTAAAGCCCCAACTAGACAGAAAGATCTGTACACAATGTCAAGACCTGTTATCCTAAATTCCAGGAAGAATAACATAAAGTGGACTGAGCTCAAGATCATACACAAGTAGGAAGCCAGATTCTATCTGAAAATTAATCAGGATAATTTAGGGCTTGCGGCATGACAAAGTGGTAAGAACACCCATTTAGCAGACACAAGGCACTCAATTCAAACTCTAATATTACGGGTATTAAAGAAAAAAGCTATGACTTTAAATAATTGGAATAATTGTAAGATTTGAATTTTTAACTGGAGAAAAATCAATGAGATAGAGTGAACCCACCTTGCAATGCTTTCTACTTAGGTGATAATGTTATGTGGTACTCCAGACATAACAAAGTTACTTTGCAAATGAACATGGATGTGCATTTGAGTGATGGAAATACTCTACTTACACAGGTGTAAATCAAATAGATTTTCTTTGGCAGATTGTAGTTCTTGAACTAAGAGCCTGGGTGATGTCCCTGAGCTTTTTTTGTCAAGGCTACCACTCTACAACTGTGAGCCTCAGTTCCAATTTTGATTTTCTGGTGGTTGTTTGGAGATAAGAGGCTCATGGACTTTCCTGCCAAGGATGGCTTCAAACCATGATTATCAGGTCTCAGCCTCACGAGTAACCAGGATTTCAAGCATGAGCCATCGATATTTTTAATAATTTAGTAAATTGTAAAGTTACAGAATGTATAAATTATCATTATAAACTTCACAATATATGTGTGTATGTATATATCAATGAATACAAATAGAAATATTTAAACATATTTGTGTATCTACAATAGATTTATGAAATCATCCTTGATTATAAAATAAAATGGAAACAAAACATAATGAGGAGGGGCTGGGAAGGTGGCTCAGTGGTAGAGGGCTTGCCTTTCATGCTTGAAGGCCTGGGTTCGATTCCTCAGCACCACCTAAGCAAAAAGAAAAAAGCCGTAAGTGGTTCAGCACTACCCTTGAGCTGAAGAGCTGAGGGACAGAGTCCAGGCCCAGAGTTCAGGCCCACGACTGGATGAAAACAAAGGGAATAGTCACATGTTACTTGTTTTTGACTGGAATATGAATTGTGAGAATCAGTTTGGGAAAACTATCTTTATTTTCACAAAATTGATATTGGCTATTAATTCTAATCCATTTATTTATCCAAACTGTGCATCCTCAGATATGAGTGTCAAAATCAAACCACACTTTTTTGCCTTTGTATTTTAATCACCTGTTATAATTTAGGGGATAGATGAAGTAATGACATAAAGATTAAAATAATAGTAAGTGAGGTTATGAGTTAGATCTGAAAATGGTTGTAAATATTCTAATAGCTAATTAAATTGCATTTTTCTTACTTTTACTCTATTGTCACATCCCTCATTCCCACATTAAGAAAGTACATAGAAGGCTATCACTAAATTTTGTGTAAAATTATGACAAAATGTATTGAAAGAATATGGGCACAGTGTTTTATTTTTGCTTATTGAGACCTGTAGGTGGTAGTTGTGTTTTTGAGGAATTGCAAAAAGTTGTGATAGAGATGGAGGGAGTGATGTGCTTTTCTGGAAGATTGGCTAGAGGATTGCTCCCAGAAAGATAGTCATGAATTCTTCCAAAAAGCTAGATCCCTTTGGAGTTGATTCTGGTGCAGGGTGATATATAAGGATCTAACTTTAGTATTCTACAATTAGTTAACCAATTTTGCCAGCACCATTTACTGAAGAGGCTGTCTTTCTTCCATTCTATTTTTTTTAGCTCCCTTATCAAAGATTAGATGGCTATAGGTCTGTAGGTTCATTTCTGGGTTTTCAATTCTATTCCATTGGTCCTGAGGTCTGTTCCTGTGCCAGTACCAAGCTGTTTTGAATACTATGGCTTTATAATAGAGTTTGAAATTTGATATTGATATTCCTCCAGCAGTGTTCTTTCCATTGAGGAGCGTTTTTGCTATTCGGGGTCTTTTATTGTTCCATATGAATTTTTGGATTGCTTCTTCTATTTCCTTGAAGAATAAGGTTAGAATTTTGATAGGTATCCCATTGAATTTGTAGATAGCCTTGGGAAGCACTGCCATTTTCACGATGTTAATCTTTCCAATCCAGGAGAACGGGAGTTTTTTCCATTTTCTAACTTCTGTTTGATTTCCTTTTTCAAGTTTTTAAAGTTTTCATCATAGAGGTCCTTCACTTCTTTGGTTAAGTTAATTCCTAGGTATTTTATTTTTTGTGGGGCTATTACAAATGGAGTTGCTTTCCTAATTCAGCCCCCCTTTACTCATTGTTGGCATATAGAAAAGCCATTGATTTTGGGACGTTAATTTTATACCCTGCTACTTTGCCAAACTTTTGAATCAGCTTGAGTAATATGGGAGTGGAGTCTATGGGATTCTTCAGATACAGGATCATGTCATCTGCAAATAGGGAGAGTTTTATTTCTTCTTTCCCTATTTGGATCCCCTTTATGTCTGCATCTTGTCTTATTGCTGTAGCTATGCATTCTAATACTAAATTGAAGAGAAGCAGAGAGAGTGGACATCCTTGTCTTGTTGCTGAGTTGAAAGGAAATGGCTTTAGTTTTTCACCATTAAGTATATTGTTGGTTGTAGGTTTGTCATGTACAGCCTTTATTGTACTGAGGAATGTTCCATGGATTCCTAATTTTTCCAAAACCTTCATCATAAAGGGGTGTTGGATCTTGTCAAATGCTTTTTCTGCATCTATTGAGATAACCACGTGGTTCTTATCCTTGCTCCTGTTGATGTGATGAATAATATTAATTGATTTGCGTATATTGAACCAGGTTTGCGTCCCTGAAATGAATCCTGTTTGATCATGGTGTATGATTTTTTGGATGAATTGTTGAAGTCGGTTGGCCAAAATTTTGTTGAGAAGTTTTGCATCAATGTTCATCAAAGAAATGGGTCTATAGTTCTCTTTCTTTGATGAGTCCCTGCCTTGTTTTGGGATGAGGGTGATGATGGCTTCATAGAATGTGTTCGGTAGTGAACTTTCTCTTTCAATTCCACTGAAGTGTTGGAGGAGTATTGGTGTGAGCTCTCGGAGTCAAAGCAGACATTCTGAAAACATTACAGGATGGAATAGGAGAAACCCTAGGTCTCCTTGGCGCAGGCCAAATTTTCTTGATAGAGACCCAGAAACACAACAAATCAAAGAAAGGTTGGACAAATGGGATTTCACGAAGTTGCAGAGCTTCTGCACGGCAAAGGACATAGCTAGCAAGATCAATAGAAAGCCCACAGATTGGGAGAAGATCTTCACTAGCCATACAACGGAAAAGGGTTTCATATCTAAAATATGCTTGGAACTCAAAAAATTAAATCCCCCAACAACAAATCCACAAAGAAACAACTGCCCAATAAATAACTGGGCCAATGACTTAAAGAGAAACTTCTCTGAAGAAGAAAGAAGGATGGCCAATAGACACAGGAAGAAATGCTCAACCTCCCTAGCCATAAAAGTAATGCAAATCAAAACAACATTGAGGTACCTCCTCACCCAGTTAGAATGGCAAAAATCAAGAACTCTAATAACAACAGATGCTAGAGGGGATGTGGACAGAAGGGAACCTTACTGCATTGTTTGTGGGAGTGTAAACTTGTTCAACCACTTTGGAAAGTAGTATGGAGGTTCCTGAAAAGACTTCACATAGAGCTCCCCTATGACCCAGCAATCCCATTTTGGGCATTTACCCAAATGCTACAAACAAGACCACACTAAAGCCAACAGCACAACTATGTTTATTGCAGCATTATTTACCATAGCTAAGATATGAAACCAACCCAGATGATCCTCAGTAGATGAATGGATCAAGAAAATATGGTATATATAAACAATGGAATTCTATGCCTCAATCAGAAAGAATGGCATTGCCCCATTTGTGAGGAAATGGAAAGGCTTGGAAAAAAATATATTAAGTGAAGTAAGCCAAGCCCAAAGAAACATAGGTCCCATGGTTTCCCTTATTTGCAATAGCTAGTATATATATGAGTCAAGCAGAAAAGATCAGAAAATGTAATGTTTGGAAAATGAACCCTAAGATATGTATTTAAATGTTTTTTTTCTTTCATGCATTTGTATCTAAAGCATTTATAAGATTATTTCTTTGTTGCTTTGTATGTCCCTCCCCCACAGTATAACCCCTGCTTTCATTGTATTTGATGTTGGATAATTTGTGGAAGGGAAGTGGAAAAACAAGTCGTTTAAATAAGGATACCGGTGGACCTGTTGCAACAATGAGAAGAACAAGCTGTCCTGTAGAAAATGAACTTTACAACTTTGGTGGGTCTTTGGGGAGAATCGGTTGGGGCTGCAGGGGGTGGGGGTGGCTGGGAAGGGATGGGAAGGATAAACAAAGGAGAAGGCAACAATGCTTGATAAGAAAAGTACTCACTATCTTGCCCATGTAATTGTAACCCCTCTGTACAGTATTTTCACAATAAAAAAAAAAGTTAGAGTACAATCACTTTCACAATCATGTTCACTGTTGTACTATTCACCTTAGCAAAGTTATGGAAACAGACAAGATTTCCTTTGGCAGAGGCATGGTTAGAGAAGTGTGGCACATATACACAATTGGATTGCACCCATCCAATATGAAGACTGTTACATCATTTGCAAAGAAATGGATAGATCTAAAAATATGTTAAGTAAAGTAAACCAGAGCCAGACACACAAAGGAACCATGTTCTGTCACTTATTTGGAAGCTAGAACTTTAGGCAAAAGTATTACACAACTTTTCACAACAGTATTAACCAAAGCATTCTCTTTTCAGAGGAGTATTTAAGAGGTGTAATTTCTTACAAAATTGAACTTTTAATCTAACAAAATGAATACCAGGAAACTATCACTTGGAAGATGTGAAGGGAAGTCAAAGGGAAGGAATAAAGAGAGTTATAGAGGAAGAGAGTGAAGGCATAATATTCAATGTGGATAGTATGAATCTAGAAAATATGAAAATGGGGTGAGCTTTGGAAGGATGTGGGAACGTTATGTAAACATCTATTGTACTTATAAACTGATTTGTTTAATGGAAATTCCTTCATACCACTATTTAATTAAAATACAATTAAAAACAATGGAGACATCTGATTTTAAACTGCATTCTCTTAAACTATGAAAAAATATAATAGATTCCTCTTCAGAAATTTTCTTTGCAGGTTTTTTCCTCATAATGACAGGAAAGTGAACAATGCAATGAATATCAATACATCACATTGCATATCCTAAATAGACACAATATAAATATCACATTAAAAATGTTAGAATTCATCACATGATAAAATAACAGGTAGAAAGTAGCAAATGTTGATTGTTTTTCCAAGTCCTTTAGGTTATCTAACTTAATCCTCACAATAATTCCATAAATTAGAACTACTTTTATTTTTAATTATCAGATGATGATATTGAAGTCTTCAGAGTTGGAATTACTAGTATAACATTGCATACATGGTAAGTGTTAGCCTACGCCCCATTCCCACCATATCAAATTACCTCATTCTATTTTATGACTAAAATACCAGCACTTAGTCTACTAATTCTAGGAAAATTTCCCAAAATAATTGTGGACACTCGAAATATTTCACTTTATCTTTGTTCTAGGATGTAAAGCATCCTAGAAGCCACATTTAGGTAGATGGAATATTGGAGTCTTTATTACACAGTTAGCAGGCTGCTGGCCACCCATTTTTACAAAGGCCTGAAGCCCCCAAACACACAAAACACGGTTAGGAAACAGTCTAGAGAGGAAAGAAAGAACAAAAATAGCAACAAACCAATTCAACTCCAATGGAGAGTTGAATTGTGATGCCCTGATGACTGGAGATGAGTCAGAAGACAAGACATGACTACAGCGACACATGTGGCATGACATAATGGCAGCTGGGCTGGGCCTAAATAGGGTCTCAGCAGGGGACAGGTCCACAGGTGACTAAATCTGCCAGTCCAGTGCCTGGGACTGGTAATTTCTATCAGCCAAGTGCTTGCCCCTGCCTCCAGGGATCTGGGAATATCCATCACCTGCGAGTCAGATGATGATGGAGGCATTTTCCTTCCCCCGGCATGAAGACAAGATACGAGACCCTATCATCCACCATGTGGCCAATATGGCACCAGTCAGATCTGACCTCCTTATCTCATTCCCCACTTTTTTTCTTATGTACATTAAGTCATTGAATTTTTTTCTGTAAGAGATCCGAATTTTTCCCTGGGCAGTTCCCTTCTGCAATTTTTAAATTTATATATGTATATATATATATATATATATATATATATATATATATATATATATATACACACATATATATACACATATATATATATATTTTTATTGTGAAAATGCCATACAGAGGGGCTACAATTACACGAGCAAGGTAATGAGTACATTTCTTATCAAGCATTGTTGCCTCCTCCTTTGGTTTTCCCCTACCATCCCTTCACTCCCATCTCCACCACTATACCCTCACCCCCGGCGCCAAAGTTGTAAAGTTTGCTTTTCAACATAGGATTTTGCACATCTCATTGTTGCAATAGGTCCACCTGTATCCCTAGTTAAACAATTTGTTTTTTTTCCTTTCTCCTCCCCAAAATATACCAACATCAAATACAGTGAAAACAGGGCTTATACTGTGGGGGAAGAGACATACAATGCAACAAAACTATCACCTTATAAATATGTTAGAAACAATAGCAAGAAGGAAAAAACCACTTGTGTCCTTATCTAGTGAAGTAAGCCGGGCCAAAGAAACATAGATCCCATTGAAGTACCCGATTTCGGGTGCCCCTCACAGACCACCAGGCCCTTTGCAAACAGCAAAGAGTCGTTTATTGAAAGCTCGAGCTTGGTCCTCTGCACACTTGGTAACCGGTGATGCTAAGAGGCCCCGAGCACAAAATTAGCACAGTTTTTATAGTATCAAACAAACAAGTTTAGGGGGTTTCCACAAAAGCAAGTCCACAAGTTCAGGGGGTTTAAGTCCACCCTGACCGCACTTGCCTTTTTGTGATGGAATACTTAGGGAACTGTTCTTTTCCTTAAGGATGGGCAGGGTTGGTGGCAACCTGGGGTTTTTCTGAGAACTTTCTCTTTGGGGGTTACTCTGAGGGCAGCACAGCTCCGGAGGTTTGATCTTAAAATGGAGTTACTGTAGCTCTTCACCATGGTTTCCCTTATTTGCAATAACTAGTATATGTCTGAGACAAGCTGAAAAGATCAGATAAGATGATGTTAGGTAAAATGAACCCCTCCTGTAATTTAAGAAGGCTCCAACAGTTATGCCCTGTATCTGCTCAAAGCCCTAATTTGGGAATTTAAACTATCCCACACATTTTACAACCCACTTAGATGACTTGCACATTCTTGCCCAGTTATGAAGCAGACAAACATTTAGAAAGGCATGATTACAATTTACTTTCTCATGACTTCCTGGCTCTGATCAATTTTTTTTGGGGGGGTCCAGTCGTGGGGCCTGAACTCTGGGCCTGGGTGCTGTCCCTCAGCTCTTCAGCTCAAGGCTGGTGCTCTACCACTTGAGCCACAGCACCACTTCCCTCTTTTTTCTTTTTTCTTATGTGGTGCTGAGGAATCGAACCCAGGGCCTCATGCATGCAGGGCAGGTGCTCTACCACTGAGCCACCTTCCCAGTCCTTCAATTTTTGAAAGGCCAAACAGGATCTGATACCATCTCTGCCATCTGAGCAGTGGCTTGTAACTGCCTCTGGATGTTTCATCATTGCCAGGGTCCCAGGAGTGTCTTTCTCCATGCTGGGATACACACACCTTGGCATTTTCCTTAATCACTGGACTTGAGCTGGAGAGATGAGCAATAGTGCTCAGGCCCTGAGTTCAAGGCTAGCACTCTGCCACTTTGAGCCCCAAAACAACTCTTCTGTTGACCAATTAGAGATAATCTCAGAGGGATCTTTCTCTGCCCAGGCTGGCTTTGAACCACAGTTCTCAGATCAACAAGTCTAAACAAAAGGCCATGTTTACTCCAATTAAAAGAAACAAAGATGGACATTAGAAATAGTTTTTTAAAGGATGGTCTACCTCGAACTTATTGAGGGCCGAAAGTTATATCTGACAAACTTGTAAGAATCCTTACTCCTTTGTGTGGGCCTGCTGGGAACTGTTACAAAAAAAAAAAACCTATAAGAGCAAACTGAAATAGCAATTAAGCAATTATTTTGGTAATCCTAATTTTTCCTTTTTGCACTTTGAGACAAATATTAACAATTTAACTTTCAAACTTTATAACCAGGAATTCATCTCCATTTTTTTTGCCAGTCCTTGGGCTTTAACTCATGGCATAGGCATTGTCCTTGAGCTTCTTTTGGTCAAGGCTAACACTGCTTCCTGCTTTTTCTGAATACGTGGTAGTGAGAAACTGAACTCAGGGTTTGATGCAAGCTAGGCAAGCACTCTACCTCTAAGCCACTTTCGCAGCCCAGCCACATTCCCAGCCCATTCAAACCTAATTTTTTTTAAGTTCAAAGGTTTTTTTTTGTTGTTGTTGTTGTTATTGTGAAAATACCATATGGAGGGGTTTCAATTACATGGGCAAGGTGATGAGTACATTTGTTCCCTCCTCCTTTGTTTCCCCTTACAATATCTTCCCACCCTCCCCACCCTCCAACCCCCCCCCCCCGGCCATGGGGGAGGGACATACAAAGCAACAAAGAAATCATCTTATAAATGTTATAAACAATAGCAAGAAAGAAAAACTATTGGAGTCTTTATCTTGGGGTTCATTTAACCTAACATCAACGTATCTGACTGTTTCTGATTGTCTCAGACATATACTAGTTATTGAAAATAAGGGAAACCATGGGACCTATGTTTCTTTAGGCCTGGCTTACTTCATTTAATATATTTTTTTCCAAGTCTTTCCATTTCCTAACAAATGGGACAATGTTATTCTTTCTGATAGAGGCATAGAATTCCATTATGCATATATACCACATTTTCTTGATCCATTCATCTACTGAGGGGCATCTGGGTTGGTTCCATACATTAGCTATGGTAAATAATGCTGCAATAAACATAGTTGTGCTGGTAGCTTTAGTACGGCTTTGCTTGTGATCATTCCAGTAAATGCCCAAAAGTGGGATTGCTGGGTCACAGGGGAGGTCTATGTGGAGTCTATGAGGAACCCACTTTAAAAACTTGAAAAAGGAATCAAAACAGAAATTAGAAATTGGAAAAACCTCCCATGCTCCTACATTGGAAGGATCAACATCATGAAAATCGCAATACTTCCCAAGGCTATCTACAAATTCAATGTGATACCTATCAATATTCCAACCTCATTCTTCAGGAAAATAAAAGAGGCAATCCAAAAATTCATATGGAACAATAAAAGACCCCGAATAGCAAAAGCAATTCTTAAAGAACACTGCTAGAGCAATATCAATACCAAATTTCAAACTCTACTACAAAGCTGTAGAAATCAAAACAGCTTGATACTGGCTCAAGAACAGATCTCAGGACCCATGGAATAGAATTGAAAACCAAGAAATGAACCCACATACCTATAACTATGTAATCTTCGATAAGAGGTCTAAAAAAAATAGAATGAAAGACAGCCTCTTCAGTCAATGTTGCTGGCAAAATTGGTTAACTACTTATAGAAAACTAAAGCTAGATCTTTATATATCACCCTGCATCAGAATCAACTCCAAATGGATCAAAGACCACAGAGTCAAAGCAGACACTCTGAAAACATTACAGGATGGAATAAGAGAAACCCAGGTCTCCTTGGGACAGGCCACAATTTTCCTAACAGAGACCTAGAAATACACCAAATCAAAGAAAGGTTGGACAAATGGGATTGCATGAAATTGCAGAGCTTCTGCATGGCAAAGTAAATAGCTAGCAAGATCAACAGAAAGTCCACGGATTGGGAGAAGATCTTCACTAGCCATACAACGGACAAGTGTCTCATATCTAAAATATACCTGGAACTCAAAAAGTTAAATCCCCCAACAACAAACCTTGAAGAAACAACTGCCCAAGAAATAAGTGGGCTAAAGACTTACCAATCCTAATTTAAGCCTTTTATTAATCTCTGCTTTAACATTTTATACTTTAGTTTTTATTTGTATTTTGAAAACTCCTTTGAAATCTTGAGGATATGTACCACTATTTCCTCTTGGCTACTCATTTTAAAACAGATACACATTACAAACTTTTGAACTCAAATGACCATTTTTTGTTAATGCAAGAATTAATCACCAGTACTGTACCAAGAAGCTAGACTTAACACCTATATGCCTTTTTTTTTTTTGGTGGGGGGTGTCTGGTTGTGGGCCTGAACTCTGGGCCTGGGCGGTGTCCCTCAGCTCTACAGCTCAAGGCTAGCGCTGTACCACTTGAGCCACAGTGCCACTTCTGGTTGTTTCTTTTCTGCTTATGTGGTGCTAAAGAACTGAGCCCGGGCCTCATGCATGCAAGGCAAGTGCTCTACCACTGACCCACCTTCCCAGCCCACCTATATGCCTTTTAAAAAAACGTATCCAATTGCAGAGTATCAATGAAAGCAAATCATATACTGATAAATTTTCTAACCATATTTTTAAGGCTTTTTCAAAGTTAATACATCCAAGTGGAAGTTTTAGGAATACCAATCAGATCATGACATCACTCATTTTTACCATTATGTTTCCTATGTCTGTCTGCAAGAGAAAGGGACAGGACAAAGATTGGCCACACAGCCCCTCCTAAGGAATGTGCATGCACCCAACTCTTCAGGGTTAGTTGAACTGCCTTTGTGCCAGCTTGCCCTCTTCTACCATGCGTGGACTCCCCCCAGGGCCTGTCCCACTCTTCATGACTGGCTGAGCTGCACGTCTGCCTCTACATCCCTCACCTCAAAAGACAGGTCTCCTATTAGAGTCTAAGTTTTTCCCTTTTTTTTCTTGGTTCTTGAATGAAATAGTTTTAGACAGAACAGGTAAAGTTTGAGACAGAACAGGGAAAATCTTTGACAGTGTTAAATAAACCTTTATAATTAAATTTCCAATAGTATCCCCAAGTTTTAGCAGAGGGAACTAAATCCCAAACAGCCAATGCCTTTTTGTTGAGTCAGATAACTTGATTACAGTGTAAACAACCTTTGCATTTTACAACACCGAATTTTAAAATACAGGTTTTGATTTGTAAATTAAAGAATTCTTAGAAAGTTTAACTAAGCTTTCTGTTTAAAACAATACAATAATCCTTTAAGATATTTGGCATACAAATCTGATGACCTTCCTTAGAGTTTAAACTCTTTTTTTTTATAGCATGCTGATTTTCATCTTGAACATGTTCCAACATACTCATACAAAACTTAAAGTGCACAAAAATGAAAATCAGTCCAGAATCTTGATCTAAGATTTAAGATTTGTAAAACAAAGTGCCTTTGCTGAGCTTCATTTACCCAGGGCTTGCTGTTTAGCAATGCATTTTACCAATTGGCCTTGTGAATACCTTCAGCTGGTGGAAGGCTAGGTGGGAGTCACCTGAAACTGAACTGGCCTATCTTTTATCCAATTTTCTTTTTAGACAAGAGCATTTTACATTTTTTTTAACTGTTCGGACAAGCCAAATGTCCAAACTAGGCTCAAACTGTCTATGCCCTCACCTCCGGCTGCCTCTGCAGGAAAATGCAGCCTGAAGCTTGTAAGGGCATGTGACCTTCCATGCCCACCTCTTGACTGCTGCAACACAGACAAAACAGAGCAGGTCTATGACCAAGCCCAGACAGAGCTGGAACTTTTATTCCCCCAGAGATGTCCAAATGAACAAAAAGAACAGATTCTAATAACTTGAATAATTGTCTGGTTTTTTTCAGAGAATGGTGAGCTCTGGAGTTTAGGGGACCTGATTTCGGTGACTGAGAGCCCCAAAATAACTCTTTGAACCTAGAAGAGAGGTGTTAGTTTAGAGGAGCTCTCCTGCAGCCATTTTACATTAAGGGAGGGCCAATCTACCTGGCAGAGAGTGCAGAGATGACCTTGGGTAACAGTACTCATATGCCCTGGCTTTTTCCTGAAAATAAGAAAAGGGATCTAAAAGCATTTCCAAAAGTGATGGATAAAGAAGTTTGGTGCATTTCTACAAAAAGCAAGATATCAGTGATCTCAGAATTAGCTTAAAGAGAAGTTGTTTCTTACTTTTCCTGCTTGGGCCAAATAAGCTTTCCCCTTGGAATTTTATCAGCACCAGAGTGGAGACCTAAGTTTGAGAGGAGATTCTCCACCTCATCCCAAGGTTTCTCCAACATCTGGGGTTGGGGTTGGAGACATAGGTTTAACAGGAGATTCTCCATCTCATCCCTTTCTCGCTGCTTGTGGTTCTCAGACATTTAGACAGAAATGTCAACTAAAACAGACACAGATAGGTGGCTACACAAACCAAATGGTCAGACAGACAGAACAAATAAGACAACCCAAGTGAGGCCAGACTCCAGGTTAAGAACCCTAATCTGCCTCCACTGGGGAGAGGCGCATCCCAAACTCTTTCGTGGCTGGGAGTTCTGCTGCATCCCACCTCCCCTTCTGCCCCTTCCACTATACCTGGCCAGGCTTTTCAACTTACCTCTAGAGGCTTTTGAGTTCTAAGTTCCTGCTAGGAACTTCTCTCCACAGCTGTCCCCTAGGGAGTGGCTCTTATGACACCAGTCCAAAGTCCCTGAGCTCAAGGCCCAGAGTCCTGGATCTCACTTTGGCCTACATCTATTATATCCTGGATCCAAAAGAGACTTCACGAAACCCAGATAAAGGTGCTAGGAACTTTATTTTTTTTTTTGAAAAAGTTTTTTTTAAATGCGGGGGTGGGGGGGTGGCAGGGGCAGCTAGCTCAGCTCGCCCAGTACACCGCACTGGGTGGCCACGCTTCCCAGGATGAAGCCCACGGCCAGGGACACGGTCTGGTCGAAGGAGCCACGCAGTTGCTCCACGTGCTGGTTCCTGGTCAGCAGCTGGTCTCGCAGCGGGCCCAGCATGCCCACGATGTCTCCCAGGTAAGTCAGCATCTGCAGCAGGGCAGCATTCAACGACGGCGTGGCGGTGGGCGGCAAGAGGTTGGCGGGGGCCCAGGGCGGCGCTGCACCTGCGGGAGTGAGCACAGGGTCGGCGGGGGCGGGGGCTCTGCAGCTCGCCCACTGGCCTCTGAGCCTCTGGCCCCAGCCGCCCCTTCCAGCCTCCCGCCCTGAATCTCCTTCCGCCGCCCCCCCCCCCCCCCCACCCCCGCCGTCCCTTCCCTTCTCCCACCCAGCCGCCTGCCTACCTGGCTCTTCCGGGGCCGGAGCCGGTGCAGGCGCAGAGGGTGCGGGGCGGCGGTGGCGGGCGCGCCTGTCCTGCTGGTCGTCGCCCAGCAGCCCCATGAGCTCGCGGATCTGCGCGTCGAAGGGCCCGGGTGGCTGGCCGGTGGCCTTGCGCACCTTGCTCTTGAGGAACTTGTAGCGGCGGCAGCATTGCGCAGGAGTGCGTCGCACCTGCCGCAGGGCGAGCGCGGCTGACACTTGGCGGTAGGTGGGCAGTGTGCGCCACACAGCCAGCCACAGCATCTCGGCCAACAGCAGCTCTGTCTCCCAGGTGCTCCAGGGCTCATGCTGCACCAAGCCCGGGGACACGGGCACACCGGGCCTGAGGGGCGAGCCACCCTTGGTCACCGCCAGGCCCTGCGGCGGGATTCCCGGCACGTCATTGGCCAGTGGCAGCAGCTCAGACACCAAGTCGGTCGGCGACGGCGGCGCAAGTGGCGGTGGCTGCCGGGGCCGGAGCAGCATCCCTGGGGGCTGCGTGGGCTCCGGGGTTGGGGCGGCACCCAGGGGGCCTGCGGGGGCCCGGGGGGTTGCGGGAGCCCGGAGGCTGGGAGACCCAGGGCGGCTGCGGCATCTGGGCTGCCCGCATGCGCTCTGCCGAGCTAGGAACTTTATTACCACCACATGGGACCACTTCCTACCACCGGGAAAGTAGGAACAGCCTTGAGCTCAGGGTAGGATGCGTTTTTATAGGGGTAGGTTAGATAGAGTTATATATACAAGCCATGCAAGGCAGGTTTGGCATATTTTTCATTGGTTACAGTTAGAACCTTTAAATTAATTTGTTCTTTATGGTAATATCATATGTAATCATTTGTAATAGGCCACTCATAGTGGGACCACTCAGCGGTGGTCTTCAATTGGTGGGCTTAAGGCCTTGTTACCAAGGCAAGCAAGCAAGTTATAGAAGCAAAACTTGGCAGAAACATAGCCTTGACTCACAGAAGCATAGGCAAAACATAATCTTGACTTGGTCAGCATGATCAATACTATCAAAGCTATTGACACTACTTTAGAAATTATTTTATTATAAGCTCCTAACAGCTCTTTAATGCAGCTGGTGATAAGCCTCGGTTGTCAATAGCCTTTTGCAAAGCTGCCAGTTTGGTAAATTGAGGGAGCGATGTTCTTTTGCTTTTTTATCAAGGATGGGGAAAGGACAAAAGCTGACTACTGGTCAGCCTTTGTCTGGGGTTTTTCTTTACCAGGAGGTTTTTGCCCCTTATCAATATTTTTGTTTTGTTTTCTGATTTCACAGTTTTGTACCCATGGCTATTCTTTTCCCAGGGAAAAGGGGGTTCAGGGGAGAAAGTAAATTTCTAACAGCAGGAGGGACTGAGGCCAGACAACAGAAGAAATTTCTGCCAGTGAATAGTAACTTGGATATTACAGAAAACCAAAGATCTGGTGTTTTAATGCATTAAGCTGTTCACATTGTAATCAAATTATCTGACTTATCAAAAATGTAAAGGATTATTGCATTATTTTGAAGAAGATCTTTAGTTAATTTTCAAGTTTTTGCTAACATCAAAACTTGATGACTTTTCTTGGGAGTTTAAAACAACTCATTTATGTTTTTACATGATGATGACAGGCAGAAATTTACTGGTAGAACAAACACCAGAATTCATTTCAGGGGTTTCACAGAGCAAGGGCACCTGGGACTGAGGAATGTCTCTCAAGGCCTTCCACTAGGTGTGGCCATGTGGCCTTTCCCCTGACACAGGAGTCAGGTCATGACAGGAGTCGTCCTGTTCAGGCGAGAATAGGATCTCACTGGGGCATCCAGATGAAGTGGACTGACCCCCTGGACAAAGTCACAGATGGTGACCAGTATCTTAAAAGATAGTTTATTCAATTGACCAGCCAGGGTTAACTCATCTAGGGAATGAGCAGTCCCAAACTCAAATAGCTCAGGGTTTATAAAAGTAAAAAAAAAAAAAAAGCATTCTTTTAGAGCAGATTCAAGCAAAGTGGTGTACAGAAGAACTTAGCAGTTATTTTATTTTGCAAGCTCGTAAGTCACAAGCATTCCGGAAACAATTAAAACCGTAAGTACTCCTTTAACAATTTCTTGACCTAAAGCAATGGGCAGTTCTTAGTTTCGGGGCCAGGTGTTTTGCTTTTTCAAAACTAGTAATTACAATAGAAGGAACAGCTAGGGGGTAAATAGGCCTAGTTCTTTCCTCGTAACTAGTTGTTCCAGTTCAATCCTGCCTTGCATAGTTTGGCCCTATTCTTAAAATTCAATAATTTTGTACAGTTTCTATTTTCACATTTCACATTCTTCTTTTTGGCGGCAGGGGGAGGGGGAAGGGGGTCATCACACTGCATTGATTAACTCCCTAAATGGCTTGGATCACCAGCCTCTGAGTAGCCTCTAAGCATACCCTAGATGGAAAAGTTCTGCTGGTACCTGAGTAAGTTCATTTAAGGTTTGAAATCTTTATGGTAGGGGAGGGTGATGCTCCCACACCCCCTCAGGTGATAGGCACCCCTGGATCCCTGGAGATAGGAGTGGCTACTTGGCTGAGAGGTTACTGAACCTGTCAGTTCAGTGCCTGGGACTGAGTGTCCTGTGACCCATCCCCCTGGTGGGGGACACCATGCCATGTGTATCTCCATGTTCCTGTCCTGTCTCTCATCTCCTGGCTTGTCTCCAGTCATCATGGTGTCCAATTCAGCTATCCATCAGAGAGCTGAATTTTTGGTTTTTTGTTCTTTCCTCTCCAGCCTATTCCCTAGCTGTGTTAAGTGTATTTGTGGATTGCAGGCCTTCATTATTCAGTTAGCAGTCTGTAGGCAGTGCATTGTCACAAAAACTCCAAGATTCTACCTCTCAAAATGTGTTTTCTCTGAATTCTGATAATTTACCTTACAACATCTGAGACCCTTTCTGTAGACTTTTCTTCGAAATAAACCTGTGCTAGTGTTTAAGCTACCTCTTTGCCTATCTTCTGTGGCTTTTAGGGGCCTAATAGCTATGCATCTTCTTTTGCTTGTTCTCATTCCTCCAGTGTTAAGATACTAGCTGAAAACTTGAAGTTTATGGCACAAATGTGGTTCAAAGAGCAGTGTTACTCAAAAAGTAATCCCCAAACCCAAACCTGTGTTAATATAGAACCTATTAGAAACTCAAAAATTCTCAGCAGCCCCAGCCCCATTGAATCTGAAGCTACATTTAAAATTCCCAAATAATTTATATGCACATTACTGTTCAAAAAGTAATGCTATAGGCTGGATCTTAAGTGTCCACCTAATGCCTATGTTTTAAAGGCTCGGCCCTTAGCTTCTTGGAGATGGTGCAAATGAGAATGTAAGACCTAGTGGGAGGTCTTCTGGTTATTTAGGGTGTGTCATGGGAGGTCTTCTGGTTATGTAGGGTGTGTCCTTGAAGTGAGAAATGGGACCCCAGATTTTTCTTAACCATGAAGTGAATAGTTTTCCTACACCATACACCCACCATGTCATCCCCATCCTCCACATAGGAGGCCTTAACACAGTAGGTCTGCCCAATTATAGATTGGAACCTCAAAATTTTTGAGCCAAAATAAGCCTTTCTAAGGTGACTATCAAGTATTTGTAATAGCAACACAAAATTAACTCAAGCCTAATTGTAGAGAAGTCCACAAAATATTTTCAAAATCTTCTATTCGTGACATCTCTGCTAAAGACAGATTACTCCCTTGTGTGTATATGTATAACTTACATAATAGTTTGTCACCATGCCTCAATGGACCACCTTGAGCACATACCTACTTTGCAGATTGCTGTCTAGCACACTGAGTGAACATAGCATTTGACTACTTGCTCTGGCACTGCTTAGCTTTATTCCAGGAAAGACTGCAGAGCGAAAAGCAAATTGCAGAGGGAGAAGCAGATAAACTATAACCAGATCCAAAGCTCCAATAAAATGAAAAATACCCTTGCTCACTAACAGACAGGCTCACCAACAATGGGTGCCTATGTTTTCAGAATAAGTAATGGGAGATGCTTATGATTCAATGGTTAAACAGAAAATAATAAACACTTCCGATGTGAAAGCAGGCCCCTCATGGAAAAGAATGGAAACAAAAGTTTGAAGATAGGCATATCTGAGTTAACATAATGCATCTTCCATTCTAAGACTTTTTAACCTTGTTAGCACAGTATATAGTATATTTTCTGTAAGTATTTTTGCTTACAATAACTTATGCAAAAGATATAAAAGGCAAACAAGAACCCTCAGACTGGAGCAAGAACCGGCCAGATGGGGAACAGGAAAGGTGAAAATGATGGAGATGAAGATGATTGAAGTACATTCTATAAAGGTGGCCATAAAAAGGGGAAGAGTGATCAAATTCTTTAAAAGTACACCTTGTATATATGGAAGTAACAGTAAAATCCCTTTGTATAATTAATATACAGTTTTAACTTGTGCTTTTCCAAAGCTATCCCGAATAAGGAGTTTAAGTTCATCAGAGCAGTTGTTGTAAATATCTTGATGTTTTCTCCTATGTGACACCTCATATCCCACAACTCGAAAGGAACCCAGCAAGGCATAATTTACTTCTGCAGAAGAATCTGATACTGACAGGAAGCCAAGCAAGCATGCTGAGCAGGCAGGCAACCATATCTCTCACTCATCAGAATTTTGGGATCGTAATCTTTCTTGCTCAGATAAACTTTCAAATTAGGAAAAACCAGAATATCTCGTCAAAGTTTGTCAGAAAAGCAGTCTTAGCTTTTTATAAGATAGCAGCTCTTCTTAAAAGGGCAGTGCTTATGTCAAGCACTTTGGCAGAAAAGATTCTAACTCCTACAGTCCTGCCTTGTTTTATCTTTTTTTCAAACCTAGTCAGCTTTGCTAGACTTTCCCATTCAGCAGTATCCAAAGGGAGACTATTTAAGAAATGGATGTTTTGCCCTCCTTCATACAACAACCAACACAGGTATTGTTATGAAAACAAGTACTAGAGGCAAATTTGGACAGCACCATTCCTTTGTCTTCCAAATTATTGATCAACAAGCTAGTAAATGGCTCACCTTTTGCCAGCCTTCAATCTATGTAAGGCCTTTGTGCAGCACAAGTTTCTAATCACCAGAGAAATAATTCCCTTTCCAGCTAATATACCTAAAGCTAGTCTATCCATGCCATCCTACTAGTGGCATTTAGTTGTTCTTGATGGTGTCTAGTATTATTATCAAGGCTCTGCTGATAATTAATATAATCTAATCTAATAATGGATAGAACCCAATCTACATTTTATAGGTATTACCAGTTTAAAGCTAGAAATGAAATAGCAGGTTTTGATTAGGAACTCTTTGGGAGACCCCAATAGCATCTACACAAATATGAAAGTTGGAAGACTGTCTGGAGATGAATCTCTCTCTTACTTGATGTTAGCATTTTCTCAACTGGGCATTCTCAAATAGCTTGAGTAAAATGGATGTATGTTGAACCAAAGTGCAGTTTCCAACTCAGTTGGCCAGTAAGGTCTCCAACACTGGTCCTCTGCAATACCAGACACCTTTCTATGACTTAAATAAAGTTGCTTTTGGATTGTATTTTTTCCTTTAATGATCCAACTTTGCTCATTAATAGATGGCAGGTTTGAGCTGACTGATTAAGTAGTGGGCCTGGCTCAACTGAGGTCATGTGGTTCCCACCTTTTCAATTACCCTGAAAGACCCAGGGTATAAACAGAGTTTATCTTTATAATAGTAAATGTACTCATTATCTTGCTCATGTAACTGTAACCCTCTGCACATCATTTTTTGCAATAAAAAAAAACCATACAGAAAAAAAGGAAGGTTATGACATATCTAGGCTGATCTTGTTCTGGCGTTCTAAGTTCTGACATTCATGCTTGATAAGATCTCACAACAGCCCCACCCCATTTTCCTCACCCAAGGCTGTTTGAAACTTTTTGTCAGTAATGTGGCCTGGATTCTGGGCACTGCCCCTCAGCTGTTCAGCTCAAGGTTAACGCTCTACCACTTGAGCTACAACACCACTTCTGGCTTTTTTCTGCTTCTGTGGTGCTGAGGAATCAAACCCAAGGCCTCATGCATGCAAGGCAAGCACTCTACCATTGAGCTACCTTCCCAGCCCTTGAAACAATCTTCACTGGCCTGTTATAGAACTATTCCAAAAACATGTACTCATCATTCCCATGTTTCCTCTACTTGCTGGTTTTTCCTTTTATAAAACTTTTAAACCTACATAACATTCTTTTGAATATCCAGGAAAAAGTAATCCTATATGAAGTTTTTTAAAATGTAATAGCAATGATAACTTCTTAAACCTGGAACATTGTAAATAACAAAATTTCAAGGCCCTTTTGCTATTAAGTCAGTTAATTACTGAATGCCTGCATCAGATCCTTCTGAAGATATTTACACAGACAGGGATATACAAGATTTAACAAGTGCACATTAGAAATAGAGCTCAAAAATTTAAAAAAATCAGCCGTAAAACATGTTTTCATATCTTTCCCCACCTTCTCCCTAAAAGAAAACAATATAAAGAATGTCTGAGGGAGCCTTCTTAGCACCTTCTTGGGCTTCCTAGGTTCAGAATTCGAGACATGCTAAAATGGAAGTTTTTGTTTTTTTGTTTTTTGGTGCACTCTGCCCTTCAGACTTTATTGTGAAAATACCATACAGAGGGGTTCCAATTACATGGGCAAGGTAATGAGTACATTTCTTATCAAGCATTGTTGCCTCCTCCTTTGTTTCCTCTTCCCAATCCCTTCCCGTTTCCCTCCCAACCAAAAAAAACGTTGTAAAGTTCGTTTTTCAACATAACAACTTGTATATCTCATTGTTGCAATGGGTCCACCTGTATCCCTATTTAAACGATTTGTTTTTGCCCTTCCCCTCCACAAAGTATACCAACACCAAATACAGTGTAAGCAGGGGTTATACCGTGGAGGAGGAACATACAAAGCAAAGAAATCATCTTATAAATATGTTAGAAACAATCGCAAGAATGAAAAAAAATTGAATACTTATCTTGGGGTTCATTTCACCTCTTGTTCACCCCTTTTCCTAACTCCCTTACTAGAGATTTTTCTCAGAGATGACTCCATCTCCAACATTTCCTTCTTCCCCAGCTGGACAAATGAAGTTGTAGATTAAGACTCTTAGTCACAAAGAATTTAAGAGTCTGAATCTAAGACAATTCTCACACACAGCCCCTGCAAACACACAACTACCAAAGCAGTATTCATAGTTTCATTTTTTTCTACTGAGGCCAAAGCATGAGGTTGCTTGCTTCTCAGGGTGCCTGTTTGGACCCCTTCCTGATGTTGCAGATTAATTTTACATCTCAGGTCCATTGTCAGCTACAAAGGATGGCAGGTTTAGCCCATGCACGAGACTGCCACAACCGAATGGTAGGGTGTCTCTCCTCTTGAGGGCCTCCTAGGATCCCTCATGGGTGGCATGGAAGATTTGTATTGGAAATTCCTGGGGAAATTAAGGTATCCTAGGAACACCAACTCAGAATGCCTTTTGCAGGAGCAAACTTTGCCTTGCTGTCTGTTGCATGCCCAAGTTGAATAAGCACACTGGATGGGCAGCCCACCACTGGCTCCCCTGAATTTGAACTTTTGGATCATCTTTCATGATAGCTCAAATTTTAGACCCCTTTCAAAATATTCAAAAGCTTTAATAATCAACCCCCAGAACACCTGGCCATGTTAAAAGAAAAATAACCAACTTTTACCCAGCCGGTGTTCTACCACTAGAGCCATGCCTCCAACCCCTAGCACTTCTCTAAAATAGCTTTGGTAAGGTTGTGACTACCTTTACAAGGGCAGTGCTTATATCAGTCAAGAAGACTTAACTTCTACAATTCTCCCATCTCATTTTACTTTTTCTTCCAACCTAAAGCATTGACTTTCCTATTCAGCACTATCCAAGGGGTATTTTGATTAAAGAGTGTTTGGTTAAGGCAGTTTTTCACTGAACAAAACCTCTTATACATGAGATAAAGTACCCATCCACACATTCCTCTGAAAACAGTTACTAAAAAGGTAAATATTGACACCATGACTCATTTTTAAAATGCTTGTTCCATCATCAAGATAGTCAAGGGATCTGCCACCACACAGACACAAACTTTTTTTTTTAACGGACTGTAGGCTGGTCCAGGGTTTGATCTCATCTCTTTTTTTGCTCAAGGCTACCATGTTAGCCATAACTCCAGTAGTTTATCTTTTTGCAGGTTAGTTGGAAAGTCTCGTCTTTCCTGCCCGGGTAAACTTCAAACACAGATCCTCAAACTCAGCCACCTGAACATCTAGGATCACACTCAGCTTCACCTGAGTTCTTAGGTAACTTGTTTGCCAGTATTAAATCCTTGTAAGTCTTTCTGTAGCATTGGCCTCCAACTACCACACAGATTCCCTTGGGGTTCATTTTGCTTAACATCATCTTATCTGGTCATATGTACATACCTTTTGACTTTTTCTGCTTGTCCCTGACATATACTAGTTATTGTAAGTAAGGAAAACCATGGGACCTATGTTTCTTTGGGCCTGGCGAGAAGAAGCACATCTTGACTCCAGGTTTATCCTTTGTGTCCTGGGCTTTTTTTTTTTTTTTTAACTTTTTTTGGTTTTGATAATTGGATGCTCTCAGATGAGATCTCCTGGTGTCAGGTTAAATCCATGTTGCCTTACAGGTGGGTGGGCAGGTGGGTGGCCTGTTCTAGGATTTGTCCTAGTTTAGCAGCAGTGGTGTTCCAAGGAAATAAAAAAGAATTGAATTTAGGTTGCTCCTGCAAGAGTCTGTGTTACAGGAAGCTCAGCAAAAAGGAGAAGGTGTCTGCTATCTCTGCTGGCTTCTTAGAGACAGTGTGTGGCACCAAAGCCCTGGTGTTGGGTTATCCTACAGGTCACCAATGGCACTGAGAGCACATTGTAGCTCTTTTTTCATTGATTGATTGGTGCTGGTACTGGGGCTTGAACCCCGGGCTTCCCACTTAGATTTTTGCACATTCCTAGTGCTCTCCTACTGGAGCCACACTTCTACTTCCCAGAGATTATGGCTTTTTTAGAATGCTACTCCAGTCAGTCTTTGTACTCCAGCCCTTCTTCACCTCTGGCATTGTGTAGCAGTCACTCATCAATTTGTGACTGGTCAAGTGCCTGCCATATTTCTGAAAAGGACAATCAAGATGTCAGGCCAGACCAGGTGCTGGTCGCTAACACCTGTAATCCTAGCTACTCAGGAGGCTGAGATCTGAGGATCGTGATTCAAAGCCAGCCCAGGTAGGAAAAAAATCCATGAGACTCTTATCTCCAATAAATCACTAGAAAACTGGAAGTGGCGCTGTGGTAGAGCAGTAGAGCGATCGCAGGGACAGCATCCAAGCCCAGAGTTCAAGCCCCACAACCGACCAAAACAAACAAACAAACAAACAAAAAACCTTGGCCATCCTGCTGGAGATACAGGGCCTAATAAAGATGCAACATGAAATATTGCTCATAGGAATGACACAATCCCAACCAACCACCCTCAGCCAAGGAACCAGAATATTAAAGCTTTCTATGTTAGTTAAACAACATTAACACAAAATACTAAGCTGAGGACACCCCAAATTTTAAGTTCATAAAAGTTAAATATAATGAATTAAACATCTTATACTTATTGGTTTATACTTTTTGGTTTATCACATACGAATTGCTATTATCCACAGTTCTGTTTATTTTACACAAATACTTAGAATGGTAATTGCTAATATAAAATAACATGAACTGGGTTGGAGGGAGGGAAAGTAGAAGAAAATTGAGGGAAGGGAGAAAAAGTTTGAAAAGAAATGTACTCATTACCTTACTTATGTAACTCCAACCCCTCTGCACATCACCTTGACAATAAAAAAGGAAAAAAAAAGTAAAATCTGGAACACCATCTTATTGTCCATACACATAATTAATCTGTGTGAGAGAACACAGAAACACATAGACATAAGAAATCTTTGATCACTTACTTGTTTGTTTGTTTTTTTGGGGGTCCGGTCGTGGGATCTGAACTCTGGGCCTGGGCACTGTCGCTCAGCTCTTCAGCTCAAGGCTAGTGCTCTACCACTTGAGCCACAGTTCCACTTCCGGCTTTTTTTCCTTTTGCTTATGTGGTGCTGAGGAATCGAGCCCAGGGCCTCATGTTTGCAAGGCAAGCACTCTACCACTGAGCCACTTTCCCAGCCCGTACTTGATCACTTATATCAATGTTTGGTAATAAAAATAGAGATAATTATATTATGTTCAATTCTCTGTTGGTGAAAAAAATTGAACTTTACAGTGACATTTGAAAAGAATGAAAATCTACTCTGCAGTTTTCAGTGCGGATGTTTTATGCTAGGAAAGAAAATATGAATCATTTTAAAGCAATGTTTGTATCTTACTACTGATTTTTTCCACATCACCTGAATGATTTCATACTTTAAAAATCTTCAAAAGATTGAATTATAGGCAATGTATCTATATTAACAATGCTTGAGACCAGGAGTGTCATATATTTTAAGGTGGAAATTCTTTTTTCTTATGGTATTTGGACTGTAAACATAAGTGACTGAACATCACTCCTTAAACATTAAAAATTTCTATTTCAGATTATTTTATTAGACATATTACTACCAATAATAGCTGGGAGTAGAGATGTGGCTTAAATGGTAAACATTGCCCTTGAGCAAAAGAAGTTCATAGTCAGTGTTTAGACCTTTAGCTCAAGAACTGGGACTAGCACACAAAAAGAGGGCATTGTATTTTAATTATAGATTATCAATTGTTTGGGAATATATTTTAGGGCACTTTCTTATTTTAAGTGATGTAAAATTTGCTCATTATCTATTGGAGAAAGTGTAATTTATCAAAAACAGAAAGTAGAGAATATCCATGTTAGTAACATTTTAAAGTTGCAAATGCCATAAGTGCAGAGGACAAAAATAGGACCAGCATGTTTCTATAAAGTATTTTACAGGAATGTTTATGCTTTATTAACTTCAATTTCCAAAAGAAATTTCCTAAGTGAATTAATACTTTTTTAAGAAGATTGTGGTGAATGGGTAACACTAGCTAAATCTTCAGAGTATAGAACATCTACAAAGCATACAACATTGAGCAATATATACTTTCTCAAGATTTCTTCTACAATTTTCTTAAAAGCCAAATGTCTCTTACCAACTCCCTGAACTGCCAGGAAGTACCAACATGGTAGAGCTAGCATGAGCAAATCCACAGATGGGGCACTGAAGATAAGTTTGACAGATCACATACTATAAATGATTGTGGAAAGAGGCTGAATAAATCATTGAGAATTGCATTAGGGATTGGTACCTAGACAGGTATTTTCAGTTGTGATAGTTTTCTCTCTACCCTAAACTATACCCTCCTGTACTCTCTGATAACTATGCTCTTGCTTATTCCTCAGCTCAGCTCACCTTCCCTCCTGAAAGTTGGTCTAAACCTTTCAAAAGCATCAAGTGATCGCTTCAAGAAGTAGAGCCAATTATTGCTTAAGGCAAGGAAAGCTAAAAGCATCTTTGCCTTCCTGTGCTTTTCTGCCTCTGTTCTTTAGGAGGGAGATTGCTATTTGTAGGGTGCCCTCCTTGCAACGTTGCTAGGCTTCATTCCTGAAACTACAGGACCAGCACACACTACACCAATATCACATGTAGACCTGTCTCTAAAAACAAGGTCATGTAAAACATGAGTAAACTCAAGCCAGAAGTGCTAAGAAGGCTTTCAAACAGAAAGCAGAGTAAAAATGCCTCTCAGGTAAACAACACAGAACCCCAAAATAGAACTGCAATATAAGAAGATTCAAGGCACAGACTTTACAATTTTACTGCATTTATTACCATGCTCATGTTACAGCCGGGCGAAGTGAATAAAGTCACATGGATTAACAACAAAATCTCTAGGTTATGGAGAATAAACATAAAGCTCCAGAGTCTCCTAGTCTGGAGAAATACCCAAATTGTTCTTGGAGCTTCGGAAGCCAGATTCTGGTGTCTGGAAGCACAGAGGCTAATGGCAGCACAAGCTCAGGACTCCCAAACAAATCAACCCCAGACTGGAAGAACACATGCAAGGTAGAACCACCGGGTCCTGTGCCCCGCTTGCAGTTAGTGCCTGACATCGGATCTATGGCTTGAGACCCCTTACAGTTACAACTCCCAAAGTCCACTGAAGAGACGCTGAGTGCCTGCCTTGGGGTTCCCACTTACTGAATGCAAAATGGAACTTAAGAGCACTTCCAGCAGCAATGCAAAGAGCCAGAAACTAGAATTTATAAATGGAAAACACCAATCATGTTGTTGCTCTCTCCTGTCCCCTGACCTCATCCAGTGTTCTCTTTCTGGGGAGTACTCTTTCCACATATGCCTGTATCCCAGGGTGTGATGCCTTCTGTAGGACTGGTTCCCTCATCATCTTTGCTCCCCTTCCTCATCCCTCCTGCTGATCCGTTGTTTCTACTCAGGTCAGTCCCTTTCCCATTTTATCATTTGCACAGAGACCCCTGGGCCTCCCTGCTTCTCTTTCCTCATTCAGCTTTCCCCATCCTATTTCTTTCCCAGATCCTGTGGATTCCTTTGGGAGTGAGTGCAAAGATCCCCTTAGAACTTCAAGTCCCTTGAATTGGGGTGAAAGGTGAGTTTCTGGTTCTTGAGGAACTCGTCACCTTTGACTTACCAGAAGTATAGAGGTATCCTAGTGGAAGGATCCCCCAGAATATTCCAGAATGCAGTTCCCTGAGGGACCATACATTCCATTCTCCTCTGAACTGAAAGGACTTAGTATTTTTTACATTCCAAACTGTGATCATATTTGTTTCTGCCTCTTTGAAACTTAAATGTGTACATGCACTTGGTCTAAATTAGTTTTCTTTTTCTTTGTGTGTGTGTGTGTGGTGTGTGTGTGTGTGTGTGTGTGTGTGTGTGTGTGTGTGCGCATGTGTGTGTGTGTTCAGATCCTGGGTCTTGAACTCAGGGCCTGGGTGCTGTCTTTTAGTTTTTTAATGGCCAGTGCTCTACTGCCTGATCCACAGCTCCACTTCTGGCTTTTTGGAGGTTCATTCTAGATAGGAGTCTCTTACAGACTTTCCTGCGTGAGCTGGCTTAGAATTAGGATTCTCAGATCTCAGCCTTCTAAGTAGCTAAGATTACATGTGTGAACCACTGGCACCTGGCTTTGACCAGCATTTTCCTGCTGAGTCACATTGCTTCAACTCTCTCATCACCTGGCAATTCTATGCATGCTTGAATTGCTTCATATAGCAGGACATTTCAGATTTACTTAGGGGATTTTTCCTGGTCCCATGGGAAGTGGGTAATTCATGTAGCAGGGTCAGATTTGACTGATTGTTGGCTGGAATATGGTAAAATTATACCTTTCTATTCTTTTCATTGTTAGGCACAATCATATGATTACAACATGTCAGTGTGTAGTCTGAGTTCATTTCCCTTTGCTTGTGATCTTAGGGAAGTGTGTCAGAGCAGAGACTCTGCTCAGTGGCCTCTGTCCCTCACAGGAAGAACAGAAGCTCCTACTGACTCACCTTGAACTTATATTATGAGTAGAAAAAAGGCCAGGCTGTTTGTCAATGCAGAATTACTTGGCTGGTCTTGACTCCTCTTGGTGCTTTGATTGTATTTTAGGGGTCTCAGAGGAGGTCACATGAAATAGGTACTGAAGAATCTCACCAGCTCTCCTTCATTAAAACTTTATTACAGCTATAAGCCAGTGGCTCACATGTGTAATCCTAGCCACTCAGGAGGCTAGCAATCTGATGATTGTGGCTCAGTGCCAACTAAGGGTAGGAAAGCCTGTGACACTTTTATCTCCAATTAAATACCAGAAAAGCTCGAAGTGCACCAGTGGCCCAAGTAGTAGAATGCCAACTTTGAGCAAGAAAATTCAGGGACAGCCCTAGGACTGGTACATAAACACACAAACACACACACAATTTATTGTTAGCTCATCTAATGCTCCCAACAACCATATAAGTCAGGTATCCTCATTTCCATATTACAGAGGAGGAAAATTTCTGGTGAGCCAGTGGCATCAGACTAACCTCTGCCCCTATCCCAGTACCTTTCCTTGGAGCAACACATGTGACCCAAGAGAAAAACAGGCTAGAGACATTCTGTGTGCTGTGTATGCAGGCTTTATGTATTTGTGCATGCATGTGTATGCATGCACCACTCCTAGGCCTTGAACTTTGACCCTGGGTGCTGTCCCTGAGCTTTTATTCTCAAGGTTGGCACACTGCCACTTTAGCCACAGTTCCGCTTCTTGCTCTTTAATTCTTCATTGGAGATAAGAGTCTTACAGAACTTTCTGCCCAAGCTGGCTTTGTACCATGGTTTGCAGAACTCAGCCTCCTAAGTAGCTAGGATTATAGATGTAAACCATTGGCATCAGGCATAGATTCTTGAGTCTTCTAGATAATTCTGCGTAAGTGAGCTTAGTTTCCCCAGTGTGAATGGTTTAAATAATGTTTGATACTAGGCCAGTTGACACATGGATGCCCTTTTCACAGTGCCTGGCTGGTGTTTCAGTATAGCACTAACTACTCTGCCTGCAATTATAGTTCTTGAAAAGGACAACTAAGACAGGTGTTGGTGGTTCACCTTGTAACCCTAGCTAGTCAGGAGGCTGAGATCTGTGGACTGTGATTCAAAGCTAGTCTAGGCAAGAAACACTGTGAGACTCCAATCTCCAATTAAATACCAAAAATCTGGAAGTGGAGCTGTGGCTCAAGCGGTAGGATTTCAGCCTTGAACAAAACAGCTCAGGAACAGTGCTCAGACCCTTAATTCAAGAAAACAGAAAGGGGAGTTAGGAAGGATGGAAGGAGGGAGGGGACAAAGATCTGGGCATCAGTGACTCATACCGGTAATCCTAGCCAGAAAACCAGAATTTGAACTGTGTCTCAGTGATAAAAAGCTACTCTTGAGAGAAAAAGTTCAATGACAGCACCTAGGCCCTGAGTTCAAGCTGAAAGACTGACAAAGAAAAGAGAGAGGAAGGAAGGGAGAGAGGGAAGAAGAGAGGGAGGGAGGGATGGAAAGGAAAGAACTATTTCCAAGAGCTGAGTGAAATAGTTGCTGCTAGGTATCTGAGAACCTACAGAGAGCCAGGAGCCAAACTTGAGTTTTTAACCATTTGTCTGGCTGGTGCTGAATGTTAGACTCCCCCTACAGAGCCCCTGCTGTACATTAGTTCAGGCCTACTGAATCCTGCTTGGGCTGGGCCCTGGGAAGGAAGTGCTAGCCTTTGCTTCTCTTGTAAAGACTAAGAAACCAAGGCCATCAAGGACCTCTCCTGACCAGAAGAGTCAGTGATGACTGTCCACTCCTTGGAGTCTGAGCCTTTCTGTGACATTCCTAAAATCTTCCAATCTGATTTTTCTCCTATCCCAAGTCCTTGTGGTAGCCAGGAAAAATGTACAAAAAAACCCACCTACAGCATCAGCACCCCAGGAAAAGGAAGGTCTGGTCCCTCCAGCCCAGTTGGCATCCCTGGGCCAGCCAGCAAAGACTATCAGCACCGCCATTAATGGACTAAACAGCTTGTGGAGCAGCCTTCTGTCTCTTTCTCTTTCTCCCTCTCCTCTCTCTCTTTCTCTTTATTGTCTAGGGGAACCTTCAAAGACCATAGTCTAGATTGGACTGCTCTCTCCCCATTGTCCCCAGCAGCATTTAGCCACTTTCCTCCAACATACAGCCAGAGCACTAGTGGTTCTCGCAGCAAGTCAGCCTGTAAAGATGGGACATTTATCATGGCCAGGGGCCTCTGGTCACCTCAAAGGGGGCCAGTGAGGTGGGACAGGGAAGAGGCTGCAGTGGGACGTCTCTCATTTACCTTGTACCTTAGAAGGCTTCTCAGATCAAGCCCAGCCCAAATAATGACAAATAATAAATACTGATAACTAAAAACTGCTGTATTGAGAGGAATGTTTCATTTAATTTATCTTTACCCTATCAAATATCCATAGCCACCTCCACAAACTATTTGTTATTACTCTACTTTTTTAAAATCCTCATTTCACTTATCAAGAAATATGAGTCAGAGAGATTAAGCCACTTGACTAGAGCCACACAGCTAAAAATGAAATTAATATGACCAATAAGAATACTATCTGAGGGGCTGTGAAGGTGGCTCAGTGGTAGAGCACTTGCCTTGCATGCCTGAGGCCCTGGGTTCGATTCCTCAGCACCACATAAGCAGAAAGAAAAAAGCCGGAAGTGGCACTGTGGCTCAAGTGGTAGAGTGCTACTCTTGAGCTGAAGAGCTGAGGGACAGCGCCGAGGCCCAGAGTTCAAGCCCCACGACCGGACCCCCCCCCCCCCCCCCCGCAAAAAAAAAAGAGAATACTATCTGAGCCAGGTGCTGGTACTTGATGCTTGTAATCTTAACTACTCAGGAGGTTTATATCTGAGGATCGTGGTTTGAAGCCAGTGTGAGACTTAACTCCAATTAACCACTAAAATGCCTGAAATGGAGCAGGAGCCCAAGTGGTAGAGTGCTAGTCCTGAATAAAACAGCTGAGGACAGCACCCAGATCCTGAGTTCAAGCTCTAGTACTGGCACCAAAAAAAAAAAAGATTTCTGACCATCACCCAAGACAATCTCATACTTTCTTGCCCCCTTGTCAGAACCTCCTTTGCTAGCAGCCAGGGAATAAGCCTGGCATCCTGTGTGACACCCCAGGCCTGACCCAGATCCTTGGTGTGTATTGGACTTCTTACTAGATGACTTGAGCTGCTGGTGGGGCTGAGTATAAGGTCCACATGAAGGAAGAACAACCAGTGTCTTTGATTTCTCTGGAAACAGAACCAAGATGTCATATATGTCATATAACAATGACTCATGCCTATAGTTTGAGCTATTCATGAGGCTAAGATTTGAGGATCATGGTTCAAAGCCCTTGAGAAAGTCTTATCTCACACACACCAGTAAAAATCTGGAAATGAAGGTGTAGTTGAAGATGTAGAGTACTAGTTTGAGGCAGAATAAGTTAAAGGGAAATTTACACATGCATGCATATCATACATGTGTATATACATGCATGTACATGTATGTAGATTGGGGGATATCAGGCCTGATAGTTCAACAACAGCTCATGTTGCATCATTAAACTGTAGATTGGAAACTCAGTATTTCTACTTTGCAGCTAAGTGACAGAATTTGGGTAACTTCAATTTCCTTCTGAAGTTTATCGAGTCATTGAGTAAAGCCCATTCCTTTTATGATAGGTAATCAATCTACTTTACCCAAAGTTTAAAATTATTTAAACTTACCAATTTAAACTTTACCCATGTGATCAAAATGGTAATTACATCCAAAAGTATTTTCATAGAAACATATACTGATGTTTGCCTCAAAAATGAGGTACTACATGGGCTGGGAAAGTGGCTCAGTGGTATAGCGCTTGCCTTGCATGCATGAGGCCCTGGGTTCAATTCCTCAGCACCACATAAGCAGAGAAAAAAAGCTGGAAGTGGCACTGTGGCTCAAGTGGTAGAGTGCTAGCCTTGAGCTGAGGAGCTGAGGGACAGCACCCAGGCCCAGAGTTCAGGCCCCACAACCGGACCCCCCCAAAAATAAACCTAATTACAGTGGGAGATCACGTTGGCTAGAGTTAAAAGCAGATAGAGAAATGTGAACATTACAAAACTTTTTTAGGGAAGGGAATGGAGAAAGCTATGTGCTGCTTGACAAAAAAAAAATGAGGTACTACAGTCTAGCAGAACTAATATGTTAGAATTCATCATCACTAGCCAGGTGGTGGCAGATGCCTGTAATTCTAGCTACTCAGGAAGCTTAGATATGTGGGCTCTGATTATATCCATTTTAAGATATAGAAATAGAGACAAACAAATTAAAATAACTTGTCTTTGATGTCACAAATTAGTAAATGCCAGAGCTAGGTCTTTTATCCTGGTCTTTCCAATTTATCCTTTCCAATTTGATCCTGGCCTTGCCAATTTGCTCACCCTCAAATAATACTCCATTTTTGTGTGTAGCCTTTGTCATCCCCTACCCTCACCCTGCTTTTTTTTTTTTTTTGGCCAGTCTTGGGTCCTGAGCTTTGTCCCTTTGCTCAAGGATAGCACTCTCCCACTTGTGCCACAGTGCCACTTCTGTTTATGTGGTTCTGAGGAATCGAACCCAGTGCTTTATGCATGCTAGGCAACAATTCTACCACTAAGTCATATTCCCAGCCCCACCACCCTCACATTCCTCTAGCATGGAATCAACGACTCCCACAGGTATGATTAAGTACATGGCTCTATTTGGTGAGGAAACTGCCTGTGTTTGAGTCTCATCTTCACTACAGAAGTTGGATTGAAATGTTTGTGGGGCCAAGATTGAAGTTTTGTGACCTTGGCCCTGGGCAATCATTTTTTCTGTGTTCCAGTGGCCAGGGTAATCATTACCTATCTCTTGGGTCTGTTAGCAAGTTCACATACGAAAAGGTGGGTTGGTTTCTGGCCTATATAGTCAGCAACCAATTAAAGTCAGCTGTTTCATTGAGTAAAGATGGCAACCTATGGCTGGTGTCTCATTCAGTAGTAAAGCCTATATTTATTTAGCTTGGTGAGGAGGAAGAGGGGAGGGGAAAAGAGAGGAGGAAGAACCAAGAGGAAGAAGAAAGAGAAGAGGTGGAAGATGGCTAGGCTCAAATCTATAATCCTAGCTACTCACGTGGCTAAGATCTGAGGATGTGTTTCAACTCAGCCAGGGAGGGAAATCTGTGAGACTCTTACCTCTAATAAACTATTCAGGAAAAGCTGGAAATGGCACTTGTGCCTCCTGGTAGAGCACTAACCTTGACTGAGCCCAAAGAGGCTCAGGGCCATTGCTCAGGAACTGAGTGCAAATCCCATAAATGCAAAAATAAATAAATAAGGGCTGGGAAGGTGGCCCAGTGGTAGAGTGCTTGCCTTGCATGCATGAGGCTCTAGGTTCGATTCCTCAGCACCACATAAGCAGAAAATGCTGGAAGTGGCACTGTGGCGCAATTGGTAGACTGCTCGAATTGAGTTGAAGAGCTGAGGGACAGTGCTCAGGCCCAGAGTTCAGGCCCCATGACCAACCAAAATAAATAAATAAATACATACATAAAAAAATAAAAAAAAACTGGAGGTAGAAGGAAAAGAGGCAGATTAGGTTGTGTTAGTCATATGTTTTGATGTTGTTGCCATAACAAAATATTTGACCCAAATAGGGGAGAAAGGATTTATTTTGCTCAGTGTCAGAGACTTCAGGCAATCAGACAAAGCAGAACAACTCGTGGAAACCAGGGAGCACTGGGAGGGATAAGAGGGAAAGCAAATGCCTGGATTGCAGGATTCTCTCCACCAGGCCCCTTGAATTCCATATGAAACACCAACCTAAGGGATGGTGCCACCCGCCTGCAGAAGGGATTTCTGTTTCAGTTAATCTGCTAGGGAAGGTCCCCCTCCCCAGATTGGTGCTTTACTAATCTGCTGAGTGCATCTAAATCCAATTAAATCATCCCAATTAAGTTCAACCTCAAGGTTAACCACCACAGATGTCAACTTCATTTGTCTGCATACTTACCTTCCTTGTTCTCTCAAAACTCACCTATCACTTATCATTCTTGAGGGTTTTTTCACTATTAGACTACTTTGTATGTGTGTGTGTGTATGCGTGTGTATGCATGCATGCATGCATGGACATGTGCTGATTCTGTGGCTTGAACTCAGCTTAGCTCTGCGAGCTCTCCCTCAGGCTTGAACTCAGCTTAGCTCTGTGAGCTCTCCCTCAGCTTTTGTGTTTAGATAAGGTTGATGCCCTACCCTTCGAGCCCTGCTTCCACTTCTGGCTTTTTTGGTGGTTCATAGTAGATAAGAGTCTCACAGGCCAGCCTATAATGGCTCACACTTGTAGCTACTCAGTTGGCTGAGATCTGATGATTGAGGCTCAAAGCCAGCCAGAGCAGGCCTCTTATCTCCAATTAACCACCAGGTGTAATTCAAGTGGCAGAGCACTACCCTAGAGGAAAAGTTGTTCAAGGCAACACCCAGACCCTGATTTCAAACCCTACGACTGACAAAAACCTAAAAACTCACCAACTTTCCTAATTAAGCTGGCTTTGAACTCTGATCCATAGATCTTAGTCTCCTGAGTAGCTAGGATTATAGGTGTGAGTGAGCCACTGGCACCCAGTTTTCAGACTCTGAGATAATGGATGTTCCTAAAATTGCCAGAACTTTTTGCCTTTAATGGAGCCTGCAAGATGCAGAATAGGATCAAAGCTGGGTGTAGAGTGGCTCTGCCCATTGAAGAGGGTAGAGGGGAAAACATAAAAGTTCAAAGACAGTTCAAAGAAAGGAACAAAAGAAACTGAATATATTAGTTATATACTTAGGGTTTCATTATGACATTTTCATATATGTTTATAATGTATTCTATTCCTCATGTTACCTCCCTTCATCATGATGTAAAATAATTTGGACATGTTTCATTGTTTTATTCTTATACATGCAAATAATGTTTATTCTCTTTCTGTCAAAGTATATAGAATCATTTATAAAAACAGTGCAATGAAATATGTTAAAATTATTTTAGGAAGGAGAGTGAATGAGGAAGAATGATTGAGTTGGGCTGATGAAGTAAATTATATTATTGTATTGAAACGTCACCATGAAGCCAGGTGCCAGTGGCTCATGCATGTAATCCTAGCTACTCAGGAGGCTAAGATCTGAGGATCGTGGTTCAAAGCCAGCATGGACAGGAAAGTCCAAGAGACTCTTATCTCCAATTAACCACCAGAAAACAGGAAGTGACACTGTGGCTCAAGTGGTAGAGCACTCACTTTGAGCTGAATTGATCAGGGACAGTGCCCATGCCCAGAGTTCAAGCCACATGACTGACCAAAAAAAAAAAAATGTTACCATGAAACTCCCCTGTATAACTGATATATGTTAATAAAAATATTTTTTAAAAGGAACAGTTGATAGCCAATCTGCTACATAATGGTGAAATCACAAGTAGTTTTATCCTAAAATCAGCAACAAAATAAATATATATACTCTCATCAATTTTAAGTTGCACTGTTATGGAGTATTGAGTTGCTACCAAGGTCAATTTGACAATAGAAATGTAAGTATTTATGTAGATAGAAAGGGGTGTAATTATCTTTTGTGCAGATAAAATTATCTTTTTATTTGTGCAATCCTGGGTCTAGAACTCTGGGATAGTGTGCTATCCCCGAGATTTTTACTCAAGGCTAGAGTTCTCCGACTTGAGCTGATGCTCCACTTCTGTTTTTTTGATGGTTGATTGGAGATAAGTCTCATGTACTTCTTTGTCCAGACTGGCTTTCAACTGTAATTCTCAATAGTCAATCTTCTGAGAATCTCAAATTACAGGCAACAGCCACTGGTGCCCAAAGCTAACATTTTCTTTTATTTAGAAAGTCACAAGACTCGCTAAAAGTAATTATGGTCAATAACTGAATTCACTGAACTAACAGGGTATAATTTTTTTTGGGGGGTCCGGTCGTGGGGCCTGAACTCTGGGCCTAGGTGCTGTCCCTCAGCTCTTCAGCTCAAGACTAGCGCTCTACTACTTGAGCCACAGCGCCACTTCTGGCTTTTTTCTTTTTGCTTATGTGGTGCTGAGGAATTGAACCCAGAGCCTCAGGCATGCAAGGCAAGTGCTCTACCACTGAGCCACCTTCCCAGCCCCAAACAGTGTATAATATATGTATAAAAATAATTGAACTTACCTTTGTGAGCAATGAACAATTTAAAAATAATGTAGGGAGTCAGTTCGGTTTATCTAGTATAAAAAATAAAACATTTTGAAATAAATTGATCTAAAATGTAATCTCAAAAAATGAAAACTGCACTACATAGCGAGTCTTCAAAGCACCCTGTTTTTACCTGATCCTTATCTCCTTGCCTGTCAATAATTTACTTTTATAGAAGGAAATTATTTTTTCCTTTATGCTACAATAGATGCTCTCAATTTGAAGCTTATACTTAAAATATGCTCTATGATCTCCATTTTTATGAGGAATAGAGCAGGTCCACAAAAGAGACATGGAGGACCCATACATGGAAGGACTGAATATCAGGCATGAACGTTTCCTATCCAGTCTTTCCAAATCATATTTTATCATCCAAAATCACAAGAAACCTTTAAGAGAGAAGCATGGAAACTCAGATATGTGGGAGGGAGACAGTAGATTTATTGCTGAGTTCTAATTGATAAGATCTGGGAAGACAAATTAGAGGTCCCTTAGATATATAGCCTAGAGTTACTGAGTGGAACTTTTAAGATCAGACAAGAGGTAAGAATTCAAAAAAAAAAAAAGTAAGGCATGCAAAACAGAAGACAAAAACAGACTGGATTGTGGCAAGTGACCTCAACACAGACATACCCTAAACTTCATTCCTCTACCTCCACACATATTCACCCTGATTACAGCAATCCAGAATTTCTTGAAGGGCAATAGAGGTGATATACCATGCTCTGAGAAACTCCTGTAGGAGTTTCACTGGTTAGCTGAAGAAATTAGTGAAGAAAAGGCAAGTAGAACACAGCAAATGCAAACAGTGCCAAAGGTTTGAGTTCAAGCAACAGGACCAATCACAACAAACACATTAAAGGAAAGGCAAAATTCAGAAACAACCAACCAAAACTGCCTTAATGTTTCATGGATGGAATTTGGTAGTTTCAGGGAAATTAATAGATTTTTGAGAAATCTAACTCGAAACAAGCATTATGCTTTATATCTACCTAACAGTCCTACCGTTTCATTCCAGTGCATACATTAGAGCAGTGGAAAATTATCCCAAGAATCAATTTAGTGGCTTGACTATGAGGGTAGATATTCAAAAATTTAAGGCAAAACAGAGACATAACTTACATTCAGCAGAACATATGTGTTAAACAAAAATAAAAATGAAAATAACATAGTCTCATTACCTCAATCACATTATTAGAACTAAGAACTAAAATGCCAACTCATCTAATGCTCCCCAAACATTTCCTTTTGTGTTTGGTCTTGGAATTTTTCAGGAGGAACTGACATTCAAGAAGAAACTGAACTTTCATTTGTGAGAGGAAGGTCCCCAAGCATCCTAGCCTTGGACCTAGGGTCAAAGATTGGTGCAAGCCATGTAAGGAGCCTACTTCCTCCAGGATGGCTCATCACATTGTGGGAATTATAATCTCAATTGCACCCAGATACTTTGAAAGTGTGTGTGTGTGTGTGTGTGTGTGTGTGTGTGTTTGTGTGTGAAGATCCTTCTGCATGTGAGCCTCCCCACCCATGATTGGTGTTTTCCATTTATAAATTCTAGTTTCTGGCTCTTTACATTGCTGCTGGAAGTGCTCTTAAGTTCCATTTTGCATTCAGTAGGTGGGAACCCCAAGGCAGGCACTCAGCGTCTCTTCAGTGGACTTTGGGAGTTGTTACTGTAAGGAATCTCAAGCCATGGATCCGATGTCAGGCACTAACTGCAAGCCGGGCACAGGACCCGGTGGTTCTACCTTGCATGTGTTCTTCCAGTCTGGGGTTGATTTGTTTGGGAGTCCTGAGCTTGTGCTGCCATTAGCCTCTGTGCTTCCAGACACCAGAATCTGGCTTCCGAAGCTCCAAGAACAATTTGGCTATTTCTCCAGACTAGGAGACCCTGGAGCTTTATATTTATTCTCCATGACCTAGAGATTTTGTTGTTAATCCATGTGACTTTATTCACTTCGCTCGGCTGTAACATGAGCATGATAACAATTGCTGTAAAATTGTAAAGTCTGTGCCTTGAATCTTCTTATATTGCAGTTCTATTTTGGGGTTCTGTGTTGTTTACCTGAGAGGCATTTTTACTCTGCTTTCTGTTTGTTAGCCTTCTTAGCACTTCTGGCTTGAGTTTACTCATGTTTTACATGACCTTGTTTTTAGAGACAGGTCTACATGTGATATTGGTGTAGTGTGTGCTGGTCCTGTAGTTTCAGGAATGAAGCCTAGCAACGTTGCAAGGAGGGCACCCTACAAATAGCAATCTCCCTCCTAAAGAACAGAGGCAGAAAAGCACAGGAAGGCAAAGATGCTTTTAGCTTTCCTTGCCTTAAGCAATAATTGGCTCTACTTCTTGAAGCGATCACTTGATGCTTTTGAAAGGTTTAGACCAACTTTCAGGAGGGAAGGTGAGCTGAGCTGAGGAATAAGCAAGAGCATAGTTATCAGAGATTACAGGAGGGTATAGTTTAGGGTAGAGAGAAAACTATCACAACTGAAAATATCTGTCTAGGTTCCAATCTCTAATCCAATTCTCAATGATTTATTCAGCCTCTTTCCACAATCATTTATAGTATGAGATCTGTCAAACTTATCTTCAGTGCCCCATCTGTGGATTTGCTCATGCTAGCTCTACCATGTTGGTACTTCCTGGCAGTTCAGGGAGTTGGTAAGAGACATTTGGCTTTTAAGAAAATTGTAGAAGAAATCTTGAGAAAGTACATATTGCTCAAGGTTGTATGCTTTGTAGATGTTCTATATCCTGAAGATTTAGCTAGTGTTACCCATTCACCACAATCTTCTTAAAAAAGTATTAATTCATTTAAGAAATTCCTTTTGGAAATAGAAGTTAATAAAGCATAAACATTCCTGTAAAATACTTTATAGAAACATGCTGGTCCTATTTTTGTCCTCTGCACTTATGGCATTTGCAACTTTAAAATGTTACTAACATGGATATTCTCTACTCTCTGTTTTTGATAAATTACACTTTCTCCAATAGATAATGAGCAAATTTTACATCACTTAAAATAAGAAAGTGCCCTAAAATATATTCCAAAACAGTTGATAAACTATAATTAAAATACAATGCCCTCTATATGTGTGCTAATCCCAGTTCTTGAGCTAAAGGTCTAAACACTGACTATGAACTTCTTTTGCTCAAGGGCAATGTTTACCACTTAAGCCACATCTCTGCTCCCAGCTATTATTGGTAGTAATATGTCTAATAAAATAATCTGAATTAGAAATTTTTAATGTTTGAGTGATGTTCAGTCACTTTTGTTTACAGTGATAGTCCAAATACCCCCCCAGAAAAAGAATGTCCACCTTAAAATATATGACACTCCTGGTCTCAAGCATTGTGAATATAGATACATTGCCTATAATTAAATCTTTTAAAGATTTTTAAAATATGAAATCATTCAGGTGATGTGGAAAAAATCAGTAGTAAGATACAAACATTGCTTTAAAATGATTCATATTGTCTTTCCTAGCATAAAACATCCTCACTGAAAACTGCAGTGTAGATATTCATTCTTTTCAAATGTCACTGTAAAGTTCAATTTTTTTCACCAACAGAGAATTGAACATAATATAATGATCTCTAGTTTTATTACCAAACATTGATATAAGTGATCAAGGACGGGCTGGGAAGGGGGTTCAGTGGTAGAGCGTTTGCCTTGTAAGCATGAGGCCCTGGGTTCGATTCCTCAGCACCATATAAGCAAAAAGAAAAAAAGCCGGAAGTGGAACTGTGGCTCAAGTGGTAGAGAACTAGCCTTGAGCTGAAGAGCTCAGGGACAGTGCCCAGGCCCAGAGTTCAGGTCCCACGACCAGACCCAAAACAAACAAACAAACAAACAAGTAAGTGATCAAGGACTTCGTATGTCTATGTGTTTCTGTGTTCTCTCACACAGAGCAATAAGATGGTGTTCCAGATTTTACTTCTTTTTTTTTTTTCCTTTTTTATTGTCAAGGTGATGTGCAGAGGGGTTGCAGTTACATAAGTAAGGTCATGAGTACATTCCTTTTCGAACTTTTTCTCCCTTCCCTCAATTTTCTTCTACTTTCTAAGTATTTGTGTCAAATAAACAGAACTGTGGATAATAGCAATTCCTATGTGATAAACCAACAAGTATAAACCAATAAGTATAAGATGTTTAATTCATTATTTTTAACTTTTATGAATCTAAAATTTGGGGTGTCCTCAGCTTAGTATTTTGTGTTAATGTGGTTTAACTAACATAGAAAACTTTAATATTCTGGTTCCTTGGCTGAGGGTGGTTGGTTGGGTTTGTGTAATTCCTGTGAGCAATATTTTATGTTGCATCTTTATTAGGCCCTGTATCTCCAGCAGGATGGCCAAGGTTTTTTGGTTTTTTTTTTTTTTTGGTCAGTCGTGGGGCTTGAACTCTGGGCTTGGGTGTTGTCCCTGCACCCAAGGCAAGCACTCTACTGCTTGAGCCATAGCGCCACTTCCAGTTTTCTAGTGATTTATTGGAGATAAGAGTCTCATGGATTTTTTTCCTGCCTGGGCTGGCTTTGAATCGTGATCCTCAGATCTCAGCCTCCTGAATAGCTAGTATTACAGGTGTGAGCGACCAGTGCCTGGTTTGGCCAAGGTTCTTAATTTGACTGTTTAGAAAAGTGAGAATTAGGAGCTTCTCAAACCTGTGTTTGCATCATCTTTACTGGTGTCCATTTGACCAAGCAGGTTCAATGGCAAATTGCAAGTCATTGCACAAGGGTGCTCTGAGTATTTAGATACAGGGAATTATGCCATTTGGCAACCATTATTGGAACATTATAATACTAGAAAAAAGAATTGTATATATTTTTCCAATATAACTCTGGGTGAGAAAAATTAAGTTATAACGTACGTGTATTCCATGGTGTTTAAGTATGTATGAGGACAAAGGATCAATGGAGTCCTAAGATGGATACCTTTGCATTAATAGATTAATAACTCGTGTGTCCCTAAATGTATTTCAGTAATAACTAGTTTTAGTAAAAATGTGATATGATTTTTTGGTTTCAATTATTCAATTATTTTTTGTGGGAACATTAGTTTTTTATGAATTCTACATACATATTAAATATTGACATGAATTGCTTTTATACTATACCAACTAATGGACCGTGGATTTGTCTTTAGTGGAGTGTTCAATGCTTTATTTCAGACTTGAAAGTCTTCCCCTATAAGAAGGCTTTATGCTTTTCCAGCTGATGTATAATGTTTTGAGCAGGAAAATCTGGGGCAAAATCACAGAGATTTTTTCCTGACTATGTCATTTGGCTTATCTTCCAGCCATGATTCCAGAATCATCTGTTCATTGTCAAAGCAAGAAAGAATGAAAGGATCTTTGGTGAGTTGCTTTTTATTCCTTACTTTGCTGTACATTCCATTTTATGAACCTAAGTATGTCCAAGATTTAAAAACAGAAAAAACAGGTTCAGCTTGAGAAACATGTTCATAAATTAATTAAAAATTGCTTATTGATTTAGTAGTTTATAAAATCTCACCTTCTGTCTTACTTGAGTGCAGATGTGCTTGATTGTTTCCAATGTTTTAAAATTTATTTATTGAGATTAAGTGATTACATAAATTTCCACAATATTGTGGGATAGTTATACTTAGCCAAAGTCACAAACACATTTTAAACTTTATAAGGCTAATTGTCAATATCATGGTCTATAAAGCTTGTGAACTCTACAAAGTTTGACAATACAACTATTTCTTCCACGTAAGGTGATATGCACATTTCTTTCTTTGTGCTTAGTGTAAGCTGTTCCCTCTTTCTCTCTCATTCCCTCCCTCCCACCACTGCCCTTGAGTTGTGAGTTCACTTTCATGAATGTCCAGTGCAGCTGATAGACCTCTCTGCAGTATTTTATCACTTGTTTCTTTCTGATTCTGTGCCCTCCTCCTAGCTTCCCTCATATGTACACTTGTATATCAGGGAGACCATATGTCAATTTTCTCTCTGATTTTGGCTTATTTTGCTCAACATGATTTGCTCTAGTTCTATTTCCCTACAAATGTCATTATTTTGTCCTTTCTAATGGCTACATAAAATATTCCATTGTATATAGGTACCACAATTTTGGATCCATTCATCTGTAGTGGGGCATCTATGTTGTTTCCATATCTTGGCTATTGTGAAAAGTGCATCAATGAACATGGAAGTGCATGTGTCCTTGTATCCTAGTTGCTGTTGCTCAGGGTAGATATCTAGGAGTGATATGGCTGAGTCATAAGTAAGGTATGTGTTTAGTTTTCTGAGGAACCTCCAGACTACTTTCCAGAGTGGTTGTATTCGTTTACATTCCCACCACTTATGCCTTAGGTTTCCTCTTTCTCCACATCCCTACCTTCATTTGTTGTTTTTTGGATTTAGGATATAAGCCATTCTGACTATGGTAAGGTGGTACCTTGGGGTTGTTTTTATTTGCATTTCCTTTATGCCCTGGGATGATGAACATTTCCTCATGTGTTTATTTGCCATTTTTATCTCTTCTTCTGAGAAGTTTCCCTTTAGATCCCTTTCCCATTTAATGATGGGTTTGTTAGATTTGGGAGAGATTAGTTTCTTGAGTTCCCTATAGTTTCCTGTATATAGTGGATATTAGGCCTTTGTCTGATAAATTGCTGGAAAATATCTTTTCCCAATTGTTTGGCTGTCTTTCTAGTTTGGTAGCTATGTTTGTAGCCGTGCAGAAACTTTTTATTTTAAGATAGTCCCAGTTGTCAAGTCTCTCTCCAATTTGTTGGTACCCTGGGACTCGGTTCAAGAAGGTACTGCATTTGCCTTTAAGTTCCAGTGTCTCTCCGACTCTGTCCTGCAGTAGTTTCAGAGTTTGAGGTTTGATGTTAAGATCTTTAATCAATTTTGATATTAGTGCATGATGTTAGGCTGGGGTCCACTATAGGTTTCTGCATGTGGCACCAATAGTTGAAGAGGCTATGTTTTTTCCAGTGTATGTCTTTAGCTCCTTTGTCAAACAGCAGCTGATGTTAAGTATGTGGTTTTATTTCTAGGTCTTCTAGTCTATTCCATTGGTTTTCAGAGCTATTTTTGTTCCAATACCAAGCTGTTTTGTTATTATGACTCTATACAAGAGCTTGAAATCTGGTATTGTAATACCTCCTCCTTTGCTCCTTTTGCCTAGGATTGCTTTGGGTATTCTAGGTCTTTTGCAGTTCCCGGTGAATTTTTGGATTGTTTTCTCTATTTCCATAAAGAATGTCATTGGGATTTTTATGGGAACTGCATTGAATTTGTATGACATTTTTGGCAGTATAGCCATTTTCACAATATTGATTCTGCCTGTCCAAGAACATGGAAGGTCTTTTTATTTCCTGGTGTCCTCTTTGATTTCTTTCTTTAGGCTTTTATAGTTTTCACTAAATTGGTTAGGTTAATTCCTAGATATTTGGAGGTTATTTTGAATGAAGTTGTTTTCCTGATTTCCCTTTCTTCTTGTATGTTGTTGATATACTGAAAGGCAACTGATTTTTGTGTTCTGGTTTTGCATCTTGCTACTTTGCCCAAGTGATTTATAAGTTCTGTGAATTTGGGAGTGAAATTTTGAGGGTCATTTAGGTATAAGATTATGTCATCTGCAAATAGGGATAGTTTAATTTCTTCCATCCCTTTGTGACTATCTTTAATGTCCTTTTCTTACCTTATTACTCTGGCTAAGGATTCCAGAATTATTTATTCTCTTTCGTCTCAATTTTCTACTCACTAGCTTAGGTTATTTCTCTCATTTTCTCTTTTTGTATCTATTTTTCTATCACTTTTTTCTCTTTCTCTCAGGCCCTCTTCCGTCCATCTGTCTCTATTTTTTTCTTCAACTGATCTACCTGGGAACTAGTTTTTCTTACTGATCAATTAAATTTGCTGATGTGGCTCTTGGAATTCAGATTTTTATTATCCATTATATAGGGAAAGTGTTGCCTAGATAGTTCTATTGGATTCCAGAGCCAAAGAAAATTAGAAAAACCCAAAGACATATACACATGGAGAGATTGTTAGTTATTTCATTTTAATTTTGATATAAACTTTTCTCATCACTATTGACATTGAACATCTATTTTAATCAACTATTTGTATATATTATTCTGTTAAAAGTCACTTCAGGTTTTTTTCTCATTTTAAAATCACATTTTCTGTGCAGTAGTTTTGGATTTGGTTTCATATTTTCTAATGCATTCCCGTAATTAGCATATTTAGAAATATTTGAGAACATTTTCGTTTATACCATGCTTTTTCTTCTTGGTTCATAGTAACTTTTGAAGCAAAAGTTTTAAGTGTATGAATTTAAATAATGTTTAGTTTCATATCAGGTACTTTTGGTAGCCTATCCAAGGAGTTACTGTCAAATCTAATGTCATAAAGCTTTTCTTCTCTATAATTTTCCTCCTTGCCCTTTCCCTCTCTTTTCCTCCTCTCTATACCTCTCTTGTCCCTTCTACCCTGCCCTTTAGCTCCCCTTCTTTCCCTCTTCCACTCTTTTTCTTTTATCTTTAGCTCTGAGATGAGGATTGCTGTGTTGACACAGTTGGTGTCTAACTTGGAAACTCATTTGATATAACTACCTCAGCCACCACCATACCTTTCTTGGGCTAGTACTGGATCTTGAACTCATAGCCCTCATAGTCAGTTAGCTTCCTCATTCAATGTTGGCCCTATCACTTTAGCCATGAGTCTAACCTGCTTATTAGGTGCTTAAATTGAGTTGTCTACTCAGGCTAGCTTCTAGACCTCAGCCTCTTAAGTAGCTAGGATAGGATACCAGTTGAGCCAGAAGCAATTGTTTTGTTTATTCTTACCTGAATATTTAATATTAATAGCTAATTGGATACTACAATGAAACAAGATTATTGTTACTGGTTTATGCAGAATTAATATTCAACCTAAACTCAAATAATTCATGATTCAAATTAAGTATTGTATTTTATTTCTAATAATCCTTTCAAGAAATATTTTATTACTCTCTAACCTATAGTCTGTATTGTAGGAGGTAGGCAATGTTCACAAGAATTCATGCTAGCAGTTCTTTTTTACTCAGGAAGGAACTATCAGGATATCTATGACCTCACTACATTCTTTAGAAATTTAATAACAAAATGATTAATATAGGATATTGTTATTGTGGAAACTAAGTCAAATCTTGTATGGCCTTATCAATCATTAGCTACTTTCATGAGTACTATTACTCCATTTACCATTAACCTGCACACTGTTCCTTTTGTAGATCTACTAATGTGGTATGTAGTCCGTGTGATGTCCTTAATGTGTTCTGATTGCTTACAACAATATTTTTAATAGAAGATCTAAATAGGCTCTTCACTGGGGCAGAATATGAAAATGCAGGAAAAAGTAATTTGTTTACTACATTGTTACCCTCATATGTAGTAAATTTTATCAAAATATCTTTCAGGTACCTACTTATATTTAATGTTATCATGTCATGTTATTGACTCCTTAGAATTGTTATCTTCTTTCTCTCACTAGCACCAAAAATGTGTTCTGATTTATTAGGGAATCTTTGTATTTTAATTAGTGTTAACATACAGGCAAAATATTTGATTTTTAATTCTCCCAATGTATAGATGACACAAAATACATGTTAAAAGGGTGAAATTCCAGACCTTGTGTTCCCATGACTGAGGGCTAATTATTTGATGGAAATATACCCTCACAGAAGCTGGTGTCATTTGATGATTTGTCTGTGGACTTTAGCTGAGAGGAGTGGATGGACCTGGACACTCCTCAGAGGACCTTGTATAGAGATGTAATGCTGGAGACCTACAGCAACCTGGTGCCTTTGGGTGAGCAAAAGTCATACTAATTTGCAAAGTCAAATGATTTGTTTTCAGTAGATATCTGAATATTTTTCAGGTTTTCAATAGTATTTAGATGTAAGGTTCCAGTGTTTGAGAAGTATCATTTCTTCCAAAGGAAAACTTCAACTTTATCATGTAACTCCTGAGGCAATTTTATTCTCATTCTTCAAGAAGCAAATCAGAAATTTGACAAAATTTCTAAACTATGCTCTACTAACAGGAGACTGTCTTCCCAAACTTGAGGTTATTATTTTAGGTGGTATACAATAGAAGAGGTACGACTGATGGAAATATGAACTGAAGCTGGGCGCTGGTGGCTCACGCCTGTAATCCTAGCTACTCAGGAGGCTGAGATCTGAGGATTGTGGTTCAAAGCCAGCCCGAGCAGGAAAGACCATGAGACTCCTATCTCCAATAAACCACCAGAAAACCGGAAGTGGCGCTGTAGCTCAAGTGGTAGAGTGCTCGCCTTGAGCTGAAGAGCTGAGGGACAGCGCCCAGGCCCAGAGTTCAAGCCCCACGACCGACAAAAAAAAAAAAAGGAAATATGAACTGGAAATCACTAGTTGAAAGTGGATATTTATAATCCAAACCTGTCCTTGGGTGGAATGGCTCAAGCCTATAATCCTAGCTACTCAGAAGGCTGAATCTGGGGAATTTCAGTGTGAAGCCAGCAATGGCTGAATAGTCCCCATGAGACTCTTATCTCCAATTAACCACTCAAAAATTAAAAGTGTAGAGGGGACTTAAACTGGTACAATGCTATCATAGAGCACAAGGGCCGAGATTAAGCAACCAAACTGGTAAAATAAATCCAAAGCTAGGGGAAAGTCAATCATGAAGCCAGTGAGAACTGAGAAACAGCATAAGCACTGTGTTCCTAAACCTAACTTGATTGTCAAGCTGGAGCAAGGTGCAGATCCATGGATAGGAGAAGCCTCAGACAAGAATATCACAGGTAAGTTAATGCACCTTGCATATTGACATTGGATCCAGCACCCAGTTGGTAAGTTCATCTTGTGCTGAACTGAGCAATAATGTTCCTAGTCAGAGAACTATATGATCCTTTATCTCCTTTGTGAATCAAGATACCCTGAATTCTGTGTGGCAGTTGAGTTATAGTTAGCAATTCTCTTTCTCTGTGTGGAAATCATTCTGAAACAAACCAACAAAAAGTAATGGAAGAAATTAGATATCATTTTCTTTGAAACTAGCACAATCCGGGTAAGTGGAAATAAGGAGTACTTATGCGCTGCTATCCTTTGAGAAGGCAAATTTCTTTTTTCTTTTTTCTTTTTATTTTGGGGGGGTCCGGTCATGGGCCTGAACTCTGGGCCTGGGCACTGTCCCTCAGCTCTTCAGCACAAGGCTAGCACTCTACCATTTGGGCCACAGTGCCACTTTCTGCCTTTTTTTTCCTGCTTATGTGGTGCTGAGGAATCGAACCCAGGGCCTCATGCATGCAAGGCAAGCGCTCTACCACTGAGCCACCTTCCCAGCCCCAGAGAAGGCAAATTTCTTATCAGTCATGGTTGGCAGAGACTGGGATTCAGAACCAAAGATTTTAGTATAGAGAGGATAATTAAGTGATTTTTCCTTGGGGGATATTTGGTCTTCCAAGGCAGGAGTGTTTGAAAAAGAATTTTGATGAAACTTTGTTAAAGATGGAGAGAAATGGTTTTTAAAATTCTCAAAGGGACCTAAAAGTAATTCTTACTAAGAAGTTAAAACTGAAGAGACATAGGTATGAATCTTTACTTCTGAGAACAATTCCTGTTTAAGTGAAAGGCCAAGGGGTGTATAAAACATTCTTTTGGTCTCTGAATCTAGAAAATATTCCTTTTCCTAACCTACTAGTTAAGAAAAAAGCAGCACAGTACATAAATTTTTTCAAGAAAAATGAAAAACACAGCAGCTATCCCCTTATGATCAAACAAAAGTATATTTGAGAAAAACAACACCATAATTACTAAAGGCAGATGGCTAGTACTTGGCTTAAAATTCTAGCAGCACATAGTTGAGTGATTTGAGTAAATATTTCCTCTGATATAAAAGAAGAAAAAACTTAAACACAAAAACATTATTTTCCACTGGAAGTAATCAGTATTACTTCAATACATTTGAGAAAAAAAGCATATATTTTCTATAAATCATTTCTGACTTTGATATTTTAAAATCTCTAACAGTTACAATGAAATAAATGTCTACATTAAGTGAACTTTGGATTTTACTTTTTTTTATCTTTTTTCCTATGTCTCATCTTAGATGTCCCAGGAATTGAGGATGTGATTAAGATGTGCCAGCAAAGTCCAGATGAATGTCTGTGTGAAGCAACAGTCACGAAAATTAACACAGTGGAGGAAAGGGTGAGATTAGTAATGACCCTTAATTTGAGCTCAAAACATAAGCCAGAGGTGATTAGAAATATTGTGAACTCCTTAGAGATAAGGACTGAGGATTTCATTGAGTATCAGAACGTGCTTCTCTATAGTGAGCCTGATGAGATGCATGCTGCATGTAGGCCTGGTGTGTCTCCTGTAATTGAAGAATCCTGCAGATATTCAGAACGTTTTAGTCAAAAGTATGAGAACTCCAAATGAGCTGCAGAATTTTGAATATGGATAAGGGAAGTATTAAACTCAGAGACCATATTCTTTTTTTAAATTTTTCTTATTTAAAAAACTTTTTTGTCAGTTGTGGGGCTTGAACTCAGGGTCTGTGCACTGTCCCTCAGCTCTTCAGCTCAATGCAGTGCTCTACCACCTGAGCCACAGCACCAATTCCTGTTTTCTGGTACTGGAGATAAGAGTCTCAGAGACTTTCCTGCCCTGACTGGCTTTGAACCACAGTTCTTAGATCTCAGCCTCTTGAGTAACCAGGATTACAGCATGAGCCACCAGTGCCTGGGTTAGAGATCATATTCTTTTTTTTTTTTTTTTGTCGTGGGGCTTGAGCTCTGGGCTTGGGTGCTGTCCTTGTGCTCCTCAGCTCAAGGACAGTGCTCTACCACTTGAGTCACAGCACCACTTCCGGTTTTCTAGCGGTTTATTTGAGATAAGAGTCTCATGAACCTTCCTGCCCGGGCTGGCTTTGAACCGCAATTCTCAGATCTCAGCCTCCTGAGTACCTAGGATTACAGGCGTGAGCCACCAGCGCCCGGCTAGAGATCATATTCTTTAGATGTAATTGGGTTTGTGTGAGAGAGACCTTCCATAACCTTAGTAAATATAGAAAAGACTATAAGTCAGCTCTCCTTGTCTAAGAAATACTTCAGAGAGTAAGGAGAGCATCTGAATGTATGGTCTGTAGGAAAACATTCTACTTTAGCCTTATAGTCACTACACATCAGAAAATATACTCAGGACAGAATCCTTGTCCATGTAGTGGACATTAATCCATTAGTCTTTCACTAAAGCAATACACCTTACAAAACTTCAGAGCAAATCTCCAGAGGAGTAGTCTGATGAGTATCCAATTTGCAAAATTTATCTTTCAGAAGTCAGACCTGACTTCCAACCTGAAACACCCACAGTAGAGCTACCCTATGCATATGAGGAATGTAGGAAATTTCCCACACAGAAGTCATCTCTCAGCAGGCATTGGAAAACTCACACAGAAGAGAAAACTTCTGAATGCAAGAAATGTGGAGAGACCTTCAGGCAGTCATACCTCATTTTTCATCAGAGAACACACACAGGAGAGAAACCTTATGAATGTAACAAATGTGGAAAATCTTTCAGACACAAGGCAAACTTTACTGTCCATTGGAGAATCCATACAGGAGAGAAGCCTTTTATGAATGTGACAACTGTGGAAACTCCTTCAGACAGAAGTCAGACCTCACTTTGCATCAGAGAAGACACACAGGAGAGAAACCTTATAAATGTGACAAATGTGGAAAGTCTTTCGCCTGTAAGACACACCTTCATGTTCACCACAGAATACACACAGGAGAGAAACCTTATGCCTATATAAAATGTGGACAGTCTTTCACCCGTAAGGCATACCTTCATGTTCATCAAAGAACACACACAGGAGAGAAACCTTACGAATGTAACAAATGTGGAAAGTCTTGCAACTGGAAGGCAGAACTTACTACTCATCAGAGAACACACACAGGAGAGAAGCCTTATGCATGTAAGATGTGTGAAAAGTCCTTTACCCGAAAGTCAACCCTCAACAAACATAAAAGAATTCACACAGGTGAGAAACCATATAAATGTAACGAATGTGCAGAGTCTTTCATCCAGAAGACAGAACTTCATGTCCATCAGAGAATACACACAGCAGAGAAACCTTATGAATGTAAGATATGTGAAAAGTCCTTTACCCGAAAGTCAAACCTCAACAAACAAAAGAATTCACACAGGTGAGGAACCATATAAATGTAACGAATGTGCAGTCTTTCATCCAGAAGACAGAACTTCGTGTCCATCAGAGAATACACACAGCAGAGAAACCTTATGAATGTAAGATATGTGAAAAATCCTTTACACAGAAGTCAAACCTCAACAGGCATAAGAGAATTCACACAGGTGAGAAACCTTATGAATGCAATAAATGTGGAAAGTCTTTCAACCGGAAGTCACATGTCACTTTGCATCAGAGAACACACACAGGATAGAAACCTTATGAATGCAACAATTATGGAAAGATTTTTAAGTGGAGATCACACATGATAGAATTCACGCAGTTGAGAAACCTTATAGATGTAGCAAATGTGGAAAGTCATTTAACCAGAACCTCCCAACTCAGCAGGCATAAATGAATTCATACACATGAGAAATCTTAGGAATATAACAAATGTGCAAGATCTTTCACCTGGAAAAAACTTAATTTATATCAGAGAACCCACACTAGATAGAAGCCTCATGCATGTAGCAAATGTGCAGTTTTTCACTCAGAAGGCACAGCTTAGGGATCTTCATTGAATACCCACAGGAGAGACATATTGTGAATACAACAAATGTGGAAAGTTTTTCAAGAAGACATAGGTCAGTTTGTCTCAGAAAATACCCAGAAGACAGAAGCCATATGAATGTAACAAATATGGAAATTCCTTAGCCATTAAGGCATAGCTGAGCCCTGGATTCAAATAGAACATGACATCTATACAACGAATAGATTATTCTATGCCACAGTTCCATGTTGGTTGTTGTGGACATGTTACTCCTGCCTATGTTATTCCAATTGTCTAACCATGGGAAAGTCAAGTAAGCCTTAACTCTACTTCCTTTATGTGGTTAAAAAACTTGCAGCTCATAAATAATATCTACTGTTTCCTGTGATCTCAACCCAGCCTTGAGGGAAGGGTAGATTTTTTAAAAATACTTCCTCAGAATCCCAACACTCCTGAGTGATGGTAATGAGAAAAGAATCTAGTTGAGTGCTGGAGAGCTAGCTCCTGGAACCCTTCATTCCTCTGCATGATGTCATGGAATCCAAAGCCAGAGCAAGTCTCTTTCCCTTTCTTCAAACCTTCATCAACAAACTTATCCTGTAAATACTGATGCTCTAGTAGATAGCCTAAGCCAGGAAAAGATTCAAATCATGAATGCCTACCAAGTCTACATTTCCACTCCTGACGAAAAACAGGTCACCTTCTTCTAAATGGACTTTTTCTGAAGGACATGAGGAAGAGCACACTTGTATAATCCACTCACCATCTTGCTGTCAAAGACCTCTAGGGAGCCTTTCTGATCAGTAGGTGACCCCACCTGTGACCATTGTTCTACGTGGCTTCCAAGATGGTTCACAGTTCAGAACATCCTGAACCAATTACCAATTGATATCTGTGCCAAGAATTCATTTTTCCTTGACTGATGGCCCCGGTTAGTCTTTTGTCCTACTGAAGAGATGCTATGAAGAGAATGACAACTTTCTGCTGATTATTGATGTGAGTCAAACACGCCAGGGGTCAAGTTCAGCTGAGAAAAGTTATCTGCCTTTTCAAGTCCTCCTCAACAATCAGGGGCCCAGTCAGTCTTACCCTCACCAGGTGCTTCAGGATAGAAACCCAGTCACTCCCACAGTCCTTAACTCACTGAGAACCATCCAAGCTATTTTCCCTTCATCATCCACTATGCACTCCACTGACCTGATGACACTACTCCTTGTGACCAATTCCCCAGGATCCCCCTAGTCACAGGGACAAAGTTCTCTCTGTCTCTCTGTCTCTCTCTCTGTCTGTCTGTCTGTCTCTCTCTCTCTCTCACACACACACACACACACACTACTCTGAAAACCCATCTAAAATTTCTGGATTTCCATGTCTATTGTTCTCTATTTGGACATCAACACAAATAAGATGATGCACAATTTGTTTCATGATATTCTATTACTATATTTATATCTTTTTTGTTTGTGCTCGTAGAGAGCTTTAAACTCATGGTACATTAGTCTTTGGTTTTTATGCTCAAGCTTGGTGCTCTACTCCTTATGCCACATATTCAAATTTTAATATTGTTCTATTTTGTATCACGAGTCCTTCTGATAAAGGCAGTGAAGGGGTGCCCCCTGTTACATTTTCTCTTCTAAGATGTTTACAAAAAGATGTTTACATTCAAAAAACTACAATATTTTAAATTAGAAAAATATTTTTAAAAATGGTTTCCTTGCAGAACCTTAAGTCAAAATGTAGTAATTTGATGCATATTTAAAAATAAGTAAAGATATTGCTTGGCTTTATTTCTTTCTTCCTTTCTTTTTGTCTTTCCTGGGCCTGGGCACTGTCCCTCAGCTCTTCAGCTCGAGGCTTGTGCTCTACCATTTCAGCCACAGCACCACTTCTGGCTTTTTCTGCTTATGTGGTGCTGAGGAATCAAACCCACGGCCTAATGCATATAAGGCAAGCACTCTACCACTGAGCCACCTTCCCAGCCCCTATTAGAGAATTTTTAAAAAGAAGAGGAATAGCTGGGCACCGGTAGCTCACACCTGTAATCCTAGCTTCTCAGAAGGCTGAGATCTGAGGATCATTGTTGAAAGCCAGCCCAGGCAGGAAAGTCCATGAGACTCTTATCTCCAATAAAAACCACTCAAAAACTGGAAGTGGCGCTGTGGCTCAAGCAGTAGAGAGCTCCCCTTGAGCTGAGTAGCACAGGGATAGAGCCCAAGCCCAGAGATCAAGTCCCACGACTGACCAAAAAAAAATGATGAGGAATATATATTAAGTAACATTGAGCAGTCTCTTGTAAAAGCAGCATTCAGAAACTCTAAACATACTGCTATAGCAATAGTAAAGATTTCCCATTTCTCAGAATTTTAGAAGGAACCTGAGCATATCCCAACTGCTCACAAATGTGAACCTCTTGGTGCTGAATGACAGTTGGAGTTGAAGGCAAGACTTCATTCTTCATATCATTGTGGTAAGAGGTCATAGAATGTTCACATTGAGCACCTGCCAACATACACATTGACATTGTATTGTTTTAAAAATAAATCCCAGAACCACATGTTACTATAATGTCTGGATATGAAATCATTTTAAAATGGCAAAAGAGAGCATCAATCAAAATGTACTTTCATTGATTGAAAATTTCAGTGTGAATTTAAAAAAAAACAATAAAATTGGATTGGAGGAAACCCCATCACTGGAGCCTGTGAACTTCAAGATCCAGGGCAGAGTCTCAGCCTTGATGCCACTACTGCCACTACCCAGAAGCCACTGAAACCCTGTCTGTCCTCCACCACCTACTCAGGACACAAAATCCAGTCATGGGTACAAATGAGCTGGTACAGAAGGCCAAACTGACCTAGCAGGCTGAGCAATATGGTGACATGAAGTCTGTCACTGAGCAAAGAGCTGAATTGTCTAATGATTAAAGGAATCTTCTCTCAGTTGCTTACAGAAATGTTATAGACACCCATAGGTCATCTTAGAGGGTCATTTCAAGTATTGAGCAAAAAAATGGAAGGTGCTGAGAAAAATAGCAGATGATGAAGAACGTAGAGGGAATCAAGCATGAGCTAAGAGATAGCTACAATGATTCACTGTCACTTTTGGAAAAGTTCTCCATTCCTTGTGCTTCACAAGCAGAGAGCAAAATCTTGTATTTGAAAATGAAGAGAAACTACTACCACTACTTGGCTGAGATTGCTGCTGCTGATGACAAGAAAGGGATTGTGAATCGTTCATAACCAGCATACCAAGAAGCTTTTGAGATTAGCCAAAAGGAAATGCAAGCTGGGTGCTGGTGGTTCACACCTGTAATCCTAGCTACTCAGGAGGCTGAGATCTGAGCATCACCGTTCAAAGCCAGCCCAGCCCGGGCAGGAATGTCTGACATACTTTTTTTTTTCTTGTGAAAATAGTGTACAGAGGGGTTACAATTACATTAGCAAGGTAATGAGTACATTTCCTATCAAGCATTGTTGCCCCCTCCTTTGTTTCCCCATCCCATCCCTTCCTATCTCCCCCTCAGATCTCATCACACCCTCCACCCCCATGTGCCAAAATTGTAAAATTCATTTTTTGACATCACGTCTTGTACTTCTTATTGTTGCAATGGGTCCACCTGTATCCCTATTTAAACAATTTATTTTTTCCCTTCCCCTAAACAAATTATACCACATCAAATACAGTGCAAACAGGGGTTATACCATCAGGGAGGGACATACAAAGCAATAAAGAAATCTTATAAATATGTTAGAAACAATAGCAAGAAAGAAACATTTGAGACTCTTATATCTGATAAACCTCTCAGAAAACTGGAAGTGGTACTGTGGCTCAAGTGGTAGAGCACTAGCTTTGAGCTGAAGAGCTGAGAGACAGTGCCCAGACCCAGAGTTCAAGCTTCACAACTGATAAACCTATCAGTTTGGGTCTGGCCCTTAACTTCTTGGTGTTTTATTATGAAATTCTGAACTCCCCAGAGGAAGCTAGCTTTCTTGCAAAGACAGCTTTTGATCTAGTCATTGCTGAACTTGATACATTCAGTGAATAGTGGTTCAAAGACTGCACACTAATAACATAGTTACTGAGCGAAAAGTTAACATTGTGGATATAAGATGAAGTGAAAGCAGGAGAAGGAGGGGAAAAGTAAATGGCTTTCCAACTTTTGTCTGCCTCATTCTAAAATTTATACAGTAGACCATTTGTCATCCATGCTGTCCCACAAATAGTTTGTCGTTTATGATTTATGACAGGTTTACGTTGCTTCTATTGGAATTTCTATATTTCCCAGGGTTTTTTTTTGTTGCTTAATATTAGGGGAATAGATATTGACCATTAACATTTAATGAGCTATCTGTTTTCATCTTGAGATGACCAATATGAGGATGTAGAATTTTTATACAAGTTGTAAATATTTGGCATGTACTTTGGTACATGGTGACTTCACAAAGGCCAGTGTAAAACTGCTTCCATGTCAAAGTGAAGAAATCTTAGTACATATTGGTTTGTACTGGTGGAGAATAAAAGGGAAAATTGGTTCCAGGCACAGGTGTAGTTATTCTGGATATTAGAAAATTTGGGCGCACTTGCAGGGCTGTGGTACAAACAGATATTCCATGGCTGTTACATGTTGGAATCATGTATTTCTGTGGAAGAGTTATCTCAGTGTGTACACCTAGAGTACAGCACTAGAAGTATTCTTTGAGACAAAGTTGTGTCTCAATTAACTCTGGATAAGGGCAGAAATAGTTCACATTCCATTATTTGTAATGTTTGCTTATTATTTTTGCTACACATTTTATTTGTATTTAAATGTTTTAGGCAACCTACGAACAAATGTAAAAATAAAGATGCAGTGAAAATGAACTGTTTGGTAATCATTATTACTACTTTCTCTACAACTTTCATGTAAATTAGTCTTTTGGTTTTGAAACACCTCAAAAGAAATTGTACATTATTATAAACTTGTTCCTTACTCCCTTTTGGCAGCTAATGGGCTTTCACCAAGTTTAAAGTGCAAAGTTTATCACAATAACAAAAATACTAATTTATCTAATGACCATCTCCTACAGAGCCAAGTTTTTCCTTGGGGAGGGGGAAATTGATTTGAAAAGTAATATGTTCCAGTTAAAATTTTGATATATAGCATTTTCTGACTTAGGAAGCCACAATGTTTTTGACCCATCATGACATTGGTTAGCATTAACTATAAATTCTGTTTTTGTTTTTGAGAATTTCTTGATTCTGTTTTCCTTCTGATTTTGGTCATTTTATTTGTCAGGTACACAGGATTACCTTCCTTTTTTTTAGCCTTCTGTCTTGTCACCAACCATTCCTCCTTGGTGGCCATGTACTTTGGAAAAGGTCACATGACTTTTCTGGCTCTACTCACTGTCTAAAATCCCTTGCTTTCTTTGCTTGCATCCCACAAACTATTAACCTCATCCTCTACTGCAGCACATCTCACCTTATTTGATGAGATTGTGTATCTCCTATACACTCTATCCCGAAAGGTCTGCCATTGTTTGCCTTTAAATCTTCTCTAAGTAATGATGGGTCTGAGTTATACCAAGTCTCACCCTACAGAATATTTCCTCAGAATGTTACAGAAGACACCAAATAAAAGTGCTATTTTAAAAGACAGGTGGGGCTGAGAAGGTGGCTCAGTGATAGAGTGCTTGCCTCACATGTATAAGGCCCTAGTTTCTATTCCTCAGCACCACATACACAGAAAAAGTCAGAAGTGGTGCTGTGGCTCAAGTGGTAGAGTGCTCACCTCAAGCTGAAGAGCTGAGGGACAGTGCCCAGGCCCCACAACCAAGAAAAAAAAAGATATTTTTTTTCTTTCAGAATCTAAGATCCTCCAGAGCAGGGACAATATTTTCTGTATGTTCTATTGTGTCCAGTACACTGTAAATGCACAATAAATATTGATGATTGGAGGCAAAAAAAATCTGCTGTCATTGGAAATATCAACTATACCAATTACTATTCTTGAGTTTGATATAGTTCTAAAATAAAAACTGCCATTCTTTCAAAGACAAACATAGACACATATGTGTATATGAGCACACATACAATGCTTTGGAGTAATCAGTAAGATTACATTTCATTAATATGAAATATTAAATCAGTGTTTTGTATAAATCAGTAGAAACTCATCCAGTCAATTGAATCCATCCAGACTCCTTCATAACACCTGTAAACTTATCAGATCTTTTGCACAAGCATTAGTCCTCCTGAGTTAGCTCATGCCAGGAGAAGCCACAACAGGACACAAGATGTATTATCAGAGCCTTAAAAATAGGCCCACAAAAGAGATGTGATCAGTTTTGAAAGAAAGGATGGATATCAGTAAGATTATTAAATTATTTGGGATTGAAGATCTCTACAAAGAAGGGGACTAGAAAGGAAACACCTCTGAGGTCCAATCAGTCCAGTGTTCAAGTATAAGTCTTCCAGGGGTGATGGGCCACAGTGTGATGCCCAGGGGCCCACATGCTTAACTGCACAAAGGAGGATGAGATGAAGTCTGGGGGCTTACATACAGGAAGGCTGAAGATCAAGGTGATAGGAGGCAGAACCTCTATAAGAGGGGTCCTTTGTGTGTAATCCTAGTTACTCAGGAGGATGAGATCTGAGGATCAGGGTTCAAAGCCAGCCCAGGCAAAAAAAAAAATTATAAAACTTTTTTTTGCTAGTCCTATGGCTTGAACTCAGCATCTGGGAGCTATCCATGAGCTCTTTTGCTCAAAGGTAGCACTCTGTGCCACAGCATCACTTCTAGATTTTTCTGTAAATAATTGGAGATAGGAAACTAACAGATTTTCCTGTCCAGGCTGGCTTTGAACTGACATCCTCAGATACCAGCCTCCTGAGAAGCTAGAATTAAAGGCCTGAGCAATTGACACCTAGCTCATATGAAACTCTTATCTCCAAGTAATCACAAAAAACCAGAAGTGGAGGTGTGGAGCATAAATATTAAGGGACAGCATCCTGGCTTGAGATCAAGCCCCAGGATCAGCAGAAGTAATAGAAAAAAAAAATAATCTGAAAATCACAAGCCAGGAAGATGCAGGATATGGAGCAGAAGGAGTCTACTGTGTTTATGTAGCAGATAGACAAAGCGAGACCCAATGAGGCTAGAGGTCTTTGAAGCAAGTAAGACACTTGCCCAAGTGTCTCATAGGATGGCAACATGCAGCATTTTGCATCTGTACCAGCAGGTGGCACTAAAACAAGGCTAGGCTGGCCTAGTTGGTTGGCTCTAAGTAATGAGCAGGTGATTTTGCATATTTGTTAGGTGTTTGGGGGTGGAATGGGGTGAACTGAGGCCCTTCAGGATTCCTTCATTCTTCCATTATCTTGTTCATCATTCCATTTTACAGATGAGGAAATCTCTTAGATTACTTTTTAAATTAGTTATTTGCTTGATTTTTGCTAGCATTGGAGCTTTAACTCAGAGTCTCTCACTTTTACTTGGCTTTTCTTCTCAAGGCTGGCACTCTTCCCACTGGAGCCATATGTTCACTTCTGGGATTTTGCTGGTTCATGGGAGAAAAGAATCTCTCAACTATATCTGCTGGGGATGGCTTTGAAATGAGATCTTCAGATCTCAGCCTCCTGATTAGCTAGGATTATAGTCGTGATCCATCAGTGACTTGTTTTAGAGATGATTTTGTAAAATAATATTTCTTTTTTTATTTTTATTGTGAAAATACTGTACAGAGGAGTTACAATTAGATGGGCAAGATAATGAGTACATTTTTTATAAAATAATATTTCTATGTTCATCCATTGTGTGTGTGTGTGTGTGTGTGTGTGTGTGTGTGTGTGTGTGTGTATGTACCCTCACGCATGCATACACACACACATACACACACAGAAGCAGGGACATTGTCCAGTCCCAGTCAAAGGGCAGAGCAATGTTCACACCATTGTCCAGTAGTCTTAGATTTTGGGTGAGGGGAGGGGAGTGTTCTGTTACTCCTTGCCTTTTGGGCTATGCCTATTCCTTCCTGGTGACTACTTTGTTTCTCATCACAGACTCCCAAAACTCTCTTAGGGAGAACATCCTTTCTACCAGAATGGGAGTTCAGGGCTGCCACCCCGAAGATCTCATGTCTTTCTGTCTATCTGTAGGGCTTTCTCATTATGGGAAGAACATGGGCTCCTTGGGCAGGGATCATGTATTAGCCAACTTTAGTGCTGAAACCTGAAACCTGCCACATCCCTAGATGGAGGCTGGACACACAGGCTTCATTCCTTCATTCTGCAAGCCATTCCTTTTCCACATTGCACATGGCAGCAAGCATGATCTGGGAAGGGTCTCAGATCAGCTTCTCTGGACAAAAGCAGATAAATAGTAACAAACAGATACGGAAAAATAACATAGGAAAAGGATTCTGGAGGCGGAGAACTAAGGATCTTAGTTCAAAGACAACTTGGGTAGGAAAAGTCCCTAGACTTACCTTCAAAGAACCAGCAAATATTACAAAGTGGGGCTGTGGTTAAAGTGGCAGAGTTCCAGCCTTGATCAAAAAAGCTAAGGGATAGTGACTAGGTTCTGAGTTGAAGCCTCATTACCAGCAATAGATAGATAGATAGATAGATAGATAGATAGATAGATAGATACATAGATACATAGATAGATACATAGATACATAGATACATAGATACATATAGATAGATAGATAGATAGATAGATAGATAGATAGATAGATAGATAGATAGATAAATAGATAAATAGATAGATAGATAGATAGATAGATTTTCTGTGCACTGGTATTTCACACCTGTAATCTTAGCTACTCAGGAGACTGGGAGTGAGGCAAGAATCATAGTGTGCAGTCAGACAGGAAAGTCCATAAGACACTTATTTCCAATTAACTATCAAAAAGCTGAAAGCAGAGCTGTGGCTCAAGAGATACAGAGATAACCTTGAGTACAAAAGCTGAGGGACAGTGTGCAGGTCCTAAGTTCAATTCCCAGGATGAGTGTGCACACATGCATGTATGCATACATACACACACGCGTGTGTTTATGCATACATACACACACAGAGGAAGATACAGTAGTATGACCATGGGTGTGGGGTATAGAGGAGGTGGCTGACTGGGGACAGAACTGGAAGAAGGGTCTCCTACAGGCCTAGGAATGGGGACTTCAATAACAGGAAGAGCCAGCATCCAAATCTAAGGGAGAACAGCAAACAGGGAGGAGACAGAACTCTCTACACAGTTCTAGATTGTTCTGCAAGGTCCTAGTGTGGTAGGCAGGTGAATGAATGTTCTCTTCATGGCCTTCATCACTCTGGCTGTTAGTGGACTCCCTTGGTCTGTATGCAGGTCCTTCGTGTGTATGTATGCAGGTCCTGGGGCTTGAATTCAGAGCCTGGACATTGACCTTGAGCTGCTTATGCTCAAGGCTAGCATGCTACCTTTTGAGGAACATCTGTACTTCCAGCTTTTTAGCAATTAAAGGGAAATGAGTGTCTCATAGCTCATGCCTGTAATCCTAGCTACTCAGGGAGCTAAGATATGAGGGTCATGGTTCAAAGCTAGCCCAAACAGGAAATTCCATGAGACTCTTATCTATAATTAACCACCTGAAAACTAGAAGTGTTGCTATGGCTCCAAGTGGTAGAGTGCTAGCCTTGAGCAAAAGAGTTCAGGAAAAGCACTTAGGTCCTGAGTTCAAGCCTAGGTACTGACTCCCTCCTACCCCCCCCCTCCCGTAGTAACTCAAAAAAAGAAGTTTCACAAACTTTCATGCTCAGGTTAGCTTTGAACCATGATCTTCAGATTTCAGCCTCCTGAGTAGCTAATATTACAGGTGTGAACCACCATCATCTACCTCACTTGACTTTTCACTCAAGAGAGCCCTCTACTACTTGAGACACAGCTCCACTTCCAGTTTTTTTTTTAAAGTAACTGGACATAATAGTCTGTTGTATTTTTCTTCCCAGGCTGACTTTAAACCATCATTCTCTGATCTCATCCTCCTGAGTAGTGAGAATTACAGGTGTGAGTAATGAGCACCTGGCTACAGCTATCTTCTTGTCCCTTTTTCAGTCCCACCAACCTCCCTAGCTTCCTGCCCTGGCTTTTCACTCCCTTGCTATCCTATTTTGACTGAGTCACTCAGTCTCTGGTCCCAGGAATCTGCTGCAATGCTATTATGATGACTAGGGCAAACATAAGGGAATAAGCCAGGGATAGACAGTATGGAATCTGAGCCTGCTGCCTATTACATCTGCCACAGTATGAGTGATCTTCTGATAAATGCCACTGCCCTCTTGGAGACCTCCAAGGAGTTAGATGAATGCCCACTCACTGCAGGCATGCCAAGTCCTGGGATGGTGTAGGGCACTAAGGCTCCTCCTGTACTCCACTGCCACCACTGGGACTGTGAGAGGTCACCTCTGTCTTCTAAGCCTTCATTTCTTCCATAGTTCACAGACATTGTCCTTAAACCCTTGCATTCCAATCCCTTCTCCTTTCTCCTGGATCTTTGCCAGAAGTCTCATACTTACAATTTTTGGGCTTTGCTTTTGGATAAGCCGATCTGTCTGTTGCAAGCCTGGAAATCACACCATTATAATCATCCTTTCTTTAAACAGGAGAGAATGAATGACGACTAAAGGTTTGTGATGATGAGATGGGAAAATGGAGACCCAGTCTTTGAATCAGGAGTTTGTTAAAGAATATTAAAAACATGGAAGTGGCGCTGTGGCTCAAGTGGTAGAGCACTTGCCTTGAGCTGAAGAGTGCAAGGACAGTACCAGGCCCAGAGTTCAAGACCCATGACCGATAAAAAAAAAAGAATATTAAGAACAAACCAGGCACTGGTGGTTCCTGCCTGCCATTCAAGCAACTTAAAGAGGCTGAGATCTAAAGACCTTGGTTTGTAGTCAGCCTGAGCAAAAAAGCTTGTGAGATTCTTACCGACAATTAAGTTTTAAAAAGTCAGAAATGGGGGCTGAGAAGATGGCTCAGTGGTAAAGCGCTTGCCCTGCATGCCTGAGGCCCTGGGTTCAATTCCTCAGCACCACATAAGCAAAAAGAAAAAAACCGGAAGTGGTGCTGTGGCTCAAGCGGTAGAGTGCTAGCCTTGAGCTGAAGAGCTGAGGGACAGCGCCCAGGCCCAGAGTTCAGGCCCCATGACCCGACCCCCCCCCCCAAAAAAAAAAATAGTCAGAAATGGAAGTGTGGCTTAAGTGGTAAACACCAGACTTGAGCAGAAAAGCTAAGCAACAGAGCAAGCCCTAGTATCAGAGCACTCGCACATGCACACACACACACACACACACACACACACACACACACACATACACACACACAATAAAATGTGTTTTAAATACTGACCCATAAACCAGCACTTCTAGACTGGTGAATCTATTCTTTTTCCAAAACCCTTGGCTAAAGCTTTGGCTTCATCAGCTTGAGGTCCCAGAATGAATAGCATCAACACTGAAGATCCCTAAAAAAGCCAAAGTAAGGACACCTGGTAGGAAATTTTGTATCCCACCAGGAAGGTTGAAGACACAGACCACAGTTTGTTAAAATAAATACTTAAATAAAAAGGGACCTGGATGTTGGTGGCTCATGCTCGTAATCCTAGCTACTTACAGGCAGAGATCTGAGGATCACTATTCGAAGCAAATCTAGGCAGGAATGTCTATGAGTTTCTTGCTTGCTTGCTTGCTTTCCTTTTTATTTTTTTTGCCAGTCTTGGACCTTAAACTCTAGGCGTGGGCACTGTCTCTAAACTTTTGCTTAAGGATTGCACTCGATCACTTGAGCCACATTGCCATATCTGGATCTTTCTGTGATTAACTGGAGATAAGAATCTCCCGAACTTTCCTGCCTTTACTGGCTTTAAACCCAGATTCTCAGATCTCTGCCTCCTGAGTAGCTAGGATTACAGGTGGGAGCCACCAGAATAGGCTGTCTGAGACTCTTATCTCCAGTTAACCACCAAGAAAGCTGAATGGGGGGCTGTGGTTCATGGGGTTGAGTGCTAGCATTAAGCAATAAAACCTCAGGGACAGGACCCAGACCTTGAGTTCAAGGCACAGGACCATACAAAACTAATAAAGAGGGAAGTAGTAAGGTGTCAGTGGGAGGAGAGACTTACCATTCATCAAATACAATAGTCTAGAAGCTGACTAGGTGCTGACCCAAGTCACAACCAATCACCTATTTGAGGAAGCACAGTGACAACCAAGTAAATAAACAAATATGTGAAGCAACCATAGCAAGATAAAGAGTGCAGGTGAGAGGGCTTTAAAGGGGTCATTGTGAGTCACGTGCTGGTGGCTCACACCTGTTATCCCAACTACTCAGGAGGCTGAGATTTGAGGATCCTGTTTCAAAGCCAGCCCAGGCACTAAAGTCCATTAGACATTTTTTTTTAATTTTTTTTGTGAACATACTGTACAGAGGGGTTACAATTACATGGGCAAGATAATGAGTACATTTCTTATCAAGCATTGCAGCCTCTTCCTTTGTTTACCCTTCACATCCCTTCAAAGCCTCCCTCCCCCCCCACCCAATCCTCCCCCCCCCCCACCAAAGTTGTAAAGTTCGTTTTTGACGTGACAACTTGTACTTCTAATTGTTGCAACGGGTCCACCTGTATCCTTAAACGACTTGTTTTTCCCCTTCTCCTCCACAAATTATACAAACATCAAATATAGTGAAAGCAGGGATTATACTGTGGGGGAGGGACATACAAAGCAACAAAGAAATAATCTTGTAAATGCATTAGAAACAAATGCATGAAAGAAAAAAAACATTTAAATACATATCTAAGGGTTCATTTTCCTAACATCACATTATCTGACCTTTTCTGCTTGACTCATGCATATACTAGATATTGCAAATAAGGGAAACCATGGGACCTTTGTTTCTTTTTGGCTTACTTCACTTAATATAATTTTTTCCAAGCTGTCCATTAGACTTTTATCTTCAATAAACTACTCAAAAAAAGCTGTGGCTCAAGTGGTAGAGCACTAGCCTTAAGCTCAAGGACAGGGCCCAGGCCCTGAGTTCAAGCCCTAGTCCTCAGACTTCAGCTTCCTGAGTAGATAGGATTACATATGTGTGCCACCACAGCCAGGCAACCTTTTATTATATATTATCTCATTTAATGCCCATGGCTGCCCCAATAGGAGGGCACAGTCTGAAAGTATCAGTTCTCGTTTACTTTCAGTCAATGATCAGGTCTGTTTTTCCACTGAAAGTAGTCTTGTCTCTGGGAGGAGGATAAAATCCCAAAAGCCCTTTCCCTTTTTTGGTGCATCCTATATTACAAAAGTGATGAAAGGGGCTGGGAAGGTGGCTCAGTGGTAGAGTGCTTGCCTTGCATGCACGAGGCCCTGGGTTCGATTCCTCAGCACCTCATAAGCAAAAAGAAAAAAGCTGGAAGTGGCACTGTGGCTCAAGTCGTAGAGCGCTAGCCTTGAGCTGAAGAGCTGAGGGACAGCGCCCAGGCCCAGAGTTCAGGCCCCACGACTGGACCCCCCCCCAAAAAAAACCAAACCAAAACAAAAGTGATGAAAGGGCATGAGATTAAAGCTGGGTTCTTAAAGTATTGTGGGGAAGCCTGGCCTGGTTTGCAACTTTGATTAAAAAGTGACTCCGGGAAGATAAAAACCAAAAAAAAAAACACACCTCAAATCCAATTTCCTTCAGAGTCCTCTAGGAAGCTAGTTGAAGAGAGGTGAAGGGGAGAGAGACTAAATAATTTCCTTCCATTTATGACTTTGACTGCTATACTTTGCTCAAGCAGTAATTACTGAATACAATAGCTATAATGTACTTAGCTGGGGAAGGTCCTCAGTTTACTTTCCAAGGTGGAGAAGTATATGAGCTAAAATCTTCAGGTCTCAGCTTTACTTAGGCTGCTTGGCTCAGGGAAGAGGGGGACCTGTTCTGCAAATTCATCTGCCCAGAAAGAGCTCTAGTTTATTCTCAATAAACAGAAGCAGGTGCTGCTAGAGATAAGGATGGTATAGAATAGAGTGTGACCTAGGAGCTGACATCCTCCAGAGGGAGGCCCAAACTGAGACCTGCTCTGTGGAGAAATCAAAGAACTAGTGCAAAAATGAATATTTTAGGTCAGCAGGCAAGGGAAGGGGTTGCTGAGGTAGAACTTCTGCTCCTGTTCCTGAGAAAATGGAGAGAACTACACAAAGGTTTATTTGTGTGTGTGTGTGTGTGTGTGTGTGTGTGTGTGTGTGTGTGTGTGTGTGTATGCATGCCAGGGGGCTTGAACTCCAGGTCTCATGCCCTTGCTTAGCTTTTCCTTCAAGGCAAATCCTCTATCACTTGAGCCAAACCTCCACTTTGAGGTTTTTTGCTATTTTATTGGAGATAGAAGTCTGTCAGCTTTGTCTGCCCAGTCTGGCTTTTAACAAGTATCCTCAGATCTCAGCCTCCTGAGTAGCTAGGGTTATAAGCAGAAGCCTTCAAGTATCCAGGTCCACACAAAGGTTTAGAGAAGAAGTTTCTAGAGGAGAACAGAGCAAATTTGCAAAGGCTCTGTCTGACTTGTTAACTTCTTGGGTATTTATTTAATTAGGAAAACAGCAAGATCAGCCTAACTAGGAGAAAAGCAAAAGGTGTAAATCAGTCTTATCATATGGACCTCGCAGGCTGTAAGGATTCTTGTGGATTGTTAATGTGAAGGAAAAGTACTGGTGAGTCCCCACAGTTCACCTGGGGTTCCTGTTGCTCCTCTGGCTACTCTGTTACAGCAGTGTGCCCAATATAAAAGAAGTATAATATCAGTCATCGCATCATTCACAGTAGTGGAAAGGTAGGAGCAACCCAAATGTCCATGGATGAATAAACAAAATGTGATCTATGCATCCAATGAAATACTATTCAGTCTTAAAAAGGAATGACATTCGGACCCATGCTACATGAATGAATCTTTAAAATATTGTAAGTGAAATAAACCAGAAATAAAAGACGACAATTTATGTTTCCACATCCATAGTTAAACAATAGTAAAAATAAATAAATAAAAGTCAAATTTGCTGGTTACCCATGGCTCACTTTTATAATACTAGCTTCTCAGTGGGCTGAGAATTGAGGATGGAGGCTTGAAGCCAGGCTAGGCAGAAAAATCCCTGGGACTCTTAAACTAATTATACCAAAAAGCCGGAAGTAGAGGTGGGACTCAACAGTAGAATATCAGCCTTGCGCAAAAAAAATTCAACTTCGAGTAGAGAATGAGTCGGCCAGTGCGGGTGAGAAAGAGCAAGCTTTCTGGGTGCAACAGCACTGTGGCAGAGCAGAACACACAAAGCCAGCCCTACGCTGACAAGGAAGGGCAAAAAAGACAGGAAAGGTTTGATTACTCTTTTATTTGCCGGTCCTGTGAGTTGACCCCAGGGCCTGGGTCCTGTTCCTGAGCCTCGTTGTGCTTAAGGCTACTGGTCTACCACTTGAACCACAGCCCTGCACTGCTTTTGGCTTTTTCTGAGTCTTTATTGGAGCTAACACTTTCATGGACTTCTACCAGGCTGGCTTCAAACAGAGATTGATCCTCAGATTGCGGCCTCCCTAGTAGCTAGGCATACAGGCATGAGCTACTACTCCCCCCCCCCTCCGGTTTCATTAACTCTTGTGTGTCATCCCCAGGAATGTGCACTGGAGTCAAGGTGACCCAAGCCTTCAGGGGAGCCCCAGACCCCGGGGGCTGAGCAAAGTCGCGACTCCAGCATTATCTGCAAAGCCCAAGGAACTCAATTCCAGTGCCCATAGCAGCAGCAGAGGAGGCAGGGATCAGATCCTGGAGTGCACTCCATCTGCACCAAAATGCACCAGGAGCACCAATGCCCAGCGAGCACCAATTAGCTCCCAACAACCCATCTCCGCCTCTTTCTCACTGCCCTGTGGGTGGGGGAGCTACCGAGGAGCGGTACACACCGTCGCAGCTCCAGAGGAGTGACCTCTAATGTTGGACCCACAGTTCGCACCCGGGTAGACTTGAATCTCCATGCGAAGGTGAAGGCGATAGATACAAGCATTTCCTAGCAAGTGTAGAATAGGGAATCATGGGTCTGGTGGTGGCTTCACAGTGCCCAACACTTGCATTGGCGGCGCCAACTTACCCTGCAGCTGTGACTCAGTGGTATGGCCCAGCTTGCTAGTCAGGCAGCAGTGGAAATGCTATAGAGTCAGAGTGGGGACAGCGCCATTGCAGTCTTGGGTTTGGTTAGTTGTTGCCGCTGCCACCACGTGGACATGCAGTCAGGTCTGACTGACTGTCCATATTGGACACATGGTGATTGTAGAGTCTGGCATCTAGTCTTCATGCTGGGGGAGGAAAACCAGCCTCCCAGATGACGGGCATGCCTGGATCCCTGGAGGCAGGGGTGGGCACTTGGCTGATAGGTTATTGAACTTGTCAGTCCAATGCCTGGAACTGGGAATTTCTGGTGGATCTGCCCCTGGAGCCTTTTATTTTGGCCAAGATGATGGGTGTTCCTGGACCTGGAATGAGAATTTCCGGTGGATCTGCCCATGCTCCGATCTTTTTAGGCCAGGACCAGCATAAGTCTTGCCATGTGTGTCTCCCTAGTCGAGTGCTGGGTCCTGTCTCATCTCTGGTCATCACGCCATGGTCATTCAGATCTCCATGGAAGCTGAATTGCCTTGTTGGTATTGTTTTTATTTCTTTCCTCTTTAGCATGTTTGCTAGCTGTGTTATGTGTATTTGGGGGGCTGTGGGCCTTTGTAACAACGGGCCACCTGCAGCCTGTTAACTGTAATAAAGACTCCAGTATTTCATATTCCAATATGTGGCTTCAGGGATAACTCACAACACAGCTAGTGCAGTGCAGGACTGCCGGGCTCTGAAGCGGCTTTTTCAGGCGGTGGTACTGGTGGCCCTGGTCTTCCTGCCCAACGTGGGGCTGTGGGCTTTGTACCGCAAGAGGCAGCTTGGTGGCACCCGTGGGGGGTTCAGAAAAAGTGCTGGTTCTAGAGGCTGGGCAGGTGAGTGCCTCAGTCCGGTTCAGCATGGAATGCTGCTCCCCCCTCTTCCAAATACTTTTCTGCTGCCCCTTCTTGCTCCTTCTCCTGTCTGAGTCCTCAGAGGCGGCAGGGGGGAACATCTGCACTTTTTCCCGTTTTTTTTTTCCCCCAGATGGGGCAAATTGAGGTTCCAAGGATGAAAATGTGTCCACTCAATTGAGTCAGAATTAGAACCCAGGGCCCTTGGTGCCCCAGTCTGGGACTCTTATTTCAAATTTCCATGCTTTACAGTCAGTCCTCCTTTCTGTTGCCCTCTCCCGTCCCCTGACCTCATTCAATGTTCTCTTTCTGGGGAGAGCCCTGGCTGCATATGTCTGTATCCCAGGGTGTGATGCCTTCTGTAGGACTGGTTCCCTCCTCATCTCTGCTCTCTTCCCTCATCTTCCCCCGCCCCCACCTCACCTGATCTTGTTGTTTCTGCTCAGGTCAGTCCCTTTTTCATTTTACCATTTGCACAGGGGCCGCTGGCCCTCCCTGCTCCCCTCTTAGGCTTTCCCCATTCTTATTTTTTTCTCAGGTCCTGTGGATTCCTTGGGAAGTGAGTGCAGAGATCCTCTTGGAGTTCAGGTGCCTTGGATAGGGTGAAAGGTGAGTTTCTGGTTCTTGAGGAAATTGCCACCTTTAACTCTCCAGGAGTATGGAGGTGTCCTGGTGGAGGGATCCCCAAAATGTCCCAAAGCACAATTCCTTGAGGGTAGAATGCCACATGCCTTCCTCCTCTCCTCTGAATTAACGGGACTTGGTATTTTTTGCATTCCAAACTGTGATCATTTTTGTTATTGACTTTTTGAAACTTAATCATGTACCTGTGTACATGCATTAGGCTAAATTTGCATTTGTGTGTATGTGTGTGTGTTCGTGTTCATGTGTTCAGATCCTGGGACTTGAACTCAGGGCCCGTGCTCTGCCGCCTGATCCACAGCTCCACTTCTGGATTTTTGGTGGTTCATTGGAGATAAATCATACAGATTTCACTGGCTTAGAACAAGGATTCTCATATTTCAGCCTCCTGAGTAGCTAGGATGGCATGTGTGAACCATTGGCATGTGGCTTTGACTGCTCCCTCACATCATTCCAACTCCCTTATCTCCTAGCAAGTCTATGGATACTTAAATTGCTTTCTATAGTGGAGCATTTCAGATTTGCTTATGGGATTTTTCCTGGTCCCATAAGAAGTGGGTAATTTGTGTATCAGTATCTGACTTGACTGACTGTTGGCTGGCCTCAAAGGAAGAGGCTGAATTTTTTTTTGTGGGGGGTCCTGTTGTGGGGCCTGAACTCTGGGCCTGGGTGCCATCCCTCAGCTCTTCAGCTCAAGGCTAGCACTCTACCACATGAGCCACAGGGCCACCTCTGGCTTTTTTCTTTTTGCTTATGTGGTGCTGAAGAATGGAACCCAGGGCCTCATGCATGCAAGACAAGCGCTCTACCACTGAGCCACCTATCCAGCCCAAGAGGCTGAATTTTTGAGGTTGATGTTTTTCCTTTCTCCTCAGTCTCTGGCTGGTCTCTGGCCATTCTGGTGTGTTGAGTACAGAGGGCTCTTTGCCACAGGGCTAATCAAATGGAGATTAGCAAATGCTCTAGTTAATACCTTGAGGTTAACTTGGCAGCTAGAAGTACGTCCTGTAGCAGTTAATTGTCCTTGTCAGTGTTTGAATTGTGTGAGTTGTGTGTCTACTGTATTTTGCATATGCCGGTCCCTCTGCATTTCATACATGTGTCAGAGTCAGAAAGACAAAGACTTAAATGAAACTGTTGCTTCCTAACAACCACAATGGAACTGGGAATGGAGGGAGCCTCTGTAGCATGTGCAGTGTAGTGGGGAAAGGAGGAGAGCCACAGATAACCTAGGAGAGGTCTCTCTTTGAGACCTCTCCTCTTTCCGAACTTCATATGGGAACTGGAGGAAAGCTGGTAACCAGGGCTGCTAACACTGGCCCATGGCCTGCAGGCAGGGTTCAGCTCTCCTCAGCAAGGATGATTAGCAGGTCTGGACTTATCCTGGAGGAATGGAGCTGGCAGCAGGGGAGGTTCAGGAGCCTCTAGAGAAGTTCAACCCCACTTCAGGGTGATGGGTCCTAGGTATGAGCCTAGCTCCAGGGTCTCTCAGTGGGCCCTGGCCTTATGGATTACCAGAGTGCTATTTAATAAAGGAATATAGTTAGTTAGCTGGGCACCAGTAGCTCATGCCTGTAATCCTAGCTACTGAGAACTAAGATCATGATTCAAAAACAGCCTTGGCAGAAAAGTCTGAAACTTTGCTCTCCAATTAACTACCAAAAAGCCACAAAGTAGATCTATGGCTCAAGTGATAGGAGCACAGAAGCTCAGGGACAGGATCAAGGCCCTGAATTTAAGCCCTAGGACCAGTCCCCAAAATAAAACAAAACTGAAACACAAAGTTACTCTTGTTGACTTTAAGAGTACTGTGCTATGGCTGGCAATTCTAGGTGCTAGTAGGACTCTCATTCCAGAAACCTATAAGGAAACTAGGGTTCTGTGGTGCTTGAACTTGTTTAAGATCCCCACCATGAGCTAGATTACCATTGGCCTTCCTGGAATTGTGCCCAAGGCTATCTAATTATTGGGCATGTACAGCCTTTTAATTTAACTTTCATTCCCTTGGAAGTGAGCTATGGCTAAAGTGGTAGAGCATCAGCCTAGAGAGAAAAGGTTATGAGATAGCACACAGACCCAGACTTCAAGCTCCAGCACTGGCACAAATAAACACACTCTCTTTTCCACCTATATAAGCCATGGAGAGACTGGTGTTGGAGTGAATGCAGTTGTGCTCTTTTGCTTACTAATTGGTGGGTCTTTCTGTACTTTATGGTGCCAGCTGTGGCTTGAAATCATAGCCTGGGTACTATAAACTGAGCTTTATTGCTCAGTTCTACCACTTGAGCTATCCTCTAATTCTAGGTTTTTAGGTGGCTCATTGGAGATAAGAGTCTCTCATGAACTTTCCTGCCCAGACTGGTTTGAACCATGATATTCAGATCTCGGCCTCTCCTGAATAGCTAGGATAACAGATGTCGGCCACCAGCATCTGGCTTAGCTGGCTAAAATGCTAACCGCCTGGAGGCAGCCCCAGAGACTTGGATTTAGTTAGTCAGGTTGGGGCTGGCACTATGCTCTGTGTCTATGTGTCTACACGTACTTGTGCAGTTGCCTAAACACAGGACCTCATATTCTATTTTGTTGTTGTTTATGCTGGGGCTTGAACTCAGGGCTAGGGAAATATCCATGAGAGTCTTTTTCTCAAGGCTACCACTGAGCCACAGCTCTATTTCCAGCTTTTTCTGAGTAATTTACTGAAGATAGAATTTCATGGAGTTTTGTGCCCAGGCTGGCTTTGAACTGTGATCCTTAGCAACCTGAGTAGCAGCAGCAAGGATTACAGGTATGAGCCAACAGCACCCAGCTCATATTTGTAAAGAAGGATGAGGTAGTGATGATCTTTTATCTTAAAGCTTGCCTTTGGGCATAAATAGGTTTTGTGTACTACTTGTTGTTGTTATTTTTGTTGTCATGTCAGAGGTGGGGATGGACCTCAGGAAATTGTACTTGTCAGGATAGGCTTCTCCTAGAGCTAAATCTCCAGCCCCACCTCATATTTTTGATTGTTTTTTCCCCTCACAATTGGTGCTCTACAAGATAAGCCCCATCTCTATTTCTGTTTTATGTTTTTGATTTTTTTTCTTGTTAATTGGAGGTAAGAGTTTCAGACTTGCCTGCCCAGGCTGGCTTTGAACTGCAATCCTCTCATCTCAACCTCAGGAAGTAGAATGGTGGGTTTCCAGAGGCTGGGAAAAGGCATGGATGGGTACTGCTAATTAATAGGTACCCAATTTCAGTTTGGGGTACTGAGAAAGTTCTAGAAGTTGATATCAGTGAGGTTGCTTGAAATGTGACTGTACTTAAAGCCACTGAAGTGTATACTTATACTTGGTTCGTATAGCATGTTTTATGCTATACTTATTTTTCACACAATGAGAGAATAATTAACATTGCAGCCAGAGAGGGGCTGGACAAGAAAGGTTGGCAGGCGGTGAGGCCCTTGTAAAGTTCACTCGTTCAGTTTCTCACCACCAAATATCTGTTGTTGGACCATTTGTGCTGGACCTGTGCCAAGTTGGAACAAAGGCAGTGGGTGGTTGCTTGGAACTGGTCCTCTATTACTTGAGCCAAACTTGTATTTCTGGCTTTTTTCAGGTTAATTGGAGATAAATCTCTCAGATTTAGCTGCCTAGGCTGGCTTTGAACTTAATATACTATCTTAAACTCATGAGTGGAACCTTTTTTGTTGTTTTTGGTTATCAGGCTTTAACTCAGTGCCTGGGCACTGACCCTGAGCTCTTCTGCTTAAGGCTAGTTCTCTACCACTTCGATCCACTGCACTACTTTTGGTTTTCTGGTGATTAATTAGAGATGAGAGTCTCACAGACTTTGCTGCTCATTAGCTTTGAACCTCAATCCTCCGATCTCAGCCTCCTGAGTAGTTAGGATTACAGGCAGGAGCCCCTGCACCTTGCTAGAGACCTGCTCTTCTATGAGGGAAGGGGCTCTGATGATCTCCATTTCACAGATGTAGAAACAGAGGCAAAAAAATTAAAATGACTTGTCTATGATGTCACAAGTTAGTAAATGCCAGAGCTCGGGCTTTTATCTTTTAGCTTTCCAATTGCAAAGCTCACCCTCAAATAATACTCCATTTTTGTGTGGACTTTGTCATCCCATCATATTCCTGTACCAAGGAATCAACAACACCCACAGGTGTGATTAAGAACATGGCTCTGTCTGGTGAGCAGAGTGCCTGGGTTTGAGTCTCATGTTCACTATTGAATTTGGATTGTTTGTATGACCAAGATTCAAGTTTTGTGATCTGTCTCTGGCCAATCATTTGTTCTGTGTTCCAGTGGCCAGGTCTGTAAGACTAGGATAATTTATTACCAAGTTCACCCATTGAAGTCAACTTCATATTTCATTTGAGTGAAGATGGCAACCTTGGGCTGAGTGTCTCATTCAGTTTCTTTCTATACATTTTTAGCATGGTGGGAAGGAGAAGGGAGATAAGGGTGGAGGAAGAAGAACCAAGAGGAAGAGGTAGAGGTGGAAGTTGGCCAGGTATCAGTGTCTGGAGCCTGTAATCCTAGTTACTCAGGTGGCTAACATCTGAAGATGATAGTTCAAACCAGCCAGTACAGGAAAGTCTGTAAAAATTTTTGTTGTTGTTGTTGGTCGTGGGGCTTGAACTCTGTGCTTGGGTGCTGTCCCTGCACTCTTCAGCTCAAGGCTGAGTGCTCTACCGCTTGAGCCACAAACGCCACTTCCGGTTTTCTAGTGGCTTATTGGAGATAAGAATCTCAAGGACTTTCCTACCTGGGCTGGCTTTGAACCATGATCCTCAGATCTCAGCCTCCTGAGTAGCTAGAATTACAGGCATGAGCCACCAACCCCCCGCCAAGATTTCTATCTCAAACTACTCAGAAAGACTGGAAGTGAAACTGTGGCTCAAGTGGTAAAGCACTAGCCTTTTTTTGTGTGTGGGGGGGTCTGGTCCTGGGGCCTGGGCGCTGTCCCTCAGCTCTTCAGCTCAAGGCTAGCACTCTACCACTTGGGTCACAGCGCCACTTCCGGCTTTTTTCTTTTTTGCTTATGTGGTGCTGAGGAATCGAACCCAGGGCCTCATGCATGCAAGGCAAGTGCTGTACCACTGAACAACCTTCCCAGCCTCAAAGAACTAGCCTGGATTGAACACAAAAAGGCTCACGGACAGGGCTCAGGCTCTGAGTTCAAGCCCCAAGACTAGCGAAAAAATAAAACAAGAGACAGAAGTAGAAAAGATAGGGTTTTGTGTTAGTAATATAGTTTGTTGTTGCTGCGACAAAATACTTGACAGAAATAACCTAAGGGAAAAAGGATTTATTTTGCTTCATGTCACAGATTTCAGGCAATCTTGGAAAAGCAGAACAACTCATGGTAGCCAGGGATTTAGGGGAAGGGGTAAGAGTGGGAAAGAGAATGCCTGCACTGCAGTATTCTCTCCCCCACCCCACTTTAATTTCATATGGAAAGCCTGCCTATGGAATGATGAGACCTATATGCAGGAGAGATTTCTAGTTCAGTTAATCTGATAACCAGCCCCCCCCACACACACACAAAGGTGTGCTTTACTCATCAGCTGGATGCATCTAAACCAATCGATCTCAATTAAGTTCATCCTCAAGTTTTAACCATCACAGATGTCAACTTCATTTGCCTCCAGATTTACCTTACTTGTTCTCTCACAACTCACCTATAATTTGTCATTGTTGGGTTTGTTTTGCTTTGTTTTGTCGGTTATGGGGCTTGAACTCTGGGCCTGGGTTCTGTCCCTGAACTCTTCAGCTTAAGGCTAGCACTCTACCACCTGAGCCACAGTGCCAATTCGAGTTTTCTGAGTGGTTTATTGGAGATAGGAGTCTCACAGACTTTCCTGCCTGGGCTGGCTTTGAACTATGATCTCAGATCTCAGCCTCTTGAGTAGCTAGGATTACAGGCATGAGCCAGCAGCACCCAGCTTCATTGTTGTTTTTTTTTAAGCATTCTTAAACTATTGTGTGTGCGTATATGTATGCACCTGCATGCATGTGTACACATGCTGTTACTGTGGCTGGAACTCAGCCTCTGTGAGTTCTCCCTTACCTTTTGTATTCAAGATAAGGCTGATGCTACCACTTGAGCCATGCCTCCATTTCGGTTTTTTTAGGCCAGGCTCAAGTGGCTCACACTGTAATCCTAGCTACTCAAAAGGCTTGATATCTGATGTTGAGGTTCAAAGCCAGCCAGAGCAGGGCTCTTTTTTTTTTTTTTTAATTTAATTTAATTTTATTTGTGAACATACTGTACAGAGGAGTTACAGTTACATGGGCAGGATAATGCGTACATTTCTTACCAAGCATTGCAGCCTCCTCCTTTGTTTACCCTTCACATCCCTTCCCAGCCTCCCCCCTCCCCCCCTAATCCCAATCCTTCTCCTTCCCCCCCTTCCCCCCCCTTTCCTCCCACCCCCCCCCCCCCGCACCAACGTTGTAAAGCACCTTTTGGACATGACAACTTGTACTTCTTATTGTTGCAACAGGTCCACCTGTATCCTTAAACAACTGGTTTTTCCCCATCTCCTCCACAAGTTATACTGACATCAAATATAGTGAAAGCAGGGGTTATACTGTGGGGGAGGGACATACAAAGCAATAAAGAGATAATCTTATAAATGTGTTAGAAACACATGCATGAAAGAAAAAAACATTAAAATACACATCTAAGGGTTCATTTTCCTGACATCACATTATCTGACCTTTTCCGCTTGACTCATACATATACTAGATATTACAAATAAGGGAAACCATGGGACCTACGTTTCTTTGGGCCTGGCTTACTTCACTTAATATAATTTTTTCCAACTTTTTCCATTTCCTAACAAATGGGGAAATGTCATTCTTTCTGATGGAGGCATAGAATTCCATTGTGTATATATACCACATTTTCTTGATCCATTCATCTACTGAGGGGCATCTGGGTTGGTTCCATATCTTAGCTATGGTAAATAATGCTGCAATAAACATAGTTGTGCTGATAGCTTTAGTGTGGTCTTGTTTGTAAATATTTGGGTAAATGCCCAAAAGTGGGATTGCTGGGTCATAGGGGAGCTCTATGTGAAGTCTTTTGAGGAACCTCCATACTGCTTTCCAAAGTGGTTGAACAAGTTTACATTCCCACCAACAATGAAGTAAGGTTCCTTTCTGTCCACATCCCCTCCAGCATCTGTTGTTGTTAGAGTTCTTGATTTTTGCTGTTCTAACTGGAGTGAGGTGATATCTCAATGTTGTTTTGATTTGCATTTCTTTTATGGCTAGGGATGTTGAACATTTCTTCATGTGTCTATTGGCCATCCTTCTTTCTTCTTCAGAGAAGTTTCTCTTTAAGTCTTTTGCCCACTTATTTATGGGCAGTTGTTTCTTTGAGGATTTGTTGTTGGGGGGTTTAATTTTTTGAGTTCCAAGTATATTTTAGATATGAGACCCTTGTCCGTTGTATGGCTAGTAAAGATCTTCTCCCAATCCGTGGGCTTTCTATTGATCTTGCTAGCTATATCATTTGCCCTGCAGAAGCTCTGCAACTTTATGCAATCCCATTTGTCCAACCTTTCTTTGATTTGTTGTGTTTCCGAGTCTCTATTCAGAAAATTTCGGCCTGAGCCAAGGAGACCTAGGGTTTCTCCTATTCCATCCTGTAATGTTTTCAGAGTGTCTGCTTTGACTTCAAGGTCTTTGATCCATTTGGAGTTGATTCTGGTGCAGGGTGATATATAAGGATCTAGCTTAAGTTTTCTACATGTAGTTAACCAATTTTGCCAGCACCATTTACTGAAGAGGTTGTCTTTCTTCCATTCTATTGTTTTAGCTCCCTTATCGAAGATTAGATGGCTATAGGTCTGTAGGTTCATTCCTGGGTTTTCAATTCTATTCCATTGGTCCTGAGGTCTGTTCTTATGCCAATACCAAGCTGTTTTGATTACTATGGCTTTATAGTAGAGTTTGAAGTTTGGTATTGATATTCCTCCAGCAGTGTTCTTTCCATTCAGGAGCGTTTTTGCTATTCGGGGTCTTTTATTGTTCCATATGAATTTTTGGATTGCCTCTTCTATTTCCTTGAAGAATGAGGTTGGAATTTGGATAGGTATTGCGTTGAATTTGTAGATAGCCTTGGGAAGTATTGCCATTTTCACGATGTTAATCTTTCCAATCCAGGAGCATGGGAGGTTTTGCCATTTTTTAAGTTCTGTGTTGATTTCCTTTTTCAAGATTTTAAAGTTTTCATCATAGAGGTCCTTCACTTCTTTAGTTAAGTTAATTCCTAGGTATTTTATTTTTTGTGGGGCTATTACAAATGGAGTTGCTTTCCTAATTTCAGCCACACTTTTCTCATTGTTGGCATACAGAAAATCCATTGATTTTGGGGGTTAATTTTATGACCTGCTACTTTGCCAAAGTTTTGAATCAGCTTGAGTAATTTGGGAGTGGAGTGTATGGGATCCTTTAAATACAAGATCATGTCATCTGCAAAGAGGGAGAGGTTTATTTCTTCTTTCCCTATTTGGATCCCCTTTATGTCTGCATCTTGTCTTATTGCTGTAGCTAGGCATTCTAATACTAGATTGAAGAGAAGTGGAGAGAGTGGGCATCCTTGTCTTGTTCCTGAGTTAAGAGGAAATGGCTTTAGTTTTTCACCATTGAGTATAATGCTGGCTGTAGTTTTGTCATATACAGCCTTTATTGTATTGAGGAATGTTCCATGGAATCCTAATTTTTCCAAAACCTTCATCATAAAGGGGGGGTTGGATCTTGTCGAATGCTTTTTCTGCGTCTATTGAGATAACCATGTGGTTCTTATTCTTGCTCCTATTGATGTGATGAATAATATTAATTGATTTGCGTATATTGAACCAGCTTTGCATCCCTGAAATGAATCCTGTTTGATCGTGGTGTATGATTTTTTGGATGAATTGTTGAAGTCGATTGGCCAAAATTTTGTTGAGAAGTTTTGCATCAATGTTCATCAAAGAAATGGGTCTATAGTTCTCTTTCTTTGATGAGTCCCTGCCTGGTTTTGGGATGAGTGTTATGATGGCTTCATAGAATGTGTTCGGTAGTGAGCTTTGTCTTTCAATTTCATTGAAGAGTTGGAGGAGTATTGGTGTGAGCTCTGCTTTGAAGGCCTTGTAAAATTCCGCTGTAAAACCATCTGGTCCTGGACTTTTCTTAGCTGGGAGGTCTCTTATTGCTGTTTCTATTTCAGTGCTTGATATGGCCTGTTAAGGTGGTTTAACTCATCTTGGTTTAGTTTTGGCATGTCAATATTTGCTAGGAAAAGGTCCATTTCTGTCAAGTTCTCAAACTTACTAGCATAAAGTTTTGAGAAGTATTCCCTTATAATGTTCTGAATCTTGGTTGTTTCCGTGGTGATGTTTCCATTCTCATCTCTGAGTTTATTATTTGGGTGTGTTCTCTTCTTTTTCTGATAAGATTTGCTAAGGGTCTGTCAATTTTGTTAAGTTTTTCGAAGAACCAACTCTTTGTTTTGTTCATTCTTTCTATAGTTTTTTTGGATTCTAATTCATTTAATTCTGATTTAATTTTGATTATTTCTTTCCGTCTACTGGATTGGGGTTTATCTTGCTGCTCTTTTTCAAGGAAGTTTAGATGTGTCATTAAATTGCTAGTTTCAGATCTCTCCAATTTGTTGATGTAGGAGCTCAGAGCTATAAACTTGCCTCTGAGTACTGCCTTTGCTGTGTCCCAGAGGAGCTGGTAATTTGTGTGTTCATTTTTGTTGAATAGCATGAACATTTGAATTTCCTTTCTAATCTCTTCCATGACCCACTCTTGATTCAGCAGTGTGTTGTTCAGCCTCCATGTGATACCAGACTTTCTTTGGTGGCTTTTGGTGTTGAGTTCTAATTTTATTCCCTTGTGGTCAGAGAGAATGCAAGGTATAACTTCAATGTTTCTGAATTTAGACAAGTTTGCTTTGTGGCCTAAAATGTGGTCTATTTTAGAAAACGTTCCATGTGCTGCTGAGAAAAACGTGTATTCTGATGCTGCTGGGTGAAATGTTCGGTAAATGTCTGTTAAGTCTAGTTGATCTATGCAGCTGTTTAGATCTGCGGTTTCTCTGTTGAGTTTTTGCCGAGTTGATTTATCTAGTGGGGAGAGTGGTGTGTTAAAATCCCCAACAATTAATGTCTATGGATCTATATGGGATTTGAGGGAAAGTAGTGTTTCTTTGATAAATTTGGGTGCTCCATTGTTTGGCGAATAGATATTTAGAATTATAATATCCTCCTGAAGGAGAGATCCTTTAATTAGTATGTAGCGCCCTTCTTTATCTCTTCTCACGAATTTTAATTTGAAGTCTATTTTATCTGATATTAGGATTGGAACTCCCGCCTGTTTATGGGGGCCGTTTGCTTGGTAGATTTTGTTCCAGCCTTTAACATTGAAAATGTGTTTGTTTTTACGGGCAAGATGTGACCCTGCAGGCAGCAGATAGAAGGGTCTTGTTTTTTAATCCAACTAGACAGTCTATGTCGCTTAATTGGAGAGTTCAGTCCGTTAACGTTAAGAGATAGGACTGAGAGGTATTTGGGAGTTCCTGCCATGTTATCCACCTTCTTGGGGGCTGTGAAAACTGGGTTCTTCCTATGGTTCTTGGATTCTCAGTTTGGGTGCAGTTTCTTGGCCTTTGTTGCGGTCTTGTTGGTTTTCTATGTGTAGGACATCTTTAAGAATCTTTTGTAGGGCTGGTTTGGTGGAGATGTATTGTTTCAAATTTTCTTTGCTATGGAAGGTTTTTATTTGGCCTTCTGTTATGAAAGAGAGTTTAGCTGGGTACAGTATTCTTGGTTGATAGTTGTTTCTTTTTAGGGCATGGCATACATCATTCCAGGCTCTTCTTGCTTTGATTGTCTCTGCTGAGAAATCTGAGGTGATTCTAATTGGTTTCCCTTTATAGGTGATTAACCTTTTCTCCTTGACAGCTTTAAGGATCTTTTCCTTGGTCTGAGTTGATCCTGTGTGGATTATAATGTGACGGTGGGATGTCCTATTCTGGTCTGGTCTATTTGGGGTTCTAAAAGCTTCTTGTATCTGAATAGGCCTATCTTTTTGTATGTTTGGGAAGTTCTCTGCTAGGATCCTGTTAAACAAATTTCCTAGACCATTAACTTCTGTTTCTAGGTGCTCCTCTACACCCATTATCCTTAGATTACGCCTTCTGATGGTGTCTTCCACGTGTTGGATAGATCTATCATACTTCTTGGACTTGTCTTGGATGGTTGTATGTTCTTTCTCTATAATATCTAGGCTGTCTTCAATCCCTGAGATTCGATCTTCTGTATGGTCTAACCTGCTTTCAAGACTCTCTACTTTGTTTTTTATCTCTTTTCCTTCTAATTGGTCAGCTTTGATGGCTTCAAGTTCTTTGTTGAAGCTCTGTTTTAGGTCTTGTATGAATTTCTTTACTTCCTTAATTTGGTGTTCAGTGTTTGTTCTCAAATCACTTAGTTGATTGGTTATGGTTTCTTTGGACTCCCATTCCTTCTGTTGGGTTCCATTCAGCATTCCCTTTGTGGTCTCCCTGACTTCCTTCAGCTCTTTGTTAATGGATTCCATGAATGCCTTTAGTGATCTTTGTGTGTTCTCTACCTGGTCTCTCAATTCCTGTATTACTCTTTGATTAGCTTCCTCCCGTTTGTGGGATTCCTGCAGTTCTCTTTCCTCCCGTTCGTGGGATTCCTGCAGTTCTCTTTGAGTGTTCTCAGCCTGCTCACGCCATTCCTCCCTTTCTCTTTGACTATTCTCAAGTTGTTCACGCAAATCCTGTATCAGTTTTTGAGTAGCTTCCTCATGCTTATGATATTCCTGTATAAACTTTTGGGATGCCTCCTCTCTCTCCCTATCACGCTCATACAGAGTCCTTTGTAAGTTGTCAAACTTCTCATTTATCATGTTTGCCACCAGTGTTTGTAGAGCTATTTGGGAACTCTCCTCTGGATTGTTCATTATCTGATCTGACCCCTGATTATCAAGATTGGGAATTGAGATACCCAGATTTGCCATTTTTCTTGTGTTTTTCCGGCTTACTCTGCCCATTTGAGATGAAAGTAGCACCAGTTTTGTGCTAGAACACTATCTTAAGGCAACCATCAACCAACGTTTGCATTTATACAGTCAATAGTCTACAGATACAATCTAGTTCAACAGATACATCTATTCAACATCAAACAACTATATGTTAATGGGCTTTGAACCGCAGAGAAGAATTTGGAAAACCAGAAATTTTTAGGGTTAGGGAGAGATGTGGGTAAAAATTAGGAATAGATTGGTGTGGGGAGGCACAGGGAGAGTTAACTATGTCCTAATCTCAATGCAGGAAATAGGTTGGGTAGGATGCAAGTAGAGAGGGAGAGAAAAAAGAAGAAAGGGAAAGGGAAATGAAAAGAGACCAGAAAAAAAATTAGAAACGTAAAAATTAATATAGTTATGGAGATTGAAAGACTATCTATTTAGAGAGGAATGTGAATATAATGAGAAAACAGGAGGGAGATAGAGGAGATGTGAAAAACTTAAAAAATGCTTAAAATATTATATAGGTATAAAGAGGTAGTACTGCTATTAAGGAATTTAAGTCTCAGAGGTTTTGGATTGAGTAATAAATTTGTGGATTAAGTGTGTACACAATGGGGGATAGGGTCTAGTAGTTAACTACGGGTTTATCTGAGGATGTGCAGGACAAGAGTTAAGTCACATACAGAAGAACAAAAGAAAGGAAAGGTGAAAAGGATAAGAAAGCGAGAAAAAAAAAGATCAGAAGTTTAGTAGAGCTAGACAAAAAATAAAAAGATAATTAAGAAAGAAAGAAAAAGAGAGAGAAGACAAGAAAAGAAAGGAAAACATACATTCACGTATTCCTAAAATAAAAATTATAAGAGGGAGAAAAAAGTTACTGGAAAACAATTATTTTTTCAAAAAAGGCAAAAATTAAAGATTAATAAAAGTTTTAGAAAAGGAAAAAAAAATTTTTTATATATATAAGGTACAAAAAAAAAGGAAAAAAGAAAAGAAGAAATAAAAGTTCTTTGATTTTTTTGGAAGGGGTGGGAAGAATCCTGTATCTCCCTTTTGTCTGTAACCAGCCTCTTGTTGGAGTCTCTGGTCAGCTTGAGGTCCTGTGGCTTGATTGGTTTCTTAAGTCAGTTTGTTCGAACAGGCAGAAAAATGCTCTGCTTTACCCAAGATTTTGAGATCCCCCTCCCAGGTTAGTTTAATGGGAGGGTGATCAGCTTTGAGAATCACAAAAGAGGGGTGATGAGGCTAGGTTCTGGTAGAGTTGAGGCCTTTCAACAAACAGTAGCTTTTCCCTGGGTCTATTTTGTGAAAAATTCACAGAGCCCACCCTGGAGCCATTCTCAGAGTTTCTGTTTTTCAATTGATTGTGGAGGCTGCTAGAGGGAGGGGCAGCCTCTGGCTCTGGTTACCCAGTGAGGAAAGCCACTCCAATGGCTGGTGCCTGAGCTGGGTGACTTTTCCCTGGATGGAGCTGAGTCTGGCAGGTCACTTTGCCGTTAAGTTCTTGTGACCTGTTAAATGACTCGTTTTATTCCAAGGCCTGAGTTGGAGCTAGCAGCTCCTCGGAGCTTTGTCGGTATCCAAGATGGAGATCACCGGTGCTGGGTGGGGGGAGGGGTGGCCTTCCCTCCTCTGCTCCCTGAGAAGGAGTGAGGGAGTCGGGCTTCTACTCACGCCGAGTCTTGGATCCTGGGTCGTCTCTGGTCTGCAAACTGCAGGATGAAGATGTCTGCTCCTTGTCGGTTCTTGCTGGTGTTGAGTAGAATCCTCTCGCCCGCTGCGTCTGGCTCCTTCGTCCCGGACTCTCTGTGTGAGCGCTCAGGTATGGCCGCGGCTGCTGGCAGACGCTCAGATGTGTCTCCTTGTCTTGGCTTCCCCTCTCTTGTCTAACTCTCTGTCCTGTGATGGCACACTTGGTGTGATTCTCTGGCTTAGGACTGTTCACTGGAACTCTATAACTGCTTTCTATGCGAGAGCTTGTTCAGATTCCAGCTTCTCCTCCGCCATCTTCCCGGAACTTCAGAGCAGGGCTCTTATCTCCAATTAGCAACCTACTGTGATTTAAAGTTGTAGACCACTTGCCCTGAGGAATAGGAGTTCTGGTGGATTCAGCAACCAGGCCCTAAGTTCAAACTCCACAAACCACAACAACAACAAAAAAACCAGAAAACTATCATGAACTTTCTTGCCTCACCTGAGCTGACTTTGAAACGTGATCCTTAGATCTCAGGCTCCTGAATAGCTAGGATTACAGGTGTGTGTGAGCCACTGGCACCCAGCTTTTAGATTTTGAGATAATTGATGTTCCTAAAATTGCCAGAACTTTTTGCCTTGAATGGAGCCTGCAAGATGCAGAACAGGGTCAATAATGGGTGTACAGTGGCTCTGCCCAAGGTAAAGGGCAGAACTGATCATCTCTACAATCTGAGTGGCTCAGACAACAGTTGTTAACCCTCCCCTGGTGTCCACATCAGTCAGACCTTGGGGCCTTCCAGAGCACCTCGTTAAGTCACAGGGGGGAGGGATTTTGTGTACAGTTATTCAGTCAACTAATCCAGTAAACAGGATCAGCAGGACCTAGCTGGATTTATGGACTGCCAGAGGGCCTTTCACTGAAGGAGATGTGCCTGCTTGTGGCTCTTCTGCTCACCACTGGCCAAGCTTGAACTCTGTATCTGAACACTGTTCCTGGGCTCTTTGGCTCCAGACTGCTACTCTACCACTAAAGCCATAGCTCCATTTCTAGTTTTCTGGTGGTTAACTGAAGATAAGAGTCTTATGGACTTTCCTGCCTAGGTTGTCTTTGAATTGTAATCTTCAGATCTCAGATTGCTGGGTAGCTAGGATCACAGGTATGAGGTACCAGCTCCCAGCCATTTTCTTTTGAGCCCAAGTTTTTCTGTTTGTAGAATAGTGGTGTTCTGAGTACATTTTCAATATTGTTATTTTGTGTTTCTGTGTGTTTGTGTCTGTGTCTAATGGTCCTGGGGCTTGAACTCAGGGCCTGAGTACTCTCCCTAAGCTGTTTTTTTTGTTTGTTTGTTTTTGTTTTTTGTTTTTTGCTCAAGGTTAATGCTCTATCATTTGAGTCTAAGCTCCATTGCTGTCCTTTTTGGTAATTAGATGAGTAGCTAAGAAACAGGCCTAAGCCACCAATAAGAAAGGTACATTTTATCAAAACAAATATGCCTACATCCAAAACAAGAATACACATGTCATGTGAGGTGCCCATGGCCCATGTCTGTAATCGTAGCTACTGTATGAGCCCTGTGACAGGCTCTACCTTTCAACAGCAGTCATTTTTCCTCACTTACTTACTGTCTCCAGAATTCTTTCATTAGCTGGGCACCAGTTGCTCATGCCTGTAATCCTCACTACTCAGGAGGCTGAGATCTGAGGATCACAGTTCAAAGCCAGCCTGGGCAGGAAAGTCCCTGTGAGACTCTTAGTTCCAATGAACCACTGAAAAACTGGAAGTGGAGTGGTACAGTGGTAGCCTTGAGAAAAAAACTCATGGATAGCACCCAGATCAAGAGTTTAAGCCCCAGGACTAGAAAAAAAATTCTTGCATTGTGCAGAAGTGACAGTACATACCACTAATCAATACTCAGAGGATTGAGTGTGATTTAGATTCCTTCCTAAGCCAGGGACCAGTGGTTCACGTCTATAATCCTAGCTACTCAGGCAGCTGAGATATGATAATCAAGGTTTAAAGCCAGCCTGGGCTGGAAAGTCTGTGAGGCCCTTATCTCCAATTAACCACCTTTTGAAAAGCCAGAAATGGAGGTGTCACCCAAGTGGTAGATCACTAGCCTTAAACAAAAGATCAAGGAGGGGGCCCAGACCTTGAGTTCAAGCCCCAGAATTGGCACACATGCACAATTTTTTCCTATGGTCTCTCTGTTCTCTTTGGCTTCTACATGCAGGCCATGAAGCATGGCTGGTGTAGATTCAGAAACACTGCTGCCTTGGTGGGTGCCAATGATGCCCATTGAGCAATGCCCTTTGGTCCTTTTACCATTTCCATGGCTCTGCTCCTCAGCACTCAACACCTGTGGCTTTCTTCAGAGGAGAAAGCAAGCTAGAGGGATGACCAAATGGATTAGGGCAGCAGGAGTAGATTGTTCACTGCAACTCAAGGCTCTCCAAGTTCAGGCTTGCACAGAACCCCATATCACCCCGTTATCCTTTTCTTCTGCTGCTGATCCCCTGGAACATCATACACCTTACGTATAATCATTTCATGGACTCCCTGGAAACCTTGAGGAAGCATCACTCCTTCATTGCTGTCTATTCTTCTCTGTCCACATACTGTCTTCACTGAGTATATCCCTTTTCCCCAGCATTCCTTCAGTATCCATGGAAGTGCATTGAAGGGACAAAGGCATGTAAATGAGAGTCATTGTCTGACAGATCTATCGTGTGTGTGTGTGTGTGTGTGTCTGTGTGTGTGTGTGTGTGTGTGTGTGTGTGTGATTCCTAGGGTTTGAACTCAAATCTGGGTGATGCCCCTGAGCTTTTTGGCTCAAAACTCTGCTCTACCACTTGAGCCACAGCTCCATGTCCAGGTTTTTGGTAGTCGATTGTAGATAAGATTCCACTTGCTTTCCTTCCCAGGCTGTCTTTGAACCATGATCCTTAGATCTCAGCCTCCTGATTCAGCTAGGATTACATACATGAGCCACCAGTTCCTGTCCCTAAGCCTTTCTAATTTACCTTCAAGGTCACTGAAAGCCCAAGAGTTCTTCAGACAATCTGACAACTCTCCAGGAATCATAACTGTCCTGGATTCTCTGCCCTCATGAAGGCGCTCTGAGTATTTGGATATAAGGAAATGTGCCATTTGACAATCATCATTGAAACAGTATAACACAAAAAATATGTGTTGTATATATTTTCCCTCTATAAATTTAGGTGAAAAATACTGAGTTACAATATTTGTGTTCTCCATGGTGTTTAAATATGTAAATGAATGTTAGAATACAAATGCTCAGTGGAGTCCTAGGATATCTTTGCATTAGTAGAATAATAGATCATACATCTCTAAGTGTACTTGAGTAATAGCTAATTTAGTGAAAATGTGACTTTTTGATTATTCAATGATTTTTGTTGGAACATCAGTTTTTGTGAATTCTGTATGTACATTAAGGGAGAAATGAATTGCTTTTGTACTATCTGTTAGGGTATATTAGACTTTGCCAGAGAACCATGCAAACATCCAGGTACAAAGAACAAAGAAAGGTTTATTGACAGCAGTGGAACTGGCAAGACCCCTTCTCACAAATGAAGAGTGAGAAGAAGTACCAGCTATTGTTTGCGGTGACCTATATAAGTAGGGACTAGGATGTGGAGACCCCAGTGTGGACATGTGGACCAAGAGATCCATCATGGTGGACTAGGGTTTATGGCTGCTGCCCAAATAGTAGATAAGGGGCTCTGCAGCTGCCCAGACCTTAAGGTCACTCTAGGGAGTTCTTGCTGCCATATATCGTAGTAGCGACCCCAGAAGAGTGCCATCTCCAGATAAAGGGGGCTTGGAGGGAGGCTGATTATTAACTGCCTAGTGTTGACCAGGAAGGGAGCATGCCAAGCTGTGGAAAGGGGAAGGAGCATACTTAGCTATGGGAAAGAAGCTTATTGGGCTAACAGTATCTAGTAACTAAGGACTGTGGATTTGTCTTAAGTGGAGAGTTTGATGATTTTCTTGAGACATAAAAGATTCTTCTCCCATAAGAAGGCCTTTCCTCCCATGTATAATGTTTTGAGCAGGAAAATTTCAGTAAAATTACACAGGTTCTTTCCTGACTAACTCATTTGCCTTCTCTCCCAGCCATGCTTCCTGAATCTTCTATTCATTGTCAACAGCAAGAAAGAATGAAAGACTCTCTGGTGAGTTGCATTTTATTTCTCATTTTGTGTTACATTCCATCTTATGAACTTAAAGGTGTCCAAGATTTAAAAACAGAAAAACAGATCCAGCTTCAGGAACATGTTCATAAATCACATAAAGATGGCTACTAGGTTTAGCATATTATAAAATCTGACATTCTGTCTATGTTAAGTGCAGATTTGTTTCAGCTTGTTTCTAGTTTTTCTTGTGTGAGGAAAAAGTAGTCACACTGTTATGTGATTCAATATCCTTGAGGAGGTGACATCTCATGGAAGATGAAGGTTCCCTAGCAACTTCTCAGAGATCCCAACCTCATGAGTAACATTGAACTATCTTAATGAAGTCTTTGGTCACATACACCTTTGAATGTTTTAGAGGACTGAGTAGGCAATATGTACTTAAATTACTCTTCATACCTTATTGGACTGGTTCATGGTCATTTTCTTACTTGAAACTTAGGCTATAGATGATGATATGGTCTATGATTGTTCTAGAAATCCCTCTATTTTTTCTAAGGTGTCCTCACAAGATTCCCCCCACACTATTTTCTGTTTCAATCTTTGTTTTCTGCTCTCTAGCTTTGTTTAATGGTATCTTTCTTTATGTATCTATTTTTTCTCTCTGTATTTTTTTTCTCCCAGCCTGTCTTCCCTCCATCTGTCTCTCACTTTTTACTTTTCTTCGAATGCTGTGTCTGGGAACAAGTTTTTCTTACAAATTTTCCTTTGCTGCAGGGGCTCTTAGAATTGACATTTTTCTTATGGTTTGATTTTTCCGTATTCCATTTGAAGACAGGTCTTGCTATGTAGTCAAGCTTGCTCTTGAAATTTTATGTAGCCTAGGCCATCTGGTAATCCCAAATTCAGGGAGTATAAGTATATTCCATCCTTTTTGGCTACATTAACCATTACATATGGCCACATTGTTTTATGGTCATGCATTTCATCCATCTACAGCATTTTTTACCTTCCATAAATGAAGCTGTAAAAATCATTAAATACACAGCTCCTACCAGTCTTTGGAACCATTATAGTTACTGGGTCTATGAGTTTGTTGATCCATGGAAGAGCAGTAAGGGAAATCATACCATGGCTGATACTTGATGCCTAGTGTATTTTATTTAGCTTATTGTATTCAAGATTTATCCCTGCTGTAAAATGTATTAAAGTTTTCTTCCTGTTAAACACATTTATCTATTCTTTCCAGGCTTCTGTCTTTTGGTTATTGTGAGTAGTTGTTGTGTAGTAATTCTCCAAATATTTGTTCTAATCCCTGCTTTCACTTCCATTGGTTTAAATCTAGAAATAGAAGTGCTAGACCATATTCCTATGTAATTCTATATTTAGTTCTTTTAGAAGTCTCCATACCATCGTTGATTGTTTTACATTCCTGCCAGAAATGCATCAAAATTCACTTTGTTTTCACATCTTTCCCAACAGTTGTTAGACTTTGGAAACTTTTTTGTTTTTGTTTAAAAGTGTTTATGAAGAAGCAGATATTTATTTTGATTGGAATTTTTCTAATAACTATTGACATTGAACATTTTTATATTTAATGAGCTACCTGTATACTTTTTAGAAAAGTCTCTTCAGTTTTTTCCATTTTTAAATTAGATTTCGTGTCATGGGGGGGGTGGTTAATTATGGGATTTTGTTTTATGTGAACTCTGGGTCTGGGTGCTGTCCCTCAGCTCTTCAGCTCAAGGCTAGCACTCTACCACTTGAGCCACAACACCACCTCCGGCTTTTTCTGCTTATATGGTGCTCAGGAATCAAACCTAGGGCCTCAGGCATGCAAGGCAAGCACTCTACCACTGAGCCACCTTCCCAGCCCCGTTGTTTTATGTTTTTAATTCACTGTGGTTAGTAATCTATTTAGAGAAAAACTAATACCATGCTTTCTCTTCCTTGTTGATCACACCTTCTGATATACAATGTTTTAATTATATGCACTAAATTTGATTTTGTTTAGTGTCAAACACTTTTGGTGTCCTATCAAAGGAGTGATAATGTAAACATAGTGATAATGTACATTTCTCCCATATCCATGCTAATTTCCCTGTGTTTATTTCACTCATAGATTTTAGAAATATATTACTTATATATTTCTAATATATATATATATTACTAATATATATATATATATATATATATATATATATATATATATATATATATATATATAAACTGTAATGTGTTTATAACCTAGCTTTATATCTCATTTTTTTCTAGGAAGTTTGTCTTGAGAATTACTCTCATAGTTTTGGTCTTCATAAAATTAATATTGCAATACTGTATAAACAGCATTTAGTTTGAAATAATGCCAGTGATATGTATGTTACTGCTGATGTTTTGTCCTGATGTTTATAAATTAGAGGAGTGTTACTTTTCCAATAGTAATGGAAGATTAAAAAATTATAATTCTGTGGCCTTTTTTGCACAGTTCCTTGATCTCGGTGACTGGGCATTCATTCTCTCTGAGCTTCTTTCCCTGAAGTCTAGCCCTCACTGCTTGAGCCACAGCACCACATTCAGCTTTTTTTGTTCATGTGGTACTGAGGAATCAAAACCATTACTTCATGCATGCTAAGCAAGCACTCTTTATAAGCTATGTTCCCAGCCCTAACTTTATTGCCTTTTTACTTTCTTTTGGTAGAATTAATTCGTTGGTCTCAGGCCTTCATATTTACCAAGCAAGTAAAGTATTGATCCATATGCCTAGTGCATATATTCTGTGTATAATACACTTGTGCATTTGTATCTTGAATCTTAATAAATTAGGTTTTCTTCCATGAATCATTTCAGAAAGATTACCTAAAACCTAAAATATGTTATACAGATTTCCTTTTAATGACCTTGTCCTATGTGTACATGCAAGTTGGCATCTTATTCTTTTGAAGCAGGATAATATTTTGTCACAGTCTTAAAATGCAGATGTGTTATTAATGAATTATCTTTCCATTTAAATATCTCCAATCTACATTTTCTGAAGAGCTCCTCTACCCCATGGATTATCTACTGAAGATTATTTTCTTTCAACACTTTACACATATATTTCCTTTTTGTGTGCTAGTCAGCATTCACCACTGGTATTGTCACTCATGGCTGGACTGGTAGGATGATTGTCGGCCATTCTTCCTTTGTAATGGGGTTCAAAATGGGAATCAAAAGACTTTCCTTTTAGCCTCTGCAAAACAAATTAGTACCATATTTCATTCCAACTTTTAAAATTTCCTTCTATAATTTTTAGGTAGCATCACTTTTTATCCTTTTTATCTTCTGTTGTGCTTGTGGTCATATTGCACAATTTTTTTGTCATTTTTTAATGTTTCATAAGGCTCTTGCCCTTTGCCTCCATCCTTCAATAAAGGACTGATAAAATGCAATTATAGTCAAGAAACATTTTATTCCTCTCCCACCTAAATTTCTTATTGTAGGAGGTACCCAGTGTTCACAAAAGTTCATGTAGCAGTTCTTAGAGAGGAAGGAAGTATCAGGGTATCTATGACCACATTTCAATCATTAGAATTTCTTCAACCTGGGGAAGCATCAGCTGCTGCATTTGGCTGAGGCCACTGCTCCATGGGCCCCTGGCCCCTCTGTGCCTGTGTCTTGGAAAGCCAGTGTAAGATGAAGATAGTCTTTCCCCAGCCACCTGGATAATCAAGAGTTTGGGACAGATCCTTTGATAGTGAGGAGTGAGGAGAAAACCACAGAGTGTGGTGTTGAAGTGGATTAATAAGGAATAATGTTCTGTTATATTCTGTTATGTAATGACAGCACATATCATGGAGGTGTATTTTTTTTAACAATTCATTTTCCTACAGACTACCCCATCAAACCACCTGAGGTTGCGTTTACAACAAGAATTTATCATCCAAATATTAACAATATTGACAGTATTTGCCTTGGTATTCTAAGATCACAGTGGTCTCCTGCTTTAACCAGTTCTAAAGTTTGTTTATCCATTTATTCACTGCTATGTGATCTGATCCTAGATGACCTCCTAGTGCCAGAGATTGCACGGACAATAAAACAGACAGAGACAAGTACAACAGAGTGGCTCAGGAATAGAATCAAAAGTATGTCATGTGATGCTACCTAAAAGTCAGAATAACCTGCATTATAGCTGGAATAAACTTGAAACTACTGTTCCTTTTTTGATTTCTTATCTGGCTGCTCCCCTATCAGACGTCATCTTTTCTTTTAAATTTTATTTTTCACTTAGCTCCCTCCCTCCAATTTTTACATTCTCATCTGAGTAGACTTAAGTTTTTCCAGCTTTAGACAATAACTGCTTTTAGAAACTGTAGTTATAAGAAAGCAGTTGCCCAAGACTCAAAATATTTTTAAAGTTCAGCATTTGTTTTATACAGCCAGTATGTTCACTTTTTTTTTTGTCGGTCATGGGGCTTGAACTCTGGGCCTGAGCGCTGTCCCTCAGCAATCCAGCTTAAGGCTAGCGCTCTACCACTTGAGCTACAGTTCCACTTCCTATATTCACTCTTTTTTTCATTTTTGTGCTTTTCTTTTCTTTATTGGGAAAATACTGTACAGAGGGGTTACAATTACATGGGCAAGATGAGGAGTACATTTCTTATCAAGCATTGTAGCCTCCTCCTTTGTTTCCCCGTCCCATCCCTTCCCATCCTCCCCCCAACCCCCACCCATCCTATATTCACTCTTAACTTGATTATAAAACCAAACCATTCCTCACTACTCTAACATGATGAAGAAGCCACCTGACGGGGCGGGAGCTGGATTCTCAGTTGTCACATCAAAGGAAACAACATTCTAGCAGCATCCATTCTTGTTGAAGCCTTCCACTGTTAGAGATTTGAGGTTACATGTACTTTATGCTCCTAACTGATGTGGCTGGAGAATTGATATTGAATTTATAGTATCAGCAGAACATAAAATGTGGTGTATTTTATACAGGTCAATAAAGAAGTGAGTTGTTCTTCTCCAGAGAATGGAAATTAGAAGTCAAACACCCTTTGTATTTCAAAATAGGGTGTCAAACATTTTGTAATTTTCATTTAAATTCTTAGGAGGCTTGGAACTATTAGTTAAACTGTCTTCCAATACACTGCTTAATATAGCACTGAATAAATGATGCAAGATATTACTGGAGAAGTGATTGATAGCTCTGCTAGTAATTGATTTATTTTTCTTCAATAAAGTTTCATAAACCAGTTAGCTGCCTGAATTAATCAGTATGGGGAATATATTTTGTAAATGGAAAGCTGTTTTTTATTATTTTCCATGTATATTCCCTAACTAAACCTCTTTATCATGTGCATTTGAAGCTGGGGGGGGGAGGGGAAAAGGGAGTAATAGTGGATTATAGTTTACAAAACAAAGTACTGTTGTGGGAGTTGTAATGAGGCTGTGTTGAATATAACCATGAGATATTGGGCATCCGTGGGTTTGTTCAGCCATTTACATTAATGAGCATTAAATGCAGCAGATATCATTTCAGGTGACTTAACATGAATAAATAAAAGTCAATGCTACTGTAAAAAATGTTAATAACAAAAACAGTTAACAAAAATATTTTTATGTGCTAAGTCAAATCTTAAAATTTCCAAATAATTCATTAGCTACTTTCTTGAGTACTGTTAACTCTCTTTTACATTCACATGAATACTGCTTTTCGTAGGTTGATGAATATGGTATATATTCAATATAATATCCTGAATTATTTGTGCTTGCTTATGTGAGAGCACTTTTTAAGTGAGACAGAACATGAAAATGCAAGAAAAGTTTCATGTTTACTTCATTATCACCCTGATACATAGGAAATTTTATCAAAATAAACTAAACATACTCTTTTACTACCTAGACTTAATGTGGTCATGCCAGATTATTATCTCCTTAGAAATGTGTTCTGATGTATTAGGGAAACTATTTTTTTTTTGTTTTTGTTGTCTGTGAGGCTTGAACTCTGGGCATGGGTGCTGTCCCTGAGCTCTTCAGCTCAAGACTAGCACACTACCACTTAAGCCACAGAGCCACTTCTGGCTTTTTCTGCTTATGTGGTGCTAAGGAATCAAACCCAGAGTCTCATGCATGCAAGGCAAGCACTCTCATACTGAGCCACTTTCCGAGCAGGAAACCTTGTTTTTTAATTACCAAGTTAATACAGTGGCAAACATTTCTACTTTGATCATTCTTTCTCCCACTGTATAGATAACACAGCAAGATCCAAACATTTTTATATAAGATAAAATGCATACCTGTAGACGAATGAAATTCCAGCCTTCGTGTTCGCATGACTCAGGGCTAATTACTTGACAGAAATGTGTCCTTACAGAAGCTAGTGTTATTTGATGATGTGGCTGTGGACTTCAGCTGGGAGGAGTGACAGTACCTGGACGTTGCTCAGAGGACCCTGTATAGAGATGTAATGCTGGAGATCTACCGTAACATTGTGTCCTTGGGTGAGCAAAAGTCACATTAACTTGTAAGGTCAGGTGCTTTGTTTTTAGTAGATATATGAATATTTATGTTATTTAGATGTAGCATTCCAGAAGACTGTCTTCCCAACCTTGAGCATATTATTGTAAATGGTTATACAATCTAGAATATAATGTATATCACTGTTGGAAAGATGATCTGGAAACCACAGATTTAAAATGGGTATTTATAATTCAAAACTGGCAATTAGGTACAATGGAGCTGGCCTGTTATCCTAGCTACTCAGGAAGCTGAACTGAAGATTTTGATTTGAAGCCAGAAATGGCAGAAAAGACCCCATGACACTCATTTTCAATGAACCACGCAAAAAGTGAAAGAGGGGCTGGTACTCTAACTGGTAGAATGCTAGCCTTGAGCAAAATAGCTGATTTCAAACCACACAACCCAAAAAATAAATCCAAAGCTGGGGGAAAGTCAACCATGGAGTCATTGAGAAATAACAAGATTTAGGAGCAACCTTGTGAATAGACTGTCAAATCTTCTGGCAAAGATGACCCAGCACGATTAATAATTCTTCACTATTTCTTATTAACAGGGCACTGTGTTCCTAAACCTAACTTGATTGTCAAACTGGAGCAAGCAGTAGAACCAAGGATAAGAGAAGCCTCAAGCAAAAATTTCACAAGTGAGTTAAAGCATCTTGTGTAGTGATGTTTTTGCCAGAGCCCTGTTGGTAGATTCATCTTCACTGTTCTGAGCAGTAATCTTCCCAGTTCTAAGTCCTGTGTGGCAAAGAAATAGATGATCCTTTGTCTTAAAGACTAGTAAGTCAAGAATTCATGTGGACACAAACTGAATTTGTTGTGGCTATAGAGATAAAGTTTGCAATTCTCTTTGTCTTTGTGGAAATCATTCTGAAACAGTAAACCTAAACAAGAAATGTAGAAAATAAGATTTTATTTTCTTTGAAACTAGGACTATGTAGGTATGAAAAAATAAGGAGTACCCCAGGCCTGTTCTCCTGATGAGTAAAATAGATCATCAGTGCTGGAAGACATACACTGGGATTCAGAACTGCAGCTTTTAATCTAGAGAGGATGATTATTTGGCTGATGAGCTGAAGAATCTTTGTTCTTCCATGGTTCTGATAGGCAGGAATATCAGAAAAGGAATTTTAAAAAGACTTTGATCCACAGTGAAGACAAAGAAAATTTAAAATTCCCATAGATACCTCATAATTCTTAGTAAGAAGTTAGAACTTAAGAGATGTAGGTGGAAAACCTTACTTTTAGGAACAATTCCTGCTTACTTGATAGGCAAAGTGATCTATAAACAATATTATGGTTTCTGATAATGGAAAATATTTTTGTTCCTCACCTAATGGTTGAGAAACAATAAAACAAAATAAATAAATTATTTCAAGGAAATAAAAAACAACTATTCCCTTATGACCAAACAAAATAAAAATTGAGAAAAACAACCCCAAGAATACTAAAGGGTATAGTTCGTACACAGCTTACTACTCTGACATTACATGGGTAAATAATTTGAGGAAATATTTCCTCTGTTTTAAAAAGAAGAAAATTGAAACACATTCTTTTCCATTGTAAAACATAGTATTACTTTCTTAATTAAGATATTATGGAGAAAAGCATATATTTATCACCAATCAATTCTTACTCGGATATTTTAAAATATGTAATAATTAGAATGAGAAAAAAATGTCTTTACCTTTACAGTAAGGGTTCTTTGGATCTCATTTGTGTTTTGTCTTTTTTTCTGTGACTTATTTTAGATATCCAAGAAATGGAGGACGTGAATAAGATGTGCCAGCAAAATCCAGATGAAAGTCCATGTGAAGTCTTAGTCACAAATAGTAATACAGTGGAGGAAGGAGTGAGTTTAGTAACTTTTCATGTGAGCTCAAAAGATAAACCAGAGTTGGGTAGGAAAAATGAAGACTCCCTAGAGATGAGGACTGAGGATTTCATTGAGTCTCAGTACATGCCTTCTTATAATGAGCCTGATAAGATACATGCTGTATATAGGCCTGGTGTGTCCCCTCAGATACTCTGAGCATTTTAGCCAAAATGATGTGAGTCCAAATGAGCTGTCATATTTTGAATATGGTGGAGAAGGAAAAGCATTATACTCAGAGAGCATATTCTGCTCTTTTTCAGAAAATACTTTAGGGAAGAAGAAAAACTCCTGAATGTAGTCTATGTGGAAAATTGTTCAACTTAAGACCTACAGCTAGTACACATGAGAAAAGATACACAAGAGAGAAACATTGCACATGTGGTACATGTGACAAATCTTTCAGTCAGGAAAAAGACCTAATGAAGCCTCAGAGCAAATATCCAGAGAATTCCAATGAGTATATCCAGTGTGCAAAATTTACCTCTCAGATGTCAAACCTGAATTTACAGCCTCAAATACCAACAGAAGAAAAACTATATGAATATGAGGAATATAGGCAATTTTCCACCCATAGAAATCACCCAAAAGAGAAACGTAATGAATGTAACAAATGTGGAAAGTCATTCAAAAAGAAGTCACAACTCCTTTTGCATCAGAGAATACACACAGGAGAGAAACCTTATGAGTGTATCAAATGTGGAAAGTTGTTCAGACAGAAGACACACCTCACTTTGCATCAGAGGACTCACACAGGAGAGAAACCTCATGAGTGTAAGGAATGTGGAAAGTCTTTCAGACAGAAAAATAGCCTTGTTTTACATCAGAGAAGACACACAGAGGAGAAACTTTTTGTGACAAATGTGGATAAATGTGGAAAGACTTTCATGTGGAAGTTACCCTTCATTTTGCATCAGAGAATACACACAGGAGAGAAACGTAATGAATGTAAAAATGTGGGAAGTTATTCAGACAGAAGTCAAGATTTCTTTTGCATCAGAGAACACACAGGAGAGAAACCTTATGAGTGTATCAAATGTGGAAGGTCGTTCAGACAGAAGATACGCCTTACTTTGCATCAGAGAACTCACACAGGAAAGAAACCTTATGAGTGTAAGGAATGTGGACAGTGTTTCACCTGGAAGTCACAACTTGCTGTTCATCACACTATACACACAGGAGAGAAACCTTATAAATGTAACAAATGTGGAAAATCTTTTGGACAGAAAGAAAACCTTACTTCAAAGAAGACACACTGGGGAGAAACATTATGAATGTGACAAATGTGGAAAGGCTTTCATACGGAAATCACCCCTCATTTTGCATCAGAGAATACACACAGGAGAGAAACCTTATGAATGTAACAAATATGGGAAGTTGTTCAGACAGAAGACCCACCTCACTTCACATCAGAATATACACCAAAGAGCAACATGAATGCAACAGGTGTGAAAAGTCTTTCATGCAGCAGTCACATGTCACTTCACATCATAGTTTACACAGGAGAGAAACCTTATGAATGCAACAGGTAGAAAGTCACCTACAAGGCAGACCTTACTAAACATCAGAGAAGTCACATGGGAGAGAAACCCTGTGAATGTAAGAATTGTTGAAAAGCCCTTTACCCAGAAGTCAAACTTTAATACTCATGTGAGGACACACTCATGAGAAACCCTATGAAAGTAAAAAACTGGACAGACTTTCAGACAGAAGTCATAACTCACTTTGTATCAGAGAACACACAGTAGAGAAACCTTATGAAAGCAACATATGTAAAGACCTTCAAACAGAGTTCACACCTCAGCAGGCATAACAACTTACATAGATTAGAAACCTTAGGAATGTAGTATATGTGCAAATCCTTCACGTAGCATTCACACTTTAGCAACTCATGTGAAACCTTTGGAATGTAATATATGTGGAAAATTTCTCACCTGAAATAAAACTCAGTTTGCATCAAAGAACCCACACAGGAGAGAAGCCTTAAGAATGTAGCCCAGTGTGCAGTCTTTCACCCAGAAGACACCGCTCAGGCTTTATCATTGGACACCCACAAGAGAGAACTGTTACAAAATTAACAAATGTGGAAAGTTGCAAAACAAGAGTTTCACAAAACTAAGATTGTATCAGAAAACACAGCAGAGATCATATGAATGTAACAGATGTGGAAAATCCTTCAAGAAAGCAGGCTGTCATTTTGAAGAGAGAAACATGAGCGCAAATGTAGAAAGTCAGCTGGATGGCATTCCTATTCATTAGAGAACTGACTCACAGTAGAAAATAGAACTTAACAAATGTGTAATTACTAAATCAGAAGTCAGTCTTCACTGCATCTGAGAACACATACAGCAGAGAAACAATTGAGTATAACAAATATAGAAAAACATTTAGCCAGAAGTCATATGTCTACATGTAGCAAGGTTCTTTGGTATGCAGAAAAGCTTGTTTTATGCAATCCAATTTTTCTGGTTTTCCTTTGATTTGTTTCAATTATGGATCTTTAGGAAGTTTTGACCTGTGCCACAGAGACTTAGTGTTTTCCCTATCCCTTCCTGTAATATATTCAGTAATATATTCAGGGTATCTGGTCATCCATTTGATCTAATTGTTGCTAATCTGGTGCAGGGTCATGTGGAAGGATTTAATTGTTTTCTGCATGTATAGCTAATTGTGCCAGCATCATTGGTTTCTTGTATGTTGAGATTTTGTCTCCCTTATCAAATATTTGGAGGCTACCCACAGGTCTGTGGGTTCTATTACTAGTAGTAGTAGTAGTAGTAGTAGTAGTATGTCTTTGTTAGAGAGTTTGAGGCTTGGTATTGATATTCTTCCAGCACTGTTTTTCCCTCTATGGACTGCTTTTGCTATTCAACATCTCCAGTAATTCCATATGCATTTGGGATAATTTCTATCATGTAATTAAAAAATATTGTTGAGATTTTGAAGAGTATTGTGTTGAATTTGTAAAGAGCTTTGTGTAGTATTGCCATTTTCATGATGATGATCCTCCCAATCCAGAGGCATAAGTTTTTTCATTTCTTTCAGTGTACTTTAATTTCCCTTCAGGTTTTAAAAGTTTTCATCATAGAGGTCCTTCACATCTAATTAAGTTAATTCTTAGCTTTTGTTTTTATGAGGCAATTACAAATGGGGTTGCTTTACTGATTTCAGGCTCACTGTTCTCATTGTTGGCACACAGGAAAGTTGCTGAATTTTTTGTGTTAATATTATAGCCTGCTGCTTTGCCAGTTTCCAATTAGCTGAAGTAAGTTGGGAGAGGAATCTGAGTTTTTTTCAATGCAAGATCATGTCATCTGTTCCTGAGAAGAATGTATAAAAAACTTATGCTGCTGGGTGAGATATTCTATAGATATCTGTGAAGTCTAGTTGGTCAATGCAGTTCTTTAATACTAAGTTTTCTCTGATTAATTTTTGCTGGGTTGTTCTATCTATAGGTGACGTTGGTCTGTTAAAGTCACCAAAAATCAATGTGTTTGGATCTGTGTATATTACGGGGTAAGTAGTATCTGTTTGATGAAGGGGATATTCATTTGGGGTATAGGTATTTAAGATTGTTTTATCCTCCCATAGGAAAGGTCCATTTATTAGTATGTCATGGCCTTCTTAGTCTCTTCTTACTAATTATAATTTGAAATATATTCTATCTGATATTAATATTGCTATTCTGGCCTGCTTAGGGGGACTATTTCCTTGATAGAATTTATTCTACCCATTCACATTCAGGATACTTATTTCTGTTGGCAAAGTGTGCCTCTTGAAGACAGATAGATGGGTTTGTTTTTTGATTCAACTAATCAATCTATTTCATTTAATTGGGAGTTAAGTCCTTGAGTATTGACAGGAGTGAAAAGTTTTGGCAATTCCTGCCATGTTACCCACCTTTCTATGGCCTGTGCCTTCTCATTCTTACTATGTTTATTTGGTTCTCTGGTAAACAGCTGTTTCTCTGACTATATCAAGACTGGGCTGGGTGCTCTTCTTTTCATTTTAATTTTATTGTATTGTAAAAGTGCAGCACAGAGAAGTTATAGTTACATGTGTAAGGTAATGAGCACATTTATTGTTGAACATCGTTACCCACTCCTTTCTTTATCTCCTACTATCCCTTCCCACCCCCACCTTGTAGTTGTCAAGTTCATTTCCAACATACTGTCTGTGAGTATCTTCGTTGCAATGGGACATAATATGTCTTTGTTTCTTCTACATTTTGTTATTCCCCTTCCTCTCCCCAAATTAGATAAATGTATATACAAGATGCAGGATACCAAAACCTAATATAGTGACAACAGGGGATATACTATAGGGGGAAGAACATGCAAAAAAAATCACAGTATAACAAAGAAAAACTTTGTTAAAAAAAGAAAAGCTGTATCCATGTCTTGGGGCTCATTTCACTTAGCATCTTATCTGTTCATATGTACATAGCTTTTGAGTGTTTCTGCTCTGATTGAGGCATGGAATTCCATATATATACAAACACACACACACACCATATTTTCTTCATCCATTCATCTACTGAGGGGCGTCTGGGTTGGTTCTATATCTTAGCTATGGTGGATAATGCCGCAATAAACATAGTTGTGCTGGTAGCTTTAGTATAGCCTTGTTTGTGATTCTTTGAGAAAATGCCCAAAAGTGGGATTGCTTGGTTATAGTGGAGCTCTATGTGTAGTCTTCGGAGCTCTATATGTATTCTTCGGGTGATCTTTTTGAATCCTTTTCAGGCTCAGGGAAGTGGAGCATTTGTGGACAGGTCTGGAGGGGTTAAGGTGTGCAAGGAAAGTCTTTGGTGTATCCTTCACATTTCAAAAAGAAGCTGGGCTGTGTGGGTCACCCCTTTAATCCTATCACTTTTGGTTAAATCCACTGTTTGAGTTAATCTGGAGTGCAACATCCAAACAAGATGTAATTGCTGTGGCTCAGAAACCCCATCAGAAGCTACTCTCTGATAGGTTCATATGCAATTCTGAGTGTGGGGTTGGGTTATAAAGATGCCAGTGAGCCATCCTGCTCTCCATGAGCCAGTGCTCCCAGCTCATTCATTTCCTATGGAACCAACATCTCCATGTCCTCCCTGCAGAACCTCTTGAGCCACACTGGCAGGCTAGGCCATTTGAGATGAGGGCTCTGGAGAGCTACTAATGTTCAGTGTGGGTGGAAGAGACAGGATGTTTGAGCTTTTCAATTCAATCATAGCTCTAGAACCCCAGGAGTTTCATGGCACTTTTGCGGTACATGTGTCCTATGCACACTCCATCAGGAATCTGGAGTAAATTCAGCCTAGAAAAAACTGGAACAAGATCTTGTTTTTACAACTAAATGGTGTGAGCATACCTCCATGTCTTGGGGCAGTCCTTGATTGTAATTTACTGTGCAAGCAATAAGTTGGTTTACAAAAGAAAGAAATTAAGTAGATGTCATTTCTCAGGTCCAAAAATAACAAAAAGCAAAAAAAAAAAAAGAGTATTACTTGTGCCTAGAATCCAAGCTACTCAACAAGCTAGAGATCAAAGGATCACAGACATAAATGAGCCTGAACAGGAAACTCTTCTCCAGTGAACCAGAAGAAATCCAGAATTGGAACTGTGCTCAAAATGGTAAACTACTTGAGTAAGACAGTTTAGGGACAACACCCCAAAGCCCAGGATTGATCAAGAAAAGAATAAATCATCCCTCAGGTTGGTGACTCACACCTGTTGACGAGATCTGAAGATCACAGTTCAAACCCAGTCAACGCAAGAATGACAGATAGTTATCTCCAATTACCCAATGAAAAGTTGGAAGTAGAGTCTGTGGGTCACTTGGTAGAGTGCCAGCCTTGAATGGAAAAAGCTGAGGGTGGACAGTGACCAAGCCATGTATTCAAGTCCCATTCCTGGCACACAACACAGACATACACACAGAAGAAGCAAAAGAGAGAAACAGAAAGAAAAATAACCATCTCACTTTCTAAGAGACTGAGAATGTTTATTGACTGAATAAATAATGTATACATGGGTTCTGCTATGTGCACATGATTTACAATGAGCTAAATTTAATAGCTTCTTGAGATTGGAACATCAATAAAATACTATTTCTCGTTTTTAAAATCAGATGATGAGCAGCATGTCAGCTGTATGCAGTGTAATGAACACCATGGGAACTCTCATAGTGTATATGAAGGGCAATGCACACCCATCCTAAGTACCAGAAATAACCTAACACATGTAAGTAAAAATATTTAAAGCTGCTGATCACAGGAGACTCATGACTATAAACCTGATGTCTGAGGATTGAGCCTTGAAACCAGCCTCAGAATAGAATTCCGTAAGATTCTTATCCCCAAATAATCACCACAAATGTGGGAAGTAGAATTAGAGATGTGGCTTAACTGGTCGCCTTGGGAAAAGAAGCTCAGGAACAGCCCTGAGGCAATGAGTTCAAGCCTTAAAATTGTATTTGTGATGTATAGAAATTAATATAGAGTGCATACATGTGCAAAATGCACACATGTGTCAGTTGTGGGGCTTGAACTCTGGACCTAAGCACTGTCCTGCGGCTCTTAAGCTCAAGGCTATTGCTCTACCACTTGAGCCACAATGCCACTTCTGATTTTCTGGTGGTTTATTGGAAATAGGCTGTCTTACAGAGTTTTCTGTGTTGGCTGGCTTTGAACCATGATCCTCAGATCTCAGCCTCCTGAGTAGGATTATAGGTGTGTGCCACCAGCATCTGGCAAAATGCACTTTTAAGAATTGTTCTTAGGGGCTGGGAAGGTGGCTCAGTGGTAGAGCGCTTGCCTTGCATGCCTGAGGCCCTGGGTTTGATTCCTCAGCACCACATAAGCAAAAAGAAAAAAGCCGGAAGTGGCACTGTGGCTCAAGTGGTAGAGCGCTAGCCTTGAGCTGAAGAGCTGAGGGACAGCACCCAAGCCCAGAGTTCAGTCCCCACGACCGGACCCCAAAAAAAAAAAAAGTATTGCTCTTAGATATAATAGGGTTGTGGGGGTATTTCATTAAGTCACTATTCATTTGAGGATGGCAGTGAAGTCATTTCAAATAACAGTTTAAGAGGTGAAGTCAGGAAGTTCGCTAGTTTGAGAGCAACCCAAGCTATATACTAAGATCCTGCCTCCAAACTAAGTTTCTGTTTGTGTGCATATATGGATGTTTGTATATATCCACACAGTCAAACATGCATGCATACATGTGCACATAGATAAAATACTGCTAGGTTATTGTAAAGAATGTTCATAGCAATGGTGAGCCAGGGAATGTGCTTAGTATCCTCTTTATATATACATACTGGTCCACATAAAAGTAGAAATATTTTTGTAAAGCTGAGCATTTGAAATTTCATCTTGTTTTATGCTGCAACAGACAAAAGTAAAGAAACAGCCAAAGGTGGTGTTTGCCTCTAAGTCTAGATATTCATGAACTGAGATGTGAAGACCAAGGAATAGAGCCACCTGAGACAGAAAAGCCTACAAGACTAGCTCCAATTAGCCACCAAAAAAGCTGAGTTGTGGGCATGGGATAAGAAGTAGAGAGCTCTGAGCAAGGAAATTCAACAAGCACAAAATCTGAGTTTATAAAACAAGGTAGAAGCTGAGTTGTGGCACAAGGGCTAGAGCATTAGCCTTGAGGAAAAACAGTTCAGAAAGCCCTCAAGCCCTGAATTCACCTGCAGGCCACACAAATGCACACAAAATTGTACAACCATATTAAAAATGTTACTGTCTACTACTCGAGAGATGGGGGATGGTGGCTCAGGAGTAAAGCATGTGCTCTACATGGGTGAGGCCCAAGGTTTGAACCTTAACTACTACAAACATTAAGAAACTGGCCTTGGGGCTGGGTGGGTGGCTCAGTGGTAGAGCACTTGCCTTGCATGCCTGAGGCTCTGGGTTCAATTCCTTAGCATCACATAAGCAAAAAGAAAAAAGCCAGAAGTGGCACTGTGGCTCAAGTGGTAGAGCGCTAGCCTTGAGCTGAAGAGCTGAGGGACAGCACCCAGGCCCAGAGTTCAGGCCCCATGATTGGACCCCCCCCAAAAAAAGAAACTACCTTGTGAATATATAAACATAATAGTGATACATGCTTAACAATATGAACTTGAAATTTTCAAAGGTATATTTTGATGTTATAGTTCATGATTAAAATGAACTGGTTACTGATTTAAAATGAACTGATTACTGATATATTTGGTTTAGTAGAAATAATACACAAAACTGACTTTTACCCAGGTATCAGTGGCTCATACCTGTAATCCTAGTTGCTCAGAAGGCTGAGATGTCAGAATTGTGGCTTAAAGTTAGCCTGGACAGTCAGTGAGACTAATCACCAATTAATTATCAGAAAACTGGAAGTGGCTCTGTGGCTCAAAGTGGCAAAGTGCCATCCTTCAAAAAGCTCAGGGAGGGCTGGGAAGGTGACTCAGTGGTAGAGTGCTTGCCTTGCATGCATGAGGCCCTAGGTTCAATTCCTCAGCACCATGTAAGCAGAGAAAAAAAAGTTGGAAGTGGCGCTGTGACTAAAGTGGTAGAGCGCTAGCCCTGAGCTGAAAAGTTGAAGGACAGTGCCCAGGCCCAGATTTCAGACCCCACGACTGACAAAAAGCAATCTCAGAATACCTAGGCTATTAAATCCTGGCCATGACTGCAGTGAACTTAAATTCCTAGAGCTGGCTAGGTTGCTCGCTTAGCCCCTCCCCTCACACTGGGGATTGAAAAGCACCCATAAAATTGGCTTTTCAACTTTTATAGCACATAGACATACAGATTAGACAAAGAGACAGACAGACACACACACACACACACACCAGTTGGAAGTGCCATATTCTCCCATCTTTTATGAACTGGATGATTCCTGAGAAGGGATGGTTCACAGACTTCAGTTCCCCTACATAGTCCTGTCACATACCTGTGTTCAAACAGGTCCTGAGTTCAAACCCTACAACCAAAACTTTAAAAAAAAATCTGATTTCTTCCTCTTTGTCTTTGTTCCTCTATGTTTCTTTCACTCAATACCTTTTTTCCTTATCTATCTGTAACTGAATACTTCATGTCATTCCATTTTCTACCTTCTTCCTTTTCACTTTTGGGTATTGAACTATGGAATGTAGATACTGTAGACCAGACTATTCTTTCTTCTTTTAACATAAAAAGTCTGCTTATTTAAATTACTCAGTGTTTTCCCTACAATTCAAAATGTAATCTTAAAATTGATTTTAGTTCACTTTCAATAGCACTGTGCAGGGGCCTGACTGAGAGGACACTCACTTCCTCTGCTGTCCCTTATAAATTTTCTGCTGTACATTTCACCTGTCCATAAACTAGCTCTAAGAGAAACATTTCTGCCCTTATTTTGAACACAATGGGATTTGTTAGGCTAAGTAATGATACGTGAAGGAAACCTTTTCTTTTCACTTACTTATTGTGATTGTACCCATGACATGCTATATATTTAAGTTTCTCACTGTTGTAGTATGAGTTCTCTCTGAACTACTTTTCAGTTTGTTTTCTTTATAGCACCTAGGTGACACTATTGATGATGAATTTGTAGCTTTGCACTTGATACAAAGATGCCTTAAATTGGAGCATTACCCATAGCCCCCAAATGTTTTTATTTACTTAGACCTTTTTGCAAACTAGGTAAAATTAGATAAATCTCAAGGGATGTTTCAGAGATTACACTCCTTTTTCTTCGGCCTATATAACTAGAAATACACACACACACACACACACACACACACACACACACACATGATATCTCACTAATTCAAAGTAAACCAGATTTGCAAAATATTTAATTTTTGCTTCCTGGGCATCCGTCCCCGCCTCTCCCCCCCAGGTAGTGGGTGAAGAATCTTGCAATTTTTCTTGAGGTTTTCCAGTCAGTGATGGTATTCTACTTTTGAAGGCCCAGCTCCAGTTTTGCCTGTTTAGTAATTAAAGGTAAAGTCTGAAGTATTGCCTGACTTTACTGCAATGTTGATTTTGAACTGTGATCCTCAGCTCAGACTGCACAATATTTTTCAACATTTTAGAAAGTTTCCATTGCCCCTTTACTTTAAAGGATAATGTAAAAAGCTACAAATCTTATGATTGGAAAGGTTTTGTTCAACATTAAGATATTTAGTTCTGAGTTGTACCTGAAGTCAGAGGACTAGCCTTAGTAAAGATGGTGGGGGACAGTCCCAGACCCTGAGAATAAAGGAATGAAGGAAGAGAGGGATGGAGGAATAAACAGTATTCAAAAGAAGAATGTATAATATCTAGTGAAACAATTATTCTTTTAGAAGTAGGGCTCAAGAAAAATGGCTTTTACAAAAACAAACTCTTAAATCATTTACAAAATGATGTAAACAAAGGCTCTGATATTTTTTGTAGACTGTTGGAATAAATTCACTAATATACTGTCTTCATTTACATAGACACACAAAAGTTGACCTAAGTTTAGAATTCCTAGAGCCATGTTACATGCCAGTATATAGTAAAATTAAATATGTGCTGTAGGCATTTGGTAATATGTCTGTATTTCCCCCAGGAAGTGCTTAATTAGTAAACCAAGACCAGGACTCCAAATCCTATATAACCCAGTCATTCTTGATAAGGCCTGAACTGTTTGCTTAAATTAAAAGCACTTACATGAATTTTGTGTGCTTTTCTGGGGTTTTGTACTCCAGACATGAGTGCCATCCTTGACTTTTTATCTTCTTTTAACCAATGCTATCGGTCTACCATTTGAGCCCCAGCAACACTTCATGGTTACTTGGAGATATTTCTACTGACTTGCCTGCCAGGGCTGGCTTCAAAGGAGATTCTCTGATCTTGGTTTCCAGAAAAGCTAGGAATAAAAACATGAGCCCTTTGTGCTGTCCTGAAGAAATCTTTTCCCTCTGGGAAATAGAGGCTTCATTCAGAGTCTCATTTCAGGTGTCCTAGGACTTCCACAATTCTAGTATTTATTTTGTTCAAACAGGGGCATTTTGTCCTGACCATGAGTATATTTACAAGATGAAGACAGTGAAATTACACTTCAAATGTTGTCTGCTCACACTGTTCATCCCTTTGCTTGACTGCAGAGGCTTAGGAAAAAATATTGAAAATATAATAGAAAAGTTGGGACGCACCTGTTTTTCTACCTTTTATGTCACATAGACACACGCAGACACACACACACACATACACATGCACATACACACATATATAGACAAGCTAGTTGGAAGTGGCTCATTGGCCCACCTTTTATAAACTGGATGCTTTCTGAGAAGGGATGGTTTTCAGACTTTAGTTCTTCTAACTAGGACTCTCATATTGCTGGAATTAACAGACATGAACCACAAGATCCAGTTCATTCAAGATAGGTCTGTTGGTAATATATTCTATGCAAGGTAATTAAGATGAATTTGGATTGGTGTGTTTGGGGGAGATGGAGATAATAATAAAGGTTTACAGTGACCCAGATACACTATACTCACAAAGCTGTGGAATGGAAACCCTTTATACAAATTCTTAAAGATAATAGGAGGAATGGGAAGGGGAAACAAATGAGGAGGCAACAATGCTTGATAAGAAATGTGCTCATTACCTTGGCCATGTAATTGTAACCCCTCTGTACGGTATTTTCACAATAAAAAAAGATAATAGGAGAAAATGTTGTTGAATAAAACAATTATGTAGGGTAACCACTACTGCAAAGGATTTTTTTCCTAAACAAAAGAAGGATGGCTGAGCACTGATGGCTAATACCTTTAATTCTATCTGCTGAGGAGGCTGAGATCTGAGGATGTTGGTTTAAATCCAGCCTGGGCAGTATGGCCTTGAGCTACTTATGTCCAAATAACTACCAAAAAAATCCAGAAGTGGAATTGTAGACCCAGTGATACAGGGCTAGCAGTGAACAAAAAGCTCATGACAGTGTCCTGGCCGTGAAATCAGGCACCACAACTTTCACAGAAAAAGTAGGATAGAACAAAATGTTACAATATAACTTACTAAGTCTTAAAACAAATTATATGGAGCTTATAACATTTTTGTGTTGTTAAAGCATAATTCAAAAGTTATCTAAATGATTTTCTATATAATATCTCATTCTCTTTTTCTATAGTAACAAGGCTATCTTAAGAATGTTGCTCTGCTGTTAATAAATATTTTCTTTTTCTTTTTTTTTGTTGGTCGTGGGCCTGAACTCTGGGCCTGGGTGTTGTCCCTCAGCTCTTCAGCTCAAGGCTAGTGCTCTACCAGTGAGCCACCTTTCCAGCCCCAATAAATATTTTCTTAAGCAACTGATTTAAGGAAGAGATTTTTTTCCTTTTAAGCCAAATACCTGCTATGTTTTATAGCAGAGTAAACAAACTATTATTTTAAGTGATTATAACATATCCTGTGCTCTGTATTTGTAAAGTGATATGCTAAGTATTGATGGCTCTCTTGTATATTAAATATATTTGTTTCCCAATTAATATAAGGCTTCTATGATGGAATAAGGAAAATGCTTTAAAAAGCTAGCATCCTCGAAGTTATTCAGGTTAATAAGCCAAGCTACTTAAAAGCTTCTGTCCATGTGTTCATTATTTTAAATTAACTGATATACATAAGCAGCGGACGAGGGAGGTAGGGAATATTCATGGATACTTTCTATGTAGGTAAAAAATGTGTTCCAGTTAACCTTCCTCTTACCCAACCCAACAATAGGGGGATTAAAAAAAAAAAAAACAAAACCTTAACTGACTTCAAGACCAGTTTCAGAAACATTCCTCCTAAGCTAATTTCTCCCAATTTGATCCTACAAGGTCTTTTTAGAACTGAATCCTTCCTAAACTGTCATTTCACACCAACTTGGGATAACAACGACTAGGACATCTCTTCCAGTCAACTAAAAAGGCTTCTACAGACAAACATTATTCCAGCGATGAGGGACCATTCAGATTCTAATACTATAGAAGTAAATTGTTAAAATAAGTGGGGATGTTGGCAGAGTCTAAATGGAGTTATTTGTATCATCCATTTAAAAATTAATTACACCAAGAGATTCTAAATAAATGGTTCATAAGAATGGTTTTCTGAAGCTAAAGCTTGCCTACTTTTCAAGGAGATAAGAATCAGAACTTTAACTTTTCTATCATCCAGTCTTTCCATGAGTTTATGAAATCCAGATACCCTACCTAGTTATAGATACACTTCGTTTCTGAATGACAGGACAGTCCTATGAATACCTCTGTTAATATGCTTCAGGATTGCATAAGGCATAGGAACAGAAATGGAAAATACAATTTCTTCCCCTTTGATTTATAAAAGCCTGTCACTTCAAGCACTTTCAAGGCAAGTTTTACCTTGGAGAAATAGGAAGTATTTACATGAGAAAGTCATTTGCTTTTAAAAAACAAAAAAGAAGACAAAAAAAAAAAAAAACAGTTTTCACCATTTTCTTCAAGCACATTTAACTTCCATAGCCAATATGTCACACTGGTATACTTTTAACTTTTTGGCAGTGAAAGTAATAAGCCTTCCATCTTTTCAGAGAGGATGAGGATGGATGCAGCCCACAATTTCATCTTGGGAGTAACAGAGAGTAGAACAGTAACTGTCCATGAGTTTTGTTTTGTTTTGTTGTTTAGTTGTGGGGTTTGAACTCAGGGTCCGAGCACTGTCACTGAGCCTTTTTTGTCCAAGGCTAGCACTCATGAGCAGCTTTTAATGATAGTGTCAGGACACAGATTATGTACTAATAAAATCCTGAGTTGCAAAATGAGCTCTACCTCAGTATCTGATTCAGTAATTCCTTTGATGTGTCTTAGACCTTAGTAGTAGTTCTTATTAATTGGAATCAATGTCTACATTCACTTCAATTGAAAATGATGCTGAGACCTATGCAGCACTGTTCACAATAGCCAAGATTTGGAAACAACCCAGATGCCCCACTACTGATGAGTGGAATCAAAAATTGTGGTGCCTATATACAATGGAATATTATGCAGCTATTAGAAAGGACAAAATGATGGCATTTCCAGAGAAATGGAATGAACTAGAACAAATTGAGCAAGGTAAGCCAACAACAAAGAGACAAATGGCACATGGTCTCCCTGTTATGTGGATGCTAAAGCCAAAATGCAAGGATATATGACAAAGTAAACAGGACTTGAGAAACAAAGGACAGCCACTCATTTTGTTGTATTATTATTAAATGACTCCATGTTCTTGACCATATATATGGTGGATATATGCATGCAAAGGAAGGAAGCCAAGAGGAGGACCCAGAATAATTGGGAAACGGAGCAACATACAACAAAAGGCCCATCAGCTGCACTGGACAGAGATGAAAATGAACTGAGCAACCCAAAGACAGCGATGGGGAAGGAGGAATGAGAGGAAAAGAGGGAACAGCTTACACTAAACAAAAGGAAAGAAATGTAAACATCACCTGATGTGGAAGAAGTAATTTGTATTGTCAAAGCTCATAGAATTCACAAACTTTATAGACCATCATAATGACAATTTGCTTTGTGAAGGTTTTAATCTGTTTGTGACTTTAAGTGTCACTATTCTACAATACTGTGAAATATGAGAAATTTATATAATCACCTAATCTCAATTTAAAAGAAAAAAAATTAAAGAAAAGTAAGAGAAGGGATGGGTTAGGAGCAATGGGTGACAATGTTGTCAGACACCTTGTATTCATATACTGTTTTGTAGAATGGGAAGTTCTTTGTACAACTACTTAAAAAATAATAATAATAAATGTTTAAAAATGGTGCTGAGGTCGTTGATATGTGAAATAATTTTCACAATAAAACACTCCCAGTGACCAGCTTTCTCATCATTTGAAGGCTACTGGAATAGGACTGAGTTGCAAGACACTTAAATCAGGCAGGTTCTAGGCCTGCTATGGGAGACAGAAGCTACAAATTCAGCTACAAAATGAGGTGGGACCAGAGGGTGTGTTTGGGTCTATGTAAAGAAAATGCTTAAACAAGGGTAGAACCTGAGAAGGATAGGGAATTTATGTGCTGGAGGCCCCACCTGAGGTACTGGATTTAGCCTCCTGTCAATGACATAAAGGAGCTATGCAAGCTTGTTGTAGTGTGACAGGAAGATACGCTGGTGTTCTTCACCTAGTGAGGTAGAGATGCATGAGTTGTGATAAGGGAAAATGTGAGAGATATTGAATCCCTTATAGTACTTGATAGAAATGCTTTTGCTTGAACACCTGCACAAGTGAGATGATCTTCTAAAGGACCTTGTGCACAGAGTTTTCAACTGAGCAATACAAATGTGCTGTCCAGGATCAGCTGGTCCTACAGATCAAGACCAGGTGAAGGATACAGGTAAAGAAGTTTGATAGAGTCAGGAAATGCAGGACCATGAAGTGATAGAGCACATTGATGTGGTTTAATTACAGAAACCAGCCAAGTGTCATATGGCAAATAAGAGCCAAGGCACCTTTCATTTGGAGGGAGACAAAGTCAATGAATAAAACAAAAACAGGAAAAATCATGCCACCAACTAAGGAGAGCTGAATCTGTGTGGACACTGAGAGCCAAACCCCGTGATCAAGTTTCCTTCAAAGACCAACTTGTGCTGTTCAGCCATTCCTTAGTATAGTGTTCACCTTATTACTCATTTACATTGGCTGCTCCGATGAAAAGCCCATTGATAAAAAGCAGGAAGAAAATGGCCAATCTTAATATGTTTTTCTTTAAAACATTTTATTATTCATTGAGCATAAATACATAAGGAATCACGTAAATGAAACATTACAAATAATTTTATGCCATCCTTGTTTACTCTTGGAAATATTTCAGTTTCATCATGCTGAACTCTTTCTGACTAACACTTATGTAAATTTTCTTCTTCTCAGGAGAATGTAAAAAATCAATAACTTTATATTGAGTTGATATAATTAAAAACCACATCAGTCACTTTCATGAAATGAAAGATCACAAATAATCTTAATAATATATGACTGATAATAGGAAGTTTGGCTTCAAACATTGAGAATTGTTAGTGGGATTTCATGACTGTGACTACACATGACAAATTTCCGATCTATTTTCAAAATATACATTTTATTATGCCTATGATTAAGAATCTGTCGAACACATAACAATCTGTGAACGACATAGGCTCCAAAAATAATCTGGTGCAAGTATAGGTATAATTTTCAAAATATTTAATCTTTAACGAAATGAATTTGTCATAGAAATTTGCATATTTTGGAGGACTACTATGTGATATTTTCATATTACAAAAACCCTTTGAGTGGTTACCACCATAAAGCTAATATAGTTAACAAGGCATATACTTTGTATAAAGAGAACTCACAGAAAATTCAAGCATTTATTTTCTTTTTGTTTGTTTGTTTGTTTCCAGTAGTGGGCCTGAACTCTGGGCCTGGGCATTGTCCCTCAGCTCTTCAGCTCAAAACTAGTGCTCTACCACTTGAACTTATTCATTGAATGAGCACCACTTCTGGCTTTTTCTGATTATGTGGTGCTGAGGAATCAAACTCAGGGCCTCATGTATGCAAGTCAAGCACTCTATTACTGAGCCACCTTCTCAACCCCTCAAGCATCTATTTTCAAGGGCTTGCTAAAACAAATCAGTTGAAAAATAGATACATCTAGAAATAATGGAGAAAAAAATTCTGAAATTAATTGATTCAATATAAATCCATAAAGACAACACATTATGTGACATAAGAACCAAGGGAACCCATGTCAATGATTATACACTGGAATGTTAATTACAGCTAAACCAGTCAATATTACCTCATGTAAGAATCTTACTGTTAATTAGATTTCCAGGACTTACTCATTGTATATCAGTGAATCTTTGCTTCCTTTGACCTAGAGTTGCCCATCTTCCAAACTAGCTATAACTATGCTCCTCTTTGCTTCCTAGAGTTCAACTTGCTTAGATGTGACAAGTGAGACCATGTAATATTTCTTGCAGTGTCTTTTCTGCTTCACTTAAATACAATGTCCTCTAATAAAATTCTATCAAAGAACAGCATTATTTCCTTTGACAAATGAGCAATATCTGTATATTCTATGCTGCACATATTTTTATAACTGAATCTACTTTTGAAAAAACGACTAGGGAAAATCAAAGTTTCAATAATCAGAATTTATTCCTAAATATATTTCTACAAATAATATGGGTAAGCAAGAACAATCCTTCAGGATCCAGGTCTGGGGTAAAGCTTCATGTCTGACAACTAAACACACCCTTGTCAATGGGTTGTAGTTTAGGTTCACATGAACTTCATGGGAAGGTCTGGGATCTACAGGACTTAAAATCAATATCAGCTAATTAGGAATCAGCTGCCATAGGGAAATCTGGTTTCTTTGAAAGTTGTAACATCAAGAAATGAACTGAGAAGAAGTAGATCTGAAATCTAATGACTCAAGCACTAATATGAAATGATGAATAATTCCTGTAACTATAATGAAGACTGATTTACTGGAAAATAAAGTCCAATAATTCAGAAAGGAAATAAATTTTTAGATAAAGAAAGTACGTAGTTTGTGAAAGTTTTGCAGATCAGTACCAATTTAGGAGAAAGACAATAAGTCTAGAAGTAGCTGCTGTTTCCTAAGACAGGCCTCACACAAGGGAGCAACAACCAGGAGCAGGGGCCCAATAGAGAAGGCTCATGCAGAGGTGAAGAGAGAGAAAGCTTGGGGTAAAGAATGGGGGGGAGGTAAAAAAAAATCATAACATCTTTGTAAGCACTGTACGGACACATTAGAAAGAAACTCTGCTGGGATGGAAAACTTGCTGAAAATGTTTCACTTATAAAAATTCCTATAAACAAATTTCATACAAAAGTGAGCAAAAGGGGCTGCGAAGGTGACTCAGTGGTAGAGTGCTTGCCTTGTATGCATGAGGCCCTGGGTTTGATGCCTCAGCACAACATTAGCAGAAAAAACCAAAAGTGGCACTGTGGCTCACGTGGTAGAGCACTAGCCTTGAGCTGAAGAGCTGAGGAACAGTGCCCAGGCCCAGAGTTCAGGCCCCACAACTGACAAAAAAAAATTGAGCAAAAGAAGAGAATTAATTCCAGTTCCATACAAGGCTTCTTTGATGAAAAACAGAATAAGAACAAAGGAAATGAAAGTGGTCAGTCTTGAAAATTATCTACAGGGCAAGGAAAATTAAGAAAAAGTAAGAAAAAAAGTCGTATCAAACTTGGATGATCCCAAAAGTACAGAGAGAAACACAGAATAAGGAAACTCTATTCAAGAGATAATAAATGTCACTGGGAAATGCGAAGTAGAGAAGCACTGTGACAAGGATAAGAAGAGGAAAGGGGAATAATTATTTTCAAAAGGCATTTGGAGCCTTTGTCTCATGCTTATAATCTTAGTTACTTTAGAGGCGAAGCTCTGTGGATTACAGTTATATATTAGCTGAAACAGAAAAGTTTCAGAGACTTTGTCTCAAAGTAGCTGCCCAAAGAAACTCTACTGGAGGTAAAGTTCAAGTGATAAAGGACCGGCTTGAAGTAAAAAGGTCAAATGAGTGTGTTGGATCCCCTAATGAAGAGACACAGTCCCATCACTACCAGAACAACAACAAAAAGAGAGAAGAAAAAGACATTTATAAATGATAGTAAACATCTGAGAAAGCACACCATTTATGTTAACTATAAAATTCCTGATGAATAAATGAATGCAGAGCTTGAAAAAGAAAAGGAAATACCTAAGTAAAGACACAAAAGAAAGATTAAATATTGTATCTCAAATTATCAGCCTGTATTTCTAGCACTTCGAAGGCTGAGGACAGAAGATCACTAGTCAAGGCCTTGGCTTCAACAAAACAACCAATGTTGTTACACACCCCACAAAATCCAAATAATGCCTCAATAAAATATAATATTTCTAACTTTTTTGGGGGGTCCGGTCATGGGGCTTGAACTCTGGGCCTGGGTGCTGTCCCTCAGCTCTTCAGCTCAAGGCTAGCACTCTACCACTTGAGCCACAGCACCACTTCCACCTTTTTTCTTTTGGCTTATGTAGTGCTGAGGAATCAAACCCAGGGCCTCATGCATGCAAGGCAAGCACTCGACCACTGCGCCACCTTCCCAGCCCTATTTCTAACTTTTATAGAAAATAGGAGAATATAAAGTGGCTGAAGATAGAGATTAGAGGCTAAGCGTGTTAAAGCTCCTATATTTGATCCATGACAATCAAATGGACAGAGGGGTGAGAAATACGGAGAGAGACAGACAAGAGACAGAGAAACAGACACACAGAGAGAAGTAAGAAGAGAGAGGAAAAGGGATATACCAACAGAAGTAAGAGAGCTGGGCACCAGTGGCTCATGCCTGTAATCCTAGCTACTCAGGAGGCTGAGATCTGAGGATCGTGGTTCAAAGCCAGCCCAGGAAGGAAAGCCCCATGAGACTCTTATCTCCAATAAACCACTAGAAAACCAGAAGTGGTGCTGTGGCTCAAGCGGTAGAGTGCTGGCCTTGAGCTGAAGAGCACAAGAACAGCACCCAAGCCCAGAGTTCAAGCACTACACCAACAAAAAACAAAACAAAACAAAAAACCCAACAGTAGTAAGACAGCATGTTAAAGCTCATAGATCACTAACAAAGGACAGAGAGAGAAAGAGAGAGACAGACAGACAGACAGACACACACACACACACACACACAGAGAGAGAGAGAGAGAGAGAGAGAGAGAGAGAGAGAGAGAAGGTGTACATGTGAGAGAATGTCCTGGACTAAAAAATGGATTTGAAAGTAGAAAAATCCTTAAGAAAAAGGACAAGTCTTTCTGGAACCACAAAATCTCTCCAGCCTTTAAGAATGAAGTATTCAGCCAGGTGCCGGTGGCTCACGCCTGTAATCCTAGCTACTCAGGAGGCTGAGATCTGAGGATCGCTGTTCAAAGGCAGCCCGGGCAGGAGAGACCTTGAGAATCCTATCTCCAATAAACCACTAGAAAACCAGAAGTGGCGCTGTAGCTCAAGTGGTAGAGCACTCGCCTTGAGCTGAAGAGCTGAGGGACAGTGCCCAGGCCCAGAGTCCAAGCCCCTCAATCGCCAAAAAAAAAAAAAAGAATGAAGTATTCTTTGCCTAAGGGAAATGGAATGGCACTGTGAAGATTCTAAGAAAAAGGCATGGGAAGCATGCATTTGATAGTAGCAGAGAGTGGGGCTGTTAGGTATAAAGGCCTGACATCCAACTAATTCTGGAAGACCTCAGTAATCCTGTTCCTATCATCACACCAATGGGAGGAACAAAGAGGAACAAACAGATTTCATCCAACAAAATCCCCAGAGGAACAGTGAAAAATAGATTGTTAACTTTATTGATGCTTAGTTTCCTTGAGATTGAATGATGAAATAGGAAAGGAGTTATGGGAGGGACAATCATTAGGGTGAATTTTATATTCCATGTTCCTCTTCAGTTTAGGATGTTTTCCTAACAAGACTTTCCTTTCATAGGAAAAAAAAAAACTTTAAGCAACTAATTGCAAAGGACCTAATCAGTAACATTTAATGGACATTATTCAAACTAATCCTTATCTTTTACATTATATCACTAAACTATAGGTGATGTAAGACACAGATAGCTATATTCAATACCATAATAAACAAAATACGTTGTTCATACATTCCAATAAGTACATAACAAATAAATTAGCAAAAGTAAGTAAAAAAAAAAAAAAACTAACAAAATGTCAGAATGTGCAGAGATGTAGGTCAAATTTGAGGTCTCTATGTGTGCTTCCAGTTTCTCTTAAGACTTCATTTACACTGTGTCCCCACAATCCACTTTGCTGTTGGGGAAGGGAACAGAGCAGAAATGTAGAACACAGATACAGGTTCAGGGTCACTGGGGAGACCAGATGAGGGAGAGAACTTATTGGCGGCAGGACAAAGAAGGCTCCTCAGATCCGAAAGGTCTCCTGGGATGGGGCTTGGGTCCATGGGCTCTAAGACCTGCCTTCTCCTCTGGGCTGAAGGTGAGCACAGGGATTACAAATGTTCTCCAGAAGTAAATGTCCAAGCATTCACCTGGGCAGACTGCAGAGGAAGATATCTTCCCTCCCAGAGAAGAAAGGTGTTTTTTATGTCCTGGGAAGGAAAGGCTCATCACACACTGCTGGACCCCATGTTTTCCCACCCACCAGATCTGATGGCAGCAGATTGGATGAGGAGGGTGTTCTTTGACCTGACCTCATCCTTTTTCCCCTGGGAGGCAACACAGTGCCCTGTGTTAATTATCGACAGCTGCCTGGAGTTCTCCTCCATTATCCTTCAAACTGTGGAACATATTTAACACTATTCACACTGTTCTAACACTTCCTAATTTAAACCAGTCCTTTGTTGTTTTTATCACTTTAGAAAATTACAATGTGAAGTATTTCAGAAAGCAATGTTTTCTAAACATGAAGTAAAATCTGTTACATTTGTATCATCGGAGAAAACTTCACAAATGAATTCAAGGAATGCATAAAACTTAAGATTCAGTGTCCTTTAACTTCTCCATGTGAGCATTGTATTGCAATGTGGCATACAAAGCCACATTTAGAGATAGGATGCTTACAAATCTCAGGTAGAGACATAGTACCCTCAGGTGACTCCAGGTTCCCAGAGGGCTCCAGAACTGTTGGAACAAAGAGATTGGACAAATACAAGTCAGTCTGGGATCCAGTAATTTCCTCGCTGAATATTAGGACCTGCTGAATGCTCCCAGGGGGGCACAGCTGGGTTGGGTGGCCTGGAAGCAGGAGCCCACTCCTGTCTGTAGTCAAAGGTGCTTGGGCTGCTTCTCTCAATGCTGTATTTTCCAGGGGCCTTAAATAGGAATGGCAGGACAACTTTCTACTGTTGCAAACATCTAGGGAATCTTTTGTCTTCCTGCTGTTGACTTTGGTGAGTTTGGAAGATAGGGAAGTCCAGAGTGAGAGCTGAACCACACTCTTGTCACCTCCAACAATGACACATGAGATGACTCTTCCTAACACCAGTTCATGGCAGCCTTGCCAGTTCCCACAGGCTCTCCTTTTAATTCAACCTGCTGAAGGGGCAGACATTCAGCATGACAGGAAAATGGAAGTGATAAAATAGACTTCTCATCCTGGAACCATCTTGACTGCCTGCAGATTGTTACTTCTCTTATTTTTCTGTGTACTCACACACACACACCAGCTGCCAGTCTGGTTGCTAATTAGTTTTCCTGTATTCCTTCTGTGTGTGAGGGGGTGGAGATCGGGGTTTATACATACAGATTAAATTCAGCACCTGGGCACTGATTCTGAGCTCTTTTTGCTCCAGGCTACTGCTCCACTCATTGAGTCACTGGCTTTTTATTTTTATTTTTGGTAGTTAGAGATGAATCTCCTGAATTTTCTTGACCCAGCTGGCTTCAGAGCACAGTCCTCATATCTCAGCCTCCTGAGTAACTAGAATTACAGATGTGAGCCCACCAGTAGCCACTATATTTCTTGAAAGAAAATTATGCAAGCCATCTATGTCCTTACTTTCTGTCTCCCCTGGCCCACTAAACACATCATTTTCTTCCCCTTCCTTATCCCTGAATATGTGAATCTTCAAAAGGAATCCTGAGGAGTCAGAAGATGCTGAAACCTGAAAGGTGCAGAAACACTGTCCATCTCTAGGTATGCCTGAATATTTCTGAGTAAGCTGCTCTCAGCAAAACCTGGTTTTCTTGGGTCCCCCTCCAGCAGATGTCATTCTATTCATCAAACCCTGCCTGCCAGGAATGAAAGTTTGCACAGTTCAATTCATTGGTGCATTCTGGGAGCAGAAAACAGAGCAATTCTAAATAATAGGTGGGCAGGAAAAATTTCATAGTTCTTGTAGACATAGCTACACTGAAGTGTCACACATGATATTTGAGTAATCGTGGACTGTGAGGACAATGATAAAAATGTGCATGTGGACCAGTGAGGTCTTGACCACCTCTATCTTCTTAAATACATTTATGGGATTAGCATATTAAGAACAATCACTTAAGGACCCATTTGTCAAGAACTGTTCCATCCTTCTCTATCATGAGATGGTGTGACAACTTGCCTACACAAGATCAGGTCTTTGAGGAATATGACCTTTGCCACATCTATTTGGTATAAACACAGGTGAGATGATATAACAAGAATACCTAGAATTTGAGCCTGGGAATAACAACTCCTTTTTGAGATTATGATAATCTCACCATTTCCTGAAAGCGGTTCCTAGGAATAGCCAGGAAGTTGGGCTAGGAATTCACAAGCTGATAATTGTTTCCAATTTCCATATTGTGCAATAAGCTAAAAAGGACTCAGTCATTTGTTTACACCCTTAGGTAGAACTGTCAATAACTACATACTAATCAGGGCTCACTCACTGTCTGTGGGATTCCTCTGAGGACATTTCCACCAATGTTGCCCACAGTGCCTAGGCCAAAGCCTCTCATAAAGGCCTAAAACCAACCTCCCAAGGCTCAGTCTCTGGGTGAGTTAATCATCATTCAGAAACTATGTTGCACAGTCTATGAGCTATTCCCTTAGTAAGGATATGTATATGATGGTCCAAGTACAAAACAAGCTCCCAAACAGGAAGGTAACAGAATGTAGAACATCTACTAGGACAAAGGAAACCTGTTGTTTGGAGTACATAATATTTTAACCTGTATAGTAAGTTAACAGGAAAGAATGCCACACCAACAAACCCTGATACAAAGAATCAAAAGGATTGAGGAGAAAGGAATCCCATGTTCAGGAATATAAATGGATCTTTACAAGCCCTGCAAGCTCTGACTTTCTACATTGAATGTAAGGTACCAGATAGCCTGAGTTTCTAAGAGCTTAGTGTCTATGCTATTTGGCTCTTTGAGTCTTCTTTTCACTTCTGTATTCTGAGAGCAGCAGTTAGTATAGTACATTTGTCTTCCAGGAGCTCCCTTTCTCTTCATACAGGGCTTAAAGTAGGCAATAGGTACAAGCTGCCATAAAATCAAACCAGTATGAAATAACACCATGTTCCCCCTGCAGTCCTAGATATATGAAGTTCCTAATTCTGAACAAAAAGTATTAATGGGTGAGTTCTAACAACCTCCACTGAATGGTGAACTCAGAGCACTTTTCCTAAAGCAAGTACCATCCAGTACAGTAGCTGCCACCTATTATCCTAGTTATTAAGATGGCTGAGATCTACTGGACCAATCAACTTACAGGCCATGCAGGACAAATAGTGTAAGATACTGGGTCTCAATAGAAGAACCTGGGCCAAGTAGAGACAATGCACCATTGTTGGAAAAGGAGGTATCCTTAACTAGGAAAATGTATTTCTGTGCACAAACCTGGGTAGTAATTGCAACAAAGTGCTTGAATTGTGGCTCATAGGTAGAGAGACTATCAGGTCAAACCTTATTAAAGCCAATAATAAAGCATATACAAATATAAAAACTGTATTTGGATTTCAGTACTAATATCTCTTTTAATATGTGTGTGTATTGTTAAGTGTTTGTGTGTGTATGGGACAGTATTGGTTCTTAAGCTCATTGTATTTGCACTATCCTTCAGTATCCTTTAAGTTTCTCATTCAAGTATGGTGGTGTTGTAGCTCTACTGCTTGAAACATAAAATTCTGGCTTTCTGACAGTTAACTGATCGTGAATGTCTACCATTAGACATTTTTCAATCTGGGTTGGTTTTAAATTATGATCCTCAGATCTCACTCTCTGGAGTAAAGAAGGCTATAAGAGTGAGCCACTGTGGGCTGCTCAGGGTCGCAGTATCAGCTCCTGAGCCTGTGCTGCAGCACTGGCCAGTCAGTGTAGGAACCTTCTCAATAAAGTTGCTTCTTTAATAAAAAAGTGAGCCACTATGCTCAGCCAGCATTCACAAAAAGTCACTTAATCTTTCTGATCCTCAGCTCCTTTCTGTGGAAAGTGAAAAGAATTACTTTGTGGACCTTAGAATCTGGTGTGAGCTATGACTGGGTGCAGGAAGTATAAGTGTCATGTACGTGTGAGCAAAGCCTGATGCTTGCATAAAGCTGCTGATTTTTATATTAAAATGAATTCCAGAAAATGGAAACAAGAGGAAATTTTTGTCTTTTTGTCTTGTTTGTTTATTTATCCATATTTTTTTTCCTTTTTGGGTCTGGTCGTGGGCCTGAACTCTGGGCCTGGGCGCTGTCCCTCAGCTCTTCAGCTCAAGGCTAGCACTCTACCACTTGAGCCACAGTGCCACTTCCAGCTTTTTTCTGCTTATGTGGTGCTGAGGAATCGAACTCAGAGCCTAATGCATGCAAGGCAAGTGCTTTACCACTGAGCCATCTTCCCAGCCCCAATTTATCCATATTTTTGAGGAAGTATAAGAGGACACAGGAATTGAGGGAAAATGGGGAAACAAATGCAGCATTGGTACCCAGTAGATATGATGTTGACAACTTGTGAGCAAGAACAGGGGGGAAAACTGGAAGAGAGCAAAGGAAGTGGTGACATTGTCCAACAAGAAATGTACATTTTACCTAACTTTCAAAATGGTGACCCATTTGTACATTACCTTTACAAAAACAATTTTTAAAACTTTCCAATTCTCTTTAGAGGCCCTCAAGACTAATGCCAACCTATGGAGTGTAGAGGTCAACTTATATGATAAATACAGCCAGAATCTTGGAGAAATTTTGTAACATATATTCCATTCTAAGTACCCAGTTTTCATTAGGGGTGGAGCTGGCACTGGCCCTGAGCCTTTCTGTGCTCAAGGCTAGTGCTCTAGCACTTTAGCTACAGGACCACTTCCAGCCTTTTCTATTGACGTGGTACTGAGGAATGGAATGTAGGATTTCATGCATGCTAATCAAGTATTCTACCACTAAGCCACATTCCCAGCCCACAAAGCTGTTTCTTTTCTTTTTTTTTTTTTGGTCCGGTCGTGGGGCCTGAACTCTGGGCCTGGGCGCTGTCCCTCAGCTCTTCAGCTCAAGGCTAGCGCTCTACCACTTGAGCCATAGCACCACTTCCGTTTTTTTTTCTTTTTGTTTATATGGTGCTGAGGAATCGAACCCAGGGCCTCAGGCATACAAGGCGAACGCTCTACCACTGAGCCACCTTCCCAGCCCCAAAGCTGTTTCTTTTACTTCTTGTTTTCTACCACTTGTCTGGTCATGAAATCTTTCTTAAAGCTGTGGGACAAAGGTCTGTGATATCTTGGCACCCTGTCCCTAGGTAAAATCATAATCAATCTTTGAAATTAATATACTTTATTGTGAGTGTTATTGTTGTGCACGGGTCTGTCAAGCATTTGGCAAATATATTCATTTGCCAGTAGACACATTCAGAATTTTAAATTATCTGATATTTTTAATTCATAAAACTTTAATCACTGTAACCATGAATCATCTGGCACAGCAGGTATAAACAAGGTGGGGGAGTACTTTAAAATAAAACCACAAAACTCATTTTAAGATTTAGGTGCTAAGTGTGTCTAGGTGTTATTACATTTTAAAAAAGTACAATTCAAAATGGTTTGTCTTCATGGCTATAGAGTATTTTCTAAAACCATGTTATTTGAGTTCAAAGGTCTTATGAGTTATTTCAAAATACAAATTAAAGAGGAAAATCACAGAGGAGGTAAATAAATGTATATATATATATATATATATGTGTATATATATATATATATATATATATATGTTAATTTTTTAAAGGGAAAATGAAAATCCTAGATGGCAGACTACAGATAAAGCAATATCAGAGCCCTATATGCTTCAACAAGAACTAAGAAGCTTTAATTGAAAAATCAAGCCAGAAAGTGGATAACAGGCAAAAGCAAGCAGAGTCTACCGCCAACAAAGAAACATCACAATGTGCAATGACTGAGAGGCTTGATGGTGGTGGCCAAAGCTGCGAAGACGGCAATGGCTACAAGAGGTCTGGGGTTTTCACCTCGTGTGTGTTGACCTCCACTGCTCCAGTCTGGTATGTAAACAGGACTGAATAGGATTCTGGGTGCCATTTTCCATTTCTGTAACTGGTCGTTGCCCCGAGTTTGGTCCCTCCTCAAGAGGTGGTGCTCACTCTGTTATCTCCAGTGGGTACTGATGAAAATGCCCCTTAAAGACCAAGATTGCTTTATTCACCTAGTAAAATAATTGCTATAATGTTGGTAGCTTACTTGGATTCCCATTACAGCTGACCACAATGCCCATGGTGATTTCTGCTTGTAATGGAACATGAAATGTGGCCTCTTGAGGAGCGGTATTTTTGAACTCTTCATCTTGTGAACTGACAGGTTCTGGATCTCAGAACAACATGCTGAAAATGGATAATAAATCTCCTAATGGAATAAGTGACTATCCAAAGATCAGTGGCAGTTACATGAGATCAGCCCTGTAGAGTCCTGCCTTCCTTTGGTTTTACTTTGAATTCAGAAGACTATGATAGAGTAGCAATTGGCTGTGGCCACAGCAGGGGCAATTCAGAGAGTTGCATAACATGGAAACCTCAAGAACAGGATATAACAGATATTTCTGAAGAGGGTAGCAAGGGTGTGAGGTATCCCCATTGTTTTGGAGAGGAGGTGAGAAATCACAGAAACAGGACTGTCCAAATGTTTATGAGTATTATACAGAGGCTAAATTCTAGAAATACTGGGTAAAAATGATGACTTCATTTTTGGAAATTGTTTAATGTGCCTATGAAACATGCAAGAACACTTCTACTGTAGGCACTTGGATACATGTGATGGGAGTTTTGAGAGGTTAGAGACACACTTTTGAATTTTCTCCATAGGTTATTTATTTATTTATTATTTATTTTTATTTTGTCAATCATGGGGCTTGAACTCTGGGCCTGGGCTCTCTCCCTGTACTCTTCAGTTCAAGGCCAGAGCTCTCCCACTTGAGCCACAGTGTTACTTCCTTCTTTTTCTGTTTCTGTGGTGCTGATGCATCAAACCCAGGGCCTCATGCATGCCAGGCAAACACTTTACCACTGATCCACCTTCCCAGCCCTCCATGGATTATTTAAATCAAGGAAACTGATATGATCATTCAGAGAAAAATGTAGAAGGGAAAAGAGATGGACAAAACCATCAGCATTATGGCAAGAACAAGAAGGAATAATCTTCAGCGGAGACTGACATGCAAAGAAGAATTATGTTAGTTGTCCAGAAAGGCAAGACCAGCTAGGGTTCTCAAAAAAAAGAAAGAAAGAACAAAAAGTTATTAAAGCGAATTAAAGAAAGTACCCATGGGAGTTCTGTCCCTCTGTAACTTCAAATCATTATAGTTCTCAAAGAAGTCAAATGGAAACATTAGGCTGGGTGTAAGAGCAGACTCATGGTGTCAAAACAACTCAGTTTGTCCCCAAAGTATAGAATTGTTGAAACAAGGGGACCTTTCTGTCTAGTGAAAAGTGAAAGGAGATGTTCAAAGGGGAAAGTTTCTATCATTGAAAAGATAGCATCTTAGAAGGCTGAGATCTGAGGATCATGGTTCAAAGTCAGTTCAGACTTTAATCTTCTGGATCATTGGCTCAGGATGGGGTTGGATTGTGTCAATCCTATGACCAGTATTTTATGTTGCATTTTTATGAGGTTCTGTATCTCTAGCAGGAAGGCCAAGGTTCTTCATGTGACCATTTAGGAAAGTGAGTATTAGGGACTTCTCAAACCTGTGTTTACATCATCTTTGCTGATGCTCCTTTGGCCAAAGCAGGTTAAATGACAAATTGCAAGTCATTGTACAAAGGTGCTCTGAGTATTTGGATACAAAGAAATGTACCATTTCAAAACCATTATGGAAGTGTAATGCAAGAAATATATATTGTATACATTTTTCCTGTATAACTTTGGGTGAAAAAAACTGAATTATAACAGGCATGACTACCACGGTGTTTAAATATGTAAATGAATGAAGTGGAGTACAAATGCTGAGTTAAGTTCTAGGATATCTTTGCATTAAGAGAAAAGTAGTTCATACATCCCTAAGTGTACTTCACTAATAACTAGTTTTAGTGAAGATGTGATATGTTTATTGTTTTAATTATCCAATTATTTTGTGGGAATATTAGTTTTAACTATATATATGTGTGTGTGTGTGTGTGTGTGTCTGTGTGTGTGTGTGTCTCTGTGTGTGTGTGTGTGTATGTGTGTGTGTGTAGATATATATGGTAACCTTAGAAATGAATTGCTTTCATACTATCTAGCTACTGACTAATGGACTGTGGTTTCATCTTAAGTGGATAGTTTAATGTTCTATTTGAGACAGAAAGCATTCTTTTTTCATAAGAAAGCTTTATGCTTTTCCAGCCCATGTATGATGTTTTGAGAAGAAAAATCTGGGGCACAATCACACAGGTTCTTTCCTGACTACCTCATTTGCCTTCTCTACCAGCCATGCTTCCAGTCTCTTCTGTTCATTGTCAAAGGCAAGAAAGAATGCAAGGATTTCTGGTGAGTTACTTTTTATTTCTCACTTTATTTTACATTCCATTTTGGGAACCTAAGAGTGTCCAAGATTGAAGAACAGAAAAACATATTCTGCTTCAGGAACATGTTCCTAAATAGATAAAAATTGATAATAGATTTAGCGAAATATAAAATCAAACTTACAGTTTGCTTCTAGTTTTTCTGATGTGAGAAAAAATAGTCACACTTGTAATATGATTCACTGACAGCAAGGAGATGACATCCCCTGGAAGGTGAATGTTCATTGTCAACTAGTCCAGTATCACATCCCCATGAGTAACATTAAACTATATTAATGAATTTGACGGGAGATGCTGAAATAGTGTGGTCACATACACTTCAAATGTTGGAGAGGACTGAGTAAGCTATAGGTACTTAAATTACTCTCTATACATGCTTCTTGGAATGCTTTGTGGTCTTTGTCGTACTTAAAACTTAAGACTATATTAGATGGTATAGTCTACGGTGTTTCTTGAAATCCCTGTTTTTTTCTAAAGTGTCCTCACAGTATTTTTTTTTGCTCTATTTTCTCTCTTTATTCCATTTCCTACTCATTAGCTTTTTAAAAATTTCTCTTTCTCTCGGGGCTAGGAAGGTGGCTTAGTGGTAGAGTGCTTGCCCTGCATGCATGAGACCCTGGGTTCGATTCCTCAGTACCACATATGCAGAAAAAAAGCCAGAAGTGTTGCTGAGGCTCAACTAGTAGAGTGCTAGCCTTGAGCTGAAGAGCTGAGGGACAGCGCCCAGGCCCAGAATTCAGGCCCCATGACTGACACCCCCCAAAAATTTTTTTTCTCTTTCTCTCTCTTCAGGTCTATTTTTTCTTTCTGTCTCTTTTCCTCTTTCTTTCTTTCAGTCTCTCTTTCATATACCTCTCATCTTTTTCTTTTGTTCAAATTATCTTTCTGGGAACCAGTTTTTCTTACTGTTCAACTTGCCTATGCTAATGTAGCTAACATGTGTGGCAAAATATCCTTAGGAATATACTGGGAGAAATGATTCATGAATCATTTGACACATTTGAATTGTAGTCAGTGAAAAATATACAAAAAACAAATAGCAAGATGCATAGATTATAATAATGTGTGTCTTTTGTTAATGTGTTTCTTATTAATGTTATTTCTAATGTGTGTTTCCAACTAATATCTGTTTTAACATGTTTTCAAACACTTTTAATTTACTTGCTAGGAAAAATAGATACATAAGTCACTTTTATCACTGATAAAATTCAGAACCCAAAATTTGAATTTTCCATATTCCTTTTGAAGGAATATGCTAGTCCAGGAAACAATTGAACTTGTTATGTAGCCTAGGTAGGTAGTCTAATCCTTCTTGAATTTCCCAAGTTCCAGAAGTATAGGTATTTGGCTACTAAACCACTCTTAAATGTACAATTCATTGAAATTGCACATGGCCTCATTGTGTGACCATCCCTTCCATCCGTGTACAGCATTTTTTATCGTCCAAATATGAAGCTATGTAATCATTAAGTATACAGCTCCTATTCCTCTCTCTGTCCCAGTCTCTGGAATCATCATACTTTTTGGCTCTATAAGTTTGTTCATCCTTGAAAGTTCAATAAGGGGAATAATACCATGGTTGCTCCTTTATGACTGGTGTATTTTACTTAGCTTAGTGTATTCAAGGTTCATGCTGCTGTAAAATGTAATAAAATTGTCTTCCTTTCCAATGCATTTATCTATTGTTTTACGTGCTTTTATCTTTTGGTTATTGTGAGTAATTTTAGTGAAGTGATTCTTTGGTGCCAGAGATGCACCAAAGTTCATATTTTCACATCCTTTTCAGCAGTTGTTAGACTTTGGATTTTTGTTGTTGTTGCTTAAAACTATGAACATATTAACAGTGTGAAGAATCTATTTCATTGTAATTTTGATTTGAATTTTTCTCATTAATATTGATATTGAACTTCTTTTTATATTTTAATCAACTATATGTATATATTCTTTTTAGGAATGTCTCTTCAGTCTTTTTTTCCCATTTCAAAATCAGATTGGTGTTGGGGATTAATTATAGGACTTCATTTTATATTTTCTAATTCTTTTCATTTAGTAATCTATTTAAAGATATATGCAAATATTTTCTCATATAACATGTTTTTTCTTCTTTGTTGATCATGCCTTTTGGTGCACAAAATTTCAATTGAATGTACTTAGTCTTGTTTGTCTTTGGATCAATCACTTTTGGTGTCCTATCCAAGAAGTCAAATGTAATCTCATGATCCTTTCTTACCATCTTGTCTTCTTTTCCTCCTTTCCCTTTCTTTTTCTCTCCTCGCCACTCCTTTCTTGTCTCCTATTCTTCCTTCTTTTCCCTATCCTTTTGCTTCCTTTCCCCCTCCCTTCATCCATTTTCTTTTCTCTGTATGTCTGAGATGAGCACTTGCTGTGTTACCATAATTGGTGTCTAATTTCAAAACTCATGTGACACACCTATCTCAGCCTCACCATGCCTTTCTTGTGCTAGGACTGAAGCTTGAACTCACAGGCCTCATTCACTATTGGTACTGTCACTTGAGCCTTGCTTCCAGCCTGTTTATTAGCTGATTAATTTGTCTACCCATGTTGGCTTCCAGACCCCAGCCTCCTTAGTAGCTAGGATAGGATTACAGTTTTGAGCCAGAAGTACTTATTTTACTTTGGTTTCTCTTATCTGACTATTTAACACTAACAGTGAATTGGATACTACAATAAAACAAGATTATTGTTATTAGTGTATGTAGAATTTATATTCAACCTAAACTCAAAATATTTCATGTTTCAAATTGAGTGTTATATTTTATTTCTAATTATTGTAACTGTTCTTGTAACTATGGTAGATTTTCTTCAGTAAGCAAATAGTTTAGGCTAACACAACTCCATGGAGAACTGTTTTCTAAATAATTTAATTTATTATAGAGGAGATGTACAGAGAAATTACAGTTACATGAGTCAGGTAATGAGGACATTTCCTTTTGTTCAATGTCTTGTGTTCACTCTCTCCCAAGCACTTCCCCCCATTTTTACTCACAAGTTATATAGTTTATTTTCATCAGTGTTGAATGACCTCCACTGATGCACTTTTTCATCCTATTTCCATCCATTTCTTTGGCTTTCCTCCACCCTTCAGAAGATACCCTTGTGAATATAACATACATAATTAAAAACATATGTTTTTATTTCAAAGATGAAATAAGAAAATGTATTTATCACAGCTTTATTTCTCATATTGATTTCTAGAAAGTTTGTCCTGGGATTTACTTTCAATGTGTCTCTCTTGGTAAATGTAACACCACAGTACTTTATAAATAGCAATTAGGTTAAGATAATGCCATCCATTTATGTGTTCCTATTCACTTTTTTTTTTTTTTGTCAGTCATGGCCTTGAACTCTGGGCTTGGTGCTGTCCCTGCACTCTTCAGCTCAAGGCGAGCACTCTACCGCTTGAGCCACAGCACCACTTCCTGTTTTCTAGTGGTTTATTGGAGATATGAGTTTCACAGACTTTCCTGCCCGGGCTGGCTTTGAACCGCAATCCTCAGATCTCAGCCTCCTGAGTAGCTAGGATTACAGGCGTGAGCCACCAGCACCCGGCTCCTGCTCACTTTTTGTCTGGCTGTTCTATCAGTACAAGGATTAGTTCTCCAGTAGTAAAGGTAGATTAAAAAAATTGTATGGCCTTTTAAACGTGTCCTTGGAGACTTTGCTTTTCAGCATAAAACTTTTACTATTGAGATATATGACCTGTTCATTATCAATGGTCTGTGGTGTGGTCATACAATTTCTGCTGATGCTTATTCCATTTCATATTATCATTACTTGCATTGTTCATTACTGATTTTGCTTATGTTATCTTTGTATTTATTTATTTTTATATTTAGTGTATGTCTCTTTTGATACATATCATAGGGAAACCATATTATTAATGACTAAGTTAAAATAGAAGCATACATTTCTACTTTGATATTTCCTTCTCCCATTGTATAGATTACAACACAGAAAGCTCTAGATATTTTATGTAAAACAAAAGCATACATACAGGAAAATGAAATTCCAGACTTGGTGTTCTCATGATTACTTGATGTAAATGTACCCTTATAAAAGCTGTTGTCATTTGATGATGTAGCTGTGGACTTCAGCTGGGAGGAGTGGCAGGACCTGGAGATTGCTCAGAGTACCTGGTATGGGGATATAATGATGGAGATCTACAGTAACCTGGTGTTCTTGGGTGATCAAAAGTCACATTAACTTGCTAGGGTCAAGTGGTTCATTTTTAGTATATATGTGAATATTTATCAAACTTTCAATTCTATTAGACATGAGTCCAGTCTGTAAGAAGTTTAATTTCTTTCTAAAGACAACTTCAACTTGATGATATAACTCCTGAGGCAATTTTATTCTCATTCTTCAAGAATACGAACCAGCAGGTTGACACAAGTTCTAAACTATGTTCCACGGACAGGAGACTGTCTTCCCAAACCTGAGGTAATTTTTGTATGTTGATTACAATCTAGGACAGAATGTATATCACTATTGGAGGTATGCTTTGTAAATCACCAATTTAAAGTGGGTATTTATAATCCAAACCTGGCACTGGGTACAGTTTTTAATACCTGTAATCCTAGCTATTCTGGTGGCTGAAATCTGAGGATTTTGGTTTGGAGCCAGCAATGGCCAAAAATTCCACATAAGACTCTTATCTCCAATTACTATTCAAAAACTGGAAATGGGCCGAGTGCCAGTGGCTCATGGTTGTAATCCTAGCTACTCAGGAGGCTGAGATCTGAGGTTTGTGGTTCAAAGCCAACCTGGGCAGGAAAGTCTGTGAAATTCTCATTTACAATAAACTGCTATAAAACCAGAAGCAGTGCTGTGACTCAAATGGTAGAGCACTAGCCTTGAGCTGAAGCACTGAGGGAGAATTCCCAGGCTCAGAGTACAAGACCCACAAACATTAAAAGAAAAAAAACAAAACTGGAGTAGAACTGGGACTCAAAACTGGTAGAATGCTAGCCTTGAATGAAAGAGCTGATTTCAATCCACACAACCAGCAAAATAGATCCAAGTCTGGGAGCCAAGGAGCCAGTGAGCAATGAGAAATATGATTTAGGAACAACATTCTGAACAGGATATCTGAGATCTTAGACCAATGATTACCCAGCATGAGCAACGGTTCTCCACTACTTCTTATTAACAGGGCACTGTGTTCCTAAGTCTAAATTGATTGTCATTTGGAGCAAGGTGCAGAACCATGGATAGGAGTAGCCTCAGACAAGAATTTCACAGGTGAGTTAATTCATCTGGGATAGTGATGTTGGAGCCTGAGCCCAGTTGATAAGTTCATCTTGTGCTATACTGAGCAATAATGTTCCTAATTCCCCTGAGTCCTGTTTGTGGGAGAGAACTAGGTGATCCTTTATCTCAAACACTTATGAATTAATACTTTATATGGAGACATACTGAACTCTGTGTGGCAGTAGAGTTCAAGTTAGGAATTCTCTTTCTTTTTGTGGAAATCATACTGAAACAAAAGAAAGAAAATTCAAATGTAGAAAATGAGATTTCATTTTCTTTGAAGCTAGGACTATGCAGGTATAGTAATTGAGTACACCAGAGCTGCTCTCATATGATAAGGAAAGTAGCAATTGGTGATGCACTGAGACTGAGAGTTAGACCAATGCTTTTAGTCTACAGAGAATGATTGAGTAGGAGGTGAGCTGGCATATTTTTGGTCTTCCATGGTTGTGAGGGGATGGAATGCCAGAAAAGGAAATCTGAAGAGACTTTGTCTAAGATGGAGAGAAATGAATTTTAAAATTCCCACAGATACCCAAAGTAATTCTTATTGAGAATTTAGAATTGAAGAGATGTAATTATAAATCCTTGCTCTCAGGAAACATTACTGCTTAAGCAAAAGCTAAAGGGATGTCTAAAACATCCTATGTTCTCCAAATCTACAAAATCAGAGAAGTCCAATGAGCATAAGCAATGTACAAAAGCTGCCTCTCAGAAGTCAGACCTGACTTTCCAACCTCAAACACCCACAGAAGAGAAACCCTATGAAAATGAGGAATGTAAGAAATTTTCCACCCATAAGTCAGCTCTTAGCACGCATCAGAGAACTGACACAGAAGAGAAACCTCTGAATGTGGCTTAGACACTTGGCCAAGCTTTCTGGGGCCCTGAAGCCCCCACACAGGCCCCTTGGCCTGAACAGCAGAATCTAAGCCTCTGGATTGGCCACTCACCTGGGTAGGAATGAATTACCCAGTGTTGGATGGGCAGAAGTTACAGCACTTGATTAGGAGAAAGTTACCTTGGTGGTCCTCTGGCGACTCCATTGTAGGACCATGGGCTAAGGCCCAGAGCAGCTGGTCAGTACCCTGTCTGAAGTGGAGGGGGAACATATCTACTGGGGAACCTATCCCAGGTTTTGTGCACCAAATGTAAGAATCTGTCATGACCATCACAGGGGACCACAGGGATGCAGGCACAGGAGAAAGATTATTATAAGGTTTATTAGAGGGGCTATATCTGTTGTAAGGTAAATCATCCAAAAGCCACATTTTAAAAAATAGAGTATTGGAGTCTTTATTATACAGTGAACAGGCTGCAGGCCGCCAGTTGTTACAAAGGCCTACAGCACGCAAATACACATAACCCAGCTAGGAAACATGCTAAAGAGGAAAGTAATAACAAGAACAACACCAACAAGCCAATTCAGCTCCAATGGAGAGCTGAATTGGGACTCCATGATGACGGGAGATAAGCCAGGAGACAGGACACATGACAGGATCACAGAGACACAAGTGTCATGGAGTCCAGCGGCTAGGCTGGTCCAGGCCTAAAATATGTTGGCACAGAGGGCAGATCCTCAGAAAATTCCCAGTCCCTGATTCAGTAACCTATCAGCCAAGTGCCTGTCCCTGCCTCCAGGGGTCTGAGCATGTCTATTACTTGCTAGGCAGGCGATGGGGGTGGGGGAGGGGTCCTTTCCCCAGCATGAAGATAAGATGCCAGACCCTACCATCCACCATGTGGCCGATATGGCACTGGCCAGACTTGGCCTCCTTACTTCATATCTCCTCAGGAAAGAGAGCAGTTGGCATCTGCCCCTATCCAGGTTGCAGGAGCGTATAGGGGAGAAAGTGAGAGCTGAAGTGAGGTAAGTGCTTGCTAGGTAGGTCTGAGTGAAGGGATGGAGTGGCTAGCTGCTTGGAAGGAATTCAAGGGCAGGGAGTGAAGTGGATTCTGAGATGGGGCCCAAGCTGGTATCATTCCATTTTGAGCTTTGCCTTTTTTTTAAGAATTTTAGACTTGATAGGCCTAGTTCCTGGAATGAAGAAAATGCATCTGGTCCCCCTCCCCTTAACAACCTAACCCACTCTTGATTGTTCAGTTAAAGACTGACCCATAAGGGGCTGGGAAGGTGGCTCAGTGGTAGAGCGCTTGCCTTGCATGCCTGAGGCCCTGGGTTTGATTCCTCAGCACCACATAAGCAAAAAGAAAAAAGCCGGAAGTGGCACTGTGGCTAGCCTTGAGCTGAAGAGCTGAGGTACAGTGCCCAGGCCCAGAGTTCAGGCCTCACGACCGGACCAAAAAAAAAAAAAAGACTGACCCATAAAACAGGTTGTAATCTGGCTCCAACTGGCAAGCATCACATGCTTATGGTAAACCCTTACTTTTGCACATGCTTACAGTAAACTCTGCTTATTGGCCACCTGTGTGGTCTGGTATGATTGTACAATCCTTTGTGTGTGTTACAATTCCGTTAGTCAGCTGTTCATGACCAGACTCAACCTCATGGATTTTGCCTTTAAAAACCAAAGAATGGGGGCCGCTTGGGGTTGCAGTATCAGCTCCTGCAGTTGCTTCAGCCCTGACTGGTCCGTGTAGGAACCTTCTCAATAAAGTTGCTTCTTTGTTAACAACTTCCTTGTGGTGGGCTCTGTCACTCTGGATGATTAGGTGGGCTTGCCTGCCTGAGTAGGCCTCCTACTATAGGAGGCCCCGGGTCTAGGTTGAGCTGAGGACCAAATGTGTGGATAATACTAACAGATACCAGTTATGCATTTTCCTGAATTGTTAGTGGCAAGAGATATTTTTGCCAAGCTTACTCCTGCAGATGACTAAGATTTAAGACAAACTTTTAAGCAAATTACCTTAGCTTGGCAACATTTTTCCAGGGTCAGCTGCTTGTGACCAGGCTCAATCTCATACTAGCATATTAAATACTTCTATTGAAGAATGCTTGGTGGGGATTCCCTGGAGCCCATCCAGTAACTGACTCTACTTTTTGTCCCAATTGTCTAGAGCATTTTACATATCAATTGACCTTTGAATACCTTCACTTGGCTGAAGGTACTCTCTCTACTCACCTGGCAACCTGACTTTCTTTTGCCAATTTTAGCAGGGAGCACTTTACAATTTTTAAACTGCTAAGATTAGCTAGTTGTTTTGAACCAGGTCCTCAGCTTCCGGTACACTCTCAACTGCCTCCTGGCAGAGTAGGACACAGCACATAGCAGGATCTGGTGTCCCCCATAGAGAACACACAAGACCAAACACAACAAGAGGCTCAAGACCAAGACAAACACAGAAAAAAGCCAGCTAAGGTCAGGCAAACCCCAACACAAACATATCCAGAATTTTCTTCTGTATGAGAGCACTTTTGGTGGGACTTGATCCACAGATCTTCCCACTAGAGGCTGCAGAATTCTCCACAGAATGAGAGTCTGTTGAGTGAGTGACTCCCACTCAGGGCCACCAAAACATCTCAGCACCCATTAATGGGAGAGCACATCACCCAATACCACTTCAGTTTACAGATGGACTGTGTGGTCTCAGGTTTCAGAAAAATACATAAAATATAGGACAAAGAAACAGTTCCAGAAGATTTCTTTTTTAATTTTTTTTGGGTGGTCTGGTCATGGGGCCTGAAATCTGGGTCTGGGCGCTGTCCCTCAGCTCTTCAGCTCAAGGCTAGTGCTCTACCACTTGAGCCACAGCACCACTTCTGGCTTTTTCCTTTTTGCTTATGTGGTGCTGAGGAATCGAACCCAGGGCCTCATGCATGCAAGGCAAATGCTCTACCACTGAGCCACCTTCCCAGCCCCTTCCAGAAGATTTCTAAGCCACTCCAAATAGATGTTTGGATGAAATTTCAAGAATTGATGAGTTGGCTGTCAGAGTGGTGGAAAGACTACTGGGCCCTGGAACTTCACAGGGGGGCATATCTCTCCTATATGGGTTTCCTTCCCTTGGCAGCTGACCCACCAAGACCATCTGCCAGTGGCTTCAAGGAACCCAGATGCCCTCCTTGGCACTGGGATCCCCAATGAGACCCCATTTTTTGTAAGGTGAAATGATCCCAGAAGGCATATTTTGGAAGATGGGATATTGGAGTCTTTATTACACCACTAGCAGTCAGCAGGCAGCCCATTGTTATGACGGCCTACAGGCCCCAAAATACACATAACATGGCTAGGAAATAGGCCAGAGAGAAATGAAAAAAAAAAAAACAAAACAATACCAACAAACCATTCACCTCCCATGGAGAGCTGAATTGGGATACCATGATGACTGGAGATGAGCCAGGAGACGGGACACAGGACACAATCATGGAGACACATGCGGTATGGCCTAAAGAAGGTTCTAATAGGGGGCAGGCCCAACAGAAATTCCTAGTTCCAGGCTGACAGGTTCAGTAACCTATACCTATCAGCCAAGTGCCTGCCCCTGCCTCCAAGGATCATCTGGACAAGCCTTCTCACAGGAGATGGGGCATTTCCAAAAACAGAGAATAGTGTCTCAAGGTGTAGAGTGAAGGACTAAGCTAATTCTATTCTAAAAGCAAGCCATCATTTCCTGTAAAACTGGCCTCAGGTTGAACTTAAGGGACAAAACAGTTATTGGAAAAACCAGCTCTCGAAAAGTTATCAGAAAGCCCGCAATTGAAACTGCAATTATACCCCTAGCAACCATCAGTTAGACAAGGGTTGAGAAACACAACCCCAGTTACTGGAAAATGGGCGGGATGGTCAGATTCCTGGTAGAAGAGGCTGTAGAGTCAGGGCCACCTAACCCAACCACAGGAGCCACCTTAAACAGTGAACTCCTGGCCACAACTGATAAACAGTTTAAAAATATATTGTTGCCTGCATTCCTGTGGTCAGTATTATGTATCCCAACTAATGATCTGCTTGCTATGTATGATTTAAGGAATCCTATAACTACTAAGTTGGAAAGCCCCTACCTTTACTGAAAATGATTATACCCCTAAGCAATGAGCCTACCCTGAAATTTGCTCTCAAAATGCTAACCAATTATGTAGAAACTCACAAACCTTAAACTCCCTCCTATATGCTGGAAACCCTATAACAACCCTGCTGAACATGTGGTCGGGGCTCACAACTCTGACACACTACATCATTGACAATTGTGAGTCCAGGCTCAAGCTTGCAAATAAACAACTCTTTTGCCGTTTGCATTGGTTGTGGTCTCTGGGGGTCGCTTGGGGGTCTCGAGTTCGAGTCTAATATAGAGTACCACCGTTGAGTGGAAAATATCAAGGAGAGACCTCAAATTCTGAGTTCAATCTCCAGTATTGGCAACAACAACAACAATAATAATAATAATAAATATGTTACCAGCTGAACTCCTTTGAATAAATGGGATGTTGTGATTCATACATATAATTCCAGCTATATGAGAGGCCTAAGTAGGAGTACTTCAGTCTGTGAGCCAGCCCTTTTTTATAGAACACAGTTTATAGAAGACAGATGGGAAAGTGAATGACTCCCAAATGGCCATGTGTGTGTTTATGTGTGTATTTTTGCCTGTGTCTATGTGTACGTTTCTGTGTCTGTCAGTATGGTGTAAAAATAGAAGAGCCAAGGCTACATGTGACTGCCAATCGCCCTATTTTTTGCTAAGGTTCTATAGAACAGGCAGTGGAGTGAACAGGGTGACTGGTAGGAATAAGCTAGCAATAGCAAATCTTGCTATGTATATCCACTGTCTTTTTCTTATAGATGTAGACATGGCCAGGACTTAAAGACTCTGTTGGAAAACAATAAAATAAATATTGGAATTATGGTAGACCTAGGAAGCCTGAGGTGAGACTCTGAGTGAAACCTCTTTTTCCTAAAGAGAAAAGACTCCTTCAGCTTGCCCCTGAGGGCTCATGCTTTTATTCTTAGCTTCTCCGGAGGCCAAGATTTGAGAATCTTGGTTTGAAGCTAGCCTTGGCAGAAAAGTTAATTGACCACCTAAAAATTGTGAAGTGGAGCTGTAGCTCAAGTGGTAGAGTGCTAGTGTTAGTTAAAAAAATAGCCGGAAGCTGGGTGCCGGTGGCTCACACCTGTAATCCTAGCTACTCAGGAGGCTGAGATCTGAGGATTGCGGTTCAAAGCCTGCACAGGCAGGAAAGTCAGTGAAACTCTTATCTCTAATAAACCACCAGTAAAACTGGAAGTGGCACTGTAGCTCAAGTGGTAGAGCGCTAGCCTTGAGCTGAAGAGCTGAGGGACAGCGCTCAGGCCCAGAGTTCAAGGCCCAAGGCTGGCAAAAAATAAAAAATAGCCGGGGGGTCTGGGAAGGTGGCTCAGTGGTAGAGCCCTTGCCTTTCATGAATGAGGCCCTGGGTTCTATTCCTCAGCACCACATAAGAGGGAAAAAAAACCAGAAGTGGCACTGTGGCTCAAGTAGTAGAGCGCTAGCCTTGAGCTGAAGAGCTGAGGGACAGCACCCAGGCCCAGAGTTTAGGCCCATGACCAGGCACTCCTTCCCCCAAAAATAGCCTGGTTCCAGTGGCTCAAGCCTATAATCCTAGCTATTCAGGAGGCTGAGATCTAAAGATCAGGGTTCAAAGCCAGCCTGGGAAGGAAAGTCCATGAAATTCTTATCTACAATAAACCACTAGAAAACTGGAAGTGGTGCAGTGGCTCATGCAATAGAGCACTGGCTTTGAGCTGAAGAGTCCAGGGACAGCATTCAAGCCCAGAGTTCAAGTCCTATGACCACCACCACCAACAACAAAAAAGATAAAAGGTCAAGGATGACACTCAGGTCCTGAGTTTGGCACAAGAAAGAAAGAGTTCTTTATGAACAATTTCTTTTAATTCAAGCAAACAGTTCAGGCCTTATTAGGGATGACTGGGTTATATAGGATTTGGATTCCTGGTCTTGGTTTACTAAGCACTTCCTGAGGTTACACAAACATGTTTCTAAACTCCTACAGGATGTATTTAATTACTTAACCCTATAATGGCATCCATTTTGGTTCTAGGAATTCCAAACTTAGTTAATATTTGTGTGTATGTATAGATGGAAATGTTTTATTCTAACATTCCATAAAATATTTGATCCTCTACATTATTTTCAAAAGGGTTAAAGAAGTTCCTTCTTTTTCTTTTTTCTGGTCATGGGGCTTGAACTCTGCACATCGGCACTGTACTTCAGCTCTTCATCTCAAGGCAAGTGCTCTACTGCTTGAGCCACAGCACCACCTTCAGTTTTCTGGTGGTTAATTGGAGATAAGAGTCTCACAAACCTTTGTGTCTGGGCTGGCTTTGAACCATGATACTCAGTTCTCAGCCTCATGAGTAGCTAGGATTACAGGCATGAACCATTGGTCCCCGACAGTAATTTATTTTGTAAAAGCCATTTTTCATGAGCCCAACCTCTAAAAGTATTATTCTTTTATTCACCAAAAATAAGAATTCTAACTGTGCACTGTGCAGTATTAAAGCCATCCTCTGAGACATTTAAAATTTTTTATTTTATTTATTATTTTTTGGGGTCCGGTCGTGGGGCCTGAACTCTGGGCCTGGGCACGGTCCCTCAGCTCTTCAGGTCAGGGCTAGCCCTCAACACTTGAGCCACAGCGCCACTGCCGGTTTTTTCTTTTTGCTTATGTGGTGCTGAGGAATTGAACCCAGGGCCTCAGGCATGCAAGGCAAGCGCTCTACCACTGAGCCACCTTCTCAGCCCTCTGAGACATTTAAAATTTTTTAAACAAAAATGGATAAAATGTAATAGTATGTGGTGAGATCTTCTGGGTAGCTAATTTTCCCTTTTTTATTTTCTGAATTTGATTTTTTAAAGTAGTATGGACATGCTCCACAATGCCCTGTCCTTGTGGATTATAGGGGATACCCATGGTAAGAGTAATATGTAGTTGTGAGCAAAATGTTTTAAAGTCTTGAGAAATACAAGTAGGACCATTATTAGTTTTAATTTGTAGGGGCAATTCCATAAATGCAATAGCTCAAATAAATGTTTAGTAACATCTCTATAAGCCTTTCCTATGAGATAGGAGGCAAGAAGTAATCTAGAGTAAGTATCTAAAGAAACATGAATATAGGACAAGTAGCCAAAAGAGGGAACATGAGTCACATCCATTTGCCATAGCTGCCCCTGCAGAAGACCCTGTGGGTTAACCCCAACGGTGTGGGAAGCATGTGCAAGTGGATAACGGGCACATTGGCAAACTATTGCACAGGCTTGTTTATGAGTTAATCTAAACTGCTTACAAAGGGCAGCTGCATTTTGATGAAATTTTTGATGGGCCTCAAGTGCTGCATCAACAGGGGATTGAATAAGTATCACAAACTGAGTTAATTTATCAGCAAGGGCATTGCCAAATGTTAAAGATCCAGGTAAAAGAGAATCAGAGCATACATGGCAAATAAATACAGGAGTTGCATACCATAAAAGTTGCTGTTGGAGGGTAGTAAAAAGATGGAACAATTCCTCATTTGAGGTGGGAATAATGGCATCACAAATGTGTTGTATATCAGAAACAACATACTGACAATCTGAGTACAAATTTATAGCAAAAGGGTACTGTTGTAAAGCCAAAGTATCAGAAAACACCTCCACCCTTTGTGCAAAAGTGTTATTATATTGTACCTGTATGGTGGAAGTGTGACGTGGGGATTACAATACGAGCTCCACCTTTTTATTTTTAGACCCATCAATAAACATCTTGGGGACATTAGCAATGGGCTTAGAATAAATAAAGGAAGGGCTGGGGAAATGGCTCAGTGGTAGAGTGCTTGACTTGCATGCATGAGGCTCTGGTTCAATTCCTCAGCACCACATAAGCAGAAAAAGTTGGAAGTGGCACTGTGGCTTAAGTGGTAGAGCACTAATCTTGAGCTGATGAGCTGAGGAACAGTGCTCAGGCCCGAGTTTAGGCCCCATGACAGACAAAAAAAAGAATAAATAAAGGAGCAGGCAGTAATAAAATGATCTCAGCAAAATGTAATGGTGATGTAGGCACGTGAAAAAGTACTTGCCCAGAAAAATTGGCCATAGCAATTTGTCATTTTAAGGAGGTCTGTAATAGGCTATTAAACTCCATTCTAGTTATGTGCTAGCCCAAGGCATTAGGCTCACGCCCAGTCAATTGAATAAAATGCCTATGTCCCTTAGAAATAAGTAAGGAAATTGAAGCAATTAAAGGGTTAATAAAATTTATGGAATGCAAGTCCAAAAATATCCATTTAATTGGAGTATCCTGCCAAAGCACAGCAATAGGGAATTTACTAGGATTTAAAATATATAAAACAATTGTTTAGATCTATGTGCACAAGTGGGCCTCACCAACTGTACATTTAACAACTTTTTTTAAAGTTGGGTGTGGTACTTGGAAGTCTTTCTGGGTGCTGTCCCTGAGCTCTTCAGCTCAAAGCTAGTGCTTGAGCCACAGCGACACTTCCAGCTTTTGTTTGCTTATGTGGTGCTGAGGAATCGAACCCAGGGCTTCATGAATGCAAGGCAAGCACTCTACCACTGATCCACATTCCCAGCCCCCATTTGACAACTTTTAGGGCTTTAACAGCTTTAGGCATTGGGGAGGCTGAGTTAGAGTCATCCTGTAAAATCTGAAAAAGAGATTGTAACTGCTTTGAATTAATTTGTAATGAGGGGAGAATCCAATTGATGTCCCCCAATAAATTTTGAAAATCACTCAGTGTTTGTAATTGCTCAGTCCTTATTTTTAGTTCTTGGAGAGTAACTTTGCTGTGGAAAATGTGATACCCTAGATATGAAAGAGGATGTTGTCTCTGAACTTTTCAGGGGCCATAATCAGTTTGTACAGCCATAAAGACTGTTGCATATATTAAAAAATAAGATCAGCTTGTTTTTTATTTGATACTCCAATCAGGATATCATACATGTAATGGATTATATAGGCAGAGGGGTACTTTTTACATGGGCTGTATGGCTTTGTCCACATAGGGTTGGCATTCCATGGGGCTGTTGGCCATTTTCTGGGGCAGCACTGTCCATTTATATTTGTCATAGGGCTTAATCATATTGATGTTGAGAACAGAAAAAGCAAATATTTTCCCATTCCCTGTATAAAGAAGTATGGTTAAAATAATAAAAAAAAACAACAATCCTTTCAATCCAATACCATAGAGAAAAAGATAATGGAATAGCTGTTGGTGAGGGCAAGCCAGGTTGCAAGGCACCTATAGGAAACAGCTTTATTATTCTCTCACAAGTCCTGAAGAAGTCTCCATTTCCCTGGTTTTTTAAAAAATAATAAAGACAGGGATATTTCAGGAACTAGTGGAAGGTTTAATGGGGCCTTGTGACAATGGTTTATGAACTAGACCCTTGGCAGCTTTAAGTTTTTTAGTTTTTTAGGCAAGGGCCACTCAATGACCCATAGAGGTGTTCAGGTCTTTCAACGTATAGGTTTTGTATGTAGAGCTGCCATTATCAGTGTGGCCCTGTGGAAAACCTAAGCCCTGTCTGTCTGGGTTTGCAACAGGCTGGTAAGGTTTGAACCTTCCTTTCCCTCGTGGAACATTTTATCATACCCTTGATTAAGCATTTGTTGAGCAACAACTGGGCTGGGACTGTTGATGGAAGCACCCATCAGAGACAACTCGTTCTGGCCCCACAGATTTACTGGAAGATCAGGCAAAACAAAGGGCTGAAAGACACCCAGATGACCTTCCTTGGTCAGCCACCACAGCATGGCAGAACCTTTTTGAGTAACTTTGGACATGCCTGTACCCTGCAGCAGGGCGAGGCTATCTTCTTTTAGCCAGGAGGGAGGCCATTGTAGGCCAGATATAACAGAAACATTAGCTCCAGTGCCAATTAGGCCTGTAAAAAGCTTCCCTCCTATGTAGAGTTCTAACTTAAGTTGCTCTTGTCCAATTTTTGAAGTGAAAGGCCTTATCTGTGGAGCCAAAGCCTCTATCTTCCCTGTTAGGTTGAAGAGACTTATTAGAAGGAGAAACTAAAGAAAGCAAAATCAATTGAGCAATGGAAGTATGAGCAGGAACAAGCAAGCTTCCTTTTTTTTAAGCCATCCATAATTTTAATCTCTCTGATATAATTATTATCAATACACCAGGGTAAACAATCAGTCCTTTTATAGTCCAGCTAGACTTGCTCAACACCTGTCCCAGGTAGCAAAGGTCCCCGACCCCTTTAGGAATGGCAACTGGAGTTCTCCCCCCAAATACAGCCTCTGTTGTTTGTCTCCATCTTGTAAAACAGGAAAATGTTGGAAATCCCCAGTATCCTCACACCACATCTTAAGCAGTCAGTGTAGATGATTGTACTGCGGACATAGGAGTCTGAATTAAGATCAGGTGGTAATTGCCTTCCCCTTTATCATAGGGAAAGTAGCTCTCACAGGGATAGGCATAGGAGTGGTTGTGGCCTTGGAGGATTTTTGTCTTTTTTTCTAGGTTGTGGGGCTTGAACTCTGGGTTTGGGCACTGTCTCTGTGCTCTTCAGCTCAAGGTGAGCACTCTACCACTTGAGCCAAAGCACCACTTCTGGTTTTCTAGTAGTTTATTGGAGATAAGAGTCTCACGGATTTTCCTGCCCAGGCTGGCTTTGAACCATGATCCTCAGATCTCAGCCTCCTGAGTAGCTAGGATTACAGGTGTGAGCCACTGGCACCTGGCTGTTTGTCTTCTTTACAGAGTGTCAAAAATCTGAACCAGATTTCTAATGTTTCTAACACTCCCACAGTAGGGCTGACAATCCTCTCTCTCCACATCTGATGTACAAAGGAGGGTCTCTTTATTCTTCTCCTCAGACAAGGATTTTATAGAAATAATTTCAATCTGGTGATTGGGACCAAGACTCTCTCGAATTATATTGCAAACAGAAAATGTCTGAGGAGGGATAGCATGTTTTCCTCTGATTTTTATATGGTTTTTAAAATTCTTGATCTACCTTTTGCCATATAGCCAAATCCACTGTTCCCTCTTTGGGAAACCATGGGCAGAGATCATCCACAACCTCAAAAGATTCCTCTAGTCCATTTGAATTAATCTTGCAGCCTTTTTGCCTCACATGGGCCAAGAAGGCCATCACAGTCCCCTTTCTTTGCTGTGTTTCATGGACTTTCCTGCCCAGGCTGGCATTGAAGTGGGATCTTCAGGTCTCAGCCTCCTGAGTAGTTATGATTACAGGCGTGAGTCACCACTGCCTGGCTTTGTTCTGCTTTCTAATTTTTTTTTGTAAATATGATGTTCAGAATAGTCATAGTTACATAGTCATGTAGTGTACATTTCTTTTTGAACTGTGCTATTATTTTTTTATTTATATTAGGTGTGCAAATTAGTTTCATTTAGCTATTTCAAAATACACGTATTTACTTTAATCAGATTAACTCATTCTGTGGTCATCTCTTCACTTGTTCACACCCTCCTTTCCCACTTCTATTATTCAAATAATTTCAGTGAGTTCCTGTATGCAGTCTTCATACTTTAGAATCCTGTATATCAGTGTTATAATCCTGTATATCAGTGTATATCAGTATATCTGTCATTCCTTTTCCTTCTATTACTCCCCTTGGCATCCTGAGATATATTGGATATTATAATTTTGGGTTAAGGATGTGATTATACACACACACACACACACACACACACACACACACACACAGAGGAATGCATATGTATATTTTTAGGACTCCATTCCATATTTTTTTTGGTTGTGGGGCTTGAACTCTGGGCCTGGTTGCTGTAGCTGAACTCTTCACCTCAAGGCAAGCACTCTACTACTTGAGCCACAGTGCCACTTCTGGTTTTCTGGTGCTTACTTGGAATAAGAGTCTCAAGGAAGCTGGGCATCCATGGCTCACACCTGTAATCTTATCTACTTAGGAGGCTGAGATCTGAGGATTGCAGGAAGCTGCAGCGAGCTGGATCTGGGAACAATGGAAAGATGACTTCTGAGCAGACAGTGAGGGGACTAGAGATCGGATTTTTACATAATTGGCTAATGCCTGTCTCTTTTTTTTGCCAGTACCTGAGCTAGAACTCAGGTTTGTGCTTCTTCAGTTTCCTCTCTCATAGCTGTCTCTCTAGTCCCTGAGCCATGCCTCCCACTCAGCTTTTTGCTGGTTAATTGAAGCTAAATTCTTGTAGTCTTTTTGGCCCCCTCTAGCTTTTTTGATCTTTCAGATCAAAAGCTTTCCACATTTGTAATATTTTAAAGATTTCTCCCCTGTGTGTCCTATGAACTTGGATCCATGAATATTTGGTAAAGAAGGACTTTCCTCATTTGTTACATTAGTATTTTCTTGCCTGTGTCTGTTCTCTGATGCTGTGTCTTCCGGTTGAAGGACTCCACATCTGCTATATCTTAAGGTTTCTATCTTGTGTGGATTCTGTGTTGCAATCTCAATTTTCTTAAAGATGAAAGACTTCCCCATTTGGACTTTCCTAAGTTATTGCATTTGTGTGAATCAACTTATGTGTGTTCAGCTGTGAGCTCCATGTCTTTCCACATTTGTTACATTCATAAGGTTTCTCTCCTGTGTGTTCTGTGATGGATGCTAAGGTGTGTCTTCCGGCTGAAAGAATTTCCATTTCCTGCTACATACATAAGATTTCCCTCTGGTGTGTTTTCTGATGGACAAAAAGGTGTATGTTCTGAGTGAAAGACATTCTGCACTGGTTACATTTTGAACGTTCACTCCTGTGTGCTCTCTGGTGGATAGTAAGGTTTGCCTTTGAGGTGAAAGAATTTCCACACACATTACATTCATAAGGGGCACGGAGGGGGCGGTCCGAAGCCGGGCTGTGAGGCCGGCTCGCGCCTGCCCTGAGCGCTGCAGCTGCAGATGCCCAAAACCCAGAAGCGCCATCCTGGAGCGGCTCACCCCCCAGCTTTGACATATATAGTCAATCGCTGGGCCCCGCGAGCCTGCCCCCGCCCCCGCCCGCGGGCCCGCCCCGGAAGTGACGCGGCGCCGCGGACTGTCAAAAGGCAAGCTCAGCTTGCAGAGTCCAGCAGCGCCTCCCGGGTCGCATTCGCCCTGCTTGGTCTCTGTGCTGGCATTGTCGGTTTTCCCGCTGATGCTCTGGGGGTGCAGGAGGCTCTGATGCTACAGGAGCACCCCCCCTCCGTGGGCCTCCTTCCCGCCGGGGTTCCCTTGGCCCGCTCTCCTCGAGCCTTCCATGGGGACGCAGGCTTTCCGCCCCATGGACGACCCCGAAGCCAAACAAGTACGCCCCCCCAGCTTTCCTTCCTTTCAAACAAAAGTCTTTTAGAAATAGGGTTTGCTGAGGGCAAGGTCTTCTGTCTTCCTCGAAACTTTTTCTGGGGAAAAGTAACCAAGAAGCAAAAGCAATGTAGGTGCTAAGAAAATTGGGGGGTGGCGTGGGGGGGGAACGTCTAACGAAGCTGGAAGGGTTCAGGACCATGGGGGGGCAAGGAGGGAAAATGAAGAGCTGTGAGACACCTGTGGCAGGCTACCTGAAAAGCTACTTGAAACAAGCTAGAAAACCTGGGGAGGAAAGGGGGGAGGTTGGGGAGGAAAGGGGAAGGGTGGGGGGAAAAGGGGGGTTTGGGGGTAGCCTTTGGCTTTTTCCCCCCACTATCCTGCCCAGAATAGTCTGTTGATTCTACTTTTAAAACTGTATGAAGAATGTTCAATGTTCCTTGTCTTCCTCCCTGGACTGTTAAAAAGTCTGCAGAAGCAAGCCTTCCCTATGCCTCTTCCCGTGGCTCACCTGGGTTGTTGCTCACTAGTTCCTGTAGGCTACCTGGCCTGCCTTCCCCTACCTTTCTTAGTCTTCAAGTGGCAGCCCTGGGGGTCTTTTGTAGATTTTTTTTTTAATAAAGAACAACGAGTTCTTAAAACATCCTTAGGTGCTATGTGGTAGGCCTCAGGTGTGTTAGGTCAAACTTGCCTGCACTCTGTGTGGGTACCCTCTCCCTTCTTATTTTGGCTGCCTTCAGGGCCTCTATGAATTTTGTTGCTTAATTGGTATCATCAGAAATCGACCTGGCAAAACAGACTTAGCCCAAACATTTCTAGATCTCTGGCAGGATGCTGGGTTCTATGACTATCCTCTCAACTTTCTAAGTAAAAAGTTAACATGCTGTGTGTGTGGTGGGGGTGGGGGTGGACAGCTGTTAGCAGTGAGATAAAAACACATACCTAAAGAAAAATATCTAAAGACAAGAAATAGGGCAAAATATTTCCAGGGAGTAAATAGGAGGCCTGCCAACCTATTCCTGTGGTTCTGTCCTGAGGGGTGAACTCAGTTGACTTGTCCCACCTGTGGAGCTCAACACTAACTGTAGCCAGCTGTAGCCAGCCTACCCTTGCCTTCTGTAGTCCCATGTAAACCTTTAATCAGACCTCAAGATTACTCCACTGACATATTTTTTTGTAACCAGGTGCCAAAAACACAGGCAACTGAAACCATAGTCTCTTTCCTCCCTTACTGCTGACTTCGTTGACATGTCCCCTTTCACAGTGCCCCATGTTCTCATGCTTCAAATTACAATGGCCAGAATTTCACCTCTGCTCTTACCTCCTACCCCATACTGCCCTGATATTCGTCATTGCCAAATCGAGTCGCAGTGAAAGCCCAAATTTCATGCCTACCTTGAGCTCAGTCATTGCTGGGATCCCAGCTTCACCTCACCTGAGCTTGAGTCCTGATCATTTTCACTGCATCTACCCTGGCCCTCACTTTAGTCAGTGGCCTGAACCTAAACTTTGCCAGCTATGTTACAGAACTACTTTCTAGCCATAAAGACTTCCAATGCTTAACTTCTGCTTGGTTGTGTTCTATACTTTTTCTGTCCAGCCTGTTGACATTCCAGCTTAAAGCTAATCCCTCTTCAAACTACTGGTATCATGTCTGTTAGCACTACAGGACCATTTTCTCATGCCTTGACTCCAAAGCAAAGACTGCATGTATTCCAATACTTAGCACAGAGTGCTCTAGACATTTGAAGCTGCTGACTTGAATTCTTGTGAGGGAATTGGCAATATATCCCCTAGAATTACTTTAGATTCCCAAGTGTTTAAAAAACTGAAAGCAATTCTGGACCAAAGATTTGAGGACATTCCAGGCTAGCTTTGGGTATGCTGGGTCTAGTTACCTGAATTAGGTGATAAACTTGGCTTCAGGTGTATTAAGGAGATAGAAGCTTACAGATAGAAGAGGGAAATAGGTTTCAAATGTATCCTAAGTGCTTTTTCAGGTAATGAGAATGAGTAGTTGATGTGTATGGCTCTGCAGCAACCTAACTTGTCCTGACCCTGTTTTTCATCTTTGCCAACAGAATAGATGAGTTGTGTGATAGATCTGTGGTCTTGGAGGCTTTAGGGAGGAACAGAAAGGAGAAATGGATGATTCTGAACTTAGTTTTTCTGAGATTAGTTTTTCCTTTCCTCTCTACTGAGCCCTCCCCCATGTAGGACCCTATGCCAGGTTCTAGCAAGAGCAACAGGGAGCAAGGTACAGGTGCTGTTCCTTGGGAGCTCCAGGCTTGCTGTGTTGACTGTTTCTTCTAGAAGGAATGCCAGGGTAGTGGGGAAACTTGTCTTTGTCTTCTCACAGCTGTCAGAAGTTCAGTACCCCTCTCCTTCACAGTCCACCCTTATTCCTTGTAAATGAGGTCAGGTGTAAATCATTCAGGGAGTCCATCTGTAGATGGTCTGGGCGGCCTCTCCACAGCCTCTGTCTCTTGTAGAGGATGTCTGTTCTGTGGTGGGAAGTGTCTGTAGTATTGATTTCCCAGAGCCATGCCAACACTCAAACAGGGCAAGAAGTCTTTATTAGCCACACAGTGACTACACCCCACTATTTGAATAGTGGGATATGCAGTGAGGTCTTTGCCCATAAGGGTCTTTAAAGGAAAAACTAGCCTGGGTGGGGGTTATCAAGGCAAGTAAGCAGATATACGGAAGCACAACATAGCCATGGACGGATCAGCATGACTGATACTATTAATGCATGATTACAAAAGTCAAAATATAAGCTTGGATAGGGATAGTCTATTTTATAGAAATGATTTTTATAAGCAACTCAATATAGCTAGTGGTAAGCCTCAAGATTGTCAGTGGCCTTGAGCAAAGTTTGTGGTAAACTTGGGTGAGGGAGAGATGTTTTTTTGCTCTTTGACAGGATGGAAAAGGCTTAGGCTGACAACTGGTCATTTGACCTGGCGTTTTCTACAGAGGGGTTTGGGCTTTTAATATTTGACCCCATTTTAAATTTTGTTCTGTTTGGTTTCACATCTTACACTCACCAGAGTAACATGCAAGGGCTTTTGTTTTGAAGATCTGCTTAGTAGATCTCACTTTAGCCCAAATTGGACTGAGAGTTAATTTAAGCTGGGACAAAGCGTAGGGTATGGAGTTACTCACCTGGGACAAAATTAGTTTTAAGGTACTCACCTGTGAATCTGGGGCCTGGTATTTTTAAATGCCCTCCGGAAGAACTGGGTTCTCTTATTTAGTTTCCTGCATGTCTACATTGAAGGATTGGTTAGAAAATCTGACCTATATAAACCTACCAAGAAGTGTTAGCCTCTGAATTCTAAATTCTTTGGAGGCAAGAATATGGTGACTTTTTGGAAAAATAAGTGTATTGTATCCAAAGGGAGGGATTTCACCTGCAGTACTTCTATACACACCTTTAACATCTAAAAAACCTGGATTCTATTTCTAATCCCCACTACTAACCTGAGTCAGTTTATGACCTTTTTTCCATTTAATGCACATCATGTTCTTGCCCTTCACCTTGTATTTTCTCTTATCTCCTGCTAGTGACCCTGAGTCCATTTACGTTCATGTCCCCTCAGAGTCTAGATTCTGCAGAAGAGAAACTGTCTGTGTTTTAACGAGTTCTCCATCTATTTTTTGGAAATGTTCTGTAGGCCTGACAGAAGTGGTTACTGAATCCCTCCCGGGCTTCTCTGTAAACAATCTTTTCAGTTGAGCAGCCCATTGGGGAACTGGCTTAGGAAAACAGGTGAATCTCTAACACTGGCAAAGGGTGCTGTACCACCTTCTAATTCTCTGAGGGCTAAGGAGCCTCCCACATAAGTTGCTTTTCAGTGTGAGTGCCTTTACTGTAGTAAACATCTAAGAACATACTGGTGGCAATACAAGTCTGTCACACAGTTGAAGCACAGCCTATTGAAGTTACTTATCTTTTAGTTGTCACTTCTTAGGCAGCTAAGTATCATCTGAAGATGAACAGTGTAAACTTAGCGGAGAGCAAACTGATTGGAACTGACAAACCTTATTTGATAGACTTTGAGACCTAAGCCTGCGTTCTAGACTGCATCAGTCAAAACCTCTTCTGTCACTCTAGGGGTGTTTGTTATTCCTGTCTCTAGCCCTTTTACATGTTGGGATCCCATGAGTGGGAGGTTGCAACAGCTTTTCCTGTCTTCTCCTCCTGTGTGAGGCTCTGCAATGGTAATGGCCCAAAGCCAGGTACTAGAGTCCTGCTTTTGTCCTTCTCTGCTGATATTTAGGCTTCACCCCAGAGGAGGTTAGTCTTTGGCCCTCAGACCATTTGAGTACTTCTATGGTTAGGAATTGGCTGTGTGTTCGTGGTCCTCATTTTATATTAGCAGCTTCGGTTAGTCCAAGAGCTATTAGGTACAACAGGATTTGAACTTCAGTCTTCCACCTTCATAGTCCAAGCTGCTGTCCTTAACCCAGTAGTGGTCAGAATTTACAAGCCTTAGGTGTATCCTAAAAGGGTAATTCCCTTCCAGTGAGTGGTGGAAGCCAGAGGGTGTTTTCCTAACCAAATTCAAGGATGGTCTAAGAAGCTCTCCAATTGAAAAGCTTGTTTCATCTTCCCTTCCACAATTAAAGCCAAAGACATGCTGCTCTTGCTGGCCTACTGTTGTGTGGCTGGTGTGATCTGCTCAGCCATGGACACATTGGTGTCTGCCCTGGATCTGTCCATGGTGTGGAGTCTTGACTCTTGGGTCTCACTGCATCCTGTGTTGCAGCAGGCTCTGGTCTAATAGTCATGTTAGAGTCCATTACTGATGATAGAGTCTCCAGTATATGGGAGGTCTGCCTCCACAGTCTGCTTGTATGGATCTGTGGTCTTTGCTCATTGTTCTGATTATCCGTTGGCTCCCTTGCCTAGCCCTGATGCTTGGAGAGCCTCTACTCCATACCTCATGTGTTTAGGCTTAAGTCTGTTTTGTAGAACTAGATCCATTCCTTATTCCTGAGGAAGAGATTTCTGAGATTGTAAAGAAAGGATCCTGGAGCATCTAAGGATCCCTTGGCCTCTGCCAGCACCTCTCTCCATAGAACACCTGGCCTCAGGCTCCATAGTCACTAGGGCTGCTTCAAAAGTTTTGTTCCTCTTTTGCTTTTATATTCAGAGATGCAGACTTTGGAGGACAGAACTCTAGCTCCAAAGCACAGAGCACATAGAGATTGGCAGTGTTTCCATGGAGAGGGAGGCCAAGTAGCTGAATACTTTTTTCCTCCTGAGAAGTGGAGTGAGCTGATCCCCTAGATGGGCTTATCAGATCTCACAAACCTGTTAAGACTCTTAAAAGAACGTGGAGTCAAGACTTGAGCCAGAAACCTTGTGCAAGATTCAGATGTCTTCAGGGAGGCAGGCAAATTTACACCTCATTTTCCAGCCTTTTAAGACTGATGGAGGCTAAAGATCTGCTAAGGCTACTATGCATTTAAAAATCTTCCCTAGTCACAAAAAGTGTTAAGACAAAAAGCCAATATAGCTGTCACAAGGATTAAAGGTGGCCCAGTACAATGTTGGATGTTGGACCTAAATCATTCTCTCTACACAAGTTGGTGATGCTCCTATCAAGTGAAATTAAAACCCCCTGGAAGCTAGTAAACACTGAGAAGTTCAGTTCACAAGACCTTCTCTTATCCTGCAATTTCTAGTTAGTCTCATTGAAGACTGGAACACACTAAATTGAGGGCATATTTTACTCCTTGCTAGCAGAATAGGCTGGGTGTGCCTTTCTGCTGTGCCCTTTCCTGTAAACCAACCACAGCCCCCAATGTTTGAGCACCTTTGAAGGGGGAAGACTTGTAAAACAGTTGATTTTTTTTTTCAGATAGTTGACAGGATTTGCCATAAAAGTTTTTCCATTCTTGGGGCACCTGTCTTTAGGTACCCTCCTATCGGGGCACAACAAGAGTGTTATACAGGAATTCAATCACAAGATGAAGCCCATTTTGAGAGGTCCAGTTGGAAGTCTATTAGAAAGCTGGTGAATGCAAGCAGACATATGTCCCCAAAAACCTTGCAGCCTTGAATGCACTTAATACTGCTAGGAAACTGAGCCAAGAGGGTTGTAAAGAGCAGAAGAGCAGAAAAACAATCTCAACAAACTAGATCAATTCTAATGGAGAGTTGAAAAAGGACACCATGGTGACCTGAGGACAGTAAGGAGACAAGGCATGACTCAATGGCAAGCTGAGTTGGTCAGGGCGTAAATAGGGTCATGGTCAGGTGACAGGTTCACCTGGGAGGAGCTTGAGAATTCTCAAGTTCCTGGTACAGAGCTAGCAGGTTTGGTAACTTATTGTCCAAGTTCCTGCCCCTGCCTCTAGGAATTCAGATGAGCCTATTACTGGGGGTGGAGTTTTACCTCTAAGAGTTTTCACACCAAGATGCCAAGATGGCACCAATCTCAAAAAGTGCAAAATTTTATGATTCAAGAGCTCAACCAGGTCTAAAGTTTTGGTATATATTGGAAACTGTTTTGCTGATAACCAAAGCTCAGGAAGGTTCTCTGCTCAGCAATTTGCCCTAGAACAAAAAAATTCCTGATCCACAAAACTTAACTATATAACCTGTAAAAAACAGAAGCAACAATTTTCCCTCAAACCAGGATTTCGTTTCTATGCGTTTTATTTGTTTTTAGTTTAATTTTGTAAAGGTGATGTACAGAAGGTTACAGTTACATAAGTAAAGAGTACATTTCTTTTTGGAAAATGTCACCCCTTCTCTCACCCAGCTTTTATCTCCCTGTAAGCAGCAGTTCTCCAGGTACCAACTAAAGCCACAATAGTTCTGATGTTCTGAAATCAGCAGGAATGTTCTAAAAACCAAAGACCACTGGCAAATTGGATGCCACCGAACAAATCAACAAAACCTAAGCATTACCAAAAGGTAGTCAACAGAGGAAAGACATGGCAATAAGAGGTGTATAATGAGTCCTGGGGTACCCTTTGAAGTCAATCCCAAGTCTTTCAAGAAGAGAAAGGGATCTTAGTTTGCTAGGTGCTGGACACTGCTTCCTCTTACTCCTCATCCTCTTTCCTGTCTAGTTCAGAAGTATCGGATGACTCATGGAGCAAGACATACTCTCTGCTACTGAACCCAAACTCAAGGACATCCATCTCTTTGAGTTCGTAGTATCTCTGTGACTCAGTGCACTGCTTTCATAGCGGCTCAGCTGTTCCTCAGAAAATGAAGAAACTAGGATTTGCATCTTTTGAATCTCCTCTTCATCCACTTTTTTCTTCCTCTCTTTCTTTTCTCTGGTACCTATCTTCAGCTTTTTGGCAGCAGGAGTAGGTAGTGATGTGTCTTCCCTTTCAGTTGCTGTCAAATCTGAGGCATCCCGACTCTCGCCTTCCTCTGCTGCGGCCATTTTCGGGTCCGCGTCTCTGTCGCCCTCCGTTTCTTCAGGTGCTCCTTCGGTGTCCGCAGCCCCTGGATCTCTGGGAGCAGCGATTGTCTCCTCTGACTCGCCAGTCTCCCTACTTTTGTCTGCGGGTGACTCCCCTTCATCCATCTCCGGAAGGAGTTGAGAAATCGCGGCTTGGTCGGGACATGGAGATGAGAGTACCACCACCACCACCACCACCGCACTCTTGACCACGGTTGCCATAGGAGTCGTGGTCCTGGCATCCTTCCCCCTCAGCAGCCTGGACCGGGAAATGAAGCCTGGGCTGTGCACTATCCTTTATAGACAGGACGGGAAGAGCCCGCCCCCCCCCACTTCCGCTTCTGGGAGGGCAGGCCCTGGCAGAAGCCTCAGGCTGGCCCAGCCTTTAATCCTCTCTGCTCAGGGGCTGAGATCTGAGACATTGGGGCTGGAAAGTCTGAGAGACTCTCATCTCCAGTGCACTACCAGAGAAGGCAGAAGTGAGCTGGGGCTCAAGTGGTAGAGGACGAGCCTGGAGCACAGAGGCTTAGGGCCCAGGACCAGAGTTGAAGACAAAACCTTCACGAATTTGAGTTTGTTGAAAGCAAGGATCTCAGCTTCAGCAATGTAGACACGTCTCATTTGATCCTGATTACCTTTGGTAGAGACAGTCTTAGTCATGTTCTGGAGTTGAACGGCCTCCTGGGGGAGAAAGGAGGTGGCGGTAGAGTTACCACAGGTGGGATGGTGAGGGCAGAGCCTCCACTTGCCCAGAAGGTTTGGAGGCCACCTAGGTCAAGGCAGTCGTAAGCCTAGCATCCACCTGACAGGTAGATGGTGCAGGAGTTTCAGTGACATTGGGTGTTGCAGGAAGAGGATTCTTAATTCCTGAATGGTGGAATCCAGGTGCCATTTAGAGCAGTCTTCTGAGATTATCCAAACCTTGGACACCAGGAATGCTGGAATCTAGCAGAGCTGATACTGTTGACACAAAAACGTGTGTGGGGTCTGTTATCCACGGAAAGGTCAGGAGCCAATGTGGAAGATTCTGAAGCTTGGTGCCAGGTGTCTAGTACCCTTGGTGAAATGAATTTGGCACATTATTCAACTTAAAATACTGGCACAGTATAGCATATTCTTGATAAGACAGCTGTAGTGGGAGCGTGTTTCTTGAATTCAGGGTGTGTGTGGTGGGTGGAGCTGCTATGGAACCATGGGGAGTATTCCTTGGTTTTCTTGGATAATGACTCCTCATTTAGATCTTACCTTTACAGTGTAGTGAAGAAGAAAGTACTGAGTTCTGCAAAAAATGAAGCTTGCCTGAAGGAATGCTTGGGTAGAAATAGGATTGGGCCTGGGTGTGGCTGAAGGAGAGCTGAAGGGGGCCTCTCATGGCATTGAGAAAGGCTCTTAGGATTTCAAACATGATGCAGGTAGATTTAGATGGTCAGAGTTGCTACTGCAAATCATGTGGGATGGAGGAAATAAGACTGGAGACAGGAGGACCACTGTGATGCTGGAGTGCTCTGGTGTGAGTGACTGGTTGCTCACCAGATGGAGACGAGACTGATATGTGGTCCAAGCTACAGCCTTACATGGTCTTGAATGGGGAAGGAGAGGAACTCATCGTTGATTGTCTGGTTTAAGTTGATAGGTGGGTGAGCCCCGTTATTTAAAGGCAAACCATAGCCTCAAGGGCCCTGACTGTAGGCACTGAGTTGACTATTCTGTGTTAGCAACTTCCCAGGTTTTTTGTGTGTGTGTGTCGTATGCTTAAACGCATACTATCAGCAAAAATGTTGCATGTGAAATGTTTGTTTAGAAGGAATATCTGTTAACTTTCATGGAATAATCATCACAGTTCCATGATAACAGCTCCATTTCTCTTACACTGAGGAATAATGAGTACTGGCATATGGTAGACTGATGGCAAAATCTTTGGGTATTAAAGTGATAGCAACATCAGCCTCTATCCTGGGCAGGTATCTGTCCCAGCAGCCAGGGAACCAGTCCTGCTTGAGTTATTTTGAGGTGGGCCCTGACAGTGCTCTTAAGAGCCTGTTCTAGTGCTTTGTGTCCAGTATTGTCCTTACTTGGTACACATTGTTGAAGAACACCGCTGTCTTTCGGACCATGTACTTTGAAATGTGGCTACTTCTCCTGGAAGTCCTTCCATACTATTTTCAGTGTTTGTTGAATTTATAGTGGGAATGCACTCCTGACTTTGATCAGAACTAAGATATCTGTAGACTTTGCTTTGTATTCTGAGGTTCTCCATGTCTCTGAAAGCATGGAGAATAAGTGGAAGTTTCTCTGCAGTTTTTTTTGGGGGGGTGTCCGGTTGTGGGGCCTGAACTCTGGGCCTGGGCGCTGGACCCCAGCTCTTCAGCTCAAGGCTAGTGCTCTACCACTTGAGCCACAGCGCCACTTCTGGCTTTTTTTTTGTTTATGTGGTGCTGAGGAATTGAACCGAGGGCCTCAGGCATGCAAGGCAAGAGCTCTACCACTGAGCCACCTTCCCAGCGCTCTGCATTTCTTATAAAGTCTCTTCTATGTGTTTCTGACCTAAAGCTTGTGTCTAATGTAAGCTCTGAAAGTCATCTTCACAGGTAAATTCACATGTGGATTTTCCATGATGATAACTCCAGGAAGAGTGTTCTTCACAGCAGCCTTGAGTCTATTAATTCTCCCTACTGAATACCTTGTTTTCTTCTGTGTTGTTCATAGTCTGCAGGACTTATGATTAAGACAACTTTGGTTTTAAGTTTGTTTCATGTCCAATAGGGACTTGTGACCTTGAATGGACTAAGGCTTCTGTTGGGCTCTTTCATATCTTTATTTAAAAAGATAATCTGATATCTTTATTTAAAAAGATAATCTGATATCTTTATTTAAAAAGATAATCTCTAGAATTCAGCCATAGTTGTATGCTGCACAATGAGAAAGAGTTCTGGTGGCACTCTGGTTGTGAGTCCACCAGCCACAGTCTGAGCTTCCTGGAAATGCTCCATTAGGGTGTAGGTATTCCTTGTGGAAGTGGGGTCCTTCTGGGATATGAAAACCATTTGCTGTTTGAGATGGCTGTGGCGTGAACCTGTACTTCTTGCCTGGCCAATGTCAGAATTGTCTTCTGCTATGTGAGGGGCTCAAGGTAGGAGACTGTGTTATAGGGTGTGCCTCTGGAATGAAGACAAACTTATCCTCATCATCCTGTTGAGGACTATGATCATTTTATGAATGTTTAAGATCACTTTATGAATGTTTACAGATGTGTGGGCATTGGGATGCCCCTATATCAAGACATATCTAAATGCAATGCTTTATATCCTGGGATTCTCTCTGAATAGGAAGGTGACTATTGATATGAGGGACATCAGGAAGGGAGGGCCATGCTCTTTCCATCATCCTTGAAAATGGACTGTGCTAAGCTAAGGGCTCTTGAAATTACTTTGTGCTCCATGGTCTGCCTGAGCAGACCTGGGGAGGTTCCTTCGGCCTGCTGGGGTGAGGTGAGCCCTTTCTTCCTATGTGGTTCCCTTATCACTTCTGAACAAATCTTCCTGGATCCCTGAGATTTCCAAGAAGTCACCGTTGATTGCTTTTCCTTACATAACTTGATGCATAAGCCCTTCTGAATATGAGTACTCTGGTAGAATTGTGTAAAGTGAAAGGAAAGGAGGGCAATCCAGGTGGCCTATGGACAGTAATTTGAATGTAGAACACCCCCCCCCCCACACCCTGCCACAGGTCTCTAGCCTAACACCCAGATTTCTGTAGTCACATGCTGGCATGATCTAGACAGTCTTCTGTATTGCTTGTAAGTTCACATACTAATCTGACTGTCCTAAGAACTTGTAGTTGGACAAAACTTGAGTTCAACTTGAAGATTCATGAGCTTAGCTTCATCAAGGTGATCTATGGTAATCCAGGTCTCCTCTGCACTTCCAGTAGTGGGATTATGATTGAAGAATAAATCACAAAATCCCTTCAGCTTAGATGTATGAGGCCTTTCAGCTCCACGACCTTGTCTGTTGACCTGTAAATGTATCCCATTCTAGATGGCAGTAGATGTGACAAACTCATCACCTTTACTGGCTTATATCTTTTTATTCTTGCTCCTCCCATTATTGTGGGTACATTTTAGAGTCTAAAAATGGCATTGCAGCAAGATTTTTCCTCCGCCTTGCACCTTGAATGAACACTAAATCTGTTGTGCTTCTACAACTCTTGTCTCTTTAACTTGGACTTTTTGGTAAGGACACAAAGAAATGTACTGTCTTCTTGCTCTTGCATGATACAGTGGGTTTTAAGACTGAGGAATTTGGATATGCTATAAGCTAGTGCAATATACTCCTTGATGTGCTGCCCTCCATTTAACAAAAGCTTTCTCCAAATCTCACCTGAATAACCTGGTTGGTGTATTCAGGGATAGTGGGAAATTTTCTGTGATAAGCAGATGCTTTGTTTCTGGTAGGCTCAGTCGCCTTTGAAGATAAACATCCTCCAATCAGGGGTGTTGTTGCCAGATCATCAAGCCACTCTACTCACAGGAGTCATCCAGAAGGGACCTGCAAGCCCTGCTCAACATGATGGCTGGGTACTTGTATGGCAAGGCAAGCACCCATGGCAAAGCCCACGCACCTTTCTAGAGAAGGGGTTTCATGATCTCAGCATGTCTCATCTCCATGTATGCATACATGATGGGGGTGGTTCTTTGTATTTCCCCACTTTACTAGAAGTGTGGGCTCTAAGCTATGTGGACTAAACCAGTGGCAAGGAAGGATATATAGCTGGTACAATGAACATTCCCAGGTGTATTTTTGAAGCTGAGTAGCTGTTGAGTGGTCTAGGATGGCACTTGAGAGGAAGCTGTTGCCAGGTCTGGTGGTGCCGGACCTTCTGGAGAATTGTCTTCTGTGGAGTGTGCCATTTCAGGTACACATTCTGCATTCAGTTTTGCATCTTCCCGTTCAAAACTAGTAACTTCATGTCTTCCAGCAAAAAGCCCAGGCAGTCTCATGGAGTGTCCACAGGGACCTGGTGGCTCCCATGATCTCTGTGGGGTGGGTTGTAAGATTTCAGAATGACATGATCCCTATGAGAGCACTGTGTTGCAATCTACTCCATATTTGTGTGTACATTAAACATACAGACAGTTGTGAGCCACACTGGTGTCTTACATGGTAGACATGGACTCTTGGAACATGAGAATACATGGACATATAAACACTTGATTTTAGGCTGAGGACACGAGGGAACCATCTGAAGAAGTGGCTTTGGTTTGCCTTCAAAGACTGTCTTACAATGGGTGTTTTCCATATCAGTGACTCCTTGCTCCTTACAGCTCTAATCTTATACAATGATTGTTCCTCAGATCACAACTTGGCAAGAGAGTTGCCTCGAGAGGGCGCAGCCCTGTGCGCAGGGGGCCCAAGGCTCATTTCTCTTGACTGCCAAGGGAGGGCCTTGCCTAGCTCAAGGGACCCTGGTGATCTGTCACTAAGAGGCTCTGCTTTCAGAGGCTGAGGCCTGGCTGATGCAATGGTACTCCAGTTACTTCGTTCTAATGGGGTGCTGTCTGTGCCCCTCTGCTGGGGAGACTGAGTTGTAAAAGAGCTTTGAAGTTGAATTTCCACTAGATGCCATAGGCTTTTCTAGATTGGATGTGGTGATGCATAATACAGCTCTTGGCTCAAAGAGTTTGTTAGCCAGATAGGAGTGCTTATGGCCAGGGAACATGGATTTCAGGTTAGCCTGGAAATGTTCCAGCGTAGAAGAGATGAAATTTCAGGACAAAGTCATAAATACAGTGATGGAGGCATCAAGTAGGTGAGTTTAATAGCAGAGGAAAAATCTCTTCTATAGATTTCACATGTTACACTAGACTAGCTTTTAGGTTTCAAAAGTGGCTTCACCTACAGACATTAGATCAGATAGAGGTTTGGTGGTAAAGTAGCTGTTACAGTGCATGTAGTGCAAGATGACTTTGGCTGCTAGATCTGTAACATTCCACCAGGAAGTTCTACTGTCCACAGGATTTTCACGGGGAAGAAATGCAAACTTCTAAGGGTTTCCAGTCTCCATTTTTGCAGCTGTTTTACCTCATGGCCACTAAGTGGCACCAAAGGACTCCTTTGAGCTAAATGCCAAGCGGAAAAAGGAAGGAATGGGCTAAGTGCTCTGGAGGGGTAGGGGGAAGAACGATCTTTTGGATGGATTTGAGGATGACAGTGTTTGATATTTCAAACACAGTTCCTTCTTCTAGGAGAGTCTTCATCCCGTGTGAACTACTGTATTACTAAGCTCAGATCCTTTAGAAACACAGGTGATTCTGTCTTCTGGTGGAGATATGGCTAATGAGCAGGATGGCATACTCACAGAAACCTCGGGACATCACTTGGCCTTCTCTCTGCCCTGCCCCCTCTATTTGGTGGTGCACACTAAGCAGATAAATTTCTTTACTCTGAGTGGACATTTGTGTTGGATGTTAGTTGTGACCTTAAAAGCAGCTTGATCTTTATTGAGAATTTTAAGTATTGTAAATTCAAAGTTTGGCTTGGGAACTACATTTAAAAAATCTCAACTGGGCAAAGGTAAATTAAGCAAAGGGAGGATGTGATGCTATAGAATACACTCTTAAGAATGGTAAATGCCTATATGGTAAATTATAGCAAATCCATCAAGCAGCAATCACAACAGTATATTGGTCCTAAGCCTAAGTCTTATAAGGTGTTGGGAGATGCTGTATAACAATGAAGTGCATACAGATGAGTAGGTAATAGACAAATGCTGGCAATTGCCTGTAATGATGTGAACTGGAGCTGAAACCTTTTTACTGATGTCTTACAAATATAAAACACTGGCTAGCCACACTCAATGGTCTAGACCTATACTCAGTGCATGATGGCAGTTGGCTAGGGGTGGAGTGTTTGCTTTTCATCTGAATCGGTGACTGGCTCTTCTGTCTTTGAGGGCTGGGACAAAGAGTGTCACATCCACAGAAAGTTACCTTTTAGCCCCTGGGTTCTGGAAGTATACCCTGGCTGCTAAAGTTTTGCTGCTACATTCTTGCATCTCCTTGCTTAGGTGATTTTGGGAAAGACAGATACAAGTGGTGGGGCTGTTGTCTCCAGACTTCAATCCTTTTGGGTGACATCACTAAGTAGATTTGAATGATGTGGAACTTCAGATCTTGTTCTTAAATGCAATTGTATTACTGATATGTCCTGATAAACCCAGAGGGCCTACTCTATACATTTGAAGAACAAGATTTCCCTGATTGCAGGTCTCATTTGTATTATGGGACTAAAATAGTAGGCATGTGAACAGCCACTAGTGAGTAATTTGGGTTTCCTACAGGCAGACAGGGACATGACAACTCATAGGTGTTAGGCGAGTGCATGGAGACAGGAAGATTATAGCAAGCTTGTGGAGTGGGAGTCAAACCTTATTTTGCCATTCTCACAGCGAGCTGTGTATCTGTGGCAAAAATCCTGGAGTGAATATTCAAACACAAAAATAAGCATTCTGCTGCTGAATGGTATTTTACTAGCTTAATAATTTGGGCTTGCCCTTGGCATTGAGAAGCTTGAACACTAGTCACGAGATTTTCATTCACAAGTGGAGAACTTTTATTTTTAAAAAATGAATTTAGAGAAAGGGCTTCTCTGGGCCTGCAGTGGCAGTAGGCTTCTCTTCACAGGTGATGGGAATGGTGCGTCCAGGGCCAGAGGTCTGTTTCCTTGGCCCATTCAGAGTGAGGATCCCATTAGGGGGACAGGGTCATCGCCATCATCGTCGGGGGTGGGATGAGAGGGTCCATTTCATGTAGCTCCTTGGAGATAAAGCCAGGCCCCTCCTTGTCCTGAGGGCTTTTGGATGGGGGGGTGGAGTCATGAGATGGCGAAGTCTCCTGCTTGGCGTTCTTCATGCTTGCCAGGTACCACAATCACATCTCCTAGCACCTTGATCTTGATTTTCTCTGGAGAAAACTCCTTTCCATCCTGCTTGACAGAGAACCTATCTTTCTCCATGGTATCTACTCAGTTGGGAATGTTCTGCTGGTATTGCTTGTTCTTCCTGAAAGCTCCATTCTGGAAGAATGCAAAGGAACCACAACATATCTGACTAGGCTCAACATATTGCTGAATTGGACTCTTAATTCCAAGGCCACATCCTTCCTATGAAAGGTAACAAGCTGGAGGAAGGGAGCTTCTAGGGTGCCACCTCCATTTGCACAACTGGGCAGAATTCGCAGCAAGAAGAGCAAGGAGGTGAACAGACTGAAGCAGATATGGAAGGGGGAGGGCCTTTGCAATGCCTTGAGCCTTCCATCCTGTTTGTTCATACTCTTAACCGTCCTTGCTAGTGTAAAAACTTGCTCTCTATCTCTGAGGCTTACATCCAACTTCAGTACTCACCTTCGGTTTCCAATGAAACTCTGATTCTTCACACTTAAAAACCCAGACCACTCAAACAGCCAAATCCCAGGAAATCATCTTGGCTCATAATGAACTCGCTGTTTGTCTGGCAACTACACTTCACTAGATTGTAGTCGTTAAGTGGAGAAATGCTTATCCTGCTTGCCTTCTTGTTTTAAAATTATCCAGAACCCTCCAGTCTTGTCTACAGAAGTTTTGGGAAACACTATCTTGATCTTGGGAATGCCTTGGTAATTTGGGAGACCGACATAATTGAGAATGATGTTTCCCTCATTTTGAGGCTAGCCGTCAGGAAGGCTGTGTCCACATTCTGGGCTCAGGCTAGAAGGAGTTAGTTGTCATGGTGGAGAGGAAAGGCAGCCCTGGTGATTGCTTTTGAAACACTGTGCCATAGTATTTTCAGGACACCATCCTGGGGGTAGGCTACAGGTAGGCCACACTATTGGTGTCAGGACCTATTGTTTCATTGAATTTGTCCTGTACAATTAATATTGCATATGGCAGTTGTCACCAAAGCTAAGTTCTGTGATTTCATGGGCATCTCCGAATTCAGACTCTAAGCTGTGTAATCCTGACCTGGAGCTGCCTGTATTCTTTCCAGTAATATAGCAGACAAGCTCTGCCAAAGGCTAAGCATTTGGTGGATTCAGAATCTAAGCTTCAGTGTGTTTCCCACCAACTGGACAGACAACTGTAAGTGATGGAAAGTTGCACCTAAGTAGGTACTGCCTAGAGAAAAGCCATCTTGCTTCTGGAGCCAAAAGTGTTCAAGAATCAGAATTTCATTGGAAATTGAAGATGGTTAGTGTTTAATGCTTGAGATTTGATCATAATACCAGGGAGGTTCAGGATGTTGATAGGCTTCAGCTCGCATGATAGTGAATATGGGCAGATGATCAGAAAGGATAGGCTCTCTCAGAAAATGCCTACAAATGGGCTACAGGATTTTGGACATGGAATACTATGTCTCTACAGACTTGGCATTATTGAGGGAAGAGCTGGTGAATCTAGGGAAGCTGACTTGGAGGCCAGATATTGATTGCTGTATTTGAGCAAGTGATATGGTTTGTCCTAAAATTGGACACTGGGTATGAGGAATGAGACTGAACCCATGAGGCCCATCTCTGGTCAAGCAGTTTCTGTGGAGACAAATGGATTTAGGCCTTGTTAAGGTCTGGGTTTTCTGTGCTTGCTGTCCTGCAGTATTCTTCCTGTCATCTTGAGATGGAAAACAGGTTCTATGTCCATTCTGTTCTGATTAGAAAGGGTAGGCTGCTGCATACCTTGGGAATGGAAGAGGTCAAGCTGGAAACCAGACTCGTTATCTACAAAACTGTTTCTCCATAACATAGTATCTAGACCATCATAGGATCTAGGAAATACCTGGGTGGTTTGGGAGATTGCTGATGTCATTGGAGCATAATCACCCCTAAATCCATCAAAGCTGAAAGTCAACCCACTTGTGTGTTATGTTCTGATTTGTCTGATAAATTTTTGCCTCCTTTTTGTACTCAGAAGTAGAGGCAAGAATCCAGAGAATGTGGCTGGATACTTTAACTCCTTATTTTCCCACGACTTTTTAACTAGAGATAAATTGGGGGTAACTTTCTGGAGTTGTCTAGTATTTTCCTTTCATTTTCTTCATGATGGGAGATATGGCTACTATTTTTGCTGTAGGGCACTTAGGAGTTTGTACGAAACTTCTTACCTGCAGATGTGAAACTACTTACCTAATGATGTGGCTCTTCTGACCTCATGTTAGGCAACCTTTGTCCATTTGGGATGATATATTGAGTGGCAACTTGCTATAGCATTTTCAGGATTGCAAAGATGGCTTGCATGATTCTAAGATCAGGACCCAGGAATACCTTAGTTATCCCACAGGGAACAAGTTTTCTCACCCTTTGCACAGAAGTTGCCTTCAATAACAATGATGGGTTCTTGGGACTACTGAGGAATAGACTCTGACTTCATACTGTAAAGTTGTTTCCTATGCTGGTCTGCTTATTTTCAGAGGAAATGCATGTAGTATATGGAAACTAAGCAGAACAAAGTGTATTTGGCAGAACCACAGGGTGGCGCTATGGGAGCTGACATCTGGTCAAGTGGAATAGGTTCCCCAGGTTGTTTGCAAGACATTGAAATGTGGCTGCTCTGGAAAGTGGGAAATAGACACCTTCACACTGTTACCTTCATATATGTATGAACTATGGAAAGTAGCATTGCTCAGCAGAGGACAGGTGTTGAGCAAATTTAGCAGGAATTTAGCTGAGTCATCTCTGGGATGCTGCAGTCCCTAAGGTAGCAATTGTCTTTTTTTTCTTCAATAACTTATTGTCATAAAGTAAAATGAACAGAATAAGCAACTTCATCAGGAAGTGGCCATTTCTATAGAACCATCCAGGAAACAAGGATTCCCTCTTGTTCCTCCCAGGCTGAATCCACTCCAGATTCCTTTGTTGAGACCATTGTTCCTAGCATTGAAACTAGAAAGCAGAGGAAACTGTCCTCTTTTCTTTATCCCTGGGGATTGGCATGGGGTTTGTGACCCTTCTAGAAGGTACAGTGTCCTAAAGAGCACACTCACGTTCATTTCCAAGGGACCACAGGAAATGACATGGACTATTGACATGCACAAACCTACATTGTCTAATCTCCCTTGAAAAGGGATATATATTCCTCTGTGATTGCCCAGTTAGCACTGGGTGCAAGGTTGTAGAATTCGCACTTATTACAGCTCTTAAAGGAATGCAGATCTGGACCTTAGGGTCTGGCTGTATGTCCCTCAGGATCTGCTTCAAGCTCACAGAAACCTGAGAAAATCTCTCCTTTTTTACTTCACACCGATACAGACATGGGTGGTCATAAGTCTCCAGAGGGATTGGATACAACCTTTGGCTTAACCGGCTTAGTCTGGCTGTGTGGCTCAGCAGGTTCTGCAGGGAGGCCCTGGAGATGTGGTTCCCATAGAAACTGAACAAACTGAGCTGGGAGCACTGGCTTAGGGTGGGCAGGATGGCAGAGAGCTGGGCCTCAGTGACCCCACAGTGCTCTAAAGCCAGGGTCTCCAGGGTACCAGCCACTTCCTCCAGCAGAGCTCGGAGGAGCTCAGGACTGAAGTGATCCATGCATGCCCTGCTGAGATGCCAGTGCTTGAGCTGACTGGTGCAGGGACACTGGGACAGATAGCTCAAGTCTGCACCATTCAGTGGACATGAGCTCAAAGTCATCAGGGGCTTCAGAGTCCTGAACACCTTAGGCAGCTCTCCATAAAGGAAGACATGATGTGTATGAAGTTGGGAGATTTTTGTGCTGCAGTAGTTGGATGAAGAAGGAATCGAATCCAGAAGTATGATGTTTGCACTCATCTTGGAGAGAGAGAGGATGGAAAGTTTTGTCCAGATAAAGGACCATGTTTTCCATTGTTAATCCCACAAATCGCCCATGTCCATCTCCAGGATGGAGTCCAGATGAAGCACACTCAGCATGCTTTGTATTTTAGAGGTGCAGTTTGACAGACTCTGCAGCTTCTTGGACCATAGCTGAACTTGGACTTTTCTTGTCTTGACCCACCGGAGCAAGTGGGCTAGGACAGACACAACCCCGTATCATCTTTGACAACATCTATGAATATCCCAAAGAGCGGCTCCCCCATTTCTGTACACTGAACTACTGCTTGTCAGGGCCATCGCTGAGCAGGCTCGAGACCCCACTATGTATCCTGAGGTCCAGATGGCCAGGGACATATTCCACAGATCTATCACCTGCTTTTTGCATTTACTGGGCCACACTCTCTGCTCAAGCAGCCCATTGAGCCCCTCCAAGGTGACTTGTAAGATCTCCAGGTCAGTCTGCCATCATGTGCCCCAGGGGAAGGCAGGCAAAGGGCCAGGTCTGCACCCTGGCCTTCAGTACCTCCATATGTCTCTGACAACCACTGCCCCTGAACAAGGTAGAAAAGAGATCCAAGGTTAGGACATCCAGAGCAGAGATGGCCAAGGCCCGGTCCTCTTAGCAGGCTCTGCTACAGTGTGGGCGGGGACATGGTGGTCAATGTGGTGGACCAGGTAAGAGGGGCTTTCAGAAGGCAGCAGGCTCAGGCAGTGACTTGCCAGGATTCCAGCAGTTACCTCTTGTCTGCCTGTCTGGCATACAATCTGAAAGATGGGTGGTAGTACATGTGAACCTGTGCATCTTACAAAGACTTCAGGGTATTTCTCACTTGTTTATTGTCATCTAGAGTGTAAGAACTGATACTTGAGAGAGAGTGATTCATGATCATGAAGCGGGAGGCAGGGGGCTGTCTTGTGCACTCTTGACAATACTCCCCAACTGACGAGAAAAAATTTCTGCCATTACCATAACTTGAGAACCATTTGATTTTACTTGAACTCAGCTCCCACTGGTGCCTGATAGTCTTGTTTTTCCATGGTGTCATTATGGATGGAGTACTAAAAGCTTGTGTATTTTTTCTCAAAGTTGAAAGGAAGATATTTTAGAGAATACAACTCTAGAAATTTCGCCCCTGAAAGAATCCATTCCTCAATTTTTAGAAGCTAGGCCAGGTAGATCATTTACATAGCAAGATGGCAAGACTGTACTGGAGTCTTGTCATCAAACTCACAGCTCAGGGTTGAAATAATACTCGGGCACATCTCCATGTCTTACTCTTGGATCTGACTTTGACTGACCTTTTGGTCCTCTTGGGACTCACTCTGGGTCTTAATTAGAATGACACTAGTGGATCTGTTGTCTGCATTGGCCTAGATAGCTATGGATGACATGAAGGGTATCCTTGAACTGTTTTCCTTGTGCTTTGAGAAGGCCTTTTGTACTCAAATGGCCCCAAATAGTCTGTTAGTTGAATGTCTACAACCAACTATGTATCCTATTTGAAACTGTTTCTAATACAAGACCTATAGATCAGCTCTGCTTCTTAGCTGATAGCAAAAGAGGACATTTTTAGCATTTCTGTTTTCTTTAGAGAACAGCATTTCTGGGGGACAGAGTCAGTGATAGTCCCTTCATCCTCTAGCTCTTTGGTTAGGGATATTACTGGGACTAAAAGGTATTTTAATACCACATGTAATATCAAGCCCTCAGTAGGCTTTAGGGTCCAAGTAGGCTGGTGGTTGTATAGTATATCTGTTCAAGTAGCCTCTTGGTAGGGTTGGTACTTCACACCTTCAGCGCTCTCTCTGCTACAGAGAATAGCAGAAGCTCTAAGAGTTGACTTCATGGTTCAGTGAAATGAAGACTGATAAGATAGTGGGGTGTTAGAAATTGAGCAAGCCTCTATTCTGTGCTGTTTGCTCCTGGGTACAAAGTTCATCAGGAGGTCAGAGGATTGCCAGGTTTGAGGTTGCTACGACACATCTCTCCTGGTGAGTGGACAGGGTGTGTTGTGTCTTACACAACACAGCAACTCTATGGTGATCCTTGGTGGCAGTGGCCGGATGACTCAGGGATTCAAGTAGCTGGAGAGATGGGAAGAAGCCAGATGCATCTTCAGATGCTCCTAGGTTTGAATGTGAAATGTCTCCCCACAGGCTCCCATGTTATATATTTGGTTCCAAGGTGGTGGTGCTCTATTGGGAATTCTGGACAGTTTAGGTGGTGTGGGAAATAGGTGGCTGGGGGATTGGACCCTTTGTTTCTTGACGGCCACGATGTGAGTTGCTCTGCTTTTCCATGCCATCCTGACCCTTAAGTGCTAGTGGATGTTTTATATCTATTGGGTACGTTGGTCCCAGGTATGAAGACTTTCCATGAGGTTCAAGTAGTTCACTTGATCCTTAGTGATGCTCTCATAACCTCCACACGTGTTGGGCAGTATAGCTATATGGTAGCACTTCAGTTGAGGCCTGCAGCCTACGCTCAGAATCGATAAGATAGCAGTCATGTGAAATCAGCAGAGATAACTCCTGACACAGAAAGGATATGGCCCAGTGCTGTTTTTGATGCTGACCTGAATGCAGGAAAATGTTTTCGTTGTCACTTACAAGTGGAGGCTGAGACCAGTTGGTACAGGCCTTTTAACTGCCTATGTACATTCCTTTGAAGGCAGAAATGCATGGTATAGGAAGGGATTTTAGGGGGAAGTTTTGAGGAGATGAGCAAAAGATGCTTTATCGCTTTTCTTCTGGGTACCAACAGTTGAGTTGGTTCTTGTTCATATTCCAGCTCCTGGAGAAACTGCAAAATGTATGATATTCTCTCCTGAAAGAAGATTCTTGTCTAAGCTCAATACTATTGATGTTAAAAAGTAGGTCACGTCTTTGTAGGGTTGTGCTGTGTACTGTAGGAGTATCAGCATCCCAGACTGAATGCTATTAGCATCCATCTGTGGAGGCTGTGGCCACTGATGCATTCGTGCATGGTGCAGACTGGGGTGGATAGCCAGTGGAAGCCAGCAATGTTCTTGCCTTTCATAGCATTTCTTCCAAAGGACAGACAGTAGGAAAAGGCTAGATGATGGAATAAGTTTTCTATTGATTCCAGAAACTGGCCAGTTTGGTCTCTTTTATTTGTTGTTGGAAGCCATATGTTTCCCAAAAGAACAGGATCTCGAGCTTCTTGCATTTTTCCTTAAAACTCTAGTAATTCTTTCTCTACTATTGTGTTTTGGAAGCTCCTTAACCTGTTTTTCAAACAATTTCGAGTTTAAATGATATCTTCATGTTTCTTTACTCAGTATGGATTTAGAATTGGGATTCATTTCCTCATAGAGGCTGCTGTCATGTCCTAGCTGGTCTGAGTAAATGCAGCATGGGAGAAATACACGTGTCTTGTGCTGTAATTTGGTTATCTTAAGTGACAGTCTCTGCTTTCTAGCTGTTGCAGAGACAATAGCCATCCTGAGCTAGTGGCTGACCACCCCCAGGAACTTGATAGATCATCTCTGAGGACAGTTGTACAATTTTTTCTTTCAACATTGGTCACAGTCTAGCCATTCCTAGCAGAATGATAGAAGTTCCTATTCTTAGTCCATACTTGCCTGGATGCTTTTGCTCATGGAAGGCTTACTGAGAATAAAAAACGAATGTTGGGAAACATGGTAGTTGGGTATTTCTACCCATAGAGATGTGTTCTTAGCCAAGGATAGATCAGATGTACTGAAATGTCCCAGAGGCTATTCAGTGTAAGGTGAGTGTAGAGGAGGGGGATATGACCGTATTAAAATAGGTCAAAGAGCTGCCTGGTCACTAGGCAGATGATTCAAGTGTTTGAAGAGCTAAGGAGAAGAAATCTTTAGTTGCCTTTGGATCACTTGGGCCTGACATGAGCCGATGAATCATTGCTCAGTGCAACGTGAATGATTGTTGGCAAGTTCATAAGATAAAATTGTTGGAAAGAAATTGGTGATCATAGCACAGGTGTGGTCGTAGCATGCTCTAAATGGAACCGTGACAAATGTTCTGCTTTCCCTTTCCTTTTCTCTATGTCTCTCAAGTGTCACCAGTCACCACTCCATCTGAGAGTACTCTAGTGCTAGATTGCATAATGTTCAGGTAGATAACCCCCACACAGTTAAAATAAGGGCCTACTTGTTTCTCACACCTAATAGGAACCATGATCAAAACATGAATTCTGTGATTATTGCAGTTGATCAATGTCTACTCCCTGACAAATGGAGAATAGTTGTCAGCTTGTGGAATACTTGGGATTCAAATATCCAGCCATCTCTCTGAGTTTTCCTTTATTCCCTCACTCCGTGTCCCTCCATGAATATAGGACTACTAACTTTATTTTAAAAAGCCTAGGTGACATCTCATAGGTTTTGACCTCTGTTAAGAGACTTAGCTGGATCTAGAACCAAAGGATTCAGAGATATGGAATCATTCTGTGATGGTGGCAGAGCACGGGAGTGGCCCCTATCACCAAGCAGCTGGTATAGAAAGCAATCAGCTTACTCTGACAGTGCCCCAATTGCAGGTTCAATAGTTCTAGCAGCCGTATTATTAAAACTAGGCAGTTATGGAATGATACGTATTTCAACCTTCATCGAACCCCTTAACAAATCTTTAATATATCCATTCATCCTTTTATCTCTGTGGGGCATAATTATAACCAGCTCAATCTGTCTGCGACAAACAGACTTAAAATCACTAATTGCATACTCATCAGTAAGCCACATAGCCCTAGTGATTATCGCTATCCTCATCCAAACCCCATCAAGCTATATAGGAGCTACAGCCATAATAATTGCCCACGGACTAACCTCCTCAGCTCTATTCTGCCTAGCCAATACTAACTATGAACGCATCCACAGCCGAACTATACTCCTAGCGCGAGGATTACAAACAATCCTACCATTAATAGCCCTCTGATGACTACTAATCTCACTCACAAACCTAGCCCTCCCTCCATCCATCAACCTGATCGGTGAACTAATAATTATCATCTCATCATTCTCATGATCTCACCCAACCATTCTACTCATAGGAGCCAACATATTAATTACCGCATCATACTCACTATATATGCTAACCACCACACAACGAGGCAAAACTACCACCCACACTATAAATATCAAACCATCATTTACACGTGAACACACACTTATTTCCCTCCACCTTCTTCCCATCCTCCTTCTAACTGCTAAACCAAGCCTAATCCTAGGCCTCACCTTCTGTAATTATAGTTTATTAAAAACTTTAGACTGTGAATCTAAGAATAAAGAATTACATCTTTTAATTACCAAAAAAGTACAAACAGAGAACTGCTAATTCTTCTGACCCATATATAACAATATGGCTTTTTTACATACTTTATTAGGATAACAGTAATCCATTGGTCTTAGGAACCAAAAACTTGGTGCAACTCCAAACTAAAGTAATCAACATATATTCATTATCCACCCTAGCTATATTTACAACCCTACTTTACCCTCTCCTTTTTTCCATCTTATCACCACCCAACTCCAACTTTCCAAAAAAAGTCACATCATCAATCAAATACGCATTTCTAATCAGCATAATCCCCCTCACAATTTATCTAAACTCCAATAAAGAAGCCTACATCTCCAACTGACATTGAACAACCATCCAATCAATAGAACTCTACACCAGTTTCAAGCTAGACTTCCTATCAATCATCTTCATGCCAATCGCACTTTACGTTACATGATCAATTATAGAATTCTCTACATGATACATACACAACGACCCCAACATTAACCGATTCATACAATATCTTCTTATATTTTTAATCACTATACTAATCCTAGTCTCAGCTAACAACATATTTCAACTCTTCATTGGCTGAGAAGGTGTAGGAATTATATCTTTTCTTCTAATCGGATGATGGTACGGACGATCAGATGCTAATACAGCTGCCCTACAAGCAATTATCTATAACCGAATTGGAGATATCGGATTTGTCCTAACAATAGCCTGACTATTCTCTAATTATAATTCATGAGACTTTCAACAAATCTTCTCAATAAATACAAACTCAAACATTCCAATTCTAGGACTTATCTTAGCAGCTACTGGAAAATCCGCCCAATTCAGCCTACATCCATGACTTCCTTCAGCAATAGAAGGTCCAACACCCGTATCAGCCCTACTCCATTCCAGCACAATAGTTGTTGCAGGAATTTTCCTTCTAATCCGCTTCCACCCTATAATTCAAAACAACCAAAAAATACTCACCCTCATTCTATGTATTGGCGCTCTAACAACCTTATTCACAGCTATCTGTGCCCTTACACAAAATGATATCAAAAAAATTATCGCATTCTCAACTTCCAGCCAACTAGGATTAATAATAGTTACCCTAGGAATCAACCAACCCTATCTATCCTTCCTACATATCTGCACACACGCCTTCTTCAAAGCCATACTATTTATATGCTCAGGATCAATTATCCACAGCCTAAACGACGAACAAGACATTCGAAAAATAGGAGGCTTAGCCAAAATCCTCCCATTCACCACTTCAGCCCTAATCACTGGCAGCCTAGCACTTACAGGCATACCTTTCCTCACAGGATTTTACTCCAAAGACCTCATCATCGAAGCAATGAATACGTCGTATACAAACGCCTGAGCCCTAGTCATCACTCTTATTGCAACCTCACTTACTGCAGCCTACAGCACACGAATTATCTTTTTCGTCCTAACCAACAATCCACGATTTCAACCCATCACTAACATCAATGAAAACCACCCAAACCTAACAAACCCTATCACACGCCTCCTGTTTGGCAGTATCTTTGCAGGATATATTATTTCAAATTTTATCAACCCAGTCACTACCCAAACTATAACCATACCTACCATTATCAAACTTACAGCACTTATCATTACACTTACAGGATTTGTGGTCGCAATAGAACTCAATTCTATAACACTTTACCTAAAACTTTACCCAAACACATACCACTACAACTTTTCAAACCTATTAGGCTATTTCCCACTAATAATCCACCGCCTAATTCCATATTACAACCTATCTTTCAACCAAAAAATAGCTACATCAACATTAGACTACATCTGAACTGAAAAATCCATACCCAAACTCATCAGCTCACTTCAACAGACAGCTTCAATTTCAACATCAAACCACAAAGGACTAATCACAATTTACTTCCTATCGTTCCTCCTATCAATAGTAATTCTTACAATCACAGTAATCTAAACACCCCGTGTTACTTCTACAATAATAAATACACCAACAAACAAAGACCACCCTGCTACAACTATTAATCAACTACCGTAACTATACATAGCCCCAACACCCACCGAATCCTCCCGAACCAATACCATCTCATCATTATCAACTACAACCCACTCATCCACATCATAAACATTCTCCAACATATCTACCCCCTCATCCCCAAGAACATAAACCACCAACATAGCTTCCATAATCACACCTAATAAAAGTAACATTCACAACCAAATATTTGAACTTCAAGCCTCAGGATATTCCTCAGTAGCCATAGCAGTAGTATAACCAAACACCACCAACATACCCCCCAAATAAATTAAAAACACCATTAATCCTATATACGAACTACCATAAATCATCATCAACCCACACCCCACCCCACCACTTACGATTAACCCTAAACCAGCATAAATAGGAGAAGGTTTCGCAGCAACACCAACGAATCCCACTACCATGATTGTTATTAAAATAAACATTAAATATGTCATAATTACTACATGGATTTAAAACCAAGACTAATGACATGAAAAACCATCGTTGTCCATTCAACTATAGTAACCCATAATGACAATTATACGAAAAACCCACCCACTAATAAAACTAGTTAATCACGCATTTATCGACCTCCCAGCGCCATCAAACATCTCTGGTTGATGAAACTTTGGATCACTCCTAGGAATGTGCCTAATCATTCAAATCACCTCAGGCCTCTTCCTAGCTATACACTACACACCCGACACCCTCACAGCATTCTCATCCGTCACCCACATTTGCCGAGATGTAAACTATGGATGACTAATCCGCTACATTCATGCCAACGGAGCATCCCTATTCTTTATTTGCCTATACCTACACATCGGCCGAGGAATCTATTATGGCTCCTACTCCTACATAGAAACCTGAAACATCGGTATCATCCTATTATTTCTAACAATAGCCACAGCTTTCATAGGTTACGTACTCCCATGAGGCCAAATATCTTTCTGGGGAGCAACCGTCATTACTAATCTCCTATCAGCCATCCCATACATTGGAACAGACCTTGTAGAATGAATCTGAGGGGGCTTCTCAGTAGATAAAGCCACCCTTAACCGATTCTTCGCATTCCACTTCATCCTACCATTCATTATCGCCGCCATAGCCATAGTACACCTTCTCTTCCTTCATGAGACCGGATCCAACAACCCCCTAGGAATCCCATCAGACTGCGATAAAATCCCATTCCACCCATACTACACAACCAAAGACTTCCTAGGAATTGTACTCCTTCTAACTTTCTTCCTCATTCTAGTTTTATTTTTCCCAGATCTATTAGGAGACCCAGACAATTATTCGCCCGCAAATCCCTTAAATACTCCACCACATATTAAACCAGAATGATATTTCCTCTTTGCATACGCAATTCTACGCTCAATTCCCAATAAACTAGGAGGAGTCAGGTATGTGACTGGAGACTTTCAGCTCAAAATGCTTGCTTTAGGGCAAGCAGTGGGGTGTCGGGACTTCGAACCTGATCTTCTTATCTTCCCTGATCCGTGGGGGACTTGAATTACTTATTCTGACATTTAAAGGTAACTTCTACCATGAGCTTTCAAGACAGGAGCTTTCAGAAGGTGGTAGTGGTGTCTGTAAGTGCAAATTTTGGGCAGACCCCTTGTTAGTATGCCTGGGCTTTGGGAAGGTAGGGTATTAATGCACTTGAAGTACATCTGACTGCAGTCTGGATTCAGATAATCCTTACCTGAGCTCTGCAGTGAGTTAGCGATCACATGTTTATGATGGGATTTGTCTTGTGAACCAGACAATGGCCTGTTGAATGTGACGGGTGATGGACTTGGACTCTGTACTCCCCAGGAGAGACCTCTGTGCTTTTACATGTGCAACATGACTGGTTTTGAACTTCAGACACTGGTTCCTTTTCTATGTCTTCATGGCCAGTATAGCTTGAGCTCTATTTCCAACAGCTATGTAGCTCTTGGTGGGCTTGTGTGTAGGGTAGACTTGAGGTGTACGCAGGTGATTCTGAACCCCAGGACAAAGATCAGTTATATATAACTCCAAGGAGGCATCGAGACTGCCCTTCAGAGTAGAGGATACTTGTAGGAGATATGTATCTCAGTTCCCATAGTGAGGTCCTGGGAACCTCATCTAGCATAAAAACATTGCAGGCCTGAACTTGGGGGGAAAGAGAGCATGATGGACATAGATAAGATACCACTCTGTGGTCACCATCATCAGCATGCCTAGTGGGAAATGGAAAACACAACATGTTTAGTAGACCTCAGTCTGTACCCAGATTCTCCAGGTTATAGGCCATGGCAGAGAAGAAACGGTGAATAGCGGGTGCTTGTCTCTAGACAAAGGGCTCCCTTGTGAACTGCTTTACTGTGCAGAGTTGTTAAAAATATTCAAGCACTAACTTTTGCCCCTGTATGATGCCAGAGTCTTGAAATGAGCATGCTTATCTGTGTCAAAACTGCAAACTAGCTCACAAGTATTTAAATTCTTGAATGACTTTGAACTGGAAGATTCTTCATTGTTACAGATGTCCCTGGCATGATGGGAAGTTCCAAAGTCCCCCTTCACTATGGCACTGTGTTTGTCGGAATTCCCCGCCTCCCCAGCATGAAGAGGGAAATTTTCTTCTCACCTGGTTATATTTTTACTGGCTTGCAAATTATAGCCAGGCAGATAATACTACCTATAGGTTTCCCAAGGAATACCTGTTTGGTATTTTTATCTCATGGAGCCTTCAATAAATGGGTGCTTGAAACGTGTGCAACTTTCCCCCCATGATCTGAGGCAGGAAAATAGAAATTTTGAAGAGTCGTTAGTTCAATACCTCCATAAAAAGTTACTTCTGTAACTTTTGGAAATGTCCCTAAATTTGGGCACTGGGAGTTTACTTTGTGTTCCCCTTCAGACCAATATTGCTCATGGCTGATGTGATGAAAATGTTCTCATGTCTCCACTGTATGTGTCACACATTCTGGATGTCTTACAGCAAGGGGAAAGATGGTGTCCCACGGGAAATGATCTAGGTAATTCCCATTCTGCTTGTATTGTCAGGTGCATGCTGAGTGAGACAAGTGTGTCCCCATGATACCTTGCTATGTCTGAATCTATGTCTGAATCTTTGGTTGGTGACCAAAGGAAATTGACTTGCTACAGGCCTCACATGGCCGAATTATAGGCCTTATTATCCTCATGTGGATTTGGGCTGGGAGCTCATTCAAAATTTCTTGATGGGGTTTCAGGGGTACTTGGGAAGGCATGGGCTGGGACTCATTGGAGGTAAATGTGGAATCTCTCCACCAGCATTACAGGCAGGTCTTCAGGAAAGACTTGTCTCTGCTTTTCAGGCCCCTCAACTGATTGAATTGGGCCCCTCAATGCTAAAATGATCTTTCCAAAAAATCAACTGATTGATGACACTGATCACTTCTCCAGGTACTAATCCACCTTAGACCAGTGTTTGGTTAGAGTTTGGGAACTGTATCCACAACCAACAAATAAAATTGGTCATCATGGAAATACAGTGATCTCTTTTCTGGAGAACCTAGTCTCTGAAGAGAAGACAGATCTGTTTTACGGTGTGACTCTTCTGTATAGCTGCATTTTGAACTCTCCAGTTATTTAGTTACCAGGACACTGTGACCAGAGCAGAAGTTAAAAATCCCAGTAGGTCTCCGACCTCTCTAGCAGCATCTCAGAATACTTGCACAGAATGAACTAGCTTCTGGTATCTAGGTATGTGTACAGTGTATTTCCAGTTGTCCTGTGAATTATCCCGTATTGCTATAGCCAATGCCATTTCTAGAGGCATCTATGGATCTAGACCTATAGATGATACAGTAAAGTTTCAGTGGTAGATATTTAACTTATCTAGCATACTGTTGGGCATCTTTATTTTTTTATATGATTAGTAGTTGTCTAGCTCTTAGGTGGTTAATGTTATATGGCCTTGGTAATTACCATGTGAGTAATTTCAGAACCAAGGAAGTAGGTTCTGTGCCTCCCTAGTGATCATATCTGGTTTGTATACTTCAACCAGTCTTCTGTACCTTGCACATGTCTCTGGTCTACAGAAGTTAGCTGTTGACTGTAGGCAGACCATTAAGAGTTCTGGAATCATCTCTTCAAAGATGAAGACTGACCAGGGGTGAGCCCTGGGCATGTGTGAAGATAGATCCAAGCACCAGCTTGGCCCAGGGATGAATCTTTCCTTCCCATTGCAATTATTTTTGGAGTACTGGTGAAACGCAATGGGTTTAAACATTCTGCTCAACTAATGTGGGGTTTCTTGCTGGTCTCCTGTACCTGTGCCTGACCTCTTGCCAGAGTGGGAAGTTCTCTAGTCACTTCCCTCTGGGAGATACAGCTAGTCATTCTCAGTGCAAAACCTAGGTGAGCTGTGTTAGGCCTTGGTGACATGGACTTCTTTCTGGGCGAATCCTATTCTTCTGTGTGTCTCCAGGAAATGTTGGCTTCAAAAGTATTTTTGTAATCTTACCCATGGCCATTCTGTGTCCTGCTGGTTCCACTCCTGAGATAGAAACAGAGTGAGGCTTGCTGGATCTATTTCCTATCCTTTTAGGAATGTCTATAAGGTGAATTGCAGTTTCCTGGCCAAATATGAAGCAGTAATTGCAGGCTAGCTTTGATAAGTACTGATTGATGTTGCTGATTATTAGGGCATACTGTTCAATATGTTGTGCTCCCAGTAGGCAGAGGAAACAACTTGAACTATCCAAGAATGGAATAGTGACCTTCTCTTCGGTATCAAAAGACAGGAGTAGGCCCAGAGAGGCCGGTCTGTATTCAGGCAGTCTGTAGACATGGGTGGTGTCTATAGATGGTCTCATATCTGATTTTACTTAAGGTGTGGTCTTGCTGTTATTGGCATCATAGAACCTTCTCTCTGTCCAAAAATACCTTCTAGATGAAATTCTTATCCCATGACTGAAGAATAGAGCACTGTAGCTGGAGGAAGTGTGTGCATGGGGGGGGGGGGCGGGTAGATGCATGCCTAAGCTGGCTGTGATGTCAGCTTCTAGGGATAGGTCATGTAGATGTTAAAATGTGGGCCATTTGATACATTTCTTTTCAGTGGTAGGGCTGGGAGAGGCCCAGTGCCTGCTAGGGTGACATAGCCTGGGTGGGATCTGTGTCTTAAGTGCTTGTAGATCTCTCTGAAAGAATGAAGATCTCTTCTGTCTCAGGATGGTTGGTATACTCTACTCTGTCCCTGGAATGGGTGACTTGTATGGTGGTTTAGTCTTCCAAATACCTAGATTATACATAAACAGTATACACCATAAGCTATGAGAGAGGAGATGTCTGCTAAGAATAAATATCTACCACAGCATTGAAAAAACACTTCTCCTGGTTTGAAGGTCAGATGCAATCGCCATTCCAGTGAGAGGCAGTTGAGTGATCTCAGTGTGGTATCTTATGGAGAGTTTGGAGTCTGTGTCATTTGCTGACAGAACCAGACTGGGAAGTCTGAGTATGGACTCATTGGGTGCCCAAATGCAAAGCTGTCTGAGTGCTAGGCAAGTCACCCTGTCTACTTGACAGTTAAGTACAACCCAGGCTCTGGCCTTGGCACACCCTACTTTAAGTTACGATAATCCCGTAATTCCCTCTGTCTCTTCAGACTTACTTGTGTTTCATCTTCTAGGCTCTGACAAGCCAGCCAATCCAATGGCTATTAGTATACATGATTGACTATCCTTATGTTAGACTGTTTCTCTTAACAAAAGATGAAGTATATCTTTGCTCATTGGGTGGACTTTGAATAACTGTTTTGGGTGCCTTCTAAGAAGCCACAATATCATAGCAGCTCATTTTTGGTTCTATTTTACACTGAGCCAATCTATGTAACAGGACTCTTCCTCCTTGTCATAGAAATATCACCATGAGTCCAAAGGTGCAGACTGAGATCTGATATCCGGGTCATTGGGAATCTGAGCTGCCTGTTCTTGAAATTTAAATGACAGATTTGCTACTTATAGTAGTTGTATTCATTGGAGCTCCCAATAGTCAGGAAAAGAGAGAATGGTTTGTCAGGTATACCTTTCCTACTGATTCCTGCATGGACCTCCTTCCAGTATCGTCCCCTTTACTCTGTCAAACACCATGAGAGTTAGGGCAGAAAGTAAAGGTAAAAGACCAGTTATCTTTTGCTCCTTCAGACTGACCCCTAGTTTCTGAGCTCACTCGAAGATGTCTTCGAGCAGTATTCCAAAATGTCATGTGTGCTATAAATATCTTCAAAACTGGAGGGTCCTTTGACTTTGTGGTAAAGGAAGAAAATGCATCCTTGTTACTTAGGTGGAAGTCAGAAGTGATATTTCTGTGTACGTTAGGCGTCTAAAACCATCACTAAAGATAATAGGGCTCCAAGGCTTTCCTTGCAGCTCTATCTCCCATAATGTAGCATCTAGGTGCTTTTCAGAGCACTTGCTACTTCCTCATCCTAAAATCTAACTGCTGCAGTGTCAGTAACATGTTCTGTGGTATACTAATGATCAGTGATTTTTCTATTGACCATGTTGGGACAGGGAACAAGAGAGCTGGGTGAAACTGAGAGCCTCACCTAAGGCCTGTTGGCCTTCCCATAAAAACACCAAAGTAACACAGTCACTGAGGAATAAGAGAAGGTATTGTCCATATTTATTGATATGTACTAAAAGGCAGGGAGGATGGTAGTGCTCAAGGTTTCTTGGGCATGACAGCTATGAAAGCTTAATATCTGCCTTTCAGCAAGAGACTCCAAATTCTGAATTGGAAAAAACCTGGTAAAATGCCAAGGGGGACTTCCCTTCTGCACTTAGCTTCTTTTTGTGCATCTCTTCCAATAGTTACCTTGAACCACCTTTTGAATGAACTTCCTCGTTCTAGATGGCCATAAAGGAAATGCACGTCAAGACAATATTAAAATTCCCTTTCGCTTCAGTCAGAATGACAAGAATATGAATCTGATTTGGGGTGTGTGTGTAGGGAGGAATTTGGTAATAGTGGGAATGTAAATTAGTATGACCACTATAGAAGACAGTATGAGAGTCCCCAAATTAAGAACAGAACCATTGCAAATCAGGATATAGTAAAGGCACCTGCCCACATATTCGTTGCAGTACTCGCAATAGCCAAGTTATAGAAGCAGCCCAGGTGCAAAAGAATCAAGAAAATATGTGTGTATATTTATATATCTTTATATAGATTGCCACTGACCCCCTTGACTGCACTTGTGCTTATTACCTTGTACCTCCTCAGAATGAAAGCTTGATCTACATTTCATCTGGTGCAAAGCGTTTCCTGGACTAAATTGGGCTTGAAATATATGGAATATACTAAGCCTGTTCCTGAGGGGATTTTGCATTGTACAAGCTGACACATACTGTGAATGTGAGAGAAATTCTTTAACTACAGTCCCTACACTCACAATGGAAGGAGTGACCTTATAGTTAATGTCAGCTTCTTAAACTTCCCGAAGCAGACTGGGTACTTCCTGCAGTCATCCCGTGGCTCATGACTAGTTTGGGTGAAGGGCAGACTCAAGTTGAGAAAGGCATCTCTCAATTGACGAAGATAAACTGTGTCCCCTTAGGAAGGAATCTTGAATGCCCTTCTGGGTGGGCAACTTTCTTCACCATGGGTCAAATTGCCCCTGCTCTCATTTTCCTGTGCCTATTTTGAACTACCTGAGACTTGAACAGAATTATCTTGAAGTAGTTGTACAAAGGGGTTTCAATTCCACTTGTAAGTTTGAGTACAATGCTTCTTGGACAATTAGTCCCCTTCATCACTCTCCTCCATCTCTCCCTCCCACTCCTTTCTGTGCTAGTGAAAGAATGCCTGTGTGTAGCATTGGTATTGTTCAGGAAGTACCACACTTGGTCGAGTCCTTTAACTTTACTGATGTTCTCACAATCTCCACTGATGTTCTCACAATCTCCACAGGAGTTTTCACTCCTATGTTATCCCAGAATCAGAGTGGATATTACCTAAAGTGCCACATGGGATGAGGCTAAACCAAACTGCAGCAAGTCAGAACACTGGTGCCTCTTCAGGTATGCCCTATACCTAATTTCAGACATTGGAAGCTTCAGGTCAACGGTAGATTACAATGCTGTTTTCATGGTAGCTGCCTTCCATTTTCTTCAGGAAATTTTTAATCTTTTGCCAGGCTGTAGAAATTGCCTGGGAGGCAAATTGGCAGGATCTACCGATAACCTGCTATTGATGCTGCCATTTGCAGACCTGAGGAATTTCTTTTCTCTGAATAGTCTGGTTGGTATTAAGCTGGGGCAGAATCTGGTATCTATGGCTATGGAGATTTTAATTCTGAGTAATCCTGGTAACATTAAACACACTGCAGCCCGACTTCTGTATAACAAGTGAGTGTTTTTGATAACACAAGTCATTCTGTAGGAAACCAGAGCTGTCAGCCTGAGGTGCTCCTTTCTGAGAGGCTGTCAAAGAGCACTTCGGATACAGACAGCCAATAATCAGGTCCCTCCTCCTCACTTTGGAGTGACATGCCATTTGGTCAGTCACAACCATAAATGGTAAGAGGACCCCCTCAAGGTAGCTGACCTTGTTTGGTCAGCTGCAGCTACATGGTGGAAATGACAGGTCCCTTATCTACCATTTGGGCAGCTACCAAAATCTCAGCCACCATAATGAACTCCTCTGCTCATATGGCTGCATGAATTTGCCCACATCTAGCATCTCCAGATGGTAAAAATCACCCCAGACAAAGACAGGTGAGAGAATTAGCCTTGTCTGTGTCCTTGTGGGTTTCTGGGCTGGTGCTTTCCAAAGCTACTTTATTAAGAACAGATGTATAATACATTGAGTTGGAGATTGCACATTAGCTGCTGTGTCAGTGACTTAGACTCTGGTTCCTACCTGTATAATAAACTGACCTGGGCTTCACTCATAACAGAATATGGACTAGTTGCTCCATAGTGGTGTGCTGCTGGGGTCTTGAATTCTAGGATGTCGACTTTTCTCCTGTGGATTTCTGGATTACTTCATAGATCCTTAGTTCCTCTGTCACTCAAGACTCTGGGAATATACCAGACAAACGGCCTGAGTGATCTTGAAATATCATTCCAAGTGGGTGCTTGACTATGCATTGGGGTAAAGATTTTCTTGTCATTATGGATAAGAACAGAAGACTAAGGTAGCCTTGAAGGACAACTCACAGTTCCTTATGGGGTCAGGTATAGCTTCAACAGCAAATGAATTGCAGGTCATTGACAAAGCCTTTTTATTCTATTGAGATTACATGTATTTTCTACTGAAAAGGGGCCTCATCTTGGCTTGGGGTCTATTAGAATATGGGCCATCCTTGGAAGAGCTGCCTATCATCGCAGTACTCATCCAGATACCAGGAAAGAAGGATCTTTTTTTTTTTCCAGAGGAAACAATGTGCAGTGTCCATGGATGAAAGCTTGATAGTTCTCTGGCTGTGTCTTCCAATATTTGGTGAGAAGTGTAGGCATGCCACTGCTTTGAGGACTGAGCTCATTTCTTTCCAGGATTTTCAGAGTGTGTGTCTGTATCCTTGTTTTAACCTGTCTTCCTGATTTGCACAGGGAAATTCCTTGTGTTGCATCTAAAGGAAAAGCAGACAGGAAGTGGGCAGAGATTCTCTGGCTGTCTTGATCTAGTTCCTTGTTTGTCTAGAAGGAAGTTGTGTGGTTAGGTCAAACTGTTGACCTTTCTGAACTCTCTTGTCCTTTTGGCTTGATAGCAGACATTATCCCTGAATTTTAATTGCGAAGGGGACATTACCACCTGATTCTGCTTAGGTGGCCCATGTTGATCAGTGAAGTTTCACTTGGGCACCAGGGGTTGTTGAATGATTCTGGGTCACAACGTTTTAAGGACACCTTCCTGGGTATAGGTTGTTGACATGACACTGTCAGTGACCAGATGTGGTGGGTCATTGAATCTATCCTAAAGATTTGTGATCCTGACTAGAGGCTTTCAATACAAGTGCATATGTCCCTTCTGTATTCCTCTTAGCAATATGTAGCAGATCATCCTGGCCAAAGTCAAAGCACTTCTGGGTTCAGAATCTAAGATCCAGTAGTCCTAAACACCTGTGATATTGGGGAAAAACAGGGACACTTTGTGATAATTCTAAGAAAAAGTGCTCAGAGCAAATAGTGGGAAAGAAACTTGCTTCTGCAGTTGTATGCTGTTCTCTCCATAGATACTTTTTTTGGAGGGGGGCTGTGATTCTTCCACATCAAGAAACTTAGAAATCCTAAGCTGTATTCCTATGCATCCTTCTGTTATATGGGAAACTGATTGTGAGATACACAGAACCCATGTTTTGAGAGGTTGAATTGTGCGTTTTTATTAGAAAGCCAGTAATGCAAATGGACCTGTGTCCTCCAAAGAACTTGCAGCCTCCAGTACATCTAATACTCTTGGGAAACTGAGATATGAGGGTACTGAGCTATGAAGGTACTAAAGAAAGAGCAGAAAACCATCTCCGCAGACCAGATGAACTCTAATGGAGTGTTGAAGCAGAGGTAGAGAGGCTTAACTAGGGTCACGGTTAGGGGGCAGGTTCCCAGGGAGGTTGAGAGTTCAGAGTCTTGCAAGTTCATGGCACAGGTCTGGCAGGTTCCGGGACCTATTGTCCAAGTCCCCCACCCCATCTGCCTCGAGGAATTCAGGTGCCAATCACCCAGGGGTGAGGGTGGGGAAGTGGAACCCACCTTCAGAGTTTTTGGAAAGTCCACATCATCCACCAAGATGGCACTGAGGATGAGCTGGCAACACTGAACCATGTCCATACTTCTAACATTGCAAAGTGTTTGAACTACAAGGTCAAACTACCAATTTGGTAGGATTCTTCAGCCTTTTTAATGCTGATATTTTGGGGCTGGATCTTTATCATGGTAGGTGTCCTCTGTGCACACTGTAGGGCATTTATCAGCAGCTATTGACTAAACTTCCTAAGGACTAGCAGTTTATACCTCCCTGGTAGGGCAAAATGAGCTTCAGAAGTTGCAGGACTTGAGTGGTGTTTCAGAGGCCTGTTTGTCTCAGTCATTATCCTTTGGGATTTTATGACTGGCACTTTGGATTCTTTTACTCATGAGGATTGAGTTCGAGGCAAGTAGCACATGCAAGATGGTTCCCTCCTCAGAACTGTTGATCTTCCTTGGAGAGTTAGTTTATTTATTTTTTTTTTATTTTATTTTATTTGAAAACATACTGTACAGAGGGGTTACAATTACATGGGCAGGAAAATGCATACATTTCTTACCAAGCATTGCAGCCTCCTCCTTTGTTTACCCTTCACCTCCCTTCCCAGCCTCCCCCCTCCCCCCACCCAATCATACCCCCCCCTCCCTCCCCCCCACCGACATTGTAAAGCTGGTTTTGACATGACATTTTGCACTTCTCATTGTTGCAACAGGTCCACCTGAATCCTTAAACGACTTGTTTGTCCCCGTCTCCTCCACATGTTATACTGACATCAAATATAGTGAAAGCGGGGGTTACACTGTGGGGGAGGGACATACAAAGCGACAAAGAAATACTATTATAAATGCGTTAGAAACACATGCATGAATGAAACAAAAACATTAAAATACATATTTGAGGGTTCGTTTTCCTAACATTACATTCTCTGACTTTTTCCGCTTGACTCATACCTATACTAGATATTGCAAATAAGGGAAACCATGGGACCTATGTTTCTTTGGGCCTGGCTTACTTCACTTAATATAATTTTTTCCAAGCCTTTCCATTTCCTAACAAATGGGGCAATGTCATTCTTTCTGATGGAGGCATAGAATTCCATTGTGTATATATACCACATCTTCTTGATCCATTCATCTACTGAGGGGCATCTGGGTTGGTTCCATATCTTAGCTATGGTAAATAATGCTGCAATAAACATAGTTGTACTGGTAGCTTTAGTGTGGCCTTGTTTGTGGTCATTTGGGTAAATGCCCAAAAGTGGGATTGCTGGGTCATTGGGGAGCTCTATATGGAGTCTTTTGAGGAACCTCCATACTGCTTTCCAAAGTGGTTGGACAAGTTTACATTCCCACCAACAATGAAGTAAGGTTCCTTTCTGTCCACATCCCCTCCAGCATCTGTTGTTGTTAGAGTTCTTGATTTTTGCTGTTCTAACTGGAGTGAGGTGATATCTCAATGTTGTTTTGATTTGCATTTCTTTTATGGCTAGGGATGTTGAACATTTCTTCATGTGTCTATTGGCCATCCTTCTTTCTTCTTCAGAGAAGCTTCTCTTTAGGTCTTTCGCCCACTTACTTATTGGGCAGTTGTTTCTTTGAGGATTTGTTGTTGGGTGGTTTAATTTTTTGAGTTCCAAGTATATTTTAGATATGAGACCCTTGTCCGTTGTATGGCTAGTAAAGATCTTCTCCCAATCCGTGGGCTTTCTATTGATCTTGCTAGCTATGTCATTTGCCCTGCAGAAGCTCTGCAACCTTATACAATCCCATTTGTCCAACCTTTCTTTGATTTGTTGTGTTTCCAGGTCTCTATTCAGAAAATTTCGGCCTGAGCCGAGGAGACCCAGGGTTTCTCCTATTCCATCCTGTAATGTTTTCAGAGTGTCTGCTTTGAGTTCAAGGTCTTTGATCCATTTGGAGTTGATTCTGGTGCAGGGTGATATATAAGGATCTAGTTTTAGTTTTCTACATGTAGTTAACCAGTTTTGCCAGCACCATTTACTGAAGAGGCTGTCTGTCTTCCATTCTATTGTTTTAGCTCCCTTATCGAAGATTAGATGGCTATAGGTCTGTAGGTTCATTTCTGGGTTTTCAATTCTATTCCATTGGTCCTGAGGTCTGTTCTTATGCCAATACCAAGCTGTTTTGATTACTATGGCTTTATAGTAGAGTTTGAAATTTGGTATTGATATTCCTCCAGCAGTGTTCTTTCCGTTGAGGAGCGTTTTTGCTATTCGGGGTCTTTTATTGTTCCATATGAATTTTTGGATTGCCTCTTCTATTTCCTTGAAGAATGAGGGTGGAATTTTGATAGGTATTGCGTTGAATTTGTAGATAGCCTTGGGAAGTATTGCCATTTTCACAATGTTAATCTTTCCAATCCAGGAGCATGGGAGGTTTTGCCATTTTTTAAGTTCTGTGTTGATTTCCTTTTTCAAGATTTTAAAGTTTTCATCATAGAGGTCCTTCACTTCTTTAGTTAAGTTAATTCCTAGGTATTTTATTTTTTGTGGGGCTATTACAAATGGAGTTGCTTTCCTAATTTCAGCCACACTTTTCTCATTGTTGGCATACAGAAAAGCCATTGATTTTTGGGGGTTAATTTTATAACCTGCTACTTTGCCAAAGTTTTGAATCAGCTTAAGTAATTTGGGAGTGGAGTCTATGGGATTCTTTAAAGACAAGATCATGTCATCTGCAAAGAGGGAGAGTTTTATTTCTTCTTTCCCTATTTGGATCCCCTTTATGTCTGCATCTTGTCTTATTGCTGCAGCTAGGCATTCTAACACTAGATTGAAGAGAAGTGGAGAGAGTGGGCATCCTTGTCTTGTTCCTGAGTTAAGAGGAAATGGCTTTAGTTTTTCACCATTGAGTATAATGCTGGCTGTAGGTTTGTCATATCCAGCCTTTATTGTATTGAGGAATGTTCCATGGATTCCTAATTTTTCCAAAACCTTCATCATAAAGGGGTGTTGGATCTTGTCGAATGCTTTTTCTGCATCTATTGAGATAACCATGTGGTTCTTATTCTTGCTCCTGTTGATGTGATGAATAATATTAATTGATTTGCGTATATTGAACCAGCTTTGCATCCCTGAAATGAATCCTGTTTGATCGTGGTGTATGATTTTTTGGATGAATTGTTGAAGTCGGTTGGCCAAAATTTTGTTGAGAAGTTTTGCATCAATGTTCATCAAAGAAATGGGTCTATAGTTCTCTTTCTTTGATGAGTCCCTGCCTGGTTTTGGGATGAGGGTTATGATGGCTTCATAGAATGTGTTCGGTAGTGAGCTTTCTCTTTCAATTTCATTGAAGAGTTGGAGGAGAATTGGTGTGAGCTCTGCTTTGAAGGCCTTGTAAAATTCCGCTGTAAAACCATCTGGTCCTGGACTTTTCTTAGCTGGGAGGTCTCTTATTGCTGTTTCTATTTCAATGCTTGATATGGGCCTGTTAAGATAGTTTACCTCATCTTGGTTTAGTTTTGGCATGTCAATATTTGCTAGGAAGAGGTCCATTTCTGTCAAGTTCTCAAACATTAGCATAAAGTTTTGAGAAGTATTCCCTTATAATGTTCTGAATCTTGGTTGTTTCCGTGGTGATGTTTCCATTCTCATCTCTGAGTTTATTAATTTGGGTGTGTTCTCTTCTTTTTCTGATAAGATTTGCTAAGGGTCTGTCAATTTTGTTAAGTTTTTCGAAGAACCAACTCTTTGTTTTGTTCATTCTTTCTATAGTTTTTTTGGATTCTAATTCATTTAATTCTAATTTAATTTTGATTATTTCTTTCCGTTTACTGGATTGGGGTTTATCTTGCTGCTCTTTTTCAAGGAGGTTTAGATGTGTCATTAAATTGCTAGTTTCAGATCTCTCCAATTTGTTGATGTAGGAGCTCAGAGCTATAAACTTGCCTCTGAGTACTGCCTTTGCTGTGTCCCAGAGGAGCTGGTATTTTGTGTGTTCATTTTTGTTGAATAGCATGAACATTTGAATTTCCTTTCTAATCTCTTCCATGACCCACTCATGATTCAGCAGTGTGTTGTTCAGCCTCCATGTGATACCGGACTTTCTTTGGTGGCTTTTGGTGTTGAGTTCTAACTTTATTCCCTTGTGGTCAGTCAGAATGCAAGGTATAACTTCAATGTTTCTGAATTTAGACAAGTTTGCTTTGTGGCCTAAAATGTGGTCTATTTTAGAAAACGTTCCATGTGCTGCTGAGAAAAACGTGTATTCTGATGCTGCTGGGTGAAATGTTCGGTAAATGTCTGTTAAGTCTAGTTGATCTATGCAGCTATTTAGGTCTGCGGTTTCTCTGTTGAGTTTTTGCCGAGTTGATCTATCTAGTGGGGAGAGTGGTGTGTTAAAATCCCCAACGATTAATGTCTTTGGATCTATATGGGATTTGAGGGAAAGTAGTGTTTCTTTGATAAATTTGGGTGCTCCATTGTTTGGCGAATAGATATTTAGAATTGTAATATCCTCCTGAAGGAGAGATCCTTTAATTAGTATGTAGCGACCTTCTTTATCTCTTTTCACGAATTTTAATTTGAAGTCTATTTTATCTGATATTAGGATTGCAACTCCTGCCTGTTTATGCGGTCCGTTTGCTTGGTAGATTTTGTTCCAGCCTTTAACATTGAAAATGTGTTTGTTTTTACGGGCAAGATGTGACTCCTGCAGGCAGCAGAAAGAAGGGTCTTGTTTTTTAATCCAACTAGACAGTCTATGTCGCTTAATTGGAGAGTTCAGTCCGTTAACATTAAGAGATAGGACTGAGAGGTATTTGGGAGTTCCTGCCATGTTATCCACCTTCTTGGGGGATGCGAAAACTGGGTTCTTCCTATGGTTCTTGGATTCTCAGTTTGGGTGCAGTTTCTTGGCCTTTATTGCGGTCTTGTTGGTTTTCTATGTGTAGGACATCTTTAAGAATCTTTTGTAGGGCTGGTTTGGTGGAGATGTATTGTTTCAATTTTTCTTTGCTATGGAAGGTTTTTATTTGGCCTTCAGTTATGAAGGAGAGTTTAGCTGGGTACAGTATTCTTGGTTGATAGTTGTTTGTTTTTAGGGCATGGCATACATCATTCCAGGCTCTTCTTGCTTTGATTGTCTCTGCTGAGAAATCTGAGGTGATTCTAATTGGTTTCCCTTTATAAGTGATTACCCTTTTCTCTCTGACAGCTTTAAGGATCTTTTCCTTGTTCTGAGTTGATCCTGTGTGGATTATAATGTGACGGTGGGATGTCCTATTCTGGTCTGGACTATTTGGGGTTCTAAAGGCTTCTTGGATCTGGACAGGCCTATCTTTTTGCATGTTTGGGAAGTTCTCTGCTAGGATCCTGTTAAACAGATTTCCTAGACCATTAACTTCTGTTTCTAGGTGCTCCTCTACACCCATTATCCTTAGATTAGGCCTTCTGATGGTGTCTTCCAGGTGTTGGATAGATCTATCATATTTCTTGGACTTGTCTTGGATGGTTGTATGTTCTTTCTCTATAATATCTAGGCTGTCTTCAATCCCTGAGATTCGATCTTCTGCATGGTCTAACCTGCTGTCAAGACTCTCTACTTTGTTTTTTATCTCTTTTCCTTCTAGTTGGTCAGCTTTGATGGCTTCAAGTTCTTTGTTGAAGCTCTGTTTTAGGTCTTGTATGAATTTCTTTACTTCCTTAATTTGGTGTTCAGTGTTTGTCCTCAAATCACTTAGTTGATTGGTTATGGTTTCTTTGGGCTCCCATCCTTCTGTTGGGTTCCATTCAGCATTCCCTTTGTGGTCTCCCTGACTTCCTTCAGCTCTTTGTTAATGGATTCCATGAATGCCTTTAGTGATCTTTGTGTGTTCTCTACCTGGTCTCTCAATTCCTGTATTACTCTTTGATTAGCTTCCTCCCGTTCGTGGGATTCCTGCAGATCTCTTTGAGTGTTCTCAGCCTGCTCACGCCATTCCTCCCTTTCTCTTTGAGTATTCTCAAGTTGTTCACGCAAATCCTGTATCAGTTTTTGAGTAGCTTCCTCAAGCTTATGATATTCCTGTATAAATTTCTGGGATGCCTCCTCTCTCTCCCTATCACGCTCATACAGAGTCCTTTGTACGTTGTCAAACTTTTCATTTATCATGTTTGCCAGCAGTGTTTGTAGAGCTGTTTGGGAACTCTCCTCTGGATTATTCATTATCTGTTCTAACCCCTGATTATCAGGATTGGGAATTGAGATACCCGAATTTGCCATTTTTCTTGTGTTTTTCCGGCTTACTCTGCCCATTTGAGATGAAGATAGCACCAGTTTTGTGCTAGAACACTATCTTAAGGCAACCATCAACCAAAGTTTGCATTTGTACAGTCAATAGTCTACAGATACAATCTAGTTCAACAGATACATCTATTCGACATCCAACAACTATATGTTAAAAGACTTCGAACCGCAGAGAAGAATTTGGAAAACCAGAAATTATTAGGTTTAGGGAGAGATCTGGGTAAAAAATAGGAATAGATTGGTGTGGGGAGGCACAGGGAGGGTTAACTATGTCCTAATCACAATGCAGGAAATAGGTTGGGTAGAATGTAAGTAGAGAGAGAGAAAAAAAGAAGAAAGGGAAAGGGGAATGAAAAGAGACCAGAAAAAAAAATAGAAACGTAAAAAGTAATGTTATTTTAGAGATTAAAAGACCATCTATTTATAGAGGAATATGAATATGTTGAGAGAAAGGGAGGGACATAGAGGAGATGAGAAAAACTTTAAAAAAATGCTTAAAATATTATATAGGTTTAAAGAGGTAGTACTGCTATTAATGAATTTAAGTCTCAGAGGTTTTGAATTGAGTAATAAGTTTGTGGATTAAGTGTGTACACAATGGGGGATAGGGTCTACTGGTTAACTACGGGTTTATCTGAGGATGTGCAGGACAAGAGTTAAGTCACATAAAGATGAACAAAGAGGAAAAGATGGAAAGGATAGGAAAGTGAGAAGAAAAGATAAGTTCAGTAGAGCTAGAAAAAAAAACAAAAAGATAATTAAGAATGAAAGAAAAAGAGAAAGAAGACAAGAAAAGAAAAGAAAACACACATTCACGTATTCCTAAAATAAAAATTATAAGAGGAGAAAAAAAAAAAGTTAATGGAAAACAATTATTTTTTCAGAAGAGGCAAAAATTAAAGATTAATAAAAGTTTTAGAAAAGCAAAAAAAAATTTATGTATATATATATATATATATATAAGGTAACAAAAAACGAAAAAAAAACAAAACAAGAAAAAGAAAAAAAGAAGAAAAGAAGAAGAAGAAAAAAAAAGTTCTTTGATTTTTTTTTTTTTTTTTTGGGGGGGAGGGGTGGGAAGAGTCCTGTATCTCCCTTTTGTCTGTAACCAGAGTCTAGTTGGAGTCTCTGGTCAGCTTGAGGTCCTGTGGCTTGATTGGTTTCTTAAGTCAGTTTGTTGGAACAGGCAGAAAAATGCTCTGCTTTACCCAAGATTTTGAGATCCCCCTCCCAGGTTAGTTTACTGGGAGGGTGATCTGCTTTGAGAATCACAAAAGAGGGGGATGCAGTGATGAGGCTAGGTTCTGGGTAGAGTTGAGGCCTTTCAAGGAACAGTAGCTTTTCCCTGGGGCTATTTTGTGAAAAAAAACTCACAGCACCCAGCCTGGAGCCATTCTCAGGGTTTCTGTTTTTCAATTGATTCTGGTGGCTGCTAGAGGGAGGGGCAGCCTCTGGCTCTGGTTACCCAGTGAGGAGAGCCACTCCAATGGCTGGCGCCTGAGCTGGGTGACTTTTCCCTGGATGGAACTGAGTCTGTGAGTTCACTTCGCCGTTAAGTTCTTGTGACCTGCTAAATGACTCGTTTTATTCCAAGGCCTGAGCTGGAGCTAGCCGCTCCTCCAAGCTTTGTCGGTATCCAAGATGGAGATCACCGGTGCTGGGGGGGGAGGGGTGGCCTTCCCTCCTCTGCTCCCAGAGAAGGAGTGAGGAAGCGGGGCTTCTACTCACGCGGAGTCTTGGATCCCGGGTCGTCTCTGGTCTGCAAAGTGCAGGATGAAGTTGTCCGTTCCTTGTCGGTTCTTGCTGGTGTTGAGTAGAATCTGCTCGTCTGCTGCGTCTGGCTCCTTCGTCCCGGACTGCGTCTCAGGTATGCCTCCGCGGCGGTGGTCGCCGCTGTGACCCTGCCGCCACAGCGGCAGCTGCTCAGATGTGTCTGCTTGGCTTCCCCTCTCTTGACTAACTCTCTGTCCTGTGATGGCACACTTGGTGTGATTCTCTGGCTTGGGACTGTTCACTGGAACTCTGAAACTGTTTTCTATGCAAGAGCTTGTTCAGATTCCAGCTTCTCCTCCGCCATCTTCCTGGAACTCGAGTTAGTTTAGTTTGGTTCATCCTCTAAGCTAGTGGTCCTTACTGGGGACTTTTTGCATACAGAGACAATGTGTACTCACTAGTCCTTCCACCAGTAACTAGCAGACTAGCTCACTCAAAGGCTAAGCTTCAGTAGTGTTGTCTACCTGAAGCATACTGAAGCTGTGGGAGTTATAAAGGCCACACCTGAATAGCTAATACTCAGAGCAAGACATTTTTCTTCAGCCCAAATGGTTCGATCATTTCCTTGAAGTATGAGAAGACATAGGTGGAATTCTTCATTAGGATATTACCAGAGGACCAGGACTGTCTTCATGTGATAGAGAAAGAGGCAGGTGATCGGATAACAGGTCAATTGCATTTATTTCTATAGAAAATGCCTATAAATTGCCTATTTTAGCCATAGAATATGAATCTGTGTTGACTTGCCTTGAAAGAGCTAGTAAACCCATAGCAGCTGGTTATCAGGAACTATCTGCCTTGTGTTAGAGCAAGTGGCATGTCTTGTCCTATGATAGGCTCAGTGGCTTTGAGTTTAGACTGAACCCCGAGACTCATCTCAGATTGGATCAAGTAGATTCTATGTAGATACAGATGACTCCAGACACTGTCCTTAAAAATCTGTTTTCTTGATAGCTATCATATGGTATTCCCCTTATGTTGAGCTGATGTGCAGGTTTTATATGTCCATCCTAGGTTCTGATTATGAATGGGTCAATGAGTACCATTGGGAATAACAGGAGAGGCCAGCCTGGCTAGATGTCTATAACATTGTCTTAGTATCTAGACCCTCATTTGATCTAGAAAAATATGGATGTTTTGGGGGTACTACTGGTATTATTGGAGCATTATCACACCTAAAATGATCAAAGCTCAAAGTCTATGCAAGCACCAAAGAGCTCTGTGGGCTTCACTTGCTGTTAAGAAATAATCATATAGGCTCTTGTCTCATGAAGCCATCCCTATGTGCAGCCCCAGTGGCTCTCACACATGGCCTGACCTCTATTCTTTGGTGTCGCAGGATGTCCCTGTCATCCTGAAGCTGGCTGGAAGGAGGGCTTATGTCCGCTTTGTGTCCTGTCTAGGAGTTGTCCATTGGAAAGATGGACATGCTGATTGCCATGGCTCTGTGGAGATGGGAGTTCAAGTACTGGCTCTTGGGTCTGCCCAATGCTGTGGTTTTGGTCAGGAAATCTTTTCTGTGATATGTCTCTGATCTTGAGTGACTGCTAGGAGAACTTTGGGATGTGGTGCTTTGTAAAGGTCATTGTTCCTTTTCAGTTACTTCAGTAAGGCTAAGTATCTGGAAATTTCCTCATGTACTTGGGCTGAATTACCTATGATGATTTCCATGGGAAGGTCAAGCAGGTTCTCACTAGCAACAAGGTCAGACTAGTATTCATGTGCTGGACAGAATTAACCACATTTTTCCCTTGCTTGTAATGAACAAACTGTGCATCTCTGTCTGATGTTGCACAAAGGGAGTATTGTGAACAGCTTATGGGTTTCTTGGGTTCATGAAGAGTATCGTGTTGGTGGAACTGAGTCTCTTCAGAGAAGTGTCCGCTAGAGTTGTTCATGCTCTTACAGTGAGCAAATCCTCATGATGATGAGCTGCATTACAAGTGCCTTCTGCACTCTGAGGGCCCTATATCCACTGTGAAATGCTTACATGGGGGAAGACATCCAGTTTCCATAAAGGACTTGCTATTTCTCCATAGTCAAAGATGCGACTGTTGACAGTCTGTTTTGTTTGGATTTTAAAAAAGGTAACAGAAGTATCTTTTCAGCTTCCTGATTCCATGCAGGTGGTGAACCTGCTCTTCAGGGTCTAATGACCTCAGCTCATGTTAGCTGGCAGCAGCCTGGCTATTGTATTTTCAGGACATTATCAAGCATGTATTCTGTAATGTGCTACATTGTCAATCTTGTAACCATGTCAGCATCTTGAATTCTGTGTGAAGCGAAAGAATCGTTTCACTTGCAAAGTGCCATTGAAGTATTCCTTAATTTCCTGAATGCTTGAACTATGAAAGGCAGAAGTGACCTTACTGTTCAGAAGCTCTTGAACTAAGATGTCCTACTGATTGTTGGATAAAACAGGTTTGCAGAGAAAAGGCCGTTGGTTAAGACTGCAGAGCTTGCATTCCTGGGGTCTAAGACTTGTCCTAACACTAAGGAGTAGCCCAGATGGAAAGCATGATGGGAAATGGTCCCTCATCATAACTTGTAAAGACATCACTGTTTGGTCACTGCATTGTACACATTCCTAGAATAACAGAGAACACTAAGCTCACAATTATGTGCAGTGTCCAGAGGACAGCAGTCTATAGCTGAGGGAACTGTTGAATAACAGTTCAAGGAAAATGAGCAAAAGTTTCTTCATCTCTCAAACCCAGAAGCATAAGCCTCAGCAAACTGAGTGGGGCTGTGTTACCTTTGTGAACTCCCTTAATGCCTCCTATTCATGCAAAGTAGCACGGCTTCAAGGAAATAACAAAAGCTGTTGCTCTGAATGACCATGGCTTAGGAACAGATTCAAGTTAGGAATGATAGTCTTCCTTGGCAAAGGGTACTTGAGCTTTTGAAGTCATAAAAAAGTAGGTGGGCACTCCAAAGAGGGATTCTGATAATTGCCTTTACAAGGCCAGAAAATCTATAGGACTTAACAGATTTTGTCTTTACAGGGTGAAGAAGTCTTTTACCTAAGTTGGATGTTCTTCAGTAGAAGATCTGGCTTTTTCCCCAGAGAACTCTGCTCACAATACTGGTAATCAGAGTTTGAAGGTGCTGCCTGTGGTCCTATGCAGCAAAGACCTCAGAGTATTTGGCCTTTCTGTGTGAAAACTGACAGCTATGTCAGGACCCTTCTACCTCATTAGTGCTGGGCTACCCTTTACCATTGGAACCTGTCCTAAGCATTAGTTTAATTCACATCTTCTGGATAATGGAGGTATATTCCATTGTGACAAAATGTCTATAGACATCTAACTGGTGGAGGGGTGAGTGTTTGCAGAGAACTGGGTGAGATACTTCTGGAGCACCTCTGTGGTAAGACATGCTGCACAGCTCTCGTATGCTAGATGAGGTACTAGAATGTAAGCATTTCCTCTATAAATTAGGAAGGAAAGTCTAATATTCTAGAGAGGATGTGTCAGTTTCTCCACTGAAAATAATTTAGACCCCCTTGGAAATACTTTCTCTAGTTGGGCCTGAGAGTTATTTCCTCTTCCAGTTTCCCATTCACTGCTAATTCTTGTGGAACTTGTTACTCATGTCATGTTTTCTGGACTGGGCTATGCACAAATATACCTACTAAGGGATCTGAATGGCCATGAACTTCATAGCCTTGTGTGTGCTACTTTTGCTCATATCATCTGCCTACAGAATCTAGATAAGAGGTGCTGGGCCTTATGGATGTTTTTCTCTGCCTGAGTGACATGAGAACTGCTTCTTAACTACCTTGCCCAAGCCAGCTTCACAGTTTTTCACTCCTCTCGAGTCGTGGTGCTACTTCTGTATTGTGCCAGAGGAGCAAACATCAGGCAACTTGCTTCAGGGAGCTGTTTGATAGTTGTGGGGGCTTCTTAGCACATGTTTGATATACTGGGACTGGGGGGCATTCCTTGCTGGAAAGGGCTTAATTATTACAGTAGCTTCCCCCCCCCCCTTACAAGATATCTGTGGCCTGAGTCGATTTATTTGGACCTCAGAGTATGAGAATGAACCATGAAGTTCTAGTGTTACTAAGAGTTCCCTTCAGGTAGAGATGGATGTCTTTGGACCTGTGCCTCATTGTGAGAAGGTCGAGCATACATTCTTGGTTTGTTGTATGCCTGTAAGTGTTCCCTGAACATTCTGGTTGGAAGAATTCCATCCTGTCTCTCACCAGGACAGGCTACCGTGGCCGGTGATAACAGAAATAGGTAACAAACTGGTTGTGTGTAGATGTGAGCTTGGGTGCATTTGTCAGACTCCTTGACTGAAATGACACATCTCTCTAGGGTAGGATTTTTCCCTGCCCTGTAACTTCCAGAACATGGCCCAGGTGAGGGCTGCCCTGTGAGAAGGTTTGGGATTCCATGCTCCTTTTTCCGCTGCCACCTTGGTTGATTGCTATGGAGCTGAAATGTCTTCCTGTGCTAGGCTTGCTATATGTGCTGTGCTATTTTGAAGGAGAATGTCTTTTGTCAGGCATGTGATGATTTTTTAAATAAGTTTTTTATTGGGAAAATACTGTACAGAAGGTTTACAGTTACATTAGAAGGTAATGAGTACATTTCTTATCAAGGATTTTTGCCTCCTCCTTTGTTTTTTCCCCTACCATCCTTTCCCTCCCACCTCCACAACTTGTGATGTTTTTATATTAATGCTGCTAGGTGCCTCTTGAGTTTCCTATCACAGGATTAGGGCTTCACGTGCTCATCAGGTTGTGTTGCTTTGTGAAACCATTCTCATGTGCTCCACTGTATCCAAACAGAACATGACTCATTCTTGGTGCTGAAAACCCAGCTTTGTATTAAGGACATCTTTTGGAGTCCTCCTTTTGCCATTCAGTATGACAGATCTGGTTCCAGGTTTGATGAAATCTTGGAACTCAGTATTCTCCCTTTTAGGATGTGGCTGATTTTTGAGCACATGGCCAGTTCAGGCTCCATTGATCTCACTCCAGCCCTCTAGATGCAGGCTTTATTTGAAACAGGGAGTAGTATAGCCAGATCGATTATCAGGCCAGCTACTTCTACCAACACAATTAGCCAGGGGGATCTATGGTCTCTGCTTGGGTGTTGTCACCTCAGCTGTGACCCTCCAAAGTCAGACTTCGCATGATGTGGATGCTGCTCCAGACTTTTAGTTTCGTTGGTACTTCGGGCACACGAGATGTTGTAATTGTATTGAGAGAATAAAACACAAAATGGCAACAGCCATTTTGAAGGATGGAGGACTCCTGAGGTTAGAAACTGAGGAGCCTTTAGTTCTGGGTGTTTCTAGGACCTGATCATCTACATCAAGGAAAGGGAAGACTTGGTCAGGCTTGAGGTTGTTGCTAAAGACAGCTTCTAGTGAGTACATGGGATATTTAGTGTCTTCCATACTGATCTGTTCCCACTGCTATTCAAAGGGTTATGATTTACTGCATGGTAGGAGACAATTGCAGCTTCTGGAGGTGGCCCATTCAGTTCAGCTTGGCATAAAATGGTTTGAACCTTATCAGAATGAGGAGGATATTGTCACCTGACTTTGTAATTTTGGACCAATGTTGGCCAGTGAAGTTGGCCGATTGAGGCCATTTCATCTGTGCCGTCCAGCACATCTATAGGATTTGCAGGATGGCAGCTATAGAGAGGCATAAAAGATCTCTCCTTCCATCAATGTAGCAAGACCCAGTACTGCATTTGATGTTACCTTGCATGAAAGAGAATGATTTTCCAATTACAGTGGAGCATTGTGAAGACTTCAGAAGTACCCTGGGCTACTGAAGCTTAGAATTTGAATCGCCCTTAAAGAAGCCATGGTTGAAAGTGGCACTGTGGCTCAGTGTTAGAGTGCAAGTTTTGAGCAAAAAGAGCTCAGGGGCAGTGGACAGGTATAAGCCCTATGACTGACAAAAAAATGCCTTGGTCAGCACCTGTCTGCCTCCAGTTGGGGAAGAGAGACAATAAACACAAATCTCAGCACAGAAAGGGCACCTGATTGGGTCTGGGTCTAGCCTGTGGAGGATGAGTGACTTGGTCCCCTTTGATTTCTAGATGGCATAGAGGTCTCTATAGACTGAAGAGGGTAGCAGGGAGCACAGTTTTCATGATCAACTCTGATTTGTTTGTCAATTGTTGAAGGCAGCAGTGGATAGCACAGAAGAGTCTTCAAACTTGGTGTAGAGATAGGCAGGAGGCCTTATCTTGCTGCTCTGACCAAAACCGGTTTCGGCATTTGGTTGTAGAATTCTCTATATTCCTCTCCTGATTTTTAGTAATATTTCAAAAATCGAAAGGTTTTCTTGGTCTCTGGACAGACTGAAAAGTTAGAATTGTTTAGATTTTCTCTTAAAGAACCAGTTTGTCTATCCCACTACTGAGCTGCTCGGCCTGCCCAGTCTTGTCTTTTAGGCTCCATGCTTTATCTGTGGAGATGTTACAAATGACAGGATTTTTAGCAACATGGTCCTCTTCTTCCTGATGCCATTATGTAGATGTTGTACTAAAACAATATCCCTCTGGAATCAAGACAGTCTGTGCAGTGGAGTTGATGTCAGTGCCTTGTTTTAAAAGGCCATGTCATGGGCAGAAGCTGGATAGAAATTTCCAATGATTTCTAGTAATGAGAAAGTCCATGTAGCTTTGGTCAGATGGCAGGGGAGTTCCCCAAGACAACAGGTTCTCCATCTCCTTTGCTGGTTTACCTAAATGTCTAAGGGCTATAGCAGTTGTCTGATTTTTCTCCCCCTTCTCAATTTGAGGGAAATCTCTGAAGCTGTTGAATGTGACTAACAACTGGAAGTCCTTATCCTTCTGCAGTTGACTTGTGCATGGTTTAAGTGCCCTGGTTTCCTTTGTTTGCATGCATATGTTCAGACACATTCAGATATCTCAGTGGCTATGTGACTCCCAGTTGGCTTTTGAGCAGAACAGATGCAAGTGTTTTCATGCAAGTCAGAACAAAGGAGTAATGGGGCTATCCTTTGTCCTTGTTTAAGCATTTTGTTACACCCCTTCCCCAAATGAGATAAACGTATATACAAGACAGAGTACCGAAATCAAAGACTGATTGCCAGGGATAAGCCAATGGAAAAAGAAAAATGAAACAAAATTTAAAAAAAAAACTAGATACAGCACATTGGTTACAAGTTCAACCAAATAAAGACAAAGGAGTGGGTAACAATGTTTGACAAGAAATATCTTACTCATGCAACTTCATGTAACCGTAACCCTTTCTTAGCACATATTTCCAATTAAAAAGAAAAAGTGAAGGAACATCAAGCACTGAACAACTTGAGTTGAGCAGGGTTTTTTCCTTCTGGTGTTCAGATGGCATCTTTTGTTCAAAGGGAGACAAGAAATGGGAAAGGGCACATGAATCTTCTCATGAATCTTTCAGCTTTTACAAACAACTACTCTAGATCATTCCTCGGGTCATCTAGCAAACCCTTGGCTGATTCTAGATTGTTCTAGTTGGTTTCCATTTTGAGAGGATGTGACCAAACTATCCAGAGTTCCTGAGCATCTTCAAGTCCGACTCCACTTGACTCACTGAGGATGTTAGGTTGTCCAGAGAAGCAAGTTTGGCCAGGATCTCCTGAGGAGGCAGACAGGCGGCCTGGGCCGGGTCCTGGCCAAGCAGTGTGTGCACGGCGCAGGGGTCTTTAAAAGCAGAAAAGCTTAGTTGTTGCCAGGTAGGTACTGACCAACCAGGGAGATACGTACTGACCAACCAGGGAGATACGTACTGACCAACCAAGGAGATATGTGAGGCAGTAGGGAACTTACCAGGCCGGGGAGGTGGTGGTCTTTTCTTTAACTCCAGATGGACATTATCATGGCCCTTTTTTGTGAAACTGCAGTCAGTCTCCTAGAATGGAGTCAGTCCTGTTTGGCATTTCAGAAGGTGGAGAAAAGTAATGTTCTTTTTTTGCCTTAAGATTAAAGTGAACTTTATCTCAGGGTGAAGGGTAATTGGGGTTGTCTACTAAACGTGAGACTGCTTTCTCACTGATTCTATTTGAGGTTTTGGTCCTAATATAATATCAAATCTGCACTTTGTGCCCTCGGATGTGTGATGGGCAAGTTATGTCCTTGTCATAGCTGGTAAGGTGACATTATGGCTACTGTGCCAGTAAACCCCATGGGAGGAGAGACTACATATCTGTCATGATACCCCAATGTCTAGGGCCTCAGTAAACTGAGGAAATGAAGGGTACTTCTCTCTGGATATTGCCTCAGTAGCTAGGGTGGGGTTGCTGTGTCTTTGTGTGCTGCTTCAGCTTGAAAGGAAGTACTTCAGAATTTTTCCCATGCTGCTGGAATGCTCTAGAATCTTCAAATTCTGTGTACACCCTGTGTCTTTATAGCCACCTAGCTCGTGAGTATTCATCTTTATCAGCTAATGATGCAAGAATTGCATTATTGGAAATTTAGCAGCCTCCCTTGACTATTGAACAAGACATTTAAAGAACTCTTCAATTTTCGAAGGGAAACATCGTCTGTGAGGAGCCAAATATCCCCTGGTGGAGAAGCTATGCGAGGTTCTCAAGGAAGATCTATCTTGTTCCTGCGTCCCCATAGTGCCTTCACGGATAGAATGGTAGATACTTGTCAATTTTCTTGACACCTAGAAAGTTGCAAGGGCAGACTATTTTTGAGAGGATATATCAGTACCTCCCACAGATAATACCCTTCTCTGGAAACTGTTGAGCTCCTTAGTACTTATTTCCCATTCTATGTGGTCTGGATGTGAGGAATCATTTTTTCCACTGACCCCTGTGGTGAAATGCAGCTCAAATCTGTCTCAACTGGGTATCTTTCAGCTTTACTGTTTGACACCAGGGTCAGAATCTGAATGACCTTGGTATATTGCTGTAGGATACCTTGAGGATTCTGGGTTGGTGCCAAGGAAAAGACCACTGAGGATTGAGGTACTGCAACTTGAACACTATGTGCTTGCCACTGTGGGGTTTTCTAGCAAACTCTTTGAAACCGCTGGTGAACTTGGGTGTCCAATGGAAAGAGCACCAGGAGTCTGCCTCCTGTTCCCATTTGGCCTATGCTAAGTAAACCGTTAACTCTTCTTTGTGATATTTGTGAGGTTGTGCTCTGTTGGTAGGGGATACGGTATCAAGATGGAAAAAGAGACCCTGATAAAGGTTCAAAGACTAAAATCTGAAAAGAGGTTAGAAATTAGGATTAGGCAGAAGATGTCAGATCAGAGTGAACTTGGGAGGGAGCTTCAGATAGAGCAGCAACCACTGGAATTGTCGCATGCCAGGGTGGCTAGGATTTCTACAGTAGCTCAGCTTGTAACTCACTGTGGTCTGCTTGTGGACAGACTGTTTTATGTGCCAAACACAAGGCTCTGTCTTGTGAAGGATTTGTCTCATGCATTTTCGCTTCTTTCATAAGTACACCATTTTGCACTTCAGTTGTAAGCACTCTCCCGACTGATACTTTGCTTGGCATTTAAGATGTAGCAATATTGTCAGGCCTGCATGATGTATAATAGGAGTCTGTCTGCTTCCATTGTCTCACTATAGTATGGGGTGCATGTTCCAGGTGAGTTGTATGGGATTTTTTGTAGTAAATGAGCTATTGTAAAAATGGTGGGATAATGATGTTGCCATAGACAGTTAGGTATGAGAAATGTAAACTCCTATGCAGAATACATATCTGTCATGGTAGGATGAATGTGTCCTTCTCCAGGGTGGAAGGTGAGATGTAATTGCCTTGTCAACCAGAGGTGATTTGGTCTAAGTAATGGCATTTCATGGAGAGCTTAGCTTGCTTCTGGTGATGGGTCAGGACCATAATGTGGAGAATATGGTTAGGTTAACTGCTAAATGCAGATGCTGTCTCCTTCCAGAGAAGCCATCCTGCCAACTTGATGTTACAGTGCATTTTTTGCACTGAGTGCATCATGCTAAGTACTGAATGAGGTACAACTCGCTTTGGCCACTCCTATTCTGTAGAGCCCTTTTGGCATATCTTACTCAGATTTCCTTGACACTCATGTAATCTTTAGTCTCTGACAAGACAGTGAATCATTTGCTAATTCACATGATTGCATGCACTCCTCTTGCACGCCTTTCTCCCCTTAACAAATGAGTGACAATGAAGTGTATTGGTTATTGAACTTTTGTCCCTGGGGACTTTTCCCTTAGAAGTCATAAGGGTGTCTCCAAGGACCCATGCTGTGATAGTAGTCTATTTTAGTTTGGTTTTATATATGGAGTCATGTGTAAAATCATGCATGAGTCATAGATGAAGCAAAGAATTTTCTCCTAGCTTCTCACTGAACTCAAGCTGAAGTGAGTTGACAGGTCTTAGAGGTACAAGGGATTTGGAACCAAGGAGCCATCTAACCTTGTAACTGGAGTCTTCTTCACAATGCACAGGTCTTTGAATTCATGGAATGGAGCAATATTTACCTGAATGATGAATGTTTCTCAAAATCTAGAGACTGCCAAATTTATACTTCATTTCAGAAGAGAAACAATGTTGCCATCTGTCCTTTAATCTGAGAGTTGGAAGTCTTTGGATGCCTTTAGATAGGCACTGTGAAGAGCAACCTTCAACAGCTTGGTGAGAATCCTTCGTGTTTCTCCTGCCTGAAGAATTTTAGAAATCTTAGAGGAACTTCTATTTGTATCCTCTTAAGATTTCCAAGTATTTGGACTTCAACAGTTGGTTAGGGCTCTTCCACATTTTTAGTGTTGACATTCAGGGTTGGATGATCATCACAGTGGTAGAATGTTCTGTGCATTTTATGGTGCTTATTCCTTGACTCCTATGTACTGGAAGTCTGTACTCCAGTACAATAGAACCAATGAGTTTCACTTTCTAGGCATGTCCAAAGAAACTATCTCTAACCCCACAGGTTGGGGTTTGGCTTAATGGTACTCAAAGAAAATGAAGTGTTTTGAGTTAATCCTCCCTTAGGCTTTTATGGATGGTATGCTAGATACTTAATACTTTTTGTCCATAACCTTATCATTCTGAGAAAGTATATTTTCTAAGTTCTGGTTGGTGTCTCTCCTGGGGAAAGCTCCCTTAGTTTGGTTCCTGGGTCTCAGGACTTGATTTTTTTGTGTGTTCTTTTTTTCCTAAGGAATTCTTTGACCGTTGGACTTTCGTCATGAAACTTGTAGGTCTGATGTCTTCATTGTGTACATTCAAGCCCACACCAGTTACTATTTGGGGCTCTGTACCTGAATGACTGTGGTCTCCATTTGTGTGACCCATTCTGGGTCTTACATAGTTTGGGCAGATGCCAAGTGGAGAACTGTGCTGCCTCTGACTAAAACTGTGGCTGACATAAAGACAGCTCCTGAAGTAGTATTGTATGCAAAGCTCTTGAAATCAAGAAACTACATGTCCTCAAATGTTTCCTGTACAACTAAAAATGTGCCATATACCTATCACGAAGCAAAGTTCAATTTCATTGGAAAGTATTACAGATCGGAGGGCCTTGCTCAGTGGTACTCAAGGAGCTGTGAGTCTTACAACCATTCTGCCTTGGGCTTTTATGGCTAATGTGCTGAATGCTTTTAAAGTATATATTTAGCATATTCAGAATTGCTCATCAAAGCTGACTTTCCTTGGAGTCACCTTTAGTTTGGCTTAGGGTGTATGATCTTGACTAGGTGTTATCTTAGTACAAAGATGTTCTCTTGGTGTTCCTCAGAATCTAACCTTCAGTTGTGCTGTGTATGTACGGAATGTTTAAGTTGTGATTGTAAGTGCGGTACCTGAGTAAGTTTATAAACCAAAGACATTCTTGTTGAGCCCATAACAGCTGGAAAGGCATGAGCAGAGCTTTTGATCACTTAGGATCACACAGAAGAACAGACATGTCAGGGCATTCATTGCAAGGATTGACCTGACATGATTTGACTGAAAGGGTAGGCTGGATCTAGGTTTTCTCTATACAAGATGCGTATAAATTGATTGCCTACTGAACACTAAATCTCTGCAGACTCGGCTTGTTGGAGGGGCTAGTGCACCCTGGTAGCTAGTTACTAAGGATTATCTGCCTTCAAGACATGTCCATTTGAGTAAATCAGGTTGATTTTCACAATGTAGTCTCAGTGGCCTTGACTTGGCTATAGGAGGTCTGAAACAACCATAAAGACCTATCTCTTGACCCATTGTAACAATGAAATGTACAAGACACTATTTTGAAAATGAACTTTACAACTTTGGTGGGGTGGGGAGGGTTGTGGAGCTGGGGAGGTGGGGAAGGAAGGGAGGGTAGGGGAAAAATAAAGGAGATGGGAAATGCACTTATTACCTTACTCATGTAACTGTAACCCCTCTGTACCGTATTTTAACAATAAAAAAATTTAAAAAGATCCATCTCTTGAAGCAGTCCATCTTCAAATGAAATCTACATTTTCATGTTACTGTCATGTGACTGTCCATATCGCCTTGAGCTGGCATGTAAGTTGTATATGTCCATTCTATCCTCTGGTTAGGTCATTGGGTGCCATTGGGGATAATTAAAAACTTGGCTAGCTGCGACTAGATGTCAACTTGATATTACCACAGAATCTTCTGAAATCCAGTATAATCAGTGGGTTCTCTCCTTTCAGATATCCTGTGACTTCTTGGAAATCATAGCCTGGGAGAATACTTCCATTGGCTATGATTGCCTTTACACTATTTAAAGCCATGATTCTTGAGGATCATCACTTACTAGGCTCTGCTATAGGTAGCTGTGCTATTTCTAGAAAGGTCTCTCTGAGGGGAAGATCCTAACTATGGACTGTAGTCCTACTAGATTGGTCATTGGTGTGGCCTTATGTCTTTGATTTCTTCATAGACCTGTAGGATTTTTCTCCAGTAGATCAGGTTGCTTCAAAAATGTCTTCTATTCTCCCATGGCCCCAGTATTGTGCATTTGTGGAATGTCTATGGTCAACTATGATTTCTTTTAGGAGTCTCCTCAAATACATGTGCCTGGCTTGCTCCTGAGCTAGGGAACAGTTGACCATGAATGGTCACTTGGAGTGGTGGCAAGTGAGCTACTTCTGCCTTTGTCCCTTGGTGCCAGATACTCTGTTGAATTGTGACTGTGCTACTTAAATATACTTGAATGACAATGTGTGCTACTTCTTGGAGTGCAAATGTTGAATGCATAATTGAGAACCATTTTAACTCTTGATCTTTACAGCTGATCATACAATTGTTGGCTACTCATGTAACTTTTCCAGCAAAGTGTATGCCCCGATCTGTGGGCCATCATTATTTACAGGTTGAATAGAATGCTTAGGGAGCAAATCTGGTTAAGTACTTATGGGTAGGGAATTAATCTACTGGGAATGTATCTGTGTTGAAACCATATAACTGGCTTTTCTAGGCCTGCAGAATCCCACTGTAGCTAATCTAAGCAGCCAGTAGTTTAGCTACCATGAATAGAGCTATTGTTGGAGTGTGTCACTGATCATTTGAGCTGGAAGGTGCAGAGGTGGTAGTAGGTAGATGAGTGTTCACAAATGGAAGTTCTTTCTACTGAAGCCATGTCCAGCTTTCATCTGAAACTGTGGCTGTTTTGCCTTCAAACCACTCTAAGCTGACTTGATGGCTATATTAATGCATATGAATTGGTAAAATCAGTTTGTCTTAATTGGTCATGCATTCTTCCCAGAGGTAGGTGTTCTCACTAGAGAGCAAATAGTGTAATCTTTTCATGCCCTTACCCAAAATAGAAATTCATAGCCTAACTTTGGACTACTTTTTTTTTTAACGTGTATTAATCTCTTAGGAATGTCAATTCAGTGAGACGCAATAGGAACAATATTATAAACCCTCTCCAATGTGCAATTGAAGTCTGAACTTTGTTCCAGGTAGGAGCTGAGGAAATAGCATGTTCAGGTTGCATAGGATGTTTTCAAGACTGATGACCTTTCTACTACAGAAAATGATTGAGAGTACTGATGTCGGAGTAACTTTTATATATGGTCTTTGAAGGTCACTTGTTCTAGCTGGCAGCCATTTTAACCTAGCCTTTTTTATCCCTCCTGCTATCTGTATTCTCAGGTTTGGGAATAGAGGTAAACTAGGAAAGAGGTTAGTGGTTTGACAGTGGAGCCAAGGCGGGGGAGGGGGGCCTACAGCTTGTGTCCTCCAATGCTTTTGCGAAGTCCTCATACAGATGATTGTAGCTGGGACCTTCGATCTCATGCAATCATGTGGTGGATAGAGCTCAGCTAATGACAACTTTCGGCTCTGTGGTCATTTGATACTGCATGGTTAAGTGTTCCCCCTCTACCAGGGTCTAGCTGTGGGCTAGAGTGGATTTTACAAAAGCTTATGGAAAAGTTAGGTGATGCCACTCATGATTTTTTCCTATACACTTGGACACTTCATAGTGACCTATATGATACTTTCCCCCCAAGATACTGATAGGTGGCCCAAGCTTGATAGTTCACTGGATCTTCAGAGATAAAATTGCATTGATAGATCTCTGCATCTAGGCTACTCCCAGGAGGAATTACCTTAGGTAAGGATGTCTGAAGCTGCCTGCAGATGTACCTAAAAGCAAAAGACAATCTGCAGATGACCCTTGCAGCAGCGGGGCGGGGCATGGGGGACATCATGTCCTCTCTTGATAAAATATCTGGGTGATATCTTGGAGTGCTACAGACCACGATCAGCATTTGCTCTGCTGCTGTCCTTTCCATCCTAGATTATACTATGGTTCCCTTACTTGCTGATCTTAATGCAAGCTCTCTTCCCTTCCTACATTTATAACTGAGCAAACCAGTGTTGAGCAATGCCAGTAGTGATGGAACCATCACAAATGCTGGCTATGAATTTCTGCTGACTGTCTGCCGGTCATCTTGTTTTAGAGGGAAGAAAATACAACTGGGGAGTGTTTTCCCTAGAGTGTTAGGGTAAGATTCCTTTTAAGAACATTTTCTTCAGGTTGAATAGACTATAATTTCTAAATCTATTTTTACTAATCTTGGCCATCTGCACAAGGTACACTGTGGTTTTTAAGTATGGAGAATGTGATGAATCCTTGGATCACAGCTGACATGACCAACAAAAGATGGAGTCCGTTAACTTGGGCAGTCTTCTAAGACAAGAATGAGACTATCCTCAAAGCACAAAAGCCCAGACAATATAGCCAAACAGACATGTATACCCACATGTATGGGAGATTTGGAGGCTCTAGGTAAAACACAACTTTTAATGTTTAACCTTACTTTTTCACCAAATAGCCAAATGGTTACCTTTCTCTTTGGCCATCTTCAAGAGTTAGACCTTCAGAAAGGGAAAATGATCCTTTCAATTATGTGTACTTTGGATGTACATGGACCTGCTGGGCTACTTCATGAACAGACTTAATTTTTCTGGTGATTTGTCCATAAATCTTGGGCTTTTTATTAGCAACCATTTTCCCTTTCTCTGGGAATATACTTGTCCAGAGGCTTATAGTAGTACCAGAACATGAGATTGCTTCTGGCAGTTGATGTTTCTGGCATTTGATACTTTTAAAGGAATCAATTTGGTGCATGTCCTCAAGTTATTTAGCGGGCACAACTCTTGTGTAGTTGGATTTGTTCTTGCTCTTGTTATTGGTTTGGAAGGAAATATGGGGACCTAGGTCCCTAGAAAGCTGCCTTTTGTCATTAGCTTCTTTACTTGTCTAATTCTTTGAGGTTTTCCGGGCTGGATGCAATGTGGATAACACTGTAATCCCAGTTTCTGGGAAGAGAGAAATTGAGAGAACTAGGCAAAAACTTAGGGAGATTGGATATCAAGAAAAAAATAAAAGTGGTCCTTGCCACTACTATGTAGGAGACGTACATAGGAGAATCCAAGCCCAGCCCCCACCCCAAAAAGGGAAACCTTCTCTGAAAAGTAAAAGGGGGCTGAAGGTGTGGCTCAAGTGGAAGAAAGCTACTTAGGAAGCGCAATGCCCTGTGTTCAGAATCCCTTTACTACCAAATTGAGATAGAATTACTTCATCATAATTTTGTATGAACCAATACGACTTGTTGACAAGGCTTTTATCTAACGTATGATTTTTGGCTTGTCAAAAATCACCTGACTGTTGCTATGTGGGCTACTTCTGGGCCCTTCTGTCCCATGTCATTGTTCTTTGTGTCTGTTTCTGTGAAGTAACACTGTTTTTGTTACTGTGGCTTTGTAGTATAATGTGAAGGATGGTATTGGGATACATCGAGTATTACGGTTTTTGATTAGGATAACATTTTCTATTTTCAATTTCAGTACTTGTTTTTCTATTTTAGTGAAGAATGACCTTGAAATTTTGATGGGAAGTGTGTTGAATCTGTAGAAGACTTTCAGGACAACATAGCTATGTTGACAATATTCTGCCAACCATCTTACTGGGAGATTTTCTCCATCTTCAAATGAAGCTACTGTCCATGCTTCATAAGGCTGATAGTTGTATCCAGCCAGCTCTGCTTCCATCTCTTTGAAGCTACAGGACTGAAATGAGTTTTCTTTTGGCATCACTGCCTATAGTCAAAGAGCTTCTTTAATCATTGTCTTAAAATAAGGCGTTCTATGGCCACATTTATGGAGAAACAGTTACACTTAAAAAATTTCATTTCCTTAAGTGGTAGGTTTTTATTTAAAAGCTTGATTTTCTGGTGCTTACAGAGATCTCTTACTATATGCTAGAAATCCATGATTGTAGGTTTGGGAAACTATTTGCTCCCCAGCTTATAAAGGCTTCCACTTTTTTTTGACCTGCTGATTACCAGCTGGTTACATCAATTACTAGGTTCTCAAAGGTGTAAAATGGCACGTAAGACTTCGTATTGATAGTTGAGCTGATGCCAATGTTCTCTATCCTTTGTCTGGCCCATGAAACTTCCCTTACCCTCCCCAAACCATTTAGTGGGTCTCTCATATCCTATGTATTCTAAAAGCATCTCTAGTTCTAGTTAATCCCCGGTCAGTCCTAGAGAAAGCACTCACTGGGAGCACTGGGTGCCAGTACTCTTGGCTCAAGGCTCTTAACATGAGTCAAAACAGAAGATCAGAGCAGGAAGAACTTAAGCTTGACAGCCTCGCTGGTGCCTCTATTTCTGACTTCCAGTGTTGGTTTGTTCTGTTCATGTTTATGCTAGCAGTACATAACAGGGCATGGCTCATATTGAGCTAGCACCTCTTGAGGTGGAAGAGTTGACCTTAGGGAATCCTTGTTGCTAAAATTTCCTGTTGCTCCCAAAATAGAGCAGTTGTGTTCAGCAAAAAAACCTGATTTTTTTTTCAGTCACTAGGAGGTCATCTCGGGCAAGGAGTTATTGTAAGTCCCCTAAGTAGAGGGGATGCTAGCTTTCTGTCTGTGGCTATATTACTGGGTCAGGACCTGTCTGTGACATTCTTTGGAAGCAATCACCTATTTTGTTGCTCCTTAGCAGAATCATCTTGAGATTGCAGGTCTGCTCAGTTTCTCCCCCTGTTCTATTCTGGATCTTCCCAAGAATATTCCTCAATGGACTTCGTGCTGTAGAGTACCTTTTAGTTGGCCACTTGGGTAAACTATCCTGCAATACAGCCTTGATGCCCACCACCATGATCAAGCCTATAAGCAAGCACTGAGTGATGCAGGCTAACATCCCAATCCCCATGCACATCTCTACCCATCGTCTGTTTTGTATTGCCCAGCAACATTGCTAGGTGTGACAATGAACCACTTCCATGCAAAGCAGATGCAGTACGTACTGTCTGAAAGTCTGCTTGTTGTAGCTTTCACTTCCCCAACCTTTCAGTCCCTTCAGTGAGTGGGGATATGGTGCAGCGACTGTCAGCTTCCTAGTGTGGCTGGCATACCCTGAAAATGGTATCACCTACCCATCTTGGCATATTTCTTCCAAGTGAACACTTTGAAAAGGTGTAGTAGGTTGACAAAAATGGAAGCAAGAAGAAAAGAGTACCTTAGGATTCTAACTGGACTTCATGTGAATGGCTGTTTCCTGGGGTTTTTCAGAATTGATATTCCTGAGTTTTCTTTTATAGTACCTTATCCTGGTGCTTGCCTAGCTTTGTGAGCTGAGCTGTCCATGAAGTAGGTTTTATCTGAGCCATAACTGCCTCCCCGCCCTCCCCATCATAGTGTACTTTGACTTTGGTTTCTAGTAGAGCATCCGGAAACTCATTCAGGAAAAGAGGAATGAAATTATTCTAGTACCATCAGTATCTAGATAGGGTCTTCTTAAACTATGATTGTATGAGTTTCCATACAACATGTTTGATTTATGAATTCCTTGTTATGAAAATTTCTTTTTTAAACTCACAAGAAATGAGTAGCTCCACTCAGAAAAGGTCTTGCTTTTTACTCAGTAAGAGGCCATCTGGTAGAGGAGTGCCCTTAAGTCCCAGAAAGGGAAAAGGATGCTAGTTTCACTGTTAGTCTATCTACAGGCCTGGGAACTGAGTTCTCTATTCTATAAGGCCCAAGTGGTCAAACATCTTATACCTACTATTGAGTCCACTCATGCTCTTGATTACACTTCAACCTGGCAACATAAGGATTACTTGGTAAATGGGTCTGCGTTGTGCTGAAATATGTGTAGGCATCCAGAAGTTCATGTTACCTCCAAAGTCCAAAAATTCTTGAAACACATGTACTCAGTGCCAGATGCAAGGTAGAGACTTGCCACTAACTTCAGAAGATGTTCCCATAGGCACAGGCCACTGGTACAGCAGGACCAAACCTTGGGGAAACAATGGTCTTCTCGTAGTACTTGTATATCCTGTTAAGTCGTGCAAGATCTTTATGAAATGCTGTGGACCCAATGGAGTAAAAAATGAGAATTGATGTAATCAACTTTGTAAAGGCATGTTTATGTCCATGTCCATGGTATAGCTTTTATTTTAAATAAGTTTTTTTTACTGTGAAAATACTGTACAAAGGGGTTACAGTTTACATGAGCAAGGTACAGCTTTATATGAAGGCAAACTTTAGAGTATGGTAAATAGCCCTTGCTAGACTATTGTCTTTGTATATCTTCATATTTCATCAAGGTCATAATAGAAAAAGATAAGGCATGGAAATATTTAGTCTCAACGGATTAAATATTTTTTGTGTCTGTCCTGGGGCGTAACTCAGGACTCAGGAACTGTTTGAATTTTGTTAATCAAGGCTGGTGCTCTGCCACTTGAGTTTAGCCTTCTTGGGGTTGATGAAGATAAGAGTCTCAGGAACTTGTTGTCTGGGCTGGCTTTCCACTGAGGTCCAGACATCTTGGCCTCCCACCACTAGCATCTGGCTGAAATTATTTTTAATGTCTCTCACTTTGACGTTTCTTGCCTAGTTGTATTTCTTTAAGAGGCACCTGCAAGCATCTTTTGAGTGTTATCACCTATATGAACTGGGGCAACTACAATTACATTTAGGCATGAGTGTAGCGGGTCAGGTGTATGAAGGTCTATATTGAGTTCAATGTTGTCAGTATCTGTAGGTTTCTCTCACTGAAGTAAAAAAAAAGTTTTAAAGTGCTTAAGGAGTTCAAATCTTAATAAATTTACAAGTGCTCCATGCAGTATGAACTGTGGTTAAGTGCAACAGTTCTTCAGTGAAAAGATTTAGATGAGGAAAGAACACACAGGAGGTTTTAAAGGTGAAAAGTTTACTGGGTGATGCTCCCGGGCAAACCCCCTGGATGGATCAGAGAGGTCGCCCATAGTCTGATTGTAGCAGAGTTTTTATGGCTGGGGTCAACAGGGACTTGTAGCACATAACTTGTTTTGCGAGTTGGAACAGTGTCAGGCTAGTGCCCCCGAAGAATGATTGGGATAGGTGGTGTGTAATTGGGACAGGTGGTGTAAAAAGAAGTGAGTTTTTCTCAGCTGCCTCTGTCCTCCAGTGGCCTGTCATTTAGAACTTGCTATGTTTAACTGAAGACTGAGGACTTACTAAACAGTCCCATTGATTCATGGTGGCTTCCTGGTACCAATGGTAAGAGGGATTTGGGTGAGCAATATTGCTACAAATTGCAGAGCTCATTGCCAAGCTCACCTTTGCCTATGGAAAATTAGGCATCTTTGGAGCAAAGTCGGTTTGGATCTCATTTTAAGCAGGGAGCAGTTGACTTTCTGTTATGGAATCCTGCATGTCTCAGGCTGTGTTGGGCTCAGCATCTAATGTTGCTTATTTGCAGAAGTTCTGGATAGATCAGATACAAATGATAAATGATTTTCTGAAAATGGTAGAAATATGGTTTCATAGGTCATGGTATAATCTTGACTTGGCATCATTGCAAAGCCATTTGGTGGTCTTTGGACTCAGAATCATATGTATGTGGCTCACACATTTAAGTTAGGGTCTCAGTTATTCCAGGTGATCCAGAAGGTAAATGTCCACCATGGAATATTGGGAGAAGGATATTTCCTTTTGAACCAGAAAAGTTACTGCTTTATTCAAGCTTCTCTACTGAAGCAAAGAGGATATATAAATACATAATTAGGGGGGCTGACAAGTTTCAACCCCAGCCATTGGCAAGCTGGAAAGCCAGGAACGCTCAAGATACAATTCAGAGTGGGTACAAAAGCCCAAGAGCCAGGGGATCTGGTGGTAAGAGTCTTACAAGGGAGCTGCTTAGGAACCCAGACTTCTAAGATGGATATACCAGCTTAATGTCCACTTAGGTTAATTTATAAGGATAGCTCTTTATTTACTGATTCAAATGCTAGTGCCTTCCAGACATACCCTAAGGTAAAGTGCTGACCAGCTTTCTGGATGTGCCTTAGTCTCACTAAGTAATTAACTTCTAAACCTACACAGCAGTGCTGTTGCCTTAAATATTGACCACCTTGGAACTTCAGTCTCAGCTCCTGAGTTGGGGTAGATCTCACAGATATGAACTTGAGAACATGTTGATAGAACTTGGGTTCTGGACCATGATTCTGAGTACTTCTTCAGACCTAGCAGTTTCTAGGGAGACTCCTAGATGCAATGAGCATTAGCAGATCAGAGATGGCTGCTCAGCTTCCAGAAGGGTGTTCTGCACCTCCACCTGCTCATGGAGGTATCAGGCAGGATGTATCACAAAACGGCAGGTTCTGAGTTTTGCAAACCTTTTCTTCATGACTTTTAAAAGGATCTAGATCATAAACTTCAATAAAATTATAGTCTAGTCTCACCCTGAGAGCTTTATCCTGAGGACTCTGTAGACAGTTGATTTAGGAGAAGAACCCAGTGAGAAGAGCCAATATTCTGGGGAGAATAAAATAGTAAGGGAATGGCCAGGACAGTGGTGTGTACTAAGATCACCATTTAGGCACAAAAGCAAAGAACCTGTGAGCCACAACAGCAAACAAACCTGAAGGCTCAGTGGTCTACAAATCAAGACTGTTGATATCTTCTCCTGTCTATACAGTCTGTGGGCTGGTGGAGTTTGTCTGTGTATTCCTGTGGTCCCCAATATACGTACGGCAAAAATGCTACTGAGCATTTCTGAGTGTGGAGTCATTTGGTTAGGTTTTCCCTAAGTGTTCTTTCTTTTTCAGTATGCTCTGGGAGAGAGACTGCACAATGACATGAAGCAGTACTTTTGGAGGAAGGAGAGACTCAACAGTCACATTCCAGACAGCACTTTAGTACTCAGGTTTTAATAGATGCAAAAGTGCATCTTTGGTGGCTGTCTTGGGAAGGAGTGTAGGGAAGAGATTGTTCTTCCAGTGAGAGGAGGATGGCTACCCAGAGAAGGCCAAGCTTGTGGGTTTGGATCCCTCATTTTCTCCCATACCCCACATACCTTCCTCCGAAGGAATAGAGATGGATTAAAGGGAAGCTACATTTAGGGATCAACCTTCCACCTGCTTTGGGTCTGACCAAGAAGCCATTACAATCTTGACTAGCCAGGGCTAGGATAAGTGGCATGACTGTGAACACAGGTAAACAAAATCTCAGTTTCTGATGGTCAGTTTGACTATAGAATGCTTAGAAGTTTTTTCTCTTCAGTCACCTTGACTGTAATGTTTCTCTCAATCCTCTATAGGTTTTGATGAGATGCCAGCAGTTGTGCTGAGTATCCGTTGTGTGTGATGAGCCGTGCCTCTCTTGTGACTTGCTGTGGATCTGAATTTATCCCACGTGGTCTTCAGTGATTGACTGAGGTGCATATGTAGGGAATGTTTGCTAGAAAATGCAGTAAAGTTTTCAGCCATGGCTACTTAAATATTCAGTCCACCTTATTCTATCCTTCTGGAAATACCATTATGAATACGTTGGCAGGTTGGGTATTCCAAAAGAATTCCAAAGGAATTCCAAAGTCTGGGACTGTTGAATTTGTTAGGCTGTAGGATCGCAAATGACTTACTGTTTGATTTACTCTTTAGTTTGAATCTGGTGTTGAGCCCCTCTAGGAGTTGGGTCATTTCAGTTACTGTGTTTTTCAAATTTAGAGTTACTATGTGGTTTGTAAAGACTGTTTTCAATTTCCTTATTGATACTGAGCTACTGGCTCTCAACTATATTTTACTTCAATGGCATTTAGAATGTCTGAAGTTCTTATGTAGCAACTAGAAGATACAGGCCTCCTCATTAACCCCAGTAGTGGCATTGTGGACTACCTGTTTTATGGGCCACATGTTCTTAATTCTTTGCAGATCGAATAATTTTAAAGTTGAGTGACCTCATCATAAAGCTGGAGATTTGACCAATAGCTACTGTTTTGACTAGGTCTGTAAAGTGTGTTTTTGTGTAGTCATATAATCCTGAAGTTATGCTTCACCTTTCTAATTATGTAGCAGCTGTTTTGCCCCTTTTCCTTCAGCTATGAGGAGTCTGAAGGCCAGCTAAAAGTGAGCTAGAAGGGTTTCACAGGTTCTTGCTGGATACGTGCACAGCCAAGAATATGTATATGGCCTTTGAAAGTTTACCAAAGCAGGCAGCTCTCTTAAGTCCCAATATTATCTATGAAAGATCTTCTACCCAGTAATAGTTTGATGAGAATCATCCTTGACAAGAAAATGAAAAAATGGTAAAGGATAGAATTTGGTGGCAATTTGAATAGCAAGAAATGAGCAAGACTGACCACCATAAGCAGAGTTATGATGTTACCATGTGCTAAACAGGAATTTGATATTTGATTGTGAGATAGAGAAGCCACATTTTGAGAGGTTGAATTGGGAGTGTCTATTACAAAGCTGTTGAGTGTGAGCGGACTCAGGTCCCAAAGCCTTGCAGCCTGAAACGCAGTTAATACTGTTAGGAAACTGAGCTATGAGGGCATTAGAGTCAATAAAGAGCAGAAAGCAGTTTTAACAAACCAGATAAACTCTAACAGAGTTGAGGAGGGACACCATGGTGACCAGAGGAGAGTCAGACAGGAGGCATGGCAGAAGGGTGGCAGGGGTGGGGAGGCTTAATGAGGGTCATAGCCACAAGGAGCTTGCCAGTTCATGGTAAAGGTCTCTCAGATGGCATTTCTTAGCCTGGGTATCCACATTTCCTTCCCCACTGGTTTTACGTACATAAAATCAAATCATTGATGCGTCAGTGAGTGAGAGGGATGTATTGGGTTCTTAGAACCATGAGCTTAACTGAGTTAATATGATTTTGAGCATAGTTTACATGGACCTACAAGGTTATACCCAAAAGAAGTACAATTAAGAGCCCCATGACTGTAGATATCAGTTGCTAGTCACAGGGACCAACAAAAGTTTCTGAAACCAGCTGTGGGAATGCGCCCACCTTTGCTTTGTTTCTATATTCTGTCTCATCAAAGAGGCTCTCCTGTATTAGACCTGTTGGCATAAAAACACGTTTCTCCTAAAGCTGTCAAGAAGTCCCCCTCTTCAGTTTTGCCTGGGCTGATCCCAGCTGCAACCTGAGGTGTCTCCAGCAGTTAAAAGTTGGCTCGGTATAACTGATGGCCACATTATAATGAGGATTTGAACTTAAAGATAACTAGCAACCCTTTCCCAGATCAGGAGGGAAAATGTTTACAAACCTATGTACTGCAGAAATAGTGTCACACAAGACTCTGGCGGGGTGGGGGTGGGGTCTTAGTTGTTCCCTGGTGAGTTGCTTGGTGTACCTGGTCACTCAAGGTTTAGCCCAGAGCTTTGGGTAGAAAATCCTATGGTCTGGCAAGATCAACCACTGTCCAGAGTCTTATTTTCTGTTCAACTTCTTGGCTAGGTAATTTTTCCTCTGAGCACACTGGCTTGGATGGCAGGCTGGGTTGGGGCTGCGCTGGCTTTAAGGTAGCTTTTCAGGTGGTGGCTGTACATTCCCTTTACTACTACAGAATCCCCTTTTGGATTCCCTAGACAATGCACCAGGGGAGCGGCTTTTGGGGACCAGATTTCCTCCAATAAGGCTAGGATTTCCTGGGCGGACATAGAAGACTTAGGCCTGTAAGCATTTCTCATAAGTGAGGTCTCCACAGGCAAGGGAGTCTACTTGGCACCACTGTTGCTATCACTTCTTGATTTCCAGAGCATGTCTGCCTCTTCCTTCCCTCACAGTATTGTCTCTACTTTCTGAGAGGAGTTAAAGAAACAGAATGCAATTATTCTTCCACAGCTGTCATCTTTACATTCACTGATACTAGGTTGCTGTAAATGTCTAGCAATACTTCTCTTAGAAGTTTCTCTGAGAAGGTTCCAGAAAGTTTTTCTCTTAAAGCCCAGTTAGGTCTTTAAAAGTGCACCAATAAACACATCTTCTGTTCTTAGTGCAGTCAGAGCAGTTGGATGTGCTTTCTAGGATGACAGCAGGACAACTGATGCGAAGAAAGCAGATGATAGTTCAATGCGGAATATGGAATGTAGCCTTCCTCTAGTCTTTGACTTTTAAAAAAGTATGTCTTACTTGACTTTGAACAATTGATCCTTATCTTCGACAACAAATTCTGACATCTAACTCCATAACCATGAACCTTAGGGTGGCTGCTTTTCTTACCTATTGTGCACAATGTCTTAACAAGTTGTGACATTGCGATCTGGTTGCTATTCTTGGAGAGTTAACTTCTTCCTTTTGCTCAAAAGTATTCCTGCTTATCCCAGAATACTTGTGTTCTTCAGGGGAGGTTTACCTGACAGGGTGAGGTTTCATACAATTTCCTCTGAACTGGCTTTCTCAATGGTGACGGCACAGGTCAGTATTTATCATGCCCGTTACGGGGTGGGGAACTGGCATCTTGTCTAGGATGTCTCTGCCTGGGCTTCCAGTGAAGGGCTTGAGGTTCAGAACCCTGTGTTTTTGAGCCTGAGTTTGTGTCTAACAGTGGGCTGACCTGGCATTCAGCTGAGAGCAAGAGCTTTCCTCTGCACTGCTGGTCTTAAGGGCAGCTGCTCTGTGGTTTTCTGGAGGACTTGACGGTGTGTGTGGGCGTATCTGCCCTGTCCATGTGACATCTCTTAGGTGTGGTGAGTGGGTTGAGGGAAGCCTGAGTGAACTTAGAGTGAGAAGGACACTTTAGAACACTTCGCTCGATTTCCTATGTGGAAAGACATATCAGCCTCCTGACAACAGAAGCCACAAACCAAGTGCTGGTTGTGGAAGGGGCCCCAGGCAGCTTCTAGCCTCTGCAGCCCCAACTTGTGCTTCTGTGTGTGTGTGTGTGTGTGTGTGTGTGTGTGTGTGTGTGTGTGTGTTGCTTCATATGCAGGGGATGGAGTCCTGCCTGCCTTCTGGAGCCACAGCTCGCAGTATTTCAGGAGCCAGGGGTTTTCTAATCCCTTAGCAGTGCTTCAGAAGGGATTAATCAAAAGTCTACTAGAGTGCATTCTATTGTTTTTTAAAAAAATTATTCCTTATAATCCTGATGGCTCTAACGTGGACTTAGCTCTAGACAGAATGGGAAGCCTCTCTAATCGCTCGACTGAATTTAGATGATGTTGCAAGCACGATGCTGTGGATGGCTACTCTCAGGTTCTCGGAGCCTGAGGCCGCAGCAGATTGCTTGGAGCCGGGAGCTTCGGGCTACATTAGCATAGCGAGACAGTTTCAAAGAAAAAAATCATTCATGATATTTATTAATGAATATAATTTCTAAATACGCAAATGGGGATTGTTCACGTCCCACTGCCTGCTATCCAGTGTCCTCTGAGCTACCTCTGCACAGACGATTCTAAGATGTTGTCCATGCCCACTCCAATTTTTTGGATACTCCTCGAAGTGTGTATTACAGTAGGGTCTCCACAGGAGGAAATCATGGGTAAGCACAGGCAATGGGCCGAGCCCAGAGCTTCCCAGCTGCCTCAGGAATGGCCCCATCCAGTGTAGAGCACAAGCCAACCTCCCAGGGATTTCGACCTTGGCCATGGGAGAGGCTTCAGGAAGAAGCTCGGTTCCTGTGGCCAAATCAGCTGGCTGATCCCTCCGGAGTCTGGATCAGCATCCTCCAAAGAAGGCTCTTTCCTGAGGCTTGTCCTGCTATTTCTTGTGAATCATCTCCTGCCTTTAAGAATCTCTCCAGGACAATATTGAAGGGGTAGAATTTGGGGGTTCTATCAGTGGAGAATCTCAAGATAGTAAAGAATTCCTTGTAGCAGAGATAAGGACATATATGTTCCAACATCCCTACTTGACAGACATATTTTTGCCTTTTGTGTCTGAAATACGTCCTCTGTGCTCAGTCACTAGGTCTACCTGATGCAACCTCCTGACAACTTGGTGCCAGGTAAACCCTGATGGTTAAATGGCTCCAAGACATCCATCTACAGATGTCCTTTGTCAGGCTGCTGCCCAATTGGGCTCCATCCTTCTTTATCCTATTCCTTCACATTGCTAAAGAGAGGCAATCTAAAGCTGTGGTCTATCACTTCCAGAAAATGAATGGACTGGTCACTAATTCCAGTCTACCAAAAGTCATGTGGACCAGTTGAATCTCTAACCTTCATGTTTTGATGAAGTGAAAGTGCCTATATATGGGCTAATCTAAAATGTAAACCCTTGATGTTTGACAGGTACCTTGTAGGTTTACATATCTGACTCCACAATGGGAGCTCTGCTTACACAGTACCCAAAGCTAAGGAGCACTAATGTAAAACGGTTTCTGTTACCTCAGATCCCAGGGAGGAGGCAGAGGCAGGGGGCCTGGGCCCAGTTCCTTGAGGGTGGAAACCTGAGTATTCTTAGCATATATTATTTACTCTGTCTGCCTGGCTGGGGTGGAAGTGGGGTTCACTCTTCTAAGCCTGCTCATCTTTGCACGATCAAGCTGCCATGAGCCTCATAGAAGCTCAGCCTCTCTGGCCTGAGAAGGTTGGGAAACCTCCATTCTTTAAAGTCTGGTTGGTTCTTAGAGGATGACCTCAATTGTGTATGTATGTATGTGTGCACATGGGTACGTACTAGGCTTGGAGCTTTTGCCTCTTGCTTATATCTTTTCTGCTCAAGACTGGCATTCTGTCACTTGAGCCATACTTCTGACTTGGCTATTTGCTGGTTAATTTGAGATGGAGTCTTGAAGACTGTTTTGTACAGGCTGTCTTTGTACTTTAGTCCTCTAGGTTTTGGTCTCCTGAGCTTCTAGGGTTAGAGATGTGAGCCACCAAAACTGAGCTTAACCTTAAGATTTGAAGATTGTTCTTCCTGTATGTTGTCTAGAATATGTTGGATAGAGTGGTGTCTTTGTACCCTATTGGGTGGGTAAACTCCAGTAAGGAAGTTTTGTAGGTCCAGAGAAGGCTTTGTGGGAAGGTTTGTGCATGTTTTTTTTTTCCCACAGAAAATCCAAGTATTTTTTCCCACATAAGGTTTACTAATGTGCCTCGAATATTTACAACTTCAAATTCATCTGAATTTTTGAAGTTCAACACTGTTCGTAATTTTCAACATGATTGTGGAAGAAAGAAGATTTGTGTGTTTATTTTCTGGCTTCCAGGGAAAACCATTAGGAAGCTTCTCTTCTGAAATACAAAGCCTGGGTGACTTTCTGATGTTTCCTCTGACAGATCTGAACAGTACTCCCCAATTTCCCCTGATATACCAAGTAACCACTGAGTTAGAGGCTGAGATAGCCTTGGAAGGGTGGAAATGGGTCTCATATGAATGAAACCAGGATGGTGGCAGGGATGGGGTCCTAACTGGTTGCTCTAGAAAACAGTTTCCTTGTTCTGCCCACCTTTTGAGAGGTACCGTGGTTCACCTTCGAATTTGGGTCCTCTTCCATCTCAAACCTGGCAGCTCATGTTACATTTGTCTGGCTCTCACCGGCACTCCAGCCTCCTGCCTACCACGTTTGTTTTTCTGTTTTGCCTCAGTATCCCTGGTTGATGTCAGCTAATTTTCAACTTTCTTTCAGTATGTTCTTAATTCTCCTTTGGCATGTGCTGTAACATGTTCACGCATCCGAAGATCAGGATGGGGAGATCTTGATCTACCTCTACCTAGTACCTTCATCTAGTGCCATTGTGGAAGTGATCGCAGGAAGCCCAGTGGAGGGATGGTGGCAGGGGCAGGAGGGAAAGGAGCTACTGAAGGGGATAAAATTGCAATGGTATACTAGAGGTTCAGGGCTCTACTGAAGTATCTGAGGATCATATACAATATGTTAGAATGTCCCTCCATGAGGATAGGTCTGGCTATTTCTTCCAACAATTTACCATGACTATAATTTCCCCTTCTTCTGTAAATGAAGATGTTGAACATGGCCTGGGGAAGTCCAGCATTCTAACCAAATGTCAACTTTCTGGCTATATTCAATAGCATGCAGCACTTCACCATAACAAGGACTTCCCTAGGCTATCATCCCCTGATATTTAGAGAAGGACTTTACACCTCTGAGCTCAGCCACGTGCCCATCTTCACCTTCCTCAACCACTACCTGAGTTAAACACCTACAATGATAAATGATTTATCTTAATCCCAAGCCTTAAGTTCAGTTCCACAAAAACCAGGTGATATTGTGAGTTTAAATATGTCAAATTAGATCCACTTGTTGACAATGGAACTCTTGCAAATCGTAAGTTGTACATTTCTTCTACCATATTTAACTTAGAACAGCTCTCATTCTTCAGGCATGATGGAGATATAGATTCCACACATAAGCATGTATGTATTACCTAAATCAATGACTGCATTTCATTTAGACACATATTTCTATGAAGTTTTGGAGATCGTATGTCTGACAGGCTTTATTTTGTTGAGCATAGCTCTTGCAATATAATGGCTTTTTATTGGAAACTAAGACCCAAGAAGAGTCGGCATCTCATGTAAATTCTAACCACGGGTGCTCTTTTGTCTATGAGACATGTTTTTCTCTTCTGCTATATCATTCCTTAGTTGCCTTGAATTCTGAGAAGCACATTGCATTTCCTATTCTCTCCTCAAGATGCCTGACAACTGGCTGAAAAGGAAAGATGAAATATATGTGAAACCTGCCTTTTGCTGACCCTAGAAGGTCTACTGAGGAAAGTAGAAAAGACACTCTGAACCTCATGTGGAAACATTTGGCTTTGACTTTGCCTCCTGTGTGGAGGTGTTTAATACCATCAGCTACTTTTCTTCTGGATGCCTGACCTAAGTCATGCATTGACCTTTGTTTGCTAGGTGCTCTGTTCGTGAACTTTGCTAGGTAACTCTGTTCCTTACAGTTCATGGGTAAGTGTGTGTATGTGTGCGCACATTGCTAAGCTAGAGCAGTTGGAATTGACTGGGTATTGTATTACTTCTCTGGGGAAAGTATTCATTCCATGTTCCCAAAGTTGTTCCTCAGGATACTGGGGAAAGTTGCAGTGTTCACTGGGGTCCTGGGTCACATTGGTTTTTACTTGGCTCCCACATCCATGGTTCTGTGATCTTAGGTGGTCTGCCTTCTCTACTGAGTTCATTTTGTTATGGTGAAGAGCTGAAGGGATGTTCCAGCAATTCATCTCTGACAAAGGAAGTTTGCCCTTTGGCTGTTGATCTCAGGTGAGCTCCAAGTGTTTACCGTGAGATGACAACCAGGGTCTATCTACCTTGTGACCACAGTCAGGGTTTCGTTTTCTGTGGGTAATGTTGGTTGAAGGTAAATGGAATGTTTTATCCAAGTAGGAAAGCTTTGCTTCATACTTACATGGTGTAGAATATGGGGAGTCTTGTAGTCAGCCAAGAATGGTCCCAAGCCTGGGATCTGTATCAGGTTACAGCAGCTCAGGGCTTCATGCTTGCTAGGGAATCACTTTACTACCCTATAGGTATCCGGGCTGGACATGTGGCTTTTTGTCTTCCAGATAGCGTCTCAAAATTTTGCCTGGGATTGGTCTTGATCAGCAGTCCTCCAACCCTTGCTTCTTGTGTAGCCAGGATTATATAAGAATGATAAAATCTTAGTTTTTCAATGTGCAATAAAGATGGGTTTTCCCTCTACTAGCAGTTCTTGCGGCTGACAACCAACAGTCTATGACTGAGGAATGAATTCTTGTAGTGAGATGAAAAGCCTGTTGAGAATCCAGTCAGACCTTGAGTTGCTTTCCTGACTTAGTTTGTCCTTTCGGTGCTCTTTAGCTTCCATCCTTAATTTTGGAGCTCTTCTCTGTCTCAACTTGGAATATGCTATCCAACTTGTTGCCCCGATTCTTCTCAGAGTTGTGTGAATGAAGTTGCTAGTTTCAGGAATCTAGGTTGCTTTAGGTCTCCAACGTGTTCCTGGAGAGATTTCTCTGGACATCTAGAAGCTGTGCCATCTCCCCAGTGAAGGTCATGCATAATGACCTCGAATGACAGCCTCACCAGTAGATCCAAAGTCTTTGCTCTTGGGCGCACATAGATGACTGGGTTGCAATTCCTAACTCCCAGGTGACCAGGAGTATGCATATGGATCTCCTAGTACTATCATGTCACAGATGATGCAGCGAATGACTCTGTACACACACCTGGCTTCCTAAGCAGAGCAGAATTTAGTACATAGTGTTGTAATGTGATGCTCTTCCTATCTTTGACCTACGTCCCATTTGAATGACTGATGCCTCTTCTGGACATTCTACTATTGGCACCAAGAATGCTAAGGAGCCTATTTGACTTCCTAAGTGCCTACTCACTTGAACACTTCCCAGGATTGAATATAAAGGTAGTATTTGATCCTGCCCTATGTATAGCCTCTGGAAAAGTTATCTAGAACACATATGCATCTGATTTTGTGCTGACCTCAAGTGGAAGGAGCTGCTTCATGTCTTTTGCTTCATAAATCCACAGCCATGTTGGCCTGTTGGACACTATCAGTTCAGCTGCCTCCTGTTTTTATCCTTGTCTGTCTGGTGCTCTTATTATGTCTTTGTATGAACGTCAATCCTAAGGCAAAAGGGTGGCTAAAGTTTTTCAGTCTCTATCATCGCATGATTTTAAAGTATTGATTTATGAATGACATGTATCTCACTGTTTTGGGAATGCCCAGGGAGAGGCAATCTGCAAATTTTATGGTTGAAAAATTTTAGTATTGGAATAATGTCGTTAAGCATCTGGAAGTTCAGTTGGATTTGTGGCCTCCAGTAGGAAGAACTTAATTCTTCAGGAGGATTGCTTTGAGCCCAGAATTCCAGGAGATCTAGTACCTTGTAGTGAGACCAGGCCCGAGAATACTCCAGTCCATTGACTGCTATAGTTGAAGGACAAAAAGCATATTCTAAAACCACATTCTCCACTTGTATTATTAGGCCAAGTCTAACCCTGAGAAGTGTTTGGACTAGAAGTCTGTCTTGATTTCATAAGGAATAGGTTGTCAAACTACTTGGCTAGAACTCTAGTCCAAAGAGGTGTGCATTTGTAGAGAATACTCACATTCTCTATAAACGTGGCCATTGTCACCATTTTTCTGCTCTGATGATTCTAGGTGGTCTCAAGGTTACTTCATTACAGTACTCTAAATTTGTCTCAAAATATGTTCTTACTGAGCCCAGTGCCCTTGTGTTGTTCAGGGGGAAGTTCTTCACATTTTAACCATGTAGTTTCCTCTGCACAAATCCTGTGTGTGGTGACTGAATGTGCAGTACTTATCATGGGCTGGGAACTGGCATCTTACCTAGTATGCCTGTCACTAGGATTTCCCGATCTCTGAATTCTCAGTTTTCTTCCCTTTGGTGCAGTGAAGCACTCGGCTCCAGAACCCAAGAGCAAGTCTGGGTTGATATCTACCAGTTGTCCATCCTGGCCCTTGGCCCTAAACAAGAAGTCATGAGCATGTGATGGTGGAAGCAGCCACAGGCAGCGTCTCAGCCTCTGCAGGTTTCCTTGTGCTTCTATATGTATGCTGCTCTGTGTGCAAGGTGACAGAATGCATCATTTCAGCAGCCAGATTTTTTGTTTAGAACTTTGCAAGTCCCCTTAGGGGTCAGTAATGCTTCAGAAGTGACTACATCAAAAACTTAACGCTGTGTCTTCTGTTCCTGGAAAAAAAAAAAGTATTCCTTATAATCCTGGTGACTCTATGGGTCCTAGACAGAGGAGAGCCTCTCTGATTATTCAGTGGAATGTAGATGAAGGTCTGCCAGGTTGGATGTGTGATGGCTGTGGATGGGTACTTCCAGCTACTCGGGAGCCCCAGGCAGGAGGATGTTTCAAGCCCATAGCTCCAGGCTAGGTTGGGCAGTATAGTGACACTTTGATTTCCAGGCCACGTGGGAGTTACTTTAGACAATTAAGGATAGGTTAATACTTATATGCGTGAATTTTGAATAAAGCAGGAGGCGGCTTCAGGAGCTACCTAATACTGTTTTACCCTGTTCTCCACAACCCAAGAGAGTGGGATGTGTTGACTTGACACAGCAGGATGTCCAGGTGTTCCTACTCCCTGCTCCATGCTGAACTGAGTCTCATGTGTGCTATCTGGTGACCAGGTGCTGTAGAAGGGGCTTGTTGAGTCTGCTTATTTGGCAAAGCTACAAGCTGCCCCTCCTGAGTCTCTCCATAGCACTGAAGAAAGGTCTTTTCCAAGACAGGTAGTAGATGGGGCCATGTGAGTAATATCCAGATTTGACTTCAAACTTCTGAAGAAAATGGTGAGAATTTTGAGCTTGTAACAGTGAAGTCTGGGCAAAAATAGCCTCACTCAGTGGAATTAAAATGTTAGTGTTCAGACATCCATACTCTCTGACCTTTAACTTTTAATCTATGCCCTATGGGCATAATCAGTAGTGACCTGAGGTGGACTTGTATAGTGGCCAACAACTGCTGTAACCAGATTCAGCATGTGTGAGAGGCATGAGGCTGAGAGCATGTCTGGTGAGTAGCTCTCCATCAGTCTTTAGCCATCTGTATCTCTATCTCATTCCTACACATTGCTAAATGAATAAAGGGTACCTACGACTCCACAATCCTCTTGGCCATCTCAGATCCTGTAAATTGGATCTATGTAGACCAATCCTTGCAGACATTTCTGCACCATAATGTGAGTCATTCGACAACCAAATCCTCATGGAATAGAAGGCTCTGTCTGTGAACGGAGCTGGAAACCAAATCCTTGCTTTTATATGTAACGAGGAATGCTCACCTCATTAATGTTTACAGCTCTGACCTCATCTGGAAGATCTGCTTACAGTGGTATAGAAGACTGAAGAGCCTCAAAGACACCAGCAAAGAATGTGACACACTTGTATCACCTGAGAACCGATGTATCCTTAGTATAGATTAGGTGACCTCACTAAGCCAAAGGGCATGGCTGCGGTCTGAACAGGCTTTTCCCCAAACTGACTTTGCCATTTGCTGGATTGCTGAATTGGTGTGCTTCTACTTTTAATCCTGTTGATAGGTTCATAATCTGCTGCAGTTGGGAGATACTCTTTGTAATGACATTAAATAGGTTGTCAGTGAAGCATTTGGACGACTGCGTCCATTGGAAGTACTCAGCACAGGCGGAAGCTCTACAAGGCTAGACAATTTATGGAGCCTATGTTTCTGAACACCCACTTTGTAAGTTGCTTTTGGTTAACTTCTTTCATCTACTTCTACCGCTGTGATTGTAAGAGTTCTCTTCAAAGTGCAGCTCCTACACTGCATGTGAGAAGAATTGAGGCAACAGTGGCAGAAGGATACTTCTCCATCTTGAAACTCAATGACACCAGGCTACTCTAGGTCTCTAGCAATCCCTTCCCTTCGAAGTTTCTCTGAGAAGCTTTGAGATACAGCCTCTCCTCCTAAAGTTCAGACAGGCCCTCAAAAGTGCACTGATGAACTCATTCTCTTTGTTCTTAAAGAAACAAGAGGATTTGGCATCCATTACTTTCTGGTGTTGGGGTGATTTGTAGGCTCCACATAGATCCCCCAGCACCTGTAGGTCATAGGACGGCAGGGGCCATCCCAAACACTGGCTTCTAAGCCGAGGACAGATCAGTAGGCAATGTTGTCCTTAACCTTGCTCCAGTTGCTTAAGAGCTATCTCATTTAAATTTGTAAATCAATGTGAAGGGAGAACAATTTTTCTTTATATTTCTCTGCTTTACTTCTCATTAGATATCTAATATAGATTCCTCGAATTAGAATGTGAAGAAAGGTGGTGGCAGAGACTCTGCTTACTGCTTCATGATAGAATCCATCCTTTTGTGTTTCAGCGGAAAATTACTTCCTCCTTCGTTCGTTGTGATGGGTTGTTTCTCTAGCTTCATGGGGAGAGGTTTTGTACAATTGACTGTATTGTGGGATCTGTAACTAAATGTTGCTTCTCTACATTCAAACCAGCAAGTGCTCTTGGCCTTGCTCAGTGTGTGAAGGATGTCCGTAGCACCACTGGGATTCCCACTGACCTCGGCTAGGTAGGCCAGCGTGGACCAGCTGTGGGGTAGATTGTGGGGATGCTGGGTCTGCCCAGTAGGAGCGTGGGAATCCAGTTTTGAATTTTCTGTGACGTGCTTGGAGTTAGGGCCCAGTTCTTTTCTTGAGTCTGGCAGCTGGGCTGTTTTCCTCTAATGGGGCCATTTGTGCCGGGTCCTTCCTTGTATATTGAGCTAGGGTGGTACTCTCAGGTGATGGCTGCAGTGCCCACTATTCATTGAGCCGAAAGTGCATGGCCATAGGTCTGCCCTGCTTTGTGCTTTTCTGTGGAAAGACTCCAGTTTTCACTCGGCAGAGATGACACTGAGTTATTCTTGGAGAAGAGGTCGTCTTTGGGTGATCATTGATGAACAGGTGGTGAGCACTTCTGACTTTAACAATCTTCTATCTGACTGGGAGAGGTCTTCCTCAGCCTGGGGGGGGGGGTGGTGGTGGTGGAAAGATGACTTCCTTTTTCCTGAAGTACAGGGGGTACTTGAATGGAAAGTAGATAATGATGGAGAAGATGTGTCTCCATCCAGGAAAAAGTAGAGGCGAGAGCCTAGGTCAAGGTGGCAGAAGTGATTTAAGTCCTGTGTTATCTTAGTAGGTAGGTTTGCTCATGATTTTCTACCCCCCCTCATGAGTCTGTGCTGCTGTAAGCGTGGCTAAAGCAGATATTGGTTATTTCTGTCCTCAGAGACCATTATCTTGAAGGCACTCTCAGTTCCAGATGGAGAATACTTGACCCTGATTGTTTTAGTCAGATCCAGAGTAACCTGTAAAACTTTTTGTAAGGGTAATGACTCTTAATGTTGTTGTGTACCAATTACTTTTTGACTATAAAAATGGGAAAGATTCTGTTGCCACGTGCTGCCTCCCTGTGGAGTTCTCTTGCTGAGATTCTGAACTAGGCAACTCAATCTCCAGGTGTTCATCACAGCTGGAGAGGACCCTGGTGGAGAGGGGGTAACGATACAACCCAATGATGGAAGCTCCTGAGCCACCCTTGGGAGAGGAAAGGGATTTCTGGGAAGGCTGAGAGTTTGGTTCTGGAGAAGAATCAAGAGTTCTTGTATTATTGCCTGGATTGGCCTCACATTATGATCCTTCTACTTTTATCACCCGGGTAGTTGGGAATATAGAACTATTGAATGTGACTCCAAAGATTGATATAGGAGACTAGAGCAGCACTGAGGAAATGTTTTCTTCCTCTGTAGACCTGGCAGATCCCAGAGAAGAAGGGAGCATATGACCCTGATATCTAGAGAGTCCTCAGTGAGCCACATCTGTACAAAGGTCTCCTCTGAGATGGCTCTCTCTCCCTTTGGACTACGTACTAAATGCAACAGACTTGGCCCAGGGCCCAGTCGCCACTCCTCCCAGGGGGAGTGGGCATGTCCTCTGCTCTTGGAAAAGTTGATGGCAAAGTGTGGCATCTTAAACATTTACCAAGATGAGGTAAAAGATAGGAGGACCTGAGCTTCTCCCTTTTCCTTCCATGGTATCATTTCTCACCAGTCGTTATCTTAGAAAGCCTGGAGACTATGTTATTCATTTAAAAATTTTCTGCCCAAGATATATTTTTGGACATGCATTTCATCTAGAGATGTTTGACCTTGGTCCTGGATGAAGGGTTATCCACTCTGGCACCTTGGTATCTTTGCTGAGACAGTTGTTTGAGCCTTTCAGGCACTCAGCATATGGTTCTGAGTCTTTCAAGTAGGCATTTCAGACTGAACGCAGGTAGACTGCTGTCCGCTGCCCTGAACTTTCCAGTTGTGATACCTTGGAGCCCTCAGAGGGGACTGCCCCAGGCTGATAGCTTGGGACTTATTATGTATGGTCAGGAACAACGTGGTCTATGAGCAGGCCAGGCCTCTGTCTGGACACTTGCAGAGACATTTGAGTGTCCCATTAACAATGTCATCTGGTTGGCTCAATGACTGCCAATGTGAGAAGGTTGGGAGCAGTGTTATTCTTGGGGTTGGAAAGCTGCTTTTTATGGTATTACGGTTTCCATGGATTAATTTTTGAGGGCATTTTTCATGTTTAAATGAAGACGGGCACAGGAGAAAAATCGTTCAGGTTATCAGATAATTGTGTATTCTCTGAGTGTGAGGAAGTGCCTTCAGGGCCATCTTTAATTTCTGTGATGCAGGGAACCTTTAGCTCTGAACATAGGGCCTCCCGTCCCTTCTTATATTCTTAGCTTAGCAGCGATCACATGAGTTGATCCTCATCCTAACGGGTGAACCGGAGTGCTGTGTCTAATGTAGGTACAGAGAAGCAGTTGGTCCTTCAGTCTAACACTTTCCTTGTGGAAGGTCACATGATTGGATATGTTTCTGAACACTAATGTGTCCACTGTTTCTCTCAGCTTTTCTAGACCATTTTGCTGCCAGTCTTTGGCGTGAGCTACCATGACAACATCTGAAGAGGGGATACAGCTCCTGTTGGCACCATCTGCTTAGGTCAGGGTGACATTTTGAGAGGCTTCTTACATCTTGAACTTTAACAATGACCATCCAGTAATAGAGATGTATTCTGCATGAGTTTACCCAGCTCACACATCACTTTCTACCGCTAGGACCCTTGGCCTTTGATTCTACATAGAGAATCTGATCACGGAGCAGTTACATGCACTATTTTCTGAGTGTGTATATATAACATTGGCATCTACTCCAGGGAGTTCAAGGGATTTCTGAGCATGTTCTCCACAAAGCAGGAAAAACTGCAACCAAGGGATGAGATGAATTCCTCGATGACTTTCACCATTTCTATTCAGGCAGAGGTGCCCATCTGCTACAGGGGAATGGTTTGGAGGTGGTTGTGGACTAGGTTGGAATTCTACCTGAACTTTCAGATTTATGCCTGTTTTTCTTCCCTCTCCTGTGAAATGATGTCCTGCAGCCTGATACAGCATGTGTGCAGACTTGCTGAGGCAGAATCCCTCAGATACCGGAGAAGAGTTGGCATGAGCTGGGGGAAGGGGAAGCATGAGGGTTTGTCCAGTGTGGACTCTCAACTAAAATGACAGAGGTCCCATAGCTTTCACAGCAGTGTTCTAGAGAACAGGCAGGGACGAGTTTAAACTGTGTGTTCTACCTTCCTGGCTGTGATGGGCTTCACATCAAGGCAAGTTGGAGTGTACAGAAGGGCCTAGGGAGGTGGCAAGGCTTTGTTTATGGCTTTGTTGGCTTGAACCCCTTGGCTGTGTGTGCTGAGGATCCAAGCTTGCTAATGAAATAGATTGTATCTGCTGGAAACCTCCATTTCCCTGTAAAATTCTTGTCTGAGTTCCCTCCTTTTGCACTCTTATGTGGGTCTGAGCTTCACAGGGACTTCTCTGGGTGAAGGCATGGGGTTTGTAAGCTTCTCCCAGCTTCCTACCTCTACTGATCAATGTACCTGGGTGCCTGAGTTTCCCCAGCCCACTCGTGCGCAGTCTAGCTGATAACACTGTCCCTCTGCTGACAGGCAGTGCCCTGGAACACACGAACCTTTCTCGATCTCACAAGTCCCATGTTCATGACATTTCTGATCTCGCATACAATGAGGAAGCCTATTGTGTATGAGTTCCAGCATTCTTGGTGTGATGAACACGTTGTAGTATTAGGTTGTTTGTATAGATAGGTTCTAGAGTTTGAGGAAGCCTGTGATATATCATTGCAGGCAGGCTCGGTGGGATGGACACCTCACCATATTAGGTGAGAGGTGGATCACCTTTTGGGGTCTGTTTTGTAAATCTCAGTGAAATGCTATGGATAACATGGTTCGGAACTTCTGGGCATGGCTCTTTCTGTTTCTCAACAATTCCACTGAAGACAGTATCCTGTCTGCATGAAAGCAAGTGCTTCAAGAGAGATGGTTCGTGACAGCCTCCTCACTCTAATGACATTCCCAGTCGCTAGGTTTCTTTTAATAGGAGATGCACTACCCACTTTGGCCAGGGACTCCCTGTTTGTCCCTGTGATGTTCTTTCCCTCTCTTGCTGGGAGGCTGTTTTTTTTTTTTTTTTCTTTTTAAAACATACACTCTGGTCACTTGTGTGTACTTAAATGGATTTCTTCTCATGACCACCACGGGAATTGAATACAGGGGTCAAAACATGGCTAATTCATTGTCTTCGTGGATGAGGTGTTCTTTAGCTATCATGCATTCTATCACAACTAGGTGAGGGAATAATATCTAAAATCATCGTCGTCGGCTTCACTTTATCTCACCTGCCATGAGTTGATCTAATATAAATATTGTAAGACAGTACTTCAGCTCTTCACTGCTTAATCCAAGTGGCAAATTAAGAACTTTGGAGTGTTCTTCAGCCATTAAGAAGAATGAAGCTATGTCACTTGTAGAAAAATGGGTGGCACTCAGGATGCTTCTGTTAGGGGAAGTAAGCCAGAGGACAAAGGACACATGTTTCCTTGCATATGTGGATGCTGGACCTAAGAAACATAAATGTTAACATACATAGGAAGGCATGCAACATATGTGTCTATGAGACATATTCGTAATTTTGGGGCTGTTGAGGGGATGAGAAATACATTTTATCTGTGAGTAAAGACAGCAAATGAGAATTGCTGAAAGCAGGAAAGGGGGAGTGAAGGTCAATCAGATTAAAATATTGTGCATGCATGTGTGAAATATCACAGGAGCATCTCTTTGAACACTTATCACAGACTAACAGAAATGTAAAATGGGTCCTGTCAGGGGCATGATTACTAGTTGGTGGGGATGGTATGGTCAAAATGCTTAACGTACACATGTGAAAATGGAACAATGAAGCTTGCTGAGATTGTTGTGGAGGGCTGAGGGACAGTGATGGAGGGAATGAGTCTGATCAAGATACAATCGTATGCATAGATGGACATACCAACATGAAACTCCCTGTACCAATGGGTGTTAATGGGAAAAAGGCCATCAGTTTAGATTTCCACACATGAAAATATTTTTAATATGTCAACCATTGTGGTGTTACATATATATATATATATATATATATAATATAATATATATATATATATATATATCCATCTATTCAATTACTGAAATAGGATCTGGAGTCTATAAGCCATCTAAGTCTCACTTGAATTTGAACAACCTGTAATCCTCGGGGGGGAAAGCTTTCATGGCATCCTGGCTCTTTAGCACCCGTGAATTTTAGGAGAGCCTGCTTTCATTCCCATTGCCTCCTTTAGGATGCTTGGGACAGACTGAGGAGGTGGGTGCCTTCCTGCTTACCCTTTGGCTGGCCCAACTCAACTACCTAGCTCAGACAAGCATCAGTGGAAGGTGTTGGCAGATGTCTATGACTTTGCCTACAACTGTGATGAGGTATTTGGTCATCTCTAGCAGAGCTGAGATGAACTTGGAGACTACTCCAATGGGACTTGAGTTGTTTAAGATTTTTGAAGGGGAAGCTCAGTATTAACCTCAAACACACAAGCAAGAACAAAAAAGCACAAATATACCAGGTATTCTCCTTTCCATAGGTCCTTTGATAGTTTCATAGTATCCTACCTGTTCTCTATCATTTAAACCATCTTGGAATTCTTTCTCTCTCCCAAACCTTCCTCTAAATAAGACCTGGTGTCTTTTGATCACACAATCTATTGGACATAAAGAGAATGTTTTTCTAACACATTCTCCTGCAAGACTTAAGTTTTGCATATTACTTCTGCAATATCATAAACTATTTCTTCATTGAGTTATGATCATTTTAAGGTTTATATGTCAAATACTGTTTCACATTGCTATATATTAGCTATCTTGAGCAATAAGATTTGAAATATTTTAATAGTTTTGCAAGGTCTCATGTTTTTTGTTCTTGAAACTTAAAAAAATGATCTCCATCTTAATTTGAGCCATTAATACTCCTTGGTGAGGAATTATTTCCTTCCCAAATAGCAAAGGCAGGAGAAGATAAATGAGCCATTACTAACCAGTGGTATGGGGCATCCAATTACAATTCTTGGGAATACAATTCCTGATGAATGAAAGTTGTATAACCTAGCACTTTGATAGACCATACAGCTGTGTTGAGGTGTTTGGTAATCTCTAGCAGGGCTGAGATGATCTCTCAGCTTCTGATGGACATAGCTTAGGTCATCCTTTGATCTTGATAAGCCTAATACTCCAGTATGTGGACACATAGGTGTCATTTGAAAGCTGAAGTATTGGGAATGGTCCAGGTGAAGTTTCCAACTACCCCTGATCAGGGGCTGGATTCATTCCATTGATCCCTATGGAGTTTAATGTGTCTGTGACATGGGCTGAGTGTGTATTGTGGGCTGATTCACCACATTCTTGCCCCTAGGTGCTCACATTCATGTCCTTGGATCTCTGGCATTTGGTCTTCTCTTCAGTGTGGTCCCTTGCTTTGTGTGGAACAAAGTCCTTTCTCTGGCTGTCTCAGTTTGAATCCAAATATGGTGGCCGAGTAGTCTTAATGGACTTCATCCTCTTTATGGAATCAGCCCTGACTTTCTTGGAGATGATTTTTCTGGCTCTGATATCTTGCATTGTTGGACTAAAAGAAGTAATACTGTTAGCACTACTTCTCCTGGTGGGCAGCAGAGAAGCCAGAAGAAATAATGCTAATATTATTAGCACTAATAGAAATAGCTAGGAGGTATAAAACCTACATTCTTGTCTGAGAGTAACATTTTGACAGAGGTGATTTAGCTCTAAAGTCTCAAGATTTTGTTTTACTCTGGAGATGAAGCTGGGAAAATCCAACCAGGGACTGAGGGAGTCCTTAGTTCCCAAGTCATAACCAATACCACTGAGGGGATCAAGTCAACTCGGCAATCGCTGCCAGGCAAACGGATTCCTAAGCTTCCACGTGGGTCCTTATACTTCAAAGTGTTCTTAGAGGGGGTCAGTTCCTATCTGTACTTGGGGTGGTCTTGGCCAGAAGCCTTAGCACACTCTTTGTCCCAGGCCAGAAAGAGATTAAATCCTCAGGTGTGGGCCTAGGCTGGTGTGGTCTCTGAATGGGAGCCCCAGGCTCTGTCCTTTGTCCTGGGTTCACCCTTGTCCAATCGTGGCCAGAGGCTGAATCCTTTCTTGCCTAGCGTGGGCTGAGACTGATGCCTTCTCTAAGTGCTGATGGCCAAACAGTTCATTGTCCCCAACTCTAAGTGCAAGTTCCTGACCATCGGTCACCAGCACAGCGAGTGTATAACCTTCAGACTGAGATCTAAGTGATATGAGTTCTCAGTTCAGTCTTGTCTGTTTATTCTCTCTTCCCCCACCTTCCTATGTCCCAAGCCCGCTTCTGAGCCAGGAGTTGTGTTCCTTTCCAGTGTTAACCAGGTACAGTCTACCACTCAGACAGCCTCATGTAAAAAGATGACTTTATTTGGGGAAGTGGATAGCTGACCAGCTAGGGACGCAGCACAGACTCAGGAGATGAAACTGAGACCCTGAATTGACCACAAGCTTGGGTGGTTCAAGGAAAATGCCATGCAGTCAAGCCTGGTCACATGCAGGTGGCCAACAGGGTTGTCACACACATAAAGATTGCATATATATGTCAGTGGCCAAGGGAGTTACAGTCTATCTCCTAGTCACTGTTTGAACTCACCTATCATTTTGGTTTGAATTGGCATGCGAATTTCGGGTCCTCACACAGAGCAGGTGGACTTCTTACTTTTGGGAGCAGGGATAAGGCTGTTCCTTCCTGGAAGGGCAAAGGTGTTTGACCATTGTTAACCAAACAGGGCTGCAGATCCTGTCTGGGCTATTGTTAACCATGTTTAACAGGTGGTCAAGGAGATTACACAACCTTATCACAACAATCAGCAGGGTTTTCTAAACAGTTTCCACATTTCTGGGGGTCTCAACAAACAGCATATTTCCTGGCCCTGGGGGCTTGTGAGAAACCAGTATTTTGATTATCAGGAGCAGGGGAAGCTCCTAATGCATTAAAGATGGAGCCAGTTTTGGGTCCCCTTAACACTTAACTCTTCCCCCCTATATCAGCCCTTCTGGCTGGCCACCTAGGGGTGGCGATCATGTGAGTCAGTGTTCAGTGTCCTTCCCAGATGGTCTCCTTCCTGGGTTTCACCTGTGAAGTCGTTCCTCTGTGGCGCTGCAGCTGCTGTCTCCCTAGATGGGCTGCTCCGAGTAGAAATCTGAGTTGGGTGAGGATCACTGCCGAGGAGAGGGCTGGTCTGTGTGTTGGGCTTTCTGTCCATGCCAAACTATGGTTCTCACATAGCTGCAGGCCGTTGCCCATTGGGCTGTGATGGAACTTGGTTTTGGAGATTGAGTTTGTCTCCCCTTCCTGAGTTAAAAGTTTGTTTCTTGATTGGCCCTGGGCTTTTACTGCTTGCCGCTCCTTGGCGTCCACTCTAGAGCTGGATGTTGAGGTTGGAGTCTTGTATTTCTGAATAAGCAGACAGAGCTGATATTGACCCCATGTCTGGCTGCCATCTTGGATCTCCTCATGGATGGTTAGCCCTTCTGTTGCTATTGAAAATGGGAAGGAAGTAATAGCAAAGAACCTTGAATCTGAGGCCTAACCTGTGCACTGCCCCAGAAAACCTGTGTGAACCAGGTTGGACTCCATTGGTGGGCAGCATAATCTCAGATTTCATGATAGCCCATTGTTGACACACACATGAAGTACTTTGAGTTTTATATTTAAATTGATGCATGTTTAAACTACTCTCTCTGGCTTTCCATCTTCATGAATTCTCTTGTTCGTGATTCTGTGTGAAAGGTCATACTAACATTGTACAGAATTAAGGATGACTTAGTTCTCTCTTGATATAGGGTGAATGAAGTCTTATAGCAAATGTTGGAAGGCAATACATACCTCATTTTCTTCTAGGCAAAGGCTATAACTTAATTTGAGTTCTGTTCTTCTGCTTATGTGTTCTGACAGAACAGAGGGCTGGAAAATAGAGACAAGTCATACCAGTGTTAATACACATCCTAGGAGGGGCTCTTGATCTGGTAAGAGTTGTTTTAAAACCTGGATCACTGGATGGCTTCTTGTTACTGTGGGGGAGAAAGTCAGATTTAGTTGATGCTCAGTAGATTATGCCTCTGTTAAAAGTGGAAAATGTCAGACAGTATCTTGTCTGATTTGTTTGCCAAAACAGCCATGAAAACTCACATCAGGAATTTGATGTGGAAGTCAATCCCTGGTAGCCTTTGAGAGAATACAGGTGCGCTTCACCATTTCCTCCAGTCACTGAGCATCTAGACATTCACTGTTTAGAAGAACAATGTACCTGAATCAATGGAGGTAAACTTGTGTTTAGATGATCCCAGGCCTCCTGGATGAGACCTTGGAGTTTCCACTCAATATTTCTTGGCATATATCAGTGGTTTCCGACTACTTAGGAGAAGACTGAAGGTATAAAGTTATCTAGAGCTCCCAGACTTTGGGGGATGGTTGCAGAAATACTTTAACCATGCACACAGTGTCAAGTTAATATTTTTGTCAGGTTAATACAATTCTTGCCAACTATGACTGAAGGTACCTATACCATGACAGCCTTACAATATCCACCACGATACTGTGAAAGGAATTTAATTTTCCTGGAAAGTGATCACCCTGTTCTTAGAATTCTGCATTGGTCAGAAATGACATACCATGACTGCTTCTTCCCTATTTTATATGATCACATTATCGAAGTAATGTCTCTGAGCTGAAAAAAGTATTTGGAAGGACACAACATTCCCACATGGAAGTAGAAAAGGGGCTTTTGATGGGCCCTCCTAACAAACATCATGCAAGTGTGATGTCTGAATGGCCAGTTGGATGTCATCCTTCCTTGTCTTTAATTTGCCTTGTGATATAGGAGTTGACTTGGGTGGCTAGTGGCCTTGGGATACTACAGGGAAAAAGCTGTATTTCTTATGGGGACATGAGTCCCTATGAGTCATTTCCACAAATCTGATTTCTCTAGTGTCCACCAATCATTGGCATTCATAACTATAGTCTCTCTGATGTTGAGAGATATAGTTGGTAATATCTGACTTTTCTTTCCTTTATCCTGCATGTGACTGGTGAATCTGCAGTCTTAAAATATGCACAATGAGAAGTATGAGTAGGGCTTGTAAGTCCCAAAGGTGAGAATGGGACCATCTGAGAACAGAACAGCCCCTTAAAACTTTCCAATCTTGTGCCCTGGAGAAGGAGCTGGGAACAGTGAGCTATTGATGGCCTTTCTGAGCCTGGTCTGGAAGCTTGGAATACTTCGGGTTAGGAAGGAACGGTCAAAGAAGTATTAGGGAGGAACAGATCATTGGAGGCTGTTGTGTGGAAGTTCAATCTTTAAAATCCAGAGGGGCTCTGCCCTCTTCCTCTTCTTTGTGTTTGTGTTTCTCCTGAAGTATATAGCATGTTCAAAAATGAAAGCTCACCTTTTCTGAGTGGGTTTGTAGCACTGGTGGGGCCTTCCGTGGTGAACAGTGGGTGAGTGAATGTGCACCTGCACTGGATTACTAGGTATTTTCTGAAGGACACACAGTAATGATCTTGAGGTTCACTGACCCCCATTGCTGTGCTCTGGTACAGGCTGTACTGACCAAAGAGAAAGGGCGGAACTGCCTTGGGACATGGGCTTGAAATGCAGCATTTCCCCCTTCACAGTTCTGGGCTCATGGCTACAGCCTGTGGTGCTGGACCGGGCCAGACATCTGCTGAGCCATGGTAAATTTCTCTGGTTGGTATCCCTCATCTGGATGCATTGCCCGGACTTAGGATTTTAGTTGGTTATTATCAGTGAGCAGATACTTAAACTGCAGGTAGTTGGTGACTGTCAAAGAAACGGAGCTGAGGAGCACCGTTCCCTGGGAAGAGGGAACGGCGTGAGCTGAGCACTTCTGCAATTGCTCCCTCTTGTCTGTGTTTCCTCCTAGACCAGATCTCCATGATAAATTAGGAATCTTTAACCAATTCGTAGTTTAGTTGGAAAAAAAAAACTGAATATATTAAGCATTTCTTCTGAGGTTGAAGAGTTATACATAAAAAGGAAGCAATCAGATATTGCCTGAAGTGCTTGGACAGGGAGTTTTGAATCTATAGATCCCGTGTCATGAACAACTTGCATATCCTGTACACTGTGTAAGCTTTTAGTTTCAAATGACAAAATAGCCAACATTGAGATTTTTAGTGGAAAGCATGTCATGCATGATGTGTCAATGTGTAGAGGCTTTCCTATGTGTATGATTTAATCTGTTTTGTGTAACTTGGCAGTTTCTGATAAATCATGCCAATGAAAGGGTAGCTGAAGAGCACCCTTTGAAAACAAACCAGGGTGTCTGGTTAAAGCAATGCTGGCAAACTTAGAAGAGGAAGAAATGGTAAAGCAGTAGGTAGCAGGAACAGAGGAGGTGGCCACGCCTTGGCCTTGCGTGGTAAACTCTAGGTTTCGTGTGACTTGTGTCTCTGTGTACTCTGTAAGGAAGCCCATCTTGTGGAGGACTGAATGTCCATGCCAGGAAACAAGGACCTTGAATCATCCCCGATGCTAGCCCAGTGGTTAAGTTCATTCTGCACTTATCAGCTCAGAGGTGCCTTTATACTTGGAGGTGAACTTCTCTGAGGTGTTTCCCAGAAAGAGCTAAGCTAGTAACTTTGATGGAGATCAGAGGGAAGTGTCCTTCTGGGTTAGGACAGCTGGCATGATGCTTTCCATAGCTGTGCTGACAAGTCTGGAAGATGTCAGAAAGCACCTATCCATGCCCATATTCTCTGGAAAGATTCCAGGGCTCCTGGGATGAACTTTGATCAGGAAGAGGAAGGGAGCTGTCCCACTAGAGTAGGACTAACTAGACACCATAGCTGAAGACTGACATCCTGCTCTTGTCATGCCTTGCCCTTCAGCCTTGAGAGTGCTAATGGAGCCTCGCACAGGATTAGAGTGGACTAGTGCTCTGCTCACCCTCTCCCAAGATGGTTTTAAAAGGAGGGATAAAAAAAGAGGGATTCGAAAGCTGCCGTGCTGCTTCTACCATGAGGTGTTTGGGTTTGTTCCTTTGTCATCCTCAATTAGTTGTTTAGCCTGACCTTTCTTAGGCAAACTGCAAAACAAGGGGCTCCTCTCTGATTGCCTCCATCCGCTGGGCTGTTGAACATGTCAGAACCAGCCACGGTTGACTTGCTTTTTTTATATAAGTTTTTTATTGTGAAAATACTGTGCAGAGGGGTTACAGTTACATGAGCAATAAATGAGAACATTTCTACAGTTGACTTTCTCAGTCAGGAGTCCATGGGGATGGATTTACATCCATTCTTTCAGTATTTCAGAAAACTCACTGATGGGTATAGCATCTTGGAAGTCAGATAAGGTGAGGAAGGCAGAAGGCAGAATTCATAGTGCTAGAAGCTTCTTTCTCCCCAGAGACCTTTGCTGTTCAAACACTCAGAGGACAGGATAGGTCATGCTCATATCTGAACCTTCCTATCTGTGGGAACACCCATGACTCTCTAGTGCAAAGGGCAGATTGTGCAATTGCTCCCATCACCAAGAGAGGGGTGAGCTGGGCCAGCCATCCTCCTCAAGTCTATAGTGTGAATGTTCTCCACTGGAATGGAAGCAGCCTTTAGATGGACACTTATAGGTGTTTTCTGCAGGGGAGATGGCTCCGATAATGGTTACCATATCGGTGTGGCAATTCCTTGGTACTCTCAGCCAGAAGGGATTTTGTTGAGGTTACCTGGAGAAATGCCTACCTCCTTGGCAACTGCAGTGACTTCTATGTTAGGAAGAGAGGGTCATAGGTCATTGTGAAATGGGTCTTAAAATTGGAGTGGAGGCCCACTATTGGGGGAAAATTAAGAATGCCCTCTGGCATTCAATCTTCAGTCTTCAGGATCATAAAGGGAGAATAGAAATGGTTAATTTTCCCCCTTGTTCTATTGCCTGGTGTAATTTGATTGTGCCTGGTGTGTTGTACCTTGACTAGTGATAGAAACCAATGAGGAAGTTATTTGGGGCTATGTAATACTCATTGGGAAGTTTCCAGTGTTAAATTCTGTATCTACAATGAAGATAATCACTATGAAAACTTACAGACAGGAAGACATGGATATTTTTGGAGAATTGCCTATTCAGTTAAAACTTAAAGAACAAGTTCATGTTTTCAACCTCTGTACTCTGGAATGCTATGATTCTGGAATGCCATGAAGACATTTCCTTTGATTTTTTTTTTAAAAACTTGTGATCTAGGTTTCCAGTGCCAGAATAGGTATGGGGACTATTTCATAAAATTAGAAAGCAAATGTGGCTCACTCAGTCTCCAAAAGAGACAAATGAACTTAAAGAATTGAAAAGAATCATGTGTTATAGTGGGAAAGAGCAGAAGTGTAAAATGGTTCTCACAGACAAATCCTAGGCACTCTAGCTCTCTCCTTTCTAGCCAGGCTTGCCTTTCCTAGAGCTGTTTACATTTTATCAGCCTCTGTCTTCCTTAGACTGTTCTTCAACTTCAGAAATGGGAACTCTCTAGACTCCCGAGTGCCTTTCCAGTTCTTTCTCTATCCCACTTAATTGACTTTAGTTTCCCTTCTGATTATAATTGTTCACCTTCCTGGACAACTATAGACAACAAAAGACCATCTGTGCCTTGGTATCAGTGGACAAGCAGTCTTGTTTCTATTTGTCTCCCTAAGTTGGCATGTCATGTATGTTGACCACTTCTATGGATTAAGACGTGGGCATTTTATTGGGCCAATATATGGCTACGGCCTTCAGATATGCTTTTAGGATCTGCAAAGATATTGAACTGGTGATTGAGTGAAGAGAGAAGTGACTGCAGGAGGTGTTAGTGAGCTGATCTGTTAGAGGTGACTCAGCCCTGAGCTTGTTGTAACCAATGCATCTCAGAATGTCCCTCTGGGTGAAGAGTTGGGCTACTTAGCCCCAGCTTAATCAGTGGCATTTGTTTTAGCTTCCTGCCTTAGTATTTTCTGGAAGTGCTGAGATGGACCTCTGGAAGGAAACAAGTGGGGAGTGAGGCTAAAGAGATGGTGACATACCTGATAGCACAGATGAGATCAAACCAATCGGCCTTCCCTTTTCAGAGGGAAAGGACCTGGCCTGATAACTTCCTATGGCAAAGGAGCTCTTATCCCTCTCTCCTATGACAGAGAGCTGCCTTCTTGGAAGAACTATGACAAATGTGCCCCTTATTACCTGGGTGCATACATACATATTTTTTCCAACTCAAATATCCTTGGAGAATCAAGTCAGAGATGAGTAAGACTCTTGTCTTATTGTGTGCATCACAGATGACCTTGGTTACTTGCCATTTTCCATTTAGGAGGTGTGAGCAGGGCTTGTGTGACACTTGACAGAAGAAAGTTCCTAGTTCCCCTCAAAGCCTGTGCTCCAGAGAGGCATAAGATGGACGGATGGGTGAAGTTGAATTGAGGTGTGGCTCAGCATGGCCTGGGGGGGCGGGGGGGAGAAGCAGAGCCTGGGTTTTGCCACGTGGAAACTCATCCCTTGAGCTGCAGATGTGAATCTACAGCTCCTTTTTTCATGAATTTGTCTGTTTCCCACGAAATCCAGCTTGTTTCTAATCTTCAGATTTTAAACATGACTCCGCCATAAAGCCCTTTTCTCCCTGGGATAGCAGTTCTGCAGGGTCCTCCTTGAAGGAGCAAAGCGTGCTGTTCTCTGGGGCTCCTCTCTGCACTCTGAAGGATGTGCCTCGGGGTCCCTGCCCTGCACAAGCTCGGGTGCAGTTTCTGACTTGGGGTATTGTGGGCAGCTTGGTGTTCATGATCATGTCCTCCGTAGCTCCCTGCTCACGTTAGCCCGTGCTGTGTGGGACCCTCCCTGGAAGCTATGCTGAGCTGCCGTGTGATGAGGCACGCATGGCTCAGGCTTGTGACTTGCCTTGGTGGGTGCTGATTTCTCCTCAGGACATGGTCAGCTGGGGAGTCTCCTAGAAAAGATGATTGTGATTCCCAGTTCCCAGGAAGTTGTCCCAATCTCTTGACCAGCCTAGGAAACCCAGAGAAGGGAGTGGTGAATGATGGCAAGCCGATATAGCATAGCCTTGTGTTGCCTTAATGCCAAGGGTGCCTCCATGTCACTAGAAACTCTCTAGGAAGCAACACAGAATACAGGCCAGAATGTCCCTGTGAACAAACAAGACTCCTGGCATTGGCACCAGTGCCACCAAAGGGGTGTATTTTGTCCTTGGACAGCTAAGATAAGCCTTGATAACTGAAGCTGAGCTGTGGGGAACATTTTCCAGAAAGCCCTATGGTAAAGGTTAGAGGGAGGTGTCTTTCTGGGATGGGACCAGGGAGTCTAGAAGGTGATGTGGAGCACCTCAGCCTTCCTCACACTCTCCAGAAGGATCTGGTGCACTTGGGATTTCCTGTTACCACAAGCAGGGAGGGGTCTCTCCCACTGTGGTGGGCTGGGGAATCAGATGGGAGGCTGACATCCTGCCCCTTTCTCCTGAGTTGTCATGAAGCGCCCCGCTGTTTATGTTACATGGAAGGGAAAGTGATTTGGGGCATTGTCTTGCCCCAGTCACTGCAGTGTTTCGCCACTGGCCAAGGCTTTTTATTATTCATGAAAAACGAGAGGAAAGGGATTCAAAAGGCACTCTGCTAGCAGATGTCTATGTGTGATTTTTGTTGTTTGTCTACTGGCATCCTCCCAACCCAAGATACACCTCCAAGTCAGTGATGCAGCTCACGTTAGCCAAGGGCTTCCCCCCCACCCCCCAATTAGTTTTGTCCTATGCCCTGTTGAGCATAGGATGCGGACTCCACTGAGTGTGCTTGTCCTTGGAAGATACAGATGGTGTGGGAAGAGATTGAAGGTGGTTCCTTTAGTATCTCAGGACCTTCAGGCTGGGTCACAGCATCTTAAATTCATCCAGCTTGTGGTGGAAGGCAGAAAGCATGGGGTAGGAAACTGCTTTCTCCTCCGAGGCCTTTGCTGTTCCCTGACAACTAGCAGGACTGTGTGGAAAGTGGAGAAACAGACTTGATCATGTGCTTAGCAGCTCCCCGTTTACTTTAGCCAGTGGTGTAGGCCCCTATCTCGCATCTCTGCTTGCTGAGCCACAGTGAATTTCTCTGGCAAGAAAGACTTGGTAGTCTCACATCCAGAATCAGGATTGTGTGTTCTCATCACCATGATATGGAGGCATTGGCTGTGCTGGCCGGGCTCTGCAAGGCTGGAGTGTGAGCCAGAGTGCTCTTGAGTGAAAGCACCTGCTCGTCTTGCGATCCCGGTGAGACCTCTTTCAATGTATCCCTGGAGATGTTTTCCTGTAGATAGTGCGTACTTCCAAATAGTAGCTAGCATATTAGAGTGGCAAATTGGGCCAGAAAGAATGAGCAGATGGTGCAAGTAAAGGTGGTGTTTGTCTCAGGCAGCCGCTCCAGTGACCACTCTCTGTGTGATGTAATCCTGCAGAAGGCTGGTCTTAGTCCATGTCTCACAACAACCAAGCTTCCCACAGGATCTTGAGGTCTTAATGAGTACAGAAGGGGAACTTCTGTGTTTTCTGGTGCTAGGATCCTGAGGAAATTATTCCTCATTTTATATTTCTATAGTAGGAAAATCATTAAGAACTTATAAAAGCACATGCATATTTATGAGTCTCAACTATATATTTATGGGTCTCAACTATAAGAGCACATTGAATTCAGTTTTCCCATCCTGAAACACTAGGAGAATGACGCAATGTGGTTTTGCTTTTCCCATGTATTTGTTTCAAGGCTATCAATCTTGTTCTCACTTAGCGAGCAGGAACCGCTTTCTTTGGAGTGTTTCTCTTCTCAAGGAGTGCAGCAGTGTCTTTTCAAACACGTCCAATCCTTTTCTTCAGCCTCTTCCAGTCCCTGCCTTGGTAAATTGTTGGGGCTCTAGTCAAATCAGTGGGTTGACCAAATTGGGCAGAGGTGTCCTGCCGGTGCTGGGCCTGGGAGAGGAGGCAGGCTACACTCCATCTATCCCTCTGTGCCCCTGGAGGACCTTTCTACTATTGCTGGGCCTGGTGACAGTTTGTGCTCTCCTCCTCTTCTGCCCCTAGAGGCCATTTCTGTTGCTGCTGGGCCCAGAGGCAGCTTGCTGCTCTCTTCCTCCTCATGGTTCTCCAATTGGGTTTTGAAGTAACTGGGGCAGGATACCTGCTCTCCATCTCCCTCTCAATTCCCCATGTTGAGTTGTTACAAAGGATGCATGGGAAAGAATTGGCCCTGGGACATTTTCCTGCTCGCTCTCCTGCTGGGTGGCTGGGCAGGGCAAATCACAAGATTGGCCCAAGGGGAGCATTTTGCCTCCCATCAGGGGTGGTTATTTTTTGCACAGTCTCCCTCCCCCATGTCCCTTTATGCAGGGGTTCAAGAGTAAGCAGGGGAGATGCCCTCCTGCTTCTGCTGTCCAAGGAGGATGATGATGGTAGGGTGATGAGCAATGGCTGTCTTTAGGGGAATATTGGAGGAGTATAAGGGGTGAGGCGGAAGCCCAGGAAGTGGGTATCATACTTCTGGTCCTTCTGTTTGGGGAGCATTAGATAAGTTCCCATGGTGGCATCAAAAGTCCTGTCTGACATGGCTGCTTGTACCTTCCAAGGATCCAATTCCAGGGAATACATTATATCCAGGATGGTGGGGCCAGCTTACCTGAGCCAGGGTGCTGTATCACTTGTCCCAGTGAGGGTCCCCACTCATGATCAGCACTCATTAAACAAGCCAGAGGTTCTACTAGCTATGGGGAGAAGCATTTGCTAGTCCAGGACCTTCCTGCTCAGGACCTACCTTTTCAGTGACTGAGCTATCCCCTCTAAAGGGCACAAAGCCCATCACCATCTAGTAACGTATCACACCTTGAGGCTCCGAGCGTCCAGTTTGGGGCCCTGGTGTCTCTGCTGTTTGCATGCCTCAGGGGACCTGTAGGGTAGAGTTCTGCATTTTCCATCCAGCTTCTTCCTGGTGGGCACCATGTGCAGAGCCCAAAGTTGGGTATCTTGACTTTGCCCCCTGGTGTCTGGCAGGGTATTTTCTGCCTTGAGGTCCCTGTGTGCAATCCCACTGCTGTGGCATTGCTCTACAGCACTTGGGAGCTGCCCCGACCAAGGCCTGGCTGCCTCCACCTCCATTCTGCTGCTGGGTGGGGGTGTTAAGTATGCACGTTCCTATGTTCCTACTGCCTTAAAGGGTTTTACAATGTTTGGGTGCTCCACAGATGTCAATGTGTCCAATTCCTTGGCAAAGGAAGAGTTGTCTCTCTTGTGGGGCTTTTACGGCCACCAGGGTGTCCATGAGGAGATTTGTGGCCAAGCTGGGGAGGTCAAAGCCCCTCCTCACCGATGTTCCTATGAGGAGCTCCTTGTCTGAGAAACTGGCCTCCAGGCCCTGTTGAGACCTGTCCTAACTACTCTCATGCCATCCCAGAGCACACCCTGACGATGCTATCTGACCAAAGTTCCAGGGCTTTCCTCTGAGTTTGACAAAGCCCATGTCAACATAGCCCATGTCATTGAAAACCTGCTCCTTATGCTCTTCCTTGGAAGGCATGAAAAGCAATTCCTCTATGCACCAGAGGTTGAAGAGGAAGTAAGTCCTCATTAGCCTTGAAGGTGTGTCTTCTGCTCTTCACCACCGGGTTGTATTTGTTCTCAATGGTTTTGGGTGCACTGGTGAGAGCCAAGTGGCCTCCTTGCTAGAATTACTAGTGAGGGACATCATCAGGTTCTGTTCCACTAGCGTGTGTTTGGTGGTGATAGGATGTTAGAATGGCCCAACCGCAAACTGGCTTTGGTTGGTCATGGGAATCCAGAGGTTTGCTTGGGTGAAACACCCATTCCCCACCCCCACCCACTCTGGGAGCAGCACAAGTTAGCCAAGCCCTTCTAGCCACCAGACAATGCCACACAGTGCTCATCTAGTTTTATGAGGCTTCTCAGAAAAAAATTACTAAGAAGTTGAGGGGAAATTACCAATGACTTATTCTAAATGAGGTTTCTATAAACCTTAAAGACTTCAATGAACCAAATATACTTCATTTTAGAGTAGAGGAGAACAGACTGAATGCTGTTGCTGGAAGCAGGCAAGTGCCTCTTTGGGCTCTTTTTCTCAATGACCCTTAAGCTTCCTGGACTTGTCTACCTTCTATGAGTCTTCTGCCATGAGCGGCACATCACTCTGGGGTGAAAAGATGTCAGATATTTAACTTCAACTCAGGTCTGTGTCATTCCCCACTCCCCCAGGGTCTCGGATGTACCGGGGTGCTGCAATGTGGCTATGCAAGTAAACGAATGGAAGATGAGCACGAGAGAGTAGGTAACAAGACAATTGCTCTAGTAAGAGGACCAAACCTCCTGGCTCCCTTTCAGTGGGGGAGAGAAGGGCTTGGGTGTCCCTTGCAGCAAGGAGCTCCTTGCAATAATGATAATAATTATCTTGAGTTGACATGTTCCTATCAGTGAATTTTGCCAGTGACACAAATGAGACTTCTCTTACTTGAAATACAAACTAAAATTGGAGACCGATCATAGGAATCACAAAGGAGGATGTGGTGAAGCACAGGGAGAGAGGGAAATACATCATATGGCCATAGACTTGTGCCATCTGTGGGCTATCCTTGGGACAGAATCGTACACGTGTGGCCTATGACCTGAATAGACAAATTCCATTTTTGAATTTTGGAGATACTTATGTCATTGACTTGAATGATCTTATCCCTTTACTAGTGTATTACTGGTGAACTTGATTTCATGAAAATTTCTACTCAGAAGGTGTGGATAGGGCTTGTTTTTGTCCAGTGTGTGACCTGGAGCTACTTGACCCTAATGTTTTGACCTTAATCTAGAGAGGATGGCTATGAGATGAGTGTCACTGAAGTGTCACCTCTTCAGAAGCATAGCTTAAAGCTTGGGATACTTGAGGATGAAGAAGGGGACTGACAGGGGATCTGGGGAAGAAACAGATTTGGGTTTTTATTGTGTGGAAGTTCTTTTCTCTTTGTAGTTGTGTGTTGCTGGAGGAATATAGCTTGTCCGGCACCTGTTCAGTTTTTAACTTGTAACTTCTGCGGAGACAGGGACTTTTCTCTTGTTTCCAGAGGCTCTGCAGATAGCCCTGTGAATGAGTGATATGTGCACACCTCTTAGGCTCCTATGTATCTGTGTCCCTGAGTTTCACCAGCAGCAGTGTTGGGGAAGCATACAAAGTCCAGGATGGGTGCTGCTGGCCTGGTAGGTGAGGGCTTGAAGTGCTTTGTCTTGTTGCCCTTCCCAGCATGGTGCTTTGTTTAGCCTGTAGCGTGGGACCCTGCCTGGCATATCTTAGTAGCCCCAGCAAGTTTCTTTTGGTTAACTTCTAGTGATGGGCAGGTTGCCCAGGCTGATGTATATGTCTTCGTCATGGGTGACTTGTGTGCCCAGTATTTTCTTTCCACTGTCTTCTGTCTTTCAAGCCAAATGATAACTTTGGCATTCATTGAACTCTGCCTCGAACTTAATTCTATTCCTTAAAAAAAAACTTCTATTGAAGTTGGATTTTTTTTCCTGATCAATGAAAGGGTATCTAAAATACAAAATTAAACCCCAGTTGTTAAGTTTCCTTAAATTCAGAATTAAAGGCCTATGCTTGGGTCCTTGTTTTCATTCTAGGGAACAATTACAGGGCAGACCAAGCCAGGAGAAAATGGTGAATAGCAGCAGGAAGAGAATAGTCGCTTCCTGGGCAGATTCTAGACACAGCCACTGGTAGGCCATGTGCAAGTCATTCCTTCTGATGGGTAGCTAAGGGATATACTTCAAGTATTTCTCTTTGGAACACAAGGGTGACGTTTATCCACCCCACTGATTTTTACTCTGCTTTACTCTGAGATGTGCATTAGTATCTGAGCATCCTTGGGACATTTGGGAGAAAGTGATAAGATAGTAACTTTGAGAAGCTGGGGGAAAGCAGAGCAGGCATGATGCTGTCCTCCACAGCTGTCCTGAGGACTGAAGCAGCCTAGATGATGGACTCAAGCACGCCAGCGTATCCCACATGTGTTCATGCTCTCCAGAAGGATGATAATCTACTGCAGTTTCCCTGTATCTGGAAGGGGAAGGGAATGATGAATTGAGCCCATCCTACTGGTATGATCTTTCCCTTTAGCTCTTTGAGTTTCCATGGATCCCTTTGGCTCTTTGAGATTCCATGGAAGCTTACCTGGGAAGGATGTCTTTCTTTGAAACACTGTAAGCTGAATAATGAGTGACAAAACCATTATCCTGTTCCATAGACTGAAGTCTTACCATCGAGGTGATTTTTAGATATTGCTGCTAGAATAGAAGAAGGAATTCCAATGCCATTCTCATGCCTTGCTCACAGGTCTCTATGTGCTTCTCATTTCTTATGTTTCCACATATCCATGTGGTTCTTGATCTGATTCTCATTTTCTCCCCTGGGCTGTTGAGGAGTTGAGAAACCTGTTAATAACTGTTTACCTTGTAAGGAACAGGTAGGTCTTTGTGTGGACAGTGAATTCTGCTCAGCTAACTTCTTACACAGGTGGATGATGTGAATAGCATTCTTGAGCTCTACCCTTAGGAAGGTGAAGGGTTATAGAATAGCTGTTCCTGGAGATGTCTTTCACTTGTGATGCCTTTGGCACCAGATGAATAGCTGTCCCCTAATGTCTAGGCTATGGATCAATCAACCTAAGTACCTTCCTTCTGGGCAGGAAGATTCCATGGTTTCTGCAGTTCCATGTGCTGGATGCACTCTACAGTGTAGATGTGCTTGGACCTAGGAGGCTCGATGGGGCAAGAGTGTGAACCACTGGAATCATCTGTGGGGTAAAAGTGCCTTCAGGTTTTGTTTTCAAGGTCTATGACACTTTGAGAATTGTCCTAGCATGCAGTATGATGGGGATGTGGGTCAGAATCTGGATGAGGCTGCATTTGGAGATGGTTCAGGACTGACAGGCAGAAGGAACTAGTAGCTGTTGAATGGGAGCACAGACAGAAATGTATGGCTCCTCAAAACCACAGGGGTCTGTGTGAAATTGGACCCTCAGATGGCCTTAGCCTGTCTGGGGTGGAGAAAAGTGAGTTTATCCTCATTGTGGCTGCTGATTGTTATTAACACAGTAACACTGGGACATTTCACATCTAATGATGTATGTGGGTAATGATTTGGGTGTAACTCCAGTCATTTATTAACTGCTGATAGTAAAGAAGTTACTTAGCTCTATGGAATACTTTCTAAGAAGGGTTCTAGTTTACTTAATAGAAAAAGATTCATCTTGAGTATATTTTGATAATGCATATTGTGTAGTATCAATGGCTAGACATTTCAAGTGACAAATGATGTTAATGATTGATCTAGTATATACCAGAGCCCTGGGTTGGATGTTATAGCACTGTTAACTTTCACTCTTCAGAGTTCCCAAGAGAGAAATTGTTATGAAGACTGCCATTGAATACAAGAGAAATGTTTGCAGATTTACTTGCAAGCACTCTGAGACTTGGATTGAAACAAGAATCTTGGACTGGCCTTGCTATAGTATGAGCACCAGGTTAATGGGCCCAATGAAACAAATTTTTCGGCTCTCCTCTGGTGAGGCAGAGCAGAAGTGTGACACTGCTCTGGCTTACACAGAGGTGGGCATGCGGTGGTGCTACTTTGCATAGATGAGTGTGCATTGTTTGCCTCTGGCAGCCTTCTATATTTCTTGGCTTGAGGTCCCCTGTCTCAGGCTGCCCAGTCCAGCTCTCCTTCCCTGTTGCACATTCTCAATTGCCTTTGTGAGTACAGCAATGGTAGATAATCTGTACCTGTTCCAGCTGGCTGTTGAGCAACCTCAGTCCTCTTGTCCCCTAGTTAACTCTTGCTGTGTCATCTAACAATTTTTCCAGTTCTTTGGATTAGAATGTGGACAATTTCCCTGGGCCACTATCTGCGTACAGCATTTGGATATGTTATTTGGAAATTTCTGAGGCTGTCCCTGGAGATGCAAAACTTGAACTGGAGGGGGAACTAGTAAGCTGGCTAATGACAGTGATGCAGTGGCTTATTCCTGCAGTGGCTTATTCCTGCCGGGGGCTGGGAAAAGCTGTGAATATCTGTGAATGTTCATGGAAATATGGAGTCTGGCTACTAACCTCCAACGCAGCGGGGTTCTGCTTGCTTTCTCCTTCAGTCCCAAGGTCTCATATCCGCAGCAGTGCTGAGATGTGGTTTAAAATAAAAAGGGTGAGACTGTGGTGAGTGGCCTCGAGTTAAAGCTCAAACTGTTATGACTTCTTTACACAGAAAGGCTGTACTTTGCACGTTGCAGCAGAAAGCTTCTTGTTTTTTCTCCCTGTAATAGGAGTTTCCCTCTATGGGAATAAGCTATTTATCTGTCATTCTTAGCATCTCTGCCTCATGAAAACTTTTCAGGACAAATATACATAGTATTCGTTATATCCACATGGTGTTAAAAAGAACTCATACTTTTTCTCACCCATGAATCCAGGTGAGATGGTCTAAAGCTCTGAAATCGGCACACCCCAAATCACTTACCATGTCCTAAGTTGTTACAAGAAGAAATTTGCAGCTCTGATTTCTTGGTTGGTCAAAACGGAGGCTAGAGTGTATGCATTTCTATGGTCAATATTGCTTTTCATTGCCATTTGCCTCCCTGTCCGATGTGGGATAAACATGGAAGATAGTTTAATGTGTGCTCATCCAGCTATCCTCCTCCTGAATATGAATCTCTAGGAACACCCTGCATCTCTAGTGAATCTGAGCCATTGATATCATCTTTAATTGGAAGGAAGACTGTGGGTTTTCCCAATAATTTTCTGGGGGTGACACAGGACCCCATGACATTGTGTCCCAGTTAATACTGGTAAGCCTGAGCCAAACACTAGAAGACTAGCAGCGTTTTCCCTTTCCAACTGGCTGGATATTTTCACCTGTATCCCCGAGTCGACTAGACCTTCTGCTTTGTGGTGGAAGCCACTGCCAGAAGTGTGTGGCATTGGCATTGTTGCCCTGTGTGTGGGTTCCCCTCCATCTCTGCCGCTGCTGTGTTCAGAGGTCAGACGCGGATCTCCTTCCAGCTGGTGCTCTTGCTCCCTGTCCACAGTGGGCTCATTGTCAGGCCAGAGTTTGAGTTATGATAAAGCTCTTCTAAAGGCATGGCTCCATGTATAGCAAGCAGAATCCCTCTGGATATCAGTCGTGTGGATGTTACTTCTTTAGGCCTTTGCCATCACTGTCCTTTCCTTGAGGGCCCCATATCAAATGTGATTCTCAGATCACAGGGTGGTTCTTCTCCATTGGCTCCCTTTGCTGTGGTGGTATACTGAGGATTAGGACCAAAGATTCAGTGTTGTGTGTAGAATTGTGCTGCCTGATCTATTGGTGCTCTGACAAGGTGCTTTTCCCCTGATCTACGCTTTAGCTCCACATGTGGTGGGTTCTTAGGCAGGCACATGTATACCATCTGTACGTGTATGGAAACACACTGACTCTTACTGGCTGGAGCTCTGTAGCCCTCTGAGGATATTGGTTCCTGATGGAAACGCCTCCCTTGATGATGCTCTATAGTGCTAGAACAGGAGCAGTGGTAGGAGTCACATTGCAGATGACACGTACTCGAATGCATTTCTGGTTAGGGTATCATTCTGTGCTATCTTGTCCTAGAACTCGAAGAAATTCAAGAAGTTAAATGTTAACCTTGCATTGTTCTTGCATTAAAGATTTGAAAATATTTTCATAGTATGTTCTGACTATAAACACTTGTATCATTCTGGATAGATGTGCCTTTGTGAAGATTGAACTCAGACTTGGGAGAAGACTGTCACCTTAATGTCTAGAATTGAGTCTGGGTCAAATAATTATTAAATTGAATTGATAAGAATGGTACCTTGTAGATTTGGAAATACTTTTATAAAGATGTAAATGCTGAGATTAATCCTAGACCCCACTATTGCTGCTGCTATGATCCGCTTAACTCCTACAAGAAAGCTGTGCCCTGGGACAGAGCGTGGGTATTTGAACTGCACGTGAAAGCTTGTGGAAGACCATGAACCTGAGTTTCCTGTAAGATTATGATTAGCCCCTACATCTGTGAGGGTATCAATGCTCTACATCTTAATTTCTCAATTGATGATCCTGTTTGTTGAGTACCGGTTCAGGTTTCCTAAAGACTTTGACTTTTCCATGCATACTTTTTGTGTCCTGCGGACTCTTGTTCTGAGTACATGTAGCCATGGTTTAGCACAACTGAGAAATATTTCAAGATGAGACAAAATGTCCAGAGTGACAGATACAACAGTGCAATGTTGCTGCTCCTTGAGATTTCTTGGCCCTGCTACAAATAGAATATCCCCAACAGGGCATAGGTGGGGTTGTTTGTCCTACATGGTGCTGTGCTTCCTCTTCTGGGTAGTCAGGGTCATTGAAATGAGCTGAGCCTTTGGCCACAAACACCCAAGCAAGAGATTTTCTGGAATAAAGATGTAACTCGTTCATACTGTCCAAACATTAGCCCCTTTGTGGTTAATGGTTGGAGATTTTCCAAATAAGTTTTACATTCTTGTCATCCTATATCTTGAAAGGGATTCATATCCTGAATTAAAAATTGATCACAAATGTGGAATGATAGTTAAGGCCACCTGATCTTAGTGTGCAATCTTTCCTTTAGTGAGGCCTGTACGGTGAATGAGCCCTCCATTCCCAGGCCCATGGCATCTCCTCTGATGGCTGTACTAAGCTCAGACTGAAAGGTTACTATGGGAGCAGAGCAGTCAGATTTGGACAACTTGCAATCTAGTGGCCAGCATGAGGTAGGTGATATAAAACCTTCAGAAATCCCAAGAGAATGCCCCTTTCCAACCCAGCACTCCAGTTACTCATTCTGAGAATGGCTGTGTGCTGCCCTGTCGGGGGTTGAAGGAAATTACTTTGGGCAGAGGGAAGGTATTTTCTGTCGGACTTGAGCAATCCTACCTCCCACAAAAACCAGTTTTTCCAGGAGCTTCCATCTTTCCATCTAAACAGGTGGAAGGAAAGCTCATTTTCTAGAAGGCTGTGGAAACTATTTCAGGAGCTTAGTCTGTGCCTGAGGTGGATGGTACGTCCTTGGAGCTCCTCTGAACGATTCATGCTGGGCATTTGTTTCTATGAGACTCTTAAGACACATGGTGACGGAAGCAATGTACTTGTTCCCTTTGTTGCTAAAGTGCTGTTCTGCCACAAGCATGCTCAAGTCTGTGTATTATAATTGATGTTCACTTTGGGGAACACCACCAGACCTGTGGTCAGTCTGCTCATCAGGGGAACCAAGAACACCCTATAAGCCATAATGTTTACCTTGTTATTTTAGGTAGTGCTTTTCTGACCAGGATCCTATTCTAACTCTTCAGTACTGACTGAAGATGATATTGGCTTGTTGCCTTCATCCCTTGAGGAATCTACAGTGTAGCATACGAACAGTGTTGCAACCTTACATGAGGCTTCATGCCTGTGCATTCCAAATAGCTTCTTTGGTAAGGCATAACTTACAATGCTCTCCCTCAGCCCCTTTTCCCATTTGAACATGTGTAGAGTTGTTAGAGCAAATTATTCCTGCTAAAGAGGAAGCATTTGTAAGTAAATGAGGTGCATCTATTTTAAAAGGTGAGATTGATGGGATTTGAGAGAAACAGGTATTCCTGTAGTTCATAGAAGCCAACATGTCTCCACTGGATCAGAGGAAATCTCCTCCCTCAACGAGGACATTCTAGCAAAATGTTTCATGTGGGAGAGTTGGAAAGAATGGGAGACTGGATTTCATCCATTCCCCTCATTTGATTCTGGAGAGGTGAAGAGCCAGTTGACCTAGGGAGCAGGTTGTCAAGAAAGAGCTAGAGTCTCTGTCTGGGGATCTCAACTCGGAAGTCTTAGAGGCTCCATGTCATAGGAGAGAAAAGAATGTTGCAGCGGTGTTTCAGATACACGCTAGACTGTTGGCCAATGCATCCATCTCTCAGGGGAGCTCTGCTGGGCACCAGCCGTCTATGAATCTCATTGTGCAGCTCTGAGCACACAGACTTTGATCTCCTTGAGATGAGTAAATGACAGTCTTCTGTGTCCAGAATATTCTTAGGAAATGTGTCACATCCTTTAGTGTTGGAAGTTGATCTCAAGGAAAGGTGGAGTACTTCTGGAAATAACCAGAATCAGGAATGATTGTGAGTGTATCCTGCTTCTGTTTCCTAATTTTTTATTCTTGCGCAAGACAGGGCTAAATTGTCTGCTTCTCTGTGCAGTATTTCATGTTGTCAGAGCTATCTTGTGGATAAGCTCAGCTTGGTGAAATTGCTTTTTTGGGAGGTATATCTTAGCGTGATCTTTTTGATCCTCAAAGTTACTGTCCGGGAGAGATGGGGATTGTATATTTTATAGCTGTCATTTCCTCTTCAATAATTAGGGTCTTGTAATGGATTATCTTGAGAGAATATTAGTTTTGAAAGATTTTTTTCCCTAAGCCTGGAGATCAATTTAAGTGCTCCTCACAAAGGCAATGAGGAGGTTGGTTTTATAACTGGCTCCAGGGAACTACAGGAAGGGGTACCAAGACCACAGATTAGTTCTTAAAGGCACTGCCTTCAATGGGGATTCCTCCCCTCTACTCCCTGCAAAGTTGGTGCTTCCTTCCTCCAGAGCAGGCTTTTACCCGTAAGAAATCCATGACATCATGTCTGGATTCCTGTGTCAAGACCTACAGGTAAGATGATCAGGAAGCTCTTAGTTTGTGTAAATGAAGTCTTAAGAACCCAAGAATGAGCCCTTGGATCACTTACAAACTGGAATGTTTCCACGTCCTTGAGAGCTAGAGGACACTTCTGAGGGAGTATTTTCTGAGTGGGTAAGCTTGTTGAGGGCAGAGTTGCTCCAGAACCCCATGTGAGCTGGTGTCTCCATTTGTGGAGGTCATGGATAAAGTTGTTTTGTATGCTTTCCTAATCTATGCTTCAATAATGGGAGGAGGGGTGTCAAGCCTGCAAAATGAAGCAAATCTGTACATTACATGCCTACAAAGTGTGCTTTATTCTTCACGTCAATACAGTGTAAGAAGTTGATTAAAACAGAGCATTCCATATACTACACAATATAGCAAGTATCCCAAACTACTGAGCGTTCCTCATGGAGGATTGAGAACTTACAGTGGGAGAATAAAAGACTAAGCCTTTTACTTAGTAACTCACCATATTGCTTAAACCTTCATAAGCAGCCTATGTTGTCTTATAATGAGAACGTATTATGGAAGAAAACAAAAGGTAATTAAATAACACTACTTGTAAGGTTTTAGGTGAGGAAAGAACATGCAGATGAAGAAAGAAAAGTTTATTGGTGTCTGCTCTCGGGTGAACTCCCTGGTCGCTCAGAGTCTGGTTGTAGCAGGCTTTATATGGCCAGGGTCAGCAGGAACTTTTAGCACATAACTTGTGAGTTTGAGCAGTTCCAGGCTAGTGCCCCTGAAGAATGATTGGGACAGGTGGTGTATAAGACAGTGGCTTTTCTTGGCTGACTCTGTTCTCCAGCAGCCTGTCATTCCGGCATCTTTGGTAATAGGGTATCAATAGTCGTCTAGATACTTTCTGCTGGACAGGGGTATCAAGGGGCTGTATGCCGGTTGTCTAGGACACTGGTAGACCTGGGGAGGAATTAAGGGGCCCGAGTAGGAAGGAGGACCAAATAGGTAACCCCTGTATAGTTCAAAAAGGAATTGGCCTTACCGGCTACCTGGATCGTTGCCCTCGGCTCAATGACAGTGGTCGGGGTTGGTGAAGCAAGGCATCCTCAGTCTTCAGCGGCCAGGCCCAGGACGGAAGGCCGCAAGTCAGGGGAGGGAAGGACTGTACCCCCACGGCTAGGTGCAGAGGGGCAGTCAGGCTTCCAGTGTCCATTTTGATTACACAGTGGACATGGTGCCTGGGGAGGACGGGGTTTAGGTATGGTCTTGCCCAGTGCCCCTCCTGGCTGCACTTGAAGCAGGGTCCAGGTGGTTGATGCTTTTCTCTAGAACTGTGTGCCATACAAGCCCTTAGGGCAGCAACCAGAGCTTGGGCTTGGTAGGCCACCTTTTGGTGAGAGCGGGCTTCCCTATAGGTCTTTTCCTATTCCTCCCAGGCATGGAAGACTTTAAAGGCCATGTTCACCAGGTCATGGATAGGGGTTTAAGGACTATCCTCAGCCTTTTGAAGTTTCTTCTTTATGTCTGGGGCTGACTGAGAAATGAGAGGCCAAAAGGCTTGCCCCAGCTGGAGAAGTGGGGTCTAAGCAGGTGTACTTAGTCAGGACCTCAGTAAGTCTAGCTAGAAAGGCAGCAGGGTTCTCATCCCAAAGGAAAGATATGAGAACCTCAGACCAGTAGGGTCAGATGACACATAGGGTCAAGAGGGTCAGGAGGGGGAGGGGGGCTTTTGGAGGGATCTTGCTGCATGACAAAACTTGAGACAGAGGGAGGGATGGAGCGTAAGTAGAAGAATCCCTGGATGTAAGGAATTTCAGCCCACTTTACCATTTGCTCACAGAAATTGCAGAGATCCGTTAGTATATTGAAATTGAAAATCCCATTTTTCAGGCCAGTGTGACTGGTTATCAAGCTAATACCTAGGCAATTCCCAGTTAGAGAGGAAGATTAAGGTCAGATCTTAGGCCTAGTGAGATTAAGCCAATGAGAAACCCAGAGGAGTATGTGGGTCTGGTTTGGAATTTTGGTCTCCCATGGTGCCCGGGCAGCCCAGGGTAAAACTAAGGCTGAAAGGAGGTGTCCCTGTGTTAGCCAAAGAGTTACCAAATAAAAATAGGCAACAGAGACGACCAGGCATCCTTCAATCATTCTCATCACCTAGACCAAAGGCCGGAGGGAGACTCGAACACAAGCTCGTGATTTTATGGAAACAGAAATGGAAGGAACCGAGTTCTATGAGCAAGCGAGGACATCCCAGGACAGTGGGTGGGGACTCACCCAATCTGAATGTGGTAGATGTGCAGAAGACCGAGCTGAAGTCCTGGTCCCTGAGAGAGAGAGGGAAAGAGAGGTAGAGGCCTGGACTGGCTTATACAGATAATCAATAATATCCCAAGCCACTAGGTGGCCGTCCATGAGAGATGCACCACTTAAGGAGGCAAAGGCCACGAGGTCATTTAAGGTGGCTGTTTAGCTCAAAGTTCTGTGGGCTCTGTGCTCCAGATAAAGGAGCCTCTGGAAGGGAGGAAGGGGGGAGAGAGGCCGAGAAGGGACAATGCCTGTTGGTCACCCTAGGGTGAAGTGAAGCGCTACCACCTTCTGGGTTTGGCACCAGATGTAAGGTGGAGGAGGTTTTAAAGGTGAAGAAAGAAAATTTGTTTGGGGTCCGCTCCCGGCGAACTCCCTGGTTGGGATCAGAGAGGTCGCCCACAGTCTGGTTGTAGCAGGGTTTATATGGCCGGGATCAGCAGGAACTTTTAGCAAGTAACTTGTTTTGTGAGTGTGGGCAGTCTCGGGCTAGAGCACCGAAGAACAATTGGGACAGGTAGGTGTATAAGGAAGTGGCTTTTCTCGCCCGCCTCTGCCCTCCAGTGGCCTGTCACTTCTCAAACTGTGGACGTCTCATGCCTATGCATGAAGCACTCCAAGTTGGTTCCCTGCTGCCCAGGAAGTTTGTGATTCTTCTAGAACTGGTGCTGCCATGAGTGGCGCCCTCTCCTGGTGGGAGGGTAAACCCCACCTGTGGATGGCAGGCCTGGTGTGGTACTTACTCAGATCAAGTGTTCTTCAGAATGAGGCTGTTTGTGTTTGTTCTTGGACTGTGTGTGCTGCAGCTAAGGTGATGTATGAGGGAGAGTCTCTTGAAACCTAATTGCTTTGTCATGTGCATTACCTGGGGGTTGATTTACTGTTCTTGGACTCTTTGGTCTGTTTTCCTCTAACCTGGCCAGCTCGAGGCAGGGCACCATGATCGCAAGGTCAGGGTCTATACTGTCAGGAAGTATACGCAAAAGAACAGGCTGGACTCAATCTCAACCAGCAAGGACTGTATACTGCAGCACAGTAGGGGGCAGCAACCGTCCCATAGGAATGGAGGTTGTGCAAGGAATTAGGTTTGAAGTTAGGCTTTTAAGGGACCTGAGCAAGGAGACACGTGATCAAAATGACTACTATGACTGGGCAGTCGGTGACTTGTTGTTAGGCCCACAATGAAATGTTTATAGCCATGCTTAGGTTGGATTGTCTTTTCTCGGTCAAGCACGTTAGCGCATACCTGGTGTCTTGCCCAATACCCGTATGTACCTGGAATAAAAGGTTGGTGGTTGGGTGAATCCTTCATACACCACTGTTGAACACAGCTGCCATACCAGAAGACATCAAGTTCTCAAGAAGCCTGTGGAAGTCACGTTTATGCAAGACTCTGGACAGTCCTTGGTGAATAACTGCAGGATGAACTAAGGCTATTGCTCCTTAAAGCTTAGCCTGATTGCCTGAGTCCATGTGTCTTAAGCCTTTGTAGACCTGTCGGTTCAAGGCTTCTGAAACTGGCACCTGAGCTGCAAATCCTTGAATTGAGAATTTGATGTCCCACAAGTGCTACATTTGGAAGTGGACCCAAGATGCTCACAGGGGACTGTCGGGCATTGTGACTAGGGTTGAAATAATGAAGACAGAGTAGGGACATGGCACTGACCTGGCTGCTTCTGGGCCAACTGCAGCTACTACCACTGTGGACATGGTTTGCTTGTAGAATGCCTATCAGATGTCTCTTTGTGTGATAGTGTCTCAGACTATCTGCAGTTACCCCTCCTAGGATGCAGCAGTTCCCTCTCTAAAGACATGTGACTCTGCCTAAAAAGAATACCAGAAGGGCCATGATAACACAGCCTTTCTATGGGAAAGTCTAGTCTTCTGGAAATCTTTCAAAGTAGTTCTTTATACCTTCCTATGACAAAGACCCCTATCCTAACTTGGGGAAAGACGTTTTATGCATCCCCATCTCTTTCACACAAGTTCCAATCTCAGAGCCTGTGCTTAGAAAAGCACCCTAACCACTTGAGCCATGCCTCTGGCTTCAGCAATGTCCCCTCCCCCAACACCTGAAGTTGAATACCTTTGAGAAGGATGAACTAGATCACTGTATTGAAAGAATTTTTCCTTCACATTCTATTCCTTTCTGCTACAAAAAAGAGTAATTGTTTAAAGAGCTAAAATTAGATTGCCCCTATCCAGTCTACCTTACTGCCACAAATTGTTCAAAGATGAACATTGTAGAAGTGGTCTGAATTGTAAGTTTTTAATTTGGCAGTGGACAGTGGTGGGGGTCAATATCTCCCTATGTGGATATTTTAATGTGCATCGCTTCATTGCTGCAACCCTTTATATACATACAACATGTGCCTAGTATCTACTGCATGTGTGGCATGTGCTGTAACCCAATAAGTATAGGTGAAGGAGCCCGCTTACCCCTTTCTGGGACATCAAAGGCCTTGTGCATTTTAGTTATTCTGCATTAAAAATGGTTTGAATTCAACCAGTGCACATGGTAAGTCTTCACGGTTCTCGGGATGAGCCCTGGTGAGGGTGGCACATGTGTGCTGACACTGCAGCTGGAGAGACGCAGTCAGCGCAGACTTCTTGTCGGGGCAGTGCGAGTGAAGAGCACAGTTCCGAACCTGTCACTGCTGCTTTTGTGAACTTGTCATTGCCTTGTCTTTCTTTAGTGTAGAGAGGTGTAGCAGCCTTCTCGACCCAGGTTAGTCTCATAATCGGAGGCCTACTCTGCTGAGATGTCATGACAGGCCACCGGGGGTAGGGAGTGGTGGGAGGAGTCCCCTCAAATAGATGTACCCTTTTGTTCTTAATCCCTGCTGGCAGTTTATTAGTCGATCAGACCGAGTGCATATTCAGACTGATTTTCCTCTAATGATTTGATCCTTATTAATGTCTCCTATTTATTGATCCTTATGTGGAAACCTGGTCAGCTAGGTGCAAGGACACATTGAGAATCAAAATGGATATTAATTTCACCCTATATCAAGAAAGGAGGAAGTCTAAATAAACGATGATCTCTCCACCTTGCTGGGAGAGCATCCATTTCTTGGTCCCAAGTTGATGATGGTAGTAGGGCTGTGGGTGTCTTGAGAGGAAGGTGGTAGAAGAGCAGCAGCAAACTCCAACAGAGCAAGGTTTGTAAAAGCAAAGAAAAGCACACACAGGTGGCAGCTTCACAACTGCTAGACATCAAAATCCTGGAGCCATTTGGGGGGCTCTTCAAGGATGGTTAAGACCAGGCAGCTGGAGGCTAGAGATTAGAACCTGGAAGTGGGGATGAGCAAGAAAATGGTGGGGGTTTTCACAACACCCACCATTGTCTGACTTGAAGATGTGTCCTATGTTGTAAGAGAAGTCTAGGGAAAGATAGAAAACATCCTAACCTGAGATCCCATCCAGATCATTCCAATCAGTTGGTATCCCCCAAGAGGCATGGCCAGGCGTTTGGGTCTGGCTGAGGTGTCGTCTCCAGCCCAGCTGTGTCTGAGAGCTTGTACATGTGGACACAGAACCTGTAATGCCCATTAGGCATGAACCTGGTGCTGTGGGCTATTGTTAGCATCCCATGCTAGGATGGACATGCATACCTCCCCCTCTACCTCACCCCCTCACTCCATGCTGTGGGTGAGATCCTGTAAGGTAAAGCCCAAACGGGTTTTTGGAGTCTGCGAGGGCAGACTGTAGGCACTGTGGGTATGGGCATTCTACATGTCGGGGACTGTGATGGCTTTTAAGGCTGCCTGATCTGGGTACAGCCCTCAGTGCTGTGGGCAATGGTTTCTCAAACAGTGCACACACAGGGTTTTGGGTCCAACTGGATGAAGACCACTTCCCTGCCCTCTCCCCCTACTATTGGGGGCTAGCACTATCGTGCTCAGAGATGTAAAACTTGAGTGAGTGCTGCCCCTGGTGTTGGGGCAGCAGAGTCCCTCTCATGCAGGGACTGATAGGCAACAGTGTGCGCAAGCTACCCCCACCCTCCACCCCCGCCCCGTGGGACACTGGCAGCATCATGTGTGGAGATAGACACATGGGTTTTTAGAGGCCCCCCTCGGTGGCACCAGAAGTCACTTAGGCCTCTCTAAGGATTAGAGGCTACCCTGTGTCTTCACAAGCATTAGAGACCAGCAGTAGCTGTTCAGACTTTAAGGGACCTTCCAAGTCCTTTCCTAGGGTTAGGGTCCCCTTGGAGACCAGTACTTGGGTTCAAAGCCCTGCCTTTCACTTAGCCCCGGTGGCTGAGTTTAGGTGTGGAACTGGGCCCCCGGCTTGGTCTCTGGTTCCAGGTAGCACTGACTGGAGGCTTGCTTACCCCTCAGCCCTGAGGGCTGAGCGCAGGGTTTGGAGCACCACCTATCAGTTCCTCCATGGATCTGTTCCTTAGGAGATCAGTTCCTATGTCTATTAGGGCTAGGCTTGAGTGGAATTCTTAGCCACAGGCTTTGTTGCAGGCCAGAAAGAGATTAAATCCTCAGGTGTGGGCCTAGACTGGTGTGGTCTCTGAATGGGAGCCCCAGGTTCTGTCTTTGTCCTGGTTCATCCTTGCCCAATCTTAGCCAGAGGCTGAATCCTCTCTTGCCTGAGAGGGCTGAGACTGATGCCTTCTTGTTGGGTCTTTGTCCGTCCCGCGGAAGTCAAATGGGGTCCGAGGAAAGGTAAGTGCACCGCTCGCCCATTCCCCAGCCTCCCTTAGGCTTGGAGACAGTCAGACACAGCGGGGAGTCAAGTCAAGCAGGAACTCATTTATTACCACACAGCAAGCACTTTTTAAAGCAAAAAATCACGTGGCATGGAAGGGGAGGAAAAGGAACCAACCAATCACTGTAGAGGTCACCCTATCATGTGCCTAAGATTTCTATACTTTCCCTGCTGTCCACGAGATGTTCACACACTGATGTCACTTCGCCTGGTTGTGGTATCCAGTCAGATTTTAACATAAATAACTCGGGCTCTGCCCACTCAACTTCCTCTCAGCACCATCTTTGCTGCCCATGTGCCCCATACCTTCTCTGAGTGCTGATTGCCAAAACTCTGTCCCTTGTCCCCAACTCCAAGTGCAAGTTCCTGACAGTCCGAAGGTTATATACACACTGTGGTGGTGACAGCAGATTGAGATCTATGTGGTCTGAGTTCTGAGCTCAGAATTGTGTCTGCTGTTTATTCTCCCCCTCCTCCACCCCTTCCTATGTCCTGAGCCTGCTTCTGAACCAGGAGTTTTGTTCCTCCCCAGCCCTTGGGGTGACTACCTGGTGTTTGGTGTCCTTCCCAGATGGTCTTCTTCCTGGGTTTCATGGCAGCTGCTGTCTTGCTGGGAGGGCTGCTCCAAGCCAAGATCTGAATTGAGCACATGATGGGAATCTGCTTTGTTCTCATAACCTAATGTTGCTCCCATGGTCCACTGATCCCTCCTGTTTCTCAGGAAAACCTCACCCCTGACCTTATCTGAATCCCAAAAGGGACAGAACAAAAGTTCTAAAGAGGATCTCAACCTTGAATGTATAAAAACCTAAAACCCTCCCCACACCTCACTCCTTGTTGCTCCAACCCTGCCTGGTGTTACATGGAGTCCCTGTACAGTAGTGACCAAAGTTGTGCTCTGGTCTGTTGAGTTTTCTGCTTCCTTTCTCTCCATACCTCCAACAGTGAGGGTCACTGCTGGGCAGAGGGTTGGCTGGTCATCTGATCCAGGTTGGAGCTTAGCGCTGTTTCTGATAGGGCAACACCAGAACTCTGTCTGCTCAGTCTCTAATCTGCCATCTTGGATCCTCTCCTGACTTGGATCATTCCAACCAGGAGCATTCATCATGGGTGCAGATTTCCTTTAGCTTTGAGAAAACCTAGCGGGAGCTGTTTCCTCTAGGCTGTGTGTAAGCTCCAACCCACAAAACCACACAGACATACAGTCATGTAGAACCAAGAAAAGTTTTGTTGCCAGCGAAGACAATGACAGGGCCACTTCTCACAGGGAGGAAAAGCTAGGAGTCAGGGACCTGGTATGGACATGTGGGTGCAGGACTTCATTGTTGCAGGCTATAGGATTTATGGCAGCTTCCCAAGGAATAGATAAGGGGTCTTGCTGCTGCCCAGACCTGAAGGTCACTCTAAGGAGTTGTAACTGCCCCAGTGGAGTGCTGTCTCATGGTAAAGGGGTGGGGGTAGAGGCTGATTGTTTACTGCCTTTACTAGATGGGCCTAGTGTTGGCTAGGAGAAGAGCATGCTAAACTATGGAAAGGAGCTTATTGCACTAATATTCCCCTCTTTTTAGTTTAATAACTGAACAGGGCTCCAGATCAGGAACATGGGCAAAGGTTGCTTTGGAATATTTTTGGCTGAGAAGGGTTGAAGTAGTCAGAGGACAACATTTGACCAGGTACGCTCCTAGGAGCGTCATCCCTGCCCTTGATCTCCTCTGTGTTTTCGGCTCTGGTTCCTCTGGTGTGAGGGAGGCTAGCTCCAACTTTCTTTTTTTTTTTTTTTGTCGGTCGTGGGGCTTGAACTCTGGGCCTGGGCACTGTCCCTCAGCTCTTCAGCTCAAGGCAAGCACTCTACCACTTGAGCTACAACACCACTTCCGGTTTTCTGGTGGTGTATTGTAGATAGGAGTCTCACGGTCTCTCCTGCCCGGGCTGGCTTTGAACCTTGATCCTCAGATCTCAGCCTCCTGAGTAGCTAGGATTACAGGCGTGAGCCACCAGCGCCCAGCTAGCTCCAGCTTTCTTTATCTATAGAGACAGAGGTCCAGCCAACTGGGCAGAGTAGGAAGGATGGTCATGTAGGTATTGCTTAATGTGCTGGAGATGAATCCAGTGTGGGCATCCTTGAGCCTGTTCAACAGTGGGAGTGGAGAGAGTTACTGGAGAAGGTCTTTCCCATTTGACAGAAAACTTGGTGGAGCCCGTGCTAAATAATGTTCAGAAATGTATACCAGGTCTTCAGTATTTCTGGAGGGCTCAGAAAGCAGAGAGGAGGACCTGGGGTTATATTGATCAGCATATTTCCAGAGAAAAGTTTGCAGATGTTGAAGGAAGATAGCATTAGGGGAGGCAAGGAAGAGTAAAGCATTAGAGGCTTTTTAGGTAAAACCTCTAAACGAAAAAGAGCAAAGGGTAAAAGCTTTAAGTCTCAATGTAATTGAAGGTATAACTTGGTCAGATTCTGTTTAAAGGGAGTGAGTTTGGCATGTTCTATTTTTTCCCGAGAACTGTGGGGTCGTAAGGAATATGGAAGTGTCAGGAAATGTTGAGAGACAGCAAAAGTTGGGTTACTGTGGAGACAAATTCTGGGCCATTGTCCATCTGGATTGATGCTGGCAGGCCAAAGTAGAGAACTACCTCTTGTAAAAGAAATGGGATGCAGCGGAAGCTCTCTTATTAGCGGTGAGAAATGGCTCTATCCACCCTGTATAGGTTTTTATAAGAACCAACAAGTATTTGAACTTAAAAACAATTGGCATATTATGAGTAAAATCTATTTGCCAATCCACACCTGGGATGTTACTTTGAGTCTGAGTGGGAAAGAGAGGTGGCCGAGTATTAGTATTGGGGTAGACCTTTTGACACTAAACGGCCTAGTGTTGCCTAGGAGATGAGCATGTTAGATCATGGAGCCTATTGCACTAACACTATGAGTATCTGGAGGACTCAGATGAACATAAGTCCTAGATCTGCTGGAAGTGCCAAAATGAGGTCATCTTGTTTCACATCATCTCATGTTGTCACAGGTAGGATGCAAAATGCATTTTTCCCAGCAGTTGCCATTTGCTTCTTTTCAACTGGCTGGGTGAACAATCAGAATGTTGGTCCAATCTATAGCTGTGTTCAAAGCAAGACTCTCTCATGACAATGAAGTTTTCTCTCACTGTGTAAGTTGTTTAGTACACACTTCGTCAAAACCTTAATCACTCACACAATGACAAGTTAGTACTAGTGATGACTTTGGTGCTTGTCATGTAAAGTGGATGTACATAGGCATGTATAGTAAACTGCTTTTAAAAACAGGGTCACAGAAAAGCTCTATTTGTGTTAATGTTGAGAGGATCATGTCAGTTTCCCATGAGTAGTCTTCTACAAAGTCAGCATCCCTGCTCTGCTAGTGGGGGTCCAGTAGTATCTTAGTCATGGGGACAAGTGAAGTGATTCTGCCCTTTAATTTTATCGCTCTTGGAATGCTTTTTAATGCCCCTTAAACAAGGGAAGGAGAGGGGTTGGGAGTGTTGAAAGGGTGATATTGATCAAGATGCACTATATTCCTAGACTGCTTTGGTGATGGCAGTTCCTTTGTACAACTACTTAAAGAAAATAAAAATTTTTCCCAAAAAACTGACCTCCTAGGAATGTCTAAACACAAAACTGAGTATTTGAGATGGTGTTATCTTTAAGAGGAGTATCTAATGTGGAATGATGTCCTAAAAGGAAACCGTGGTGTTGTTGTTCAACACCTTCACCCACGTGTAATGGGAGAGATGGTCCACAAGGTGTAAAAGGCCACCATAACTTCCAGTTTCAGATTTTTCAATGGCTAAGTCTATGTTGGTCTCTGCAGAGAACTTACTGTAAAGTGCTCATTACATATGGTTCCTAGTCAACTTCCACACAGGTGGAGGGAAGGTGGCTTAGTGTTATCCTGAGAAAGGGTGAGAGATGCCAGGATTACATGTTAAAGGGCATTGTTTTTATTCTTGTGGCTCTCAAGATTGAGCTTCAGTGTCTCCTTTAATTAGAAAATGAAATTGATGGCAAGCATTCAGGGAAGGAAGTCCACAGAAGCTTGGTAAACCAAGTTTTGTGGAGTAGATGCAATTTTTGGTGTCCCATAGTTGTTTGGTGGGAGTGAATTTTATTCCATATAGCCTCTTTTAACCAGAAGTGGTGGACACTGAAAAATATACGAGTATAGTTCCTGTATTCTATACCTGGGCAGAGAGAACTCTAACTCTTGGATGTAAATCTGGGTCAGTCTCAGAATTTTCATGGGTAGGAAGCTGGAGAGCTGTGGCCAGCGAGACATCAAATGTGTATGGCTTATTTAGAAGAATGAATCCTATTTATATAATAAACAATAAGCCTGCTAGGGTATAAATCTTCTGGAAGCAGTTGTAGACATAATTAAATGTTCTTATTCTCTCTAGGGTTTATGATGGATTGCTTCCTTCTGGAAGCAATTGGTCCATCTTGTTAAGTCGTCTGGGGAGAAATGGCCCTTTTCCCTTGGTTCTCTCTCTCCTGGTACAACCTAGCACCCCTAATCCAGGCTACTGGTGTGCCTAGGGGCAGCGGGAGGTCTCCCAGGCTGAGATGATTTCCCCTTTCTCTGAGGTCACCTCCACTTCCCCTGGGTTCACCCCTCCCCCTCTTCTCCTGACAGAAGCTTTCTTTCTCTGCCTGTCTCCATCTTGTGTGGCAGACCGTTTGATCACTCTCAATAAAATTTCTTCTGCCTTAACCTGGAGGGAGTTTCCTTTTTGCAATACTGACACCTCTAAATGTAGCATAAGAGAATTTCTTAGACATGTTTCTGCTGGGGTCTTAGGTCTTGGTTTGAGGCATTAGTACACAGCAGAAAGGATATTAGATTTCAGTACCTCTCCTAATATTTTTAATCAGTTCATCATATTCCAATATTGTATGAGAATTTCAAGAGGCCTGACTAGAAGTACACACTGTAGGAAGCATGGCAATTGTCACTAAGGAGGAGATTTCCACACAAGCATTCATCGGAGGACCATTTCCTGGGCACCATATTGGAAGCTTGTTCCTTTCAACTGAATAGTTGTCACCTGTAATCCACATGCTACACCAGGTCTGGAGACTTGTGGCCAGTGTGACCTCTCCCATCTAGGACAGTAAGGGAGGTCTAGAAGGCAGGATTAATATATTCTTGGCTCCAGTGAAGGTCCTGAGATAGCATGAACACTCTCAGATCTTGCCAAGCTGTGTGCTGGAGACAGGTGACATTCATTTTGTCTGTGTGCTGAGTTTTAAGTCAAGGGTACCAGTGAGAATTGCAGAGGAGGAAGGCTGGGGTGAAGCAAGGCATTGTAGGCTGCTCTAAGGAAGCTCAAGCCACTGTACTCTGGAGGATTTTCTCTTTGCATCTGCATATTCACAGATCTACCTTAGCTGAGGCCCATCAATGAGCAGACACGATGTGCGTGCTTTAGAACTTGTCTTTTACCTTGTCAAATCTGTGGAACTACAGATCCTTTTCTGCACTCTTGAGCAAGTCTGCAGTTGTACCAGGGGCTTCTCTTGGGAAAGGGAGCACACACATGGGCTGCTGCTTCTCCTGGTTCCTAGGCCTCAGTGCCTTCTGAGTTTCCCTAGCCCCAGTCCTGAACTCCTGGCACAGTACAGCTGAAACTGTTGGGTGACAGGCACTGGCCTGGGCCATATATGAGAGGTTGGGTGCCATATCTTAGAATCAGGGTAGACATAGTCCTTCATAGCTCCTGGCCCAGAGTGTACCTGCGCCGTGCTTGATGTTTCTCCTGAAGCTACAGTGAAAAAGCATGCAAGGCCACGTTGCAAAATTTCAATATTTGGTAGTACCGGTATGTTCTGGTGAGCTTGGTCACTGAATTTTTGGCTCCTAATTCTTGATTCTCCTGGCTCAACCTCTTCATTGATTAGTGGTATGGGGCACCAATGACTAGCTTAGCTCATAATTCTCAGCATCAAGAGATATTTTAGATATTGGCCAACAGTGATCTTGTGGATACTTTTTGCCCATGGAAAATGCAGAACACTTACTGGTTAGCATCTTCTTGTAGGTATTGTGACAACAGCTCATTAAAAGCTCATTAAGGGTCTTCTCTCAAAGGGGAGGAGTTTCGTAGCTCTTGCCTAATAAAAATAAGTCTCTCATCTTCCTATCCTTGATTAAGAAGATAAGAATGAATTCAAGCCATCTCTGGTCCATCCTGATGATCTTACAGAGGTAGGAGGAATACTAGTTTGTGAAACTATATCCTAATGTTTCTGATAACCTGACTATGACTGGCGTATTGCTACTTTAGTAGTTGTTGGGCCCACACTCAGCCTGCTGGGCAAGAGGATGTCAATGGAATGTTTACATTCCCTGTGAAAGAATTTATCGGCTCTGTATGTAAGTTTTAATTGCTTCTACTTCCTGACATCTAAAGCCTATACATTTGAAAGTTCAATGAACATGATCCATGCTGGTTCTGCAATATCTTCATGGTGATATGCCATGATTTGTTCTCCTTTATGACCAGGCTTCCCAGAGAAGGAAAAATTATAAGGCTTCTGATTTGAAGTGTGACCAACATGAGTGACTTATGGCACCTATATCTGTAGAACCCCGAGAAATTTGTGTAGTTAATTCGATTGCTCTTGTAACAAATAATCAAGTTAGGGGCTTAAAACAAGTAGATTTGGGGAGATAGAAGTACTCATTCTCTGACCCTTATATGGAACATCTGAATGTCTACCTGAATACCTTCACAAGTACTAAGGAAACCAGGTGAGATATGGAAGCACCCGGATGTAGCAGAGACCTAGTAAGAGGGTGGTTTTACTTCCTACATCCTTTCACCAGCCCCTCAGGACAGCATGGAGAAATGAGCCCTTATTATGCAGGAGGTGAATACCTCAGCAGAACCAAGTGCCAGCCAGGCCTCCAGGTAGCTATTGTGAAACCAAACCAATTGTCCCCAAGCCCTCATAGCTACAGGCTTCTAGTCTTTGCCAGTAGTAGGCCAATCCCCAGAACCCTCTTCCTCAGGCCAACAGACCAGACTCATTCTCCAGGCTGGCCCTTGAGGCCTACCCAATATAAGGCCAGCCTCTTGTGGACTGAGCCTGAAAATTAAGCTTACCTCAGTACTAGCTAGGACCCCACCCAATCTCTAAGTTCTTCAGTCCTGCCTAGTGAGCTCAGATTCTGTGAGAGGCTCCATCCAGTACCAGCCCTGAATCATCTTTAGTTGCAGAAAGGTCCTAGGAGCTCCAGGCTTTGGGCTGAATTTAGTGTCCTGCCAGTCTCCATAATAGGGAACTCTCATACCAGGGAGTTCTATCAAGGCGAGCAGCACATGTCTCAACACAGGATGCAAAGCCAGCAAAGGGCTGAAGGCAAATACTTCCAGCTAAGAATGCTAAACCTTGCAAAGCTGTCCTTCAGAAATGGAGAGAAAATGACCTAGAGATGAGGCAGCAGAAATTGTAAGAGCATTTCAGTCTGTTTTGATGTAGACTGCTATAGTGGATCTTCCAGCTGTGTCTTCTACCTTTGCATTTTGACTGGATCTTATGACCTGTCTGTCCTTATACTGGATTTCTCTTGTACTTCATAATTAGACACAAAGGTGGATGTATGTGTAGAGTTGGCTTCTTGGGCTGTTTTGTCTTCATTCCTGCTACTGTGGTCTTGTTGGTGGCTGATCACATGACATTTAGGCTATTGTCAGAATGGAAATTGTATGTGTGGAGGGGCTGATATCCACCACTACCATCATTATGGTTCATGTTCATAGAACTTTCAGGTGTATAGGCATTAGATGTTTGTGTTTAGCCTTGATAAGCACAACTTGGTCTTTCACACTTCCCAGGGTTCTTGTCCCACTGTTCCAATTAGGAGGTCTCTTAATGCCATCCTAGAATATCTGGTCAACTGGAAGCTTTAGTTGAAACTTAGGCCTAGTATATACAGTTGTTGATGAATAACTATGAATTATTACATGGGAAGAATTAATGGGGCCCTCTCTTCTATGTTGCCACACCCGCAACTCCGGATGATCTTCTGGGTCTCCACCGGGCCAACACTGGGGTAGAGAAAGGCTGAGTTGATGGACTATGTGTGAATGGCTGTCTTCAAGGCTATCCCGCTGGTATATCGTACTTCGAACATGCAGAGAGCATGTGATTCTTTCCAAATTACCTTTTTGTTCTTCAAATACAGTTGCCTAGAAGTCTTAACAGAGGGATGTCTTACAGAGCCCACTTTTCCTTTGGGATGAGGGTTAAGGGAGAAATGAGGAATGAAAAGCTAGGAGGCTGAATACCAAAACAAGGGCTCCATCATGTCCTCTGTGCAGTCCCCTTCAAGGAAGGTATGCAGGTCCTCTCTGCCGGGCTGCCTCTCAAAAAAGGAGGCACCGTTCCCTCTAGGATTATATCAGAATCTTTGGGCCTTTTAAGGTCCTAAATGTTTGAAATTCAAACAAAGGGAAAGCACTGCTGAAGGTATGGCTTCAGTGGTAGAGTGCTTACTCGTCTAGCAAGCATGAGACCCTGAGTTACCACAAATGTTTGTAGTAATAGAGGACCTCTTCTCTGAATCTCCATTGTGCTTTTTGGATGTGATGGGGGTAGCTGTTGAACTGCTGGCTCTGGGACTGACAGTCAGGAGTTCCAGGTAACCAGTCTGAACACGCTGTTCAAGTGAAGATGGACAGCCCAGTTGGACATGCGCTGGCTTTGCTGACACGGTGTGCTTGGCAGTACAGTGACCCATTCGGCTGGCCATGTCTCAAGTTGCTCTTTTTACAGCCATGACTTCTCAGTGCCCAGGTTATATCCTAGCTGGTCAACTTCAGATGACAGTGTGTGGTTCTTGACCCAATCACTGGCTAGTTTTCTAAGTGGATGCTTGCTATGGTAGGCAAAATTCTAGCAGGCCACTGTGATGTGTCACTTGATGTTAGGACCTTCATTGGGTTATTTATGTTAATTAGACCAATTATATGGCAAGGGTGACGGGATGTTACAGATGGATTAGCATCTCAGATGGATTAACTGGTCTCTGCATGCATGTCTGTAATGTAGCAGCTTAAAACGTAGCCATTGAATGCAGCAGAAGTCCTCCCCAACATGGCTCTGAGCTCCTTGAAGGTTTTTATTCAAATAGCTCCTTTTCTTTATTTGAAGGCCGCCAGCCCAATAGATGTCATGATACATTAAGTAGAAATGATATCCTGTTTGCTCCTCCCCTCAATTTGAGTGTGTTTCAAGTTTTCCATTAATCTGTTGTTTCAGGAATTTTGCTTCTTTTTAGAAACATCTAGTTGTAGACAGTGTTTGTACGTTTGGCCATCTGGCAACTTCTGTGTAGTGGGTAAAGGAAAATTCAGGATCTTGGGAGGCCTGGGGGAGATGCAGTCTGCACTACCATGCTGTGTGAGTTTGGGCAGAGGTGGGCAGAAGATGCTGGCTTAGTTGCAGGGCTATCAGCTCAGTCAGGAGCAGCTTCAGCTACAGAAGGGGCTGCCAGGTGAAATGACTGCCAGACCCTCTGGGAACTTTAGCCCGCAATGTTGTCAAGGTCGGTACACAGGCTCGACTTGGGAAACCTCCAGAGGCCTTTGAGTAGAGACTTCAAGTTAATGGCCAGGAGTATCCTGGCTGACACAGTGAGGGGTAGGGTGCAGGTAGTCTTTCCTGGATTCCCACCTCATTTCTTGTGAGCCTTCATTCCATGAAACATTCCTTTCTGAAATGATGGGGGAAGATGTTTATTGTGAGGGACTGTACCCTGTTTGTCTGCTCCAAAAACCTCATGAGGGAGAAGACAGGCACTCCAAGGGCTTCTCTGCTGCCTTCCCAGAAGCCCCTCTACTTGATCACCAGGTGTTACTGGCATACTTTCTAAGATGTCCTTCTTATGCATTTCTGGAGAACCTGCTGTTAACCTCTCCTTTTTTTTAGGCTTTCAAAAATTATGATAGAGTAGGTGGATGCTGGGAAAGTGGCTCAGTGGTAGAGTGCTTGCCTCTAGCACTCATGAAGCCCTGGGTTCGATTCCTCAGCACCACATAAAGAGAAAAGGCTAGAAATGGCACTGTGGCTCAAGTGAACAAAAGAGGCTCAGGAACAATGCCCAGGCCCATGAGTTCAAGCCCCAGGACTGGCGAACTAAAAAGGGAAGGTGGGTTTGGGCTAAGTAAGGACCCAGGAGATGTAGTCCTTGCTTTGTGTGGCCTAGCTTATTTGTTGATGGCTTATTCCTGAGCGCATTGCCAGGTCCCTGGTACAGAGGCTTGGTCTAGTATGAGTTTGGAAAATGAATACTTTGCCTTTGTGAATCTGTGTTGATTGAAGGTGTTTTCCGATCATTTTTGCTTATACATGAATTGTGAGGATGTAGTGAAAAGAAATACTATCAGAATCCCCTTAACTGAGTCCCCTTCTCCCAATCTGGGTCCAGCACCTCCACATCCCTGAGGAAATCACCACTGAATTGCTTTCTCTAATTGCAATGATACAGAAAGCCAGAAGAGGGCAGAGATGTAAGCAAAAGTCTATGGGGATGGATGTTAGGTTCACTGACTGGCTTCTCCACTCAGAGCCTATGGATTTCATACTAATTAGTGAATAGCGTTGGATCCTACCTTCAGAAATGCTATCTTGTTCCCTGATTTATCAAGGCATAAATGTTTAAATGTATGGGTATATAACACTAATATATGCAAATGTAATTAATGTGAGTTGGAAATTACTTGATAGATATATAGATATAATTTTTTAATGAAAAGAGCCACAACACATATTATGAAAAGTCTGGAGGAATTAACTTACAGGGATATGGAAAGAGCTAGAAGAGGCTGTGCTTAGAGGAGAAAGTACACTATGGCTTTAACTGAGGGTAACAGGATCGAGAATTTTGGTGAAGGGTCAGATGAGGCTGCCATGATCATAGACACCTACGGGGGCATATTAGAAATGAGAGCTATGCCGAAATCTGCAGAATTAAATACTAAAACTAAGATGGGTACTAAACTAGATCTAATACTAAACTGCCCAGGGGTACTCTCCTTCCTTCTCATTGCTTAGTCGGGCTAGGGTACAAACTAATTCTAGCCAATGAAGAATCATTTCCTAGGAGTATAGAATATTCCCAATAGGTTGCAAGTCTGTCCTGGAATGATAGGAAGAATATTTTGTTTTGGACTTAATTGCATCTTATTTATTTGATACCTTTAGAAGTGCAATTGAACAAGGGGCCATCATGTTCCATGTGGTGGCTGACTTAGTTTAATTCCCAATCATATTCATTGAACTCGGTATGGCTGCACAGATTGCCTGTCTGTGTTGGTCACTTGTCTAAGATATTGCTGAGCTCACCCTAGAATCAAGCCATTGCCACAGGTCCCTGTGCGTCACCCATCTTTTGTTTTTTCCCGCTATAGTGATGACACCTATTTCAATTCTCATGGTTGCATGCCACCACCTGCCTCCACCAGCGCTCTCCACTTCATTGATAATTGAGTACCAGTTCTATGATAGCATGTCTTACCCAAATCTTGTCCTTCAGAGAATCATCACTGGACTTCTTGAAAGACTTCAGTTTCTCCATCACAACTGTTTTCCTTGTTGCTTTAATTAGTGTTCTCTGGACCCTTTGAGACCCAGTACAACAACTTTCGTATGAGAAACTGATTCCAAAATTTCCATACACCTGAGCTTTTTGACCTTTAAGTATTCAAGGCAATTTTGGCATCTCTGGTTTACTTGGCTTTAGGTGATGATGATAGAGAGGCACTCAGTACCCAGATATGCAATCAATGATGACCTGTCCAGATGCAGAGAGAGCTAGTGGTAGTCAGCCTTTCCCATCAGCTTGGTATTGTCATGCTCTCCTTTTGCCACAGTTTTAGGGTTGAAAAACTACTACCTAAATACCTGAGGGTGTAGCTCAGTGGTACAGTGCTTGCTTAGCCTGTTTGATGTCCTGGGTTCAACCCCCAGAATCATAACACAAATACATTTTGCTATTCTGTTTGCTAAAATCCAGATGGCTCTGGAGAATGGTGGACTACCACAAACTCAATCAAATAGAAACAACAGCAGTCACCAAGCCAAATGTGATCTCTTCGCTAGATCAAATTAACAGGACATTAAGAACGCAGTGTATGGTGGATTATTTGACATGGCTGATTTTTTTTTTTTTTTTTTGGACAGGTTTGTTTTGTCCCGTATCCGGAAAGATTGTTCTCATTTCTGTGAGGCACAGACAGTATCGAGGGTTGGCAAACATTTTGTAAAGGTTCAGATACTAGATATTCTGGGGCTTTTCAAACAATACGGTTTCCATAGATACCATTCAACCCTGACGTGGAAATGCAAAAGCAGTCCAACAGCACCTTAGTGTCACATTCTGATAAATCCTGATTCATAAAGTCAATAGCCAGTGGGATTTGGCACATGAGCTACCATTTAATAGCGAGAGCAGAATACTTGTAATTTTGTACCATAGAGCTCAAATTCTCCAGTCATATCGGCATGTCTTCTGGAGAGATCTGGACCATCTAGTCATCCTGTGGAGCCTCACACGTGTTTGCTTCATCTTTGATGTCCTATTAAATAGTCCTATGGACCTAGATGTGGTTAGCACACATGGTTGTGCTGATACTGTGCACTCCAGAAGCTGAAAGAAAACTCGGTGAAGAGACTCTTCATTCACGTTTGGTATCCACTCTGCAAAGTTATCCATATGTGGTCTGTAAGAAGCTGACCGCCAAATGGGATGTATATTAAGAGAAATATATATTAATATATATTTTAAGAGAAATACTTGGAAAGAAGCAGGAATATCCGGGAGAGGCTTCGTCTATAGTTCATGTGAAAGGAAAAGAGGAGGGAAAGAGGCTCCGAGGGTTCAGACTGTTGGCCAGGACTGTAGGAGAATGCTCTAGATGAACAGAAATAGCCTGTTACTATATCAGTCTTGTCATTAACCGAAGGCACCCAGAGGGAAGCAGGGCCTCCTCTACCTGTTGCTGAACTGAGATGAACAGTGTCTGGAGCTTTCATCTGTTTCCTGTGACAGATCATCTTGAATGAGATCTGAGTGTCACATGCATCTAGGAGAAAATCCATTCCTTTGAGTAATCCACAAAGGAAGCTCGCTGCCCTGCAGGCCTCTAGGGGCTGTGGTGAGAACTTCTGTAACCTATTGATTGGACAACATGGAAGGTTGTCAGCCTTGAGGGGAACATGAATGGGCTTTGCCAGTGGTCCAGGGGGGCTTGGCCACATTCTTAGCTCACTTCCTCTTGGTGAAGGAACCGCCAAAGGTTAGAAGACACAGGGCTCCCTGACTGGTGGCTATTTGTGCACAAAGCTCAAGAGAATTGTTGGAAAACCAAGGGCAAGTGGGTCCAAGATAAGTATGTTGCTAGACGTGATTTCTGACTCCCATGTTTACACAGAAAGTATCTACCACGATGGAGTAGACAGAATGGTTCAGCAAGTCTGCTTTAAGTGGCCTGAAGCATTGGCCACTGTGGTGCTGGAAGGGAAGCATGGGAGGAAAGGAGCCTGGATGATGAGTGGAGTCTATGAATGGAGCCAACAACATGGGCTTCATTCATCAAGGCTGATCTAGCTCCTGTCACCACTGAATGTCTAGTTGGCCAGTGGAAGCAAGTGATGCCAAGCCTCAAACTGGCACCATTTCCTAAGGAAGTGAGTTGTCCCATTGGTAGGGAACTTGTACCTTTGAGTCTCTTCATTTTAGAGGGGCCAGTGTTTGTACTCATAGAAGGTATTTCTATTCTGGGTATGTTTTTGCCTTTGTCACTCTCGGGGCCACAATGGATGGTCCAATGCAAGGATCCACAGGGCACCACAGCATGAGGCAGGCTCCTAAGAACAGACATGCAAGAGAATGTCACTGGTGATAGCCAATCTTGTCTTCAGTGACTTTTGAGTTGAGGTTCTTGGAAGATTTTCATGACTGGATCTTTTTTTCCCTCCAAATCCTTAGGACAAAAGGGGCAAGTTCTTGGAAATTCTGTCCATATTCTGGAGCCTCCTCGAATCTTGTAGAATGTGAGCACCTTTTATGTTTCACGTGATTGTCCTGAACCACTTGTTTTTCCTCAGTGTGTTTGAGTCAAGAACACAGTTCTCACCTTTCAGATTATGGTAGTCTCTAGTCAAATCAGTCAATGAAGTGCTGTGTTAGTGGGAGAGGGAAATAGAAGCAGACTCATGGCTAGATTGCCATTCTTTCTTTCCCGAAGTCCTTATAAATACAACACTCGATTACTAGGCAAACCACCAACTTTATTAAGGGGAGATTTGTTGGGAAGTTTTATCAGTATATGCCCTATATATCAACAATGTGGTGGTAAACCTAGAATCTGTGGATTTATAGTGTATAACATTGATCTGTTTCACAGTTAGCTCTCTCTAAGTTATGAGTGAATGTATGACTTGGGGACTCTTGCTTGCTCTAGCTCGCTAGAGAATAACAAGTACAAGAAAAGGCCAAGGTGGCCTTGGAGGTTCAGAGTTTGTAGGGACCACGCTTACCCTCTCACTGGGTAAGACCTTTGGTGCTTGGTAGTCTGAATCTTCTTTCATGTGTTTGCCTTGGCCAGTTCAATCTAATAGCTTAAACTGTAGGTGATACACAGTACTTCTTTCCTGAGTTCTGGAGGCTGAAGTCCAAGATCATGGTACCACCATGATCAGCGTTTGGTGAAGGCACCCTGTGTTTGTCTCTTTTCCACATGATAATTCAATGAGGTCCACAATCTGCCAAAGTGCTCTCATGTCAGTGATTAGGACAGCAGCCTTCTCATACAAGTGGTACTCTCCCGAGCTAATTACTTCCCAATGACTACACCCACCAAAGCTGTCCCAGTGGAAATTAGGGAGTTTGGAGGAAAAGGAAGACACACAGACACCCAGTCCATACAGAATGGCTTTCAGCAGATATGCAAGTCAACAGCCACAGCCACCACTCCTCCCAGACTCCTGGGCAGAGGGTCAACACCAACAGTTGAGATGGAAGAGAGGTTGGGGGTGTAAGGTTGAGGATGCTGAAGGCCCCTCACTGGCTGGTTCTGGCTGACCATGCACCCTTTCCTTCGAGAAGAAGCATCACAGTCAGGGGACATGACCTCTAACATTGTTCTTTGGAGACTTAGCCCAGGTACACTTGATGCTTTGCCAAAAGCTCCCCAGCCAAATTGAGGCAGATTCAACTGGTTTACCATTCTATGCTTCTGGAAGAGCTTGAAATAAGGCTCTTTTCCTTTTTTTTTAAGGACTTGTTGGCAAGCAGATTCTCACACAAGAGCACAGGGTACATCCACATGTAATAGAAATGCAAAACATACACCAAAAGCATACACACTTGCAGTGAAGCTAGAGTCTGTCTTGAAAAACCATCTTGTTTCCCTAGGGAAATTGGCCTCTGATAGAAATACTTAATGGTTCTGGAGTTGTGTCATGTGTTTTGTAGATACTCAGATGAAAGTGTAGCACTGTCTTCAAAGCCACATCTTGAGAAAGAAAAGCTGATCTGATCAAGCCTCTGAATTTAAGTATCCTTAGCAACAAACACAGGCAATTGACCCTTCTTAAGATATGAGTACTGTAGAGGTCTTGGCAGGTCTTATAAGCCTGCTGCTGTGAGTGTTGACTGCTAAAGGCTTATAGCAATTCTCTTCCTGCACATTTGCCTTTGACTAAAAGTGTTCAAGAGGTTTCCAGCTCTCTCTCCCCTCCCTCCCCCAGGAGAGCTCTTGGTCATTGCTAGGTGATGAGCAGGTTCACCCCTCTGGACCCTTGCTAAGGAGTCAGATAAGTAGTTAATCTCTACTTTGGTCACAAAATGCTGATGGGTGATAAGTCCTGTCAGGATTTATCTTTGCTAGGAGACACAGGTGATAGTGCTTGACTACAAGAGAGAATGCAGGCATCAAAGGACTCATATGCAAAGTAAGGCATCTGGGATGCTTAACCTTTATCCACTGCATTTAGTTAATTAATGGGCCCCAAAGTAGATTTTCAGTTGCCCTTTGCAAGGTTGCTAAATCTAGGTATACAAAATACCCGATTAAGGGATATGGCTCAGTGGTAGAATGTTTGACTAACATTCGCAGGCTCTAGGTCAGTCCCCACCAATGGGGACAAGAGCATTGAGTGTAGTAACTATTTTTTAAAGTAAAGCTTACTTTAATACTTTTCATTTTATACATTTTTATATTTCACAAGTTCTTATTTTTATGGCTTTTGGATGCTATATTGGAACTTTTCTAAATTCAAAGTTCATTTAAGTGACAGTACATGAGCATAGGTCAATGTCATTATACTTTGGAATTCTGGAAAATATCTGTATTTTACGTAGCTCAAGTTATTAGTGAAATCAGATTGAAATAGTCCTCTGCTATGTAATGGGAAATACTTGGCCATGGGATTGTTCAGGGTCAATCTGAATTTTTCATACCTCTAGCGGCTCTAGGATTAAAAGGAAACAGCATTGTCTTGTAATGGAGGCCATATGGACTCTCTACTATTTTCTCATCATTCTTCCTTTGCTACCCTTCCTACTTCTTTGACTTAGTTCAATTATGATAAAATGAAAATGAAAAGCCTGGCAGTGGGTATGTAGACCATAGTATTCTGAACAGAACAGAACAATTTTTTGTGTATATACCTGTCTGTCTCCTTTAGTGATGTCGTCAGCTAGATGACCTGGTGCACGTTAAGTGGGTATTTTAATTTCTTTAGGACTACTTATCCCCAAAGAGAACAGAGCCTAACACTTTCTGATTCATATCAAACACACAGAACAGAACACATTGGGCCTAATCTTAGAGGACTTAAGATCAACCTTACAAGTTCAGTCAAATGTATACCTGCACATGATTGAGAAAGGAACATAAACTTGCTCTTTTGAGTTTCCATTTTCTTCCCTAAACCATGTTCGACTTTCTGATGAATTTTTAAAACTCACTTCTTTGTTTACAGTATTATGAATGATTGCATTTTTCTAAGATGAAGTCGAACTTCCCATTTGGCTGGAGAACAGTATTGACAGCCTGGAAACAAGGTATATGTTCAAAGGAGACTGGTTAACATATGTTCATAAATGAACATCTTCACCTCTTTCCCTCCCATATGAACTTGGCATAAAATACTGGGTAATATCGCAAAGTAGGAAGGGTTGTTTGTATTAAATATTTCTAAAACCCTGCTCATTACTGTATTAAACCTGTACTCTTGGAGCTGGGAAGGTGGCTCAGTGGTAGAATGCTTGTCTTGCATGCATGAGACCCTGGGTTTGATTCGTCAGTACCATATAAGCAGAAAAAGCTGGAAGTGGTACTATGGCTCAAGTGTTAGAGTGCTAGCCTTGAGCTAATGAGCTTAGGGACAGCGCCCAGGCCCCAAGTTCAGGCCCCATGACTGACCCAAAACACACCCCCCAAAAAAATCTGTACTCTTCCCTAAAACACACCCAACCTTATTTTCATTAAAGTGATTGAGTGCCTGGCTTTTTCAGATAAAGTCCAACCTTTAGGAAACACAAACAGTTCTGGTTCTCAGTCAAATGTTGTGCAGATCAGGAGGCAGAATGTGTATTTGTAGCCATCACAATGTTCTGTGTCAGTGGCAATTCTCTAACCGTGGCACGATGCCATGATACCAGTGTGATGTCCCTGAACGTAAAGCTTGACAGACATGATCACAAAGCTGTCTGTAGCCACCATAGCTGCCACCAGCAGGCAGCTTCAACCCAGGCCACATTTGAACAGTTCTTTAACATTTTTCCACAGTAGCATTCAAGAATAATTTTGACTTGGGCTCTTAAAATCATGTTTTTGAATATCTGCTTTATGCAGAGTTCCAGAGAAAGTTGTCTGTCACTCTATATCACAGATGGGGTGTGGCTTATCAGCGTCCCTGCCACCTGCCAGTGCACAGGGTCCTTCAATGTGTCCATCAGAGTTAGGTGTGTCAGTTCTGCTTCCAAACCTGGTGGGCCTCAGGAGACCTCTGTTTCCTCGATAGCTCCTACAGAGGACAGCTGGCGTGTCATGTGGGTCTCCTGTCACACCAGTTTCCACAAAGTATTTAGGAATTGATAACAGCAAGGTGAGCCGTGTTCTCTTCACTAACCTGGACTGAAGCTGTGATCTTAAGAAATCCTTTCTCTCCTTTTAGCTTTCCTCTAGTGTTCTTTAAGAGATGACAAAGCTGACTAGCATTACTAGTCTCTGTTTTCTTGGAAGACAAGGGTTTGGTGAGCTAAGGATTGTGCGACCCTGGGTAGCTTCTTGTCTCATTTCCTGATTTATTAGTACCCATTTCTGCTTGAGATTCACAGCAAGATAATGATCAATTCTATGAATTCTGCCTTGTTATGTAAGACATAGTCTAGGGTGATTATATGGAACATCACTTTTGCCAGGAAATCTGGAGAGCTTTTTACCTTAGTAAAGGACCTAGCTGTTGATTGGCTATGGCAATAAGGATATAAGACAAGTTTTGAACTGTCTTAACACTGTCTACAATTCCTAAACAGGAAAGCAGACTATTCGAAGAAAAATGCATTGGGTATTTCTCTGGGGAGATGATAGCTTCTGAAAAGCATTAAAAAGTGAATTGATGAAAAACTTAATACTCAAGTTTCTCTTGCAGGATGAAAGGAAGGAATCCTATTACTAGAGGTAGTGCTGGTGTTTCTTTCTTAGAGGAAGGTCAGAAGGACCTTTGTGTCTGGCTATTCAGAGATTTGCCTGCTTTAGTACATTTACTATCAAATCCTAGGTGAGTTGTCCTTGCTGACTGCTACCAATAGTGCCCTTAGTAATTGGGAATAATCATCATGTTATTGACTAATTGGGAATAATCATTACCTTATTGATGCTTTTGAACAAAAGCTCCAGCTCTGAGTCTCAGCAGACTAGGCTCAACCACTCAATATGCCAATTAAAGATGAATAGTTATAGAGGGCCAGAAAGATGGTCTTTATTATGTAACATTGGGAAGAATAGAACAGTGCGGTAGCCCACAAGTCTGTCCTGTCTGTCCTTCCATAGGTATTGTCATGGCTTCCAAATTAGGAAGGAAGGAAGGGACAGAGGTCTTACATGGTTAGCCTTGGTCAAACTGGTGTAATTGATCACTGTTGGAATCACCAACGGGGGCAAGTGAGTTTGACTCCAGCTACTGGACATTTATCAATCACCCCCGAAGTTTCCAGAATCCACAGTGATTGTAGGTTTGCTGTCCTAACAATGAGGTCTCTTTCTTGATCTAAGAACCAGGACATGGAAAACATGGTCCTCCTGCCCTTCAGCCTTGAAAGGGGCTAACAGCATGGGGTATGCCCCGTGTTCAGGAGCTAACAGCCTGGGGTATGCCCCGTGTTCAGGACAGGTGTTCCTTCTATGACTGAGAGCCTTTCACAAGAGTGAAAGGAGACAGATGCCAAACTGAGACAGGGATTTCAGGCTCAAGGGAGGAGTTGATGACTTTCAGCAAGAACAGTTTCCAAGTTCTGTTACAATCAATGTATCCTGTAAGCTTGGTCTTGATTCATAGGCAGTGCTATGCCCTGAGTTTCCAGCCTTTCTGGGAATGAGTACACACTCCTCAGGAGGGAAACCACTGGTTTGTCTCATTGATCCCAATTGCCATGCTTTCTGCCAAGTATTTCCAGGATAATACATTGAAGGACTTGTGATAAAAAGGATGACTGCCCCAGGCTGTGAAAGAACTGGGCTTTTCCTGTTACTGGGCAACGCCATAGCTTGTTTTGTTTGTATTCATCCTTGTAAGAATCATGAATCACAGATGGCTATGATGGTCATTTTTTTATATCTGTTCTTGTATACATAGCATTAAAAAGCAATGCCATTAAAAATGGTGTTATCTTTAAAAATGCTATGTTCTTTTTTGCTCATTTCTCTAAGGAGACATTAGCAAATTCACAAAGTTGCCAACTCTTGGGTTCCTTTTCTGTTAGAAAAAAATAAAGGTCTATTCAAATGTCCATAACATGGTAGGCAAAATAGATGGAGGGGCATAGTACTGCTGCTCTGCCCTTTGGGATTAGCTGTAAATGAGGTCCCAGGATATTGAAGAATTGATTTCCTGTTTCTTGTTTGTGAGCTTTGCTGATTGGTTCTTTTGTGGAATATTCTATAATGTTCCACATTGTCTATTTCATGTTCTTGGCCTATATGCCCTACCTGACCCTTGGTATTTTCCTGTTTGCAATGTCTTCCTAAGGCATCGGTTTCCTTCCATTCTTCCCAACAGACTCACAGAAGGAATTCTAGTTTTAGTGAGAAAAATGTCTCATCTTCTTGTAATAATGTCTAGCTATGTCCTATCACTAAGATGTCCTTGCCTATGTATTTGTGGTCCTGGCAGAAGGTTATGGGATAATCTGTGGAGACACGGAGTCTAAATGAATATTGGGATAGAATTGTAAGTAAGCCTGGTCCGGAGCACTAAAAGGAAGGCAATGGAGGCTCAGATTGCCAGGAACAGAATCATGCTGTAACTACTTCTGTAACTTTACGGCCACTAGCACCAAGATTACTTCTATAGGTTAGAAATATTTCCTTTTATGTGTAAAATATTTGATAATAATGAATTATACCTGGGGAGTTAACAATTGTGGTTTGGTCACCTGATTTTAGCTGAGGCCCTAAGCTTGCAGGTCAAGTAAAAATGGAGGAGGCTACGCTCACAGAGATGATGCTGTCTCAATAGTTGAGAAGCAGATTGGCAAGTCAAAGAAGTCTAAGAGAGGTAGATTCTCCACTTCGATTGCAAGAAGCAGATGGGCATTACTTTCTCAGATTTTTTTTTTTTATCAGAGTTGGATTTGTCAGAGACCCACACATTTCAAGAGAAGTAGGTTGTTTTACAGAGCGGTCTGTGCAATTCCCAGGTCCTTAACCCCTAAGAGTGCTGGGTTCTGGATACCAATGAAAGCGGGACCTTTGGTTCTCACCAAGCAGTCACCCTGGCCAGAGAACAGCAACTGTCTCCAATTCATACATCACTACAAAAAACTTTTGATAATTTGTTCTCTTCTCCCCCCCCAAAAATCAACTTTTTAGCTTTATTCCTAGCAGGTGTATTGCACAGATTCTTTACACAAAACTTAAAGCATTTGTAATGTTATCCTTTGAAATATCAAAAGAGAAACACTTTCTAAGCATTTATTCAATTCTTTCCTCTCCCAAAACACAAATCCAGAATCAAAATTTCAAATTTCAAAAGCTTCTGAATAAATATGGTTCACAAATACCTTACTTACATGATTCTGGCATTTTGTTAATGTCTTCAAGCTTTTCTGTGCAAATAATCCCAATTCATTTAATTTCAAGATGGTTTCAGAACTCCAGTTATTCTGAGAGTGCATTAGGAGTTGGAACATTCGGAGTTGGTTTTCTCTCACTTACCTCTTTTCTTACTTACCTCTTGTTTTTATGTGCTAAGTCCAATTCCTGTTCACCAGCATTCAAACAAATTTCTATAAGGCTAATTTTTCATACTTCATTATGGGAAGGGAACACTGGTAGATGTATCCTCATAGCTTATAGTTCCAAGTATTTGTGCTCTGCTACTGAGATAGTAATGTCATCCTCTTTCCCTTTTCCATCACACATCGAAAAATTGCCTTGGAGTCTTCTCAGTGTAGTGCTTCTTTCAATCCAGTTTTGTAGCAACAGATTCTTTTATTTATTTATTTATTTATTTATTTTATTTATTTATTTTTTGGTTAATATGTAATTCCTGAAGGGTACTTTAAAAAAAATTAAGCAACTGTTGTGTATAAGATTTTCTTAAAACAGTGTAGAGCGAAATGCATTTATCCTTGTTTTAGACAGCTTGGGAAATACTGAAAAATATTATATAAATAAAAATCACAGTCGTATCATCCAGAATTGAATAACTGCTAATTGGATAATACACTTCTGCTTTGTTAAAAAGAAAGCTTCATAGAAAGACATTGTGCTTGGTTTTTGTTTTACATTTTGTTTTCATTTGATGGCGCTGAGGTTTGAACAGAAGGCCTTTCCATCTGAGCCATGAATCTATTTCAAAGACATACTTTGAAATAAAGTTGCAATATTAATTTTGTACACAGTTTCAAATTCCTCCTTTTACTAAATTTGTAGTATGATTTTTTGTTTGTCTTTTGAAAGTAGATTTTTAGTGATGGATATGCACACTTTTATTTAGCTAGTTTCCTATTAATACTGTTTTTGTAAAAAAATAAATCATTTTTACTGGTTGAGCAAGTGATATTGGGTTCTCTTGTTTCAAAGCCTATACTGGCCAAATCTTGTGTCTAAGTGACTTTAATGCTTTAATCTTGCTTGGGATATGGGTAATGTCTTTGCATTATAAAGTTCTAGTGAGATAGAAGAAGGCTAACAAGGACTGGCAAAGACATGGGTTTAATTAATAAATATTCAAGGTGCCCTGGCCTGAAAGTTTCTGTGATTTATTTTTCTCTTTTCTTTTTAATTTTTTTTTTGTTGTAAAGATACTGTACAGAGGGGTTAAAGTTACCTGGGTGAGGTAATGAGTACATTTCCTATCTAGTACTGAGGAACCTCCGGGGAGGACGAGGACAGCCCGCCAGGGCTCCGGTAGCAATTGGCCACATGAATGCCCACGGGGTTGGGGACCCTGGAGGTGGCTGTGGTCCAGGGACCAGGGGGCGCAACCGGGAGCTCCCTCGCTCTGAGCCCCCTGGGAACGCCGGGTGGGGAACTTGAGCAAAGTTCCCCCAAGAAAGTGTTGGGGCACCACAGATGAGTGATCCTAAAGACCCTAAAAAGGGGTGTACCCCAAAATGTTCACTTCCATCAATGTCACCACACCTTCACTCCATAGGGAACCCAGGTTGGTCCTCGGAGGGCCAGCTGGTGACAGGCCATGGGTGCGGGGACAGCCCCATGTGGCTCAGGGGACACATGGAAATCTAGGCCACGTTCCAGTGCACACCCTTCCTCCTTTCCTCTCTATGGCATGCAGGGAGATTAGAGGCCCTGAGACCAGGGTAGTTAAAGGTGGAGGAGCTCACCAAGGAGAACAACATCCTATTTTCCAGCATCCAAATTATCCCATTTCTAGGTGAGGCCCAGGGCTGTTTCCTATAGAATACCAAAAAAAAGCATGAAATGAAATCACTATCTAAGATCCTGACTCAGTATGTTCTTCGCCTACAGTTGCACTGTACTCGAGTGTGAGTGCATAAACTTTGTCATATTGAACATCTCCCTTGCTCTTGTTGTGTTTTATCCTTCCTTGTACTGAGCTTCCCTGGAGTGAGTAGACACAAACCTGGCCCAACCCATTTGGTACTTTAATTCTACTATATTTTTCTTTGGATAAGTGGAGTTCCATGGTTAGCAGTCTCTCTTGAAGGAGACTGTCATAGTCTCTGTTTTTTGTTTTGATTTTTGTTGTTGTTGTTGGTGGTGGTGGTGGTCGTGGGGTTTGAACTCTGGGCCTGGGCACTGTCAACTCAAGGTTGGTGCTCTACCACTTGAGCCACGGCACCATTTTGGTTTTCTGGTGGTTCACTTGAGATAAGAGTCTCATAGATTTTTCCTGCCTGGGCTGGTTTTGAACATGTGATCCTCAGATCTCAGCCTGCAGAGTAGGTAGGCTGACAGGCCTGAGCCATCCAGTGCCTGACTTAGTCTATGTTTTTTGTTTTGTTTTGTTTTGTTTTGTTTTGGTGAGAATACCGTACAGATAAGTTACAATTACGTGGGCAAGATAACGAGTACATTACTTATCAAGCATTGTTGCCTTCTCTTTGTGTCCCCTTCCCATCCATTCCCATACTCCCCTCACCTCTCCCCACCCGATCCTTCCTCCCCCTCCACCAAAGTTGTAAAATTCTTATTTTGACATAACGACTTGTACATCTCATTGTTGCAATGGGTCCACATGTATCCCTAGTCAAATGATTTGTTTTTGCCCTTACCCTCCACAAATTATACCAACATCAAGTGAAAGCAGGGGTTATACCGTGGAGTGGGGGACATACACAGCAGCATAGAAATCATCTTATAAATATGTTAGAAACAATTGCATGAAAGAAAAAAAAACATTTATCACAGCAATCTTCCCTGATGACTTTGGCCTCCACATAATTGTGAGGAGGAGGACACAGTCAGTCATGTGTGATCTGAAGCATGGAAGATGATGAACGTCGGGGGACTCTCAGAGTTAGTGGGGGATGTCATATTGGCACACTCTCTTAGCCATAGGGCAGATCCTCAGAAATCATTTGGGCATGGAAGATACACACGGAATTTCCAGTACAAACTACCCATCAGCCATTACCACCCAAAAATGTATCTTGGATAGAGGTTTGAGGAAACCATCTCCTTGTCCTAGGAAGACCAGGCCCCAGGCACAGATTTGGTCCTGTTAGAAATAAATTTGCCCTTTGGCTATGCGGGCCTCATGTTCTCCTTCTGTAGGTGCTTGTGTTTTCCATGTGCAATCTGCACTATGAAGCCATTCACAGGGTCTCAGGTGCATTTGATTGCCCTCTGCTCCCTCCCAATAGGTGGTAGCATCTTCAAGAATGCATTCACATCCATCTTCCTCATTCACATGGAATCAGCTCTAAGATAACAATCCATCCTAAACTTTGTCACATCTTTTCCTCTTTCCTGGAAAGTCATTATCTGGATTCAAGGTTTTTCATTGTCTTCTTCCATTTTTTGTGCTATTGTGACTTAACTCAGTGATCCAATAAACCAGTTCCCCAGAATCCAATTCTGACTGTGAAGACTCAAATCAATGTCCCCTGGCTCAGAATTAGCCACTCCAATTGAATCATGGAAAACTAAGCCTATAAGAGAACTATAGTAATAATAATAATAATAATAATTATTATTATTATTCTCAATAATATTATTCTCAATTATTATTATTGAGAATAACTCCAGGCTCACTCACACTTCTGGTCCTAGCTACCCAGAAGGGTAAGATCTAAATATCATGGTTTGAAGTCAGCCTGGGGGCAGGAAAGTCCATGAGATTCTCATCTTCAATGAATCATCCCCACACCCAGAAGTAGTAGAGTGCTAGCCTTGAACACAAAACCTGAGGGAGGATGCACAGGCCCTGGCTTCCAACTCAGGACCTGAAAACACACAGAGACAACTACAGAGTCCTTAAGTGTTTCAACATTAGGAAAGAAAATAATTTTGAAGACCGTGACTGATGGCGTACCCCACATTTCCCAAGAATGTAGCTTTAGTCTCAGGTTGTGATACAGGAAGGCAAACTAAAGGTGCTATTAGTTCTGCCGACAGAACCTCCCTATTCCCATACTTGTCTTTGTACAGAATGGAGGCTCACCAGAATTCACGTGCCCAGTAGTTACCAGTAGCTATTAGTCACCTGACTGAATCAGCAAAGGATTTCTAGGTTCTAGGCTTACTTCCACTTCCTCTGAGGTTACTTCCTTTCTCATGTCTCTTCCATATCTGGTTGTGGCCACACCTCTTCTTCCTCTTTCCCAGATATAGTCTGTTTCCTCCATTAGCTCCACCTCTCTGTATGGCTTACATCTGGTGAAGGCTAGTGGTTGGATTGCCCCCCAATAAAATCTCTCCTGCATGAACCAAGTGGTGGTTTCCTTTCAGCAGAACTGAGCCCTGTCCTGTGTCAAGAATAAAGAATGCCAGCCTGGCACCAGTGGCTCACGCCTCTCATCCTAGCTATTCAGGAGGCTGAGATCTGGAGGATCTCAAAAGTTCAAAGCCAGCCCAGTCAGAAATGTCCATGAGGTTCTGATCTCCAGTGAAACTACCAGAAAACCAGAAATGTTGCCTTATATGTGGCTAGAGCTCTAGCCTTGAGCTGAAGAGCTCAGGCATAGTGCCCAGGACCAGAGTTCAAGCCCCATGACTGACAAAAAGCAAAAATATCTCCTCTACTGCTGGTAACTATAGGAATGATGGACATGGGTAAGTCCAGGAATGTAGAGGCTGGAGCTCTTGAATGACATAAAAAAGGCCTTAGGAACACCAGGAGCCTTGAACATACAATTCCGCAGTGGGGAGACTTCATCTGTTTACCTCTAAACATCTCCCAACCCACAATTAACAGGACATAGCTCAGTATATATGCATAAGGAGTATGCATACTTTAATATGAAATAATTGCTATTCCAGTCACACCCTGGGCTGGAGATCAAGTTCACCAAAATGGTTAAACCAAACAAGTCATACACCCAATACTCCACTTCCGTAGGATCTGATGGGTCTGGAAATCTCATGGTGGTTATAGGAAAATTTAACAATAAAATTTAAAAAGAGCCACCTGGCCTCACATTTCATGTGGAATCTACAGAAATGAAGGTATCCTTAGAGTTTTGAAGGTTACCTTTTTTTGTCCTAATGCTGAAACATTCAAGTACTCTGTCCTTGTTTCTTTGTGGGTTTTTCCAGTCCTGAGCTTGTACTCAGGGTCTGGGAATTCTCCCTAAGGCTCTGCGTTGAAGGCTAGAACCACTCTACTATGGAAACCATAGCACCACTCCTGGGTTTTGGGTGACTAATGGGTGATCACAGTCTCTTGGAGCTGAGTTCAAACCCTTCTATACTGAGTAGCTAGGATTAGTGGTAGATGTCTTGTTATATTCTGAATTTTTTTTTGTCAGCCATGGGATTTGAACTCTAGGCCTCTAGGCATGGGTGCTGTCCCTGAGCTCTTCAGCTCAAGGCTGGCGCTCTACCACTTTGAATTTTACACACACACACACACACACACACACACACACACACACACACACACACACACACGTATATATTGCCACTTCCGGTTTTCTAGTGGTTCATTGGAGATAAGAGACTCACAGACTTTTCCTGCCCAGGCTGCATTAGAACCAGGATCCTTCAGAACTCAGCCTTTTGGGTTAGCTGGGATGAAAGGCATGAGCCACTGGCACCTGGCTTATTCTGAATTTTTTTTAAGACAAAGAATCTTCTGTTCTCTTACAGACTTAGTTTTCCATCTCTCAATTGGGGTGGCTATTTCTGGGACAGGAGACATTGATTCAAATCTTTACAGTCAGAATTGGATGCTTGGGAATTGGTTTATTGAATCACTTAAGTCATGATAGCACAAATTTCAGGAGAAAGGGAAGAAGACCCAAAACTGTGAATCAGCATGATGGCTTCATAAGAAAGGGGAAAAGATGGTTGAACGTTCAGGATGGCTTTTCATCCTAGAGCTGATTCCCTTTGAACGAGGAAGATGGATGTGCATGTGTTCCTGAAGATGCTACCACCTGTTTGGAGGGAGCAGAAGACGATCAAATGCCCCTGAGACACTGTGAATGGCTTCATAATGCAGATTGCACATGGAAAACACAAGCAGTCCTAGAAGGAGACCATTGCCCAAGGGTCTCAGCATCTAAAGCTTTCCCTATTGAACCGAGTCATATCTCTTCCATATCAAACCAAACCATCCAAGGAAAAATACCTCCCTTTTGGGAGGGCAACAGGTGTCAGTGTCGACTTACCCAGGGCCAGTGTCCTTACTCTGGACAATCATCTGTGACAAAGAGCAAGGAAGAAAAGAAAAGAACACAGGATCAGGGATAGATGTCAGACATCACCAAGTTTATAACTAACACTCAAGTAACATGCAATTGTGCATCCAGATAATGCTAAGTAATAAGCTTCTAGAATGAACTGTCATGGCATGATTTCCTTTTTTTCTTTTCTTTTCTTTTTTTTGGTTGGGGGAGGTGCAATTAGGCCATAGGAAAACCATGATCTGGGCCTTACCAGTTTCCAGGTCGTGTTGGATACTGGAAATGGGGATATTCCTCTTCCTGGCCAACTTGGCCAGCTTCTCCTGCTGCTTCGTCAAGCTCTGCCCTTTCCCAGGGTAGCAATGGGAAGGAAGTCAGAGAAGGGCTTGCATCAAAACTCAGCCTATACGGGCTGGAAAGGTAGCTTGGTGGTAGAATGTGCTTGCCTTGCAATAATCACCTCAATTTTGTGGAGACTGTCTCCTGGTTAGGGAACATAGTTTGGAATTTTTGTCAAACTGCTGATTTGGATTCTTGAAGAATGAGAATTAAATTGCCTTGGAATGTATATAATCCACCTGAAGCTTTCCTTAGAAATAAATGACACTTCCCACAGACTGGAATCTTACATCTAAATAGCATTGGAAATTCGATAAATATTCACATATCTACTAAAAACAAATCATTTTTGGGCATTAGTGGTTCATGCCTGTAATTCTAGCTACTCGGTAATCTGAGATCTGAGGATCGCAGTACAACCCAGCCCTGGCAAGAAACCTGTGAAACACTTATCTCCAATTAACCACCAGAAAGCTGGGAGAGGTGATGTGGCCCAATGATAGAGTGCTCACGCTGAGCTGAAAAGCTGAGGCATGGCACCTCGGCCCAGAATTCAAGACAAACCACCAACAAAAAAATCATTTGACCTTTCAACTTAATGTGATATTTCCAGCTTACCCAAGGACACCAGGATGCCATATGTTTCCAGCATCACATCTCTATACAGGGTCTTCTGAGAAATATCCAATTCCTGCCACTCTTCCCAACTGAACTCCACAGCCACATCATCAAATGACACCAGCTTCTATACGGGCATATTCCATAAATTAATTATCAATGAGTCATGAAAACACCAAGGCTGGAATTTCTTTCTTCTTTATGTATGCTTTTGTCTCACAGAATGTGTTTGGAGCTTGCTCTGTTATCTATACAGTGAGAGAGAAAAAAAATCAATGTAAAAATATTTTCCCCCATAGTAACTTTGTAATTACAAATACTAAGCTTTTCTTTATTTTTTAATATAGTTATGTATATATATTTTTATTTTGAAAATACAAATACTAAGTTTTTCTAATACATCAAAACACACTTCTGATTCCAGCAATAAAGACAAGATAACCAGTTCTAAGAAGCTAATCATCTTGCATGACAACATTAAGTATAAGTAGGAGTCTGAAAGTGTGTGTTTAGCTTATTTTGGTAATATTTACAACACATCTGTGGAACAGTGAAGTAAACAAATATTTTCCTGCATTTTCATATTCTGCCTTACTGAAAGTCCTATTCAGATTTTCTATTAAATAGTGCTCTCATAAGCGATCACAACATGGTCATTACATCATATGGAATAAATAACACATTAATAGATCTATGAAATGCAGTGTCCAGCTAAATGTTAAAGAGAGTAAAAGTACTCAAAAATAGTAAATGAATGAGTTGGCTTTCATAAGATTTGACCTAGTTCTCATAATAAAACATCCTATATTAATCATTTTTGTTTTTAAATTTCTAGATATAAAAGTGTGTTCATAGATAGCCAGATGCTTCCTTCAAAGGAAAGAACTGCTAGCATGAACTTTTATGAACATCACCTACTTCCTATAATACCGAATATATATTTATTACCATAAAATGTTTCTTAACCAACTTTGAATTTTAATAGGCCTTAAGGTTAGGATGCATGTAAATGGATAGAGGCTTGAGGAACGTTCAAGAAGACCCCCCAAAAATGTGAAACATGACTACCACAAGAAGGATAGGGTAAAAAAAATATGAAGAGGGACACGATCTAAAAAATACAGAAAAAATTTAAAAATCGCAATAAAATACGGTACTAATTTCTTGTTCAGTGCTTAAAAGGAAAGATTTTTTTATTCCCAATTTGAAATCCATTACAAATGAACAATGGCCAACAATCCCTCCAATACAGTCATGCTTGAAAATATCAGGTGAATGATGAGTAACACACAAAAAGGAAAATATATCTGTAAAGTTTTGAAAGAAAATAGACTTCAATACACAATCCAGTGGGGAAAGGGCCTCTTCTAACAAAATGCATTGAAGGTATTTCTAGGGAAAGAGAATGCTTCATTAACACATTATTTTAAGTGTTACAATAAAGTATCCTGCTTCAAGTGAAAAAAAATGCCAACATATATCTACATAGACGACAAGATTATTAAAATGGTAAATATGTAAGTAAGGGAATGTGTAGAAAGTTGATGTGTAGGGAAATGAACCCCAAGATAAGTATTCAAATGTTTTTTTTGTTTTTTTTTCCTTTCATGCAATTGTTTCTATCATATTTATAAAATGATTTCTGTTGCTTTGTATGTTCCTCCCCCGCAGTATAACCCATACTTTCACTGTTTTTGATGTTGGTATTATTTGTGGAGGGGAAGGGAAAAAAACAAATCGTTTAACTAGGGATACAGGTGGACCCATTGCAACAATGAGATGTACAAGTCGTTATGTCAAAAAACAAACTTAACAACTTTGGTATGGGAAGGGATGAGAAGGGGAAACAATGAGGAGACAACAATGCTTGATAAGAAATGTACTTGTTATCTTGCCCATGTAATTATAATTCCTCTGTACGGTATTCTCACAATAAAACAATAATAATGATATGAATGAATAATAAAGAGTAAAGAAAAATGATTTAAAAAAAGCTAGAACTAATTTATAAATGTATAAATAAATACAATGGGGTTATATGTAAAAAGTTATGTATTAAAACAAATGTATTAAACAAAATATGGTATTTTCAGGAGAGAATTCAAACTCACAGTTTAAGGAAATAAATACAGGAACCTGGTAACAGAGTTAGTGGAGTGAGGTCAAGGGGAAGGGATAGATGAATGAAGAGAAGAAGCAAGGACTGCAGTCATACAACTCAATGCATATCTTACAAAATTAAGAAAACTGAGGGGAGGGGTGGAGTTAGGATAGATGGAGAGAATGATAAAATGTGTCGCATTGATCAAGGTGCATTGTATTCATGAACTGATCTATTGATTGGTAAATCCCTTATAGAAATATTAAAAGATAATAAAAATTGAATTTAAATTAAAAATTATTGAAATAAAAAAGGAATATATAGAATACATATTGTATGTAGTTCCTCTTGTGGAATGAAAACTTATAGCACTAAATTCATGATTCATAGTGCATGAAAAATCAATATGTAAACATATATGTGTATTAAAAACAAAGTACATTAACTGGGCATATGGATCACTTAATATTGAACTTGCCTGGCAAATATGAAGGCCTGAGTTCAAAGAATTAATTCTACAAAAATACTTAAAAGGGAATAGATTTAGGTTATAAATATAATTATTCAATTGAAAAGTAACTATATTATGCCAGATAGTGCTACTGTGAGAATATTGTAAAATTTTAATGTTTCTAGTAAAAGTACAGTGCAGCACATCCAGCAAGTTAACTTCCTATGTGTTCCTAACAAAGAATCTGACAGGGTAGGAAATTTGTTGACTTGCAGTTCTATAGTATAACACTTTTCCTCCTCATGGTACTTCTTCTGATGCTCTATGCTTCAGCCTGAGAATGGCCTTTGTTCTTTACATAAACAAAATCTCTGGTTATTTCTTTATAATGAAAATTTTCAGTCAAAATACCAGACTAGATTATAGCAACTTTATAATATCCTTTCCAAAAAATCTTGCAGGCCTTGCATATTTTGATTTGCACAAATTCAGTGGAACATAAAAACAAATGTTTGAAAAAGTATGGCACCTGTATTGAGCATGCAGTCTTATTTGTATCCTATGAACAATCCAGTATAACAACTATATACATCAGACTTAATTTGTAATAGGTATCAGAGGTGGTTCACAGTGTATAGGAGAATGTCTGCAGGTTATATGAGAGGTGATTTACAGTTAGATGGAAGTGTGTGCAGGTTACATAGAAGCAAAATAAGAAATAAATATCACACGAGAGAAGTAGATAATAAATAGCAAAATGGCCATCAAAATACAGCCTTATTAATACTGTAAAATATAGTAAATATATAAGGTACTGTCGAACATGAACAGAAGAAAGAAAACTTAATGACAGAAAACTTAAGACATGGACTAGAAAGAAGTACAAATAAAAAATATAGATAGAAAGATAGCATAAGCAATAACTAATAATGAAAAATACAAAGTGATAATATGTAAGGATATAAATATCAGACCAAAATATATGACCACAGATACAGACCATTGATAATAACTGACATATCATACACTTTGATAATAAAAGTTTTATGCTGAAAAGCAAAGTGTGCAAATCCATCTTTAAAAGGCCATGCAGTTATAATATCTTTAATCTATAAATTTTGTAGAAATCAATATGAGAAATAAAAATATGTGATAAATACATGAAAATTAAAAAATATATTTGTAGTATTCTATGAGTGAAATAAACACAGGGGAAATTACAATGGATCGCAAAGTAATGTATTTTACCATTGTGATTTATAGAATATTAAATGTAGCCACTTTCTTACTACACCTTTGAAATAAAAACAAATGCATTTGGGTTGGGATTATGGCTAAGTGGTAGAGTACTTGCCTACCATGCATGAAGCCCTAGATTCAATTTCTAAGCACTACATAAACAGAAAAAATAGGCTTAGACATTGTGGCTTAAGTGGTAGTGTGGTAGCCTTGACCAAATCAAGATCAGGAATGGTGACCAGGATTGGCCCCAAGTTCAAGCCGCAGTAATGGCAAAAAAAACAAAAAAGGTTTAAATATGCATAGTGTATTCACATGGATATCTTCGGGAGGGTGGGGGAAAGACAAAGAACTTGAAGGAAATGGGGTGAAAAAGTGCATCTGAGGAGGTCATTAGGCATTGATGAAAGTAAGTTATACAAGTCATGATTCACAATGGAAGGGAAAGCTTGTAAGAGAGTGCGGGTATGGAAGACACAGGAAATGTACTCATTACCTGACCTAAGGACTGGTAGTCTCCCCATAGATCACCACTATATCAACAATAAAATAAATTAATTTTGAAACAATTTCTCCATGGAGTTGTATGAGCATAAACTTAGTGAAAAATATGTAACACATTTAGAAGAGCAGCTAAAATTATTAGAAATAATATACAACACTTAATTTGAACCATGAAATACTGGAGCTTAAGTTGAATATTGATTTTATATAAGCCATTAATAATAATCTCATTTGATTGTTGTATCCAATTAACTGTTATATATAAATATTCAGGTAAACAAAAAAAGTGCTTCTGGCGCAAGAATCTCATCCTACCCTAGGTACTAAGGAGGCTACGGTCTGGAAGCCATACTGGGTAGACAGCTCAAATTAAGCAGCTAAGCAACAGGTTGGAGGCATGGCTCAAGAGATAATGCCAGCAGTGATGGAGGAAGCTGACTACTGTGAGGCCTGTGAGTACATGTTCCAATTCTAGCACAAGAAACACATAGTGGAGGCAGAGGTATGTATATCCCATGAGTTTCAAAGTTAGATACCAAACATGCAACACAACAAATCCTCATATCAGACATAAAGAGAAAAAAACTGAGTGGAGGGGGGAGAGGAGAGGAGCAAAGGGACCAAAAAAATAAGGAGGGCGAAGGGACCAGTGTGGAGTGTAGAGGAGGGGGAAAGAGAGAAAATGAGAGGAATAAAGAAGAGAGGAAGGGAGGAAGCTTCATAACATTAGATTTGACAGTTACTCCTTGAATGGGACACCAACACTACCCTATACAAAAATCAAACAAGATTAAGTGTCTACAAGTAAAACCTTGTACATCATAAGACATGATCTACAAAGAAGGAAAAGCATGGTATGAGAGAAAATATTTGTGTATATTTCTAAATTGACTAGTACCTGGAATGAATTAGAAAATATAAAAGAAAATCCTACAACTAACCCTAACACCCAAAAATCTAATTTGACAATGTGAAAAAAGATTGAAGAGATTTTCTACAAAGAATATGTATAAATAGGGGATTAAAACATATAAAGAAGTCCAATATCAATAATCATGACAAAATTCAATCAAAATTATATTGAAAAACTATACATGTTGTATGAACATAGTTTAAAAAAGTGACAGAAACTATCCAACATCTAACAAGTTTTGGGAAGGATGTGAAAATAATATGAAAACTGATACATTTCTGGAAGTAATATAAAAAAAAATCATAGGTATTTTTGAGATTCCTAAGAAGAACTAAGTCAAGTATTACACAGAAAAATGATCCAGGACACCTATTTCTGGAGATTTGTACCAAACAGAAGAGAAACCAGAAGTAGAAGAAATATTTTGAGAATTACTGTATATCCACTCACAATAACCACAAGGTAGAAGCTTGTAAATGATAGATAAATGATTTGAAAGCAAGAAAAATTTACTACCTTTTATGGCATGGATCAAACTTCAGTAAATGAGATAAATAAAGTACATAAAGGAACAGCCATTGTATGAGTCTGGGGTAGAGAGGAACAGGAGCTGCATATTTAATGATTATACAGCTTCATATATGGAAGATCAAAAATGTAGTAGATAGATAGAAGGATGGTTGTAACATTACTATAGATTATTTTTTCCATGTATGAGTGGTAACCTTCCCTGTGTAAACTGAAGCAAGTATGCTTGCTTATGGGGATTTGGGGACCAAGTGCCAGTGAGCCTTGGGGCCACTTATTTCCTCTTCATCTCTCTATCTGTATATGTCTGTGTTTTTTTTTATTTTCTTTGGCTCTGGAATCCCATAGGCCTGCCTTGAGTTACGGGTAGCAACAGTTCCTTATACAGTGCGTAAGAAAAATGTCAATTCTAAGAGCCCTGTCAGCAAAGGTAAATTGATCAGTAAGACAAAATAGTTCCCAAATACAGCATGTCAAAAAAACAGTGAGAGACACACAGAGAGAAGGGGGACTGAAAGAGAAGAAGAGACAGGGCGAAAAATAAATAAAAAGCAGGAGAAAGAGAGGAATAATGAAAGCTAATGAGTAGGAAATAGAATGAAGAGAGAAAATAGAGAAAAAAATCTTGTGAGGACACCTAGGGAAAATAGAGAGGGCTTTCTAGGAACACCGCACCCTATATCATCAACTATGATCAAGTTTTATGTAGTCAGAGACCAGGAAGAAGTCCAAGAAGTATGTATGGAGAGTAGTTTAATTACATATAGTTTACTCAATCTTCTATAACATTTGAAGCTGTGTGTGAGACCACACTATTTCAGAAACACCGGTAAAACCTCTTTAATATAATCCAACATTACTCATAAAGAGGTGATCTCTGACAAGTTGCCTGCAAATGTTCACTCTACATGACAAGTGACCTCCTTAATATCACTGAATCACATAACAAGTGCAACTACTTTTTCTCACATCAGAAAACTGAAGCAAGTCTGCCCTCAATTTAGACAGACTGTAGCATATTATAATCTACTCATTGTAAAAAATCATCTTTTTGTGAAAATACCGAACAGAGGAGTTACAATTACATGGGCAAGATAACGAGTACATTATGAACCCCAAGATAAGTATTGAAATGTTTTTTGTCTTTCATGCAATTGTTGCTAACATATTTATAAGATGATTTCTATGTTGCTTTGTATGTCCCTCCCCCACGGGATAACCCCTGCTTTCACTGTATTTGATGTTGGTATAATTTGTGCAGGGAAAGTTAAAAACAAATCATTTAACTAGGGGTATAGGTGGACCCATTGCAACAATGAGATGTACAAGTTGTTATGTTAAAAAACGAACTCTAAAAACCATCTTTAGCCGGGTGCTGGTGGCTCACGCCTGTAATCCTAGCTACTCAGGAGGCTGAGATCTGAGGATCGCGGTTCAAAGCCAGCCCGGGCAGGAGAGACCGTGAGACTCCTATCTCCAATAAACCACCAGAAAACCGGAAGTGGCGCTGTAGCTCAAGTGGTAGAGCGCTCGCCTTGAGCTGAAGAGCTGAGGGACAGCGCCCAGGCCCAGAGTTCAAGCCCCACAACCGACAAAAAAAAAAAAAAAAAACGTCTTTATCTGATTTAGAAACAGGTTCCTAAAGCAGAATCATTTTTTCAGTTTTTAAATTGTAGACACCCTAAGCTTGCAAAAATGGAATGTGGAAAATGAGAAATAAAAAGCAACTCACCACAGATCCTCTCATTCTTTCTTGCTGTTGACAATGAACAGAAGATTCTGGAAGCATGGCTTAGAAAAAAGGCAATAGATATAGTCAGGAAAGAACCTGTGTGATTATGCTCCAGATTCTCCTGTTCAAAACATTATACATGGAGTCAAAGGCACAAAAGCCTTCTTCTAGAAAAAAAAATCTTTTATATCTCAAGTAAAGTATTAAATATTTACCTGAAGATGACTCCACAGTCCATTAGTTGGTAATCAAACAGTATAAAAGCAATTCATTTATAGCTTAATATACATACAGAATTCATAAAAACTAAGGTTCCTAAAATAATTGAATAATTGAAACAAAAATCCACATCTTCAATAACACTAGTTATTAATACTTAGGGTTGTATGAATTGTTTTTCTATTCATTAAAATGGATTCTAGGACTCCATTGTGCTTTTGTACTCTATCTTCCTCATTTACATATTTAAACTCCATGGAGAGCATACAGGTTATAACTCAGTACTTCTTCACCCATAATTATGCAGGAAAATTTATACAATACATATTACTTGCATAATATTTCATTAGTGGTTTTCAAATGGCACATTTCCCTGTATCCAAATACTCAGAGCACCCTTGTGCAATGACTTGAAATTTGCCGTTTAACCTGCTTCACATAATCAGTAAAGATTATGTAAATACAGGTTTGAGAAGTCTCTAATACTCACTTTCCTAAACAATCATATGAAGAAGGCCATCCTGATGAAGATAAAGGGCCTAATAAAGATATATCATGAAATACTACTCATAGGATTTACAGTCCCAACCAACAACCAGAAGATTAAAATATTAAGTTATACAAATAATACTAACACAAAATTCCAAGCTGATGACACCCCAAAATGCAGAACAATAAAAATAAATTACATGCCTATATGCTTTTTCTTGTATTTTTTGGTTGGCTTATTAAACAGGTAATGCTACTATCCAGACAGGTGTTTTTTTTTTTTTTTAACACAACTGCATGGAATGGAAACTCTTAATATAAAATAACATGAACTTCATAGTGATATGCATGAAAAATGAAAATCTACTCTATATTGGGGAGGGTTAGGTGGGGGTGCAGGAGGAGGATGGGAAGGGATAGGAAGGGGAAACAAAGGAGGAGTCTACAATGCTTGATAAGAAATGTACTCATTATCTTGCCCATGTAATTGTAAACCCTCTGTACAGTATTTTCACAATAAAAAAAAATAAAAAGAAACTCTGTAAACTTCACTTAGGTCCTTTCTGCTAAGAAACACAATATTAATCATTTAAAAGCAACATCTGCACATTCGTATTGGGTTTTTCCACATCACAAGAATGTTTTCTTACTTTAAAAACTTACATAGAAATTTTTATACACTAATTATCCATATTCAAATACTCAAGACCAGGAGTGTTGTAGATTTCAGGGTGGGATATTTTCTTTTTGTTTTAGAATTTGGACTATCCTCCTTAAAATTGAATCATATTATTTTATTAGAAATATAATCTGTATTTAAAAGAGTGTATTGTAATTGGCCTGACTTGGCTTATGATTTTAATGTTAGCTACTCAGAAGTTTGAGATCTGAGCACCACAGACTGAAATGAGCTGGGGCAGGAAAATCTAAGTGACTCTGATCTCCAATAAACTACTAAAAATACCTGGAATTGGAGATGTGGCTTAAATGGTAGAACATTAGACTGGAACAAAAGAAGCTCAGGATCAGTGTCCAGTGCTTGAGCCCAGGAACCAGGATTAGCACACAAAAACGGGCATTGTAGTGTACTTAATTCTATTGAACAATTGTTTTGGAATACATATTTCAGCAGTCTCTCATTTTAGGTGATGTAAAATAGGCTCATTATTCTAGTGGAGAAGTTGTAACTAGTCAAGAACAAAAACTGGAGAATATTCATGCTAGTAACATTTTAAGCTAGGAAAATCCATAGGAAGTGCAAAGGATAAAAGTGATCAACATGTTTCACTAAGATATTTTAAAGGAATGTTCAAGCTTCATTGACTTCAATTCCCACGAATTTCTTTGAGCAGATTGAGACAAAATGGAGAACACTAGCTAATATTTGGTTATATCTTACATCTACAAAACATACAAACTTGAGCAACACACAGTACCTCAAGTTCCCTTCTGTAACAATCTGTGACTAACAATTTCTGAACTGCAGGTAAAAACCAACGAGGTAAGGCTACTATCAGTATATCCATAGGTGGGACATTTCAGAGAACATGTACTAGAAATGATACTGTGGAAAGGTTGAATAAATTAGTCAGGACTGATACAGATAATTTCAGTTGTGATCATTATTCCTCCACCAAAATCCACAGCCCCATGTCCTTTCTGAGAACTAGGCTCTGTCATTCCTCAGGCAAGTTCATTTCCCCTCCTAGTAGTTACTGTTAACCTTCCAACAGCACCAAATGATTGGGAGTGTTAGAGAAAAGAGTACCACCTGAGTCTTGTGCTCTAGGAAATAGAACCAATCTTTGCTTAAGGCAAGGAAGCTGAAAACATATTGCCCTTCCTTTGCCTTTCTGCCTCTGCTTGTAGAGCTTGTCAGAGTTGACAAGGTATCCTCCTTCAAACATTGCTAGGCTTCATTGCTTAACAGAAAGAAAAAAAACAGGACTATCACTAGTGTAATATCTCATGTGTACCTGTTCCTAGAAAGAAGGTCTTGTACAAACATGTGTGAACTAAAGCCAGGAGTGCTAAGAAATCTAACAATGCAGAAGAGCAGAGACACCTCTAGGAGAAACAACACAGAAACCCAAAATACAACTGCAATATAAATGGAGTCAAAATAGGCACATACCTCACAATTTTACTACAATTGTTACCATGCTCATCTTACACCTGGGCAAAGTTAATAAAGTCACATGGCTTAACAGCAGTGATTCATAGTCATGGAAATATAAATGCACAATTCCCTGTTTTTTCTGTTCGGGAGAACTACCCAACTTGCTGTCAGAGCTTTGCCAGCCAGTTTCTGGCACCTGGAGGCACAAGGGCTGTGGCAGCACAAACTTTTGAATCCTCAACAATCATCAGCCCCATACTGGAGTAACATGTGGAGGATAGACTCTTTCTTGGGTTCTGCATCCAGCTCACAGTTCCTACCTGACATTGGAGAGATACCTTCAAGTTACACCTCCCAAGCTCCACTGAAGAGAAAATTTCCAGCAGCAAGGCAACGGGAAAGGAACTGGAATTTTCAGGCTGAAAATACCCACAGGGAATGGGGAGGCACATGCACAGAAAGATCTTTGCTACTTTAAAAAAAAAAAAAAAAAGAAAGAAACCAAGCACTTTCAGAGCATCTGTGCTGCAAGGGAGACTATATTTCCCACAATGCACTGTGCCACCCTGAAGGAAGTAGGGTTCCACTAGTGCTAGACCCTAGGTCCCAAGACTGTTTGGTTGTCTATGGACTTTTCTCTCCCACCTGTGGGAGCATAGGAAAGGTTTTGTTTTTTTTTTCATGAAAAAGCACTGTGTTCCTCCTGAATCATTGTTAGACCAACTGTAAAATGGAAATTGTATTGGAATCATGAGATTAGATGGCTTTTTAATTCTTAGTTCTATTATTATAATTGGGGTTATGAGACTATTTTGGTTTTGTTTTTGTTTAACAGATAAGTTCGGTTGAATGTAAATTATGTCCTTCTTTATCTTCTTTAATAGCTCCCTGCTCACTATAAAAAAAGGTATTCACAGACACTAAACTGATTCTTGGGTCATTTTCCATGCTCTCTTGTATATACAGCAATAAAGTAGCAAACTTCTAGGTAGATATGCAGCATAATCCTTATACCGATTTAGATGTTTCAAAACCCTAACAATTTCCCAGAAACACCCAAATTCCATCTATGAAATTTTAAGGAGTTTTTGGCTGTTTCCAAATTTTTCCTTTCCTTTAAGGTTTTTTTTTCCTCTTTTCTTTTCTTTTTGTTGTTGGTCCTGTGGCTTGAATTCGGGGACACTATCTTTTCTTTAATAATTTCTCCAGCTAACTAGTGAAAAGCAACCTGTGGGTGAGAAGAGCGGCCTTTGAACGTGGTACATCACCACCTTGCTGTTCAGAATTTGTGGTTTGGGCAAATAAGGAGAAATGAAGGTAAGGTGCAAGAGTGAAGCTTGATGGCTTGCCCCAAACCAGTCTGTTTTTGTTTTTCTGTTCTGCATACCCTACTTTGGTTTGGATTCCTACTTCTTTTCTGATCCTAGAAGTTCCTCTAGGGAAGTCTAAGCTACCTCATATTTGTCTTCCCTGACATTATCCATTAGTCTGTGGAATAAATCTTTGTTATCTTAGGTTCTTAGTGTGGGAGCAGTCAGGCCCCACTTCTAGAAGCCAGGCTTTTGCCCTGACCACTCATAATTGCCACACAGTCAGGAATAGATAGGAATCATTTAGGACAAGAGAGTTCCTTTGCTGATAATGCAGCTTCAACACAGAATTACTAAATCCTCATGAAAATCTCCCTTGGAAATCTTCTCAAAATAAATGTGTAAGCCTAATCTATACAGGCACAGTGGGACACCTATAGTCCAGCAACTTGTAAGGCTGAGCAGGGAGGATCATTCAAGCTCAGGAGATGAAGGTCATTCTGGGTAACATAGGAAGATTGAGTCTCAAGGCAACACAAGTGCAGCATTTCCTTACCAGAGGCTCTGGGTTTGATCCCCAGTACTAGAAAAACAATATTAACCTAATGCATAACATTTTAAACTAATAATACATCTCTTTTAATGCTGAGTGTAAAATTTCCAATTTTTCTTTCTAATCACCAAACATGAATCTGCAGTTTTATAAAACTGCTAGATGACTGTAGAGAAAGAACATGCTTAGTTTCTTAGCTCTGTGAAGAACTATGGGAGTAGAAAACAATTGCAGGACATTTCTTACATCGTTCCAATGACATCAAAGACATGTTGCCAGTGCTCATTGATTTTGCTAAGATTGGCATGCATCTTGACAGTTGTCATATTGCTGCTGGCTGTAGCAACTGCTACCCCATTTGCTTCAAGTGGGACTTGATTGCACTGAGGAAGATTCTTTCCTTCATGGAGTCCTACAAGAGGAATTGAAAACAGGAAGCTCTACTATTACCCCAATTCCCTGTTCTTTTTTTTTTCAATTCTAAACCCCCAAATGCATTTCTTCTTAACCAACAAATATATGCATGCCTCTTAATGATTTTTGTAATTGAAAAATTCTCATCTTATTATGACTTAACACAAATTTACAGGCTAAAAGGTCAAGAAAGACCCTCTAAGCATATTCATGAGGTGTGTTAGTTGTTACTTTCTTAATGCAACAGCCTAATTTCTCTCCATTCTATCTTACTGGAGAACCTACAAATGGGTGGAACTCAGTTTGATTAACTATAAGAACATTGGTCTTGTTATTTATATTACATCTGGGGCCTAGTGACCACCTAAAATCATCATGTTCATTGTGGTTGATCTCTGCCCTTTGTTAGTAACTAGAATCCTTAATAGGTCTGAGACATCAAAATGCTTCAGGAGACACAAGCCCCTCCTCCTACCAGACTTGCCAACCCAGAGAAAGCAACTGCTCTCAATACATGTCCACCTAAAAAGAGTTCAAACTTCTCACCTCTTTATATTCTTTTCCTTTCCTTCAGAAAGATGAAAAGTAGTTCTAAAAACTCAACGATTACAGAAAACACCTATGTAACATTAGATTCTCAACAGTGAATAGAGGGTTCTAACTACATCCACCTGAGAATGCCTGCTGGCTCACTTTCTGAAATGTCACAACCTCTTCTTCAATGGGAGGTCTGTTGTCTGTAGAACTGGTTTCCATCTGGCACCAGGTATCCACACAGCTCCTTGTTTTCATCATTTAACTGAATCCATGAATTGAGTCTGTCTTCAGTCTCTTCTTTCCTGATAGTCACCTGCCCATAAAAATGCATTTGGCTGCTGAAGATAGCCAACAAAACAGGTATACCATTCCCTGCTAAGAAAGGACTGTGAATTTCATTCATTTTAGTCAGCATCATTAAAGATTTAAATGTATGTTTTTCCTCTTACAAACCTCAGGTTCAGTATCAACAGACATTCTCAAGGCTTGCTGAAGTAACACCTATAGCAGCCCAACAAAACTGACTTTTACTCATTGCAGATCTATTACAACTAGGTGATAACGAACATCAGAACCAAGAAAGGCTGGATATATTCAGGACCACATAAGTTTCTTCTGTTTTAGGTCCTTTAAATATTCATTTACGAATGTTAACAACCTGCTAATTTAATTTTCACTCAAACCTTTCCCCTTTTTAAAACTAATCCAAAACTTACCATGCTAATACCAATGTCCCCTTTTGATTTAATTTCTAATCCCATCATGCTGTATATCAACCATTTATAATACAATGCTCCAGGAATAATAAAGCCATATGCATGATAGAGTATTGAAATAAAGAAAAACAAAACCTAAACCAATGTCCACCACTCATTTGATCCTACACTTCACATGGTATTGCGTAGCTTTTGCATGGAAATCATAGAAATGTTAACCCAATCCAGTCTGTCCTACACAGGGTGATGCAAAATATCTAATGCTTCATTGTTCGCAAGCCACTCTAGCAAGCAGGCTTCAGCACAGAATCATCCTCCTTACAAGGATAAGTAGGTTACTCTAAAAAACTTGACAGTAAATAATGCAATTAAGCCTAGATGAAGGTACAAAGAATTCTGAGGTCTTAAAAGTCTTGAAATACATTCAGTTAAAATGGGGCCACAGAAGGTCCTATTAACACTTCATAGAGTGAAGCAAAAGAGATTTTCTTGTTATGTACAAAACCTCCCCAAGTTTTTCACAGAGATGCAAAAGTCCCAAAATGTAGCACCAGATACACAGACAAACCTGTTTAAAGGCTTGATTGAAAGTCTATCCATAGAAAATCAAGCTTTTTGTTTCCATTCTTCTAACACACATTTTAGCTTTTACATGTATGGCCTTTCAGAACCCAGATTCCTAATTAATCTCACAATGGCTTTACAGTCTCCTTTACCTAAGCTTTTAGAGAACTTTCCAAGTATTCCAAGCACTTTCCTGTGTATAAAACTTGAATAAAGAACTTCAGAGGACATTTCAAAATGAGATGATGAAGTACATTGTCATCTGAATTGTATGTATTTTCATTTTGTTTGTTTTGTTTTGTTTTAGCTTTAAGTTGGTTGTAGAATTTGGACTCAGTACCTGGGAGATGTCCATGAACTTTTTTTCCTTTTCTTATTGTGGCATGAACATTTTTTTCTCAAGGCTAGAGCTCTACCATTTTCAGCCACAGGGCAACTTCCACTGAATGGTGTGTTCTATAAAATCTTTAAGACTACTTGAAGCCTTCAATTGGTCTTCATCTCATCACTGACATAAACTCTCTACCACTCTAACCAGGATTCTATCCTGGGTAGCAGTTAGCAGCTGAATATTCCTACCATTTGAGTTCAAGGAGCTGATTTGATCATTCCTAAAAGTTTAAAATCTCCAGCTCTTCTAAGTAAAAATTTCATTGTATGTGAACATATTTACCAATGTAAGAGCCCCCATGCTTAGAGGAGCCCATTAAGACTCCTACTGTTAGACTCACATTACTTGCTGGCCAAGCAAGAGACCAGCAGAGGCTTCCTATAGCAGAAACATAACACTTGTCACCATCTCTCCAGCGAAAGTTGAGCTCCACTACAACCCAACCCTTTAATTATTCTCCCTGCTTAAAATCGTTTTCAAGAAGTTCCTTAACAGTGTGCAAACTTGCAGCAGCCAGTGCTGTGGAAAACAGGGGTTGTTTCTGTGAAGCATGTTGCTGCTTTCTAAACTTCACATGGAACAATGGAGGAGCAGTAATCCCACTGAACAAGGCCTCAAGTTTAACAAAATTAAAGCTCCTTTCTAACATTGGCATTTGGTACATTGCAGCCTCCTATGGGCAGATGACTGACTTCCTCACAGGAGAGGCCCTCCCATGATCTGTTCAAATGTACCACCATTTCTTCAAAATGTGCTGTTCAAGATGTTTTTCAGTTTCAATTTCTTTCGAATTCAGAGCCCAGTGAGCCAAGGATTGCTCTAGTTCCTGGAACACAAGCCAGATGGTTTAGAAAGATTCTTCAAGTCAAACTACTACTGTTCCCAAACCTGTAAGCTCATCCTTTGATTAGACACAAGGGGAGGGGCTCAGCCAAGGAGAGGGACCTTAGGAAAGAGAAACAGCCCTGGCCTCCTGAAGACCTACCTGGTTGGCCAGCTTCAAACCACCTCACCCTCAAAGGAACATTCTTTTATATTCCCTTTTCATTGCCTCAGTTACCTCTCTAATATTTATACAAGTCACAGAGGACAGTGAAGTAAACACTTAGTTTAAATTTAATAATCTTACATATATTTCTAAGATGATATAAAAGGTGACACCTCATTTTAACAAACTGAGGAATGCATTGTTTACTAAAGTAGTCATCACATGACAATCTCCCTTCTATCAGAGTTATTTTTTGTCTCACTTTCTAAATGATAGTGTAAGGAATGAAACAGAGTGTGATAATTAGTACAGATTAATTAGCAGAAAATTTCTTCTGGCGGTGGAAATATCTTTTATTTGTCTGTTTAACTAGGTGGTGGCTATCAAACCCAGACTCTCAGGTAACCTTGGTTAATTATTACTTGCCATATCTGGGGGTTATTTTGTCTTCCAAGCAGTTAAAAATTTTAGGCTGATTCTGGTGCTTGAATTTAGGGCCTGAACATTATCCCTAACCTTTTTGCTTAAGACTAGTACTCTCTCACTTGAGCCACAGCTCTACTTCCACATTTTTGTTGTTTTGGGGAGATAAGCCTCAAATTTTTCCTCCCTAGGGCCCACTTTGAAGCAAGATTCTTACATTTCAGCCTCCATTGTAGCTGGGATTACAGCCATGAGCCACCAGCATCTACATTATGTTTTTTAAAAGAATCTTCCAACAATAATAGGAGACAACTACTACTATCACTATATGGTCAGACCTATAATCCTAGCTAATTAAGAGATTGAGATGTATGGCTCATGGTTTAAAGCAAGACTGGTCAGATGAATCAGAGTTTTGTTTTCTGTTAATCTACTGGTGCTGGGGCAGGAAGTCAGGACCTGAGCACTGTCCCTGGGCTTCTTTTCCTAAAGGAAAGTGCTTTACCATTTGAGTCACACAGTACCATGGCCAGTTTTTCTGATGCCCAGGGTAGCTTCTAACTATGATTTTCAGATCTCAGCCTCCACAAGCTGAAAAGAATCTCTGATAATTACCATCAATTAGCCAGTAAAAAAGCCAGACAAAAAGTGTAGCTTAAGTGGTAGAGTGCCAGCCTTGGGTGGAAAAAGCTAAGAGATACTGTGTGATCCCCAGGATGAAAAAAAGATAAAAATACTAAATTACATCAGAAGATGGATAAAATTTAGTAACCAACATAGTTTCAAGAGTAACTTCAGTGTCTGTATTGTGTATTAAGTAGCAGAATGTGTTCTTTCTTCTATACACCAGGACCTGAGTACAGTCCCCAGGGTTGTTCAAAGCAAACCTAACAAAAAAGCACCCAAGAACTATATCTAACAAAACATATATAATACTACATAAAGAACATTAAACATTCCAAATAATTGAAATATAGCTAAATGAGAACAATGACACAATCATAAACAGGAATACTGAGTATCAAGTAGATATTATTTTCTGTCAAAGAAATTGATACCTTGAATGCAATTTTCTGAAGTCTTATCAGAACTTTTCATAGTTCCAAGGCTGGATAGGTTAGGGAATGGCAGCCAGGGACACAGATAGAAACAAGAAAATTAGACACATAAAAGAACTATCTTGTTTGCTTCTAAATACAGTCTGAGAAACAACAGGATGCATTCTTCATCATAAGGATAAGCAACTGTTTATGGAAAAATCCATTTTCCTGGAAGAAATGCACTAAAGAGTAAGTCACAAAATAAACAAGAACTCAAAAAGTATAACACCAAGAATGATTAAGAGCAAAGATAAACACCTCTCTGCATGAGTTTATGACTCACCTTGCCTTTATCATAAAAATATTCCTTCTGTCAAAGAGTTCTGTGTCAATCCCTTTGAGAGCACCCACATTGCATTTCAGTGTACATACCTCTGTCTATCTGCATGTCTGCTTGTCTGTTTATCTGTTGGTTTGCTTACTCTGTAAAGCTCTGTCAAGATTTCTTACTATGGTGACTTTTCTGGAAATTCTTATTCTGTGACCAAGTCAAGGACCCTGGGTCAAGACTGGCTACTCCTAGAGGGAAACTTCACAAACCCTCACCTGGAGCCAGTGAGAGTTGCTTCTCAAAGTTAAGAGCTGTGTGCGAGTGTAGCTCAGTCATAGAATACTGGCCTCACATGCAGGAAAGCCTAGGTTTCATCTCCAGCAAAGAAGGTTGGGAGGGATTTTCAAAGATCAAAGACTCAAAGAATGTGGAAGAACAAATCTGGGGACACAACACACTTGAAATGAAGATTTGTAATAATAAAGCATTGTAATCAAGACAGTCTGATATTAAATCTGAAGAAACACAATAAGAAAATTGGGTTAAGATATGGAAAACAAGCCTGTGTGAGAACCGGAGATCTGGCACTAGACTACCAAATAAAAAGCCAGTAGGAGAATTATCTCTCTATATGAGAAAGGCAAACCTTGTCTTAAAGTCTTTGCAAACAACTCCTAGAACCAAGTAAAGTGGCGAAATTAGAATACAACACTTGTAATCTTTGAAAAGGAAATGAAATTGTGTTTTAAGTATGGAGATGTATTTCCCGAAGGAAATGCAAATAGGAAATATATATATGAAAATGTCATTACATTTGTCTATATTACAACATTTTCTTTACTTCAGTCAAGGCAAAGTAGAGAACGTGCTCTCTTAAGGCTGAAGATATTTACAAAGTATGTATTCAATACAGTAGTATTTCAGTCAAGATGATGACAAATAGATCAACACATGATTGAACGAATAGTGAAAGTAAAAAATATATACAATACCAAATGAATAGAAAAAGGGATGTATATGGATGTGGCTATGGATACAAACAGTATCCATATGCCAAATGCATATAGAAGACCAAAAGTTATCAACAGCACTGACTCAAAATCATGATGAAAAGTTGCATATATAATATGTAGCATATTGCACATTTAATATGCAGTATCATCATTGTGATGCTTTTTATTACACTGGGAAATTTTGAAGTAAGAAAAAAGGGATAAGAAGCCTTAAGGACCGTCTTTTGTGAAATAACTTCAAGTATATCACTACTTACTACTTCCTAATTTTTTTCCTTTGTTGAGGAAAGCAGCCCAGGCTGGCCTCAAGCTCACAATTTCCTATGTCAGCCTATTAAGTGTTAGGTTATGGGCATGAAATACCACCAATTTATCTACTTATGTTTTATTTGAACCCTAAATTCACTTAAGGGAGAAAAACAAAAACCCATCCCAACAGTCCTCAGTGTCTTGAATCCCAAGGCCCTGCACATGCTAGGTAAGCATGCTATCACTTGAGCTACATCTCAGCCCTCTCCATTATGTCATCATCTTCTTCTTCCTCATCATCTTTGTCATCGTCATCATCTTCTTGTTGTTCTTGTCCATCCTCCTCCTCCCCCTCCTCCCTCCCCCTCCTCCTTCTTACTATTATTATTGTATTTTTATTGCTAGTCTTGAGGCTTGAATTCAGGGCTTGGGTTTGTCACTATGGATTTTTCTTCCTCAAAAGTAGCACTCTATCATTTGATTCACAATGCTACTGTAACATTTTATTGGGCAGTTTATTATGGTAAAAGACTGAAGCTGGACACTGGTGGCTCATGCCTCCTGTATCCTAGCTACTCAGGAAGCTGAGCTCTGAGGATAACAGTTCAAAGCTAGCCCAGGCAGGAAAGTCCATGAGACTCTTATCTCCAATAAGCCACTAGAAAACCAGAAGTGGTGCTGTGGCTCCAGTGGTAGAATGCTTGCCTTGAGTTGAAGAGTGTGGGGACAGTGCCCATGACCAGAGTTCAAGCCCCATGACCAACGAAAAAAGTCTCAAGGAATTTACTACCCAAGATACTTTTGAAGCATGATCCTCTTAGCCTCTTTAGTAGCTAGGATGATAGATAGAAGCCACAGGCTCTCAATCCCTTTACATTGTTTATTAACATCAACTAATTGTACCAGAGTTGCATTTGACATGTCCATATAGGCATACAGGACCTGGGCCAGACTCCTTTCCCTCCAGCACTCATCCCTCCCACTTCCCAAAGCAATCTCCATCAGCTTCATGGTTCCATTTTCAGATATGTTCAGAAAGTATTCTGACCATATTCATCCCTTCACTCTGCCCTGGTGTTCTGATACAGGGCTGTAAAAGCCCTTCACATACACCCTTCCCTTTCCTCTACTCACCAGTGCTCTCCACATGCTACTTTCTGCTTCAGGTACTATGTGGCTTGCAAGGTTTCTCAAGCTTTATTTATTTGTGGTAATCACAATAATCTTAAGCTCCAGCAGGGTAAGTACTGATAAATGGAATCAGGGTACCTTCCTGTTGCAGGTGAAGCACAGGTTGGGTATGGCAGCCTTATCCCCAGCTCCAGGATCATAACCAAGAGCATCAGAGGTCATAGCCAGGAAGAGAGTTGGGGCAGACTCCATACTGGGCCTTCACACCTGAACAGGTTTTATGGGGAACGTTTAATTTCCTACCACCTATCCCTTGAAATGTAGCTGTTATTGTCACTTTTCCATTAGTTGTAGGCACTCAGTTAATTGTTGTTTAAATTTGAACACACTGCATTATTAGAATCATAAGGAGTAAGGACAAATAATGTGTATTGTTTCTTGTTTATTCTCTCCCTGATTTTATTTTTCAAAGCCAATAATGTTGGATCAATTATGTTTTCCCATTCTCTGATAAAATTTTTTGGGGGGGATCCAGTCGTGGGGCCTGAACTATGGGCCTGGGCACTGTCCCTCAGATCTTCAGCTCAAGGCAAGCACTCTACCACTTGAGCCACAGCACCACTTCCGGCTTTTTTCTTTTTTCTTTTTTGCTTATGTGGTGCTGAAGAATCAAACCCAGGGCCTCGTGCATGCAAGGCAAGCGCTCTACCACTGAGCTACCTTCCCAGCCCTCTGATAAAATTCTTGATAACATCTCTTCTACTTTTGTGTGTGTGTGTGTGTGTGTGTGTGTGTGTGTGTGTGTGTGTGTGTGTGTGTAGGGGGTGGGGTAAGTGCCCAATCATCATGGGCTTCAATTCAGGTTCTGGCTTCTGTTTGTGAGCCCATTACTGCTCAAGGCCATGGCTCTAACACTTGAGACACATAAAGCAGACAGAGGAATGCTAACCACAGAGAAGGAAAGAAGGGCCCTATGGTTGGGGAAGTTGAGGATGCACAAAGGAGAGGACAGCTTAAAGGAAAGTGAATCGGGTGCCTGAGTTAGGTGACAGGCCTCAAGAGTGTAGAGTGGGAAAGCTGATTTCATTTGGAGAAGAAAGAAGCCATAGGCAGTGATAAGGGAGGTGTGTGTTTTCGTGGAGTAAGTGAGAAGTCATGAGGGGAGTATGGAGCACATAGGGGATGCATCTTCACCAAACGAGGAGGAGGAGGTGAACTGAGAGCCCGAGGCAGGGACAGAATGGGAGGGCAGGATGGAGCGTAGATGCATTGAAGGGACACATGAGGCAGGAAGGCTAGAGCTCAGGAGAGAAGCCAACAGATTGCCAGAGAGAGGGAGGGCTACAACAGATCAGCCAAGAATGAAGGAGTGAAGAAAGATATATTTGATCGCTGAGGAAACCTCCAAGCACTGGTTGGGAGACAGGAGAGGTGGCCTGGAAGTGGAGGGTGCATGCAGCAGCAGGGGCCTACCAAAGCTGCAAGCAGGAAGGAAAGCCCAAGTATTCTCTGATGCAGGCCTCCCTCCAAGGTGCAGTATTTGGAGCTTGTCTGCCCTGCATCCTGGGCTTCAGGGAATGCTTGGGCTGGGGGACTGGCCCTAAACTGACCTTCTGGTCCGGTCCTGCTGCTGTCTTCCACTTCCCTCCAAGAGCTGATTGCTAGCCAGGTGCCTTGCAGATCATTGGCAGGGGAGAAGAGACCAAAAGAGAGTGCAGCTGGAGATACCGCAGTCCAGTCACCTTAAAGTACAAGGTTCTAGGCCTCTAAGACACACACTGTCCACACCAGGAACTCAGGTTCCACACACAGCAACCAGGCCCTATGCCACAGGAACTTGTGTGCACCTTCCTCACCAGGGAGTCTTGGTTCCTTGTGTCTGTTTGTGTGTGTGTGTGAGTGTGTGTGGGGGGGGTGGGGTGGGGGGGGGTGAGAGAGAGAGAGAGAGAGAGAGAGAGAGAGAGACTTTGTGTGCCTCAATGGAAATCTGTATTTAAGTGTGGATCTAAGCATGTGGATTGAATGGGAATGATATTCTATGTGCTGAATATGTATGATGTGTGAGTGTCTTTTCCTGTGAGGGATCCTGTGTGCATGTGTGGCTGTATGTATATGTGAGGGTGTGAGGTTTGACAGCTTGTGTACTGAGTATAAGCGAGCATCTGTGCATTCCTGCCTGGAGTGCTTGGGGTTCCAGTCAGATCGTGTGTGCAATTCATGAGCAATTGCCACTGAAAGCCAGCACTTGCAATGTGAGCCCCAGGCTGAAAAGCAGCCTTTGATGATGTTGATGTCACTGACAACGTTGATGAGCATCATGATTGTGACTGTTGGAAGCTACTCTACTTCAGCGGAAGCAGATTTCAGGGATCATCCTAGCTGGGCACCCAGCCCAGAGCGTGCTACCCAAGTGTTTAGGATGAGGCTGTGAGGTGCTGGCACCCAGAGTCTCAGCTAGAGTTTGGGTAGATCCCTCCACAGAACATTGGCAGCAAGAAGGAGCAGGGATGATGGTGGTGGGTTTGCCTCCCCTCATCCTTAGAGGATAAGGCAAGTGAGGAGAGAAGGAGGTGTGGGCTTTGCTGTGCTGCTGTGCTTCTCGGATGCTCTGACCTGCTGGGTTCTATGCGGTGGCTGGCCATCAAGACAGCTGTTGTGGACAGTGAGAGTGGAAGCCTGGATGGAAAGGAGAGGTGGCACTTAGGGACCAGAAGCTTTCTGCAACGCCAAGGGGAGGGAGTGAGAAAAGCTCAATGCAGGCCCAGACTCAGGCCCAGACAGAGGAAGGATGTGCAGAGGCTGTTTGCAGGCCACATAGGCCTGCCCCAAATGGGCAGGTTGGGTGCCCCAGGACCACACCAGGCGCTCCAGAAGGTGCCGTCCTGCCCGGGCAAAGGTGACCTGAGGCCGGCTTTGGGCTGCATCACAGTCTGTGGTCATGGGTTGGAAGGCTGGCTCACCTGCACCCACAGGTCCCAATGACGCACCTCGCATCAATGAAGCACCAAGGAAACCAGCGCTGCGAGGGGGTGTGGCTCTGCAGGAGAAGCCCATGTGCAGTATGGCCAGACTCCCAGGCACCCAGCTGCAAGGGAAGGGACTCTCCAAGATTCTGCTCATTGAGTGAGGAAAGGCTGTTGCAAGATGGACAGATGCCACAAGCAGAACCAGAGGGCCGAAGACTGGCAAGAGAGGCATCAGCCCTAAAACAGACAGGGGAATGCTGACCACAGGGAAGGAAAGAAGAGCCCTATGGTCGGGGGAGTTGAGGATGCACAAAGAAGAGGACAGCTTAGAGGAAAGTGAATTGGGGTGCCTGAGTGAGGTGACAGGTCTAGAGTGTAGAGTGGGAAAGGCGATTTCGATTTGGAGAAGAAAGAAGCCATGGGCGATGATAAGGGAGGTGTATGTTTGCGGAGAGTAAGTGAGTAGTAATGAGGGGAGTGAGGAGCAGATGGGGAAACCCATTCACCGAAGGAGGAGTAGGTGAACTGAGAACCCCAGGCAGGACAGAATGGGAGGGCAGGAGGGAGTGTGGATGCATTGAAGAGACACACAAGGCAGGAAGGCTAGAGCTCAGGAGACAAGCCGACAGATTGCCAGAGAGAGGGAGGGCCACAACACATCAGCCAGGAATGAAGAAGTGAAGAAAGATGTATTTGAGTGGGGGGGAGAGGGGACCTCCAAGCATTGTTTGGGAAACAGGAGAGGTGGCCCAGAAGTGGAGGTTGCATGCAGCAGCAAGGGCCTACCAGGGCTATGAGAAGGAAGGAGAAAATCCAAGTGTTCTCCAATGCAGGCCTCCCTCCAAGGTGCAGTATTTGGAGCTTGCCTGTCCTGCACTCTCTGCTTCAGGAAATGCCTGAGCTGGGGGACTGGCCCTAAATTGATCTCCTGGCCAAGTCCTGCTGCTGTCTTCCACTTCCCTCCAAGAGCTGATTGCTAGGCAGGTGCCTTTCAGGCCATTGACAGGGAGAAGAGACCAAAAGAAAGTGCAGCTGGAGATACCACAGCCCAGTCAACCTGACAGTACAAGCTTCTCAGCTGCTAAGACACGCCCTATCCACCCAGATCTCAGGCCCTGTGCCACAGGAACTTCTGTGTACCTTCCTCAGCGGGGAGTCTTGGTTCCGTGTGTGTGTGTGTGTGTGTGTGTGTGTGTGTGTGTGTGTGTGTGTGTGTGTGTGTGAGAGAGAGAGAGAGAGAGAGAGAGAGAGAGAGAGTGTGCCTGAATGGATATCTTTATGTAAGTGTGGGTCTAAGCATGTGGTTTGAGTGGGAGTGACATTCTCTGCTCTGAGTGTGTGTGTGTGTGTTTTCCTGTGAGGGATCCTGTGTGCATGTATGGCTGAATGTATATGTGAGGGTGTGTGGTTTGACAATGTGTGTGCTAAGTGTAAATGAGTGTGTGTCCTTTCTTGCCTGGAATGTGTAGAGTTCCATTTAGATTGTGCATGAAGTCCATGAGCAATTGCCACTGAAAGCCAGCACTTGCAACTTGAGCCCCAGGCTTACAAGCAGCCTTAGATGATGGTGATGATGCTGACAACGCTGATGAGCATCATGATTGTGACTGTTGGGAACTGGTGTGCTTGAGCTGAGGCAGATAGTTCTTAGATCTTCCTAGTTGGGCTGCAAGCTCAGAGCCTCTTGCCTGAGTGTTTATGATGAGGGTTTCATATGCCAGTGCCAAGGTCCCCATCTTAAGTTTGGGATAGATCCGTCCACAAAGCCATGACAGAAAGGAGCGGTTGTGGAGGGACTGCCTCTCCTTTTCCTTAGAGGACAAGGTAAGTGAGGAGGAGAAGGTATGTGGGTGCTGCTGTGCTGAGATCCTTCTATGGTGGTTTACCTGCTGGGTCCTTTGAGTGGGCTGGTAATCAAGAAAGTCATTGTTTACAGTGATAGTGGAAGCCTGGGTGGCAGGGAAGGGTCACAGTTGTTAACCAGAAGCTTCCTGCAATGCAAAGGAAATGGGGTAGGAGAGGCTGGGGGAAGGACCCCGTTCAGACAGAGGATGGATGTGCAGGGCTGTTTTCTGGTCTGCCCAGTACAGGCAGGATGCCCCCTAACCTGAGAAATTGATGATTCAACATTTCAAATCTTTCCTGCAAGTTCCTAGTATGGAGAGTGAATATTCATGAGGGATGTGCAGGGCCCATGGTATTTGCTGTCTCTACATGTTCCTAGTACTTGAGCACTCTAATCTGCCATTAGTATCTTCTGTCCCATTAGCTGTGACTTCCTTCAGATGGAAGCCATCCTGTTCATTTAAAAGAAAGAATTGCTACTTACCACATTGATTTCTCCTAGTGTAGGTATATGATGAATTTCTTCTAGGTGCCTCATGGTGCTTTGTAGGTAGATGGCTTTAAAGTGATCATTGAATATGTGTTCAGTGAGCATAGGGTTTCTGTTACCTTGCTTTCTAAAGACAATAAAAATGGCTTTTCGGGTGCTCTCACCTTTTGTATCCTCATGAATTTCCCTTCCCATGTTGGCTTTTATTTTCAACAGATGAATTTCCCTAAGTTGTACCCCAGGCTCATTGAGGACTAGCTTCCCCTTTCGTGCAGCAAAGCCAAGTCAGCAGGGAGACTCCTGTCACCCATCCCAGCCTACTTAAAACTTCATGCATTTTTTTTAATTTGCCTTCTCTGGTTCTGCCAAGCTATCATTGAGCTTACAAAAAATTCAAACTTCTGGCATCTCATGAATAAAGTAACTCTTGGGCCAGAATCCACTCATATGGGGGAATGTTGAGGAAGTAATTCAAAAATAGGTCCAGGCTGGGCACCAGTGGGCTCACACTTGTAATCCTAGCTACTCAAGAGGCTGAGATCTCAGGATCATGGTTCAAAGCCAGCCCTGGTAGGAAAGTCCTGAGAAAATTGGATCAAGTGGCAGAACATTAGTCTTGAGCTGAGGGTGAGAGACAATGTCCAGGCCCAGAATTCAAGCCCCACAAATGACAAAAAAGACCTTCAGCTTCTTGTTTGAGGGGCATCATTCCATTTCAGTGGCTATTGGTCAAAAGCCATTTGGGCGGTGCCACTTGCACGCCTGTTGAGTCTCTGCAGTAGGTAGCATAAAAGGAAGATATCAAAGGTATCAGACAAAAATTCCAGCAAATCAGATGGTTTGCTGTTCAATGTGTAGACTTGCTACCTCCCTGACTGTTGCTGCTTTCTGAAAAATGGGACTACTTACAACAGACCATAGATAGTTGTTTTCAGTTGATTTCCTATAGAATCCAAGGAGACAGAGGAATAAGGGAACTAGTCTGTGATTGTAAGCTAATTTGATATTTGGAAATGATCTTTCTTTGCAAACAAGCCATTGGTAAAATGAAACCAGAAGAGGAGAGCAGAGAGGAAAAGAGTACACCATGCCTGTAACATCCTGAGCACCATCCTGGTACATAGCGAATGCTCAGGGAATGTCCATTGTCCTTGTTCTCACCTTTGTTACAGCTATGCTAGAAATCTCTTGTGCACAGCTAATAACTATTAACATTTTAAGTGTTCCATAAATGCTAGAACTCCAAGAACCTTTCTGCTACTTTCCCCTTTACTACTATTTTTTATTACATTGTATGTCACAGTACAAGGGATTTCAATGACCAAGTCACTTTGTGAGGACAATGCATCAGGATCAGTGTCACCCCTTTCATCATTCACTCCCATCTGGCCCAACCCCATGCATTCCTTCGATTTCCTTAACTCCACTTTCACAAATGTACATTGGCTATTGCATTTCCCCACCTTTCCTCTCTGCATTGGTCTGTCACATTACCCTTACCTTTTCTTGGTCTTTTCATTCTCGTAGTGGCAATCAATCCCAGGATATTGTACTTGCTAGGCAACTGCTTTGCACTGAACTACATCCCAACCCTTCCTTACCCTTACCTTACTTTAACCTTCCACCTAACAACACATGGCTCAGTATCATGGTTTCCTCTTGTTCAACCGTAAGATAGTTGTTCAGAGGAGTTACATCACTGGGGTCCTCACCAGCATATACCATCCTTCAGTGAATCCATTTGTAGACACTTAGATATCGCTCTGTAAATGTTATTTGGACACTGTAAATTAGGGGTAGCTTCCACATATGAGAGAAAACATGAGACTATTGTGTGTTGAGGCCTGACTTTATTTAACATAATTTCCCAGATTCATCCATTTCTGTGAAAATGATATAATGCTATCTTTCCTGATGGGTGAGTAAAATTCTATCATATATGCACACTACATTTTCTGGATCCATTTTTCCATTGCAGGGCATCTAGCGTGTTTATATAACTTGGCTGTGGTGAAGAATGCAGCAATGAAGGATGGCTGTGCAAGTGTCTTTACTGTATCATGACTTGGAATCTTTTGAATAAATGTTTAACGAATGAAGGTTTTGTGCTGAGATATCATAGTACCATACTCACATTATCAAAGTGTGTAAAGCAGTGAGGCTGAGGTTTAAGCTCCCATAGTCAGCCTCAGAATCTTTCTACTTCTTTATTTTCTGTTGGACATGGGGCTTGAACTCTGGATTTGGGTGCTGTCCCTCAGCTCTTCAGCTCAAGTCTAGCCCTCTACCAATTGAGACATAGCATCACTTCCAGTTTTCTGGTGGTTTATTTAAGATAAGAGTCTCACAGACTTTCCTGCCCAGGCTGGCTTTGAACTGTGACCCTCAGATCTCAGTCTCCTCAGTAGCTAGGATTACAGGCATGAGCCACCCGCACCCAGTTCTTTCTACTTCCTAAATTTGAAATAGTACTACATGGTGCCATGTAACACTGCCAAAAAGAAAATTAAGTTGTTGAGCTGAAACAATTCTATAATTTTATATTATTAACTTTCCTTTTCATTTGTAAAGCTGAGCAGACTCATTTTATTATTTGAATAAAGGAGGAAAGTGAGGGTTAGAGATCTGAAACGATAGAGCTGGGAATTGGAATTCTGGAAAACTTCCATCTCATTTTGTTCAGACTTGTCATTTTATATAAAGGGCATTGTGTGTGTGTGTGTGTGTGTGTGTGCGCGTGCACGCATGCGTGCGTGCACGTGCACTTGTGCACATGCATGTGCATGTGTGCGTGCAGTGAGGGTGCCAGTACTGGGGTTTGAGCTTAGGATTTTTCATGAGGTTTTGTGCAAGGCTGTTTCTCTGCCATTTGGTCCATACCTCCACTTCCACTGTTTTGCTGTATAATTAGAAATAAGAGTCTCTCAGATTTATCTGCCTGGGCCATCTTGGAACAGTTTTCCTTAGATTTTAACCACTTGAGTAGCTAAAATTATAGGCATTATGGAGAGAGAAGGCATCATTCACTCAGTGTTAATATGGTAAGTTAATAATTATACCAGGGCTAACCCATACTTCTCCTTGGGTTGCATTGGTGAAGAACATGACCAGGTGTCAAGACATTGATTCTTTTACATCAGATATCATTGAGAGGTGTCAGGAACCCTAGAGGCACAAATCAACAGGGACTTCTTGACTATATGGAAATAGATGGTAGGCTGAATATTGTAGTCAGTTCATGCATCATTTCCTGTTATGGGCATCCTAGACTGGATTCCAGGAAGATATCTGAGGACTTCCTAAACAGTTTATGGAAACCTTGACTGAGAAGCACCATGCAAATGGAGCCTTTTTTCCCAAAAGAGTTGAAAGAGAAGATTTAGAGAGGCTGATGGGGAAAGTGATTCTACTTCATAAAGCTCTAATCACTAGACTGGAATAGCATCTCCTTGGGTCCAAGTCTCTGGGGAGTGACTAAGTGCGGAGCCCTGCAGTCTGACAGCAGACTCTATGATTCCATCGAAGTGTGGCACTAGTTTCTGGTAGGATTTTTTCTTATCCCCCAGTGAAACCATCAGTCATCATAAGACTTACTTTCACCAAAACTTGAACAACAGTTCCCTTCTTTCCTCTTCTATAAATGTAAGTCATGCCAAGGATACTTTTGAGAGTCATGTTAATGTTTCTTGTTTTCTCTCTTCATCGACACACTAATAGTGATGATGATACTTAAAAAACAGTAATCAGGATTTATCAAAGCTCTCAGTCAAAGGAAGAAAAGATGCCACGTTTGAGGCTGTCTTGGGTTCTGGCAGAAATAATATTTTTGTTCTTGACTTCTGTGCTTCATCAAAGAGGTGGTTTGGCAGCTGGATGAAGTCTCAGTGAAGGAAGAATAAAGAGAATGAAGGCTCAGTGAGTGAATGAAGGCCCAGAGAAAGATGAACCCACATGAAACATAAAATGCCTGCAAATGGGGCTGGGAAGGTGGCTCAGTGGTAGAGCGCTTGCCTTCCATGCATGAGGCCCTGGGTTCGATTCCTCAGCACCACATAAGAAAAAAAAAGCTGGAAGTTCTGTTGTGGCTCAAGTGGTAGAAGGCTATCCTTGAGCTGAAGAGCTGAGCTGAAGAGCTGAGGGACAGTGCCCAGGCCCAGAGTTCAGGCCCCACGACTGGACCCCAAAAAAGATGCCTGCAAATGCCTGACAATCTCTTGTTAAAAGAGAAATATAAACTCAGGATTGGGATGACTACAAGACAAAAGACGCATTTTCCACTCCTGGTGACGATTTGGAATTGAACAACTGAACATGTCCACAGTCCTGGACAAGACTTAAGAATTGGCACAGAGCCATCTGGAAGATTTCACAATGGGGCAATCAAACTTCAGTCTGATGAAAAGGGAGGAGTTGTGATGACTGTGTTTAATCATAGCCCAGTGACAACAACAGCTTATAAATAGGAACTTAAGGGAAAGAAAGCATGTTAACTGTGAATTGGTGCCTTCTAGGTTCTGGAAAGTTTTGTGGCTTGCTTTCTCTTTCATTATCTCCCAACCCAGAAATAATTGATCTGATTCTGTCCTTTGTCCACAGTGAAATTTTATTTCACTGGATACTGTTTTCTAAAGGAGAGGGAAGTCTATACAGTACAGAGATTTTGACTTTATCAAAGCAGAATGCACGTCGTTAACAGTGGACATGATGATGCTTAGCTCTTAGGCTTAAGAATGTGTTGCTTCTGATGCATAGTTTCAACCCAATGAATGTAAGTACATTCTACCAACTTGAAGCTGATTTAGAAATATTCCAGGCATCCTTCTAATTTGGGAGATAGCTAAGGAGAAATAACATGACACTCCCTGATTGCAGACTTCAAAAGAAGCTGGGTGCCATAGTTCATTCCCATAGACCCAGATATGCCCAGATTTTTTTAAGACAGTGAGAATAATCCCTTGAATTTGAGACTTGCTTGGGCAATATAGAAAAGGCCATATCTCAGAAATATGCAAAGAAAACTACAAAATATCATAAGGTAAAAACAAAAGACCTTCAAACTAATATACATTCTCTACAATGAATACTCTTCATCTAAAGGAACAAATAATGTAATAGAAATATGTGTTTGAGAGAAAGAAAAAGGAGAGAGGAAGGGAGGGAGAAAATGAGTGGGAAGAAAAGGTAGAGGTAAAGATGAAAGGAATAAGGGAAGAGGAGAAATAAAGCAAGAAAGAGGTAGGGAGAGGGAGAAGCCGCCAAAGAGACATAGACAACATCGTTCTGACACAAGCGGATCCTGTGTGCATCCTAGCACAGAAGAAAACCCCTCTTGCTGTCCACAGCCAAAGGTGGCATTTTTCCAGCCAATTCTGGAGGAGCTGAGGAGTGTTTGAGAGCTCAGGATGCAAATGGCAAGATAGAGTACTCAGAACTTGAAGTTCTGAGGGCTCTACTCCTTCCCCAAAGGAGACAAGCCACCAAAAAGAAATTGACAGCATCTTCTGTCACAGGCAGCTCTTGTATGCATCCTAGTACCAAAGAAAGCCATCTTCTAGTCCACAGCCACAGGTCTAATTTTTCATTCACCCAATTCTAGATGGGCTAATGAGTGATTGTGAGATAAGGACACATGCCCTATTTTGTTTTGAATTCCTAACTCTTCTCAGATCCTAAAAGTTCTGGTCAGTAACTCTAGACTACATATCCAGGGGACCTCAGACTTTTCTTTCCTGACTTTATCCATTTGATTGTGGAATAAATCATTTTTCTCCCTCCCTCATATCTAAGAAAATATGCTTGCCTCTTAAAGGTTTATTGTTATATTTGATCTGTTACATACAACATGATTGGGAAGGATTGAATAGGAAACTTCGATGCCTGATAATCAGTAATGTAGTGTATGGCTTCTCCATACCTCTTTTGTGGAACTGAGCTATTCCTCTTAAAAATTTGACGATTGTGAGTCCAAGCTCGAGCTTGCAATAAATGGCTCTCATGTACTTGCATCGGATACAGCTCCTTGGTGGTCTTTGGGATTCTGTGGCCTGGCCCAACATATTGCTGGGGGCTCATCCAGGATCCCCCAGACCCCAGGACCCCGAACCAGATAGTCAGACCCCGATCGGTGAGTTTTATTGTCTGCTTTGTCTCATCTGGTCCCTTGAATGTTTTGTTTTGGGGCCCAAAATTTAAATCTACACGGGTTGGCATAAGACTCAGGTGGACAGCCTGGTAACGTCACTGACCAGGGATCTTGGAAGATGTTTCAGACCCCCTGGAGGGTGAGGGATGAATTCCTTCAAGTGCAGACCCTCATCTGAGTTCCTAGAGGGAAAGGGATGAGTTCCCTCATTCCCTTAAAACCTGGATGGATGTGGAACCCCCTCATCTGAAGGGAAAGGGATGTGCAGTCCACTTATTCTCCTGAAAACTCTAACGAGGCAAGGTGGGTCACTCCCACAGATTGGTGTGAGGCTGATGTCCCCTTTTGTTGTTTTCAGTGTGTGTCTCCAGTTGATGGGAGGAATTTGTGGCTGTGTGTCTGTTACTTTTGGGTCGAGCTGTTGCTTACTATTTTCTGTTCTTTGTTTGAGGGAAAACATGGGAGACAGACTCTGACCACCCCCTTTCCCTCCTGACTGACCATTTCAAGGATGTAAAAGAAAGAGCATACAATTTGAGTGTGGAAATTAAAAAAGGAAAAACTAATTACTTGCTGCCAGTTGGAATGGGCCACCTTTGACATGGGGTGGCCAGCTGAAGGGACCTTCGACTTACCAACCATATTCAGGGTCAAGGGGTTGATTTTTGTTCCAGGACCACATGGCCATCCGGACCAGATCCCATATATATTGGTGTGGCAAGACTTGCTAGAAAACCCACCCCCTTGGCTAACCCTGCTGGTTCTGCTTTGTCAATTATGAAACTGCCACTGACCACCTGCAAGTGGCCCCAGCAAGATCTTAGCCTCAGACCTTGGCTCAGAGGGTCTGAGCATGGGGGAGAACCTGTCAATCTGAGGGAATGGCCGATTGGGACTTCTTTCCCTTGCCCCAAGATGATTGGGAATTCTCCTCTGCCTTGGAAGGCCCCTGGGCCAATGCTTGCAGGAATCTAAAAGGAAAATCCTCTGGAGGTGAGTAGAGGAGGTTCGAGTCCCCTGGTAAATGGATTTGAGTCCCACTTGTGAATGGTGGTGAGATGATGCCCCATTCACTGAGACCTGATTTTGTCTTTGTGGCCACTAGTCTGTGTTGTTTACTTTGGTGTGTTTTCTGTTATATGTTTTTTGAGGTAGAGAAGTTCTGGGTGAGAGTGGCAGGCTCATACAGGAGACTCTGGATTCAGCTTGCTCAGTGGGAGCAGCATAGAGTTTTGGTAGAGATGAGCTGGGGGCTCATTAGTCCCCAACTCTGCCTTCGGTTTTTGTGTTGTTTTGTCTTGTTTTAGAATGGATACCAGTTTTAAATGTGGAACCTTGGTGTTTGTGTTTATTTGTGTTTTCTTATTTACTTAAACATCTCTGGGGGAAATAAAAGTTCCAGTCTTGGGCTGAGCCTGCTATGTTCCCCTCCATGATTTACAGCAGTCAAGAGGTGGGGCATGGAAAAGCCTTAGGCTGCCTTTTCTCCCTGTGATGGCTGTCCAGTGTAGAAGGCTTTGTGCCTGGTTTGGACTTTGAACTGGTTCTGACAGTGTAACCATTTATAAAGTGCTCTTGTCTAAAATTGGGTAATAGAGTCAGGCCAGTTTAGTTTCAGGTGACCCCCCAGCCCCATCCCACAGCCTTCCTACAACCGAAGGTACTCAAAAGACCAATTGGTAAAATACCTGGCTCAACAAGCAAGCCCTGAAAAAGCATAGCCAAAAAAAAGTGCTTTGTTAGGGCTGGGAAGGTGGATCAGTAGTAGAGTGCTTGCCTTGCATGCATGAGGCCATGGGTTCGATTCCTCAGCACCACATAAGCAAAAAGAAAAAAAAAGCCAGAAGTGGTGCTGTCGCTCAAGTGGTAGAGTGCTCGCCTTGAACTGAAGAGCTAAGGGACAGCACCCAGGCCCAGAGTTCAGGCCCCACGACCAGACCCCCCCCCCAAAAAAAGAAAAAAGTGCTTTGTTAAAGTCTCATCTTAAATTTTTGTCATCTGTAAGAGTAAGATTGGCGGGAAAAAAATCTCTTGCCACTGAATTTCAGGAAATGTACATACAACTGATTTTCATTTTTGCATGCATTAAGATCTGTGTGTGGGGGCTGGAAAGGTGGTTCAGTGGTAGAGCACTTGCCTTGCATGTCTGAGGCCCTGGGTTTGATTCCTCAGTACCACATAACCAAAAAAGAAAAAGCTGGAAGAGGCGCTGTGGCTCAAGTGGTAGAGCGCTAACCTAGAGCTGAAGAGCTGAGGGACAGCAACCAGGCCCAGAGTTCAGGCCCCACGACTGGACAAAAAAAAAAAAAAAGATCTGTGTGTGTTTTGTATGTGTGTGAACATGTTCAAGATTAAAAACTGTCAACATGTGGTAAAAAAATTGTGTGAGTTTAAGTTTGAAATTCAAAAGGATATGAGGTTTGGACATTACCAAAAATTTTAAAGAATTACTACATTGTGGGGCTGGGAAGGTGGGTCAATGGTAGAGTGCTTGCCTTGCATGCTTGAGGCCCTGGGTTCAATTCCTCAGTGGCACATAAGCAAAAAGAAAAAAAGCTGGAAGTGGCGCAGTGGCTCAAATGGTAAAACACTAGCCTTGAGCTGAATTGCTGAGGGACAGCACCCAGGCCCAGAGTTCAGGCCCCATGACTGGACCCAAACACCCACACACAAAGAATTATCACATTGTTGGAAAAGGCTTTTTAAAGGATTCTTTAATTTGAAAATTAGAAAATCTGGTATTTTAAAATACATAAGGCTGGGCTGGGAAGATGGCTCAGTGGTAGAGCGCTTGCCTTGCATGCCTGAGGCCCTGGGTTCAATTCCTCAGCACCACATAAACAAATGAAAAAAGCCAGAAGTGGTACTGTGGCTCAAGTGGTAGAGTGCTATCCTTGAGCTGAAGAACTGAGGGACAGTGCTTAGGCCCAGAGTTCAGGCCCCACAAGTGGACCCCAAAAAATTTTTTTTAATTTTAATTTTTATTTTTTGTGAACATACTGTACAGAGGGGTTACAATTACATGGGCAAGATAATGAGTACATTTCTTATCAAGCATTGCAGCCTCCTCCTTTGTTTACCCTTCACATCCCTTCCCAGCCTCCCGCCCCCCCCACTCTCCCACCCAATCCCCCTCCCCCGCCCCGCACGAAAGTTGTAAAGTTCGTTTTCGACATGACAACTTGTACTTCTCATAGTTGCAACGGGTCCACCTGTATCCTTAAATGACTTGTTTTTCCCCATCTCCTCCACAAATTATACTGACATCAAATATAGTGAAAGCAGGGGTTATACTGTGGGGGAGGGACATACAAAGCAACAAAGAAATAATCTTATAAATGAGTTAGAAACAAATGCATGAAAGAAAAAAAAAACATTTAAATACGTATCTAAGCATTCATTTTCCTCACATCACATTATCTGACCTTTGCTGCTTGACTCATACATATACTAGATATTGCAAATAAGGGAAACCATGGGACCTATGTTTCTTTGGGCTTGGCTTACTTCACTTAATATAATTTTTTTTCCAAGCCTTTCCATTTCCTAACAAATGGGGCAATGTCATTCTTTCTGATGGAGGCATAGAATTCCATTGTGTATATATACCACATTTTCTTCATCCATTCATCTACTGAGGGGCATCTGGGTTGGTTCCATATCTTAGCTATGGTAAATAATGCTGCAATAAACATAGTTGTGCTGGTAGCTTTAGTGTGGTCTTGTTTGTAAACATTTGGGTAAATGCCCAAAAGTGGGATTGCTGGGTCATAGGGGAGCTCTATGTTGAGTCTTTTGTGAAACCTCCATACTGCTTTCCAAAGTGGTTGAACAAGTTTACACTCCCACCAACTATGAAGTAAGGTTCCCTTAGATAATTCATTCATAAAGAGAAAACCACAATGAGAAATGTAGAAAAGGACATCTCATTTTCTTTTAACTAGTAGTATACACTTAGGAGGAAAATAGGAGTATGCTAGGGCTGTTATCCTCTGATCAGGACAATTTCTTATCAGTGGTGCTGGTCATAGAGTGAGATTCAGAATCAAAGCATTAAGAGTACATAGATGAATAATTTGAATAAATATTTCCTTGAGAAAAATAGAAAAATCTGAAAAACAGAAAAACATTATTTTCCTTTGTAAAATGTCAGTACTAATTTCTTAATTACTACATTGAGAAGAAAAGTATATATTCTGCATAAAACAATGCTTTGATGTTTATAAATCTTATAACAGTTAGAATGAGAGAAAACATCTTTACATTAAGGAATTTATGGATCTCATTTATGTTTCTATCTATTTTTCCATAATTCATTTTAGATGTCCAAGAAATGGAGGATATGATTAGCACCTGTCAGGAAAGTCTCAATAAATATTTATCTGAAGTAGCAGGCATGAACAGTAACACAGGGGAGGAAAAAGTTAGACTTATAAAAAATTTTAATTTGAGCTCAAAACAGAAGTCAAAACTGATTAAGAATAATCGGAACTCCTTAGGGATGAGGACATAAAAAGTCACTGCATATCAGAACATGAGTGTTTTCAGTGAACCTGGTAAGATGTGTGCTGCATATGGTCCTCGTGTGTCTTCTGTAGTTGAAGAATATAAACAATGTGAAAGGTCTTTTGCCCAGACGACACACCTTACTGTCCTTCAGAGAACACCCACAGGAGAGAAACTTTATGAATGTCACATTTGTGGAAAGTCTTTTACCTGGAAGAAACACCTTACTATCCACCAGAGAAATCACATAGGAAACAAACCATATGAATGTAATGTGTGTGGAAAGTCTTTCACCCAGAAGATACACCTTACTATCCACCAGAGAACACACACTGGAGAGAAACCTTATGATTGTAACATGTGTGGAAAGTCTTTCACCCAAAAGCTACACCTTACTCTCCACCAGAGAACACACACACGAGAGAAAGTGTATGAATGTAACCTATGTGGAAAGTCTTTCACCCAGAATGCACACCTTAATGTCCACCAGAGAACACACACAAGAGAGAAACCTTTTGAATGTAACATGTGTGAAAAGTCTTTCACCCAGAAGTCACAGCTTACTGGCCACCAGAGAACACACATAGGAGATAAACCTTATGAATGTAACATGTGTGGAACGTGTTTCACTTGGAAGTCAAACCTCACTGTACACCAGAGAACACACACAGAAAAGAAACCTTATGAATGTAACATGTGTGGAAAGTCTTTCACCCATAATTCACACCTTACTATCCACCAGAGAACACACACAGGAGAGAAACCTTATGAATGTAGCGTATGTGGAAAGTCTTTGATTAGCAAGCCACACCTTACTGTCCACCAGAGAACGCACACAGGAGGGAAATTTATGAATGTAACTTGTGTGGACAGTCTTTCACCAACAAGCCAAAGCTTACTGTCCACCAGAGAACACACAGAGAAGAGAAACTTTATGAGTGTAGCAGGTGTGGAAAGTCTTTCACCTGTAACAGAAACCTTACACAGGAGAGAGACCTTATGAATGTAATATGTGTGGAAAGTCTTTCAGCCAAGGTCAAACCTCACTGTCCATCAGAGAACACACACAAGAAAGAAACCTTATGAATGTCGTATGTGTGGAAAGTCTTTCAGCCAGAAGCTACACCTTACTGTCCACCAGAGAGCACACACAGGAGAGAAATTTTATGGATGTAACCTACGTGGAAAGTTTTTCACCCAGAACATACACCCTTCTGTCCATCAGAAAAAAACCCACCAGAGAGAAATATTATGTATGTAGCAGGCATGGAAATTCTTTCACCTGGAAGGCACACTTTAACATCCGTTACAGAACACAAGGAGAGAAACCTTATGAATGCAACCTGGAGGTCACAGCTTAATACACGTAAGTTGACTCAGACAAATGAAATAACTTAGGATTGTACTAAATGGGGAAAGTCTTTCTTCTGTAAGAAAATTGAGATTGCAACACAGGAACCATACAGGATAGAAACTTTATGATATAGCAGATGTGGAGTCCTTCAAGTAGAAGATATAGCTCAGGGTTCATCACAGGACACAGAAAACACACAGACACACACACAACACACAGACACACAAAGAGGAGAGAAATCATATGTAGGAAAAATGTGTGGAAAAGTTTTCCAGAAAAAGTCATAACTTGGTTGGCATCAGAGAACAGACACAGGTGAAAAAATACAAATGTAACAAATGTGAAAAGTCCTTTACTAAGTATTCATGGATCCAAGGGGAGAAATCTTAAAAATATTACTAACATGGAAAGCCTTTGATCTGAAAGGAATAGCTCAGTGTTTATCAGAGAACTGACTCACATAGGAGAAAAAAAAGTAGTGAATAGAACATATGTGAAATGATTTTCAATCAGCAGTGAGTCCTCATCATATGTGAGAGCATACACAGGAGAGAAATTATGAGTATAGAAAACATATTTGCCAGAAGTCACATCTTTACAGGTATCAGAGACATGGACACATGACAGAATCTCTCTAAATATAAACATGAGAGGAAGTCTTTCAACCAGAAGCCAACCTTCAGCAATTATTAAAACATTCACTCAGGAAAGAAGCACAATGTAGGAAAATCTTTGTGAGAAAACCTCTGTAAATTACACAGAGAAATCCTTCATGGCAGAGTAAGCTAGGTGTGCTGGGAAAACATTCTTCACTCTTCAGCTCTCTTTGAGCCAACATTTCTCATCCTCTTAATGTGTTGAGTGGGGATGGTCCTTCTATATTATTCAAAGCATGTAGAAACAAGTGATGGGCATTAATTACTTCCAGTCTCAACAAATAATTCAGAGATTGAAATTATTAACTTCTGTCTTTTGTACTAAGGAATGGTTGTCAGGGTAATTTGATAAACTTCTAAGAAACATGATCTCTGGCCCTTTGAGACTGGATTTAGATCATCTCCAACATGGTTAGGGGAAAACTAGTTGAGTAAAGACTGTTATGAGGGGCTGGGAAGGTGGCTCAGTGGTAGAGCACTTGCCTTGTATGCCTGAGGCCCTGGGTTCAATTTCCCAGCACCACATAAGCAAAACAAAAAAAGCTGTAAGTGGTGCTATGGCTCAAGTGGTAGAGCGCTAGCCTTGAGCTGAAGAGCTGAGGGACAGTGCCCAGTCCCAGAGTTCAGGCCCCACGACTGAACCCTCCTCCCCCCCAAAAAAAAGACAGATATGGTAGGAGGCAAAAACATGAGAACAACCATTTTTCTACTGCTCCCTTAACTCTCCCTGTGTATGTGTGATTCATGCATTATATTACAAATTTCTTATTCCAGTTCAGTTTTTGAATGGAAGATCTGTTGGAAGATATTAATCCTTATTGCAGTACATACATACATATCTCAGAGGAGGTAGCAATGCTCGATAGGAAATGTATTCATGACCTTCCTCATATAACTGTATAACCAATCTGTACAGTATCTTTACAATAAAATATATATTTTTAAAAATATGGTGGATAAATAAAGACAAGAGTCTCTGCATTTTGCCTTGGGGGAGAACCCCAAAGTGTCTTCAGTGCTTGATTTTTTATTTAATTAATCACTGGTAATGAGCAACTTGTGATTGATTCACTCTTGGCCCATTTATTTGTTTGCTGAGTGAGCTATAATAAAACACCAATGCATACGATGTGATGCTCCTGCATTTACTCAATGTTTTGGAGGCTGATTACAATTATATTGCACTTACTTTGAAATACAATGTGATGTTCCATATTTTTTTGTGCAGTGAATATATATCCAATACCCAGAACACATATATTTCTTTGTGATGAGAAGAAGGCTTTCATTTGCTATCTCATAGAGGGACAAAGTAGATATGACATTAGTGGAAATAACCAAGCACACAAACATATTGAGCAATCTCTCACAAAAATTGAAATTAAGAAAAAAAAAATAAAACCATCTGCCACTTGAGCTACAGCATCACTTCTAGTCCCTGAGAGGAAGGATGGAAGGAAGGATGGAAGGAAGGAAGGAAGGAAGGAAGGAAGGAAGGAAGGAACGAACGAAGGAACGAAGGAAGGAAGGAAGGAGGGAGGGAAGTGAGAGAGGGAGAGAATAAAGGAGGCAATGAGGAAGAAGGAAGTAATAAACTATTCAAAAGAAGGATGTTTATTTTTGGTGAATGTGAGAATTTTTCTTTGAGGAATGGGGCTCAAGAAAAATGGCTTTTACAAAAAGCAAGTTTTTGAACTGTATAGAAAATGATACAGAGGCTCTAAAATTTTATAAAGTGATTTAATAAAATCGTTAATATTAAGTAAGGAGGTCAGGTCTGGCTGGTGCTATATTGGCCACATGGTGGATGGTACGGTCTGCCAACTTGTCTTCATGCTTGGGGAAGTCAGTACCCCCATCCCTCATCTGCCTAACAGTTGATGGATGTGCCTGGATCCCTGGAAGCAGGGGTGGGCATTATGTTACTCATTCTGTTAGTCCAATGCCTGGGACTCAAAATATCCTGTGGACCTTCCCCTGTTCTGGCCCTATTTAGGTTGGACCAGCAGTGGCACCAGATGCCATGCCACATGTCTCTGTGATCATGTCTTGAGTTCTATCTCCTGGCTTGTCTCTGGTTATCATATCCCAATTCAGCACTCTCTTGGTGCTGATTGGTTTCTTGGTGTTGTTTTTATTCTTTTTTTCCTTGCTGTCCTGTTTCCATGCTAAGTGTATTTGTGGACTGCAAGTCTTTGTTACAACAGGCTGCTTGCAGGCTGCTAGCTGTGTAATAAAGACTCCAGTATTCCATCTTCCAAATTGTGGCCTCCAACAAATATACTGTCTTCTTTTACAGAAACACAAAGGTTGACCTAACGTTAGACTTTCTAAAGCCTAGATAGATCCACTGTATAGTTATGTAATTAAATGTATCCTGAAGGCATTTAGAAAAAAAGAGTGTTACATCAGAAAGTACTTAATAAGTAAAGACCAAGACTCCAGATCCTATTCTAGATAAGTCCAGAGCTGTTTGCTTCCATGAAGAGCTCTACTTTCACACTTTCATGAAGAAATGTTTTTGTGCCAATATGAGGTCTTCAATTCAGGAACTGATATAACATCCTTGACATTTTAACTTTTTTTAAACTAACACTAACACTATACCACTTGTGCCACATCTCTACTTCATGATTTTTGGTGGCCTTTTGTGCCAGAGCTGGCCTCAAAATTGATTCTCTCATCTTGGCCTCCATAAAAGGTAAGAATAAAAGCATGGGCCCTGTGGGCTGATCTGAACAAATCTTCTCTCTGGGAAAAAGAGGTTTCATTCAGTGCTTCACCTCATGCTTGCTGTGCCTTCAACAATTTCAGTATTTATTTTTGTATTTTTTTTGTTTTTCTTGGGTCCAGGCATGGAGCCTGAACATAAGGCTGTTTACACTGCAATCAAGTTATCTGGCTTAGAAAAAAGGCATTGGCAATTTGGGATTTATTTCCCTCAGCTAAAATCCCGGGATAAGTATTAATTATTTATTTTTTGGGGGGGAGTCTGGTCGTAGGGCCTGAACGCTGGGCCTGGGCACTGTCCCTCAGCTCTTCAACTCAAGGCTAGCACTCCACCACTTGTGCCACAGCGCCACTTCCGGCTTTTTTCTTTTTGCTTATGTGGTGCTGAAGAATCGAACCCAGGGCCTCATGCATGCAAGGCAAGTGCTCTACCACTGAGCCACCTTCCCAGCCCCTTAATAATTTAAATGTAAAGATTTGCTTACCACCGCTATGAACTTTACCTGTCTGTCTGTCTAAAACTGCTTGGGTATTCCAGCCAAGAAAAAAAAAAGGAAAGGGAAAAACAGCATGAGCCAATAGAAGACTTATCTTTAAGGGTGAGGGGTGAACAGGCAGAAGTGAAGCTTAACCAGGCCTGGGGAAGTCCACACATGGTGGAAGAGGGCAACCTGGCACCAAGGCAGTTTACCTAACCCTAAAGAGGCAGATGGGAATTAGCCCATTCTATAGGAGAGGTGAGTGGCCTTTGTCCTCTCTTCCTTGCAGATGGACCCTGGAAACCTGGTGGTAAATTGAGTGATATGATTGGTATTGCTAGAACTGCCCCTTGGATGTATTAAAATAAAAAAAAAGGTTTACACAGAGGGTTAAAAAGTTTATCTGTGTGATGCGATTTGGTTTCAATGCTATTCTAATATTGGATATGTGTTTAAAAAGACAAAAACATGTTAAGTCTAGATGTTTGATACAGTGCTGTTGATTATAATTTTTGCATTAAGGAAAACTGTCATTTGAGTTCAAAAGTTTTCTAAGAGGTAATTCAGAATAAAAAATAAAATGTATCTTTTAAAACAAGAAGACAAGAGGCAATGAGTGTTACCTAGCCCCTCAAGATTTTATTTATTTTGTTTGTTTTTGTCCATCATGGGGTTTGAACTCTGGCCATGGGTGTTGTCTCTCAACTCTTCAGCTCATGGAAAGTACTCTACCACTTGAGCAACAGTGCCACTTCTGCTTTTCTTGTGGTGAATTGGAGATTAGTGTCTCATGGACTTTTCCTGTCCAGCCTGGCTTTGAACTGCGATCCTCAGCTCTCATCCTTCTGAGAAGCTAGGGTTACAGACATGAGCCACCAGTGCCTGGCTTTGCCTTCAAAATGCAAATGAAAACTAAAGTATGAAATATTAAAGCAGAGGTGAGAAGAAGGCTGTCATTTACAATCTCTTGGAGGACTATGGAAAATCCTATATTGTTAAATTACAAGGTGCAGAAACTATTGAGCAATCTCACACAAAAATGGAAGCTTTGAAAAATAGAACCAACTTCTCACAGAGATTGGGAGTAGAATAGGTTACTATGTGACAATTAGTAATAATTTTTTTCAAAGATTTTATTTGATTACAAATTATATTGCTGTTATTTTGAAGTACAATGTGATGTTCCATGTTTTCATTATGCATTGCTTGCATATCTGACATCTGGAACGCATTTTTCTTTGTGTGATGTTGAAGGGTCATGAAAGATATTACATTAAGTGAAATATCCTGGTACAGAAACATATTGAGCAATCTCACACAAACATGGAAGCTAACAAAAACAGAAGTAATTTCTCTCAGAAGTTGAGAGTAGAATATCTATTAGCAGAAGCATGAGAGATTGGTACATTTTATCAGGACTCTCTGTTCAAGATTTTTGTCTTCTTGGGCTGGAAAGGTGGCTCAGTGGTAGAGCACTTGCCTTGAATGCATGAGGTCCTGGGTTCGATTCCTTAGCACCACATAAGCAAAAAGAAAAAAGCTGGAGGTGGTGCTGTGGCTCAAGTGGTAGAGCACTAGCCTTGAGCTGAAGAGCTGAGGGACAGCGCCCAGGCCCAGATCTCAGGCCCACAACTGGATCCCCCCCCCAAAAAAAAGATTTTGGTGGTCTTAATCCTTTGGTCAAATTGACTGCGAGTCAGTGTGGGCTTGAGCAGTGTAAGGTACACCCCGGGAGGGCTCCGTGCAGATGACTACCCCCCACCCCGTCATCCTGTACGTCTTCTACCAGTACCTGTGTGAACTATATAACTGGGATACCTGGAGGCAGTCGTCTCCCCCTTCTCTGAGATCACATATTGGTCTGCACCCTGATCACTCCTCTCATCTGACTGTGGGAGGGTCCCAGGCTCTGAGATCATAGCCACATCTGAGGTGGTCACACCTTCTCCCACCAGGTCACAGCTTTCCACCACCTGACCACAACTTCCCTCACCCAGCCACACCTTCTCCTCACCCCCGCCTTAGATAAGACATGGCTCAGGGATGATTTGGCCATTTCTAGCCACCTGGAATCCCAAATCTGGCCTGAAACCAGAAGTTCAGAAATAAACTGCTCTTTGCCTGAATAACATGTAATGTTCTCATTGATCACCTACCTAATTAACCTAACACGAAGATTTTCCAGTGTGGCAAGTGCTTAAACATCAGAGTGATTATGTGGGCAAATACCTTCACTGAGAGGAGTCCACATAGAAAGAACACATCAGACAGAAAAAACAGTGACAGGAATCAAAGGGTTGAATTTTGGTGTCCTGGAATCAAATCGAATATGGAATCTATACAATGTATAGATTACTCTGTGCAAAGCTCCATGTTTGGAGTTGTCTCTGTTGTTCCAATTGGTTAACCACAGGGAAAGACAGGTGAGCCTTAAGTCTACTTTCTTTATGTGATTAAATAATTTGCAAGTCATATTGAACATCTACTCTTTCCTGTGATTTCAACTCAGCCCTGGGGCAAGATGAGAGCAAGAATTGAAAGTAAGAGATTTTGAACACTTCCTCAGATTCAATACACTCCTGAGTGATGGTAATGAGAAAAGAATCTAATTGGGTGCTGGATACAGAGCTCCCCCAACTCTTGATTCATCTGCATGATGTCATGGAATCCAGAACCAAGAGCAGTCTTAGTCTTAAATCTTTCTGCAACAAAGTGACTCTGGGAATACTAATGCTAGATCTAGGGGACAGCCTGAGCCTGGGAAAGGGTCAAGTCATGAACCTGTGCCTACTGCCTCTACCTTTCTATTCCTGACCCAAAATAGGATAGCTTCTTATAAATAGACTTTCTCTGAAGGACATGAGAGGGTGCTCACTTGTGACAATCCTCTCTCAGCATCTTCTCAGTCAAAGGTCTCTAGGAAACCCTCCTGACCAGTAGGTGACCCCACCTGTGACCATTGTTCTACTTGGCACCCAAGAAGGCTCAGAACTCAGAACATCCCAAACCAATTGCCAATTGATGTCTGTTCCAAGAATTCACTGTTCTTTGATCATCCCTGATGAGCAGTTAAAACTAATTAACAGAGGCCTTGTGTCCTACTGAACTGATGGTTGGAGGATGGTGACAAATTTCTGGTGATTACTGAGCTGAGTGAAAGAACAAGTAAGGGGACAAGGGCAGCTGAGGACAGGTATCTTCCTTCTCAGGTCCTCCTCACCAGCCAGGAGCTCAGTAAGTCTCACCTTCACTAGCTGCCTCAGGACAAGAGAGCAGAAGTTGATCTCCCTTGTAGATACACATTCACTGCCACAGTCCATAACTCACAGAAACTAATGTTAATACTAATACCCAAGCTACTTCCCTCCATCACCCAGTGTCCACTCCAATTCCTTGTCATCACTACACCATTATCTGCTTACTAGGGACTAAGTTATCAGTACTCTCTCAGTCACTATACCCTCAAAAGCCACCCCAAATTTCTGGATTCCCATGTCTAAGGATATCTACATGAAGAAGATGATATACAATCTATGTTTCATGAAATTTTACCTTTTCCTTGTGTTTGTGCTGATACTTAGCCTTCAATTCATGATGCTTTAGTCTCCTTTGGCTTTTATGCTCAAGCTTGGCAGTCTACTCTTTAAGCCACATCTCAAATTCTGACATTGTTCTATTTAGTATCATGAATCCCCTCACCTGTTGAAGGCAGTGTACTTGTACTCCCTGTTATCTTTTCTCTTCTAAGATGTTTACAAACTCTACATTGGAAAACTACAATATTTAGAATTTTTAAATATTTTAAAAATTAGTTTCATAACTTTATAATAAAGATTGAATATTTTAATGAAATTTTGTAACATTTACAAATGTATTCATTACCTTATGGATATAAATGTAACCCCTCTGCACATCACTTTGGCAATTAAATTTAAAGAATAAAGATATTACAGAATGTAAAAAAAATGAGTAATATAGACTAAGATAGAGCAGTCCCATGTATAAAAGCAGCATTCAGAACCTCATAATGTACATCCTTCTACAGTGGCTTCTCAGATTTCCCATCTGTTAGGACTTTGATAGGAAACTTACAATGTCCCAACTACTCACAAATGTGACACGTGGCTCTGATTGACAGTTGGAATAGAAGACAAGACATGCCTCATTTCATCACTGTGGTCACAAGTCATCATGGAATGTTCACACAATACCTGCCAGCAGACAGTTTATCATGGATAGTTTTATGTGGAAAAAAATAAATCCCAGAACTACATGTAATACTAATACATGCTTATAAAAATTTTTAAATGACTCAAAATGAGCAGCTTTTGAAATGTACTGTCACTGATTTTGAAAATTTCATTGTGAAGTAAGCATAAAGTTGACATGTAAAAAAGTAAAATAAAATAAAAACCTGTTTACTTGACTTGAAATATCAACCTTACCAATTCCTACTTTTCTTGAGTTTGATATAGTTCTAAAATAAAAAGTTTGCAATTCTTTCAAAGACATATATATATATATATATATTGCTTTGTAGTAAGCAATAAGATTACATTTCATTCATTTGAAATATTAAATCACTGCTATGTATAAATGAGTACAATCTCATCCAGTCACTTGAATCCACCCAGACTCCTCCATAACAACTGTCAATTTATCGGTCCTTTTACACAATCATTGACTCTCCTGAGGAAGCTCATCTCAGGAGGAGCTATGGTGGAACAGGACACAAGACCTATGTCAGGCCCTTGAAAACAGGCATACAAATGAGGAGACTCATCTATTGTGTAATCAATTCACAAAGAAGGGATAAATTTAAGTTTAACTTTTGGGGATTGAAAAACAATGAAGTGAAGTGCTATACTAAGGAAAAGACTAAAAAGAAAGGAATTTAGTTGATTCAAACAATAAATCACAGTTCACCTCACAGTGAATAGTTTCTCTGATACATTGGCAACCTGAGCAAGCATTCCTGGTTCTCCAACACAGCTTGTTCCTCCCTTACAGCCTGCAGTGTGTCTGAAACCCAGGCAGTAGAAAACTGTTTGTCATTCTAAAGTATTCAAGGTAGTGACTTACTAATTGGCCAGGTACCTATGGCTCACATGTGTACTCCTCTATTCAGGAGGCTGAGATCTGAGGCTCTTCAAAGTCAACCAAGGTAGGGAAGACATTGAGGTTATTATCTCTAACTCATCCCCAAAGCCCCTGAAGGGATGTGGCTCAAGTGCTAGAGTGTTAGTCTTGAGCATAAAAGCTCAGAGACAGCACCTAGCCCTACATGTAAATTAAAGGATCTACATGCTGGGCGCAGGTGGATCATGCCTGTAAACCTGAGATTTGAGGTTTGAGTTTTGAGGTCAGTCTGGGAACAAAAGTCCAGGATACTCATCTCCAATTAATCACCAAAAAATTCAGAAGTAGAAGTAGAAATGTGGCTCAAGAGGTAGAGCATTGGCCTTAACATGAGCTCATGCACAGTGTTCATGACCTGATTTCAAGCTCTGTGACTAGGAGAGATGGAGTGGGTGGTTAATTGGAGATACTCTTCAAAATTCAGAATCATGAGTAGCTAGGATGACAGGCCCCCAGCCATTGGTACTCAGCTCGGCTCTCATTTTTGAGGAAAGATTTTCTCTTTTTATTTTTTTTATTTTTATTTTTTTCAGGTGTGGAGTTGAACTCAGGGCCTAGACACTGTCCCTGAACCTCTTTGTGGTCAAAGCTAGTGCTCTACCACTTGATTTTTGAGTGATTAATTGGAGATAAGAGTCTCATGGGGACTTTTCTGTCCCGTCTGGCCTTGAACTGTGATCCTCAGATATCAGCCTCCTGAGAAGCCAGGATTACATGCATGAGCCACTGGTGTCCAAATTTTCTTCTTTTGGAAAGGTTGGATGATAATATTTACTTTTAGCACGTTAACTTTGTTGCTCTTGCTGTCTGCTGTCCTCCTACATTTCTGATGGGAAATTGGTCATAATCTCACTGAGGATCTCTTGTGTATGATGAGTTGTGTGTATGACTCTGGAGGTTCTCTGTCTTCAACAATTTAATTACAATGTAACAGTGTGGATTTCTGAGTTTATCCTACCTGAAGTTTGTTGAGTTGCTAAATTCTTGTGTATGTAGGTACATGCTTTAAATAAAAATTGAGAAATTCATTATAACTTCAGGGACTTTAGTAATGCATATATTAGTACCTGGTTCATTATTTTTATGTCTATTGTGTTTATTAGTTGTATACACTGTAGATGTAACAATGTGAAAAAAAGAATAGCTTTATTTTTGAAGGTTAACACTTTAGTGTGAGTGGGGTTAGAGAATGTGTATACATACACATACATATTCCTGCTTCAAAAAAGCTCTTTAGAGCAGTTTGGGAACCACTAGCTAAGGTAGGGCCCATTAGGCTATGGTGGGGAATTTAACTTTTATTCTGAAACAGAAGTTCTTAAAGGTTGGAGGTTGAAAAGTGACTTAATTTGGTTTAAGAAACATAAAAACTGGGTGCCAGTTGCTCATGCCTATAATCACAGCTACTCATGCAATTGAGGTTAGAGGATTGTGGTTTGAAGCTGGTCCAAGCAGGAAAGCCATGAGACTGTTTTGTCAGTCGTGGGGCTTACCAAACACCAACAAGTGGAGCTGTGGTTCAAATTGTAGAGCACTAACTTTGAGTTTAAAAAAGCTCAAGGAGCCGATGATGGTGGTGGCTCATGCCTGTAATCCTAGCTACTAAGAAGGCTGAGATCTGAGGATTGGGATTCAAAGCCAACCAGAGTAGGATAGTCAGAGAGTTTTATCTCCAGTTAACCACCACAAATCCTGAAGTGAAGTTGTGGTTCTAAATGGTAGAACACTAATTAGCTTTGAACAGAAAAGCTTAAGGATAGTGCCTAGGCCCTGAGTTAAAGCCCCACAGTTGACAAGACAAAAGAAACACAAACAAAAACACAAGGACAGCATCAAGCCCTAGCTAGGATCAGCATTACAAAAACAAATCATTTTCAACATTCCAACAAGTGACTAGGAAGTTCAAGAATTTTCCCAATGTCTTTCTGCCAGTGAGGAGCAAAGCTAGGATTAGTTGGATGCCAGTGGTGGTGACTGATGCCTGCAATCCTAGGTTACTCAGGAGGATGAGATCTGAGAATTAACATTCAATGCCAGCTCTGAGAGGAAAGTCTGAGATTTTTTTTATTTCAAATGATCAACTAAAAAGCTGGAAGTAGAGCTGTGGTTCAAGTGGTAGATCACTAGTCTTGAGGACGGAACACTCAAGGATAGGCCAGACCCTGAGTTAAAACCCCAGGAAAGGAAACAAACTATGAAACCAGAACCAGATAAGAGTGCCTGTAGCTCTGTGGATGACCAGGAGAGGATGCTGTAGAGTCATGGATTGGGCCATGCTGCTCTTCCTCCCCATGGGCTGACCTAGAGTCCTGAGTGACAAACAACAGCCCAGCTGGCTTGGTCACCTGCTCAAAATCAAGCCTGACAGTTCCTGGTCATCATCTGCAACTCAAATCCAGTGAACATTTGGAATAGAAATCACCCCCAAGGGCTCGGAAGGTGGTTCAGTGGTAGAGTGCTTGCCTTGCATGCATGAGGCCCTGGGTTCAATTGCCCAGCACCACATAAGCAAAAAGAAAAAAGCCAGAAGTGGCACTGTGGCTCAAGTGGTAGGGTGCTAGCCTTGAGCTGAAGATCTGAGGGACAGTGCCCAGGCCCAGAGTTCAGGCCCCACGACTGGACCCATTTTAAAAAAGAAAGAAATCACCCCCAAGCTAAGGCATTTCAACATGTTCCCACCAGCTTTGATGGACACCAGCTCCTAGAGAGAGTTGAAGAGGAAAAAAAGAACTTGTCCAGGCTCAAGTAGACACTGTCCAGAACCTGAATTGCAGTGGAAGAGTGACTCTGAGTTGGAGGCTAGAAATGAAATTCTCAAGCATTCCAGAATGGAAAGGCTATGCCCCAGCTTGATTGGTTCGTGACATGTGTCTGGATGTTCTGGTGCCACTCACTCCACTTCTATACTTTCCAGTGTGTGATTGGGGGAGGGAGGGTGCGTACACACATTGTCTTTCATGTTCACACCAATCCTGGGGCTTGAACTCAGAATCTGGGTGGTGTCTCATCTATTTTTGTTCAAGGCTAGTGCTCTACCACTTGAGGCACAGCACTACTTCCGGTTTTCTGGTGGTTAATTAGAAGTAACAGTCTGAAAGACTTTCCTGCCCTGGCTGGCTTTGAACCATTATTCTCAGATCTCAGCCTCCAGAGTAGCTAAATTACAAGCCTGAGCCACCAGGTCCTGGCATACTTGTACCTTTTGGCTAAGCAGATCTCTCTGTTGCCAGCCTGGAAATCATACCATTACAATCACCCTCACCTGGCAGATAAAGAAATGGGGGCTTAACCAGGCAAGGACTCATCAAAGAAAGAGAACTATAGACCCATTTCTTTGATGAACATTGATGCAAAACTTCTCAACAAAATTTTGGCCAATCGATGGGCTGGGAAGGTGGCTCAGTGGTAGAGCGCTTGCCCTGCATGCCTGAGGCCCTGGGTTCAATTCCTCAGCACCACATAAGCAAGAAGAAAAAAGCCGGAAGTGGCACTGTGGCTCAAGTGGTAGAGCACTAGCCTTAAGCTGAAGATCTGAGGGACAGTGCCCAGGCCCAGAGTTCAGGCCAAATGACTGGACCACAAAAAATTTTTAAAAAAAGAATAGAAGAGCAAATTTGCATGGGGCTGGGAAGGTGGCTCAGTGGTAGATTGTTTGCCTTGCATGCATGAGGCCCTGGGTTCAATTCCCAGAACCACATAAGCAGAAAAAGCTGGAAGTGGTGTTGTGGCTCAAGTGGTAGAGCACTAGCCTTGAGCTGAAGAGCTGAGACAGCGCCCAAGCCCAGACTTCAGGCCCCACGACCAGCAACAACAAAAGAAAAATTGAAAAGGCTGTCCCTGATTTGTTTACATGTTGGACGTTTATTTATTTAATAAAACAGCAAGATCAGCATAACTAGGAGAAAAGCAGATGTAAGTTGTTCATACCATATAGGCCTCACAGGCTGTAAGGATAGTTAATGTAAAGGAAAGCCACAGGTAGTCCCCAAAGTCCATCTGAGTTTCATATGAAAGAATGACTCTGGCTACTCTGTTACATCAGTCTGCTCAATATAAAATACATATAATGTTATTTTCACTATAGTGAAAATATAGAAACAACCCAAATGTCCACTGATGGATAAACAAAATGTGGAATATCCATCCAAGGGAATATTATTGAATCTTAGAAAGGAATGACATTCTGACCCACTCAATAACATGAATGAATCTATAAAATATTGCAAGTGAAATAAACTAAATATAAAAAACTATAATTTATGTTTCCACATCCATGAGTTATCAAAAAATAGGCAAATTTTCTGGTAACCGTGGCTCACACTTATAATATTAGCTACTCAGAAGGCTGAGAACTAAGGATGGAGGTTTGAAGTCAGATTAGTGCCTGAGACTCCAATTTGTAAGAAATGAGAGGTGCATGAGAACAGCCAATATGAGTTCAAGGCTTTATTGGGGGGGGCAGACCTGCCGGGCTGCTCCAAGAAAAAATGGAGGCAGCAGCCATGGACAGGTATAGGCTGAATTAAAATAAAATTTTAGTGGCAGTCTCATGGGTCACATGGGCAGTCACAGGTCACATTACGTAGATTATGGGAATTTGTGGGTAAGATCAGTTCTGAGAAGAGGTGTTGTGAAGGTGCTACATGGACTAGCTACTCAGCCTCCTGCATAGCTAAGATTAGAGTCATGATTCACTACTGCCCAGTTTGATTAACTCTTGCATGTCATCCCCAAAAATGTGGACTCAGCCAAGGTGACCCAAGCCTTCAAAGTTTTGTTATAGGTGTTAAGACTAAATTGTGATGTCAGAAAAACTGACCCCTTACTGTTTGGCCTGGAGCTAGAAGAAATGGGAGGTGAGAGTCTTCAGGATACTTGTATAGGGCTGGGGTTGGTAAGTCACCAGAATCTGTGGTTGGGCTAGAGAGGCAGAGAATCAAGAGGGCACTGTGGAGTATGCCAGAGAGGAGGGTGTCAGAAGAAACAGTTCAGGAATGAGTACTGGAGCGAGCCCAGATTCTCTGTGGTTCAGCCTTTCTTTAGAGCCCTTACCACAGTAATGCACACATTTCACTGTCTTGGGTAACTGCAAGTTTGTTTAATGTTTCAGTCCAAACCCCCCCTCCCATTTCAACTCCCAGGGTTTTGTACTGCCTGCACATCTTCCTGAAGCCTGGCACAGGGTCTGGCACACTTGGGTGCTGGCTGATGGCTTGCCAAATAGGACTGAATAGACACAAACCCTGAATCTGAGGTTTCAGAAAGGGCTCAGCCTGTGCTGAGTGTCCAGTGGATATGTGTGGGACTGGACCTGCGTGAGGAAGGAGCCTGTAGACAGGCTCAGGTTATCTCTCACCACTTTGTTAGGCATGACAGACAGGTGTCACAGGCTGGTTGGCCTGACTGCAGTCTGGATTATGTATGAGAGTGAGTACTCCCAACATCTAGTAACTTCTACAGGAAGAAACCTAGGAAACCTAGGACCTATGGGCAGAATTGCACAGGGATTACAGCGTGGACCTCATTTCACCTCACAGGACACTGAAAGAATCCATTCTGGCCATGCCAGGAGACCACGCCGGAGGCAGGCACATACAGGACAGGATTGTTGTAAAGAGATTGATTAGTGGGGCCATGTTGCCCACAGGCTAGGGAGCAATATGGCATCTACTCCTATATAGGTGATAGTTCATAACTCTGGGGCTAGTGGTAGAGGAGGTTCTCTGCAATGGCAGGTAGATCTGGGCAGAGAGTGGGAGTGGCCAGCTATTCTGGTGGGAACTCTAGGGCTGGAAGGAGCTCAGCTCTGGGTGGAGCTGGAGGGCTATGGGCTGCCCCAGGAAAGGCAGTGGGAGCGGCTGAGGATCTGAGAAGGGAAGAATGCCAAAAGACACTGAGATCCCTGGGTCAAATGAGATCTGGTTGTCCTCAGGGTCCTGCTAAGATGAGTGGGGAGTTCCAGACTCCAGGGGCTGGGAATGGCAGGGATCGATCACTATCTGCAAAGCCCAAGGACTCCCCCCAACCATAGTTTGTAAGCAGTAGCAGTAGAGGGCCAGGATCGGATTCTGAAGCACACTCAACCACGCCCAAACAGAGGCCTCTCACCAGTGTGTAGTGGCCCAACAACTCAAATCTGCTTTCTCACTGTCGGGTGGGCAGGGGACCAGTGGAGGAGCGGGATACACTATTGCAGTGATGGAGGGGGTATCTCTGAGGTCGGACCCTCAGGTGGCACCTGGACAGACTGAAACACTCCAAAAGAAGGTGGAAGTCAACAAATATAGGCGTTGTCTAGCAATTGTAAAATAGAGAATCGTGGATCTGATGGCTCCACAGGATCCAGCATTGTTACTGGCAGTGGCAATCCCCCCCGCCACATGGCAGTGAGTCAGTGGTATCTTCTGGCTTACAATCTGGGGAGAGGCAGAAGTGCTTGGGAGTTGGGGCCAGGATGGTGCTGCAGCTGCCTGTGTTTGGTGAGTTGCTGTTTCCACAACTGGGGGTCATCTGGTGGGTGCGGAGCAGGGCTGTGGGGCCAGCAGGGCCAGGGTCGGTGGAGTCAGTTGGGGCCATGGTGACTGGCTCTGAACTGGCAGAAGAAGTAGGGGCTTCTGAAGATGGGCGCCTTGGTACTGGCGGCCCTGGTCTTTCTGCCCAACCTGGGGCTGTGGGCTCTGGACCACCAGCAACAGGCCGATGGAACCTCGTGTCCAGTGAGGTGGGATGGGGGTGCGGGAGGGAGAGGGAGCCAGGAGCAGTGCTGGTCCCCATAGCCGGTCAGGTGAGTGCTTTCGTGCTGTGCAGCCTTCTCCCCTACCCAACACCACTCTGCAGCTCCTTTTCCCTCCTCCTCTGGTCAATGTCCTCAGAGGCAGCACCAGAAAAGTCTGTGCTTCTTCCTGTTTTTTGGTTTGTTTGTTTCCCAGATGGAGTAAATTGAGGCTCTGAGGACAGAGATTTGACCACTCAGTAGCAGAATTAGAACCCAGGGCCCTTGGTACTCCAGTCTGGGACTCTTATTTCAAATTTCCATACTTTACAGTCAGGCCTCCTTTCTGTTGCTCTCTCCTGTCCCCTGACCTCATCCAGTGTTCTCTTTCTGGGGAGTACTCTTTCCACATATGCCTGTATCCCAGGGTGTGATGCCTTCTGTAGGACTGGTTCCCTCATCATCTTTGCTCCCCTTCCTCATCCCACCTGCTGATCCGTTGTTTCTACTCAGGTCAGTCCCTTTCCCATTTTACCATTTGCACAGAGACCCCTGGGCCTCCCTACTTCTCTTTCCTCATTCAGCTTTCCCCATCCTATTTCTTTCTCAGATCCTGTGGATTCCTTTGGGAGTGAATGCAAAAATCCCCTTAGAACTTCAAATCCCTTGAATTGGGGTGAAAGGTGAGTTTCTGGTTCTTGAGGAACTTGTCACCTTTGACTTACCAGAAGTATAGAGGTATCCTAGTGGAAGGATCCCCCAGAATATTCTAGAATGCAGTTCCCTGAGGGACCATACATTCCATTCTCCTCTGAACTGAAGGGACTTAGTATTTTTTACATTCCAAACTGTGATCATATTTGTTTCTGCCTCTTTGAAACTTAAATGTGTACATGCACTTGGTCTAAATTAGTTTTTTTTCTGTGTGTGTGTGTGTGTGTGTGTGTGTCCGTGTGTGTGTGTGTTCAGATCCTGGGTCTTGAACTCAGGGCCTGAGTGCTGTCTTTTAGTTTTTTAATGGCCAGTGCTCTACTGCCTGATCCACAGCTCCACTTCTGGCTTTTTGGAGGTTCATTCTAGATAGGAGTCTCTTACAGACTTTCCTGACTGAGCTGGCTTAGAATTAGGATTCTCAGATCTCAGCCTTCTAAGTAGCTAAGATTACATGTGTGAACCACTGGAACCTGGCTTTGACCAGCATTTTCCTGCTGAGTCACATTGCTTCAACTCTCTCATCTCCTGGCAAGTCTATGCATGCTTGAATTGCTTCATGTAGCAGGACATTTCAGATTTACTTAGGGGATTTTTCCTGGTCCCATGGGAAGTGGGTAATTCATGTAGCAGGGTCAGATTTGACTGATTGTTGGCTAGAACATGGTAGACTTATACCTTTCTATTCTTTTCATGGTTAGGCACAATCATATGATTACAACATGTCAGTGTGTAGTCTGAGTTCATTTCCCTTTGCTTGTGATCTTAGGGAAGTGTGTCAGAGCAGAGACTCTGCTCAGTGGCCTCTGTCCCTCACAGGAAGAAGAGAAGCTCCTACTGACTCACCTTGAACTTATATTATTAGTAGAAAAAAGGCCAGGCTGTTTGTCAATGAAGAATTACTTGGCTGGTCTTGACTCCTCTTGGTGCTTTGATTGTATTTTAGGGGTCTCAGAGGAGGTCACATGAAATAGGTACTGAAGAATCTCACCAGCTCTCCTTCATTAAAACTTTATTACAGCCATAAGCCAGTGGCTCACATGTGTAATCCTAGCCACTCAGGAGGCTAGCAATCTTATGATTGTGGTTCAGTGCCAACTAAGGGTAGGAAAGCCTGTGACACTTTTATCTCCAATTAAATACCAGAAAAGCTCGAAGTGCACCAGTGGCCCAAGTAGTAGAATGCCAGCTTTGAGCAAGAAAGCTCAGGGACAGCCCTAGGACTGGTACATAAACACACAAACACACACACAATTTATTGTTAGCTCATCTAATGCTCCCAACAACCATATAAGTCAGATATCCTCATTTCCATACTACAGAGGAGGAAAATTTCTGGTGAGCCAGTGGCATCAGACTAACCTCTGCCCCTATCCCAGTACCTTTCCTTGGAGCAACACATGTGACCCAAGAGAAAAACAGGCTAGAGACATTCTGTGTGCTGTGTATGTGGGCTTTATGTATGTGTGCATGCATGTGTACGCATGCACCACTCCTAGGCCTTGAACTTTGACCCTGGGTGCTGTCCCTGAGCTTTTATTCTCAAGGTTGGCACACTGCCACTTTAGCCACAGTTCCACTTCTTGCTCTTTAATTCTTCATTGGAGATAAGGGTCTTACAGACCTTTCTGTCCAAGCTGGCTTTGTACCATGGTTCTCAGAACTCAACCTCCTAAGTAGCTAGGATTATAGATGTAAACCATTGGCATCAGGCATAGATTCTTGAGTCTTCTAGATAATTCTGCTTAAGTGAGCTTAGTTTCCCCAGCGTGAATGGTTTTAATAATGTTTGATACTAGGCCAGTTGAGACATGGATGCCCTTTTCACAGTGCCTGGCTGGTATTTCAGTATAGCACTAACTACTCTGCCTGCAATTATAGTTCTTGAAAAGGACAACTAAGACAGGTGTTGGTGGTTCACCTAGCTAGTCAGGAGGCTGAGATCTGAGGACTGTGATTCAAAGCTAGCCTAGGCAAGAAACACTGTGAGACTCCAATCTCCAATTAACTACCAAAAATCTGGAAGTGGAGCTGTGGCTCAAGCGGTAGGATTTCAGCCTTGAACAAAACAGCTCAGGAACAGTGCTCAGGCCCTTAATTAAAGAAAACAGAAAGGGGGGTTAGGAAGGATGGAGGGAGGGAGGGGACAAAGATCTGGGCATCAGTGACTCATACCTGTAATCCTAGCCAGAAAACCAGAATTTGAACTGTGTCTCAGTGATAGAAAGCTACTCTTGAGAGAAAAAGTTCAATGACAGCACCTAGGCCCTGAGTTCAAGCTGAAAAACTTACAAAGAAAAGAGAGAGGAAGGAAGGGGGAGAGGGAAGAAGAGAGGGAGGGAGGGATGGAAAGGAAAGAACTATTTCCAAGAGCTGAGTGAAATAGAAGCTGCTAGGTATCTGAGAACCTACAGAGAGCCAGGAGCCAAACTTGAGTTTTTTAACCATTTGTCTGGCTGGTGCTGAATGTCAGACTCCCACTACAGAGCCCCTGCTGTACATTAGTTCAGGCCTACTGAATCCTGCTTGGGCTGGGCCCTGGGAAGGAAGTGCTAGCCTTTGCTTCTCTTGTAAAGACTAAGAAACCAAGGCCATCAAGGACCTCTCCTGACCAGAAGAGGCAGTGATGACTGTCCACTCCCTGGAGTCTGAGCCTTTCTGTGACATTCCTAAAATCTTCCAATCTGATCTTTCTCCTATCCCATGTCCTTGTGGTAGCCAGGAAAAATGTACAAAAAAAAACACCTACAACATCAGCACCCCAGGAAAAGGAAGGGCTGGTCTCTCCAGCCCAGTTGGCATCCCTGGGCCAGCCAGCAAAGACTATCAGCACCACGATTAATGGACTAAACAGCTTGTGGAGCAGCCTTCTGTCTATTTCTCTTTCTCCCTCTCCTCTCTCTCTCTTTCTCTTTATTATCTAGGGGAACCTTCAAAGACCATAGTCTAGATTGGACTGCTCTCTCCCCATTGTCCCCAGCAGCATTTAGCCACTTTCCTCCAACATACAGCCAGAGCACTAGTGGTTCTGGCAGCAAGTCAGCCTGTAAAGATGGGAAATTTATCATGGCCAGGGGCCTCTGGTGACCTCAAAGGGGGCCAGTGAGGTGGGACAGGGAAGAGGCTGCAGTGGGATGTCTCTCATTTACCTTGTACCTTAGAAGGCTTCTCAGATCAAGGCCAGCCCAAATAATGACAAATAATAAATACTGATAACTAATAACTGCTGTATTGAGAGGAATGTTTCATTTATTTTATCTTTACCCTATCTAATATCCATAGCCACCTCCACAAACTATTTATTACTATACTTTTTTAAAATCCTCATTTCAGTTATCAAGAAATACGAGTCAGAGAGATTAAGCCACTTGACTAGAGCCACACAGCTAAAAATGAAATTATTATGACCAATAAGAATACTATCTGAGGGGCTGGGAAGGTGGCTCAGTGGTAGAGTGCTTGCCTTGCATGCCTGAGGCCCTGGGTTCGATTGCTCAGCACCACATAAGCAAAAAGAAAAAAGCTGGAAGTGGTGCTGTGGCTCAAGTGGTAGAGCACTAGCCTTGAGCTGAAGAGCTGAGGGACAGCACCGAGGCCCAGAGTTCAAGACCCATAACCGGACCCCACACACACAAAAAAAAGAATGCTATCTGAGCCAGGTGCTGGTACTTGATGCTTGTAATCTTAGCTACTCAGGAGGTTTATATCTGAGGATCGTGGTTTGAAGCCAGTGTGAGACTTATCTCCAATTAAGCACTAAAATGCCTGAAATGGAGCAGGAGCCCAAGTGGTAGAGTGCTAGTCCTGAATAAAACAGCTGAGGGACAGCACCCAGATCCTGAGTTCAAGCTCTAGTACTGGCACCAAAAAAAAAAAAAGATTTCTGACCATCACCCAAGACAATCTCATACTTTCTTGCCCCCTTGTCAGATCCTCCTTTGCTAGCAGCCAGGGAATAAGCCTGGCATCCTGTGTGACACCCCAGGCCTGACCCAGATCCTTGGTGTGTATTGAGACTTCCTAATAGATGACTTGAGCTACTGGTGGGGCTGAGTATAAGGTCCACATGAAGGAAGAACAGCCAGTGTCTTTGATTTCTCTGGAAACAGAACCAAGATGTCATATATATGTCATATAACAATGACTCATGCCTATAGTTTGAGCTATTCAGGAGGCTAAGATTTGAGGATCATGGTTCAAAGCCCTTGAGAAAGTCTTATCTCACACACACCAGTAAAAATCTGGAAATGAAGGTGTAGTTCAAGATGTACAGTACTGAGTTCCGGGAAGATGGCGGAGGAGAAGCTGGAATCTGAACAAGCTCTTGCATAGAAAACAGTTTGAGTTCCAGTGAACAGTCCCAAGCCAGAGAATCACACCAAGTGTGCCATCACAGGACAGAGAGTTAGTCAAGAGAGGGGAAGCCAAGCAGACACATCTGAGCAGCTGCCGCTGCGGCGGCAGGGTCGCAGCGGCGACCACCGCCGCGGAGGCATACCTGAGACGCAGTCCGGGACAAAGGAGCCAGACGCAGCGGACGAGCGGATTCTACTCAACACCAGCAAGAACCGACAAGGAGCGGACAACTTCATCCTGCACTTTGCAGACCAGAGACGACCCGGGATCCAAGACTCCCCGTGAGTAGAAGCCCCACTTCCTCACTCCTTCTCTGGGAGCAGAGGAGGGAAGGCCACCCCTCCCCACCCAGCACTGGTGATCTCCATCTTGGATACCGACAAAGCTCAGAGGAGCGGCTAGCTCCAGCTCAGGCCTTGGAATAGAGCTAGTCATTTGGCAGTTCATGGGAACTTGGCGGCGAGGTGACCTCACAGACTCAGTTCCATCCAGGGAGGGGTCACCCAGCTCAGGCACCAGCCATTGGAGTGGCTATCCTCGCTGGGTGGCCAGAGCCAAAGGCTGCCCCTCCCTCTAGCAGCCACCACAATCAATTGAAAAACAAAAACCCTGAGAATGGCTCCAGGCTGGGTGCTGTGAGTTTTTTTTCACAAAATAGCCCCAGGGAAAAGCTACTGTTCGTTGAAAGACCTCAACTCTACCCAGAACCTAGCCTCATCACTGCATCCCCCTCTTTTGTGATTCTCAAAGCAGATCACCCTCCCAGTAAACTAACCTGGGAGGGGGATCTCAAAATCTTGGGTAAAGCAGAGCATTTTTCTGCCTGTTCCAACAAACTGACTTAAGAAACCAATCAAGCCACAGGACCTCAAGCTGACCAGAGACTCCAACCAGACTCTGGTTACAGACAAAAGGGAGATACAGGACTCTTCCCACCCCTCCCCCCCCCCAAAAAAAATCAAAGAACTTTTTTTTTCTTCTTCTTCTTTTCTTTTTTTCTTTTTCTTGTTTTGTTTTTTTTTCGTTTTTTGTTACCTTATATATATATATATAAATTGTTTTTTTGCTTTTCTAAAACTTTTATTAATCTTTAATTTTTGCCTCTTCTGAAAAAATAATTGTTTTCCATTAACTTTTTTTTTTCTCCTCCTATAATTTTTATTTTAGGAATACGTGAATGTGTGTTTTCTTTTCTTTTCTTGTCTTCTTTCTCTTTTTCATTCATTCTTAATTACCTTTTTGTTTTTTCTTCTAGCTCTACTGAACTTCTGATCTTTTCTTCTCACTTTCGTATCCTTTCCAACTTTTCCTCTTTGTTCATCTTTATGTGACTTAACTCTTGTCCTGCACATCCTCAGATAAACCCGTAGTTAACCAGTAGACCCTATCCCCCATTGTGTACACACTTAATCCACAAACTTATTACTCAATTCAAAACCTCTGAGACTTAAATTCATTAATAGCAGTACTACCTCTTTATACCTATATAATATTTTAAGCATTTTTTTAAAGTTTTTCTCATCTCCTCTATGTCCCTCCCTTTCTCTCAACATATTCATATTCCTCTATAAATAGATGGTCTTTTAATCTCTAAAATAACATTAATTTTTACGACTCTATTTTTTTTCTGGTCTCTTTTCATTCCCCTTTCCCTTTCTTCTTTTTCTCTCTCTCTCTACTTACATCCTACCCAACCTATTTCCTGCATTGTGATTAGGACATAGTTAACTCTCCCTGTGCCTTCCCACACCAATCTATTCCTATTTTTTACCCACATCTCTCCCTAACCCTAATAATTTCTGGTTTTCCAAATTCTTCTCTGCGGTTCAAAGTCCTTTAACATATAGTTGTTTGATGTCGAATAGATGTATCTGTTGAACTAGATTGTATCTGTAGACTATTGACTGTACAAATGCAAACTTTGGTTGATGGTTGCCTTAAGATAGTGTTCTAGCACAAAACTGGTGCTATCTTCATCTCAAATGGGCAGAGTAAGCCGGAAAAACACAAGAAAAATGGCAAATTCGGGTATCTCAATTCCCAATCTTGATAATCAGGGGTTAGAACAGATAATGAATAATCCAGAGGAGAGTTCCCAAACAGCTCTACCAACACTGCTGGCAAACATGATAAATGAAAAGTTTGACAACGTACAAAGGACTCTGTATGAGCGTGATAGGGAGAGAGAGGAGGCATCCCAGAAGTTTATACAGGAATATCATAAGCGTGAGGAAGCTACTCAAAAACTGATACAGGATTTGCGTGAACAACTTGAGAATACTCAAAGAGAAAGGGAGGAATGGCGTGAGCAGGCTGAGAACACTCAAAGAGATCTGCAGGAATCCCGCGAACGGGAGGAAGCTAATCAAAGAGTAATACAGGAATTGAGAGACCAGGTAGAGAACACACAAAGATCACTAAAGGCATTCATGAAATCCATTAACAAAGAGCTGAAGGAAGTCAGGGAGACCACAAAGGGAATGCTGAATGGAACCCAACAGAAGGAATGGGAGCCCAAAGAAACCATAACCAATCAACTAAGTGATTTGAGGACAAACACTGAACACCAAATTAAGGAAGTAAAGAAATTCATACAAGACCTAAAACAGAGCTTCAACAAAGAACTTGAAGCCATCAAAGCTGACCAACTAGAAGGAAAAGAGATATAAAACAAAGTAGAGAGTCTTGACAGCAGGTTAGAACATGCAGAAGATCGAATCTCAGGGATTGAAGACAGCCTAGATATTATAGAGAAAGAACATACAACCATCCAAGACAAGTCCAAGAAATATGATAGATCTATCCAACACCTGGAAGACACCATCAGAAGGCCTAATCTAAGGATAATGGGTGTAGAGGAGCACCTAGAAACAGAAGTTAATGGTCTAGGAAGTCTGTTTAACAGGATCCTAGCAGAGAACTTCCCAAACATGCAAAAAGATAGGCCTGTCCAGATACAAGAAGCCTTTAGAACCCCAAATAGACCAGACCAGAATAGGACATCCCACCGTCACATTATAATGCACACAGGATCAACTCAGAACAAGGAAAAGATCCTTAAAGCTGTCAGAGAGAAAAGGGTAATCACTTATAAAGGGAAACCAATTAGAATCACCTCAGATTTCTCAGCAGAGACAATCAAAGCAAGAAGAGCCTGGAATGATGTATGCCATGCCCTAAAAACAAACAACTATCAACCAAGAATACTGTACCCAGCTAAACTCTCCTTCATAACTGAAGGCCAAATAAAAACCTTCCATAGCAAAGAAAAATTGAAACAATACATCTCCACCAAACCAGCCCTACAAAAGATTCTTAAAGATGTCCTACACATAGAAAACCAACAAGACCGCAATAAAGGCCAAGAAACTGCACCCAACTGAGAATCCAAGAACCATAGGAAGAACCCAGTTTTCGCAGCCCCCAAGAAGGTAGATAACATGGCAGGAACTCCCAAATACCTCTCAGTCCTATCTCTTAATGTTAACAGACTGAAATCTCCAATTAAGCGACATAGACCGTCTAGTTGGATTAAAAAACAAGACCCTTCTATCTGCTGCCTGCAGGAGTCACATCTTGCCCGTAAAAACAAACACATTTTCAATGTTAAAGGTTGGAACAAAATCTACCAAGCAAACGGACCGCATAAACAGGCGGGAGTTGCAATCCTAATATCAGATAAAATAGACTTCAAATTAAAATTCGTGAAAAGAGATAAAGAAGGTCGCTACATACTAATTAAAGGATCTCTCCTTCAGGAGGATATTACAATTCTAAATATCTATTCGCCAAACAATGGAGCACCCAAATTTATCAAAGAAACACTACTTTCCCTCAAATCCCATATAGATCCAAAGACATTAATCGTTGGGGATTTTAACACACCACTCTCCCCACTAGATAGATCAAATCGGCAAAAACTCAACAGAGAAACCACAGATCTAAACAGCTGCATAGATCAACTAGACTTAACAGACATCTACCGAACATTTCACCCAGCAGCATCAGAATACACGTTTTTCTCAGCAGCACATGGAACGTTTTCTAAAATAGACCACATTTTAGGCCACAAAGCAAACTTGTCTAAATTCAGAAACATTGAAGTTATACCTTGCATTCTCTCTGACCACAAGGGAATAAAGTTAGAACTCAACACCAAAAGCCACCAAAGAAAGTCCGGTATCACATGGAGGCTGAACAACACACTGCTGAATCATGAGTGGGTCATGGAAGAGATTAGAAAGGAAATTCAAATGTTCATGCTATTCAACAAAAATGAACACACAAAACACCAGCTCCTCTGGGACACAGCAAAGGCAGTACTCAGAGGCAAGTTTATAGCTCTGAGCTCCTACATCAACAAATTGGAGAGATCTGAAACTAACAATTTAATGACACATCTAAACCTCCTTGAAAAAGAGCAGCAAGATAAACCCCAATCCAGTAGACGGAAAGAAATAATCAAAATTAAATCAGAATTAAATGAATTAGAATCCAAAAAAACTATAGAAAGAATCAACAAAACAAAGAGTTGGTTCTTCGAAAAACTTAACAAAATTGACAGACCCTTAGCAAATCTTATCAGAAAAAGAAGAGAACACACCCAAATTAATAAACTCAGAGATGAGAATGGAAACATCACCACGGAAACAAGCAAGATTCAGAACATTATAAGGGAATACTTCTCAAAACTTTATGCTAATAAGTTTGAGAACTTGACAGAAATGGACCTCTTCCTAGCAAATATTGACATGCCAAAACTAAACCAAGATGAGGTAAACTATCTTAACAGGCCCATATCAAGCATTGAAATAGAAACAGCAATAAGAGACCTCCCAGCTAAGAAAAGTCCAGGACCATATGGTTTTACAGCGGAATTTTACAAGGCCTTCAAAGCAGAGCTCACACCAATTCTCCTCCAACTCTTCAATGAAGTTGAAAGAGAAAGCTCACTACCGAACACATTCTATGAAGCCATCATAACCCTCATCCCATAACCAGGCAGGGACTCATCAAAGAAAGAGAACTATAGACCCATTTCTTTGATGAACATTGATGCTAAACTTCTCAACAAAATTTTGGCCAACCGACTTCAACAATTCATCCAAAAAATCATGCACCACGATCAAACAGGATTCATTTCAGGGATGCAAAGCTGGTTCAATATACGCAAATCAATTAATATTATTCATCACATCAACAGGAGCAAGAATAAGAACCACATGGTTATCTCAATAGACGCAGAAAAAGCATTCGACAAGATCCAACACCCCTTTATGATGAAGGTTTTGAAAAAATTAGGAATCCATGGAACATTCCTCAATACAATAAAGGCTGTATTTGACAAACCTACAGCCAGCATTATACTCAATGGTGAAAAACTAAAGCCATTTCCTCTTAACTCAGGAACAAGACAAGGATGCCCACTCTCTCCACTTCTCTTCAATCTAGTATTAGAATGCCTAGCTACAGCAATAAGACAAGATGCAAACATAAAGGGGATCCAAATAGGGAAAGAAGAAATAAAACTCTCCCTCTTTGCAGATGACATGATCTTGTATTTAAAGAATCCCATAGACTCCACTCCCAAACTACTCAAGCTGATTCAAAACTTTGGCAAAGTAGCAGGTTATAAAATTAACCCCCAAAAATCAATGGCTTTTCTGTATGCCAACAATGAGAAAAGTGTGGCTGAAATTAGGAAAGCAACTCCATTTGTAATAGCCCCACAAAAAATAAAATACCTAGGAATTAACTTAACTAAAGAAGTGAAGGACCTCTATGATGAAAACTTTAAAAGCTTGAAAAAGGAAATCAACACAGAACTTAAAAAATGGCAAAACCTCCCATGCTCCTGGATTGGAAAGATTAACATCGTGAAAATGGCAATACTTCCCAAGGCTATCTACAAATTCAACGCAATACCTATCAAAATTCCACCCTCATTCTTCAAGGAAATAGAAGAGGCAATCCAAAAATTCATATGGAACAATAAAAGACCCCGAATAGCAAAAACGCTCCTCAACGGAAAGAACCCTGCTGGAGGAATATCAGTACCAAATTTCTAACTCTACTATAAAGCCATAGTAATCAAAACAGCTTGGTATTGGCATAAGAACAGACCTCAGGACCAATGGAATAGAATTGAAAACCCAGAAATGAACCTACAGACCTATAGCCATCTAATCTTCGATAAGGGAGCTAAAACAATAGAATGGAAGACAGACAGCCTCTTCAGTAAATGGTGCTGGCAAAACTGGTTAACTACATGTAGAAAACTAAAGCTAGATCCTTATATATCACCCTGCACCAGAATCAACTCCAAATTGATCAAAGACCTTGAACTCAAAACAGACACTCTGAAAACATTACAGGATGGAATAGGAGAAACCCTGGGTCTCCTTGGCTCAGGCCGAAATTTTCTGAATAGAGACCCGGAAACACAACAAATCAAAGAAAGGCTGGACAAATGGGATTGTATAAGGTTGCAGAGCTTCTGCAGGGCAAATGACATAGCTAGCAAGATCAATAGAAAGCCCACAGACTGGGAGAAGATCTTTCCAACCATACAACGGACAAGGGTCTCATATCTAAAATATACTTGGAACTCAAAAAATTAAACCACCCAACAACAAATCCTCAAAGAAACAACTGCCCAATAAGTAAGTGGGCGAAAGACTTAAAGAGAAGCTTCTCTGAAGAAGAAAGAAGGATGGCCAATAGACACATGAAGAAATGTTCAACATCCCTAGCCATAAAAGAAATGCAAATCAAAACAACATTGAGATATCACCTCACTCCAGTTAGAACAGCAAAAATCAAGAACTCTAACAACAACAGATGCTGGAGGGGATGTGGACAGAAAGGAACCTTACTTCATTGTTGGTGGGAATGTAAACTTGTTCAACCACTTTGGAAAGCAGTATGGAGGTTCCTCAAAAGACTCCATATAGAGCTCCCCAATGACCCAGCAATCCCACTTTTGGGCATTTACCCAAATGATCACAAACAAGGCCACACTAAAGCTACCAGCACAACTATGTTTATCGCAGCATTATTTACCATAGCTAAGACATGGAACCAACCCAGATGCCCCTCAGTAGATGAATGGATCAAGAAGATGTGGTATATATACACAATGGAATTCTATGCCTCCATCAGAAAGAATGACATTTCCCCATTTGTTAGGAAATGGAAAGGCTTGGAAAAAATTATATTAAGTGAAGTAAGCCAGGCCCAAAGAAACATAGGTCCCATGGTTTCCCTTATTTGAAATATCTAGTATAAGTATGAGTCAAGCGGAAAAAGTCAGATAATGTGATGTTAGGAAAACGAAACCTCAAATATGTATTTTAATGTTTTTGTTTCTTTCATGCATGTGTTTCTAACGCATTTATAATATTATTTCTTTGTTGCTTTGTATGTCCCTCCCCCACAGTGTAACCCCCGCTTTCACTATATTTGTTGTCAGTATAACATGTGGAGGAGATGGGGACAAACAAGTCGTTTAAGGATTCAGGTGGACCCGTTGCAACAATGAGAAGTACAAAATGTCATGTCAAAACCAGCTTTACAATGTCGGGGGGGGAAAGGGGGGGTATGATTGGGTGGGAGGGAGGGGGGAGGCTGGGAAGGGAGGTGAAGGGTAAACAAAGGAGGAGGCTGCAATGCTTGGTAAGAAATGTATGCATTATCCTGCCCATGTAATTGTAACCCCTCTGTACAGTATGTTCTCAAATAAAATAAAATTAAATTAAAAAAAAAAAAGATGTACAGTACTAGTTTGAGGCAGAATAAGTTAAAGGCAAATTTACACATGCATGCATATCATACATGTGTATATACATGCATGTACATATATGTAGATTTGGGGATATCAGGCCTGATAGTTCAACAACAGCTCATGTTGCATCATTAAGCTGTAGATTGGAAACTCAGTATTTCTACTTTGCAGCTAAAAGACAGAATTTGGGTAACTTCAATTTCCTTCTGAAGTTTATCGAGTCATTGAGTAAAGCCCATTCCTTTTATGATAGGTAATCAATCTACTTTACCCAAAGTTTAAAGTCATTTAAACTTACCAATTTAAACTTTACCCATGTGATTAAAATGGTAATTACATCCAAAAGTATTTTCATAGCAACATATACTAATGTTTGCCTCAAAAATGAGGTACTACACGGGCTGGGAAAGTGGCTCAGTGGTATAGCTCTTGCCTTGCATGCGTGAGGCCCTGGGTTCAATTCCTCAGCACCACATAAGCAGGAAAAAAACCAGAAGTGGCACTATGGCTCAAGTGGTAGAGTGCTAGCCTTGAGCTGAAGAGCTGAGGGACAGCACCCAGGCCCAGAGTTCAGGCCCCACGACTGGACCACCCCCCCAAAACGAACCTAATTACAGTGGGAGATCATGTTGGCTAGAGTTAAAAGTAGATAGAGAAATGTGAACATTACAAAACTTTTTTAGGGAAGGGAATGGAGAATGCTATGTGCTGCTTGACAAAAAAAAAAAAAAATGAGGTACTACAGTCTAGCAGAACTAATATGTTAGAATTCATCATCACTAGCCAGGTGGTGGCACATGCCTGTAATTCTAGCTACTCAGGAAGCTTAGATATGAGGGCTCTGATTATATCCATTTTAAGATATAGAAATAGAGACAAACAAATTAAAATGACTTGTTTTTGATGTCACAAATTAGTAAATGCCAGAGCTAGGTCTTTTATCCTGGTCTTTCCAATTTATCCTTTCCAATTTGATCCTGGCCTTGCCAATTTGCTCACCCTCAAATAATACTCCATTTGTGTGTGTAGCCTTTGTCATCCCCTACCCTCACCCTGCTTTTTTTTTTTTTTTGGCCAGTCTTGGGTCCTGAGCTTTGTCCCTTTGCTCAAGGATAGCACTCTCCCACTTATGCCACAGTGCCACTTCTGTATATGTGGTTCTGAGGAATCGAACCCAGTGCTTTATGCATGCTAGGCAACAATTCTACCACTAAGTCATATTCCCAGCCCCATACCCTCACATTCCTCTAGCATGGAATCAACGACTCCCACAGGTATGATTAAGTACATGGCTCTATTTGGTGAGGAAACTGCCTGTGTTTGAGTCTCATCTTCACTACAGAAGTTGGATTGAAATGTTTGTGGGGCCAAGATTGAAGTTTGTGATCTTGGTCCTGGGCAATCATTTTTCTGTGTTCCAGTGGCCAGGGTAATCATTACCTATCTCTTGGGTCTGTTAGCAAGTTCACATACGAAAAGGTGGGTTGGTTTCTGGCCTATATAGTCAGCAACCCATTAAAGTCAGCTGTTTCATTGAGTAAAGATGGCAACCTATGGCTGGGTGTCTCATTCAGTAGTAAAGCCTATATTTATTTAGCTTGGTAAGGAGGAAGAGGGGAGGGGAAGAGAGAGGAGGAAGAACCAAGAGGAAGAAGAAAGAGAAGAGGTGGAAGATGGCTAGGCTCAAATGTATAATCCTAGCTACTCACCTGGCTAAGATCTGAGGATGTGTTTCAACTCAGCCAGGGAGGGAAATCTGTGGGACTCTTACCTCTAATAAACTATTCAGGAAAAGCTGGAAATGGCACTGTGCCTCGTGGTAGAGCACTAACCTTGACTGAGCCCAAAGAGGCTCAGGGCCATTGCTCAGGAACTGAGTGAAAATCCCATAACTGCAAAAATAAATAAATAAGGGCTGGGAAGGTGGCCCAGTGGTAGAGTGCTTGCCTTGCATGCATGAGGCTCTAGGTTCGATTCCTCAGCACCACATAAGCAGAAAATGCTGGAAGTGGCACTGTGGCGCAAGTGGTAGACTGCTCGAATTGAGTTAAAGAGCTGAGGGACAGTGCTCAGGCCCCATGACCAACCAAAATAAATAAATACATAAATACATAAATAAATAAAAAAAACCTGGAGGTAGAAGGAAAAGAGGCAGATAAGGTTGTGTTAGTCATATGTTTTGATGTTGTTGCCATAACAAAATATTTGACCCAAATGGGGGAGAAAGGATTTATTTTGCTCAGTGTCAGAGACTTCAGGCAATCAGACAAAGCAGAACAACTCGTGGAAACCAGGGAGCACTGGGAGGGATAAGAGGGAAAGCAAATGCCTGGATTGCAGGATTCTCTCCACCAGGCCCCTTGAATTCCATATGAAACACCAACCTAAGGGATGGTGCCACCCGCCTGCAGAAGGGATTTCTGCTTCAGTTAATCTGCTAGGGAAGGTCCCCCTCCCCAGATTGGTGCTTTACTAATCCGCTGAGTGCATCTAAATCCAATTAAATCGATCCCAATTAAGTTCAACCTCAAGGTTAACCACCACAGATGTCAACTTCATTTGTCTCCATACTTACCTTCCTTGTTCTCTCAAAACTCACCTATCACTTATCATTCTTGAGGGTTTTTTCACTATTAGACTACTTTGTATGTGTGTGTGTGTATGCGTGTGTATGCATGTATGCATGCATGGACATGTGCTGATTCTGTGGCTTGAACTCAGCTTAGCTCTGCGAGCTCTCCCTCAGCTTTTCTGTTTAGATAAGATGCCCTACCCTTCGAGCCCTGCTTCCACTTCTGGCTTTTTTGGTGGTTCATAGTAGATAAGAGTCTCACAGGCCAGCCTATAATGGCTCACACTTGTGGCTACTCAGTTGGCTGAGAGCTGATGATTGAGGCTCAAAGCCAGCCAGAGCAGGCCTCTTATCTCCAATTAACCACCAGGTGTAATTCAAGTGGCAGAGCACTACCCTTGAGGAAAAGTTGTTCAAGGCAACACCCAGACCCTGATTTCAAACCCTACGACTGACAAAAACCTAAAAACTCACCAACTTTCCTACTTAAGCTGGCTTTGAACTCTGATCCATAGATCTTATTCTCCTGAGTAGCTAGGATTATAGGTGTGAGTGAGCCACTGGCACCCAGTTTTCAGACTCTGAGATAATGGATGTTCCTAAAATTGCCAGAACTTTTTGCCTTTAATGGAGCCTGCAAGATGCAGAATAGGATCAAAGCTGGGTGTAGAGTGGCTCTGCCCATTGAAGAGGGTAAAGGGGAAAAAATAAAAGTTCAAAGACAGTTCAAAGAAAGGAACAAAAGAAACTGAATATATTAGTTATATACTTAGGTTTTCATTATGACATTTTCATATATGTTTATAATGTATTCTATTCCTCATGTTACCTCCCTTCATCATGATGTAAAATAATTTGGACATGTTTCATTGATTTATTCTTATACATGCAAATAATGTTTATTCTCTTTCTGTCAAAGTATATAGAATCATTTATAAAAACAGTGCAATGAAATATGTTAAAATTATTTTAGGAAGGAGAGTGAATGAGGAAGAATGATTGAGTTGGGCTGATGAAGTAAATTATATTATTGTATTGAAACATCACCATGAAGCCAGGTGCCAGTGGCTCATGCATGTAATCCTAGCTACTCAGGAGGCTAAGATCTGAGGATCGTGGTTCAAAGCCAGCATGGACAGGAAAGTCCAAGAGACTCTTATCTCCAATTAACCACCAGAAAACAGGAAGTGGCACTGTGGCTCACGTGGTAGAGCACTCACTTTGAGTTGAATTGATCAGGGACAGCGCCCATGCCCAGAGTTCAAGCCACATGACTGACCAAAAAAAAAAAAATGTTACCATGAAACTCCCCTGTATAACTGATATATGTTAATAAAAATATTTTTTAAAAAAGAACAGATGATAGCCAATCTGCTACATGATGGTGAAATCACAAGTAGTTATATCCTAAAATCAGCAACAAAATAAATATATATACTCTCATCAATTTTAAGTTGCACTGTTATGGAGTATGGAGTTGCTAGCAAAGTCAATTTGACAATAGAAATGTAAGTATTTATGTAGATAGAAAGGGGTGTAATTATCTTTTGTGCAGATAAAATTATATTTTTATTTGTGCAATCCTGGGTCTAGAACTCTGGGATAGTGTGCTATCCCCGAGATTTTTACTCAAGGCTAGCGTTCTCCAACTTGAGCTGATGCTCCACTTCTGTTTTTTTGATGGTTGATTGGAGATAAGTCTCATGTACTTCTTTGTCCAGACTGGCTTTCAACTGTAATTCTCAATAGTCAATCTTCTGAGAAACTCAAATTACAGGCAACAGCTACTGGTGCCCAAAGCTAATATTTTCTTTTATTTAGAAAATGACAAGACTCGCTAAAAGTAATTATGGTCAATAACTGAATTCACTGAACTAACAGGATATAATTTTTTTGGGAGGGTCCGGTCGTGGGACCTGAACTCTGGGCCTAGGTGCTGTCCCTCAGCTCTTCAGCTCAAGGCTAGTGCTCTACCACTTGAGCCACAGTGCCACTTCCGGCCTTTTTCTTTTTGCTTATGTGGTGCTGAGGAATTGAACCCAGAGCCTCAGGCATGCAAGGCAAGCGCTCTACCACTGAGCCACCTTCCCAGCCCCAAACAGCATATAATATATGTATAAAAATAATTGAACTTACCTTTTTGAGCAATGAACAATTTAAAAATAATGTAGGGAGTCAGTTCTGTTTATACTAGTATAAAAAAATAAAACATTTTGAAATAAATTGATCGAAAATGTAATCTCGAAAAATGAAAACTGCACTACATAGCGAGTCTTCAAAGCACCCTGTTTTTACTTGATCCTTATCTCCTTGCCTCTCAATAATTTACTTTTATAGAAGGAAATTATTTTTTCCTTTATGCTATAATAGAGGTTCTCAATTTGAAGCTTATCCTTACAAATATGTTCTATGATCTCCATTTTTTATGAGGAATAGAGCAGGTCCACAAAAGAGACATGGAGGACCCATACATGGAAGGACTGAATATCAGGCATGAACGTTTCCTATCCAGTCTTTCCAAATCATATTTTATCATCCAAAATCACAAGAAACCTTTAAGAGAGAAGCATGGAAACTCAGATATGTTGATGGGAGACAATAGATTTATTGCTGAGTTCTAATTGATAAGATCTGGGAAGACAACTTCAAGGTCCCTTAGATATATAGCCTAGAGTTTACTGAGTGGAACTTTTAGGATCAGACAAGAGGTAAGAATTCAAAAAAAAAATAAGGCATGCAAAACAGAAGACAAAAACAGACTGGATTGAGGCAAGTCACCTCAACACAGACATACCCTAAACTTCATTCCTCTACCTCCACCCATATTCACCCTGATTACAGCAATCCAGAATTTCTTGAAGGGCAATAGAGGTGGTATACCATGCTCTGAGAAACTCCTGTAGGAGTTTAACTAGATGGCTGAAGAAATTAGTGAAGAAAAGGCAAGTAGAACACAGCAAATGCAAATAGTGCCCAAGGTTTGAGTTCAAGCAACAGGACCAATAACAACAAACACATTAAAGGAAAAGCAAAATTCAGAAACAACCAACCAAAACTGCCTTAATGTTTCATGGATGGAATTTGGTAGTTTCTGGGAAATTAATTAATAGATTTTTGAGAAATCTAACTCGAAACAAGCATTATGCTTTATATCTACCTAACAGTCCTACCGTTTCATTCCAGTGTATACATTAGAGCAGTGGAAAATTATCCCAAGAATCAATTTAGTGGCTTGACTATGAGGGTAGATATTCAAAAATTTAAGGCAAAACAGAGACATAACTTACATTCAGCAGAACATATGTGTTAAACAAAAATAAAAATGAAAACAACATAGTCTCATAACCTCAATTACATTATTAGAACTAAGAACTAAAATGCCAACTCATCTAATGATCCCCAAACATTTCCTTTTTGTGTTTGGTCTTGGAATTTTTCAGGAGGAACTGATTTTCAAGAAGAAACTGAACTTTCATTTGAGAGAGGAAGGTCCCAATGCATCCTAGCCTTGGACCTAGGGTCAAAGATTGGTGCAAGCCATGTAAGGAGCCTACTTCCTCCAGGATGGCTCATCACATTGTGGGAATTATAATCTCAATTGCACCAGATACTTTGAAAGTGTGTGTGTGTGTGTGTGTGTGTGTGTGTGTGTGTGTGTGTGTGTGTGCGGAGATCCTTCTGCATGTGAGCCTCCCCACCCATGATTGGTGTTTTCCATTTATAAATTCTAGTTTCTGCCTCTTTTCATTGCTGCTGGAAGTGCTCTTAAGTTCCATTTTGCATTCAGTAAGTGGGAACCCCAAGGCAGGCACTCAGCGTCTCTTCAGTGGACTTTGGGAGTTGTAACTGTAAGGGATCTCAAGCCATAGATCCAATGTCAGACATTAACTGCAAGCGGGGCACAGGACCCGGTGGTTCTACCTTGCATGTGTTCTTCCAGTCTGGGGTTGGTTTGTTTGGGAGTCCTGAGCTTGTGCTGCCATTAGCCTGTGTGCTTCCAGACACCAGAATCTGGCTTCTGAAGCTCCAAGAACTATTTGGGTATTTCTCCAGACTAGGAGACCCTGGAGCTTTATGTTTATTCTCCATGACCTAGAGATTTTGTTGTTAATCCATGTGACTTTATTCACTTCGCCCGGCTGTAACATGAGCATGATAATAATTGCAGTAAAATTGTAAAGTCTGTGCCCTGAATCTTCTTATATTGCAGTTCTATTTTGGGGTTCTGTGTTGTTAATCTGAGAGGCATTTTTACTCTGCTTTCTGTTTGTTAGCCTTCTTAGCACTTCTGGCTTGAGTTTACTCATGTTTTACATGACCTTGTTTTTAGAGACAGGTCTACATGTGATATTGGAGTAGTGTGTGCTGGTCCTGTAGTTTCAGGAATGAAGCCTAGCAATGTTGCAAGGAGGGCACCCTACAAATAGCAATCTCCCTCCTAAAGAACAGAGGCAGAAAAGCACAGGAAGGCAAAGATGCTTTTAGCTTTCCTTGCCTTAAGCAATAATTGGTTCTACTTCTTGAAGCAATCACTTGATGCTTTTGAAAGGTTTAGACCAACTTTCAGGAGGGAAGGTGAGCTGAGCTGAGGAATAAGCAAGAGCATAGTTATCAGAGAGTACAGGAGGGTATGGTTTAGGGTAGAGAGAAAACTACCACAACTGAAAATACCTGTCTAGGTACCAATCCCTAATCCAATTCTCAATGATTTATTCAGCCTCTTTCCACAATCATTTATAGTATGTGATCTGTCAAACTTATTTTCAGTGCCCCATCTGTGGATTTGCTCATGCTAGCTCTACCATGTTGGTACTTCCTCACAGCTCAGGGAGTTGGTAAGAGACATTTGGCTTCTAAGAAAATTGTAGAAGAAATCTTGAGAAAGTATATATTGCTCAATGTTGTATGCTTTGTAGATGTTCTATATCCTGAAGATTTAGCTAGTGTTACCCATTTACCACAATCTTCTTTAAAAAGTATTAATTCACTTAGGAAATTTCTTTTGGAAATTGAAGTTAATAAAGCATAAACATTCCTGTAAAATACTTTATAGAAACATGCTGGTCCTATTTTTGTCCTCTGCAATTATGGCATTTGCAACTTTAAAATGTTACTAACATGGATATTCTCTACTTTCTCTTTTTGATAAATTACACTTTCTCCAATAGATAATGAGCAAATTTTACATCACTTAAAATGAGAAAGTACCCTAAAATATATTCCAAAACAATTGATAAACTGTAATTAAAATACAATGCCCTCTTTTTGTGTGCTAGTCCCAGTTCTTGAGCTAAAGGTCTAAACACTGACTATGAACTTCTTTTGCTCAAGGGCAATGTTTACCACTTAAGCCACATCTCTACTCCCAGCTATTATTGGTAGTAATATGTCTAATAAAATAATCTGAAATAGAAATTTTTAATGTTTAAGGAGTGATGTTCACTTATGTTTACAGTCCAAATACCATAAGATAAAAGAATGTCCACCTTAAAATATATGACACTCCTGGTCTCAAGCATTGTTAATCTAGATACATTGCCTATAATTCAATCTTTTGAAGATTTTTAAAGTATGAAATCATTCAGGTGATGTGGAAAAAATCAGTAGTAAGATACAAACATTGCTTTAAAATGATTCATATTGTCTTTCCTAGCATAAAACATCCTCACTGAAACTGCAGAGTAGATTTTCATTCTTTGCAAATGTCACTGTAAAGTTCAATTTTTTTCACCAACAGAGAATTGAACATAATATAATTATCTCTATTTTTATTACCAAACATTGGTATAAGTGATCAAGGACGGGCTGGGAAGGTGGCTCAGTGGTAGAGCGCTTGCCTTGCAAGCATGAGGCCCTGGGCTCGATTCCTCAGCACCACATAAGCAAAAAGAAAAAAAAGCCGGAAGTGGAACTGTGGCTCAAGTGGTAGAGCACTAGCCTTAAGCTGAAGAGCTGAGGGACAGTGCCCAGGCCCAGAGTTCAGGTCAAGGTGATGTGCAGAGGGGTTGCAGTTACATAAGTAAGGTAATGAGTACATTTCTTTTCAAACTTTTTCTCCCTTCCCTCAATTTTCTTCTACTTTCCCTCCCTCCAACCCAGTTCATGTTATTTTATATTAGCAATTACCATTCTAAGTATTTGTGTAAAATAAACAGAACTGTGGATAATAGCAATTCCTATGTGATAAACTAAAAAGTATAAACCAATAAGTATAAGATGTTTAATTCATTATATTTAACTTTTATGAATCTAAAATTTGGGGTGTCCTCAGCTTAGTATTTTGTGTTAATGTTGTTTAACTAACATAGAAAACTTTAATATTCTGGTTCCTTGGCTGAGGGTGGTTGGTTGGGATTGTGTCATTCCTATGAGCAATATTTCATGTTGCATCTTTATTAGGCCCTGTATCTCCAGCAGGATGGCCAAGGGTTTTTGTTTGTTTGTTTGTGTTGGTCGGACATGGGGCTTGAACTCTGGGCTTGGATGCTGTCCCTGCACCCAAGGCGATCGCTCTACCGATTGAGCCACAGCGCCACTTCCAGTTTTCTAGTGATTTATTGGAGATAAGAGTCTCATGGATTTTTTTCCTACCTGGGCTGGCTTTGAATCACGATCCTCAGATCTCAGCCTCCTGAGTAGCTAGGATTACAGGTGTGAGCGACCAGCGCCTGGTCTGGCCTGACATCTTGATTGTCCTTTTCAGAAACATGGCAGGCACTTGACCAGTCACAAATTGATGAGTGACTGCTACACAATGCAGAGGTGAAGAAGGGCTGGAGCACAAAGACTGACTGGAGTAGCATTCTGAAAAAGCCATAATTTCTGGGAAGTAGAAGTGTTGATCCAGTAGGAGAGCACTAGTAATGTGCAAAAAGCTAAGTGGGAAGCCCTGGGTTCAAGCCCCAGTACCAGCACCAATCAATCAATGAAAAAAGAGCTATAATGTGCTCTCAGTGCCATTGGTGGCCTGTAGGATAACCCAGCACCAGGGCTTTGGTGCCACAAACTGTCTCTAAGAAGCCAGCAGAGATAGCAGACACCATCTCCTTTTTGCTGAGCTTCCTGTAACACAGACCCTTGCAGGAGCAGCCTAAATTCAATTCTTTTTCATTTCCTTGGAACACCACTGCTGCTAAACTAGGACAAATCCTAGAACAGGCCACCCACCTGCCCACCCACCTGTAAGACAACATGGATTTAACCTGACACCAGGAGATCTCATCTGAGAGCATCCAATTATCAAAGCCAAAAAAAGTTAAAAAAAAAAAAAAGCCCAGGACACAAAGGATAAACCTGGAGTCAAGATGTGCTTCTTCTCGCCAGGCCCAAAGAAACATAGGTCCCATGGTTTTCCTTACTTACAATAACTTGTATATGTCAGGGACAAGCAGAAAAGGTCAAAAGCTATGTACATATGACCAGATAAGATGTTAAGCGAAATGAACTCCAAGGGAATCTGTGTGGTAGTTGGAGGCCAATGCTACAGAAAGACTTACAAGGATTTAATACTGGCAAACAAGTTACCTAAGAACTCAGGTGAAGCTGAGTGTGATCCTAGATGTTCAGGTGGCTGAGTTTGAGGATCTCTGTTTGAAGTTTACCCGGGCAGGAAAGACGAGACTTTCCAACTAACCTGCAAAAAGATAAACTACTGGAGTTATGGCTAATGTGGTAGCCTTGAGTAAAAAAAGAGATGAGATCAAACCCTGGACCAGCCTACAGTCCATTAAAAAAAAAAGTTTGTGTCTGTGTGGTGGCAGATCCCTTGACTATCTTGATGATGGAACAAGCATTTTAAAAATGAGTCATGGTGTCAATATTTACCTTTTTAGTAACTGTTTTCAGAGGAATGTGTGGATGAGTGCTTTATCTCCTGTATAAGAGGTTTTGTTCAGTGAAAAACTGCCTTAACCAAACACTCTTTAATCAAAATACCCTTTGGATACTGCTGAATAGGAAAGTCAGTGCTTTAGGTTGGAAGAAAAAGTAAAATGAGATGGGAGAATTATAGAAGTTAAGTCTTCTTGACTGATATAAGCACTGCCCTTGTAAAGGTAGTCACAACCTTACCAAAGCTATTTTAGAGAAGTGCTAGGGGTTGGAGGCATGGCTCTAGTGGTAGAACACCGGCTGGGTAAAAGTTGGTTATTTTTCTTTTAACATGGCCAGGTGTTCTGGTGGTTGATTATTAAAGCTTTTGAATATTTTGAAAGGGGTCAAAAATTTGAGCTATCATGAAAGATGATCCAAAAGTTCAAATTCAGGGGAGCCAGTGGTGGGCTGCCCATCCAGTGTGCTTATTCAACTTGGGCATGCAACAGACAGCAAGGCAAAGTTTGCTCTTGCAAAAGGCATTCTGAGTTGGTGTTCTTAGGATACCTTAATTTCCCCAAGAATTTCCAATGCAAATCTTCCATGCCACACATGAGGGATCCTAGGAGGCCCTAAAGAGGAGAGACACCCTACCATTCGGTTGTGGCAGTCTCGTGCATGGGCTAAACCTGCCATCCTTTGTAGCTCACAATGGACCTGAGATGTAAAATTAATCCGCAACATCAGGAAGGGGTCCAAACAGGCACCCTGAGGAAGCAAGCAACCTCATGCATTGGCCTCAGTAGAAAAAAATAAAACTATGAATACTGCTTTGGTAGTTGTGTGTTTGCAGGGGCTATGTGTGAGAATTGTCTTAGATTCAGACTCTTAAATTCTTTGTGACTAAGAGTCTTAATCTACAACATCATTTGTCCAGGTGGGGAAGAAGGAAATGTTGGAGATGGAGTCATCTCTGAGAAAAATCTCTAGTAAGGGAGTTAGGAAAAGGGGTGAACAAGAAGTGAAATGAACCCCAAGATAAGTATTCAAATTTTTTTTCTTTCTTGCGATTGTTTCTAACATATTTATAAGATGAATTCTTTGCTTTGTATGTTCCTACTCCATGGTATAACCCCTGCTTACACTGTATTTGATGTTGGTATACTTTGTGGAGGGGAAGGGCAAAAACAAATCGTTTAAATAGGGATACAGGTGGACCCATTGCAACAATGAGATGTTCAAGTTGTTATGTTGAAAAACAAACTTTACAACGTTTTTTTTTTTTTTTTTTTTTTTGGTTGGGAGGGAGACGGGAAGGGATTGGGAAGAGGAAACAAAGGAGGAGGCAACAATGCTTGATAAGAAATGTACTCATTACCTTGCCCATGTAATTGTAACCCCTCTGTATGGTATTTTCACAATAAAGTTTGAAGGGCAGAGTGCACCAAAAAACAAAAAAACAAAAACTTCCATTTCAGCATGTCTCAAATTCTAAACCTAGGAAGCCCAAGAAAATTGGCGCTAAGAAGGCTCCCTCAGACATTCTTTATATTGTTGTCTTTTAGGGAGAAGGTGGGGAAAGATATGAAAACATGTTTTAAGGCTGATTCTTTTAAATTTTGAGCTCTATTTCTAATGTGCACTTGTTAAATCTTGTAGATCCCTGTCTGTGTAAATATCTTCAGAAGGATCTGTTGCAGGCATTCAGTAATTAACTGACTTAATAGCAAAAGGTTCTTGAAATTTTGTTATTTACAATGTTCCAGGTTTAACAAGTTATCATTGCTATTACATTTTAAAAAACTTCATATAGGATTACTTTTTCCTGGATATTCAAAAAAGTGTTATGTAGGTTTGAAAGTTTTATAAAAGGAAAAACAAGCAAGTAGAGGAAACATGAGAATGGTGAGTACAGGTTTTTGGAATAGTTCTATAACAGGCCAGTGAAGATTGTTTCAAGGGCTGGGAAGCTAGCTCAATGGTCGAGTGCTTGCCTTGCATGCATGAGGCCTTGGGTTTGATTCCTCAGCACCACAGAAGCAGAAAAAAGCCAGAAGTGGTGTTGTGGCTCAAGTGGTAGAGCGTTAACCTTGAGCTGAAGAGCTGAGGGGCAGTACCAAAGCCCAGAATCCAGGCCCCATTACTGACAAAAAGTTTCAAACAGCCTTGGGTGAGGAAAATGGGGTGGGGCTGTTGTGAGATCTTATCAAGCATGAATGTCAGAACTTAGAACGCCAGAACAAGGTCAGCCTAGATATGTCATAATCTTCCTTTTTTTCTGTATGTTTTTTTATTGCAAAAATTATGTGCAGAGGGTTACAGTTACATGAGCAAGATAATGAGTACATTTACTATTATAAAGATAAACTCTGTTTATACCCTGGATCTTCCAGGGTAATTGAAAAGGTGGGAACCACATGACCTCAGTTGAGCCAGGCCCATTACTTAATCAGTCAGCTCAAACCTGCCATCTATTAATGAGCAAAGTTGGATGATTAAAAGAAAAAATACAATCCAAAAGCAACTTTATTTAAGTCATAGAAAGGTGTCTGGTATTGCAGAGGACCAGTGTTGGAGACCTTACTGGCCAACTGAGTTGGAAACTGCACTTTGGTTCAACATACATCCATTTTACTCAAACTATTTGAGAATGCCCAGTTGAGAAAATGCTAACATCAAGGAAGAGAGAGATTCATCCCCAGACAGTCTTCCAACTTTCATATTTGTGTAGATGCTATTGGGGTCTCCCAAAGAGTTCCTAATCAAAACCTGCTATTTCATTTCTAGCTTTAAACTGGTAATACCTATAAAATGTAGATTGGGTTCTATCCATTATTAGATTAGATTATATTTATTATCAGCAGAGCCTTGATAATAATACTAGACACCATCAAGGTAATAACAGAACAACTAAATGCCACTAGTAGGATGGCATGGAAAGACTAGCTTTAGGTATATTAGCTGGAAAGGGAATTATTTCTCTGGTGATTAGAAACTTTTGCTGCACAAAGGCCTTACATAGATTGAAGGCTGGCAAAAGGTGAGCCATTTACTAGCTTGTTGATCAATAATTTGGAAGACAAAGGAATGGTGCTGTCCAAATTTGCCTCTAGTACTTGTTTTCATAACAATGCCTGTGTTGGTTGTTGTATGAATGAGGGCAAAACATCCAATTCTTAAATACTCTCCCTTTGGATATTGCTGAATGGGAAAGTCTAGCAAAGCTGACTAGGTTTGAAAAAAAGATAAAACAAGGCAGGACTGTAGGAGTTAGAATCTTTTCTGCCAAAGTGCTTGACATAAGCACTGCCCTTTAAAGAAGAGCTGCTATCTTACAAAAAGCTAAGACTGCTTTTCTGACAAACTTTGATGAGATACCCTGGTTTTTCCTAATTTGAAAGTTTATCTGAGCAAGAAATATTATGATCCTAAAATTCGGATGAGTGAGAGATATGGTTGCCTGCCTGCTCAGCATGCTTGCTTGGCTTCCTATCAGTATCAGATTCTTCTGCAGAAGTAAATTATGCCTTGCTGGGTTCCTTTCGAGTTATGGGATATGAGGTATCACATAGGAGAAAACATCAAGATATTTACAACAACTGCTCTGATGAACTTAAACTCCTTATTCGGGATAGCTTTGGAAAAGCACAAGTTAAAATTGTATACTAATTATACAAAGGGATTTTATTGTTACTTACATATATACAAGGTGTACTTTTAAAGAATTTGATCACTCTTCCCCTTTTTATGGCCACCATTATAGAATGTACTTCAATCATCTTCATCTCCATCATTTTCACCTTTCCTGTTCCCCATCTGGCCGGTTCTTGCTCCAGTCTGAGGGTTCTTGTTTATGTCTTTTGCATAAGTTATTGTAAGCAAAAATACTTACAGAAAATATACTATAGACTGTGCTAACAAGGTTAAAAAGTCTTAGAATGGAAGATGCATTATGTTAACTCAGATATGCCTATCTTCAAACTTTTGTTTCCATTCTTTTCCATGACGGGCCTGCTTTCACATCGGAAGTGTTTATTATTTTCTGTTTATCCATTGAATCATAAGCATCTCCCATTACTTATTCTGAAAACATAGGCACCCATTGGTGGTGAGCCTCTCTGTTAGTGAGCAAGGGTATTTTTCATTTTATTGGAGCTTTGGTTCTGGTTATTGTTTATCTGCTTCTCCCTCTGCAATTTGTTTTTCGCTCTTCAGTCTTTCCTGGAATAAAGCTGAGCAGTGGCAGAGCAAGTAGTCAAATGCTATGTTCACTCAGTGTGCTAGACAGCAATCTGCAAAGTAGGTATGTGCTCAAGGTGGTCCATTGAGGCATGGTGACAAACTATTATGTAAGTTACACATACACACAAGGGAGTAATCTGTCTTTAGCAGAGATGTCATGAATACAAGATTTTGAAAATATTTTGTGGACTTCTCTACAATTAGGCTTGAGTTAATTTTGTGTTGCTATTACAAATACTTGATAGTCACCTTCGAAAGGCTTATTTTGGCTCAAAAATTTTGAGGTTCCAATCTATAATTGGGCAGACCTACTGTGTTAAGGCCTCCTATGTGGAGGATGGGAATGACATGATGGGTGTATGGTGTAGGAAAACTATTCACTTCATGGTTAAGAAAAATCTGGGGTCCCATTTCTCACTTCAAGGACACACCCTACATAACCAGAAGACCTCCCATGACACACCCTAAATAACCAGAAGACCTCCCACTAGGTCTTACATTCTCATTTGCACCATCTCCAAGAAGCTAAGGGCCGAGCCTTTAAAACACAGGCATTAGGTGGACACTTAAGATCCAGCCTATAGCATTACTTTTTGAACAGTAATATGCATATACATTATTTGGGAATTTTAAATGTAGCTTCAGATTCAATGGGGCTGGGGCTGCTGAGCATTTTTGAGTTTCTAATAGCTTCTATATTAACACATGTTTGGGATTGGGGATTACTTTTTGAGTAACACTGCTCTTTGTACCACATTCGTGCCTTAAACTTCAAGTTTTCAGCTAGTATCTTAACACTGGAGGAATGAGAACAAGCAAAAGAAGATACATAGCTATTAGGCCCCTAAAAGCCACAGAAGATAGGCAAAGAGGTAGCTTAAACACTAGCACAGGTTTATTTGGAAGAAAAGTCTACAGAAAGGGTCTCAGATGTTGTAAGGTAAATTATCAGAATTCAGAGAAACCACATTTTGAGAGATAGAATCTTGAAGTTTTTGTGACAATGCACTGCCTACAGACTGCTAACTGAATAATGAAGGCCTGCAATCCACAAATACACTTAACACAGCTAGGGAATAGGTTGGAGAGGAAAGAACAAAAAAACAAAAATTCAGCTCTCTGATGGATAGCTGAATTGGACACCATGATGACTGGAGACAAGCCAGGAGATGAGAGACAGGACAGGAACATGGAGATACACATGGCATGGTGTCCCCCACCAGGGGGATGGGTCACAGGACACTCAGGCCCAGGCACTGAACTGACAGGTTCAGTAACCTCTCAGCCAAGTAGCCACTCCTATCTCCAGGGATCCAGGTGTGCCTATCACCTGAGGGGGTGTGGGAGCATCACCCTCCCCTACCATAAAGATTTCAAACCTTAAATGGACTTACTCAGGTACCAGCAGAACTTTTCCATCTAAGGTATGCTTAGAGGCTACTCAGAGGCTGGTGATCCAAGCCATTTAGGGAGTTAATCAATGCAGTGTGATGACCGCCCCCCCCCCAGCCAAAAAAAGAATGTAAAATGTGAAAATAAAAATTTTTGAATTTTTAGAATAGGGCCAAACTATGCAAGGCAGGATTGAACTGGAACAACTAGTTATGAGGAAAGGACTAGGCCTATTTACCCCCTAGCTGTTCCTTCTACTGTAATTACTAGTTTTGAAAAAGCAAAACACCTGGCCCCGAAACTAGGAACTGCCCGTTGCTTTAGGTCAAGAAGTTGTTACAGGAGTACTTACAGTTTTAATTGCTTCCGGATTGTTTGTGACTTACGAGCTTGCAAAATAAAATAACTGCTAAGTTCTTCTGTACACCACCTTGCTTGAATCTGCTCTAAAAGAATGCTTTTTTTTTTTTTTTTTTTTTTTTTTACTTTTATAAACCCTGAGCTATTTGAGTTTGGGACTGCTCATTCCCTAGATGAGTTAACCCTGGCTGGTCAATTGAATAAACGATCTTTTAAGATACTGGTCAGCGTCTGTAACTTTTGTCCAGGGAGTCAGTCCACTTCATCTGGATGCCCCAGTGAGATCCTATTCTCTGAACAGGAGGACTCCTGTCATGACCTGACTCCTGTGTCAGGGGACAGGCCACATGGCCACACCTAGTGGAAGGCCTTGAGAGACATTCCTCAGTCTCAGGTGCCCTTGCTCTGTGAAACCCCTGAAATGAACTCTGGTGTTTGTTCTACCAGTAAATTTCTGCCTGTCATCATCATGTAAAAACATAAATGAGTTGTTTTAAACTCCCAAGAAAAGTCATCAAGTTTTGCTGTTAGCAAAAACTTGAAAATTAACTAAAGTTCTTCAAAATAATGCAATAATCCTTTACATTTTTGATAAGTCAGATAATTTGATTACAATGTGAACAGCTTAATGCATTAAAACACCAGATCTTTGGTTTTCTGTAATATCCAAGTTACTACTCACTGGCAGAAATTTCTTCTGTTGTCTGGCCTCAGTCCCTCCTGCTGTTAGAAATTTACTTTCTCCCCTGAACCCTCTTTTCCCTGGGAAAAGAATAGCCATGGGTACAAAACTGTGAAATCACAAAACAAAACAAAATTATTGATAAAGGGCAAAAACCTCCTGGTAAAGAAAAACCCCAGACAAAGGCCGACCAGTAGTCAGCTTTTGTCCTTTCCCCATCCTTGATAAAAAAGCAAAAGAACATCGCTCCCTCAATTTACCAAACTGGCAGCTTTGCAAAAGGCTATTGACAACCGAGGCTTATCACCAGCTGCATTAAAGAGCTGTTAGGAGCTTATAATAAAATAATTTCTAAAGTAGTGTCAATAGCTTTGATAGTATTGATCATGCTGAAAAAGTCAAGATTATGTTTTGCCTATGCTTCTGTGAGTCAAGGCTATGTTTCTGCCAAGTTTTGCTTCTATAACGTTGCTTGCTTGCCTTGGTAACAAGGCCTTAAGCCCACCAATTGAAGACCACCGCTGAGTGGTCCCACTATGAGTGGCCTATTACAAATGATTACATATGATATTACCATAAAGAACAAATTAATTTAAAGGTTCTAACTGTAACCAATGAAAAATATGCCAAACCTGCCTTGCATGGCTTGTATATATAACTCTATCTAACCTACCCCTATAAAAACGCATCCTACCCTGAGCTCAAGGCTGTTCCTACTTTCCCGGTGGTAGGAAGTGGTCCCATGTGGTGGTAATAAAGTTCCTAGCTTGGCAGAGCGCATGCGGGCATCCCAGATGCCGCAGCCGCCCTGGGTCTCCCAGCCGCCGGGCTCCCGCAACCCCCCAGGCCCCCGCAGGCCCCTGGGTGCCACCCCAACCCCGGAGCCCACGCAGCCCGCCGGGATGCTGCTCCGGCCCCGGAGGCCACCGCCACTCGTGCCATGGTCGCCGACCGACTTGGTGGCCAAGCTGCTGCCACTGGCCAAGGACGTGCCCGGGACCCCGCCGCGGGGCCTGGCGGCGACCAAGGGAGGCTCGCCCCTCAGGCCCGGCACGCCCGTGTCCCCGGGCTCAGCGCAGCAGGAGCCCTGGAGCGCCTGGGAGACAGAGCTGCTGCTGGCCGAGCTGCTGCGGCTGGCTGTGTGGCGCACACTGCCCACCTACCGCCAAGTGTCTTAGGCCACGCTTGCCCTGCGGCAGGTGCGACCTACTCCCGCGCAATGCTGCCACCGCTACAAGTTCCTCAAGAGCAAGGTGCGCAAGGCCAAAGGCCAGCCGCCCGGGCCCTTCGACGCGCAGATCCGCGAGCTCATGGCGCTGCTGGGCGACAACCAGCAGGACAGGCGCGCCCGCCGCAGCCGCCGCCCCGCACCCTCTGTGCCCGCGCCGGTTCCGGAAGACCCAGGTAGGCAGGCGGCTGGGCGGAAGAGGGGAAGGGATGGCAGGGCTGGGGAGAGGGGGAGGAGGGGAGAAGGGCAATCTGGGCGGGAGGCTGGAAGGGGCGGCCGGGGCCGGAGGCTCAGAGGCCAGCGGGCGGGTGGCAGAGCCTCCGCTCCCACCGACCCAGTGCTCCCTCCCGCAGGTGCCGCGCCGCCCTGGGCCCCCGCCAACCTCTTGCCGCCCGCCACCACACCTTCGCTGAATGCTGCTCTGCTGCAGACGCTGACGCACCTGGGCGACATCGTGGGCATGCTGGGCCCTCTGCGAGACCAGCTGCTGACCCGGAACCACCAAGTGGAGCAGCTGCATGGCTCCTTCGACCAGACTGTGTCCCTGGCCGTGGGCTTCATCCTGGGCAGCATGGCAACCCAGCGCGGCATCCTGGGCGAGCTGAGCTAGCCGCACCCGCCCCCCCCCCCCCAGCATTCAAGAAACCCTTTTGGATTTAAAAAAAAAATAAATAAAGTTTCTAGCACCTTTATCTGGGTTTTGTGAAGTCTCTTTTGGATCCAGGATATAATAGATGTAGGCCCAAATGAGATCCAGGACCCCGGGCCTTGAGCTCAGGGACTTTGGACTGGTGTCAGAAGAGCCACTCCCTAGGGGACAGCTGTGGAGAGAAGTTCCTAGCAGGAACTTAGAACTCAAAAGCCTCTAGTGGTAAGTTGAAAAGCCTGGCCAAGTATAGTGGAAGGGGCAGAAGGGGAGGTGGGATGCAGCAGAACTCCCAGCCACTGAGGAGTTTGGGATGCGCCTCTCCCCAGTGGAGGCACTTTCTGCCAGGTAGATTGGCCCTCCCTTAATGTAAAATTGTTGCAGGAGAGCTCCTCTAAACTAACACCTCTCTTCTAGGTTCAGAGAGTTATTTTGGGGCTCTCAGTCACCGAAATCAGGTCCCCTAAACGCCAGAGCTCACCATTCTCTGAAAAATAAAAACCCAGACAATTATTCAAGTTATTAGAATCTGTTCTTTTTGTTCGTTTGGACATCTCTGGGGGAATAAAAGTTCCAGCTTTGTCTGGGCCTGGTCATAGACCTGCTCTGTTTTGTCTGTGTTGCAGCAGTCAAGAGGTGGGCATGGAAGGTCACATGCCCTTACAAGCTTCAGGCTGCATTTTCCTGCAGAGGCAGCCGGAGGTGAGGGCATAGACAGTTTGAGCCTAGTTTGGACATTTGGCTTGTCCGAACAGTTAAAAAAATTGTAAAATGCTCTTGTCTAAAAAGAAAATTGGATAAAAGATAGGCCAGTTCAGTTTCAGGTGACTCCCACCTAGCCTTCCTCCAGCTGAAGGTATTCACAAGGCCAATTGGTAAAATGCATTGCTAAACAAGCAAGCCCTGGGTAAATGAAGCTCAGCAAAGGCACTTTGTTTTACAAATCTTAAATCTTTAGATCAAGATTCTTGACTGATTTTCATTTTTGTGCACTTTAAGTTTTGTATGAGTATGTTGGAACATGTTTAAGATGAAAATCAGCATGCTGTAAAAAAAAGAGTTTAAACTATAAGGAAGGTCATCAGATTTGTATGCCAAATATCTTAAAGGATTATTGTATTGTTTTAAACAGAAAGTTTAGTTAAACTTTCTAAGAATTCTTTAATTTACAAATCAAAATCTGTATTTTAAAATTTGGTATTTTAAAATGCAAAGGTTGTTTACACTGTAATCAAGTTATCTGACTCAACAAAAAGGCATTGGCTGTTTGGGATTTAGTTCCCTCTGCTAAAACTTGGGGATACTATTAGAAATTTAAATATAAAGGTTTATTTAACACTGTCAAAGATTTTACCTGTTCTGTCTAAAACTTTACCTGTTCTGTCTAAAACTATTTCATTCAAGAACCAAGAAAAAAAAAAGGGAAAAACTTAGACTCTAATAGAAGACCTGTCTTTTGAGGTGAGGGATGTAGAGGCAGACGTGCAGCTCAGCCAGTCATTCAGGGTGGCACAGGCCCTGGGGGGAGTCCACGCATGGTAGAAGAGGGCAAGCTGGCACAAAGGCAGTTCAACTAACCCTGAAGAGTTGGGTGCATGCACATTCCTTAGGAGGGGCTGTGTGGCCAATCTTTGTCCTGTCCCTTTCTCTTGCAGACAGAGACAGGAAACATAATGGTAAAAATGAGTGATGTCATGATCTGATTCCTAAAACTGCCACTTGGATGTATTAACTTTGAAAAAGCCTTAAAAATATGGTTAGAAAATTTATCAGTATATGATTTGCTTTCATTGATACTCTGCAATTGGATATGTTTTTTTTTAAAGGCATATAGGTGGGCTGGGAAGGTGGGTCAGTGGTAGAGCACTTGCCTTACATGCATGAGGCCCGGGCTCAGTTCTTTAGCACCACATAAGCAGAAAAGAAACAACCAGAAGAGGCACTGTGGCTCAAGTGGTACAGCGATAGCCTTGAGCTGAAGAGCTGAGGGACACCGCCCAGGCCCAGAGTTCAGGGCCACAACCAGATACCCCCCACCTAAAAAAAAAAAGGCATATAGGTGTTAAGTCTAGCTTCTTGGTACAGTACTGGTGATTAATTCTTGCATTATCAAAAAATGGTCATTTGAGTTCAAAAGTTTTTAATGTATATCTGTTTTAAAATGAGTAGCCAAGAGGAAATAGTGGTACATATCCTCAAGAATTCAAAGGAGTTTTCAAAATACAAATGAAAACTAAAGTATAAAATGTTAAAGCAGAGATTAATAAAAGGCTTAAATTAGGATTGGTAAGTCTTTAGCCCACTTATTTCTTGGGCAGTTGTTTCTTCAAGGTTTGTTGTTGGGGGATTTAACTTTTTGAGTTCCAGGTATATTTTAGATATGAGACACTTGTCCGTTGTATGGCTAGTGAAGATCTTCTCCCAATCCGTGGGCTTTCTGTTGATCTTGCTAGCTATGTACTTTGCCATGCAGAAGCTCTGCAATTTCATGCAATCCCATTTGTCCAACCTTTCTTTGATTTGTTGTATTTCTAGGTCTCTGTTAGGAAAATTTTGGCCTGTCCCAAGGAGACCTGGGTTTCTATTATTCCATCCTGTAATGTTTTCAGAGTGTCTGCTTTGACTCTGTGGTCTTTGATCCATTTGGAGTTGATTCTGATGCAGAGTGATATATAAGTAGTTAACCAATTTTGCCAGCACCATTTATTGAAGAGGCTGTCTTTCATTCTATAAAAAATAGCCCTCTTATCCAAGATTACATAGTTATAGGTATGTGGGTTCATTTCTTGGTTTTCAATTCTATTCCATGGGTCCTGAGATCTGTTCTTGAGCCAGTACCAAGCTGTTTTGATTTCTATAGCTTTGTAGTAGAGTTTGAAATTTGGTATTGATATTCCTCTAGCAGTGTTCTTTGTGTTAAGGATCGCTTTTGCTATTCGGGGTCTTTTATTGTTCCATATGAATTTTTGGATTGCCTCTTTTATTTTCCTGAAGAATGAGGTTGGAATATTGATAGGTATCGCATTGAATTTGTAGATAGCCTTGGGAAGTATTGCGATTTTCATGATGTTGATCCTTCCAATGTAGGAGCATGGGAGGTTTTTCCAATTTCTAATTTCTGTTTTGATTCCTTTTTCAAGTTTTTAAAGTAGGTTCCTCATAGACTCCACATAGACCTCCCCTGTGACCCAGCAATCCCACTTTTGGGCATTTACTGGAATGATCACAAGCAAAGCCGTACTAAAGCTACCAGCACAACTATGTTTATTGCAGCATTATTTACCATAGCTAATGTATGGAACCAACCCAGATGCCCCACAGTAGATGAATGGATCAAGAAAATGTGGTATATATGCATAATGGAATTCTATGCCTCTATCAGAAAGAATAACATTGTCCCATTTGTTAGGAAATGGAAAGACTTGGAAAAAAATATATTAAATGAAGTAAGCCAGGCCTAAAGAAACATAGGTCCCATGGTTTCCCTTATTTTCAATAACTAGTACATGTCTGAGACAATCAGAAACAGTCAGATACGTTGATGTTAGGTTAAATGAACCCCAAGATAAGGACTCAAATAGTTTTTCTTTCTTGCTATTGTTTATAACATATTTATAAGATGATTTCTTTGTTGCTTTGTATGTCCCTCCCCCATGGCGGGGGCGGAGGGGGGGGTTGGAGGGTGGGGAGGGTGGGAAGATATTGTAAGGGGAAACAAAGGAGGAGGCAACAAATGTACTCATCACCTTGCCCATGTAATTGAAACCCCTCCATATGGTATTTTCACAATAACAACAACAACAACAACAAAAAACCTTTGAACTTAAAAAAAAATAGGATTGGATGGGCTGGGAATGTGGCTGGGCTGCGAAATTGGCTTAGTGGTAGAGCCAAGCATTCATCAAACCCTGAGTTCAATTTCTCACTACCACGTATTCAGAAAAAGCAGGAAGCAGTGCTAGCCTTGACCAAAAGAAGCTCAAGGACAATGCCTATGCCATGAGTTAAAGCCCAAGGACTGGCAAAAAAAATGGAGATGAATTCCTGGTTATAAAGTTTGAAAGTTAAATTGGTAATATTTGTCTCAAAGTGCAAAAAGGAAAAATTAGGATTACCAAAATAATTGCTTAATTGCTATTTCAGTTTGCTCTTATAGGTTTTTTTTTTTTGTAACAGTTCCCAGCAGGCCCATACAAAGGAGTAAGGATTCTTACAAGTTTGTCAGATATAACTTTCGGCCCTTAATAAGTCTGAGGTAGACCATGCTTTAAAAAACTATTTCTAATGACCATCTTTGTTTCTTTTAATTGGAGTAAACACGGCCTTTTGTTTAGACTTGTTGATCTGAGAACTGTGGTTCAAAGCCAGCCTGGGCAGAGAAAGGTCCCTGTGAGATTATCTCTAATTGGTCAACAGAAGAGTTGTTTTGGGGCTCAAAGTGGCAGAGTGCTAGCCTTGAACTCAGGGCCTGAGCGCTATCGCTCATCTCTCCAGCTCAAGTCCAGTGATTAAGGAAAATGCCAAGGTGTGTGTATCCCAGCATGGAGAAAGACTCTCCTGGGACCCTGGCAATGATGAAACATCCAGAGGCAGTTACAAGCCACTGCTCGGATGGCAGAGATGGTATCAGATCCTGTTTGGCCTTTCAAAAATTGAAGGACTGGGAACGTGGCTCAGTGGTAGAGCACCTGCCTTGCATGCATGAGGCCCTGGGTTCGATTCCTCAGCACCACATAAGAAAAAAGAAAAAAGAGGGAAGTGGCGCTGTGGCTCAAGTGGTAGAGCACCAGCCTTGAGCTGAAGAGCTGAGGGACAGCACCCAGGCCCAGAGTTCAGGCCCCACGACTGGACACCCCCCCCCAAAAAAATTGATCAGAGCCAGGAAGTCATGAGAAAGTAAATTGTAATCATGCCTTTCTAAATGTTTGTCTGCTTCATAATTGGGCAAGAATGTGCCAGTCATCTATGTGGGTTGTAAAATGTGTGGGATAGTTTAAATTCCCAAATTAGGGCTTTGAGCAGATACAGGGCATAACTGTTGGAGCCTTCTTAAAGTACAGGAGGGGTTCATTTTACCTAACATCATCTTATCTGATCTTTTCAGCTTGTCTCAGACATATACTAGTTATTGCAAATAAGGGAACCATGGTGAAGAGCTACAGTAACTCCATTTTAAGATCAAACCTCCTGAGCTGTGCTGCCCTCAGAGTAACCCCCAAAGAGAAAGTTCTCAGAAAAACCCCAGGTTGCCACCAACCCTGCCCATCCTTAAGGAAAAGAACAGTTCCCTAAGTATTCCATCAGAAAAAGGCAAGTGCGGTCAGGGTGGACTTAAACCCCCTGAACTTGTGGACTTGCTTTTGTGGAAACCCCCTAAACTTGTTTGTTTGATACTATAAAAACTGTGCTAATTTTGTGCTCGGGGCCTCTTAGCATCACCGGTTACCAAGTGTGCAGAGGACCAAGCTCGAGCTTTCAATAAACGACTCTTTGCTGTTTGCAAAGAGCCTGGTGGTCTGTGAGGGGCACCCGAAATCGGGTACTTCAATGGGATCTATGTTTCTTTGGCCCAGCTTACTTCACTAGATAAGGACACAAGTGGTTTTTTCTTTCTTGCTATTGTTTCTAACATATTTATAAGGTGATAGATTTGTTGCATTGTATGTCTCTTCCCCCACAGTATAAGCCCTGTTTTCACTGTATTTGATGTTGGTATATTTTGGGGAGGGGAAAGGAAAAAAAACAAATTGTTTAACTAGGGATACAGGTGGACCTATTGCAACAATGAGATGTGCAAAATCCTATGTTGAAAAGCAAACTTTACAACTTTGGCGCCGGGGGTGAGGGTATAGTGGTGGAGATGGGAGTGAAGGGATGGTAGGGGAAAACCAAAGGAGGAGGCAACAATGCTTGATAAGAAATGTATTCATTACCTTGCTCATGTAATTGTAGCCGATCTGTATGGCATTTTCACAATAAAAATTATTTATATATATATGTATATGTATATGTATATATATATATATATATATATATATACATATACATATATAAATTAAAAAATTGCAGAAGGGAACAGCCCAGGGAAAAATTCGGATCTCTTACAGAAAAAAATTCAATGACTTAATGTACATAAGAAAAAAAGTGGGGAATGAGATAAGGAGGTCAGATCTGACTGGTGCCATATTGGCCACATGGTGGATGATAGGGTCTTGTATCTTGTCTTCATGCCGGGGGAAGGAAAATGCCTCCATTATCATCTGACTCCCAAGTGATGGATATTCCCAGATCCCTGGAGGCAGGGGCGAGCACTTGGCTGATAGAAATTACCAGTCCCAGGCACTGGACTGGCAGATTTAGTCACCTGTGACCTGTCCCCTGCTGAGACCCTATTTAGGCCCAGCCCAGCCGCCATTATGTCATGCCACATGTGTCGCTGTGGTCATGTCTTGTCTTCTGACTCATCTCCAGTCATCATGGCATCACAATTCAACTCTCCATTGGAGTTGAATTGGTTTGTTGGTATTTTTGTTCTTTCTTTCCTCTCTAGACTGTTTCCTAACCGTGTTTTGTGTGTTTGGGGGCTTCAGGCCTTTGTAAAAATGGGTGGCCAGCAGCCTGCTAACTGTGTAATAAAGACTCCAATATTCCATCTACCTAATGTGGCTTCTAGGATGCTTTACATCCGGCGTAGTTACCTATTTTCTAACAAAGATAAAGTGAAATATTTTGAGTGTCCACAATTATTTTTGGAAAATTTCCTAGAATTAGTAGACTAAGTGCTGGTATTTTAGTCATAAAATAGAATGAGGTAATTTGATATGATGGGAATGGGGCGTAGGCTAACACTTACCATGTATGCAATGTTATACTTGTAATTCCAACTCTGAAGACTTCAATATCATCATCTGATAATTAAAAATAAAAGTAGTTCTAATTTATGGAATTATTGTGAGGATTAAATTAGATAACCTAAAGTACTTGGAAAAACAATCAACATTTGCTACTTTCTACCTGTTATTTTATCATGTGATGAATTCTAACATTTTTAATATGATATTTATATTGTGTCTATTTAGGATATGCAATGTGATATATTGATATTCATTGCATTGTTCACTTTCCTGTCATTGTGAGGAAAAAACCTGCAAAGAAAATTTCTGAAGAGGAAACTATTATATTTTCTCATGGTTTAAGAGAATGCAGTTTAAGATCAGATGTCTCCATTGTTTTTAATTGTATTTTAATTAAATAGTGGTATGAAGGAATTTCCATTCAACAAATCAGTTTATAAGTACAATAGATGTTTACATAACGTTCCTACATCCTTCCAAAGCTCACCCCATTTTCATTTTTTCTAGATTCATACTATCCGCATTGAATATTATGCCTTCACTCTCTTCCTCTATAACTCTTTTTATTCCTTCCCTTTTACTTCCCTTCACATCTTCCAAGTGATAGTTTCCTGGTATTCATTTTGTTAGATTAAAAGTTCAATTTTATAAGAAATTACACCTCTTAAATACTCCTCTGAAAAGAGAATGCTTTGGTTAATACTGTTGTGAAAAGTTGTGTAATACTTTTGCCTAAACTTCTAGCTTCCAAATAAGCGACAGAACATTGTTCCTTTGTGTGTCTGGCTCCGGTTTACTTTACTTAACATATTTTTAGATCTATCCATTTCTTTGCAAATGATGTAACAGTCTTCATATTGGATGGGTGCAATCCAATTGTGTATATGTGCCACACTTCCCTAACCTTGCCTCTGACAAAGGATATCTTGTCTGTTTCCATAACTTTGCTAAGAGGAATAGTGCAACAGTGAACATGATTGTGAAAGTGATTGTACTCTAACTTTTTTTTTTATTGTGAAAATACTGTACAGAGGGGTTACAATTACATGGGCAAGATAGTGAGTACTTTTCTTATCAAGCATTGTTGCCTTCTCCTTTGTTTATCCTTCCCATCCCTTCCCAGCCACACACCACCTCGCAACCCCAACCGATTCTCCCCAACCACCCACCAAAGTTGTAAAGTTCATTTTCTACATGACAACTTGTTCTTCTCATTGTTGCAACGGGTCCACCGGTATCCTTATTTAAACGACTTGTTTTTCCACTTCCCCTCCACAAATTATCCAACATCAAATACAGTGAAAGCAGGGGTTATACTGTGGGGGAGGGACATACAAAGCAACAAAGAAATAATCTTATAAATGCTTTAGATACAAATGCATGAAAGAAAAAAACATTTAAATACGTATCTTAGGGTTCATTTTCCTAACATTACATTATCTGATCTTTTCTGCTTGACTCATATATATACTAGCTATTGCAAATAAGGGAAACCATGGGACCTATGTTTCTTTGGGCTTGGCTTACTTCACTTAATATAATTTTTTCCAAGCCTTTCCATTTCCTCACAAATGGGGCAATGTCATTCTTTCTGATTGAGGTATAGAATTCCATTGTTTATATATACCATATTTTCTTGATTCATTCATCTACTGAGGATCATCTGGGTTGATTCCATATCTTAGCTATGGTAAATAATGCTGCAATAAACATAGTTGTGCTGTTGGCTTTAGTGTGGTCTTGTTTGTAAGCATTTGGGTAAATGCCCCAAAGTGGGATTGCTGGGTAATAGGGGAGCTCTATGTGGAGTCTTTTGAGGAACCTCCATACTACTTTCCAAAGTGGTTGAACAAGTTTACACTCCCACCAACAATGCAGTAAGGTTCCCTTCTGTCCACATCCCCTCTAGCATCTGTTGTTATTAGAGTTCTTGATTTTTGCCATTCTAACTGGGTGAGGTGGTACCTCAATGTTGTTTTGATTTGCATTTCTTTTATGGTTAGAGAGGTTGAGCATTTCTTCCTGTGTCTATTGGCCATCCTTCTTTCTTCTTCAGAGAAGTTTCTCTTTAAGTCATTTGCCCAGTTATTTATTGGGCAGTTGTTTCTTTGAGGATTCGTTGTTGGGGGATTTAATTTTTTGAGTTCCAAGCATATTTTAGATATGAAACCCTTTTCCGTTGTATGGCTAGTGAAGATCTTCTCCCAATCTGTGGGCTTTCTATTGATCTTGCTAGCTATGTCCTTTGCCATGCAGAAGCTCTGCAACTTGGTGAAATCCCATTTGTCCAACTTTTCTTTGATTTGTTGTGTTTCCGGGTCTCTATCAAGAAAATTTGGCCTGCGCCAAGGAGACCTAGGGTTTCTCCTATTCCATCCTGTAATGTTTTCAGAGTGTCTGCTTTGACTCCGAGAGCTCACACCAATACTCCTCCAACTCTTCAGTGGAATTGAAAGAGAAAGTTCACTACCGAACACATTCTATGAAGCCATCATCACCCTCATCCCAAAACAAGGCAGGGACTCATCAAAGAAAGAGAACTATAGACCCATTTCTTTCATGAACATTGATGCAAAACTTCTCAAGAAAATTTTGGCCAATCGACTTCAACAATTCATCCAAAAAATTATACACCATGATCAAACAAGATTCATTTCAGGGATGCAAAGCTGGTTCAATATACGCAAATCAATTAATATTATTTATCACATCAACAGGAGCAAGGGTAAGAACCACATGGTTATCTCAATAGGCACAGAAAAAGCATTCGACAAGATCCAACACCCCTTTATGATGAAGGTTTTGGAAAAATTAGGAATCCATGGAACATTCCTCAATACAATAAAGGCTGTATATGACAAACCTACAACCACCATTATACTTAATGGTGAAAAACTAAAGCCATTTCCTTCTAACTCAGAAACAAGACAAGGATGTCCACTCTCTCTGCTTCTCTTCAATTTAGTATTAGAATGCATAGCTACAGCAATAAGACAAGATGCAGACATAAAGGGGATCCAAATAGGGAAAGAAGAAATAAAACTCTCCCTCTTTGCAGAAGACATGATCTTGTATCTAAAGAATCCCATAGACTCCACTCCCAAATTACTCAAGCTGATTCAAATGTTTGGCAAAGTAGCAGGGTAGAAAATTAACGCCTCCAAATCAATGGCTTTTCCATATGCCAACAATGAGTAAAGGGGAGCTGAATTAAGAAAGCAACTCCATTTGTAATAGCCCCACAAAAAATAAAATACCTAGGAATTAACTTAACCAAAGAAGTGAAGGACCTCTATGATGAAAACTTTAAAAACTTGAAAAAGGAGATCAAACAGAAGTTAGAAAATGGAAAAAACTCCCGTGCTCCTGGATTGGAAAGATTAACATCGTGAAAATGGCAATACTTCCCAAGGCTATCTACAAATTCATTGCGATACCTATCAAAATTCCAACCTTATTCTTCAAGGAAATAGAAGAAGCAATCCAAAAATTCATATGGAACAATAAAAGACCCCGAATAGCAAAAACGCTCCTCAATGGAAAGAACACTGCTGGAGGAATATCAATACCAAATTTCAAACTCTATTATAAAGCCATAGTAATCAAAACAGCTTGGTACTGGCACAGGAACAGACCTCAGGACCAATGGAATAGAATTGAAACCCCAGAAATGAACCTACAGACCTATAGCCATCTAATCTTTGATAAGGGAGATAAAAAATTAGAATGGAAGAAAGACAGCCTCTTCAGTAAATGGTGCTGGCAAAATTGGTTAACTACTTGTAGAATACTAAAGTTAGATCCTTATATATCACCCTGCACCAGAATCAACTCCAAAGGGATCTAGCTTTTTGGAAGAATTCATGACTATCTTTCTGGGAGCAATGCTCTAGCCAATTTTCAAGAAAAGCACATCACTCCCTCCATCTCCATCACAACTTTTTGCAACTCCTCAAAAACACAACTACCACCTACAGGTCTCAATAAGCAAAAAAACCCCACTGTGCCCATATTCTTTCAATACATTTTGTCATAATTTTACACAAAATTTAGTGATAGCCTTCTATGTACTTTCTTAATGTGGGAATGAAGGACGTGACAATAGAGTAAAAGTAAGAAAAATGCAATTTAATTAGCTATTAGAATATTTACAACCATTTTCAGATCTAACTCATAACCTCACTTACTATTATTTTAATCTTTATGTCATTACTTCATCTATCCCCTAAATTATAACAGGTGATAAAAATACAAAGGCAAAAAAGTGTGGTTTGATTTTGACACTCATATCTGAGGATGCACAGTATGGATAAATAAATGGATTAGAATTAATAGCCAATATCAATTTTGTTAAAGTAAAGATGGTTTTCCCAAACTGATTCTCACAATTCATATTCCAGTCAAAAACAAGTAACATGTGACAATTCCCTTTGTTTTCGTCCAGTCGTGGGCCTGAACTCTGGGCCTGGACTCTGTCCCTCAGCTCTTCAGCTCAAGGCTAGCGCTGAACCACTTGAGCCACAGCAACACTTACGGCTTTTTTCTTTTTGCTTAGGTGGTGCTGAGGAATCGAACCCAGGGCTTCAAGCATGAAAGGCAAGCCCTCTACCACTGAGCCACCTTCCCAGCCCCTCCTCATTATGTTTTGTTTCCATTTTATTTTATAATCAAGGATGATTTCATAAATCTATTGTAGATACACAAATATGTTTAAATATTTCTATTTGTATGCATTGATATATACATACACACATATATTGTGAAGTTTATAATGATAATTTATACATTCTGTAACTGTACAATTTACTAAATTATTAAAAATATCGACGGCTCATGCTGAAATCCTGGTTACTCGGGAGGCTGAGACCTGATAATCATGGTTTGAAGCCATCCTTGGCAGGAAAGTCCATGAGCCTCTTATCTCCAAACAACCACCAGAAAATCAAAATTGGAACTGCGGCTCAAAGTTGTAGAGTGGTAGCCTTGACAGAAAAATCTCAGGGACATCACCCATGCTCTTAGTTCAAGAACTACAATCTGCCAAAGAAAATCTATTTAATTTACACCTGTGTAAGTAGAGTATTTCCATCACCCAAATGCACATCCATGTTCATTTGCAAAGTAATTTTGTTATGTCTGGAGTACCACATAACATTATCACCTAAGTAGAAAGCATTGCAAGGTGGGTTCACTCTATCTCATTGATTTTTCTCCAGTTAAAAACTCAAATCTTACAATTATTCCAATTATTTAAAGTCATAGCTTTTTTCTTTAATACCCGTAATATTAGAGTTTGAATTGAGTGACTTGTGTCTTCTAAATGGGTGTTCTTACCACTTTGTCATGCCGCAAGCCCTAAATTATCCTAATTAATTTTCAGATAGAATCTGGCTTCCTACTTGTGTATGATCTTGAGCTCAGTCCACTTTATGTTATTCTTCCTGGAATTTAGGATAACAGGTCTTGGCATTGTGTACAGATCTTTCTGTCCAGTCGGGGCTTTAACCACTATCCTCACAACAGTACACTCCCACATAGTCAGGAGTTTCATAAGCTTATCATAGCTGATTTTTAAAAAAAAATTTGCATTTCCTGCAGGTTCTTGAGTATTGAATTAATTTGTGTTTTCTTGGTTTGTTTTGTTTCATTTGAATGTATGTGTTGAGTTGTTCCTCATTTTTCCTTTTGTTTCTTTCACTCAAGTTCTTACCTAAAGTGCTGAGAAACCAATTCTTCTTCTCAATATAGTCAAGGTGAACATTATTTACTCCAAGGCAATTTCAGTAATATTTAAACACCTTCCTATCTATGAATGTTGTATGACTGCTTAGTGCTGAGAAGAGTCTTTTTATTTTCACAGCAGTCTTTGACATACACAGACAGATCATAAATTATATAAAGATAATAAAACTACCGATGCTTGCCAGAAGGAGAAAAACCTATTATTAATTGTTTGACAGAGGCTTCCCATCTAGTGAAAGAAATATGCTGCTTGATGCAGGATTTCACACAGTCATATTGCTAGGAAGAACCTTAAACAAGCATCTAACACTGAAGAGTTTAGGGAGATGAATTGACCTCCTGAATAATTGACTTTTGGGTGAAATGAAAGCAGGTTTCCAAAAAGAGAGCAGACTTTAGAGAAACATGATGAGTTGTATGTAAATAGGTGCTTAGCTGATTTTGTTAATTGGTGAACTAATACAGGGAAATAAAGTACAGCAAGGAGAAAAAATAAAGAACTCTGCATTGAAATACTCATTTTTGTGTGTGTGTGTGTGTGAGTGTGTGTGTGTGTGCACACTCGTGCCTGTACAAACACGCACATGTGCATGTGCTCATGGATGCATTCATCATTCCTGAGGCTTGATAGTGCCTGGGCACTATCCCTAAGCTTCTGTGCCCAAGGATAGTGGTCTACCACTTGAGCTACTGCTACACTTCTGGATTTATGGAGATAATTGCATGTATTTTCATGATTGGGCTGGCTTTGAACAGTGGTCTTCAGATCTCAGCCTCCTGAGTAGCTAGCTAAGCTGATTCAGCCTCTGAGTAGCTAGTTAAAATTCTGCCTGTCTTCTATGCTTCACTGCTCTTTTATTCTTTTCCTGAGGTAATCACAAGCCTAAGTCATATATATGTCTAATTTCTTTAAAAATACTGTCACTGCTTGGCACCAGGGGCTCCTATCTGTACTCTTAACTACTTAGGAGATTTGAGAAGAGAACCCAGGCCAAATTTTAATGGACTTCCTTCTCAATCTATAGCTGGGTGCATTGGATCATTTCCACCATCCTGCACTATCTAGAGACTAAGATTGGAAGGACTGCCGATCCAGGCCAGCCAAGGTAGGAAACTAGACAAGTTGTTGTGCAACTCTGATGCCATTGATGATGGGAAGGCTAAAAGGACAGATCAGGTGCATGTTCTTGTGGAAAGAGAACCCCTATCCTAAAATTAACCACTGATATGATGACAGCCTAGCAAGAACAATACCCCAAGTTGAAATCCCCACAATTACCCACAACCAGAATAAGTATATACATTAACATCCAAAAACATAGTACAATATGTTGTTTGCTTTAATATTATCTTTATCTGATTATTATATGATGTGACAGAATAGTTTCTTCATTAAATTTATGATATATTTAAAAAGACCTAGAAAATTCTTTCTCGCTTATGTTCAAATGAATGGCAAATTGCCTCATTTTTACATATTTGACTACCACTAAAAATTAATCCAATGATTATTATAGTAATATATTCTGGTTTATTACTTTACTATGTAACAGTTTTTAAACTTTTTGCTTCTATGAAGTTTAAGTATTTAAATGTATCATTGAAATATATTCCTTGGGTACTTGGGGCAGATTTTTATAAAGATTTTAAAAAATGGCTTCTAAGAACGCTTAATTGGTATACTATTTTATTTATCTTTAATTTCAATTTAATTTTATTGTAATGGTAATGTACAGAAGGGTTACAGTTACTTAAGTAAGTTAATGAGTACATTTCTTATGGAACATTGTAATCCGCGACATTGATTTTTTTTTTTTTTGTATACTCAAAAACAGCTTTTGCAGTTGCTATTGATCAGTGGGTCCTTTTGCTTTCTTTATTCATGCATTTTTATTATAAAATTGATATACAGAGGGTTTACAGTTACTTCAGTTAACTACAGAGTAAACTTCATTTTATATTTGAAATTTCAAAATTTGAACCTAATTACTTATTTTCTTTTCTTTCGTTAAGGCAATTGTTTTTTAAGAGTTGTAGGAGTAGTTAATTTAATTTTGCATGATTTCTACACATGTAATTTATTCAGACCCATATATTTTGCTTTAATATGTGAATATTTAAAATTATTTTCTTAATTTTTATATGGTTGGTGAATTTAAATAAATTTATTTTCTTAAAGTTCTAAACATATTTTTCCAGGTAACAAATAACTACTGTATTTTCAAGAAGCACACACTTTATTAAGAAAGGATTCATTACCTGGTCACTTTATTGTAAATATTTGAACTTGAATTTTAAAAAAAAGTTTGAACTGGGCATGGCGATTTGTGGCTTCCATTTTCTAGCTATGGTAGGAACTGCAAATAGGGTTTGTAATTTGGGAGAGCCTGAGAAACTATGAGACCTTATTATAAAAATATCCAGGGTGAAATGATTAGAGATATAGAGCACCTAGTTATCATATTCTAAATCTTGAGTTTAAACACCAGTAACATCAATATTTTGTCAAAATAAAAGGATACATGTTTCAAAATATTTATTTAAAACTTGTTTGCAAAGGTTCTCCTGTCTACTATTTCTTAATTTTCAATTTACTTAATTTATAGAAATCAAAGTATATGGTGACTATTTTATTTCTATGAAACTTTTAAATAGTACGAGCCATATTATTTTATATATTAACCTATTTTTACTATTTGTGATAATTTCCTCTGTTTAATATGATAATATCAAGATTCCAAATGTGTGTATGTGGGGGGGGGGTGTCTGTGTGTGTTTATGTGGTTTGTGTGTGTATGTGCTTTGTGTGTACTTTGCAATGCTTGGGAGATCACACCATTGTTTCACTTATGCTAGGCCAAGGTTTTACCACTGAACTGTACTGTCTAGCTATAATTTAAGTAGTGTTTTAAATTATAACTTTTAAATTTTCATTCCTAGTATGTTTTTTTTTAATTATATATGATAAAATGTGATCCATATTCTATCCACGTCAGCAATTTTCATTATTATTTTATTGTTATTTAGAATATTTCCACTGCCTTTCTACTTCCAAACTCTTGTGTTTGTTATTGATAAAGGTTTTACATTCCTTTTTTTCTCTCTTCATTCTTTTTGCCTTTATAGTTTAGATTCTTTCCCTTATTTCTTGGGAAATTAATTATCATATTCCTATTACAATTTCTTTACATTGTAAGTGGTCTATACAATGCTTTATTTTTTCCCACCTTCTCTGACTCAGTCCACACTGTTAGGTGGATTAAAAAGAAACTTGATTCAGGACAGTTTGATTATTTTCTTCCTTTTCTTCTCTTAAGTCTTTATGTTTGTTGAAACACAATAACAATGACATACTGCTCCTATGTGGTCCATCATTCTATCCCCTCCAACTCTCGTCTGTAGTACAGCTCAAGTCGTTATTATTAAGCTTTATTATGCTACAATGTTATCTAAATCTTAACTCATTCCTAAATTAATTTTAGTTGCTTCAAACATTCTCTAAAGACATTTTTCTATATAAAATATCTGGGCCTTGTGTTTTCACAAGGTGCAGAATATGGGTGACTATCAAACATCTAGATATCTCTGTATAATATTGGTCCTCCTGCTCAATAAACTTGTGTGTAAATTCAGGGAATACAGGTCAGTCAGAACAATCTTGTAAAAATTTTGAAAAAACACATTATCGAGGATGTATGCTGGACCAATTCCTGTAACTTAATTTTATATCTATTTTAATGTCTGTTCTAAAATTTACAGCATTTCTATTTGAAAAAATGTTAAGTTTGTGTAAATTAGGCTTGGAAAACCTATGATTGTAATATTCACTTCCAAAGCACTAAAATGTATACAATAAAAGGAGATAATATATTGCATGTGAATTTCATGTCAGAAAAAAAACTATCGTTTAATATACTTCACACAAATTGCAGAATACCTAAAAGGATGTTTTTCGGTGTTGGGTAAAAACTTTTCGTAAACTATAGTTTTTAAAACAAAGATGTGATTTCTGTTTATTTTTAAGTTTTTATGTTTTTTTTTTTAGTTTATGCAGAGATAACTCAATCAAAAAGTGATAACTGGAATAACTAGGAATTATGCATCACTTATAAGTAATTGATAACATTTTCTGGAAGAAACTTTTAGCAAATGAGAGGAGACCCAAATCTATGCATCTGCATTTTATGAAAGCCATATGTTACTTGCTCAATCCAATTGCTTTTCTCTACTTTGCTAAGAAAAAAAGTATTCAAGATAAGAGCCAAAAGCAGTGAATATACACAAAATAAACAATCATCTTGATTTATTTGTGAAAATAACAAATGAAATAAAACAATTCCACTTAAGGGACTCCAATATTAGTATCTATGAAGATGTTCCTGAATGCCAACATCCATTGAAATTTTGGAATTTTAATTTCTACCAACATATGAACACTTGAACAACAAAACAAATGTAGTCTTAAAGCAAACAGGCCTTGGAATAATTTTCTTAATTGTTTTGAAATTACAAAAGAATTGATACCATTAAGAAAATGATCCTTTCCTATGGAAATCATTTAAAAATGTTTATCACTTATTATAATTCAAATACCAAACAAGAGTATTTTTATATAATCATTACAAATATAATATAATTTAATTACTATTGTAAAATAGAATAAAAGACCAGTCTCAATATATTATTATTATTATCCTTAATTTGTAATTATTACCTAAATATCTTAAAATATCTAAATAGTCATGTCTTTAACATAGTCGTAAATATTCTATACATTTTACTTAACATTTTCCAGGGACATGTATTCATGTCTCTAAAAAAATGTTTGCATAGGGGCTGGGAAGGTGGCTCAGTGGTAGAGCGCTTGCCTTGCATGCATGAGGCCCTGGGTTCGATTTCTCAGCACCACATAAGCAAAAAGAAAAAAGCCGGAAGTGGCACTGTGGCCCAAGTGGTAGAGCGCTAGCCTTGAGCTGAAGAGCTGAGGGACAGCGCCCAGGCCCAGAGTTCAGGCCCCATGATCAGACCAAAAAAAAAAGTTCACAGCAGTTAAAAGATGCTTTTGTGAAATTAATGTGATATATTTTGTTGTTGTAGTTTGCAAAGTCTGGGTATTGTCCCTAAGCATTTTTATGCTAAAAGCCAGCACTCTATATCTTGAGGCACAGTGCCACTTCCGGCTTTTTTCTTTTTGCTTATGTGGTGCTGAGAAATCGAACCCAGGGCCTCAGGCTAGCAAGGCAAGTGTTCTACCACTGAGCCACCTTCCCAGCCCCTAACAAGTACTTTTCTCTCTGGGGTATTTTTGAACACAATTCTAAGATCTCATTACCCAGAATAGCTGGAATAATAGGCGTGAGTCACTGGCACTTTGTTTGATGTATTTTGTAAATTTTAATTATGTTTTAAGATTTTTGTTTCACTATAATGTACAATGTTCTACACATATATTTTGATATATGTATATATTTCTGATGACAAATAATCTTTAAAAATGTATATCTTTCTATACATAATATATATATATATATATACATATTTCTGAAGACAGACTTCTTTATAACTTTTATGCTACTATTTTTTATTTTATCTTTCCAAAGATATAGTCTACGTTTCCAAAATTTTCCTAGCAATAAATCACTAATATTTCAATAGAATGTAGTTTATTACTTTCAAGGAAATTTAAGATATACACATGATATTGTAGTAACATTTATATTATATTACATGAAATAATTCTGTTCAAACTTAAAAATTTGTGTGAAGTGGAGGGGAGAGAGGAAGTTATATCATACTGGTTAGGAATTTGCAATACTTCAAAATTCTATTCCATAATTTGTCTTATGCACATAGTCAAACTACTTCTTATGGTTTCGTTTTTTGTTTCTTTATTTGCTCAAAATTTTAATATGGATTCAACCACAGTGGTAACATTAAAATTATTAACCAAAAAACATAGATTCATAGATTCATAACCAAAAATCATAGATACATATCAGACTTTCAAAAGTTAGCACTTATGATGCTAATAATAATTTTGGTGAAGATGATGATGACCACAGTGTACCCTGATAATGACAATGTTGTGATTGAAAAGGAAAACACTTTACTGAGAAAATTTTGATAATTCATCTTATCTAATGGGCAGAGGAAGAGTGGTAAGAAGAAATCTAAAGTGCTTCCACAATATACATATATATATATATATATATATATATATATATATATATATATCACTAATATAGCTGGCAGCTATATTAGTGATATTTTTAGCGATAAGGACCACAGGTGGAAATGATTGATTTAGGAAAAAACTCTGATATTTCTAAAATTTATATTAAACAGGTACAAAATAGGTCTGTTTGGACATCATCAAAATGTCTACAGCCAGGAATATGAAAAACAATAATAAAATTGGGGGTATTATTGAAGGGAAGAGAAAAAGGACATTTGGACACAAGTGTGAGCAATGTGAGCAACAGTGTGGACAAGATTGGAAGAAAGCAATAAATAAGGAAACAAAAAAGTATTAAAAGATTTTCAGAAATAAAGGAAGGAAAGAATTTGCAGGAAGATATTCAAGGAAATATGCCACCTGGATTTCAAAAGTAAGAGGACATAGACAAGTTCAATAAGAACAGTGTTTTGGTGAAGTCATATTGATAAAATTTTTGAAATATGAATGTGAAGCCATAAAATTCTGGATCCATGAGTTCAACATATCCTGTTTGTTTTAAATGTTGGGAACAAACACTTTCATCCTGACCTTAGAAGAATTAAACAGGGGGCATGATAGGATGGGAAGCGGAAACAAAGGAGTAGGCTACAATTCTTGATAAGAAAGGTACTCATTATCTTGCCCGTGTAATTGTAAGCCCTCTGTACAGTATTTTCACAATAAAAAAGAAATGTACTCATTATCTTGCTCATGTAATTGTAACCCCTCTGTACAGTATTTTCACAATAAAAAAAGAATGAAAAAGAAAAAAAAGAAGCATCCCTCATGTCAATTATGGTGCCTTTTTGGTAGCTTATAGAATGTGGAAGGCACTGTTTAGGCCTGTTCTTTTCCAACGGATACACCCAACACTACCATAAAAGAACAACAACAAAAAAGAATTATACAGATACAATTGTTCTGAACTTTACATATAAAGATAGATGAACATACACATTACACACCTTGAGTGTACATTGTTAGAAATGGGATCTTAAGAGGGGTGCCAGTGACTCACGCCTATAATCCTGGCTACTCAGGAGGCTGAGATCTGAGGATTGCAGTTCAATCCAGCACAAGTAGGAAAGTTTCTGAAGAACTTATCTCCAATTAACCACCAGAAAACTGGAAGTGGCACTGTGGCTCAAGTGGTAGACTGCTAGCCTTGAGCTGAAGAGTAGAGGGAGAGTGCCCAGGCCCACAAACATCAAAAAAACAATAAAAGGAAAGAAAGGAAAAGAAAAAAAGAAATGTGATATTATCCACCAATTCATTGCTAGTATAATTCCTCCTCTCTCAACATGGCATTATTTCCAGTTAAGTCCATGCTCTTATATCCGAATTGCTTTGGAACTAGAATTATTCCTCCCTTCTACTTTTCACAAAATTCCATGATTAGCTGTCATGATTTAGAACTAGTAGAAGAAACAGAGTGGCCTCATCCTTCATATTCCACTTAGTAGTAATGCTTTCTCTATACCACACCCATAGATCTACCTACTGGCCTTGGCTTTATTATTTCAAAATTGTCTTATTTGCAGAGTCTTCTATTCTGTATTGAACCATTATACTTAAACATAGAAATTCTTTTTCTCCAATTATTCTTATTGTTTCTCCTACTGTTAACTTATGTATAGTTGGGAAATAATGCAAAACACACACAAATAAATGTTTCTGAGACCTCCTTTCCACTCAAAATTTGTCTTAATTTACAGACCACTTAGGAAATTTGAACTTAAAGTACTCCAGGATAATGTTTTTTTCATGTTTTTTATTGTAAAAATGGTGTACAGAGGGGTTAGAGTTACATAAGTAAGTTAATGAGTACATAAATTATCAAACATTGTTACCTGCCCTTTTGTTTTTCCCTTGCCATCCCTTTTCTCCCCGCCACCCTAAATCCCTCCTCCACTCCCCAAGTTGTAAAGTTCTTGTGTCTTGTACATCTCATCATTACGGTGGGTCATACTGTATCCTTGTTTCAGCATTTTGTTATTTTCTTTCCGCTCCTCACATTAGAAAAATGTATATGCAAGATTCAAGTCACCAACATCAAATATAGAAAAAACAGGGGTTATAACATGGAGGAAGAAAATAGAAGAGAAACAACAAAAAAATCACATAGTACATGTTAGATACATTAAAAACAATAGTAAGAAAGAAAAAAACAAGTTGTGTCTTATGTTGGGGTCCATTTCACTTAACATCATCTTATATGGCCATATGTACATGGATAATGTTTTATAAGCCATGTAAATTCCATATTTTCTCATTATTAAGTTGTCTCTGAAACATGTGGTACCTCATGTTCAAAGATGTACTTGTGCTATTTCAGTGAAGACACAAAATGTTCATTTTACATGGAGCAGCACCATAGATTATTACTGGAAGTAAATGGAAGGAACTGTTACTGGAAGTGGAAACTGATTCTGAGAGAGGAATAGAACATAGTGACATGACAAAGTTCAAGTTAATTTGAGCTCTCATTTTTACTGTAAAAGAAAAGAATCCAAGGCTTGAAGGAAACTCTGTCACTGACTTTATCGAGTGTGTTCTTTCTTTTTGTTTTTTGTTTTGTTATGTTTTGTTTTATTGTGAATATACTGTACGCGGGGGGGGGGGGGAAGCTGGGAATGGATGTGAAGGGTAAACAAAGGAGTGTGTTCTTTACTAATATAAAACTTGTTTGTAAACTTCTAGTTGAGGGTATAACAAAAGGAAAAAATATGCCATTTGGAGGCCAGCATAGAAAAAAGGAGAGAACGTTGTTTTAAAAGTGTTCTACTGCAAAGAAACAAAGACATGGAGGTTTAAAAGTATTGTATCCAAAAATATTTCACTCCTGACATGATTCTCTTGTTGAAGGAGACAGATATCTATTCCTTTAATCTGGTTCTGAGTTCTCCATACCAATAAGGATTACAAAAAGCAGTATCCAGTGAGTATGTTCAGCAAAAGGAGCCTCTTTTCAAACCAGTGTTTTAAGGATGGTCCCAAATAAATATGTGAGTATTTTTTGTTTGTGTTTTGTTTGTGCTGGTTCTGAGGCTTGAACTGAAAGGCTGGACTCTGTCCCGGTACAGTTGTCTTTCCTGCCCACCTGCCCCCAAAGCTAGTACTCTATTCTTTGAGTCAAAACTCCACTTCTGGCTTTTTTGGTGTTTAATTAGAGATAAGAGATTGACAAACTCTCCTGCCTGGGTTGGCTTTGAGATAGTTATAAATCCAAGTGAAATCAACCGTATGGACTTCTCTTTTGAACCAAGGAATATTAGATGAAGTTTATTATAAAACTAATATTTGGCAGTTTTTAAAACAAGAGAATATGTCTAGCAAAGAAGCCATAACTTAACTCAGCAAAAGTAGGTGCACTGAATTATTTTGGAATTATTTTCTTTTTTTTTAAATTAATTTTATTTTATTTTATTTGAGAACATACTGTACAGAGGGGTTACAATTACATGGGCAGGATAATGCATACATATCTTACCAAGCATTGCAGCCTCCTCCTTTGTTTACCCTTCACCTCCCTTCCCAGACTCCCCCCTCCCCCCCACTCAATCCTTCCCCCCCTCCCCCCCCCACACCGACATTGTAAAGCTCGTTTTTGACATGACATTTTGTACTTCTCATTGTTGCAACAGGTCCACCTGAATCCTTAAACGACTTGTTTGTCCCCATCTCCTCCACAAGTTATACTGACATCAAATATAGTGAAAGCAGGGGTTACACTGTGGGGGAGGGACATACAAAGCAACAAAGAAATAATCTTATAAATGCGTTAGCAACACATGCATGAAAGAAAAAAAAACATTAAAATACATATTTAAGGGTTTGTTTTCCTAACATCACATTATCTGACCTTTTCCGCTTGACTCATACATATACTAGATATTGCATATAAGGGAAACCATGGGACCTATGTTTCTTTGGGCCTGGCTTACTTCACTTAATATAATTTTTTCCAAGCCTTTCCATTTCCTAACAAATGGGAAAATGTCATTATTTCTGATGGAGGCATAGAATTCCATTGTGTATATATACCACATTTTCTTGATCCATTCAACTACTGAGGGGCATCTGGGTTGGTTCCATATCTTAGCTATGGTAAATAATGCTGCAATAAACATTGTTGTGCTGGTAGCTTTAGTGTGGTCTTGTTTGTAAACATTTGGGTAAATGCCCAAAAGTGGGATTGCTGGGTCATAGGGGAGTTCTATGTGAAGTCTTTTGAGGAACCTCCATACTGCTTTCCAAAGTGGTTGAACAAGTTTACATTCCCACCAACAATGAAGTAAGGTTCCTTTCTGTCCACATCCCCTCCAGCATCTGTTGTTGTTAGAGTTCTTGATTTTTGCCGTTCTAACTGGAGTGAGGTGATATCTCAATGTTGTTTTGATTTGCAATTCTTTTATGGCTAGGGATGTTGAACATTTCTTCATGTGTCTATTGGCCCTCCTTCTTTCTTCTTCAGAGAAGCTTCTCTTTAAGTCTTTCGCCCACTTACTTATTGGGCAGTCGTTTCTTTGAGGATTTGTTGTTGGGTGGTTTAATTTTTTGAGTTCCAAGTATATTTTAGATATGAGACCCTTGTCCGTTGTATGGCTAGTAAAGATCTTCTCCCAATCCGTGGGCTTTCTATTGATCTTGCTAGCTATGTCATTTGCCCTGCAGAAGCTCTGCAACCTTATGCAATCCCATTTGTCCAACCTTTCTTTGATTTGTTGTGTTTCCGGGTCTCTATTCAGAAAATTTCGGCCTGAGCCAAGGAGACCCAGGGTTTCTCCTATTCCATCCTGTAATGTTTTCAGAGTGTCTGTTTTGAGTTCAAGGTCTTTGATCCATTTGGAGTTGATTCTGGTGCAGGGTGATATATAAGGATCTAGCTTTAGTTTTCTATATGTAGTTAACCAGTTTTGCCAGCACCATTTACTGAAGAGGCTGTCTTTCTTCCATTCTATTGTTTTAGCTCCCTTATCGAAGATTAGATGGCTATAAGTCTGTAGGTTCATTTCTGGGTTTTCAATTCTATTCCATTGGTCCTGAGGTCTGTTCTTATGCCAATACCAAGCTGTTTTCATTACTATGGCTTTATAGTAGAGTTTGAAATTTGGTATTGATATTCCTCCAGCAGTGTTCTTTCCGTTGAGGAGTGTTTTTGCTATTCGGGGTCTTTTATTGTTCCATATGAATTTTTGGATTGCCTCTTGTATTTCCTTGAAGAATGAGGGTGGAATTTTTATAGGTATTGCATTGAATTTGTAGACAGCCTTGGGACGTATTGCCATTTTCACGATGTTAATCTTTCCAATCCAGGAGCATGGGAGGTTTTGCCATTTTTTAAGTTCTGTGTTGATTTCCTTTTTCAAGATTTTAAAGTTTTCATCATAGAGGTCCTTCAATTCTTTGGTTAAGTTAATTCCTAGGTATTTTATTTTTTGTGGGGCTATTACAAATGGGGTTGCTTTCCTAATTTCAGCCACACTTTTCTCATTGTTGGCATACAGAAAAGCCATTGATTTTTGGGGGTTAATTTTATAACCTGCTACTTTGCCAAAGTTTTGAATCAGCTTGAGTAATTTGGGAGTGGAGTCTATGGGATTCTTTATATACAAGATCATGTCATCTGCACAGAGGGAGAGTTTTATTTCTTCTTTCCCTATTTGGATCCCCTTTATGTCTGCATCTTGTCTTATTGCTGTAGCTAGGCATTCTAATACTAGATTGAAGAGAAGTGGAGAGAGTGGGCATCCTTGTCTTGTTCCTGAGTTAAGAGGAAATGGCTTTAGTTTTTCACCATTGAGTATAATGCTGGCTGTAGGTTTGTCATATACAGCCTTTATTGTATTGAGGAATGTTCCATGGATTCCTAATTTCTCCAAAACCTTCATCATAAAGGGGTGTTGGATCTTGTCGAATGCTTTTTCTGCGCCTATTGAGATAACCATGTGGTTCTTATTCTTGCTCCTGTTGATGTGATGAATAATATTAATTGATTTGCGTATATTGAACCAGCTTTGCATCCCTGAAATGAATCCTGTTTGATCGTGGTGTATGATTTTTTGGATGAATTGTTGAAGTCGATTGGCAAAAATTTTGTTGAGAAGTTTTGCATCAATATTCATCAAAGAAATGGGTGTATAGTTCTCTTTCTTTGATGAGTCCCTGCCTGGTTTTGGGATGAGGGTTATGATGGCTTCATAGAATGTGTTCGGTAGTGAGCTTTCTCTTTCAATTTCATTGAAGAATTGGAGGAGAATTGGTGTGAGCTCTGCTTTGAAGGCCTTGTAAAATTCCGCTGTAAAACCATATGGTCCTGGACTTTTCCTAGCTGGGAGGTCTCTTATTGCTGTTTCTATTTCAGTGCTTGATATGGGCCTGTTAAGATAGTTTACCTCATCTTGGTTTAGTTTTGGCATGTCAATATTTGCTAGGAAGAGGTCCATTTCTGTCAAGTTCTCAAACTTATTAGCATAAAGTTTTGAGAAGTATTCCCTTATAATGTTCTGAATCTTGCTTGTTTCCGTGGTGATGTTTCCATTCTCATCTCTGAGTTTATTAATTTGGGTGTGTTCTCTTCTTTTTCTGATGAGATTTGCTAAGGGTCTGTCAATTTTGTTAAGTTTTTCGAAGAACCAACTCCTTGTTTTGTTGATTCTTTCTATAGTTTTTTTGGATTCTAATTCATTTAATTCTGATTTAATTTTGATTATTTCTTTCCGTCTACTGGATTGGGGTTTATCTTGCTGCTCTTTTTCAAGGAGGTTTAGATGTGTCATTAAATTGTTAGTTTCAGATCTCTCCAATTTGTTGATGTAGGAGCTCAGAGCTATAAACTTGCCTCTGAGTACTGCCTTTGCTGTGTCCCAGAGGAGCTGGTATTTTGTGTGTTCATTTTTGTTGAATAGCATGAACATTTGAATTTCCTTTCTAATCTCTTCCATGACCCACTCATGATTCAGCAGTGTGTTGTTCAGCCTCCATGTGATACCGGACTTTCTTTGGTGGCTTTTGGTGTTGAGTTCTAATTTTATTCCCTTGTGGTCAGAGAGAATGCAAGTTCGGCGAACGCCTTCTCAGCCAGCGAAGAAGAACGACCACCACACCAGGAGTCTTCTCAGATCACACTTTATTGGGGAGCTTTTGAGTTGATGGGAGAGCTTTAGCGAGAGACCCCGTACAGGAAAATGTGGCCGCTTATATAGGGAATAGGAACACGGGTCGTTCTATCATTGGTCGTCTGCCTCTCACCGTCACCAGGTGCCACGGGATTGGCTGGGGACTCTATGTGGCTCGCGCATGCGCAAAGCCCGGGACCCACAGTCTCGCCAAGCACTGCCTAATATGGAGTTGTTTACCTCAAAGCTGCAAGTAATTGGGCGCCATCTTGTAATGGCGTTCACCCCGGCTCCCCACATGCAAGGCATAACTTCAATGTTTCTGAATTTAGACAAGTTTGCTTTGTGGCCTAAAATGTGGTCTATTTTAGAAAACGTTCCATGTGCTGCTGAGAAAAACGTGTATTCTGACGCTGCTGGGTGAAATGTTCGGTAAATGTCTGTTAAGTCTAGTTGATCTATGCAGCTGTTTAGATCTGCGGTTTCTCTGTTGAGTTTTTGCTGAGTTGATCTATCTAGTGGGGTGAGTGGTGTGTTAAAATCCCCAACAATTAATGTCTTTGGATCTATATGGCATTTGAGGGAAAGTAGTGTTTCTTTGATAAATTTGGGTGCTCCATTGTTTGGCGAATAGATATTTAGAATTGTAATATCCTCCTGAAGGAGAGATCCTTTAATTAGTATGTAGCGACCTTCTTTATCTCTTTTCACGAATTTTAATTTGAAGTCTATTTTATCCGATATTAGGATTGCAACTCCCGCCTGTTTATGGGGGCTGTTTGCTTGGTAGATTTTTTTCCAGCCTTTAACATTGAAAATGTGTTTGTTTTTACGGGCAATATTTTGGAATTATTTTCTCTGCTTGGGAATATTACTATTGACTTTGTCGTTCCTTTGGGGGAATCTTAAAGTCATATTTGCACTTTTTCTAAAGCACCATTTCTGGGATTCTGGTGGTAATTGAAGATAAGATTCTCATGGATTTTCCTGACCAGCGTGGCTTTGAACCACAATCCTCCGGTCTCAACCTCTTGAGTAGCTAGGATTACAGGTGTGAGACACCACAGCCGACTCATACATGCAGTTTTGTGCACGTAATGACACTATGTAGACAAAAAATGGAAATTTGAATCAAATGATATGACAATGCAGCTTTTCAGAAAAATTGAGGTAGCAATAAATATGTCCTCCTTTTCCATGTTCTTACATTAATGACTCATGAGCGTTGGCACTCTTACATTAGCATCCTCTGCTGTCTGCGTATGTGGACTTAGTATCAGAAATTGTTCATAGAGAAATAGAGAAAGTCTGAGATTTTTCCAAAGCAAAGGAGATCAGGTATAAAAGAGCAGCATAGAAGGATATACAACTTATCACACAGAGATTAAGAACTAGCCTAAGTGATTAGAATGCTAAAGGCAATGAGGAATAAGCCTAGGTGATATCTACTTCTTCAATAACCAAAATGGTTCCCTAGAACAGTTTATGGTATAACTTTGTTATTATTATCATTTATTCCTTCCATCTGGAGTTATTCCTTCTCTTCTGTCAAAACTATTAATTAACCTCTGTCTTCTTGGTGCCATGACTTGCCAAAAAGGTTTCCAAATCTCACTTATACTACCCTTCTCATTGTGATTAGCAGTGACCACTCAAAATCCTGGAATATTTGAATTTCCAGGATTAATCTTCAGCTGATATCTAAACACATTCCTGGTATTAATTGCCATGACCTATTAACAAAACGTTTTATTTTTGCTCAACACAGTATTCTAATATAGATAAAGTAAATGAATTAGGACTATTGTTAGGTATCAGTAGGAAGGAGCAATTATATATTCCATGTATGGTTTCTTTATTTTGCATTTACTAGCTAAATGACTCTTTTTTAAACCAATATGCTCCTCAGTAGATGAATGAATTGACAAAATGTAGTATATACAAACGCGGTAGAATTCTATGCTTACAATTCATAAGGAAGTGGAATGACTTGGAAAAATCCTACTAAGTAAAATAAACAAGACACAAAGAAAGATTCCATGGTTTCCCTAATTTGTAATAAGTAGGGAATATCTAGGATAGTCCTAGAAGTTGAACAGAATGGCTCAATAGCTATGTTTAAGATGATGCTGAGCAAAATGAAGTCCTACATATGGAAACAGAGGTTTTTCTTTGTGGTTGTTGTTTTTAATGTACTATGTGGTTTCTTTTTTCTTTTGTGTTTTCCCCTATGTTTTGTCCCCTGCTATATTTGATTTCAGTATCATGTGTCAATGTATATACATTTATCTTAATGTGGCAAGGGAAGAGGAATAATAAAATGGTGAGACAAAGGACAAATGGCAAACTAATGCAGTAGCAATGCACACAACACAACATGTTTGAAATATACATTACAACTTGTGAGGAGTATTGAGGTCAAGGAAAACTGAGGAAAGTGAGGGGGGTAAAAAGTTTGACTTGTTATGTACTCACTACCTTACAATTACTGCAAACCCTTCTATATATCACCTTGACAATAAAATTAAATTGAAAAATAAGCTACAAAAAATATAATTTCAATGTGTTGGTATGGTAAATATTATTCTATTACCCCTTTCTTTATCAAAGGGTCATCAACTTGAAGGTTATCAAACTATACAATATTTTCACAATATACTTGCCATTATTTTGGAACAAAACATTATTTTAATATTATCTCATACTAACCCAAAAACGTTCAATTCTATGGAAACTCCTAACTTATAAAACTAAATAATTGTTAAGAGGACAGAATATATATGTTCTTCAAAATTCCTATGACTACTAAATACTCATTTTCAAATTCTGAACATGCTATACCAGAGACATTTTTTCCCTTTATGGCTTTCACCATAGAGTCTGAACATGACTCTAAATATTGAATAAACCATTTGCCTTGGCTAAATTTTTAAAATGTAGTTTTTTAAGTAAATGATAATTTAAAAATTAAATAATTTTAAAATAAATAGTAATTTGTTATTTGCTTTTGTGAGGCATGAAATAAGACTGCATTAACATTTTGTGAGTTGACAGGCTAAATTATCAGAATCTAAACATAATAAAAAAGAGACGATTTTAAGATAAATAGCTTGTAGATTCATTTTTAACGTGACATACCCACAGAGGCATCTTTTTTCTTCTTTTCCTCTCCATGCTGATTCAACTTCAATAAGCAGTTCATGTAATTTAAATGGCTGTGATTCTTTCAGAAATAGATTAGACCCGAAAAAGTTACAAAAAGAGAACCAGTACTGGGTGGTGCATTCTTCAAAAATAGTAGTCAAATAAATATTAACTATAATTCCAAAATAATAACAATCAAATGCTCTTGAAAAGAAAAGATTGTAAGCAGAATGCATAAAAAGTGATAGTGCCAGAACTGCTCTCTGGCATTTAGGATTTCTGGTACATGACCATTTTTAATCAGGCATAATTGCTTTAAGGGACTAATGTTTGTTAGTTATATTTCATTGAAGAAATATGTTGTTCAAAGGCTAACAGGTTATAGTAAAAACAATGGTACACACTCACTGTACATAGCAAAATACCTTCCCAAAATATGTCTTCACCAAATACCTAATCCTCAAACATAAATTTACATTATAGATAGATAGATAGATATAGATATAGATATATGTAAAGTAATCACCTTTCATCACCCAAGGAACACATATTTGAATAATTATCAGATGGGGGAAATATACTCAAATTGGTACTTAAAAGTCTCAGGTGTAGTTCGAAAGGACATGATTAGGTAAAAACCATCAGAAAGATGTAAAAATGCTATCTTAGAAGATAAAGGAAAAAAACAACAACCCAGATTCTGAATTTCTGGAAAGCAGAACAGAAAGTAAATGAATTTTCCAGTAAACTAATTTGAAAAATATTTTAGCTCTATAGGTGGCTGGATTTTAATCTAGTGAGCCTTATTTTAGATTTCTGTCCTTTACAACTATAAAATGACAAATATGCTTTATTCAAGTCAATTAACTTGTAGAAATATTTTATAGCAGATTTGTATTAGTAAAGTAATTCAACTACAGCCTTTTCCTGATGCAGCTACAGAGACACCACATTTCCTAGTTTTTGAGAATAAGAAAATGGTGCCACATATATGATATACACATGTATGATGCACATACTACTAAGGGCCTTATATAAAGCAAGTCTTGAAATTCTAAATAATATTTAAATAAGAAGCTCCCTATCTTTATTTTCACATTTGGGGACCACTAAGTACCAAAGTTATGTAGAAGGCTAGGGTAAGAATATGGGAATGAAATCTGTCTCCTAATATGATAGAGAAAATTTCTGTAATTTTAAGTTACAGTTTCTAAAGTAATAAAAAATAAGGTAAAACAGAAACAGAAACTCAATTTTCTATCCTTCCTAACTTTCCAACAGAAATAAGAGAATCCAGTAAAGATACAGCCATCCCAGGATGGTATAGGATATTATAATATCACTAGATGGTGAAAAAGAAGATAACAAAAATGTGTCCCCTGGAACAATGGGAAACAAAATCTACACCTACAGATTGTGATATAGCTAGAAAATAGTTTCCACTATGCTGTCTTTGATATTTTAGGTTTGTTTGCACAGCAACTTTCCTCTCTTAGGAAATGATCCTTTTTTAACTGCAGCTTATAACCCAGAAACAATCACTGCTTCTAAAAGTAAGCAAGCATGATACTAAGAGTAACCAAGGATACTTCCATTGCTATAGATGATAGATAAGAATGACCTTTTGGACTAGTCAAACAATCTTGAACTTTTTCATACCTTTCCTCTTCTCCAAATCGAGAAGTCCTAGTCAAGATATGATAAGCATTAATAAAGGATTTTTATATTTTTTATTGTTAACACCAAAGCAAATACACTTTCCTCTTTGCAAGCTTGACTTTGAAAGAGTCAGACCCTCACAATTATTTTTTACACAAAAGTTTACTGCTTTGGCTTAGGTGTTTTCCTGCCTTTGGGTGTTGCTCTCAATTATTTTGGCAACTACATAGAAAAACAAGATAAATCCATTATGCTTATGTTGAATTGTTCAAAGTCAAGCTGCCTTCAAACAAAGTTTTCTGTTCCCTTCGTCACTGCTAATTAAAATTTAATTATTGCTCTTTAAATGCAACAAAAACATGATATTTTAACTTGTATTATCATTGAAACCGGTGAAAACAGGAGTGTCTGTGATTGCTTTTTTAATTGTTTCCAAGTATTTTCCTTGGCTATTTTTATTATTGCCTTTGTTCCGGTCTTCTAATCAGGAATAGAGGATTAGCCAAAAAGGTCTTCCTAAGATATAAGTTGTTTGGCAGAAAAAAAAAAAAGATGTTTAATTAAAGATTTTCATCTCTTAAGAGACTGAAAATCTCGGAAGATATTTTGCTATTACTGGCATTGTTAAGATGACTTGAGTGCTTTGGTTCTTAAACTAAGTGAAATACATGTAAAATGTTACAGTTGTTCCAAACAAAGATTATGGCTTAAACTTTTCTGCTCCAATGAGATGAAACCTCTAATAAGGTTTGAGGGCATATCGATTTTAGGGGAGAAGGGTTAATGTTAGAAAGCCAAGGGAGATTCCTAAAACAGCACTGCCTATCACGTATCAGTTATTATACTTAAGATATATAAGTATATATACATACAAATATGAATTGAGTGAGAAATGTGTGATTTACAAAATTGATTCAATGACAACTAAATCCAGAAAACACTTCTCTATATTTATATGAACTAGTACATCTAGTGAGGATTTAAAAACTTTTAGAATATAATATATTTTAAAATTTATGTAAAAATATTTGTTTATTTTTAATTTTTGTCGGTCTTGGGGCTTGAAATCTGGGCCTGGACACTTTCCCTCAGCTAACTCAAGACTAGTGCTCTACCACTTGAGCCACTGCCAGTTTTCTGGTGTCTCATTGGAGATAAGAGTCTTACAGACTTTCCTGCCTAGGCTGGCTTTGAACCATGATTCTCAGCTCTCAGACTCCTTCTCCTTAGTAGCGAGGGTTACAAGCATGAGCCACTGGCTCCTAGCTACATAATTATTTTTTTTACCTATTTATGAAGTATTAAGTGGTAATCACATTCATTTATACCTTGTGGAATGATCAAGCTATATCATACCCATTAAATTCTGAGTGTAACATTTCTTTTTAGTGAGAATGCTCAAAAACTTATCTTCTGGCTGTGATGAAATATCTATTCTTAACTATAATAACTTTTCATCTTGTGGTATATAATTAATAGATTTACTTTTAGTCATAGAAATCTGCTAATTAACGTTATATAAAACATGATTTGTAAAGTGAAAGAAATTCATGGTTCCATTACTTGTTTTAAGAAAACAATTATGCTTTTGTTTTCAATTATATTTCTGTGGGAATGTGTAATATTCATTGATTTAACTGTTAAAATTGATATTAATACACTATATCAAGTTGATTCAAACTTGTATTTGAAAATTGCACACTTAACACATATATAATTCCACTTTCCTCTACCTCGTAAATAAAATAACAGTAAAGCAAAGTTTGGTGTTAGCCATTCATGTGTACAATCGTACAACTCGGGAGGCTGAGACCTGAATAATTTAGTTCAATGTCAGTCTAAATAGACAAAAATGGGAAAACTTGTCTCCAATTATCCAGCAAGAAGCAGAAGGTGAGAATGTGGCTCAAGGATAGAGTGTCATCAGCCATGAGAAAAAATACAAAGGAGACCATTAAACATCAAGTTCAAGCCCTAAAAATAAAACATACTCAAGGCAACAACAAAAAAGTACTATGAACATCAATAATGAAGATAAAATAGTAGAAAAGATCATGAGAAACAGAAACATCTGGAAGACAGAAATCATTTGACAGAACTTTAATTCATGAGAGGGAAAAGTTGCAGTCTCATTTGTACAATCTCATTGTATTCATTTTTGTTGAAACCTGTCTATTGGGTAAAGTGAAAGAGTATATTGGATTACCTGACATTGGATAAATTGCCTGTGACTATGCACCATCCCACTCTCCTAAAATCTTAAATCATGCTTGTTAATTTAAATAAAACATCATGTTAGAGAGTGTTTGGTCCATACAGACTGGGGTCTTTATTTTGAGGCTTCAGACCAGTGTTTTGTTTATAACGATTCCTGCTTTACCCCCCTTCCCTGGTGCAGCTATACCTTACTTAGCTGTTACCAAGCCAAGGCTTGGAATAGATCCACCTGCCTTAATCCCTCCCTTACTGCAGCTACAACTTATTTCACATACTCTCTGTCTTAGCATTAGTTGTTTTCTGACTAATTCCCACCAGAAATCTCTAATATTTAAGTAAACCCAGTATAAATAACCTAGTTAGAAAAGGGAGAAAGGGTTTAGCATTGGCTGAGGCTCTGATGTGTAGGTTTGTTCCCTAATAAATCTGTGCTACACTATCTTTTTTTTTTTCATGGCTTTTGAGTCTGACAAATGATTGATTTGGTTTGATGTAATCCCATTTATCCAGAATTACTTTGGAAGTTTTGAACTGTGCCAAGGAGACCTCATGTTTCCCCTAACTCTTCCTGTAACTTTCTCAAGGTATCTGGACTTACATTGAGGGTTTCAATCCATTTGGAGTCGATTTTGGTGCAGCGGGATATATAAGGATCTACTTCAGTTTTCTGTGTACAGCAAATTCTACCAGGACAGTGTTTTGAAGAGGCTGTTCATCTTCCATCCTGTGTTTCTGGCTTCCTTAACAAAAATTATGTGCCTATAGGAGTGGATTCATTTCTGGATCTGCAATTCTGTTGTATGCATGAAATTCTGTGCTTCCATTGGAAAGAATGGCATTACCCCATTCCTGAAGAAATGGAAAGACTGGGAAAAAATGATATTAAGTAAAATAAGCCAGAACCAATTAAATATATGCTGCAGGGTTTTCCTCATTTCTAATAACTAGATATGTCCATAAATCAACAAGATAATCTAATAGATAATAGACAAATAATTGCACTTGGATGTGATTAACAGCACTCTACGCATTCGCACGGCAAGAACAAGACAAGTTATTCTTAGGAGAGGATCACAATGGCTCAAGAGCTATGTGCATTTTGCCATATAATTGTTGCTAATTGCAATGAACTCTAAGAATTAATCATACATGTGAAATACATATATCTATATACAATTTTTAAAGATGTCATAAATATCCGACTTCTCTGTAAAATTCAAAGTAAAATTCTGAATTTAGAAGATAATATTGGAGAAAGTTTTCAACACATAAACTAAAATACAAAGGGGAAAAGCTGGGATAGAAAAGGTAAGAGGAAAAGTAGAAAAGCTAACTGTTGAAGACTTCATAAACAATTCCCAAAACTACACAAGAGAGCTGGGGTAGAGTTCAGTTGTAGAACTAGACTAATATATACAAAGCCATGGGTTCAATCTCCAAGAAGGCTTAATAATAAGTTACTAGATAATAGTAATACAATAATTACTTGAAATAAATGCTTTCATATTAGAGAGGCCTGAATTCTAAAACAGTAAACAAAATATTCTCAATTCTTTTTTTTGGCTTCTTTTTTATTGTGAAAATACTGTACAGAGGGGTTACAATTACATGGGCAAGCTAATGAGTACATTTCTTATCAAGCATTGCCTCTCAATTCTTGTATCCAATGACATGAAACTACAAGAATGAAGAGGAATTAGTTTCCTTTTTACCCTTTCCTTTCCTTTTCTTTATTGTTCTTTTCTTTTTTCCTTTGACACTACTGGTTTTGAAGTTGCTAAGGTTCTAACCAATTTAGATTATTTTTCAGGCCATACCTCCATTCAGCAAAGATCTCTTACCTATGGATTCCACAAACGTGAGATAACAGGAAAATTACACTATATCTGGCTTTCTTTGTTTTTGCAGTTTCTCATGATTTTTTTGGTCAGAACTGGCCCTGATATCAGTCTTCTAAATCTCTGCCTTCTAATTAGCAAGGTATATTTCATCTCAAGCTTGGACCCAGAATAGTTTTCAATGTAAACATTGAATATTCACGTCTGTTTTCCAGATATCATTAAATTCTACTGAGGTTAGTATGGATCTTTATGATGTTGTAAGAACAGAGATAAATCCCTTGAATTCTTTTTCCAATTTATTTTAATATTTCTAGTATACATCACAAATAGAACATTAATATTTCACAAGTACTTTATGCAGACTTCAGTTAATTTATTTTGTACACATATTAAGTCCAATATAATTTTATCAACACTACTTGAATATACAATATTTACAGATATGTTTCTTTACCAAAAATAAGTCTGTCTCATGCTTCCCTTTTATAATTAAACCCACTACTTCTCTTTGTCCCATCCCAGACCTGTTTCATCCTGGCAACCAACATTTTTTCTCCGACTTCTACAACATGCAATAAATAAGGTTTTTGGATTGCCTTCAAATCTATGGTAGATTATTCCCAGTTATTGTATGTCTTAATATTGTATTATGTTCACTCCAATTGCCTTTTGGTACTGTCATTAGAAAATGTAGTACAATTCATTTCCCATTCACCTGAATAAAGCCTGAACTGACTTCCATTTCTTTGACTAGAGGAAATAATGCTGCTATAATGCTCTGTGTTTTGGCCTTTGGGTGAATGTTACATTTTATGACAATGAGTCAAAGCCTGAAGAGCACAATTCCTGTGCTATAGTGTGGGTGGTTGCATATTTCACATTCTAGGAACCTGTCAAAATGTTTTCAGAAGTGGCTTTCCCATTTGACATTCCTGCCAGCATCCAGTTTCTCTGTTTCTTGATAGGATTTAGTGTGGTCATTATTGTATTATGTGAAGTAATTCTCATACATGTTTTATGATGTCATTTTAGTTTAATGTGCATTTAGTTGATGATTGATGATGCTTTTCTTGTGCTTACTTTTCACAGGATGTATTTTGCTGGTTTCCAGTTGATGTTCTTTTTAACTTTAGGTTTTGAGATTTGTATGTAGAATCTAGATTTGAGGCATTCTTAAGGTATAGGATTTGCAAATATTTTATCCTTGACTATGGGTACCCTTCATCATCATCATCATCATCATATTAGTATTACTACTATTACTTTTGTACATATATCTATTGTCCTGGGGCTTGAACTCAGTGTCCCTGAGATTTGTTGCAATTTGTAACAATTTACCATTTCAGTCATGCCTCACTTCTGGCTTCTTTGCTGATTAATCAGAGATAAGAGATAAGATAAGATTGTGGGCTGCCTTCAAATAGTAATACTCCAGTCACAGCCTCCCAAGTAGCTAGGATGAGATACATGAGCTACCTGCTCCCAAATTCTATTCACTACTTGTATATGAGCTTTCACAGACTAAATTGTTTTACGCTTCTATTGAGTTCAACTATAGCATTTTCCTTTCCTATAATTTTAATGCCAAATTTAAGAATGCTTCATCTCCAAACTTCTCAAGACATCTTCCTTTGCTTTACATTTACATCACTCTTTTTGTTTTATATGCCACGTTTTAATCCTGCTTGAAGTTAACATTTGAATAAACTGTTATGTTTAAGTCAATGTTCACTTTTTTTTTCCAGTCGTGGGGCTTGAACTCTGGGCCTGGGCACTGTCCCTCAGCTCTTCAGCTCAAGGAGAGCACTCTACCACTTGAGCTACAGCGCCACTTCCAGTTTTCTGGTGGTTTATTGGAGATAGGAGTCTCACGGTCTCTCCTGCCCGGGCTGGCTTTGAACCGTGATCTTCAGATCTCAGCCTCCTGAGTAGCTAGGATTACAGGTGTGAGCCACCAGCGCCCGGCTTCAATGTTCACTTTTTAATTCTCTCAAATACTGTCTAACCTATCACCACTTATTAAAGAGAATGTCATTCCACAAATGTTTGATTTTACCCCTTATTAAATATTCCTTGATAATATTTATGTGGATCTAATCTGGTGCCCTACAGACCCATTAAGATGTATAATCTTTTCTCTACAAATATAACAATTTTACACTAACAGCTTTACTATTGGACAGAGAAATATATTCCAGCTTATTTTTCTTTCTCAATGACTCAAAGAGTGCTAGTCAAGTGTTTTTAGAAATTGTCATAAACATAAATAAAACTGAACCTGAGCGCTGTTGGCTCATGTTTATCATCCTAGCTGCATAGGAGACTGACATCTGAGGGTTGCGGTTCAAAGCCAGCTGGAACAGGAATGTCCATAAGACTTTTATGTCCAATTAACCACCAGAAAACCAGAAGTGGCATAGTTGCTCAATGAGTAGAGCATTCACTTTGAACTGAAGAGCAGAGGGACAGCACCCAGGACCCGATTTCAAGCCCCATAAATGACCAAAAAGAAAAGGGGAGGAGACAATTTATATCTTTACTCAGTTGTACATTGCAATCCACAAAAAGTATATGTCTCCATTTATTTATATGTTTGCTTTTATATTCAACGTTGTATAATTTTCAATGAACCGTGGGTGAACAGCACTTTAATACATTTTGATGATGTGTGAAGATAGCACAAAGAAATTCACAGAAAACAGTTGAAAAATAAAGGGCAATGGGAATGGAGAAAGACAGAAATGGGTTAATCAGGCCCTTCATTAATATGTGAGAATGTAAAATATTTCAATAAGATTTCTTCATTAATTAATATACAGCAATTAAGAAACATCTTCCAAAGGCTTTGGTATTCAAGTATGATATAAAGGATAAATACAGATTCTGTGGTGAAATGAAAGAAAGATAGATGAGAAAATACATACTTATAGACATTCCTATAGACATTCTTATAGACATTCTTATAGACATACTTATAGACATTCTTATAGACATACTTATAGACATACTTACAGACATACTTATAGACATTCTTATAGACATTCTTATAGACATTCTTATAGACATTCTGAGGCCTATTGGCTCATTGGACTTGAAGGCTGCTGGTATCTAAGATAATACTAAAATGTTAGACTTGAGCCTATCTTTAAGACTGTTTAATATTATTGCTTTTTGAGCCAGTATTCTTTCTTGTTTTTGATGGTGGTATTTGTGCAGGTCGTGGGCCTTGAACTGGGCCTGGGCGCTGTCCCTCAGCTTTTCAGCTCAAGGCTAGAGCTCTACCACGTGAGCCATAGTGCCACTTCCGATTTTCTGGTGATTTATTGGAGATAAGAGTCTGATGGACTTTTCCTACACAGGCTGGCTTTGAACCACGATCCTCAGATCTCAGCCTCCTGAGTAGCTACGATATCAGGGGTGAGCTACCGGCGCGTGGCTCCTCTGTACAACATCAACCGTAAAATAAAATAAAGTAAAATCAATAAAGGACATGTTTGGCAAATAAAGTAAAATGATAACTTACACACAAATGAAAATAATAATATACATATATGTCTATGTACATGTATGTACACATCTCTATATTCTTATATATGTATACATATATAGGTGTTTGTATATATACACATATAAGTATGAATATATGCATATGTACACATAGTGTGTATACACATACATTTATTTAAATAGACTTGAATCCAAAATATATTAAGAGCATATTAATGCCAATGAAAACTTTAACCATCCTGAATAAGTTATCCAAAAATCCAAATACATATCTCTATAGTAATATAACAATAACCAAGGAATGTATGGTTAAAGGAAATAGGAACAATAAGATAGTCCTGCACAACCATTATGTAGAAATTGGAATCCTTATACATTGGTGCTTGGCACTTAAAAAGATATAGTCAGTTTGTTAAACATACTGGAAATCTTTGAGATATTACATATAGAGTAGCCTCTATGATCCAGCATTTTGAATCATAATTTTATATACAAAGTAGATTTCAACATATGTCAAATGAGACACATGTACAAGAATATACATAGAAAAACCTTTACAATAACATAGAATAAAATATTGAAATGCCCATTGAGGACGTTATTCCATTATACACATGCATTATACACAAGACAATATGCTCTATGAGAAAAATTTACATTGACTTACTTTGGAAACAGTAATAGTACATGGGAGAAATGGATAAAATAGACTACATTTTCTGATTATAAGAGGTTTGTAAAATAAGCACATCTGTAGAATTAGAATATGAAATAATATCTGCTCAAGGGGAGCGTAGGTTGAAATAATGACAGGAAATGACTACTAAAGAATATTGGAGATACCTGAGACACAGTCCGGGATGAAGGAGCCAGACGCAGCAGACGAGCGGAATCTACTCAACACCAGCAAGAACCAACAAGGAGCAGACAACTTCATCCTGCACTTTGCAGACCAGAGACGACCGGCCACCCCTCCCCCCCAGCACCGGTGGATCTCCATCTTGGATACCGACAAAGCTCGGAGGAGCGGCTAGCTCCAGCTCAGGCCTTGGAATAAAACGAGTCATTTAGCAGGTCACAAGAACTTAACGGCGAAGTGACCTCACAGACTCAGTTCCATCCGGGGAAAAGTCACCCAGATCAAGTGCAAGCCATTGGAGTGGCTCTCCTCACCAGGTAACCAGAGCCAGAGGCTGCCCCTCCCTCTAGCAGCCACCACAATCAATTGAAAAACAGAAACCCTGAGAATGGCTCCAGGCTGGGTGCTGTGAGTTTTTTTCACAAAATAGCCCCAGGGAAAAGCTACTGTTTGTTGAAAGGCCTCAACTCTACCCAGAACCTAGCCTCATCACTGCATCCCCCTCCTTTGTGATTCTCAAAGCAGATCACCCTCCCAGTAAACTAACCTGAGAGGGGGAGCTCAAAATCTTGGGTAAGCAGAGCATTTTTCTGCCTGTTCCAACAAACTGACTTAAGAAACCAATCAAGCCACAGGACCTCAAGCTGACCAGAGACTCCAACCAGACTCTGGTTACAGACAAAAGGGAGATACAGGACTCTTCCCACCCCTCCCTCCCCCCAAAAAAATCAAAGAACTTTTTTTTTCTTCTTCTTCTTCTTTTCTTTTGTTTCTTTTTTTGTTTTGTTTTTCGTTTTTTGTTACCTCATACATATAAAAATTTTTTTTTCCTTTTCTAAAACTTTTATTAATCTTTAATTTTTGCCTCTTCTGAAAAAATAATTGTTTTCCAGTAACTTTTTTTTTCTCCTCTTATAATGTTTATTTTAGGAATACGTGAATGTGTGTTTTCCTTTCTTTTCTTGTCTTCTTTCTCTTTTTCTTTCATTCTTAATTATCTTTTTGTTTTTTATCTAGCTATACTGAACTTCTGATCTTTTCTTCTCACTTTCCTATCCTTTCCACCTTTTCCTCTTTTGTTCTTCTTTATGTGACTTAACTCTTGTCCTGCACATCCTCAGATAAAGCCGTAGTTAACTAGTAGGCCCTATCCCCCATTGTGTACACACTTAATCCACAAACTTATTACTCATTAATAGCAGTACTACCTCTTTATACCTATATAATATTTCAAGCATTTTTTTAAAGTTTTTCACATCTCCTCTATGTCCCTACCTTTCTCTCAACATATTCACATTCCTCTCTAAATAGATGGTCTTTTAATATCTATAATAACATCAATTTTTACGTTTCTATTTTTTTTCTGGTCTCTTTTCATTCTCCTTTCCCTTTCTTCTTTTTCTCTCTCTCTCTACTTGCATCCTACCCAACCTATTTCCTGCATTGTGATTAGGACATAGTTAACTCTCCCTGTGCCTCCCCACACCAATCTATTCCTATTTTTTACCCACATCTCTCCCTAACCCTAATAATTTCTGGTTTTCCAAATTCTTCTCTGCGGTTCGAAGTCCTTTAACATATAGTTGTTTGATGTCGAACAGATGTATCTGTTAAACTAGATTGTATCTGTAGACTATTGACTGTACAAATGCAAACTTTGGTTGATGGTTGCCTTAAGATAGTGTTCTAGCACAAAACTGGTGCTATCTTCATCTCAAATGGGCAGAGTAAGCTGGAAAAACACAAGAAAAATGGCAAATTCGGGTATCTCAATTCCCAATCTTGATAATCAGGGGTTAGAACAGATAATGAATAATCCAGAGGAGAGTTCCCAAATAGCTCTACAAACACTGCTGGCAAACATGATAAATGAGAAGTTTGACAACGTACAAAGGACTCTGTATGAGCGTGATAGGGAGAGAGAGGAGGCATCCCAGAAGTTTATACAGGAATATCATAAGCGTGAGGAAGCTACTCAAAAACTGATACAGGATTTGCGTGAACAACTTGAGAATACTCAAAGAGAAAGGGAGGAATGGCGTGAGCAGGCTGATAACATTCAAAGAGATCTGCAGGAATCCCATGAACAGGAGGAAGCTAATCAAAGAGTAATACAGGAATTGAGAGACCAGGTAGAGAACACACAAAGATCACTAAAGGCATTCATGGAATCCATTAACAAAGAGCTGAAGGAAGTCAGGGAGACCACAAAGGGAATGCTGAATGGAACCCAACAGAAGGAATGGGAGCCCAAAGAAACCATAACCAATCAACTAAGTGATTTGAGGACAAACATTGAACACCAAATTAAGGAAGTAAAGAAATTCATACAAGACCTAAAACAGAGCTTCAACAAAGAACTTGAAGCCATCAAAGCTGACCAATTAGAAGGAAAAGAGATAAAAAACAAAGTAGAGAGTCTTGACAGCAGGTTAGACCATGCAGAAGATCGAATCTCAGGGATTGAAGACAGCCTAGATATTATAGAGAAAGAACATACAATCATCCAAGACAAGTCCAAGAAATATGATAGATCTATCCAACACCTGGAAGACACCATCAGAAGGCCTAATCTAAGGATAATGGGTGTAGAGGAGCATCTAGAAACAGAAGTTAATGGTCTAGGAAATTTGTTTAACAGGATCCTAGCAGAGAACTTCCCAAACATGCAAAAAGATAGGCTTGTCCAGATACAAGAAGCCTTTAGAACCCCAAATAGACCAGACCAGAATAGGACATCCCACCGCCACATTATAATACACACACGATCAACTCAGACCAAGGAAAAGATCCTTAAAGCTGTCAAGGAGAAAAGGGTAATCACCTTTAAAGGGAAACCAATTAGAATCACCTCAGATTTCTCAGCAGAGACAATCAAAGCAAGAAGAGCCTGGAATGATGTATGCCATGCCCTAAAAACAAACAACTATCAACCAAGAATACTGTACCCAGCTAAACTCTCCTTCAAAACTGAAGGCCAAATAAAAACCTTCCATAGCAAAGAAAAATTGAAACAATACATCTCCACCAAACCAGCCCTACAAAAGATTCTTAAAGATGCCCTACACATAGAAAACCAACAAGACCGCAATAAAGGCCAAGAAACTGCACCCAAACTGAGAATCCAAGAACCATAGGAAGAACCCAGTTTTTGCAGCCCCCAAGAAGGTGGATAACATGGCAGGAACTCCCAAATACCTCTCAGTCCTATCTCTTAATGTTAACGGACTGAACTCTCCAATTAAGCGACATAGACTGTCTAGTTGGATTAAAAAACAAGACCCTTCTATCTGCTGCCTACAGGAGTCACATCTTGCCCGTAAAAAAAAACACATTTTGAATGTTAAAGGCTGGAACAAAATCTACCAAGCAAACGGACTCCATAAACAGGCGGGAGTTACAATCCTAATATCAGATAAAATAGACTTCAAATTAAAATTCGTGAGAAGAGATAAAGAAGGTTGCTACATACTAATTAAGGATCTTCTCCTTCAGGAGGATATTACAATTCTAAATATCTATTCGCCAAACAATGGAGCACCCAAATTTATCAAAGAAACACTACTTTCCCTCAAATCCCATATAGATCCAAAGGCATTAATTGTTGGGGATTTTAACACACCACTCTCCCCACTAGATAGATCAACTCGGCAAAAACTCAACAGAGAAACCGCAGATCTAAACAGCTGCATAGATCAACTAGACTTAACAGACATCTACCGAACATTTCACCCAGCAGCGTCAGAATACACGTTTTTCTCAGCAGCACATGGAACGTTTTCTAAAATAGACCACATTTTAGGTCACAAAGCAAACTTGTCTAAATTCAAAAACATTGAAGTTATACCTTGCATTCTCTCTGACCACAAGGGAATAAAATTAGAACTCAACACCAAAAGCCACCAAAGAAAATCCGGTATCACATAGAGGCTGAACAACACACTGCTGAATCATGAGTGGGTCACGGAAGAGATTAGAAAGGAAATTCAAATGTTCATGCTATTCAACAAAAATGAACACACAAAACACCAGCTCCTCTGGGACACAGCAAAGGCAGTACTCACAGGCAAGTTTATAGCTCTGAGCTCCTACATCAACAAATTGGAGAGATCTGAAACTAACAATTTAATGACACATCTAAACCTCCTTGAAAAAGAGCAGCAAGATAAACCCCAATCCAGTAGATGGAAAGAAATAATCAAAATTAAATCAGAATTAAATGAATTAGAATCCAAAAAAACTATAGAAAGAATCAACAAAAGAAAGAGTTGGTTCATCGAAAAACTTAACAAAATTGACAGGCCCTTAGCAAATCTCATCAGAAAAAGAAGAGAACACACCCAAATTAATAAACTCAGAGATGAGAATGGAAACATCACCACGGAAACAACCAAGATTCAGAACATTATAAGGGAATACTTCTCAAAACTTTATGCTAATAAGTTTGAGAACTTGACAGAAATGGACCTCTTCCTAGCAAATATTGACATGCCAAAACTAAACCAAGATGAGTTAAACTATCTTAACAGGCCCATATCAAGCACTGAAATAGAAACAGCAATAAGAGACCTCCCAGCTAAGAAAAGTCCAGGACCAGATGGTTTTACCGCGGAATTTTACAAGGCCTTCAAAGCAGAGTTCACACCAATTCTCCTCCAACTCTTCAATGAAATTGAAAGAGAAAGCTCACTACAGAACACATTCTATGAAGCCATCATAACCCTCATCCCAAAACCAGGCAGGGACTCATCAAAGAAAGAGAACTATAGACCCATTTCTTTCATGAACATTGATGCAAAACTTCTCAACAAAATTTTGGCCAACCGACTTCAACAATTCATCCAAAAAATCATACACCACGATCAAACAGGATTCATTTCAGGGATGCAAAGCTGATTCAATATACGCAAATCAATTAATATTATTCATCACATCAACAGGAGCAAGAATAAGAACCACATGGTTATCTCAATAGATGCAGAAAAAGCATTCGACAAGATCCAACACCCCTTTATGATGAAGGTTTTGGAAAAATTAGGAATCCATGGAACATTCCTCAATACAATAAAGGCTGTATATGACAAACCTACAGCCAGCATTATACTCAATGGTGAAAAACTAAAGCCATTTCCTCTTAACTCAGGAACAAGACAAGGATGCCCACTCTCTCCACTTCTCTTCAATCTAGTATTAGAATGCCTAGCTACAGCAATAAGACAAGATGCAGACATAAAGGGGATCCAAATAGGGAAAGAAGAAATAAAACTCTCCCTCTTTGCAGATGACATGACCTTGTATTTAAAGAATCCCATAGACTCCACTCCCAAATTATTCAAGCTGATTCAAAACTTTGGCAAAGTAGCAGGGTATAAAATTAACCCCCCAATATCAATGGCTTTTCTGTATGCCAACAATGACAAAAGTGTGGCTGAAATTAGGAAAGCAACTCCTTTTGTAATACCCCACAAAAAATAAAATACCTAGGAATTTACTTAACTAAAGAAGTGAAGGACCTCTATGATGAAAACTTTAAAATCTTGAAAAAGGAAATCAACACAGAACTTAAAAAATGGCAAAACCTCCCATGCTCCTGGATTGGAAAGATTAACATCGTGAAAATGGCAATACTTCCCAAGGCTATCTACAAATTCAACGCAATACCTATCAAAATTCCACCCTCATTCTTCAAGGAAATACAAGAGGCAATCCAAAAATTCATATGGAACAATAAAAGACCCCGAATAGCAAAAAGGCTCCTCAACGGAAAGAACCCTGCTGGAGGAATATCAATACCAAATTTCAAACTCTACTATAAAGCCATAGTAATCAAAACAGCTTGGTATTGGCATAAGAACAGACCTCAGGACCAATGGAATAGAATTGAAAACCCAGAAATGAACCTACAGACCTATAGCCATCTAATCTTCGATAAGGGAGCTAAAACAATAGAATGGAAGAAAGACAGCCTCTTCAGTAAATGGTGCTGGCAAAACTGGTTAACTACATATAGAAAACTAAAGCTAGATCCTTATATATCACCCTGCACCAGAATCAACTCCAAATGGATCAAAGACCTTGAACTCAAAACAGACACTCTGAAAACATTACAGGATGGAATAGGAGAAACCCTGGGTCTCCTTGGCTCAGGCCGAAATTTTCTGAATAGAGACCCGGAAACACAACAAATCAAAGAAAGGTTGGACAAATGGGATTGCCTAAGGTTGCAGAGCTTCTGCAGGGCAAATGACATAGCTAGCAAGATCAATAGAAAGCCCAAGGATTGGGAGAAGATCTTTACTAGCCATACAACGGACAAGGATCTCATATCTAAAATATACTTGGAACTCAAAAAATTAAACCACCCAACAACAAATCCTCAAAGAAACGACTGCCCAATAAGTAAGTGGGCGAAAGACTTAAAGAGAAGCTTCTCTGAAGAAGAAAGAAGGAGGGCCAATAGACACATGAAGAAATGTTCAACATCCCTAGCCATAAAAGAATTGCAAATCAAAACAACATTGAGATATCACCTCACTCCAGTTAGAACGGCAAAAATCAAGAACTCTAACAACAACAGATGCTGGAGGGGATGTGGACAGAAAGGAACCTTACTTCATTGTTGGTGGGAATGTAAACTTGTTCAACCACTTTGGAAAGCAGTATGGAGGTTCCTGAAAAGACTTCACATAGAACTCCCCTATGACCCAGCAATCCCACTTTTGGGCATTTACCCTAATGTTTATAAAAAAGACCACACTAAAGCTACCGGCACAACTATGTTTATTGCAGCATTATTTACCATAAGTAAGATATGGAACCAACCCTGATGCCCCTCAGTAGATGAATGGATCAAGAAAATGTGGTATATATACACAATGGAATTCTATGCCTCCATCAGAAAGAATGACATTTCCCCATTTGTTAGGAAATGGAAAGGCTTGGAAAAAATTATATTAAGTGAAGTAAGCCAGGCCCAAAGAAACATAGGTCCCATGGTTTCCCTTATTTGCAATATCTAGTATAGGTATGAGTCAAGCGGAAAAAGTCAGAGAATGTGATGTTAGGAAAACAAACCCTCAAATATTTATTTTAATGTTTTTGTTTCTTTCATGCATGTGTTTCTAACGCATTTATAAGATTATTTCTTTGTTGGTCTTTATGTCCCTCCCCCACAGTGTAACCCCCGCTTTCACTATATTTGATGTCAGTATAACATGTGGAAGAGACGGGGACAAACAAGTCGTTTAAGGATTCAGGTGGACCTGTTGCAACAATGAGAAGTACAAAATGTCATGTCAAAAACCAGCTTTACAATGTTGGTGTGGGGGGGGGGGGCGAGGTTGGGTGTGATTGGGTGGGGGCGAGGGGGGAGGCTGGGAAGGGAGGTGAAGGGTAAACAAAGGAGGAGGCTGCAATGCTTGGTAAGAAATGTATGCATTATCCTGCCCATGGAATTGTAACCCCTCTGTACAGTATGTTCTCAAATAAAATAAAATTAAATTAAAAAAAAAAAGAATATTGGAGTATTTTGAGAGGGTAGTAATGATAAAATATTCTAGAACTGAAAGTGATATTCTTACTCCAACTCTTTAACATTCTAAGAATCATTGCACTTTATTGAAGAATTACAAATTGCATTTGCATTAACCTTAGGAAAAATTTTAGAATAGAAGTGGGTGAATCTGAGTGATTATTTAGATTTTAAAATCATAAAATTGTATAATGCATTACTTTAGTATGTTGGTGAATAAGACTATCAAGAAAATATGATCCGTGATATATCCTCTGAGTGACTATAAATGATACTGCAAGTCAGAGAATATCCTACAAAATTATGTAAATTGAGGGATGAGATAGGATTGAGAAGGATGAGGGATAATGATCATCAAGAGCAATTGTATTGGGCTGGGAATGTGGCTTAATGGTAGACTGCTTACCTTGCATGTGTGAAGCTCTGAGTTTGATTCCTCACTACTACATAAACAAGAAAAGCTGCAATTGGTACTATGACACAAGTCGTAGAGTACTAGCATGAGGAAAAGAAGCTCCAGGACATTGCCAAGGCCCTGAGTTCAAGCCCCAAGACTAGTCGAAAAACAAAAAAGGTGGGCACTAGCCGGGCACTAGTGCCTCAGGCCTGTAATCCTAGATAATCAGGAGGCTGAGGATTGAGTTTTGAAGGCAGCCCAGGCAAGAAAAGCTGTGAGATTATCTCCAATTAAATCTCAGAAAAATCTGAAAGTGCTGCTGTGCCTCAAATGATAGAGTTCTAGTGTTCATCCAAGGGTGCTCAGGGACAGCACCCACCCAGAGTTAAAACCTCAGGAGAGAAAAAAGGAAAAAAAAAAAACCTCACTAAACACTATTCATAAACTGCTATGTCAAACAGCCTCTCCCGTACAACTACTTAAAGTTAATTCAAAATATGATAAAATACAAGTCATTTTGGAACCAGACATAGATAGTATATACGGGACAAAGTAAATTTTATATTATGCAGTTTGAGTTGAAATTTGTTCTATAATCTTCTTACATAATTTATGAAATAGACAATACTGTCAATTATAGGTAAATTTGCTTCAGGAACTGAATGTATTCTGCTGTTTTTTCTTAGATAACCATAGGGGTGATTTTTGCCTCTTATTGAAGTATATCTGATATTTTAAAGTAGATTTGTCCTAATATAATAATAATTTAATCATTAATTTCATTAGGGCGATGTTTGTCAGATTTCTTTCTAGTAAATCTTGTCCTTTATAATAAATGAGAACATGCTGTGACAGTCTCCTATTAATATGACAAATACTTTATAATATTAACTTAAAAGGGGGAAAGATTAATCTTGGCTTCTGATTTCACACATTACAGTTTCTGCTTCTTATCCTCATTGCGTGGGTTGGTGGTGGCACAGTACCCCATGTCAAGAACATGTGATGGAGTATGTGTATTCATGGAAGCCAGGAAGTAAAGAAGAGGAGGAATAGGAGTGGGGAAAGGGAGAAAGAGGAGGAGGGGAAGAGGGAGAGGGAGAAGGAAAAGAAAAAGGAGACCGAGACAAAGAAGAAAAAGAAGGAAGAGGAGGAAATGACTTTGATATTAACATCCTCTTTGATCACAAGCTCTCAGTGACCAAATCTCTACAACTATGCCCACATGAGAGGGTTCACCTCTTTATGGCACACAGTGAAAGTTAATCATTAATCCCAAACATTTATGATTTCATATTTAATTTCTAGGGTGGTGGGTTAACTGTGTTAACTTCTGTTCCTAAATATTTACTTGAATTAATCAGAGAATCTATATGGAATTGAGGTGGTTTGAATATACCATTGCTGGAGAGATGAATGAAATATTTTGAGTGCAAATACATTTTATTTAGCAGATAAGAAAACTTCAAGAGATTACATTTTGTGACCTTCAAAAATGACTATTTCATCTAATTCACAATGATTTGAATTTTTCATAATTTTATGACATTTCCATTCAAGTTTTGACATCTATAGTGGTTCTTCCTTTCTAGCTGAAGGAAAAATAAATGCTATCATGATTATTTATTTCTTAATTATTCTATAGAGTAGGTATAATATGAATTTCCTACCATCCAAAAATAAGTTATATTCAAGTCTATAGGAATAATTGCATAAGTCATGGAATATGTTGCTTTATGTCATATTGAAATTCATTCAATTTCTAAAAGTAACTGTTGATATAAAATACATGAAATTCAGTGTTTTTCTGAAATGTCTTGCTAATCAAACCTCAGAAATATATGATGAGTAACTAAGATTTTTATACACTCAAAAATGTATGACTCTATATTTTATGTCAAAAAGTTTAGGTTTAAAAGAAGAGAAAATCATGTGACCACAGTAGATAATATTTAATTTAATGAAAAATTGCTTCATTCACCCTGACAGAGCTTATTGCTTTTACCTTACATGAGAAATTTGATTAATGATCCCTTTGTTGCTTTTCAATAATAGAGTATATCAATTCGTGCAAAGATTCTGTCATCTAAACCTTCGAGTATATATTTTTTCATAAAATGTAAACTATTTTTCGCAGTGCAGGTTCACGTTTAATAACTAAATAAATATTTAAATGTTACTTTGTTAAATTGAGCACCTAGACTTAAAATAATAAGACATTTATTTTATTCTTAGATATATTATATCTGTGCTGAATATGGGTATCTCAAGCTTGTAATCCTCACTACTCAGGAAGCTGAGGTTCAAGTCAGACTTGGCAATAAAGAAATCATCTTATAAATATGTTAGGGGGAAACAATTGCAATAAAGAAAAAATAACATTTGAATATTTATCTTGGTGTTCATTTAAGGTAATATCAACTTATCTGACCTTTCCTGCTTTTCTCAGACATGTCCCTTCCCCACAGTATAACCCCTGCTTTCATTGTATTGATGTTGGTATAATTCATGAAGGGGAAGGGAAAAAAACATATTGTTTAAATAAAGATACAGGTGGACCCATTGCAACAATGAAATGTACAAGTCATTATGTAGAAAAACGAACTTTACAACTTTGGCCTGGGGTGTGGTTTGGTAGGGGTGGAGATGGGAATTGTTGGGAAGGGGAAACAAAGGAGGAGGCAACAATGCTTGATAAGAAATGTACTCAGGAGCTGGGAAGGTGGCTCAGTGGTAGAGCGCTTGCCTTGCATGCATGAGGCCCTCGGTTTGATTCCTCAGCACTGCATAAGCAAAAAGAAAAAACCAGAAGTGGCGCTTTGGCTCAAGTGGTAGAGCACTAGGCTTGAGGTGAAGAGCTGAGGGACAGTGTCCAGGCCCAGAATTCAGGCCCCACGGCCGAACCAAAAAAAAAAAAGAAAAAGAGAAAAGAAAGGTAGAAAAGGAATGTACTCATTACCTAGTACTGTAAGTGTAACTCCTCTGTATGTATTTTCACAATAAAAATAAAAAATAAAAAATTTTAAAAAAGCCAGCCTTGGCAAGAAAATTTGTGAGTCGTATCTCAATGAATCATACACACATTACCACACACACACACATACACACAAAGCCAGAAGTGGAGTTGTGGCTCAAATGTTAAAGCAGTATACTTGAGAGTTCAAATCACAAGAACAACACACACACACAATATTATTTCTAAAGTCTTATTTTAGTTTGAAGAAATAAACAATATTTTGGAAAAAAGTATTTGTTACATATCCCGCAATTTTTGTGAACTTTTTAGTACACTTTTTCTTAAGATATAACATAGGTTATTAAAATTAATAATACTCTAGTATTTTATAATTACTCATAACACCTTGGAGTACTTGCTAGTATTTTATAATTACTCATAACACCTTGGAGTACTTTCTGAGTAAAAGAAGAAATGGAAGAATGAACAAAAAAAGGAAAGAAAGAAAGGAAGGAAGGAAGAAAGAAAGGAGAGTAAGAGAGAGAGGTAGGGATGGAGGGAAGGAGGGACGAAGGAAAGAAGAAGTAAAGAAGGAAAAAAGGAAGGAATGAAGGAACGAAGGAAGGGAGGGAGGAAGGAAGGGACAAAAACAATTTAATTTAGAAAATCTGCTATTTAGCCCAAAATAAACTTCATGTAATTAACACTTTAGTAAATACAAGTTTGCAATTTTCATCTCTCTGCATGTTCCCCATGCATGGATAAAACCAACAAATGAAGGATCAGCAATAACCAGGTATATCTGTTTGTATCTGTAGTAAATATGTATGCAAATCATTTTCTCATTTTCTAAACATCATCAAATAATTATTTGCAAACAACTTACATTTAGTTACAAATATTCTAAAAATTGAGGTAACTAAAGGATGTCAATATATGAATACTAGTAATTATGGTGTTATTAATATTACAGTTTTCATGTTATATTAATTGTAACAATTTTATTATGTATTTTATCGAGATATTAGCATACTCTGACTTTGGTGTCTGTAGGAGTCCTAATAGCAGACCGTAATTAAAATCAAAGGAGATCTGTATTTGTTGGCTCAAATGAATATTTCTGAAAGCAATTATCTCATCTGAGATTGTTCAAATACAACAGAAGCGCCTTAGGCTGTAACACATTTACATGATTACCTATGATATGATTCAAGAGCCACTAAACAATCATACTTCACTATGCCATCACTATAATTATTCCCATTGTAAGAGGAATCATTCACATAATTCACAATATAAGCTTGTCCTTACGTTATTATCTTTTATGAAATAATATCAAAAGGATACACCACACTGAGTTAAAGCAAAACTTTCAAAATGTATTGGACGATGTAACTCCTTCCAGATACACATATTGAAATTCTATTCCCCTGTCTGGTGACATTAGTATGACCCTTTCAGAGATGACCCTGCAATAATGATCCTGTTAAAAGAAGCCCAATATAATTACTCTGCCATGTGAACATCCAGCAAATATATTATAACGAACCAGAAGTCGACCCCCATAAGACAAAGAATTGCTTTGAATTACCATTTTTATAACCAATGTTTAAGTTTCTAGAGGATGGATAATATACGCCTGATATTTTTAAGCCACTTACTTTGAAATATTCTATTATAACTGCGCAATGGCTGAAAAAACCAAAGTTGTTTTGATTTAAATTTCACAAATTCTGATAAAAAAGATTCATAAAGTTTTATTATTTGAATTTTATTCTCCAAGTCTCCAGGTTAAAAATATTTTTAAATAGGAATTGACTTGAGGTTCAACTCTCTATTCAAATATCATAATTAATTTTTGAATATTTTTGTTATCTTTAGTTGTATGAATGAGTTGCTATTCACTGAAACAGTGTATGGATACATTGCATCTTGATCAATGTCACCCCTTTCAACATTCTCATCCACTCCTCCAATCAACTGCGATCCTTATGTATCTCAATATTATGTTATGGAATTACTTACCATTTAACAAAGTAGTTTATGTGTACAATGCACCTGGAATTCTGTTACCACTTCAACATCTTCACCCCCATTTCACACTACCCCTTGCTTTGTATATTTCAATTCTGGGAAGTATACAATGGATTCTTGCCTGTAGTCTATCCTTTTCCCCTTCAATTTCCTACCCCTCTCACATTGCTCCCCACTGTCCTCTCTTGCAGTACACATTTACTGGTATTTATTTTGTTGGGCTTTGACTTAGTCTTTTAAGAAAATTATAGTATTTTTACTATCCATGGACTCTGACACTTAAGATAATTCATTTGTACCTCCTTGCATACCATCCAGTGTGTTTACTTTTACGTTTATAGGCAGCTTCTATCTACCACAAATGAGGAAAATCATGCAAGCTAAGTTTCTCTGGGTTTGCTTTATTTCACTTAATATTATTTCTAAGTGTTTCATTTTCCTCAAGAATTGTGCAATATTATTCTTCCTGATGGATGAACAGTGTTCCATTATGTATGTATATATATGTTTGTATATTTATGCATATATGTATATATAATCATACATATATACATATGTATATACTTGTAAATTGGGATCAATAAAATTAGATATACATAATTCTTGACGTCTTCTTACAATGAAAGGTATCTGGGCTGATTCCATATGTTGGCTATAGAAAATAATGCAATAATGACCATTATTGTGCTGGTACCTTCAGTGTGGCCTTGTTTCTGTTCTATTGAATAAATGTTTCTGCTCTATTGAATAAATGTCTATTGAATAAATGCTGGATCATAGGTACGTAGCTCTCTATTCAGTTCTGTGAGCAATTTCCATAGTGTTTTCCAAACTGGTTGAACAAGATTACATAACCACCAAGTGTGTAGTAGGTTTTCCTTTGGGCCTCATCCCTATCAATATCTGTGATTGTTCATTTTTTCATAATGACATTGTAACACGGGCGAGATGAATCTCAGTGTTGTTTGACTTTGCATTTCTTTTATGGAGAGAGATGTGTCTATTTGTCATTCTTACTTCTTCTAAGAAGTTATCTTTAAGTCTTTATCCCATATATTAATTGGGTTCTTGTTTATTTGAGGGTTTATTTTTCTTGGGTTTAACTTTTTGATCTCTAAATATGGGTTAGTTATGAAAACCCTTGTCTGATGCTTAGCTAGAAAAATCTTCTTCCATTCTGTTCTCTTTCTATATATCCTGCTAACTTTTTCCTTTGCCATGAAGAAACTCTTCATATGATGCTATTATATTAATCCAGAAAGAACGATATTCCATCATTCATAAGGAAAAGGAAAGACTTGGAACAAACATATGAAGTGAAGAAAGGCAGTCTCAAGGGTATTTAAGTTGCCTGATTTCCCTCATTTGTTGCATTAGAATGTGCCTCTAATTCTATCAGTAAACACCCTTGGATGGTAAAAGAGAAAACATTACACTTGGACATGATAAATTATATGGGATTCTAAACATTTATACAGTGAGATCAAAGAAGAACGCCCTTTGGAGAGGATCACAAAGGCTCAAAAGCTATATGAATATTATCAAATAAAATAAGGTTCATTAAAATGATCCCCAAGAAATGATAGTTTTTTTATTATTTTGTTTTTTTTTCCTTCTGTGTTCTGATGCTGTTATTTTTTTAAATTACAGCAGCTTTGGTCTTATATGTAAGTTTGGAAAGGGCAAGGGGGAAAACAGAAATGGTGGGACAAAGGGTTAACAAATGCAGCAGTGCTACTCAATAGATATTACATTGTACATGAACTATACAACTTATGGGGGAGGGACGTTGAAAGGGAAAAACAGGGAGAACATGAGGAAAGAGGTGACACTATTCAAAAAGAAATGTGCTCATTATCTGACTTAAGTAATTGTAACCCTTCTGTACATCATCTTTACAAATTAAAAATGGACTTCATAAACAGGCCAGAGGAGCTATACTAATATTAGATAAAATATGCTTTAAATTAAAAGTGATATGAAACTTAAAAGAGACAAAGAAGGACATTAAATATTGATAAAGAAAACTCTCCATCAGAGGGATATAACAATTCTCAATATCAATGCCCTGAATCCTAGAGCTCCCAAATTCAACCGAAAAATACTACTTACCCTAAAAACATGCATACATCCAAATACATTGTGGGTTGCTTGAACACATCAATCTTAACTGTGGACCGGCTATCAAGGTAAGAACTTATCAAAAAAACTTCAGAGCTAAATAACTGGATAGACAAGCTATACAGAATACTTCACCTAGGAGTGTCACAATATATATTCCTCTACAGAATACTTCACCTAGCAGTGTCACAATATATATTCCTCTCAGCAGCCCATGGAACGTTCTCCAAAAGAGATCATATCTTAGATCACAAGGAAAATCTGTGAAAATTCAAAAATAAAATGAAATTACTCTTTGTATCCTGTCAGATCAGGATGGAACCAAATTAGATCTCGACATCAAAAGGCATAACAGAAAATTATGAAACTCACAGACTGAATAACACATTGCTAAATAATCAGTGAGTCACTGAAGAGATATGGAGGGAAGTTTTAACGTTTAGGGAATTCAGTGGAAGTGAACACAAAATACTACCACCTCTGGGACACAACAGCACAGGCAATACTCAGAGAAAATTTATAGCTTTGAGTATGTACAGCAATAAGAAATATCTTGAATCAGCACTAATGATGCATCACTAGGTCCTTGAAAAACAGGAACAAACCAACCCAAAAACCAGTACACAGAAATAATACAAATTAGGTTAAAGAAATAAATGAATCAAAGTTTCAAAAAAACATACAATCATAATTGACTTTTATCCACTAGTAGCTCACAAATTAGCCCAATGAATGTCAATGTAGCTATTTTCAGAAATAGACTCAACCAGCTCAAACCAGTGAACAAAACAAACTTCTAGGATTCTAAGAAACAACATATTGTTTGCCTTTGTAAAATAAATTTACTCTGTTCTTACTAAGGTGGTATGTATATATCTGGGCTCAAATCATAAGGGCTACTGGAAGAAAATTTCAAAATCTAGAGCAACTAACACAGCTGTGCAGTTGTTTGTAGGTTTCACTACAGTCGCATCTGGACATCAACTGTACAAAGTAAATCATTCTACTGCTTTGCAGGCAAGAATGTGATGAAAAGCATACTTTTATCTACTTTGATGAAATAAGAAGACCACACTTGAAAAGCATAATAAACGATCAGCCCTTTGAATAACAGTGCCATTTTTAAAGCACTCTAGATAATTCAAGTCCCTTATCCCTCCACAACCATTAATGCCATTAACAAATCATTGCCGAGGGGAATTTCCAGTTATATTTGATATTCCAAATGGCTTAGGAGTATCATAAACAATAATTCAAGTTGTTGAGAAAATTTAATTTAGAATTAGCAAACTAATCAGCTTCAACTGCATAACATAACCTTTAGGAAATATGAATTAAGGAATATGGCATGTCCTTTGTATTTTAATATTAGAAATTAGGAGAAAATGCTAGAAATAGACTTTGCAAGAAAGAAACAGAAGTCTTTGATAAGATATATTAATGATTACCTAGGGACAACTAATTTTACCTACATTTTGTATTATATGATAGCATATTTTTTTCTGCTAATCAGAAGGACTCAAGAAGATTTTTAATTATGGCATGAAAAATGCATCATCATGAATGAATGAAATCAGGGAGTAGATGGCTCAAGAGTTGGTTGGTTCTATTAAATATTCTCATTATTTTGAATGGTCTGATATTTTGGTATGTGTGGAATTATGAATGTATTTTATATCTGGGCAGGAAAGTTTATTAGATCATTGCTTGATACCCAATGTCAGGAACCTAACATGAGTCAGAGTGGTAAATGTGTGTGTGTGTGGGGGGGTGTGTGTGCATGCCTGCAGGTCTGTATTTAGAAGCAAGTATCTTATTTCCCTCAGAGTATTTACTTAATTGTATTAGTTATGTTACATTAATGACAGCCGATAATGGTACTTAACATTTTGAGACATATATTTAATTCCTATGATTGCATGAACAAACTAAAAAGTTATGTTTGGGGTGTGAGTTTTGTGAAAGGTCAGCTGAAAATATTAACATTTGGAATCTTGAGAAAGCTATCAACGGCAATCATTTCAGTGTAGATCAATTTTAGACAACAGTTGCAAGGATATGTAATTCTTTATGAAAATTCAACATGTATTCATTTTCCAAAGCTACATTATTCTAGAAATTTGTAGGAAAATATGTTAAATTATGGAAACATAAACGTAATGTGATTATTTATTGCATACAGTTTTACATTTTAGTTTTGTCAAGTAAAAATATCATTTATTTCTACTGTATAGGAAGGAAAACCCTAAATATTACAGTTTTGCCATATTTCACATTGGGAAGCTTTGTCTATATCAATAAGTTTATTTCTTCTGTTTCTGCTTTCCTATTCATAATTCTGCTTCTTTTGGTATTCTTCTAAGGACTTTTTTTCTCCCAGTTTGGGGCATGAACATACCTCATGCTCTCAGTTTATTTGCAAACAGTAGTCAGTCTACCATTTGAACCATGCCTCCAGCCCAGAAATTTTTGTAGTTAATTGGAGATAGAACCTCATGAACTTTCCTACCAGCCTGAAAACCATTATCCCCCAAGTCACATCCTTTTTAATCACTAGGATTATAGAGATGAGTCATGGACGCCAAGAGTCAATGACATTTCAGGTCTTATGAATTCCACACGTTTGCTAGTAATGTAATAATAAACTACCACAGGTTGTGTAGCATTAACACTGTAAATACATTGCCTCTGAGTTGGTAGATCTAGAACTCCAAGATCAGAGTTGGCTTCTTATTCCTCTTTCCTTGGCATATTCAAGGCCTTCTCTATGGAGCACCTAGGCAGCAAAGATGGCACTGAGAGGAAGTTGAGTGGGCAGAGCCCAAGTTTCTTATGTTAAAATCTGATGGGATACCACAATCAGGTGAAGTGACATCAGTGCGTGCACAGCAGGGAAAGTATAGAAAGCTTTGGCGCATAGTAGGGCACATATAGTGATTGGTTGGTTCCTTTTCTTCCCTTTCCATGACACACAGTTATTTTGCTTTAAAAAGTGATTGCAGTTTCCCTTATTTGTAATAATGAGTATATATCTGAGTGAAGCAGGAAAGGTCAGATAAGTTGATGTTAGGGGAATGAACCCCAAGAAAAGTATTCAAGTGTTTTTTTTCTTTCAAGAAATTGTTTCTAACATATTTATAAGATGATTTGTATGTTGCTTTGTTTGTCCCTCCCAAACAGTATTACACCTGCTTTCACTGTATTTGATGTTGGTATATATTGTGGAGGGGAACGGCAAAAACAAATCGTTTAACTGGGGATACAGGTGGACCAATTGCAACAATGAGATATACAAGTTGTTATGTCCTACAGAGGGACCTGTGAGGACTGGACCTCTACTGACCTTCCACGGAGGGGCTGAGGGCTGGGGAAGTAACCTATGTGAAGGCCTACCATGTAATGGAAGGGCCACCCAGGAGCCCGGACCCAGGGAAACAGGATTCGCTTCCCCAAGAGTATCCAGTCAATCTGGCACCAGGAGCTAACAGACCCTTGGAATGTTATCCATGGGAAGCTAAGGATCTTAAAGAGCTCTAGAAGGCAGTGGTGGAAGATGGCCTGAACTCTCCTTGGCCCCAGACCCCACTACAGGACATTGCTTATCACCCGTGTGTCCCTAAGGACTGGCTGGATGTGGCCAAAGCCATCCTCACAAGTTCTCAGTTTATTAAATGGTGTGCCTTTTTTTAAGGAGGAATGCAGAGTGTGGGCAGAGAAAAACCGGCAGTCTCAACCCGCAATACCTATTACTTCTGCCATGTTAATAAGAACAGGGGAAGGGTACTCCACTGGTGTCCAACAGGCCACAATACTTGCTGCGTACCATTGCCAGGTGAGGTACACAGGACTTGACGTGTAGTACAAGCTGGATGAGAGCCTACTGAGTCCCTCATAGCAGGAGTGAGACAAAAACCGGGTAAGCGTCTACATGATTTTATAGACCGAGTCCATCAGAGTGTTCACCACAAGTTGCCAGCAGGGGACCCAGGATCAGTTTGTAAAGCTACTGGTTTGGGAAGGGATAAATGCAGACCACCGCACAGCCTGCGCGGGATTGAGAGAGAGTTGCCTGAGCAGATGTGTGGTGGCCTCGCAGGATGTGTAAAAGCAACAGCACCAGTCCCTATCACTAGCTTTAGCTTTACAGGCTCAGACATCTGCAATGACTGAGGCTATTACCCAGGCACCTGCAGCCCAGGGCCATGGAACCCCAAGACCATCAGGAAGAGGGACTTGTTTTAAATGCGGGCAGGACGGGCACTTTAAGAGGGACTATTCACAACAATCCCCCGCCAACAGGCCTGGAGGGTCCAAACCGCCCCCTACACCCTCGCCCAGGTGCAGGAAAGGGTACCATTGGAAAAAGGATTGTTGATCCAAATTTGATTTAGATCGGAAGCCTTTAAACCAGGGGAGGGGTGGCCTACAGCCCAGCTAACTCAAGGAGGAACCCCCTCCACAGTAAAGCCCAAGCAGCCTCATGGCAGGATGACCCAGGCCCATTGGACCATCCCCCTGGTGGAAGGACTCTGCCCTAAAATGAGTATTTTCATAGGCAGAAAGTGGTTTCACTGCCTAATTGACATTGGGATAGATCGAGCCCTACTCAGGGAAGAGGAAGTGTCCTCAGACTGAAAGCTTATACCTGGACCCTCGATACTGGGGGTAGGGGACAACTCCTAGTCCAAAGAGTCTGTTCTCCTTATGAAATGGATTAGCCCAGATGGAGAGCAGGGAAAGATACGCCCTCTAGTGGCAAAAACCTCACCGCCAATTTACTAGACCCAAGATATGCTGGGACAAAAGGATGTGTGGTCAATATGAACCACTGAGCATTCTATGATGATATTCTGGATGGAGAAGAAGCACAAAGGCTTAACAGGATCTAGAGAGAGTTAAGGAAAATGATTTTTTAATTTTCATAATTACAGAGAGGAACATAAGGAATCCACTCGGGTGTACCCCCAATCTTAAAGGCCACTGCCCCCCGAGTACCTCACATTAGGCTGAAACAGGAAGCCCTATTTGGGTGAAGCAGTAGCCATTGACCTAACCTAAATTTGTAGCCCTCTACCTATTGGTGGAGGAACAGATGAACCTTGAGCACATAGGCTATCCTACAGTTCTAGGAGCACACTCATATTTGTTATCCAAAATATATTCAGGGCCTGGCGCATGCTCCAAGATCTACATAAGGTAAATGAAAGGGTGGAGCTAGTAGGAACACCCCTAAAAGGTATGCCCTGGATTCCCACTATACCTTCAGAATATACCTTGGTTGTGATTGATATTAAAGATTGTTTTCTTTCTATTCCCCTGCATCTGGATGACTGTGAGAAGTTTTGCCATTTCCATCCCTTCTCTTAATTTTTCCCAGCCTAATCAGAGGTTCTAATGGAAGGTGTGGCCACAGGGAATGGCCAATAGCCTGACCTTTTGCTAACAATACTTGGCGACACTTTCAGGGACTGTGCTGTGTTCAGATACCTCCCTTGTCTATGCCTACATGGATGATACAATTCTGGGCACCAAGACCCAAGTTGCCTGTAGGGCCTTCTTGACCAGGTTCTCACCATACTAAAAAAGAGGGTTTTACCATAGCGCTCAATTCTAAAGGTACCCCCTTTTACGGTGCTTGGATCCCACATTTCCTTGACTCTACAAACATACTGGTAAACATGGTAATTGAAAAGATTGAAAACCTGCAAAGGACTCTGTATGAGCATGATAGGTAGAGAGATGAGGCAAACAAAGGTCAATACAGGAATATCATGAGCATGAGGAAGCTAGTCAAAGATTGATACAGGAATTGCATGAGCAGCTTGAGAACACTCAAAGAGAAATAAAGGAATGGCTTGAGCAGGCTGAGATCAGTCAAAAAGATAGAGAGGAATTGCGGAAGCTGGCCAAGAAGAGACAAAGAGAAAGTCAGGAATGGCTTGACCAGGCTGACTACACTTAAAGAGTGCTATAGGAATTGCGTGAACGTGAGGAATCTAATGAAAAGTAATAAAGGAATTGAGAGAGCAGGATTAGCATACACAAAGATCACTAAAGGTATTCATGGAATCCATAAACATTGAGCTGAAAGAACTCAGGGAGTCCACAAAGGGAATACTGAATGGAACCCAACAGAAGGAATGGGAATTCAAGGAAACCATAACCAATCAACTAAGCGATTTGAGAATAAACACTGAACACCAAATTAAGGAAGTAAAGAAGTTCATACAAGATCTAAAACAAAGCTCCAACAAAGAATTTGAAGCCATCAAAGTTGACCAACTAGAAAGAAAAGAAATAAAAGAATAGAAAGTCTTGACAGTAGGTTAGACCTTGCCTATGATCGAATCTCGGGGATTAAAAAGAGCGTAGGTATTTTAGAGAAAGAACATACAACCATCCAAGACAAACCTAAGAAATAAGATAGATCTATTTAACACTTCGAAGACACCATCAGAAGACCTAATCTGACGATAATGGGTGTAAAGGAGCACTTAGAGCAGAAGTTAATGGTCTAGGAAATTTGTTGAACAGGATCCTAGCAGAGAACTTCCCAAACATGCAAAAAGATAGGCCTATTCAGATACCAGCAGCACATGGAACATTTTCCAAAATAGACCACATTTTAGACCACAAAGCAAACTTGTCCAAATTCAAAAACATTGAACTTATAATTTGCATTCTCTCACACAAGGGAATAAAATTAGAATTTAACACAAAAGCCACCAAAGAAAGTCCTGTAACACACTGAAGCTGAACAACACACTGCTGAATCATGTGTTAGTCATGCAATAGATTATAAAGGAAATTCAAATGTACATGGTATTCAACAAGAATAAACATACAAACTACCAGCTTCTCTGTGAAACAGAAAAGACAGCACTCAGGGGCAAGTTTATAGCTCTGAATTCCTACATCAACAAATTGGAGAGATCTGAAACCAACAATTTGATGAGGCATCTGAGCTTCCTTGAAAAAGACCAGCAAGATAAACCCCAATCCAATAGATGGAAAGAAATAATTAAAATTAAATCAGAATTAAATGAATTAGAAGCTAAACAAACCATAGAAAGAATCAATAAAACAAAGAGTTGGTTCTTTGAAAAAACTATCAAAATTGACAGACCCTTAGAAAATCTTATAAATAAAAGAAGAGAACACACCCAAATAAATAAACTCAGAGATGAAAATGGAAACATCACAACAGAAAAAAACCAAGATTCACAGCATTATCAGGGAATACTTCTTAAAACTTTATGCTAATAAGTTTGAGAACTTGGCAGAAATAGATCGTTTCCTAGCAAATATTGACATGCCAAAACTAAACCAAGATGAGTTAAGCCATCTCAACAGGCCCAATCAAGTTTTGAAATAGAAACAGCAATAAGAGACCTCCCATCTAAGAAAAGCCCAGGACCAGATGGTTTTACAGCGGAATTCTACAAGGCCTACAATGCAAAGCTCAAACCAATACTCCTCCAATTCTTCAATGAAATTGAAAGAGAAAGTTCACTACCAAACTCATTCTATGAGGCAATCATAACCCTCATCCCAAAACCCGGCAGCGACTCATCAAAGAGAACTGTAAACCCATTTCTTCAATGAATATTGATACAAAACTTCTCAACAAAATTTTGGCCAATTGAATCAACAATACATCGAAACAATCACACACCACGATCAAACAGGATTCATTTCAGGGATGTAAAGCTGGTTCAATATACACAAATTAATTAATATAATTCATCACATCAACAGGAGCAAGGATAAGAACCAGATTGTTATCTCAATAGATGCAGAAAAAGCATTTGACAAGATCCAACACCCCTTTATGATGAAGGTTCTGGAAAAGTTAGGAATCCATGGAATGTTCCTCAATACAATAAAGGCTGTAGATGACAAACCTACAGCAAAAATTGTATTTAATGGTGAAAAACTAAAGCCATTTCCTCTTAACTCAGGAATGAGACAAGTATGTCCACTGTATCCACTGCTCTTCAATCTAGTATTAGAATGCCTAGCTACAGCAATAAAACAAGATACAAACATAAAGAGAATCCAAATGGGGAAAGAAGAAATAAAACTCTTCCTTTTTGCAGATGACATGATCTTGTATTTAAAGTATCCCACAAACTACACTCCCAAATTTCTCAAACTGATTCAAAACTTTGGCAAAGTAGAAGGGTATAAAATTAACCCTCAAAAATCAATGGCTTTTCTGTATGCCAACAATAAGAAAAGTGTGGCTGAAATTAGGAAAGCAACTCTATTCGGAATAGCCTCACCAAAAATAAAATACCTAGGAATTAACTTAACTAAGCAAGTGAAGGACCTTTATGACGAAAACTTTAAAAACTTGAAAAAAGAAATCAAAATAGAACTTAGAAAGTGGCAAAAACTCCCATGTTCCTGGATTGCAAAGATTAATATTATGAAAAGGGCAATAATTCCCAAGGCTATATACAAATTCATTGCGATACCTATTAATATTCAATCCTCATTCTTAAAGGAAATAGAGGAGGCAATCCAAAAAATCATATGGAACAATAAAAGACCTCGAATAGCTAAAAAGATCCATAACAGAAAGAACAGTGCTGCAGGAATATCAATTCCAAATTTCAAACTCTTCTACAAAGCCATAGTAATCAAAACAGCTTAGTACTGGGACAAAAACAGACCTCAGGACCAATGGAATAGAATTGAAATCCCAGAAATGAACCTACAGACCTATAGCCATCTAATTTTCGATAAGGGAGATAAAAAAAAAATGGAGTGGGAAAAAGACAGCCTCTTCAGTAAATGGTGCTGGCAAAATTGGTTAACTACTTGCAGAAAATTAAAGCTAGATCCTTATATATCACCCTGTTTTGTTTTCTGATTTCACAGTTTTGTACCCATGGCTATTCTTTTCCCAGGGAAAAAGGGGTTCAGAGGAGAAAGTAAATTTCTAACAGCAGGAGGGACTGAGGCCAGACAACAGAAGAAATTTCTGCCAATGAATAGTAAATTGGATATTACAGAAAACCAAATATCTGGTGTTTTAATGCATTAAGCTGTTCACATTGTAATCAAATTATCTGACTTATCAAAAATGTAAAGGATTATTGCATTATTTTGAAGAAGAACTTTAGTTAATTTTCAAGTTTTTGCTAACACCAAAACTTGATGACTTTTCTTGGGAGTTTAAAACAACTCATTTATGTTTTTACATGATGATGACAAGCAGAAATTTACTGGTAGAACAAACTCCAGAGTTCATTTCAGGGGTTTCACAGAGCAAGGGCACCTGGGACTGAGGAATGCCTCCCAAGGCCTTCCACTAGGTGTGGCCATGTGGCCTGTCCCCTGACACAGGAGTCAGGTCATAACAGGGGTCGTCCTGTTCAGGCGAGAATAGGATCTCACTGGGGCATCCAGATGAAGTGGGCTGACCCCCTGGACAAAGTCACAGACACTGACCAGTATCTTAAAAGATAGTTTATTCAATTGACCAGCCAGGGTTAACTCATCTAGGGAATGAGCAGTCCCAAACTCAAATAGCTCAGGGTTTATAAAAGTAAAAAAAAAAAAAAGCATTCTTTTAGAGCAGATTCAAGCAAGGTGGTGTACAGAAGAACTTAGCAGTTATTTTATTTTGCGATCTCATAAGTCACAAACATTCCCGAAACAATTAAAACCGTAAGTACTCCTGTAACAATTTCTTGACCTAAAGCAATGGGGAGTTCCTGGTTTCGGGCCCAGGTATTTTGCTTTTTCAAAACTATTAATTACAGTAGAAGGAATAGCTAGGGGGTAAATAGGCCTAGTCCTTTCCTCATAACTAGTTGTTCCAGTTCAATCCTGCCTTGCATAGTTTGGCCCTATTCTTAAAATTCAATAATTTTATACAGTTTCTATTTTCACATTTTACATTCTTTTTTTTGGCCGGGGGGGGGGGAGTGGGGGCGGTCATCACACTGCATTGATTAACTCCCTAAATGGCTTGGATCACCAGCCTCTGAGTAGCCTCTAAGCATACCTTAGATGGAAAAGTTCTGCTGGTACCTGAGTAAGTCCATTTAAGGTTTGAAATCTTTATGGTAGGGGAGGGTGATGCTCCCACACCCCCTCAGGTGATAGGCACACCTGGAACCCTGGAGATAGGAGTGGCTACTTGATTGATAGGTTACTGAACCTGTCAGTTCAGTGCCTGGGCCTGAGTGTCCTGTGACCCATCCCCCTGGTGGGGGACATCATGCCATGTGTATCTCCATGTTCCTGTCCTGTCTCTCATCTCCTGGCTTGTCTCCAGTCATCATGGTGTCCAATTCAGCTATCCATCAGAGAGCTGAATTTTTGTTTTTTTGTTCTTCCTCTTCAGCCTATTCCCTAGCTGTGTTAAGTGTATTTGCAGATTGCAGGCCTTCATTATTCAGTTAGCAGTCTGTAGGCAGTGCATTGTCACAAAAACTCCAAGATTCTACCTCTCAAAATGTGGTTTCTCTAAATTCTGATAATTTACCTTACAACATCTGAGACCCTTTCTGTAGACTTTTCTTCCAAATAAACCTGTGCTAGTGTTTAAGCTACCTCTTTGCCTATCTTCTGTGGCTTTTAGGGGCCTAATAGCTATGTATCTTCTTTTGCTTGTTCTCATTCCTCCAGTGTTAAGATACTAGCTGAAAACTTGAAGTTTATGGCACAAATGTGGTACAAAGAGCAGTGTTACTCAAAAAGTAATCCCCAAACCCAAACGTGTTAATATAGAAGCTATTAGAAAGTCAAAAATTCTCAGCAGCCCCAACCCCATTGAATTTGAAGCTACATTTAAAATTCCCAAATAATGTATATGCACATTACTGTTCAAAAAGTAATGCTATAGGCTGGATCTTAAGTGTCCACCTAATGCCTGTGTTTTAAAGGCTCGGCCCTTAGCTTCTTGGAGATGGTGCAAATGAGAATGTAAGACCTAATGGGAGGTCTTCTGGTTATGTAGGGTGTGTCATTGAAGTGAGAAATGGAACCCCAGGTTTTTCTTGACCATGAAGTGAATAGTTTTCCTACACCATACACCCATCATGTCATCCCCATTCTCCACATAGGAGGTCTTAACACAGTCGGTCTGCCCAATTATAGATTGGAACCTCAAAATTTTTGAGCCAAAATAAGCCTTTCGAAGGTGACTATCAAGTATTTGTAATAGCAACACAAAATTAACTCAAGCTTAATTGTAGAGAAGTCCACAAAATATTTTCAAAATCTTGTATTGGTGACATCTCTGCTAAAGACAGATTACTCCCTTGTGTGTATGTATAACTTACATAATAGTTTGTCACCATGCCTCAATGGACCACCTTGAGCACATACCTACTTTGCAGATTGCTGTCTAGCACACTGAGTGAACATAGCATTTGACTACTTGCTCTGCCACTGCTCAGATTTATTCCAGGAAAGACTGAAGAGCGAAAAACAAATTGCAGAGGGAGAAGCAGATAAACTATAACCAGAACCAAAGCTCCAATAAAATGAAAAATACCCTTGCTCACTAACAGACCGGCTCACCACCAATGGGTGCCTAAGTTTTCAGAATAAGTAATGGGAGATGCTTATGATTCAATAGTTAAACAGAAAATAATAAACACTTCCGATGTGAAAGCAGGCCCCTCATGGAAAAGAATGAAAACAAATTTTGAAGATAGGCATATCTGAGTTAACATAATGCATCTTCCATTCTAAGACTTTTTAACCTTGTTAGCACAGTCTATAGTGTATTTTCTGTAAGTAATTTTGCTTACAATAACTTATGCAAAAGATATAAAAGGCAAACAAGAAACCTCAGACTGGAGCAAGAATCGGCCAGATGGGGAACAGGAAAGGTGAAAATGATGGAGATGAAGATGATTGAAGTACATTCTATAAAGGTGGCCATAAAAAGGGGAAGAGTGATCAAATTCTTTAAAAGTACACCTTGTATACATGGAAGTAACAGTAAAATCCCTTTGTATAATATACAATTTTAACTTGTGCTTTTCCAAAGCTATCCTAAATAAGGAGATTAAGTTCATCAGAGCAGTTGTTGTAAATATCTTGATGTTTTCTCCTATGTGACACCTCATATCCCACAGCTCGAAAGGAACCCAGCAAGGCATAATTTACTTCTGCAGAAGAATCTGATACTGACAGGAAGCCAAGCAAGCATGCTGAGCAGGCAGTCAACCATATCTCTTACTCATCAGAATTTTGGGATCATAATCTTTCTTGCTCAGATAAAGTTTCAAATTAGGAAAAACCAGGGTATCTGGTCAAATTTTGTCAGAAAAGCAGTCTTATCTTCTTGTAAGATAGCAGCTCTTCTTTAAAAGGCAGTGCTTATGAGAAGCACTTTGGCATAAAAGATTCTAACTCCTACAGTCCTGCCTTGTTTTATCTTTTTTTCAAACCTAGTCAGCTTTGCTAGACTTTCCCATTCAGCAGTATCCAAAGGGAGACTATTTAAGAAATGGGTGTTTTGCCCTCATTCATACAACAACCAACACAGGCATTGTTATGAAAACAAGAACTAGAGGCAAATTTGGACAGCACCATTCCTTTGTCTTCCAAATTATTGATCAACAAGCTAGTAAATGGCTCACCTTTTGCCAGCCTTCAATCTATGTAAGGCCTTTGTGCAGCAAAAGTTTCTAATCACCAGAGAAATAATTCCCTTTCCAGCTAATATACCTAAAGCTAGTCTTTCCATGCCATCCTACTAGTGGCATTTAGTTGTTCTGTTATTACCTTGATGGTGTCTAGTATAATTATCAAGGCTCTGCTGATAATAAATATAATCTAATCTAATAATGGATAGAACCCAATCCACATTTTATAGGTATTACCAGTTTAAAGCTAGAAATGAAATAGCAGGTTTTGATTAGGAACTCTGGGAGACCCCAATAGCATCTACACAAATATGAAAGTTGGAAGACTGTCTGGGGATGAATCTCTCTCCTTACTTGATGTTAGCATTTTCTCAACTGGGCATTCTCAAACAGCTTGAGTAAAATGGATGTATGTTGAATCAAAGTGTAGTTTCCAACTCAGTTGCTCAGTAAGGTCTCCAACACTGATCCTCTGCAATACCAGACACCTTTCTATGACTTAAATAAAGATGCTTTTGGATTGTATTTTTTCCTTTGATGATCCAACTTTGCTCATTAATAGTTGGCAGGTTTGAACTGACTGATTAAGTAGTGGGCCTGGCTCAATGAGGTTGTGTGGTTCCCACCTTTTCAATTACCCTGGAAGATCCAGGGTATAAACAGTTTATCTTTATAATAGTAAATGTACTCATTATCTTGCTCATGTAACTGTAACCCTCTGCACATCATTTTTGCAATAAAAAACATACAGAAAAAAAGGAAGGTTATGACATATCTAGGCTGACCTTGTTCTGGAGTTCTAAGTTCTGACATTCATGGTTGATAAGGTCTCGCAACAGCCCCACCCCATTTTCCTCACCCAAGGCTGTTTGAAAATTTTTGTCGGTAATGGGGCCTGAATTCTGGGCCTGGGCACTGTCCCTCAGCTCTTCAGCTCAAGGTTAACGCTCTACCACTTGAGCCACAACACCACTTCTGGCTTTTTTCTGCTTCTGTAGTCCTGAGGAATCAAACCCAAGGCCTCATGCATGCAAGGCAAGGGCTCTACCATTGAGCTAGCTTCCCAGCCCTTGAAACAATCTTCACTGGCCTGTTATAGAACTATTCCAAAAACATGTACTCATCATTCCCATGTTTCCTCTACTTGCTGGTTTTTCCTTTTATAAAACTTTCAAACCTACATAACACTCTTTTGAATATCCAGGAAAAAGTAATCCTATATGAAGTTTTTTTTAAATGTAATAGCAATGATAACTTGTTAAACCTGGAACATTGTAAATAACAAAATTTCAAGAACCTTTTGCTATTAAGTCAGTTAATTACTGAATGCCTGCAACAGATCCTTCTGAAGATATTTACACAGACAGGGATATACAAGATTTAACAAGTGCACATTAGAAATAGAGCTCAAAAATAAAAAAAAAAAAATCAGCCTTAAAACATGTTTTCATATCTTTCCCCACCTTCTCCCTAAAAGACAACAACATAAAGAATGTCTGAGGGAGCCTTCTTAGCTCCAATTTTCTTGGGCTTTCTAGGTTTAGAATTCTCAAATCACAGACACATGCTGAAATGGAAGTTTTTTTTTTTTTTTTTTTTTTGGTGCACTCTGCCCTTCAGACTTTATTGTGAAAATACCATACAGAGGGGTTACAATTACACGGGCAAGGTAATGAGTACATTTCTTATAAGCATTGTTGCCTCCTCCTTTGTTTCCTCTTCCCAATCCCTTCCCGTCTCCTTCCCCCCCCCCAAAAAAAAAAAAAGTTGTAAAGTTCGGTGTTCGACATAACAACTTGTACATCTCATTGCTGCAATGGGTCCACCTGTATCCCTATTTAAACGATTTGTTTTTGCCCTTCCCCTCCACAAAGTATACAACATCAAATACAGTGTAAGCAGGGGTTATACCATGGAGGAGGAACATGCAAAGCAAAGAAATCATCTTATAAATATGTTAGAAACAATCGCAAGAAAGAAAAAAAACATTTGAATACTTATCTTGGGGCTCATTTCACCTCTTGTTCACACCTTTTCTTAACTCCCTTACTAGAGATTTTTCTCAGAGATAACTCCATCTCCAACATTTCCTTCTTCCCCACCTGGACAAATGAAGTTATAGATTAAGACTCTTAGTCACAAAGAATTTAAGAGTCTGAATCTAAGACAATTATCACACACAGTCCCTACAAACACACAACTACCAAAGCAGTATTCATAGATTCATTTTTTTCTACCGAGGCCAATGCATGAGGTTGCTTGCTTCTCAGGGTGCCTGTTTGGACCCCTTCCTGATGTTGCAGATTAATTTTACATCTCAGGTCCATTGTCAGCTACAAAGGATGGCAGGTTTAGCCCATGCACGAGACTGCCACAACCGAATGGTAGGGTGTCTCTCCTCTTGAGGGCCTCCTAGGATCCCTCATGAGTGGCATGGAAGATTTGTATTGGAAATTCCTGGGGAAATTAAGGTATCCTAGGAACACCAACTCAGAATGCCTTTTGCAAGAGCAAACTTTGCCTTGCTGTTTGTTGCATGCCCAAGTTGAATAAGCACACTGGATTGGCAGCCCACCACCGGCTCCCTTGAATTTGAACTTTTGGATCACCTTTCATGATAGCTCAAATTTTAGACCTTTCAAACTATTCAAAAGCTTTAATAATCAACCCCCAGAACACCTGGCCATGTTAAAAGAAAAATAACCAACTTTTACCCAGCCGGTGTTCTACCACTAGAGCCATGCCTCCAACCCCTTGCACTTCTCTAAAATAGTTTTGGTAAGGTTGTGACTACCTTTACAAGGGCAGTGCTTATATCAGTCAAGAAGACTTAACTTCTACAATTCTCCCATCTCATTTTACTTTTTCTTCCAACCTAAAGCACTGACTTTCCTATTCAGCAGTATCCAAAGGGTATTTTGATTAAAAAGTGATTGGTTAAGGCAGTTTTTCACTGAACAAAACCTCTTATACAGGAGATAAAGCACCCATCCACACATTCCTCTGAAAACAGTTACTAAACAGGTAAATATTGACACCATGACTCATTTTTAAAATGCTTGTTCCATCATCAAGCTAGCAAAGGGATCTGCCACCACACAGACACAAACTTTTTTTTTTTTAACGGACTGTAGGCTGGTCCGGGGTTTGATCTCATCTCTTTTTTTGCTCAAGGTTACCACGTTAGCCACGACTCCAGTAGTTTATCTTTTTGCAGGTTAGTTAGAAAGTCTCGTCTTTTCTGCCCGGGTAAACTTCAAACACAGATCCTCAAACAGCCACCTGAACATCTAGGATTACACTCAGCTTCACCTGAGTTCTTAGATAACTTGTTTGCCAGTATTAAATCCTTGTAAGTCTTTCTGTAGCATTGGCCTCCAACTACCACACAGATTCCCTTTCAAGTATTATACTTAGAGCTAATTTCTCCCATTCAATCCTTCCAGTGGCTCCTAATTTTCCCTCCCCCCCTTGGCGGCATTTCCAATTAACAAACCCTGCTGATAAATAAAAGCATATATTTGAATAATCAATTGTGGAGATCAACAGAATAAAACTAATTTGAACTGCTGTTTCTGGTTTCTGGGAAAATTTTAGGGGCTCCTAAATACCATATTTGTAAATATGATTCTTGAATGATCCACTATGAAGTCTCTCCTTACCTAAGCTATTTGAGAATGGTCAGGTGCAGGTTGGACAATTGAACCAAAGCACAGATTCCACTCCAGTTGGCCAGTAATATCTTCTACATTGGTCTTCTGCAATACCACCAGATATTTCGCTTGGCTATGATTAGTGCTTATTGCTCATCTCAAAGGGTTGGCCTTCACTACATCCAGGTAAGTTTCCCAGAAATGTCAAATTTTCCCCAGGTATAGTTGGCCTGGAAAGAATGGAGCTGATCAGTTTCAGGGGTTTTTGAAATAGACTCTTCCTTTTGAGAAGAGCAACAGGGTGTTCCAAGTTGTCTTGATGACATATCATGCATTTCATGCCCATGGGGTCTGAGATCCATGACAGCACAAATAGGACCACTTGTGTGGCCTCCCTGCCACACAGTCATAGCAGTACTTAGAATGTGGACAGAATCACCACAGTATTTACCTCGCTTATCGGTTTCAATTTCAGTCCTGGTAGACTCAAAATTGGAAGTCATACACAATGTCTGCTCCAAGACTGAAGTGGCAACCATATTGTAGGATTAACTAGAAGGTGGATTGAGGCCCTGGAGCCAAGCATGGTCACCATAAGGTCATTAAGACTGGAGTTCCCCATGCAGGATGTTTTCACAAGTCAATACCTGACAAACATTAGACACTTATTTGGGCAGTATGAAACTGAATCAATTTGATCAGAAGCCCCCTCCTTACTAGAAGACAATCCCCTTCCCAACTAGAAGGGAAATCTGCTTTCCTGCTAGATAGAAACCCCCAAGACTCCTTCCCTCTTTGTCGGAAACCATTTAGGTGTAGCTTTTTTTTTTTTTTTTTTTTGGTAGGTCTTGGGGCTGAACTCTGGGCCTGGGTGCTCTCCTTCAGCTCAAGGCTAGTGCTCTACCACTTTAGCCACAGCACCACTTCTGGTTTTCTGAGTGGTTTATTGGCAAAAAGTCTCATGGAATTTCCCTGCCCAGCTTGGCTTTGAATCGTGATCCTCAGATCTTAGCCTCCTGAGTAGCTAGTATTACAGGTGTGAGCAATCAACACCTGTTTTTTTTATTTTTTTTTATTGTTACTTCTATTTTCTTTCTTTTTTATTGTGGAAATACTGTACAGAGGGGTTTACAATTACATGGGCAAGATAATGAGTACATTTCTTATCAAGCATCATAGCTTCCTCCTTTGGTTTCCCATCCCATCCCATCCTCCCTCCACCCACCACCTTCCCCTCCTCACCCCCCCACCAAAGTTGTAAAGTTCGTTTTCTACATAACGACTTGTACATCTCAATATTTCAATGGGTCCACCTGTATCCCTATTTAAACGATTTGTTTTTTCCTTTCCCCTCCATAAATTATAACATCAAATACAGTGGAATCAGGGGTTATACCATGGCGGAGGGACATACAAAGCAACAAAGAAATAATCTTATGTGTTAGAAATAATCGCATGAAAGAAAAAGAAAACATTTCAATACATATCTTAGGGTTAATTTCCTTAACATCAACTTAACTGACCTTTTCTGCTTTACTCAGACATATAGTTATTGAAACTAAGGGAAACCATGGGACCTATGTTTCTATGGGCCTGGCTTACTTCACTTAATATAATTTCTTTCCAAGTCTTTCCATTTCTTAACAAATGGGGCAATGTCATTCTTTCTGATGGAGGCATAGAATTCCATTGTGTATATATACCACATTTTCTTGATCCATTCATCTACTGAGGGGCATCTGGGTTGGTTCCATATATTAGCTTTGGTAAATAATGCTGCAATAAAAATAGTTGTGCTGGTAGCTTTAGTGTGGTCTTGTTTGTAAACATTTGGGTAAATGCCCAAAAGCGGGATTGCTGTGTCATAGGGGAGCTCTATGTGGAGTCTTTTGAGGAACCTCCATACTATTTTCCAAAGTGGTTGAACAAGTTTACACTCCCACCAACAATGCAGTAAGGTTCCCTTCTGTCCACATCACCTCCAGCCATCTGTTGTTATCCTGGTTTTTAATATTTTCCCTTTTTTGTCGGTTGTGAGGCCTGAACTCTGGGCCTGGGCATTGTCACTCAGCTCTTCAGCTCAAGGCTAGCGCTCTACCACTTGAGCCACAGCGCCACTTCTGGCTTTTTCTGCTTACATGGTGCTGAAGAATCGAACCCAGGTCCTCATGCATGCAAGACAAGCACTCTACCACTGGGTCAACTTCCCAGCCCTTCATCTGAATTTTTAGTTAACTTAGTTGCCAATGTTCAATTGTTCTAAGGCCTTTGTGCAGCTTTGGCCTCCAATCACCACATGAACTCTTCCCTTTTCAGATAACATTTCTAGAACTAATTTTCCCATGCTATCCTACTAGAGCATTTAGTTTATGGCTTAAAAAAATCTTTTAACAACCCTCTTTTTTTGCCAGTCCTGGGGCTTGAACTCAGGGCCTGGGCACTGTCCCTCAGCTTCTTTTGCTGAAGGCTAGCGCTCTACCAGTTGAGCCACAGTGCCACTTCCAGCCTCTTCTGTTTATGTGGTGCTGAGGAATAAAACCCAGGACTTCATATGAATGCTAGTTAAATAGTTTACCAGCCCCCAAACTACATTTTTTATTTATAGTAATCATCAGAATAAAACTGATTCATAAGCTGCTATTTGGTTTCTGGCTTTGAACCTTTTGGAAACTTTTGGGGAATCCTGAATAGCACCCATGAAAATATGAGATATGAATGACCCTCTAGGGAAGGGCTCTCTCCTTACCTAGTATAAAATGTTTGAGAATGGACAGGTAGGTGAAATGCTAGAGTGAAAGGGATGGCCAATTTCACCAAAGCACAGGTTCTTCTCTAGTTGGCCAGGAAGGTCTCAAACTCTGGTCCTCCACAATACCATCAGACATTTCCCCTGGCTATGGTTAGTGCATACTGCTCATCTCTTCACAGGATCGGCCTTCACTCATCCTGATAAGTTTCCCAGAAATGCCAATTGTCCCCCCAACCTAGAGAGGCAAGGGGTATAGTTGGCCTTGGGAAGATGGGGTTTTTGTCTTAGATCCTTACTCTTGCGAACAGGAACAGCAGGGTCTTTCAAGTTTCCCCAGGCCGTGTTTGACCAACAGATCATGCACCCCATGCCCTTGGGGGTCAGAGGTTCATCACAGTGGGAAGTGGACCACTTGTTTTTCTGGCCTTTGTGCCACACAATCTTAACAGTAATGGTGGACAGAATATTTAATCCATTTCACCCAAGTATTTTTCTTGTTGTTGGTTGTGGGACTTGAACTCTGGGCCTGGGTGCTGTCTCTGAGCTCTTTAGCTCAAGGCAAATGCCCTACCACTTGAGCCACAGAACCACTCCCAGTTTTCTGGTGGTTAATTGGAGACAAGAACCTCAAGGGCTTCCCTGCCTGGGCTGGTATTGAACCCCAACCCTCAGATCCTGAGTACGTAGGATTACAGATGCAAGCCATTGGCACCTGGATTTTGACCTAAATTTTAAGTCTACCCTGAAAGTCTGCTTCTGAAACAGTTTCCAATGCCATACATCTGTGGATCAGCTAGAGGATCCATCCAAGCCTCAGAGTCAAAGTGGGTCAGCTGAAGGAGTTTAGTGAGTAGGATATTTTGAGTTCTCCCTTCCAGATATAGGATTTAACACAAACATGCAAGCACATATACACAAGTTTTTGTTTGGACAAGTACACATTATAGAGCTCAAAAATGAAAATCATTTATAGTGTTCTCAGACCTTTTTCAACATTCTTCCAGTGGATTATCAGGAGCAGGTCTATGGATCCATTTTTCTTGGGTTCCTTAGGTCTACATTTCTTATTCCCCATTTTAGCAGGTCTCTTGTGATTTCAGTTTTGGGTGCACTTAATCCTCCCTATTGTAAGTTTCTTGTGCACCCCTTTCATATTCAACTCTCCCCTTATTGGGATTTCTCAAGTATGTCTTCCTCCAGTTCCCACATTTTTTTCTTGGGCCAGAGAATGAACACACAGGTCAAGACTCAAATTCTCTTTGTGCCTAAGACACACTCAGCCCATGAAAATTCCCACCAACAAGGTACTATACTCTATTCCAATTTTTCTTCTCATGGTCAATGCATGAGGTTACTTTTTATTGGGTGCTCCCTTGGGCCCCTTCCTGACATTGCTGATAAACTTTCCATCTTGGGTTCATCATTAACCACATGGGAGGGTGTTTAACCAAGCTTGAGCTACCTCAACAAGGTAGGATGTGTCTCCTCCTGAGGGATTCCCAGGATCCCCTTGAGTAACAAGGATCCTGGACAAGTCCCCAAATTGTTAGGAATACTCCCATAGTGTACCCCAATATCTCAAGAAAGACCATCAACTTGAAAGAACTTTGCATGGCAAAGTTTAGTTCTGTCAAAGGGCATGTTACTGACAGGAAGCCAATTAAGCAACCGGCCCGGCGTCCACATGGGGTCGTTGCCCCACCACCGTGCGTTGGGACTGGGGTCCGGTGCTGAGAGCCTCTCATCCTGGGAAACAGGGTGAGGCCGGAAAGGGTGCTGTCCCCCTCCTGTCATGCAATGCACCTTTGTGTGGAACCTGGCACAAAGCCATTCATAGACGACCTGCTTCTGAGTCAGGGTTTCATAAGTAGCAGAGCAGCTCCCTGGCTGCGATCTATTGAAAGTCAGCCCTCCACACAAGGGTTTGTCTTTTCACCCCCACCCCCACGTGGGCAGGCAATTGTCCTGAGCCCTTCCCATACCAGTGGGGTGGGGATTGGGGGCGGTCCCCTTCCCATCCATCCCTTTGGGGTGGGGCCTCCTCCTTCCCCTTGCTCTCTCTCCACTCTCGCATCTGTGTGGCTGGCGGGCCTCTCACCAGCACACCCCTGCCAGCCCGAGGCTGGGGTTGTGTACGTGCCAGGCTAGGCCGGTGTGGCATTGGGGAGGGGGTGGACATGCAGTTCCAGAGTGCTGAGTGGGAATCTGCCCAGGTTTTACCCTTAATGAGTTACTACTTGTCTTGATCAGAAGTTGAGCTCACAGTCGTGTTCAATTGTCAATTTTGAAGCTCAGCTGGCTATTTTCAAAGGGGTTAACAGTTTCAGAGCAAACAACTAAACCAGGACAACCAGGCCACAAATTTTTAGAAAAATCTTAGCTTGTGCTCTATGAGTTAATCCATACCTCAAAAGTCCCTAGAACCATTCTAGTAACAGGATATACTTTAGTTAAAATAGCTTTTTGTAAGATGGCTACTCTTAGTTGCTTTACTTCAAGCAATCACTTTGAGAGAAAAGATTCTAACTCCTACAGAGTTCATTCCCAGAAAGAATTTATTGTCAGCAGCTCACTCTTTGGAATGGAGGCTTATAAGCTGATGAGCTTATTCACATATTGCCTTGGTTCCCTTAGGCAAACCCACCTCAGTGGATGGTTATGAAACCAACAGCTGTGTGTGGCTGCTTCATATAAAGAACCTGCCTTGTACTTTGGCTCCTATGGCTACTAGAAAGAGGAGGCACGTAGCTGTGGACTTAAGCACACATATTGAGCACAGAGCAAAGAACACAGAGCAGGCTGTAGCATTTTAAGAGACATAGATGAATCAGTCAGATCCTAGCTGCTTGGCTGACCACAGGGCACTCTCTTGATGCCACATTTCTGAGGCAGAGCATTTCCAAGCTGCCAAGACACTATGGTAGGAAGATGCCTGAAGGAGAATTCTTGGTGGGAAGGAAAAGTTGAAAGTTTGGATTTAGGTTTTAGAAAATGCAAGCCACTTTCTGAATTGCTTGAGGCAGCTAGCAGATCAACATGTTTTCTAGCCCTCTAGATGAAGAGTATGAGAACACTTCCCACATCTTAGTCAATCCTGCCTGCCTGGCAGTCTTCTATTCCCTCTTACAGGAGTTAAGCAGCTTTTAAGAAGTCTTACAGGGTGCTCATTACATTCTTCTGGGCGCCCTTCTACTGTGCTAAACCCCCAGCCCCTCAAGTTTGTTTTCTTTAAAGAATTCGAGAGCAGAAATTTTTTTTAAAAGATAAGTTTTTTCTTGTGAAAATACCATACAGAGGGGTTATAATTACATGAGCATTGTTGCCTCCTCCTTTGTTTTTCCCCTATCATTTCTGACCTCCCATCTCCACGACTACACTTCCTCCACCCCACCTCCCCCCACTTCAACCCACCTCCCCGTTTCACCCCTCACCTCCCCATTTCACCCCCACCTCCCCATTTCACCTCCCCACCTCTCCATTTCAACCCCCCCACCACCCTGCTTCAAAAGTTGTAAAGTTTGTTTTTCGCCATAGCATGTTGTACATCTCATCTCACTGTATCTCTATTTATTCAATTTGTATTTTTCCCTTACTATCTCCCCCCTAAAACAGGTTTTCTTCAAAGCAAAAAGAGAGCAGTGAAAGAGACCCCTCAGCAAAAGGAGAAGCCAAAAGCGGATCTGAAGAAGCCCACATCCCTGAGTATATGTAGAGCCCTTTGACTCTGCCCCGTAGGGCGTGTTCCTGGATTGATTGGTCAAGGGATGGGCTTGTGCTGCATGGCATCTCATGATTGGTGTCCCAGTCTTGGAGCATGAGTAGGAAGTTTCCTTATTGGATGCTCCATCTCAAAGCACAAGTGGGGAAAACACTTTTGTTGGATGGAAGGTAAAGGGACACACCCCAGACCATAGTCAGAAATAGCACATGCATTAGCACCTGAAGCCTGAAGGGAACAAGGTGTGTATTTTTTGCTGAGTCATTCATCCCCGCCGTGTTGGAGCCAATTCCAACCATCACCTGTTATCCATAACTACCCAGCTGAAGTGGTTTAACTCTCTCTGAGTGGCACATCTACACTTGTTACTCACAGGGTGCTGGTCTCCCTTGAAACACTATGCTGACAGAGAGACTGAATGCCTAAATAGCTGTTTGAAGTAGCAAAGCCCTCTGACCTAAACTTGTATACTTACCTTGAATGCAACTTGATTTCTCCTTACAGAAGGCAAATTCAGTTCTGCTTTGAGCCAATATGGTAAGATACCATTAGCAAATCTAGGGCAGAGAAATAACTGGACTGTATTTCTAAAGTCAGGTGAAGTAGGGGCCACCATTCCTGAGTGCTTGTATTATCTTCATAGTCCTGTATTTTGTTGTGGGAAGTACTTTCTCCTGAAGGTACATTGTGAGCTAAATTCAGGCCGAAGATCATATTTGTGCATCTGAAAGCATATACTTAGGAATTTAACTGCAGATGAAGCAAGTTCTTAGTAGCAGAATGTGTGTTCTTTATATAACTGGTAATATCATTTTGAAAGAAAAATCATGAAGGACCGATAACTGACTTGTTGAGTGATGACTCTTTGTACAACTACCTAAAGGATAATATATATATATATATATATATATACATATATATATATATATAAAAGCAATACAATGTATTTTCTGTGAGTGCATATCCCCAGTGTAGGTATCTTAAGGAAAGGAGAACTCAAATGTATCATAACAATGCAACTAGTAATGATTTAATCTCTTATCTGTTGAAAGTCCAGAGGAAGACAGTAAAAGCATGAAGATTCCAAGAACATGGAGGCATACCCCAACGTTAGGATACAGCCTTCACTGTCTTGGCCCAAGGTGAAGGCTAAAATGCCCTTAATCACTTTCAAGTTCCAGGAAGTGAGGTGAAGGAACAGAAAGAAGGAAATAAAGAAATACAGAACATGTGCAGACTGTCCTTTAAGACAATATTCTAGAAGCTATCAGGTAACATTTTTCTCTGTATCGTTATCTAAATATTATCACCATTGGGAAATGTTATCACTATTTTACTTAACCTGGGGTTCAGTTAAATGGAAATGTGTCTCTATTGATTCAGAAAGGAAGGGTGGATATTATGGTAGGCACCTGAGATGTTTGGCCATGTATATCAAGGGCTATGGACCTCACCTCTAATGTTTTACTGTTTTGTAAACAGAATAGATGATGCATTTTCTGTGCAACTAGAAACTACTTTGAAGCTTAAAAAAAAGAGGAAACATATCTCAGATGCTACATATGCTATTATATTTTTTAAATGTGTATGATAACATCCAAATTATGGCAAATTGACTATTTTGTATAAAAGAGATGATTTCCCTGAGCCTTCTCTCATTACATTAAAAAAAACAGCTTCACACACTTAAGTGAGATAAAGTTTTGAACCCAGGTTTATTGCTTACTGGCAATTTAAATGTTTTCCCAACCTGGGGTTGTTTTTTCCTTTTTTTTTTTATCAGTAATTGTGGTCAAATGCAAGCAACTCAAAATTTATCATCTTTTTTACACTTTGTATTAGCATTACCTAGTTATATAAGTGGATTTCATTTTGATATATCCACATAGGTATACAATGTACCCTGATTATATTTACTCCTTCATCATTCTCTTTCTTCTCCTCTCCCAGGTTTTCTTATCTTAATTATTTTAAGAACACAGCATAGTAGTAGTAAGTATAGTTAAAATATTGTATACATTCGATGTCCACACTCTTTTCATCCTCCAAGATTAAAATTCTATATTCATTAAAATAATTTTCTACTCTCCTCTGCTTCAAGATCTCCATCAAGTACGATTTTACTTCCTATCAATTTGACTGTTCTATGTAACTGATATAAGTAGAATTATGCAATATTTGATCTTTTTATCACTGGCTTTGAGGAGACTGAGGCCTGAGTGACTCCCTCTTGAGCTAGCTGTCATCTTCTGAAGTATGAGTTATGCAGCTGAAGATGAGCCTGGCATAGGAATGAACAGAAGAGGCAATTCTTGGCCACTAGGAACATAAACAATCCTTGAGAAAATCGCAGGCAGGCAGGCAGGTGCTGGAGGGCATGGTGACCCCAACACTAAGGCCACAGGTGGTGTTTGTTTAAGAAAGGAACCCTGCAGTTTAGCACAAACCTCCATGAGACTCCCTGTTGTGGAAGCCAACCATTTAAAGTGTGTCAGCCCTAGGAGCTGGAAAGGTGGCTCAGTGGTAGAGCTTTTGCCTTGCATGCATGAGGCCCTGGGTTCGATTCCTCAGCACCACATAAGCAAAAAGAAAAAAGCCGGAAGTGGTGCTGTGGCTCAAGTGGTAGAGTTCTAGCCTTGAGCTGAAGAGCTGAGGGTCAGGGCCCAGGCCCTGAGTTCATGCCCCACGACCAGACCCCCCCCCCCAAAAAAAAGTGTGTCAGCCCTCTGATCTAACCAACAGCCTGTTTCTGCTTTGTAGTGTGCCAATCATACTATAGAATTGTATTATCATTTCCCCGGTACTTGTAATAATTTGTTGCAAGATGCTGTGATGTATACAAAGTCCCTGCTTTCCCTAAAAATGTGTATAAAAATTACTATAACCCTGGGCTCAGGGCCTCTTAACATTACCTGGTGCGTGGAGGACCAAGCTGGAGCTTGCAATAAAAACTCCTTCGCTTTTACATTGGTGAATGTATCTGATGGTTTTTTGTGTAAGGATTTCTGAATTCAGTTTTACAGCTTATTTCATTTAGCAGTGTTCCCAAGATTCATCCATAATATAGCATCTGTCACAACATAGTTCTTTTTAAAGTTGAAGTTATATACCATTGTATGTTTAAACCACATATATTTTATCTATTCATTTGTTGATGGCCATTTGGATTGCCTCCATGTTTTAGTATTGTAAAAAATGAATATGTGTGTTCAAAGATTTCTTCAAGACCTTGCTTAGATCTTTAGAGTATATGACCAAAAGTGGAGCCATTGTATAATATGACAATTCTCTTTTCTTTCTTTCTTTCTTTGTCATGGGCTTGAACTTTTCCTCAAGGCTAATGTTCTACTACTTTAAACCACAGGTCCACTTCCTGTTTTCTACCCAGGCTAGCTTTGAACCTCCATCCTTGGATTTCAGCTTCCTGTCCTGAGTGGTTAGGATTATAGGCATGAATGATCTTGTTTTTAATTGTTTGAAAAGATGCCATACTATTTCCCATAGAAAGGTTCCAATTTCATCACACTTTTGTCAGTATTGTTACTTTGTTTTTTGTAGTTATACTAATTCATATGAAATGGTCATATTCTTCATTGTTTTGACTTACACTTTCCTGGTGAATAGTGATGTTAAACAACTTCTTCATGTGCTTGTTAACACTTTAATTGTCTTCTCTGGAGAAACATCTGAGTTCTTTGCACATTGTAAAATCAGGTTGTTTGTTGTTGTTGGGAGGATGTTCTTTGTATATTCTTGATGTGAACCACTCATCAAATATATGCTTGCAATGGCTTTATCCCATTTTGTGTTGCTTATTTGGACATTGATGATTGCATCCTTTGGTGCATCCTGTTTTGTGTTTTCCTACAGTGACTGACTCTTCTCTAATGCCAGTTTTCAGTATGTCTTCTGGTCCTGTAACTATGAGCCATCATATTGATTTGCACACCCGTTTTTGTAACAATGAACTAAAGCTACATAATAATGCTCTGGTTGCCTATTGGCTCCCATTTTTGGATCTCTTTCCCTCGGCTTTTAGTAAAAAGCCTTGGGGCATATCCACAACTTATTAGGTCCTAAACACCCTGTAGAAAGTTGCAGCCTTTAAATTTAGTTAGTTCTGATTGAAATATGTGACTTCCAATTTCTAAAATAAGGCAAATAATATGAAAATTGATACAGAATATTTTTTTAATTGCCAGTCATAAGGCCTGAACTCTAGGCTTGGGCACTGTCCCTCAGCTCTTCAGCTCAAGGCTAGTGCTCTACCACTTGAACTACAGTGCCACTTCTGGCCTTTTCTGTGTATGTGGTACTGAGGAATCAAACCCAGGGCCTCATGCATGCAAGGTAAGCACTCTACCCATGAGTTGCTTTGCAATGCTTGATAGGAAATGTATTCATTGCTTTGCTCATGTAACTGTAACCCCTCTGTACAGTATTTTTACAATTAAAAATTTATTTTAAAAAAAGATGAAAATTGAGAGCTTTGTAATGTAGAAGCACACTAAAACTCTAGGTATATATTTTTCTTCATATGAGTATTTAGACTTCCATGAAGCTAGAAATTTAAACTACTTGCAAGTTAATAATGAACTTGTCACAATGGATGCTAGACAATTTGTGATACTCTTGGGTCAGAGACAAAAGGCACTTAATTTTTACAGCAATAGTAGAAGTTAGTGATGTGTATGTGTGTATTTATATATTTGAAGTAAATCTCCCAGCACTCAGTGCTACTGAGTGAAGTAAAGATAGCCAGATGAAACCTAAATAAACAACGGGTTCTGAGTTTGAGCAACTGCAATCTATATAATGAGCAATCGGCATGCCTGAACTTTACTCTGGAGGATGACAATAGCTTAGAAATAGCTTGTAAAAATATCTTTGTAAATATACTATAGAATAAAGAGCAGCTAGTGTTCACTTGAAAATATGCAAATACTTGAGACTACTGTGGAATTGTTCTTTTTCTTTTGTTTCTTGAATGTTCCTAGCTACCAAGACCCATACATATTTCTCCTAATAAATACATAGCTCTCCTTAAAAATGAGGCATGACAATTTGTTGAGATTATTTATTCTTTTTCTAGCCCTAAGCCTTAAGATGAAATAGGGACTTAAATCTTATCTAGAGTACAAATTCAACCAAAGAAATAGATGGAGTTCATATTTTACATATCTAGAAACTTTTCTCTTAGAGCCGTTTTTTAATGCAGGTGTGGAAGAAATTAAGGAAAAAACAGGTCCACAAATATATTTTATGAAGATATTCTATGTATTTTAACAGTAATAAAGGATTACATTTCTGTATGTTAGCGTGTTAATATTTACAGAGTATGTACAGAAAACTAAAGTTTATTCCAGAACCTATCATGGAATAGAATGTAGCAAATTTTCTATGTATTACTTGTATATTTATAGAATTCATCTGTCTGATTTCTCTCCTATTTTGATAAACAGAGCACCTGTTTTACACTTTGAAATACATTTTTCTACCTACAGCATTCTAGACACTTTGCTGTCTACTAAATATAGAAAAGATTCATGCACAACCCTCACCTTCAAGGAGCAGTTCTCAGTATGCCAAGTAGCTTGTGTTTCTCCCCACCCCTTTCCACCCAGCTGTCAATCTAAGTGAGTGATGACTGAATTCTATAAGACAGAAAAACTCAGATAATTCACAGACATGCAGTTAGTATCCAATGGAACCTTCTTCACTTGGATTATATATATATATATATATATATACATACATACATATACATATACATATACGTATATAGATATAGATATTTTGGTCAGCTGTGGGGCTTGAACTCTGGTCTTGGGCGCTGTCCCTGCACTCTTCAGCTCAAGGTGAGTACTCTACCTCTTGAGCCACAGAGCTACTTTTGGTTTTCTAGTGGTTTATTGGAGATAAGAGACTCACGGACTTTCCTGCCTGGGCTGGCTTTGAACCAAGATCCTCAGATCTCAGCCTCCTGAGTAACTAGGATTACAAGTGTTAGCCACCTTTGCCCAGCTTGGATTATATTTTATCACTATCATTGCGAGAACTTCAGCTTCCTTATTTGGAAACTGAGCTGTCCAGCTAACAGTGAGTAGATGAATCTCATTATTTAAAATTTCATTTAACTTAACTAAAATTGGAAGAATTAGTTTCTGACACTATTCACATTTGATATTCAGTAGCTACATGTAGCCAGTGGCTAGTCTGTTAGACAATACATGTATAGAATATTGCCATTATCACAGAGTTTCTGTTAGAACTTTTTTAGAGCGTGCTTCTGCTTGTTAAGGGATGGCCCATGTTTCTAAACTACATATGCTCAATAGCGGTACTCAGACTGAAGATCAGACCAGAAAGGCAAGATACCCGTAAAGTTAAAATATAGTTATAAATTGTTCTACATAGGCACATTCATTTGTGAGGAGGAAGAGGATCAAACCATCCACATCAACAGAATCAACCCTCTCAATTTTAGGACTGAATAGGTGAACATTTCAGCAATTCTTTGCAGCTTTGTTTCTGTGATTGAAATTGGCTGTGGTATTCTCAATGGTGATTTTTTTGGAAAGTATAAATCTGAAATTACCACATTAGCTCACAGAATAATTATGGTTTGTGCTTTGTAAATGTCATTTGGTATTTACACCTGACATTTCAATTTCTCCTGGTATCAATACACCACAAATATCTTTATATTGTTTCTGAGTTATTTCTTTCATTAATTTTGATTCTTCTTACAGGAGGCATTTAAAAAATTAGTGGAAAAGTTAAGACTTTCTTGTGCTTTAGAATCCCATTAGTACTCAGTAAGCTTAATAAAGAATGAGAATGCAAGAACTATGTGTGTAGAAATTTTATCTCCAATAACCTGTGTCCTTTCATTAATTATTGGAGCAAAGAGAACTGGCTCCCCAGAATCTCACCTTCAGAATTGAAGAATGAGGTGGGAATAAGGCAAGGAAAGAGAGACATAGTAATTTGCACTGAAGTTGCTGTGCTGTCACAATGAACACATGTTCTCATGCAATCTTTTTGAATCCCACAGTTAGCATTTTTGTGGTTTTTATTAGTATGACAAGAATGACTGACTTTCTCAGACTGAGAGTTGGAAATGTGTGGGACACATCTATGTATGGACTCTTCCTCAAAATTGTGTATCATTCACTTTGGCTCTCAGTGCCTTTTCCATCCTTGTCACAGATATGTATTTCTACAAATGGAGAAGTTGGTTCATCATTTGCCTTTAAATGATCAAATTATGTGGATTGGGGGGTTGTGTGATTTGCTGTAGAAGCAAGGTATTATGAGTAGGATCCTTTGGTCATGTTTTCATTTCTTTGTAGAATTCTTATTGGGGCTCTTACTCATGGACTCGTGTAAATAATTCTCCCCATATTCCAGTCCAGTAGAGTGGGGCAATGCATTAGAACTTTAAAACATGCCTATAATTCTTTTAAAATATAGTTTTAAATACAATAAGTAAAAGCTTTTAGTTTTCTTTTTTAGTTTTTTTGTTTTAATTTTATTGTCAAGGTGATGTACAGAGGGTTTACAGTTACATAATAAGGTAGTGATTACTTTCTTGTCTAACTTATTACCAACTCCCTCATTTTTTTCCTCTTTCCCTCCCTCTCTCAATGCCCCATAAGTTGTACAGATCATTTCCAATATATTGTCACTTTTGATTTTCTTTAAGTAAATGTTTATGTTGATCCCATTTTGGACTTCCACAAAGTGAACACTGGAACACATGGTTAGACCTTTCTGCCATGCATATATGCATATACATATTTTCCTACAACTTTGGGTTCATATATTTGTTTGATTATTCATTTGTTTATTGCCAAATTGGAGCTTGAATTAAGGGCCTGCGCATTGTTCTCAGCTTTTTTTTTTTCTCTCAAGGCTAGCCACAGCTCCACTTCTGGCATTTCGGTGGTTAAATGGATTTTCCTGCGGGGCCTGGCTTTGAACCATGATCCTCAAATCTCACCCTTATGAGTAGGTAGGATTACAGGTGTGAGCCTACTTTATAATTTGACTTTTCATGGCATCATATCATGCATATATTTCCTATCTAATAACATCCTAAGAAATTGCGCTGTTCTAAGAATATCATTTATAATGATTACATGGGAGTCCAGTGCTTATAAATACCATAATTTATTGAACTGTCTCTACATAAAAATCTTTGGTGTCCCCAAAATATTAAATGCATCATCAAAGTTCTTTTGAATTTTTCATTCTAGTATTTATTTTTTATAAATAAGTATCTGCTAGTTGTTAGAAAGAACCAAATACAAACTTTCTTCTTACATAATAATTCATCTTAACTTGGCTCATCTAGAAAAGTAAGTTACACCTCCCTGTGAATTTATTCTTTTCCCATCATGCAGTTCCAGTTTTGTACAATTTTATACACCTTACCCACTATAAAGCCTTTTCTTTTTTTTTTTTTTGTCGGTCGTGGGGCTTGAACTCTGGGCCTGGGTGCTGTCCCTCAGCTCTTCAGCTCAAGGCGAGCGCTCTACCACTTGAGCTACAGCGCCACTTCCGGTTTTCTGGTGGTTTATTGGAGATAGGAGTCTCACAGTCTCTCCTGCCCGGGCTGGCTTTGAACCGCGATCCTCAGATCTCAGCCTCCTGAGTAGCTAGGATTACAGGCGTGAGCCACCAGCGCCCGGCTTATAAAGCCTTTTCTAAAATCCCTCTTGCTATCATCGTTTTTGTAAAAACCTTTTCTAAGTTATTTCATTAATAGGAAGGCATAATTAACTAATACCAACTTAATGTCATCATTTCCACGGGTATTTGCATTTTAACCTGGATCAAAACTTGATTCTAACAAGATTATACTTTAATGGTAGAATCAGAGCATCAATCAGGAGGTTGAGAGTATCCTCATGAACAAATTTTATCATGCATTGCTTATTTTTGTTTTAAGATTTGAAGGCTAAAGATTACCAGCTCATATAACCCCGGTTCCAGTGCCCTGCATCTTGTATATACATTTTTCTAATTTGGGAAGGGACAGGGAAATAAAAAAAAATGCTGAAACAAGGTTTCAGGTTGACCATTGTAACAATGGAATGTACAAGATATTGAAAATGAACTTCACAACTTCGGGAGTAGGGGGAAGGAGGAGTTGGGGAAGTAGGGAGGAGGGAATATAGAGGGAAAACAAAGGAAGGGTAACAATGCTTAATAGGAAATGCACTCATTACCTTACTCATGTATCTGTAACAACTCTATACAGTATCTTTACAATAAATAATATTTTTAAAAAGATTACCAGCTTTTACTTCCACAATTAACTTGCTATACACCTTAAATACTTCATATGGCTCAAAATAGGAAACAAATAAAAGCAACTTTCAATATAGATTGTCCATTGTTGTAAAACAGAGATGCCAAATGCAGTGCCCAATGCACAGGAATCCAGAGTACAGTCATTAACCTCTAGAATGCTGAGTTGTCTTCTTTGGCTGGAAATCTCTTAATTTTATTATAGACATTATGCAGAAATGTCCTGAGACAATAATCATGGAGAATAAATAGTTCTTCAAAATCAGGAAAATTTTACCAAGTCAAAAACAGGAAAACAAGACAAAAAAAATTCTATTCCTGGTTATATAAAAAATAGGATTGAACAATAGTCTACCAATAGTCTGAAGAAGAGAACAATTATTTAAGTGAGATGTTATTATAAATGTAATAATAGAGTGATATGCATGGTAAAATAGAACCTGATAATGAGCCATGAACTCTGCCTTGGGAGGTCAGGAAAACCCTTCTTGCACAGTGTCTTGATACATGGGAAGGAAGAAAAAAGATGAAAAGCTTATGAAGTTTAGTAGTCTCCAAATATTATGACCAAGGAATGCAAAGTACCAGGAACATGGTAGCAGTGAATCAAATTGGAGAGATGGAAATGGCCATGTAGCTTAGTGTTGTTGCACTTGCTTAATATGCACAAGGCCCTGGGTTCAATCCTCAGCACTAAAAAGGAAGGAAGAAAGAGACAAAGATAGGTGAGGTGAGTCTAGCACCATCATAGAAGTTTTATTCTCTAGCTCAGGATTTCATACTGTTATTTACACATTATTACTGCATGGGAGATTTAAAAGTACAGTTGCCCAAGTCTCAGCCATTTGTATTTGAGTGGGTACAGATGTATCAACTTCAGCTGATATGACTTGGAGGCAGCAAGGATAGAGATATCATGGTAGCACATATGAGTGTAGAACATGGAAAAAAGTTCGTGAGCCTTTTATTTCTGCAGAAAAATAAATGCACATGGTATGTCAGCCTAAGTATGGATATAGTTTAGTCTGCATTTAAATGTACAAATATACCAATCTTGCAAACTTGGGTAAATTACCTACCTCTCTTTCAGCCTTAGTTTCCTATTTTGGACATGGGAGCCAATGAGACTATAGTGAAAGAGTGTTCATAAAGTGTTTTCTGGCTATGCATTTTAAAATTTATTATAACTACCTTTAGTTGACCTGTTTATATAGTGTAAATTTTTACCAGGTGCTGAAGAGCAAAGCAGACGAGGATCAACTGTCTTGTCTTAGGTCTTTTGAGTACTTGATGTCATTCTTTACATTCCAAAAGTTTTGAAGTCAGAGTTGGACAAGAAGGCAGTTTTAAAACTTTTCCCTATGGAGCCTTCACATTTTTCTACATCACAGGGACTCTGGAAAGATGGAAGAATAAAACATTGAGAAACCACAACAGTCCTTTTCAGCTGGCTTACTGTTCATCCTTTTGACCTATGATGGCAAATTACCAGACACTCTATTGGTTATAAATACTAAATTTATTTCTACATTCTGGAGCCTGGTGATCCAAGATTGAAATGCAAGCATAGTCAGGATTTTTTGTTTCTGAGTGATGCTCTGCATTAAAGATCGGGAGTAAAATCTATTTGGTTTTGTTTATTTAAATCCTATTCATGAAGGCTTGCTTCCATGACTTAATTACCATCCACATACACACAAAGGACCACTTCTATAACATTACATTTGAGATAGGATTTCATTAAGTGAAACTGGATGAAGGATGTAAATAAATGCATTGTCCTTATACATTCGTTTCCCCCGCCCCCCCCCCCCCCATAAGATTGTGTATCTAAGAACAGGAAGATCCAGACATTGAATGATCTTAAAGCTGACCTCTGGGCCACTCTGTGATTTTGGAGTATTATATTGATCTGGCTTATTCAATTCTCTGCCTTCACTACAAGATTATTTGGAGAATACATAAGATAATTAAACTAAGTGTGTAGTTATCTAGAGAATTATTTCATATTATTTACTTTTAATTTTTTTGGTAGGGTCTTGGGTTTCAATTCAGAGCCTTGCATTTGCCAGGCAAGCACCTTACCTCTTGAATCATGCCACATCCAGCATGCTTTGGTTGTTTTTGAGATAGAGTCTTGCATTTGTTTATTCCTAGGCTACCTGGATAGTGAACTTCTTAGTTGGATGTCCAGTAGGATGACAAGCCACACATTGGCACACCCAGCTTCTCTTGATTGAGATGGAGGTTTCTTGTATGTTTTCCAGCTTGACCTTGAATTCCCACTATCCACAGGTCCATTTTCAGAGTAGCTAGGATTATAGGTATAAAACATCTCACTTTGTTTCTATTATTTATGTTTATGAAAAGTCTGAAAGCTATGAGAAAATCCCCTAGAGTTTACTAACCATATCCAGATTCTAGGTGATATACTCATGTTTATTCTGTTACAAACTGTGTTTTTCATTCTGTTTTATATAGAGATATGACACATCAAGAATAAAAATATTATTACTAATGCCAATTCAAACAGCTGTGACTATCTAATTTCTATGTGTGGATTTATGTTTTCTGGAAAAACATCCTGAGCACATACGCCAAAAATCTGACAGTCCTAACAAGCAAAAATTTGTTTCCAGTATGATCAGCAGTTTGCAAATTGGGGTTCCATGCCTGTACAGGAGACAGGTCACAGGGGAATTCCCTACTTGTGACCCTAAAATAATTCTGTCCTGTTCAAAATAGCAGGATGGGAAAAATTTGTCAAACTTATTATATGGGAACTTTCTTTTTTTTTCGGGGGGGGGGGGGTAGGGGAGGGTCCGGTTGTGGGCCTGAACTCTGGGCCTGGGCGCTGTCCCTCAGCTCTTCAGCTCAAGGCTAGCGCTCTACCACTTGAGACACAGTGCCACTTCTGGCTTTTTTTTCCTGCTTATATGGTGGTGGGGAATCAAACCCAGGGCCTCATGCATGCAAGGCAAGCACTCTACCACTGAGCCACCTTCCCAACCCCTATATGGGAACTTTCTTGACCTGATATAGAGTACTGTATTAGAATGAAAGAATTCCCAGTTGCTCAGAAATCAGGCAAAGATGTCATCCATTTCTGTTCAACCACATAGCAGGCATTTTTGCTAATGAAGCAAAATATAAAGTTCTTGACAAATAGATTTTATTCATAATATATAAAGAACTCTTAAACTCATGAATAAGACAATAATAACCCCGTTAAGAAGATACAGAGAGAAGGCAAATAAGTACATCAAAAGCCCATACATTACAAGACTGTTGTAGAAATTCTTCTCAAATGTGTTCAGATAATGCTTTCTGGAATGAAAGGAATGTGAATAATTTCACTATCTTGATTCTTCAAATAATAATTTTAAGAAAGACTGCATAAAGAACTTCAGAGTTCATGGAATTCTTGTTTCATGTTCTGTGCATAACACTTTACAAAAGGCATAATCTTTAATTCTAGAAAACACCAATATTTTTAGCTTTTTACAGAAAAAAAGCAACACATGACAACTCTAAGAAACATGTCCAATGTCACCCAGCTAGCAGAAGAGTTTTAGATATTAGTATAGTCCCAGGGTTTGCAAATAATGAATTGAATTTGAGCCATGGATTCTGGTTTCCAAGCCTGAGATCTGAGGATTCTGATTCTAAGTCAGCCTGGGCTGGGAAAATCCATGAGACTCATTTCCATTTAACCAAAAAGAGCCAGAATTGGAGCTATGGCTCAAGTGTTAGAGCACTAGCATTGTGTGTGGGGGTGGGAGGGGTGGAGAGGAGAAAGCTCAGGGACAGAAGCTAGGCCTTGAGTTCAAACCCAGGATTGGGGGGTTGGGGGAAAATGTGTTCTCAGTGCATGAAATCGAGGGTGTATGTCAATATCACTATTGATGTTAACTTCGGGGTAGAGTTGATCACTTTTATTCTGGAAATGATTTGTTCTACTCTTCTCTGTCCTATATTCTTTAAAAGAGGCAGCTATGCACAATCTAGACCTAAGAGGTATGGATTGCACTGATGCACTGGTTTCATTGTTTTTCTACTTTAAAAATTATACCTATGTACTTGTACAAAGGAGTTCTAATTTAACATGTCACTTTGTGA